>NC_141476.1:17930814-19203721 GCF_009769465.1 Tauraco erythrolophus | reverse complement strand
TGTCCTGGAGTGAGCCCTCTCTTCTGCTTGTCTGCCTTGGTACAGGGAATATCTGATACAGCTGTTGCTCTCTGGCTTTAGGAGCCAAAGATCGTTGTCACAAGCTGTGATGCCGAGTGAGTTTCTTGCCTCAATGTGTTTATTTGTAGACCATCCTAAACTTGAACACCTTTTCCACAGGTATTTTGTTTGCTGGGAACTTGAATTCAATGGTTTCTGTCTGCAGAAGACAATCTTAATTAACAGACAGTCCCACGTTTAAGGGTTCATGTTTTCTGGTTCTGGGTGACTCCTAGACTCCGTAGCTGTGCTTTGGCATTGGTCCAGAGGGTGTTCACCAAAATTCTTTGGGGCAGCAGCAGCCACGGTGCTGTGTTGTCGACAGCCCAAGGAGAATATAGTCCCTAGCCGGCTGCTGAAAACGGTCATAGGACAAGTGGGCAACCGAACAACGCATTTGTCCTTTTTTTTTTGCATCCTAAGTACCTTTCGCTAATAATTTAGACAAAAGCGTTGTGTTTCCTGTCCTACTAGGTCATCAAGTAAGCACTGAGGCTTCCTGTCAGGCAGACTAGATCTGGGAAACTGGCTTATGTTTCTTTTTGGATGCGAGATTCTCCTTTCCTTTCACAGGAGGCACTGAGGTTGCTAAAGATACTGCAGAATCTGGATCCTCCTATCTGCATTGATGGACGCACAGTGGAAGTGAATCTTGCTACAGGGAGAAGAAGGTATAGCCAGCTGAGGCAGTAGGGTTGTCCTTTGGGTGATGTGCTGTGAAGCTACAGCTGTGTTGTCAGACCAGGTGCTTAAAGGTTGGCATATGAATTCGCACAGATGTTCCTACAACCTAAAAGTATGTTGGAGAGCTGAAGGCATCGGAGCTTGAAGAAGCTTTAGTGATTGAGCAGTGTGGGACTAATCATCATATTGCATAGCCTCTTGTTTTTGTCCAGCCATCAAATCCTATTATGAGGGAATTAACAGGTTCAGCTTTTTAAAAAGCAATTGGAGAGATTAATCTTTGCTGGAGATTAATTTGGAGACACGGTAGAGAAAGTGATCATAACTCTTTTGGAGACAGTGATCTGCAAAGTCTCTCTGTCTACTGGGATGGACACAATCCAACATGCGGCCACAAAGATGGTCTTTCTGCCTTCATTGGTCCTGCTGATCATTTTGAGTATACTGAGGTTAATGTGAAGCCAGATTGACATTAACCTGTAACCTTTATCTCAACAGGAATGACTATGGGGAGCACGGAGACAATTCCTACTATGGCCCGGTAGGTCTGCACAGCTTCCCTGCAGGTGGCCGGAAAGGGAAGGAGCACCAGGGATAATAGGCCTGACTTTGCTTGGCTTTTTCCCTTTGGGCTGCTGAAAGTTCAGTGCGTTTGAAGACGGGATGATAATGCTCAAGTGTGCTCTTCACTGACACTGTTTGTAATGTGCATAGGAGTGCAAGTCAGAGTGCAGATGCTGCTTGAGGGAGTTCTGGGCTGGATTACTCTAATCCATGCTTTTACAGAGTGACCTAATTGAGAACTGATCTCAGTTCCTGGAGTGAATGTCTCTTCTCTGGTTCTTGTTACTATACCACAGGGCTCTTCCCATACCGAGTGGGCTGGAGGCTTCGGTACAGATTGCCATGAGCACCTCATTTAAAGATTTATAGAAGCTACAGAGGTCTTGTCCATTGCTCTGTACATGAAAAGCTGTGTCTGCTTGTGCGCTATTTAGGGTAGCTAAATGAGCTGTTTTACTGAATTTTGGGGCCATGAGAGGAAGGAGAAGCAATATGATGTTTGTCAAAGTCTCTCATCTGTTTATGTTGTTCACTTACTCCAGGGCAGAAGGGGCGCGAGAGACAGGAGGGGCGGCGAATCGCAGAGACGCACCAGAGCACAGTGTAAGTTAAGCTCTGCCTCACTCTTACTGTGGAGACTTTTCTTCCTTAAAAGGGCACTGACATCTAGAAATCAGCCCAAAAATATTTTTAAAGGCTAAGAGTAGGTTTGTTTGCTACACCCACTTCTGAGTTCCTTTGCCAGCTTTGTTTAGTCACATTTTCCTGTCTGGTGATGTGTTTCTCTCTACTCTTACTGTGCAAAACTACATGCAGATAAAGGAAACTTGCTGCATGCTTTTCCTTGTTGTCGTAAACTGATGGGAGAAAATCAGCCTGGCAATTACTAGATGAGACAGAAGAAAATACACTTTATGCATCAGTGCCAGTAGCTGGAAGAACGCTCCTGAATGCTTTACTAACTTGTATGTAGTATTGCTGAGCTCTGTCTAATGACACTTTGGAAATAAGAAGCATTTCTCATGTTATGGGCCTACCCTTAAGGCCTTTGCCTTTTCCTATAGAAACAGTTTTGCTCCCCCTTCATGTTGAGAGCTTTCGTACACCCACGGGGCAGAAGGGATGTGGGGAGCGTCATCACTTTAATCAGGAGACTGTTTGAAAAAGCACAGATCTTCCTTGTTCACAGGGGTGGGTGGACACAGAGCCTTCCGTTCTTAGGGAAATTACTGAATTTTGTATCTTTGTCTGCTCAAGTGTTGTGGTCTGGTGATCTCAGCACAGCCCCCGTAAGTGTGTTTTGATGTGGAACTTTTGCCAGAGTCCTAAACCAGAAGAATTGTGAAAACCTGTCTCCCTTCTTACTCCTTAAAGAACAGAAGATGTAGGTCGAGTGATGTGAGGATACTCATACCTCTCTTGCCAGGAGAGAAGAATTCTCCTTTCCCACTCTTGATCCTTTGACCAGTGTAATATTTGCTCATGTTTTTGTTGTGAAAGGCAAGTTCTGCCTTTGGAAGATTGTGATGTTAACTCTTGTATCTCTGTTCAGCTCCATCCGACGTGTCCACATACATTTATGATCCTGAAACTGGGAATTACTACGATCCCATAGCTGGGACATACTATGACCCCAGGACTCAGGTGAGTGCATGGGAAGGAAGCTTTGCACATAATATGTTCTTACAAACTGCCTTTCTCTGGAGAGATTTTGCAGCTAGATCCTGAAGACAGGGAAGCGTAGGGCAGTATAGAGGCAACCTTGTTTCTCTCACTCAGTCCTCTGTAAAAGGGATCAACATTCCAAAGTATCACCTTAATGAGAG
The DNA here is from genome assembly GCF_009769465.1 of Tauraco erythrolophus. Classification (NCBI taxonomy): domain Eukaryota; kingdom Metazoa; phylum Chordata; class Aves; order Musophagiformes; family Musophagidae; genus Tauraco; species Tauraco erythrolophus. Next base: position 19,200,587 of record NC_141476.1, on the reverse strand, counting down.
ACTAGGAACCTGTTAGCCATGTGTTGAACCAGCTACCATAGATGCTTCTTTGACCTTTGAAGCCCTGCCTTTGGAGGGATTTTGGTCCTCTCTATTGAGTAGACTTACAGGCAGAGCATCCTTGCTAGATTTTACTGGAGAGATGTGGTGTGTGACTCTCTGTATTAAAGGATGGACAGCAGAGCTCTGTTTTCATCTGTGGGCCCTGACCCCAGCCAGCGCTACTTACAAGGATGCCAAAAAAGAGCCATCAGCAGAGGTTCTCTGAGACTGCTATCTTGTTTTCTTGCTGCTGGAGATGCTGGTGTTCTGGGCAGGCAGTTTAGTGCTCTGATGACCTGGCTGTGGTAGACTGTCTTCTGCCCCAGCAAAGTTCTGAAACCTTTGCCCTCAGCTCTCTGAGGCTCTGCTGTGCTGGTCTCCTCAGGACAATAAGCCCAATAAGAAAGAAGATGGCAAGGGTTTGGCTAAGTGTGTTCCAAATGCCTCTTTCAGAGAGAAGTCACGATAGACCGGGAAGCTGACTCATCACCTACCGAGAGCAGAAGACAGCGGCATGGAAGCCAAGAACGGACGAATGAAAGGAAGGAGCAACACAGCAGAGACAATAGGGACAAAAAGGAGAAAGGGAAAAATACTCCTGCTAAGGTAAATCCCTCCAGGCATCAGAACGTCAGAGATCTGAGGCCAGGAGGCTGAGGTAAGAGAGAGTAGAAAATAGAGAGTGATTTATAGAGGATTCAAAAAGGGAAGGACAATGAGAGAAAACGATGAAATACATGGGGTTACCAGCAGGCCAGAAACGTGGTGGTTATCTGGCCAGGTGTGAGTAAGCTCCTGAAATTTTTTTTTTGTGACATTAAGTCAGGGCTTCTCATTCCATCTTTATGGTAATAGGTTCAGAAACATCCAGGTAACTGAGACATTTCAGTCACACTGCTGAAAGCAGCCAGCTATTATAACAGAGCCAACAGAAAAATAGCAGAGATGTTTAAACGTACCAAGTCAGATAATAACAGAGACTCAGCTCTCCCCTAACCCAGTTCCTGTCCCCTCCAAACATCACAGAGAGGCAGGAAGATGAGGCAGCCGGTGCAGATGGGCTGCAAAGGTGAACTGAGATCGAATGCAGATAGGAGTCTGTGACGGACATCCTGTATGGTCCCTCCCAGAGCCCAGCCCCAGTCCTGGGACAGTGCCCTTAGTGCTGCTCCCAGCGAGCAAACACTGTCTCGCCAGGGCGGGGAGCTGCTGGCTGGGAGTAGCTGCCCAAAGTGATGTTTGAACATGGATGCTTGGAGTAGGATCGTCCACAGCAGTGCTGTGACACTGACTGGGCCTGAGGAATGCCAGGAGAGTTGGTAGAACTGATTGAGCCACGAATGCAGAAAATTTGTTTTTCTCCTTGCCTGGATATGCTCTGTGGCATGACCAGCCCTGGGCAGTTGGGACCCAAAGGGTGTAGTTGTTCCTGATGTTGGTACCAAGCCAGCCAAGGGGTTTCATCTGGTATGGAGCATGCCTTCTTTCAAGGGCACTGACCTAAAAGAAACATGGTATTGTCTGAATGGAGGGTGAAAGTGTCTCCAGTAGAAATCCTTCCATCATTTTTCCCACTGCCTGGTTTCTGTGGATGCTCAGAAGTGGCTTCCCGGCTGCTCTGTGCGATCTCTGACCCCTGTGCTGCTGATGGCCTAATGCCCAATCTTGGGTTTTTCAGAATGAGCCTGGAGAGGAGAGGTTCTTTGCAGAAGATGTCTTCAAAAAGCCATTGCCTCCCTCTGTGAAAAAGGACGAGACTGCAGGCCTGGTAAGGTGTTGCATGGCACTTGTCTTCCCCAGTTGAGTCTGAGCAGCTAATGAACTGCTAAACTAGAGCATACCCAGGGCTTCAGACCAGGTCTTTGTAAAGTGTGTAGATGCGAAGCTTCACCCCAGCCTAATCTTTGTGTGGCTCAGAATACAAGTGAGCAGGCTCATCCTGTTGCAGTGCTGGGTGACTGCAGTCTCTGGTGTTCTCTGTCCAGTATAAGGAAGATTCTGAAAACACCTCCAAGCTGGTCGAGCCTGGCCATCTATTGTGCCACAGACACAGCAGAGAAAAATGGCGTCATCGTCCTTTCCCCTCCCCACCTATGGTACTTGTCCTTTGTCTCATATCTCACAGGCAAGCAGGACTGTAACCCTTCCTGGAGTGGTGGGTTTCTCTGCTCCCATGCTGTCTGGCTGTGGGGGTGGCTTAGCTCCTGGTTTCCACGTCCTTTTTGCACACTCAGAGGTGTCCAAATGTGGCCTGTCCCTGTCCCAGCTCCCTTACTGGTCTGAGACATGGCTGGGGCCGCTGTCAACGTCACAGTCCAGCAGAGTGAGAGTGGAGCAGGCTGGGACAGCATGGTGAGCTGCTGCAGCTGTCACTGAAACCAAAGGCATAGCTCCAGGGGAGCTATGTATTCCCTGGAATTGGAATGTATCCCACCTAAAACACTACCTCATTTCTGCCAACTGCCTGGTTTCCTTGGACGCCTGTTCGTGCTGGTGCTTAGCTGTTACATGCACTGAGTGTGTGCTATGGCGATCTTAACACCTCATCTTGATTGTTTCAGAACGAGACTGGAGAGGAGAAGTTCTCTACAGAAGATGTCTTTAAAAAACCATTACCTCCCTCTGTGAAAAAGGATGAGAGTGCAGCCCCGGTAAGTGGCTCCATAGCATCGATTTCTGCCTTGTTTGAGCCTGGGCAGAGGACTAGAGAGGCTCACCAAAGCCTGGCTGTGACCTTGAGTGACAGAGGTGCCAGCTTCTCATGCCAGAGAAGGGAGCATTGGAGATGGAATGGCGAAGGCAGTTTATTTTACAACTCTGAGCTTGTTTGTGGGCTTCTAGCATGGGGAAATTTAATACCTGCGTTTAAGCAGGGTCTCCTCACTCAAGCAGTCCTCAGGCAGAAAAGTCTTCCAGCTGCCTGCAGGCTGAGGAAAGCCAAACCTCACTGATCTCCGTTGCTAGAGGAAATGACTGACAGCAACTCCCTGCCAAATAGCCACTGCTTCGGTCAGCTTCTTGTGCTTAGGTGTGTGGCAGATTGGGAAAGCCTGGCACCAAAGCACAACCTGTCTAGAGAACAGAAGGGCTTCTACCCTGTGGTGTTTAAATGCTGGCCAGCCAGCTTCTTTCCATTCCCTGCCCGTGGTGCTGGGATGCTGCTCACTGGCTCTTGGGCTGGAACGGAGACAGAAGTCATGGGGGAGATTGGTTGGGAAGCAGAGCCCTGCATGGCAAGGCAGGCTTGAAGCTACAAATTGTCACGCTTTTCTGCCTCTTCCCTCAGCCCAAGGTGGTGAACCCTCTGATAGGACTTCTGGGAGAGTATGGAGGAGACAGTGACAACGAAGAGGAGGAGGAAGAGGAGGAGCAGGCACAGGCACAGTGGCTGCCGCCTCCCCACCCACCAGCACAACGCGAGGAGCAGCCGAGGAAGGCCAAGGCCAACGACGACAAGCTGACCGACTGGAACAAGCTGGCGTGCTTGCTGTGCAGGAGGCAGTTTCCCAACAAGGAAGTGCTCATCAAGCACCAGCAGCTTTCCAACCTGCACAAGGTATGGGGGAGCTGGTGGCTGAGGGGCTGCGCGTGTGCTGCAAGCTGTCTTTGGCTCAACAGCTTTGTGATCTGCAGGGGAGAATGCGACGGCTGGGTGGGAAGAGCTGTGCTGAATTTGACACAGTAGCAGGCAAAGTTCCCATCAAAGCGCTGTTCAAAGCATTGTGCGAGCTGCTTGTTCCTGCCACGGGAGTGCTGTAATGTCAGGGTGTGACTTTTTAAGCCGTAGTGAGATAGCTGAGGCTTGGGGAGAGGGGTGCTGGCACACAGGAGTGTGATAACAATAAGAACTTGGCACATGCCTCCCCATGTTCTGCGCTTTCTTTGAGCTGTTGCTTCTAGGAGGGCCGAACTGCACGCAGGTTAAAATAGGACTGGTTGCCTTCCTTACTGTGGAGAGGATGGGCTCCTGGCCTCTGGGCAGGGAACAGGTAGTCTGGGCTGCAAGAGAAGCGTCTCCGTCTGGTATAGTGCAGGTGCAAGAGCATGCTGCTTGACCTGCACTTCTTACGGGTGGAGCAAATGACGCCAACAGCTTGTATCCTCTGCTGACACTGGCTTCTGCTTTCCCCCTTCCAGCAAAACCTGGAGATACATATGAAGATCAAACGATCTGAGCAGGAACTGGCGTATTTGGAGAAGAGAGAGCGTGAGGTGGGTGTGCGGCGGTGGGCACGCTTCTGTTTGTGGTCCTGCACTAGAGGGATGTTGGTCCCAGGCAGACTCTCCACTTACACACCTGATCTGCAGCCTGGGCATCAAATGCCTCCCAAAGAGTCTTGGATTGAACTGCGGGCACACTCTGCATTCGGACCTGTAGATAGTGCTATGACTTCTAAGAACGTGTCTCCCTCCTTCCAGAAGCTTCAGAGTGTGGTTCTGGTGTCCTGTAAGCCAGCGTTGGGCTCTGAGCTAAGTGGGGTCCAGATTTCCATCTAAAATGGAAGCAGTGTATGGGCTGCTGCTGCCTGGCCAGGAATGAGAGCTGCAGAGCTGCTCCTGGTGCCATAGCTGGATGGCTGCAACCACAGGTCTGGGTCAGCCCAAGAGATGCCATCAGGACAGAATAAGCAGATCATGGATCCTAGATACATCCAGTTTTTGTGGGTCTCCAGGACAGATTTCTAGCCAGCTAAGGGTGAGATGAGACCTGGATGCAGAGCAGTCTCCTGTGGAGTGTTGAGTCCTTCATAGCTCCTGTACTTACTTTGTTCTTTCTGTTATGAAGGGGAGGTACAAAGACAAAGGAAATGACCGGAGAGAAAAATTCCAGCAGATGGATTCACCAGAGAGGAAACGACTCAGATACGACTGGGACTCAGAGAGGTAATGGCTGCTCCTGCTTCGGTCTCTTTGGGGCTGCTGATGCCAGGATGGCATGTGTACTGCTGGCACGCCGAGGCCAGGAATTGGCCAGTGAGGTAGATCTGCAAGAGTAGCAGCCGCACAGGCTGTGACTCTTGTGAGTAGAGTTCCCCAAAGCGCAAGCCTGTTGTGCTGCAGCTCTGGTCAGAGAGGGCAGGAGGGGGCCAGGGGTGCGTAGTGCAGGGGTGGAAACGAGGGTTTAGGGGAAAGCAGAGACAAAGCTGGATGGGTGAGATGGGGAGTTCGAGTGTGCCTGGCCAGGTGCAGAGAGCAGAACGCAGCCTGTTCCCATCCACCTCATCCTTAAGGCACTTGCTGTCCTCCTGTCCTGGCGTCTAGCCATTGGAAGAAAGAGCAAAGCTGTGTTTCATCTGTTCAACTGACTCAGAGGAATGCTAGGAGCTGTTTCCATCTCATTCAGAGTAGGTGGAGGAAGAAGTGTGTGCTGTGCGAAGCTCTTGAAAGGCCTGCCTGCTGCAAGCTCGTGTGTTCCAGTGGGTTGGGGAGCTGCTAGGCATGTGTTGAAGACAAAGCTGGTTGTGTGCCTGTTCCCTTCTGGTACAGCACCTCAGAAGGAGACCTTTCCTCCATGTCTTGCAATTTAAAAATCCACATCTTCTCTTCCCTCTGTTTTCCTGGAATAGCCGTGGGTAAACTAAAGCAGTTTGTGTGCAGTGTCATCAGCAGCCAAAAAGCAGAACTTGCCTGAAGGAAACTATTTTTGTGCTGAGCAGTTTTCAAAACTATGGATTTTGGTTAATGGTCTTGGATGAGTAATGACCAGATGGGAGAAAAGGTGTCCGAATCAACGCTGCATCTGTTGAGCTCGATGACCACAGCACTGGGAGAAAAGAAAGATCTAACAGAGCAGCAGGGATTAGACTTCACTTTCTTGCTATTGCTAAAATTTGGATTAAGAAATGCAAACACAGAACGCTCCTGGCTTGCTTGTACCATAAATATTTTGGAGCCTGAGCTCATTTCCTGTGCCCTGTCTATTTTCCCCTGAGGTGGGACAAGAAGTTATGTGGTCAAAGGTCTCTGAGCCCTGCATACAGAATCCACCGAGTCGGTTTCCTTGGGTGGTGTGCTTTTTGCAAGCAACTTGAGTATCCCTCAGAAGAGGTTTGGCGTGTCCATGAAGGTGCTATTAGAGCTAAAAATCCCTGGCACGTGTTCAAAGCGTTGCAAAACTGGACGGTTGATTCTGCCTCTTTTGCAGTGACTACGACCCCAGGATTGACAGTAACAACAAAGGGAACCGAATGGTGCAGTCCACGGGGTGGAAGAAAGGCTTTGTCCACAACCAGCAGGGCACAACATCACCCATGGAGGTGAGTCTTCCCTTCCTTTCCAAACACATCACTGTCCTGCAGCCTGTAACATCTCCCAAGACAGCTGGAGGGAGTTCCCAGCTGGAACAAGAGTCAGGCTGCAAGACTGCACTCGCTTGGTGGGATAATATGCATGCACTGATTAGCTTTGCAGGCTGGGAGGGGCTGCAAGTATCTTGGCAGTAGAAAAAGGTTAGAATTTATATGGATCTGAACGGATTGAAAATAGAGCAACAGTGAGCAGGGAGGGTGTGAGCATCTGATTAATACCTGCCCAAAGCCAGACTGGGGTTTGAGCAGGTCACCAGCTCAGTGATCTGTAGCCACCTGAGCTGGGGGAAAACGTGAACCTCCTGTGGGGAGGTGTGAGCGTAGCCAAAGCCACAGGGCACGTGATGCTGTTTGTCTGCTCTGCTTGTGAGGCTCTCGCTGCTGTTCTGGACTCTGGACTGCGGAAAGAATACCAGGGTACAGGAGGCGCAGAGTCCCCATGAGCTTCAGGGATAGGCAGAGTTGGGTAGATCCTGTCTTCTGGGACAGGCTGGTCTCCCAGCGGACCTTAATATGTTGGAGAGGGTTTATCTGGCAGGCGGCCTGAAGCAGGAACTGCTCCCCTTTGCCCAGGGGCATGTGAGCAGCAACGTGCTCGTTGCTTGTCACCGTGGCTTTGTCACCTGGCTGCGTCGCTGTCATGGTGGTGGTGCTTCGCCGAGAGGCTCGCAGCTTGCGGTGCGGCTCATGCGGCGACATTGGGCTTGCAGTGGAGTATGTCAGTAAAGGCAAATATTTGAGGCTTCGTGACGTGCATTTGCTTGAGCCCACACACACGAGGCCAGATTCCCTCTGTGGTGCAGACAGCAGGCACCGGCCCCAGCTGTTGCTCGGTCCTCATGGAGAGTTTCCTGTGGCCGTAAAACAGGCGCTGTCGAAGAGCCAGCTCCAGCGACGCGCTCTGGGAGGTCTGACCTCGGATCCGGGCTCCCTGGACCGGATCGGGGAGCCGATTGCAAAGCACGGCCCTCGTACCATTCCTATAAAGGCCTCCCAGAAGAGCCGCAGAGATGTGCTTTCTTCCTGCTTCCAAGTCATGCTGGGCTTTAAAGCCGTGTGCCCGCTTCAGCCCCGCAGGACTTTGATCTCTTGGCCTAATTGATCGCATCGCTGGTATTCAGAAAAGTCGGACTTAAAAGCAAAGAGAAACTTTCAGCCTTGGGCCTGCTCGCCTGGGCTAACTCTGGGCAGGTATTACTGAATAATTCAGAGGCTGGCTGCAAAAGCTAGTCGTTAAAAACTGGTTGGAATTCAAAGTGAGCTACCGGAGCCCATGGGAAGTCTATTAGGGGAGAGAACAGCTGAGCTTGTGCAAACGCAGGCTAACTGCAAACAGCTCCCCGGGAGCCCGGCTCTCTTGCCGGCACTTTCCTTTGCTCTGTTTCCATCCCCGCTCGCACACGGCTGCCTCCCGTCTGCCAGTGCTGCCCGTTTTGGCTGCCCACTCCCGCTCCGCCATGTGCTGGGGCTGGGTCTCCGCAGCCCATCCCCGTGGTTTGATTCTCGCTGGGCGTTTGCTGGCTGTGCTTTTGTTGCCCGCAAAGAGCCGATGGTTTCTCCTGAACTTTCGGAGGAGTGCAGTGCTCTTGCTGTTCCTCCTCTCCCGGATCCACACGGGAGCAGTCAGCTGTCCTGAAGCAGCCCGGGGGGAAGCTTTTCCTTTGCAGGCAGCCAGCGAAGAGGAGGAATCACTAACACAAGCTGCGTCTGTTTTCAGGCAGAAAATCGGAAGAAGGGCCCTGGCCTGGGGGCCCAGGGGAAGCCCAGCAAGAGGCAGTCCAACGAGACCTACCGCGACGCCGTCAGGAGAGTCATGTTTGCCCGTTATAAGGAACTCGAGTGAATGGTGGAAAAAAAATCCTAAGCCTTCTCTCCCATCTCCCATCTCTGTCTCTTTCTCTCTGTGTCATGTTCTCTTGGGGGTTTGGTCTTTTTTTTTTTTTTTTTTTTTTGAATTGTTACAGGTTTTGCTGCTAGAATTTTTTTTAATAAAACTAAAAATTTGTCAGTGCTTGTCTCTTGCCTAAAATGGCATGTTTTAAAAGCATGTGATGCTTTGGAGGGTTCCCATCATGTTTTGCTCTCTGATGATGAGGTCTCTGGGGCTCATGGCCACGTCAGTGGGGCTGGGACAGGTTGGGTTGCTGTCCTGTGGTGTGTTCCCTGCCAGCTCAGGGACAGGTGCTCCTGGTGCTGTGTACCTGTGGGTCAGGATGTGAGCCTCAGGAGCTCAAGAGGATAGCCTGAGGCCGGGGAGGAATTCAGGCGCAGCAGCAACCTGTGTGGGATTCATCCTGGCTGTTAGCAAGGACAACTGGGTTCAATTGGTAGTGACAGCTTCATGGCTAAATTAGATACAAGATTAGATCTAAGGAAGAAATTCTTCACTCTGAGAGTGGTGAGGCACTGGAACATGTTGCCCAGAGAAGTTGTGGCTGCCCCATCCCTGGAAGTGTTCAAGGCCATGTTGGATGAGGCTTTGAGTAACCTGACCCTAGTGGAAGGTGTCTCTGCCCATGGCAGGGGGTTGGAATTAGATGATGTTTAAGGTCCCTTCCAGCTCAAACCATTCTATGATTCTAAAGGTGGTCTCACTAATGCTGAGTGTCATCTGGGCTTCCAAACCAGGGCAGAGCCTTCCCCTTCCTCCCCACAGATCATGGGGAGGGCTGGATCTGGTGGCAGTGGTGTTGGGGACCCTCGTAGGGATGTGGCCGTGCTGGCCCAGGGTGGCAGGGGCTGTGCAGTGGCCTGCAAGGGACTGCCTGTGTCAGAGGAAAAGCCATTTTGGGCAAGTGCTGCTCGTGCTGCGCAGGGAGGTGCAGAGGCAGCTCCTGGCTCATGGAACGGGAGCAGTTTGGCCGAAGCACAGTGAAAGTGTGTGTGTGTGAACGACAGGGACGGCAGGAACAGCGGGTGACGAGGCTGAGTGTGGCCTGTATGGATAAGGACGATGCTGATGGCGGTGGCCGGCGGGAGCAGCTCCTGTGCCTGATGGGCAGGAGGGTGGTGCCTGGCCCCCACCCTGCTTACCTGGTGGAGAGCAGGCCCTGACATTGCTGTCAAATATCCCAAAGGAGGGAAAACGGGAGACGTGGAGGGTGAAGAGAGCAAGGTTTGGAGGTGAAGGGCCACCTGCAACAGCTGACAGCTTCTAAAGGCAGCAAAAGACCTGTCCAAGCTGCTTGTGTCTGAGACAGGCAACCCCAGAGAGGTCTCGAGGACTTGCTTGCTGGCACCCTGGTCCTTAGTGCTGCACCCAGCTATGGTGGAGGTGGAGATGACCACTGCAGTGCTGGTGAATACGTGGGTGTGAGGGGAGGGAATGTGTGCACCCAGGGCAAGTTGTATCATTTAGAAAGGACGTGTAACAGCCCCCTCCTGCCAGAAAGCCCCTCCACACCAGGTCTGGGGGCTCCTGGGCAAACCAGGGGAGAGGAGCTGCTCAAGAAACTTGCTTTAGAGAGCTGTGCGGAAGTTCAGACGGAGGAAGGGTCACTTCAGTGCTTGTGCGTTGAAACAGAGACACGCAGGGAGCACGCGGCACAGCCAGCAGCCAGGAGCAGCTCGTCTGCGCCTGTAGATTGGGAGGGTCTGAGTAACGGTGATAATGGTGCTTTAATGGGCATGTGGGTGATAACCCTGAACCACAGGACCCTGATAGCTCTGTTAGAGTGGGAATCGTGAGGAATTATCATGAACTAGACCCTGAGTGAGTGATGCAAAATCTCAAAGCATGGCAACCCTTCGCACTCCTAGTCATCTCCGAATGAGGGCAAAGAATTTGCCAAAATGTGCAGGAGGAGGCCGTGACTGTTCTGGAGGTCTGCAGCCTGGGCGGCGAGCTGGGGCTTGGGTCCTTGTGGAAGTCCCCGGCACGTGGAGGAAGGGATGAGGAAGGCGATGGGCTCATGGGGATGAGCTCCCTAAAAGGGAGCAGTCATGGTGGCGCGAGGTCTGAAGGAGCGAGCTGGTGCTCTCGAGTCTGGAAATCGTTCACGTGCAAAGGGGAAGGAAGGGTGACTGTGACAGGATGTTATTTTTTGGTGGCACCGGATAAAGTGGGGATTTTGGGGGGCTGCTGCACGGGCTGTCCTGCACCCAGGTGTACTGGGCACCCGCATGTGCCGAAAATGAGCACCCACAGGGCATCACTCCCAAAGAAATAGGAGGGAGCCTTTAGCTGATTTTATTAGTTTGCCAAGTGGGTGCATCCATCTTAGTGAAAACCTGTTAACGACTGATGATACGTAATTAATTATAAGATAATAAACCAGACAAATGTAAGAGCAGCTTCCTCGGGACAGATGGACCTCGCTAATAATGGACGTTCCTTGGCTCAGCTCTGTGCTCGCTCGCAGTCAGCGCGATGTGCTTATGTGGAAAGAGGCAACACAACGCTTTCCTCGGAGGCCGACTGCCAGGGCTCGAGTCGAGAGCAAGAGAGGAGCAGGAACAGACTGCAGTGAAAACAGGGAAAAAAATAAATAAATAAAAAAAATCTAATTGCAGGGTGCATCCGTCTCCAATCAAGAGAAATCCTTTTCCTCTCCATGGAGGTAGATCTACCTCCTATTAGTTAGGTTAATCATAGAAATAGTTGATTTGTTGGCTTCCGTTCTTTTGAGGATCACGGTAAATGATTGTGGGGAATCGGGAACGTCACTTGTGTCTTAAGATGTTGGAACAACACTGTGCTGCTCACGGAAGTGTGGGATTTCGAGGGGATGTGCTGTGTGGCTTGGAAAGAGAGTACTAAAGCGAGTATCCCAGTACCAGCCCATGGAAAATGAAGGTAATCCCTGCATTTGGCATTGGCTTAATTTCTCTGAATTCCTCCTCCGCAGGGTGCCCCAGCAAGTGCCCCTGTGTATTCCCTTAAGATGTATAAGGTATGTACATAGGCATGATGTCCACCCATGTTGTTCATCAGCCGCGGGATACCCAGGATCAGGGAACGTGGCGGAGCCTTCCACCGGGGTTGGGACGAGAGAACTGGAACGAGGTTATTAACAAACTGCAACAGAGAGAGAGAGTGAGAAGCTAAAAGCATTAAAAAGAAGCACCGAGCCAAAACCCAACGTATTCTGTTAGAAAAACAGCAGCCTAGGTGGTGATGTAAGGCTGTTTATCATTGCTATAGTGGTTCTGATGTCTTGAATATATTTTAAAGGATGGTCACCTAAAGCCGCAGCTGTATTGCAGCTGCCTTTACATCTTGCAATGATTTTGTTTCTCTTTCCAAGATTATTCACAACTGTGCTCAGTGCTGCTGCCGCGTTCCGGCTGTGGCCTGGCGTGCCATCCTGTGGCGATGGCTGTGACTGAGGATCACAGAATTTATTTTTATTTTTTGGAAAGTCCAGATAAGAGCACTGGAACAGATCACAAGGTAAGTCCTGTGTTGGAGCAATTGACCAGCACGGAGACGTTATTTGCTGGAGGAGGAAGACTGTGGTGATCTGTAACCGGTACTAAGGTGGGTATGAATGGAATTTTTTGTGTGTGTGTGTGCAAGGAAGCAGGGGAAGAAAAGGTAGAACAAGGGTTTAAAAGGCTGGACTGTGTGGTTAAGGAAGGACACGGCTTCTACTTTGACCCCTGCCCAAAGGAGGGTCCATCTCTGAGCTCCATCAGCCACGAAGGTTGGTATGCAGGAGGCTGCTTCAGACATCTGAGAGTCTTTGGGAAAGAGAGGGGGGGAAGCAGCTCATGCTCTGATGTAAAGCAAGTAGATAGTCTTTGATTTCCAATATTTATTCCTATTAATATTGATACGGCAGTGATTTAGGACCTCAGAGGTGGAACATATTGATGTAAAGAGCTGGAGTTGTGCTTTTTAGAAAGAACACGGCAAGGTGGGATGAGTCAAGCATTTGTAAAGGGGAAAGAGAAACCAGTGAACATGCTCTCCTCCGCAGCAGGAACCCACTTTGAGGAGGGAAGAGGTGCAGCTGGAAGGAGGGTGGGGCTGGGGGTGCCCCTCAGCTCCAGCCCAGCCAGAAGACGGGCAGGTTGTCCTTCTGCAAGGTGGGAGCAGGACTTTTCTGCTGTGGGTTTAATAAAGCAAGTGCTGCTTTAGCTCGGTTGTGGCTTTCACCGGAGCCTATTCCAATGGGTGGCAGCGACGCAGCCTTTTGCCAACGTGTGGTTCCTGCTCCGCTCCCCCAGGGAACCCCCACAGAGAGGGGGGCACGGGCCGTGGGGCAAGTCGGCAGCGACGAGGGCTTTGCCGCGAATATACGCCGTGGGGCGGCTGCCCTCTGCAGCGTGGTGCCAAGGGGTCCATGATGGCAGGAGCTGGTGACTGCTCCTTCTGCAGGGCAGGCACATTTACTCTTCGCAGCTCTGGCTGAAGCCTGCAGAGGTGGCCCAAAAAGTCGGCCAAGGGGTGGGCATGGGATGAGGTTCCTGTCCTCGTGCATACGGACCTGGGAGAGCAAAACGCGTGTTACTGGGGTAGTGCAAAGGCTGGGAGCAGAGCTGGCCACATCTCCCTGACCCAGCAGGTGCGTCTGGGGACTCTCTCTGAAACGCTTTAGGCAGTTTGGCATAGAAAAATATCACATCTCTACAGCCCAGGCACACCCCCTCCATCAGCGGTGGTGTTAAACCCCCTGCTTTTTTCCAACAGAGGCAAAACCTGATGCTCCACAAATTGGGTTTCCTACCGCTCAGCCTCAAGAGAACTAAAAAATCCCAGCTCTGGTGATTTCTTGCCTGATATAACAAGTGCAGCTGCTGCTGGACATGGTGGGTATTGCAGACTCGTACAGGGACAGCTGGACTTGGCGCTCAGGCAAGTCCTCAGCGGGCAAAGCTCCGCCGGGACACCCTCAAAGCGCAGGACATCAGCAAGGAGAACATGGGTGGGCTACGCTTCTACTGGTGAAATCTTTGGGAGTGGACACATTGCAATAAGCCATTTTTCATGTATCTTTCAAGCAAATCCATAGGCCTTCTCTTTATCTGAAATGAAAGAAAAGAGGAACAAAAACTTGTACGTGCCTCTAGTTACATCTGGGAGGATCCCCATGATGATAAGTATCAGGAACAGTTGTACTTATTTAATGTATTAAGGCAAGAGGGACAGGAGTTTAATGTTCAGAGGAGGTTGTTGCTCAAATCCTTGCCCCGTTTTAATGTAGATTATAGATTTCTGTATTTATCCATATACAAACAAGACAGACCACTCTATTCTTTGTTCCTGGCCCTAGGGACGTTAATGCTTTCTAATGTCAACAAGTATAATCTTTGCGAAACTGCACTTTCATGGACTTCCAGCCGGTAGCACAAAGATTCAAAGGAAGATGAATGACACTATAGTAACTCACATAATGACTGGAGTAGCCGAGATAAGCACTGACACGAGCCTTTGTCCAAATTTTAAGTGGCTGTTTTTGCCAGCACATTTTGAAGGGTTTGGCCGAGTTGCCGCTGGGGTGTGTGCAGGGAAGGGGTTAAATGGGACAAGGCTGACCCACAGCAGCACCCCTCCCCATGGGTCAAACAGCGATGGCCCAGGGAGCTAACACCACGAAAAAAAGCTTCGCTGCACCACTGGGCAGCCAAGGGGACACGCACCTTCCACACCAACCTCCCAAAGCTCAACCTCTGCCATGTGTGCACGGGGTCCTGCTGCTGCAGTGCATCCCTCAGCATATGCTTCAGACCACCCTGGGCATGACAGTGTCCACTGACTTGTGCTGTATCTTCCCTCGGCACCCATTTCCCTCCCTCCTTAGGGAGGTGGATGTGCTGCTGAAAGAAGAATACATTGTGCTGGTTACCCCCAGCAGAGGAAAAAGGCAGAAGCAGTTGATAGGATGAGGGGTAATGGATTTACACCAAAAGAGGGTAAATTCAGACTAGATAGAAGGAAGGAATATTTTATGATGAGGGTGGTGAAATACTCGAACAGGTTGCCCAGAGCAGTGGTAGATGCCCTGTCCCTGGAAACATTCAAGGTCAGGTTGGATGGGGCTCTGAGCCACCTGATCTAGTTGAAGATGTCCTTGCTCATTGCGGGGGGGTTGGACTAGATGACCTTTAGAGGTCCTTTCCAGCCCAAACCATTCTATGATTCTACAGCATTTCACGTTGCGGAGGGAAGATCTGCCGCTTGCTGCGATTGTGTCGGCATGTATCCAGCATCCCCTTCTTGCGCTGGTCACACAGGGCTGGCCCCATCCCCGGGACGCAGAAGTGGATCAGCAGTACAAAGCCTGTCCCAGCTGTACATGGCGCTGCTGCAAGCGCTTCTGGGCACCTCCGGCGCACGGTTCTGCTCTGTCCGTGGGCTGCTCGGCCTGTTCATCACTTCACATCACGTCACGCTGGGCTTGATCTGGAGGGAAGGAGAGGATCAGTCTGAGGAGCTGGAGGGCCTGTGTTGGGCTGGTTTGGATTCCCATTAAGGAGGGGCAGCAAGAACAGGCTCTCCCCAGCGCCAACAGTGCCCTTGCCCACCAGGATGCAGTCCCACTGAGCAGGACCAGTGCGATGGCAGTGACAGGTCCCATCAACCAGCTGGTGGCAAAGCTGCCTGTAACACCAGTCCGAGAGACTGGGTTGCCTACATCAGCCTGGAGCCCACCCAGGAGAGCGTCTGGACCTGCACCACAACTTGGGAAAGTGCTCACAGCCCAGGCTGGGGCTTGAATGGAGCCCCCAGCCCAACGGCGGGTGAGTGAGTGGGGGCTCACCTGAGGCTAATTAGTGCCCCCAGGGCTCCAACACCCTTCCTGGCCCCAGTGGGATCTTTGATAGGTCTCTTGGATCCTTTCTGTCCCTGGGGCTTAGGAGAGGGGCCAAGCGGCTCTCCGGATGTAGGGTGGTTAGACAACAAAATCCCTGTTCTCCAAAGTGTGGAGAACCAAACCCCTGTTCTTGGGGCGTGTCTACTCCAGCACATTAATTTGGCCCAGGGGTGCACTTCTGAAACCGATCTCTCGACTTTCCCTGCTTTACAACCCATTGGATCACGTCCTGGAGCCATTCTGGAGAGCTCCAGCTTGGGAGAGCGTCAGCTGGATTCCTTTCAGATGAAACCAAATCAGATGTGCTCCAGGAACACACCTCGTGCTCCCCGGCCACTGCTGGGCGGTCAGGCTCCAGCAGCAGCGCAGAGCCAAAAAAAAAAAAAAAATCCCCTTGTAAATGTCTAGTGCGTACATCGGCTCCTGGGATGTATGGGATGTACGGGGCCGCTCCCGCCGCCCTGTGCTTGTGCCCAGCCATCGGAGTCCTGATCCTCCCACACTTCCCTCTCCATACCATTTTGCTGTTGAGTCGCTTGCGGACCAGACCTTTCCCTGTCTAAATTCCCGCTGCCAGGCAGCTGCAGGATGGTGCCTGTGTGCCCCGGTGCCTGTGTGTCCCCCGTCCCCTTCCACCGTCCCCACATTCCAGTTTCCTAACTCATAAGAATAAAAATTAATTTAAAAAAAAAAGCAGTGATGCATCCGTCGGGCTCCTTTCCCATCCCACCCTCCCGAGCTGTGCCCGGAGCTGCAGGAAGGCGATACCCGGGGGCAAAGCCGGGCCCTGCCCGCTCCCTCCGGGGAAGCCCCGCGGCCCCGCGCCCGTCGCTCCGATGCCCACTAGGTGGCAACGGCCGCCCGCGGGCCGGGCCCGGCGGCGGGGGCGGGGGGCGGCCGCCAGCCGGGGCTGCTTTTATGAATGAAGGGCTGTGTCCCCCTCCCCTCCCTTCGCACTCCCCTCCCTCCCCGCTGCCGTCCCCCCCCGCCCCGGCTCCTCCCCGCTGCACGCAGCCTCCAGGTACTTCGGGTTTGCGGGGGCTGCGGGGCTGGCAGCGGGGTGGGCTCCTCCTGGTCGCCGAGAGCCCGCGGAGCGACTTGGCCGGTGAGTAGCCAGAGGCGGCTTTTAGTTGTTCCCGAAGTTTGGTAGCCCAGGCTGGGCCGGGCGGGCCCCGTCTCTCGGGGGACTGGGGCACTCGGTGGGAGCAGCCCCGACCCCCGTGAACTTGTCTGCTTTTACAGTTGTGGTTTGTATCTGCGTACGGAACGACTCGGGAGCGACTTGTCTTCTCCCGGCTCCTATGGAGAGAGTAGAGCTTATTCCGTCGCTTGGTTTGCCATAGTACACGATGAAAAGTTTGTGCTAATAATCTTTTGTGGTCATGTCTATTAATGCCTTAACTTGGATTCCAGGAGGTTTTATTCCTGCGGTAATTACTCTCTGTCTCCAGAGCTGGTTTTTCTGGGGCTCCTTAACTTTGTTGCTCTGCTTTGCTGCTAAGGTTTAACAGCCCGAAATCCCGAATTGGACAGATTGTCACTAACGCCTAGTCCATGCTGGGGACTTTCGTGCTGCTCAAAGGCAGGTTTTTTGGATTTCCCCCACCCCCCAAATTAAAATCAATCATTCAAGTGATGCAATGTGACCGCCTTGGTCCAAGGAGAAAAACCAGCCTCCTGTGAAATCTGTCGGGATGGGGAACTCGTGCTTCTTCAGCCCCCCTCTCTGCAACGCCTCAGCTCTCAGAAACCTCGGGACATACAATACAGCAGGCAGAAAAGAAACAGAGCCCAAGAAATGCTGAGTGCTCTCCAAAGGAGGCCTTTAACGAATGATCCTTCTGCTTGGAAGCTTTGCAGAGCCTGGGGAGGGATGGCCGGGAGTCTCACACGCCTCGAGCATCTTGGAAGTGATGGGTGAATGTTGCAGCGCGATGGTTGCAATACTCAGGGTGGGAGGGAGGAGGCTAAATGTTTGTTTAGGTCTAGAAACAAATAACAAAGCACTCGGCGAACTTAAATTAAGACAAAGAGGGATCTTTCTTCCTCTCCTTGAAATCAGACTGCCTCCCGAACGCGTGGGGCAGCCCTACACGGCGGCCTGGCCGAGGGATGCCCTCGCCACTGAAAAGCCTTGGGAGGTATTTCACGGGCAGGGTGTCAGGGGGCTTGGGTGAGCCCCAAGCCTCGGGCTGCTGCCACTGCTGCTGTAGTTAGCCGCTTTATTGCCCGTAAGGAATCACTGTGTTAATCCGGCTGCTGAGCACCGGCACGAAATTTGTGCTAAGCTGGACACCAGCGTTTTCGACGTGGCTGCGTGCCCGAGGGCAGAGGGGAAAGTGCTGTGGGAGAGCCGGGCGCAGGACCGCAGCTCTCCCGCACACATGCCGGCCACGCGACCTGCATACAAGCCGCGGGGAGCTTTCTCTTTGCCAAGTGGAGCGTGTCCCAGTTTTCCGCCGGCCGGTCCTTGTGCAGCCTTCGAAGGCAGGGGGGTCTGGCAGCCCCAGTGGGTCACTGGCTTGACGCAATGGGTTGCTGGAATGTATAGATTTCTCCTGCTGAGTTAACGGTATTGAAAACGACAGAGACACAAACACCCGCGTGATTTATGAGCCGGGGATGGGGAAGTCAATTTGAAAGCCAGGGCAGAGATATCAGCTCTATAAGAAATATGGCAAGAATTCATCCCTAATCTAATCTCGCCAAATTCCACAAGGATGCAAGACAGGGATCGTTTGCTCTGGTTCCTTAGGTTGAGATTTAAACAGGAAACCCCCAAGGATGTAAGTCGTCCTCCCAAACACCGCTGCGCGTGTTCGTGAGGGGGTGCCGCGGTGTGAGCCCTCTGGGCTGGCCGGGTAAGGGACGACGCCGAGTGCCCGGCTCAAGCAGAGGGAGCAGGAGCCAAGCCCGGGGTCCTGGGCAGGGCTTGCAGCTGACGATGCTCCTTGCCAAACGGAGCCCTTGAGCAGTCGGGGCTGGCAGATGTTACCACAGCAAGGGCTCCTGGCTGCCCCACTGCCGCTCTGCTCCTGTGACACCCTCTCAGAGGCTGTTTACAGCGAGGGTGAAGATTTATTGTAAATCTTGGCTCCCACACTCTCCGAGCTGCCTCTTCCCTCTGAGTTTGGTGTATCCCTGCTCCAGCCACTCTCACGGCACGAGGTGGCTTCGAGAGCATGGGGTAATTAGGTCTTTACAGGTGCTGGCTCGTGTGGTTACAAACCTGGTGTTGAAAGCAAAGACATAGGGATCAGTTCAGCCGAGGGACACCCCAGCCTGGGGACAGCTGGGAATGGCTTTCGTGGGGAGCTCCTCTTCGAGGAGGTGTGCTCAGGGGGACCCTGCACCCTGCTCGGGGTGACAACGGGCTCCTGCAAAGGCTGTGGCGGGAAGGAGGGCGAAAACAGCGTTACCTGTTCCGGACTGGGTCTCCAGCTTTGGGTCTCTCTGGTCTCTGTGAGCCACCCGTCTTCTCCCCATCTGCTTCTTGCTCCTGCCTTGCTCCCAGGAGCTGGCCCTACCTTCTCGGACTCTTTTTGCCTGGGAAAACTGAAGCACAGAGCGGCAAAATGACCAGCCACAGAGCTGGGCTCAGCGCAGGGCACCGAGTCGTTCCACCTCCCAAAAAGATGAGATTATCTCAATTCACAGCCATAGAAATCCAGCACCTACTTGTAGCTGGATGCCAAGGACCGACGGTGATTTCGTGGGATGCGGGAGGGAGCGCTCCGTATTCCCAGCAGAGATAAGCCTTTATTATTCCCCAGTGTGAATGCTGTAGGATATTTGGGCTCTGCTATCTCCACACTCAGCAGCCCCCCGATCCGACCCCGGCTCCTCTGTACCTGCAGGCACACTGTGCCCGTGCTCCGGGCCAACACAGAGGGATGGCACAGCACGGCACAGAGCACAATCGTTGCGAACGTCACCCCGAGTCGCCTTGGGTGCCCGCCCAGCATATGGTTTCTGTAGAACAATGCTGCCTGCGAGCTGTGCGGGGTTATTGTCCTTGTCTCGCGGGCTGGCGAGCTGCCGTTTATTGTGCACAGGAACCGCTCTGCTTCTCCCACCGTGGAGTCCAGGTTTATAAAGGAAAAGCTTTCAGTTTCAATCTGTCCGCTGTCCACCGGGAGAAGAGCTGGTCTTCCCACGATGCGTGCTCTTGCCCGGGCGGGTGGTGACAGCTCTGCCACCGCCTGCTATGACGTCCTTGTGCACGGGTGGTGGTAGGGTCTGGCTCAGCGCCGAGACTTTTGCAGAGCTCTGCTCTGTGGTGTAGGAGGATGATCTGCTGCTTGGAGGAAAGTGGGACACTTGGGGTCAATGCCTGCCCTGCAACGCTTCCCGTTTGGCCATGGGCAGGTGACGACAGGCCTCTGCTCCCTGCTGGAATGATGATGGCCATAGTGGCCTTCCACAGTGGGACACTGTGCGGATGAGTACGTGGAGGACTCAGGGGCCTTCATATCAACTAGGGGTTGGGCAGGGAGCACGTGTCCTGGGAGCGGTGCCGTGGCCATGGTACGTGGTGGTGGTTGCCGTGCTGTGAGGAGGCATCTCCACTTGTGACCATCCGCTGGGTTGGGTTGGCTCTGTTTTGGCCACGATTGCCATGAGGGGAGCTGCCTGCCTTGGAGCATGCTGCTGCGAGCAGGGTCGCCCCGGTTCTCCTCGCACAAAAGCCACGGTGGCCAACCAGCGCCCGGCCTGCACCAACCCCTGGCAGATGTGCCTTCATCTTCAGCTCGGCCCCCAGCTGACCCGGTGTCTCCCGGGGAAGAACGAATGAGCAGCCAGCTGGGGTGAATGGCCCAGCGTCCATCCGCAGTGTCTCTGCCGGTCACTGATCCCAGGAAACACCCCGTGCAGAGGCTGCAGCTGTGCTGCATCCCAGCACTCTTTGCTCCAGGAGACTCCCTCCGTCAAGGCAGAGCCACGAAGTCGCCCAGCCACCACGACCGAGGGGCTGCAGCCAAGGGGCTCCGAGGAGCAGCAGATAAGGGCGCAGGCACCGTCCAGCCTCATTAAAATACTTTCTCCAGCAAAGCCCCCCACGCCTGCCCAGCCTGTTCCAATTAGCACAGGGGGCCGGAGGGCGAGGAACGAGGTCCTCCTGATGAAAACACAACACTGCTGAGCTTTCATGTGTCAGGGAGGGACAGTGAGAGGCCCTGGGAGCGCGACCGGCAGCCGTGTGGGCAGCTGGCGATGGTGAAGCGGATGAGATGGGTCAGCGCACAGTGGAGCAGGTGCTCCGCAGCCGGCGCTTGCCTGGAATGGATTTCTAGCTGGAGGAGATGTGGTGAAGTTAACAGCTTGCTGAGAGGTGCTGAACATCCCTGCCCCGTAGGTCTGGAGGTGGGAAGCAATACACTGCACAAATTGCACAGGTTTGCTGCAAAAACGCCTTGGCAGCTTAAGGCAGGAAGAGGTTCTAGTCTGGGAGCACTGGGGCTTGCCTGGCCAGGGAGCAGAGGTGTTTGTCTGCTCCCCTGGGCTGGTTCTCTCATAAGATACCTCTGGGGATGGAGCTGCCTCCAGCCCTTGGCTCTCTGCTGGGGTTTTACAGAGATGCCCTAAGACATTGGTATGTGCCCACCAGGACCAGCTCTGGGGTCCCCAATAAGAGAAGGACATGGAGCTGTTGGAGTGGGTCCAGAGGAGGCCATAAAGATGATCCAAGGGATGGAGCACCTTTCCTATAAAGACAGGCTGAGAGAGTTGGGGCTGTTCAGCCTGGAGAAGAGAAGGCTCTGTGGAGATCTTCTAGCAGTCTTCCCATGCCTAAAGGGGCTACAAGAAAGCTGGAGAGGGACTTTTTACAAGGGCAGGTAGTGACAGGACAAGGGGCAATGGCTTTGAAAGAGGGGAGATTTAGATTACATCTAAGGAAGAAATTTTTTGCAATGAGGGTGGTGAGGCACTGGAACAGGTTGCCCAGAAGAGTTGTGGCTGCCCTATCCCTGGAGGTGTTCAAGGCCAGGTTGGATGAGGCTTTGAGCAACCTGGCATAGTGGAGGGTGTCCCTGCCCATGGCAGGTTGAAACTAGATATCTTTAAGGTCCCTCCCAACTCAAACCGTTCTAGAATTGCATGGTTCTATGATTCTGTGACCCTGACCAAGCCCACCACCTCCTTCCCGAAGGCCACCAAAGGGTCAGCGGTCCCTGACACTACGTGATGGCTGAGCCTGCCCAGCTTCGAGCTGGTGACCTAGAGCTGGCAAGCTGTGTGTGAGAACCCTGGCTGCCACCCAGCCCTTCTCCCCAGTGGATGCTTTTCAGTCAACCTGGGGCAAGAAGCATCAGCAAAACAGCCACCATCAGCCACCAGCGTCTGTGCCGGCTCCTGGGTATGTGCCAGCTCCTGGGTATGTGCCAGCTCCTGGGTCCGTGCTGGCTCCTGGCTGTGCAGCCCCTGCCAGGTTTTAGCATGGTCGTGATCCAGCCAGACTCAGCCTGGAAAGCCTGAAGCCCAGAAAAGAGCTCATGAGCAGGGCAGAGCTCCCGGAGCTCCCCAGGGCTGTATTGAATGTCAGGCATGTGGCGGACAGGTGACAAGGGTGGGTTTCAGCCGGGGGGGAGGGATGTGGCATCGTGGTATAAATGGCTCCGCGGAATGCGGCGATGCCTCTGGGGACTCCAGAGGCCTTGGAGAGCCGGGCTGGCAGCGCTTAGGGCAGCACCGAGCCTCTTCCCTACCTTATTTGGGTGCTTTTTTTTTTTCTCCACTGCAAGACCAGAGAGTGGCAAGCCCCTTCCCAAACGGGAAAGAATTTCAAACTTCTCGATTGCATCAAGAGGCAGATTGGGAGTTTAATATACCGAGTCCGGCCAGAGTTTAATACACCAAGTTAATTCGGCGTTTAATGCGCCGAGTCGATCCTGGCTGGGCTGAGACGAGCCGTGCGGCCGCTGCCCAGCGTGAGACACGCTTGCTCTGCGCTTGTCCCACCTCCCCGACCCTCCGCTTGGTCTGGGGGGACCCCAGCCTTCTTCCTCTGAACTCGCCCCTGCACTGCTGCTGGCTGCCATCCCGTCACCCTCCACCCCCTCCCGCAGCTGTGCCTGCGCCGGGGCTTGGCGGCAGGACCCCGGCACTGTGCTGGGCTGCAGATGCAGGAACAAAAGCTGTGAACCCAGCTGGGGCAATGGGGTGCTGGAACAGCAAGGAGTGAGCTGGGAGTCCCTGTCTGCCTGGGTTTATGTTTGCCTGGACTCAGCATGCCAGTGGCACTGGAAGCTGCCAGTTCTCCGGCAGCATTTTAGGTGAGAGGAGACTTGCAAGGTGCAACTGCGCCGTGCCTCTGCCCTGCTTTCCCTCCACGGTGGACTTGAACAGCTTGTCTGCCCTGGCATCAGAGCTAAGCTGCAAACGTCTCCCATTTGGAAGGGTTGTCCACTCAGTCAGGACCCCTCTGCCATGGGAACAACTCCTCTCCACAGATCTAGGGGCAGACATGCTCCTCCTGCGACCTCCCTGGTGCTGGATGCCCTTGGGGGCAATTAGAGGCAGGAATGTCAGAGATTACTTGACTGGTACTGCCTCGTTCAACCAGCACCAAAAAGCCCTGCGGGGACTGCTGGCTGAAAGCATAGGCTGGTCTAGACACCCACCACCATGCTCACCACTGTGCCCATCACCGCGCAGTGAAGCCCAGCTGCTGGCCCCCTTCCCAGGGCAATGGCCGAGAGCCAAGCCAGAGGACGCTTCACCTCTCTCTCTCAGTAGCAAGGGAAAGGTAGGGGCTGAGCCAGCAGCCTCCCGAGAAAGAGATTAGCGGGACATTGAGTGGAGCCAGTTCCTTATCCCTTCATAAACAGTTATTAATATCCTGGCCAGCCTTGGGTTTGGTAATTCCCCATCTGCTTTCAAAGGTTGTGATCCCTACCGGAGCGTGCCTTAAGCTTCTGAAACTTCAGGGAGACAAACACCGTTAGAGGAGATGCTCTGTTTGCCCCTCTGAACATAAAGGTTTACCCCCTCTAAAAATAAGGAGCCGAGCCAAGCTCCCACCTACCAAGGCCCCAAGCAGGCAGAAAGTTCCTGTCTGCCCAGCGGGATGGGGACAGCTGGGATCCGCTGACATCCGGGGCAGCGCTCACCAACGGGCTTATGGCCTGGGACAGACACCACTTTGTCCGTGCCACAGGGCAGAAGGAAAACCAGGTGCAGAGGCACAGGGCTGCGATCACGCTTCACGTGTCACGCTGGGTCTCCGGGACCAGGAACGTTTGCGTGTCAGCACACGTGAGAAATAAAAAGGGGCTGAAAGCGCTCGCGCTCTGAAGTGGCATCACAGGCAAAGTTCCCCGGATGCCACCCAGACCACAGAGCCAGCCCTGCCCTGTGGCTGTTACCACCAGATACCGGTTAGTGCGGAGCCCTCCAGCCTGGCAGGGGTGATGTGCCGGCGGCACGGTGCGAGCACAGCCTGGCCGAAGGATCGCCGCAGTGTGCCAGCAGCAGCTGGAAGTCATTCCTCGCCACTCGCGGTGCCTGGCACGCTTCGGCAGACACAGTTGGCAAGGAAGAGTGATCTGGGGCTAATTGCCATCATGGGCTTTAATCTCAGGAGGTGGGAGCATCAGAGACTGTCAGGAGATATCCCGGCTGGAAGGCAGCTGGCTGGCCAACCTGGCAGAGAAACGTGGGCGAAGCTCGAGCAGCCTCAGCCTTCTGCTGCTGGTCAACAATTCCTCCATCCAGACGCTATAAAACCCAATCTCCCTCGATTTTTGGGGCTCTGGGTGGGTGCATATGACCCGTGGTACTGAGGGGTTGGCTGAAACCCTGCCATTGTGCAGGGCATGCTGTGACCCCCCCGCTGCCACTTGTGCTCCGATGGCTTTTGTGATCCCAACTTGCGCCGTGCTGCAGGAGCATCCTGCGCCTCCGTCCCCCAGCCCACAAGCAGCTCAGCTCTGCAGGATTCCCCGGCATGGACCCTGCCCCAGCCAAGCAGATCCGGAGGGAATGGAGGGAGGGAGCCGAGGGCCCATCTCAGTGGCTTTGTCCTCCCGGTCGGAGAAGGGCAACAGCTGCTTCTCCTTGCAGCTGTTGGGGCATCCATCATCGTGCGCGGGATGGAGGGGAGCAGTGGATGCCTTGGGCTGAGCAGGGAGGGAGAGGGGTCAGGAAGTGCCTTAGGAAGAGGGACAGCCACGGGCAGGGGTACACACCGTGGTGCATGACCAACAGCTCCAGCTGTGCACATTGTGCACAGCTGGAGCTGTTGGTCGTGCGCCCCAGTGTGCGCAGGCACCATGACTGAGCTGTGGGAAGGTGCGGGAGAGACGGATGCTCCCATATTCCCTCCCATACCCGTGTGTCTCAAACAGGGTGGGGGGGGTCGTGTTTTCCCTTTCAGCCTCCAACAAGACCCATGTCTTCCCTCACAGGCCCCGTAGTATGAAACCCCCTCCTGCCTTAAACACCCCCCCCCCCCCCGAAATCCCCCCGGCCCAGCATCCTGCCCTCATCAGCACTTCCCTCTCCAAACTGAGATAGAAATAGTTGCAGCTCTGGACAGTTGATTATTTAAAGCTGTCGGGAGTGTTTAATTTAACCCGGGATTCATCATCCCCAGCTTGTTTCCATCCATGAGACACCCGTGCTCCCTCCCTCCCTGTAAACCCTGCCGAGCTCTTCACCTCCGGGCAGATTTGGGCAGGGGTTTACTGGCAGGGGACAGATGTCACCCCTGGCATCCCTGCTCTGATGGGACACCCCCATGCTGGGATTGTAGGTGCACATCAGGGGACGCATGCACAGAGTCCCTCACCGCTGCCTGGGCATGGCAAGAGGTTTCCCCAAAGCCTCGGTGAAAGAACGACGTATGGGGGAAGCCTCTCTTACTGGAAGTTATCTCCTCCAGCAGCTTTTTTCATTCCTTGTCTGCTGCAAGCCCCTCCAGCTAGACCCCACCACCAGCTCTGCCAGGGCCCTGGGTTCCTCCCACACGTGGCAGCAGCTCCTGCCACCATCAAACCTGCCTTTGGCATCCCCAGGGCCAGGAGATAAAGTGCTGGCATCACCCATGGGAGCCTGGATGTTGGCCCCTGCTGCAGGCGTGTGAAGCATCCCTAGAGCACGTCCCGGCAGCAGGAGCGGTGTCCTTCCACCATCTGCAGAATCTCGACCCTCCCTGGCATCCCCTGGAGCTCTGGGTTATGAAATGTCCCTCCCAGGGCTGTCTTTAGCCCAGACTGAAGCCTGGCACGGGTCCCACTCCCTTTACAGAAAGTGGCAATTAGAGGCCAGCGTTTTCCTGGCTCGTCCAGCAACCAAATGCACATTGGCAAAAAAAATTAAAATATCCCCAGTCAAATCCCAGGCATGTCCTCGTGATGGCCCCGGGCTCGTGGCACCCGCTTGGGGCACGGCTGCAAGTCGGTGGCAGGACAGGTCTGGGAGACTTTGCTGCAGGCGGATGAGCACTGGGAAGAGCTGGAATTGCTGGAGCATCCCCAGCATGGGAAAGCTGCTCATCACTGCTGCCTGCTGAGAAGGCATTTGGGGGGCAGCGAGGGCAGCGCTGCCTGTGAGTGGGTCCCCAGTGTGGCTGATAGGGTTCCTACCTGGGAACCCCACCTCTCCACCATCAACATGTCAAGCACTGAGTCATTTAAACCTTCCTAGACACAGCGTTGTTGTTTTTTTCCCCGAGGCAGCAGTTGGCCTGTTGAAAAGTGCCCAGGGACAGATGGGTCAAGGAAGCAGCCCCCCAACTAAAGAGAGAAAGAAAACAGCAAGACCTCCACCCTGAGGGTCCCACAGTGGTGCCACGTCTTCCTGTCTGGCAGGAGGGAGAGAGACCCCAACTCTCCAAGCCCCAAACCTCCTCCCTAAGCAGAGTCGAGTGCTCCCTGAGGCAGGAGCACCATCCCTCCTCTGCAGCCCTTCGCCAGGGCGGCAGAAATCCCCTGCTTCTGGAGCCAAGAGCCTCCGGCCACCAACGAGCCAAAAAGCTCCTTTTAAACCTTTCAGTGTGGGACTGGAAGAACTTAATCTGCAGCAAGAGGGAGGGTAAGAGCTGCCATTTAGGGACTGGGACTTTTATAAGCAGGGGAAAAAACATCTAAATTTCCTGAATTAATTGCTGAGAGCTGGCAGGCCAGCCCTGCTTCCTGCGGGAGGTGTGGGAGCTGGCAGACGAGGCTGTGAAACTGTGTACGCCTCGGAACGGGTGTCCATGGAAGAGAGTCCTTCCAGCCTGCGGCATCCCAGAGCCAGCAGATGCCGGTGGCCTTGGAGAGGTCTGCGGTGAAGAGGCAATTTGCAGTGCTACCGGCCAGAGTGACGTATCATGGACACACACAGCTGCAGCCGATGCCAAAGGGATCACAAAAGTGGCATTTATGGGCAGTGCCCCAAAATATTAATTCCCCCTTGAGAAGGAGTGACGAGATTTAACCCCAAGCTGAGAGAAGAGGAATATTAGGGATCCCTCACCAGGCTCTGGCCAGGCAATGGGGTCTGAGCAGATGTTTAGCAGAGGATGCCCCAGCTCCAAGAGCTGGTTGGAGGGTGTCCTACCTACTCCGCAAGCATACCTCGCCTCTTCCTTCATGTCAGTCACCTCTGCGATGCTCAAATCCGAGTGCTCCCAAGTACCATCCGCTGGGGGCATGCCAACACCACGCCGCTCACCTCCCCTAGGCAGGCCGTGAGAGCTGGTCTTCTGAAGCCCCTGCACACGAAACGTGTTGGAGGTCCCGGGTGGCAGCCAGTGAGGAGGTGTCCCAGCCACAGCCGCCTTCCCCAGTACCCAACCTGGCCCTGGGAGCACCAGCTCCTGGAGGTGGAGTGTGCTGGGTGTCCTGGCTGGGACTGGTGTGGCTCATGGCAAGGAGGTGTTTGGAAGCCCTCCAGAACCACCCATGATGGCTGGGGCTGCGAGGCTGCCAGCCCAGCCAGCAGGACACCCACCTCCTTTGGCCCTCGCTTCCCCCCAAGCCCGACTGCTCCGGGCTGTGTGAGCTCTTCCAGACAAGCCTTGTCCCCTCGAGTCCACACTCCCCAGGGAGGGGTCCTGGCTCCCAGCCCCAGCACCCTGCAGGTGCTCTGCTCACATAAACACCGACGAGGCGCTGGCGGCGGGTGCTGCGTGGTCCCCAGCCCCGGCCGGGCTCGCTGGGTCTGTGCCCCCCCCCCAGCACGGCTCATTTTGCAGGGCCGTGGGTGTGCGGGGGCGGGGGGGGTGGGGGGGGTGGTGCTGGCCACTGGCAGCTGGCCTGAGCCTTCTGGGGGCCGAGCTGCCCGCGCACCTCCCGAGCCGCCCCTCGGGGGTCCGGACCCTCGCCCAGCCCGTCGCGGTGCAGCCTTCCCCCCCTCCCCGCCCTCACCCCTCGGTTTCTGCTTGCAGCCGGCGGTGGAGGCGGCATCCCGGCGCCGGACCATGGTGCCGCGGGGACGAGCTGCCCCCTCGCCCGGTGCCCCCCGGCGGGCTGCCCCCGGCCGCGGGCTGCCCCTCGCCGCTCTCCTCCTCTGCCTCCTCCCGCAGCAGCCGGGCAGCAGCGAGGCGTGGAAGCAGCACGCCCCGCGCCTCCGCCTCGCCTACAAAGGTAAGGGGGTCGGCCGGACGGTCCTTGGGAGTCTGCGCTTTGCTTGGGGGGGCTGGGAGGGAGCCGAGGGGGCGGCCAGGGCTCGGGGAGGTGGGGGGAGCAGGTAGTAGCCCCTCGGTTGTGGCTCCGTACGTCGGACCCTCGGGATGTTTCAGGGATGCGGCTCCAAGCGCGGCCCCTGCGGACGCTGCACCGGCGCTGCTGGCACCAGAGAAGGGGCTGAGCCGGGAGTGTCCCGCCCCGGTGCAGCGCAACGCCGGGACCGGCAGCGACGGCTCCTTCTGCCCGGACTCGCTGTGCGCATCAGACGGTGCGTCCGGGGCTGGAGCTGACCTGGGCAGCCCCGGGGGAACGACCCCTGTCTTGGCGCTCCTGGCGCGATGGGGACACCGAGCCCCGGGCGGTGCTGTCGGCCCCTTCCCCCCCTGCCCCAGCTCAGCCCGCCTGCCCCAGCTCATTTCCCCCTACCCCAGCTCAGCCCCCCTGCCCCAGCTGAGCCCCCCTGCCCCTACCCTTCCTTTCCCGCCGAGGAGAGGCTGAGCCACTGGGTGCAGATCATTTCCCTGCTGCACTTACTTCTTACCCTTCCCCCCCTGCATCTGTCTTGTCTGTTTAGGTTACGAGCTCTTCAGGGCAGGCAGAGTTTGCGCTTCTTGTGCCTGCTGTAAAAACGGGGGGGACGTGGAGGGGGCGGGGTGGGGGCTGCTTTCAGTGATCTGAAGACGCAGCAAGAGCAGGGTGACAGCACCCTACAGAGAAGTGCGAAAGGGGAGAGTCCCTCGAGAAAGGGTCTCTGTAGGGGAATGACCCGAGCAGTGAGAGCAGAGCCCTGCTAGCCCGGCTCCTGGTCACCCTGCCATGGACCTGCTGCGTGGACTTGGCCAATTTAGGTGCTTTTGGCATCTTCTGTGTGAAAAAAAGCAAGTCGCTCTGAAGGACAGGCAGCTGAGCACACTGGGCGCTGCCCTGGACGTGACAGTTGGCAGGGCTCAACCAGCCCTTCTCCGCACCTATGAGGTGGCAGCACTGCTTTCCCACGGGCATCGCGCTCAAAATCTCTGGGGCCATCTCCTTGACCTGCTCTGTCACCCTGAGGAGCTGCTCTCTGGGCAGGGGCAGCCAGCGAGGTGGGAGATGCCCCTGGCTTGTGGCTGGAGAGGGCTGGACCTCCTAGGGATGCAGGATCTCCCTGCAGGAGATGGCCTCTGCCAATAGCCCAGCTCGGAATCACAGTGCAGGGTCTGCCTTTCCCTGGAGCCGGAGGAGGCAGAGCCGGGCTCCTGGGTGGCAGGAGCACAGAGGGATGGCTGACTTCAAAGCCCCTTGGTGTGCTGGGGCCAGACATGCCAAAAGTCCTCAAGTCTTGGGCAGAGGCAGAAGAGGAAGCTCCCAGCATCGGGAGGGCTCAAGGACAAGGCGAACAATGGCAGGGGATGTGACTCACGGACATCACGGGGCAGGTTCAAGGACACAATGCCTCCAGAAGTTTAGGTTTAGAAACCCCTAGAAAAAAAGCAAACCTAAAAGGAGGCCTTTGAGGGTCCATCTACGGAATCAGCCTTGTCCTCAGATCCCAGCATGGGGGAGGCAGGCAGAGCCCTCGGCGGGGCGGGGGGAAGAAGATGCAAGCAGGCTTGTGAGAAGGAAATGACAGCATCGAAGGCTGGGAAGGCAAAGGAAGGATGGGGCACGGGGCACGGGGCCAGGAACAACAGCAGCGGCTCCCACCCTGCCGAGGAGACGGTTTATAATAGCACGCTGGCACAAGTGGCAGCCTCGGGGTGAGCTGGGTCAGCCCTGATGCTGCCCGAGCTGAGCCACTCTCTTTCCTGAGGCCATACAGAAAACCACGGCACAGTCTCCCAGCTCCGTTTGCCGAAATAATCCAGGGCAGGCACAGCCAGCAGTTGGAAAACGGGTCTTCTGCTAGCCCGGCCGGGCAGGATCCAAGAGCCATCACCATGAAGCAAGTGCTAAGGAGTGCGGGAGGCTGGCGGGTCTCTGCTTCTCAGCACCAAAATTGGTGCTAGAACATCTCTTGTCGGCCGATGGCAGCAAGGGGCTGGAGCCCGATTTAGCGCCAAGCTTCCCCTGGCCTTCAGGGATGTCCCCTCTGGTTTGCTCCGTCCCATGGCTGGGGAAAGGGGAGCAGCCAGCCCCCCGGCACAGCCGGGCTGTGACCTCAGGAAGCCCAGGGTCGCTGAGGGTGCTGCGGCTATGGGGCAGGCGGAGATGATGGATGGGACGAGGCAGTTACAGTGGTCCCAACAATAAAGGAAAACACCGTGGCCTTGGGAGATAATGAAGACAAAAGAAAGGACGTGTCTCCGGACTCACCCATGGGTTTAGCCACCGTGCAGCTGCTGCACAGACCACCCAGGTCCCTGCCTCGAGGGTTGGGGCTTGGATCAAATGCCCTGTGCCTGAGGGCACAAGAAGGCTGCTTTGTGTGCTGCAGTGTCCCATGGATGGGGTCTGGAGCCACAGCGCTCCATGTCCCCTTGGTGAGGGGGCAGAACCATGCCTCAGTCAGGCTCAGACCCTCACAGTCACTGACGCTGCCGTAGGTCTCATGGTGCAAGTGTAGGGCAGGGGGTCCTGGGTCCTCCCAGGCACTGTCGTGGCAGCTAGGAGGGCTCCTCCATCATCCTGCCAGACCTTGTCCTTGGACAGGGACAGGGCAGGTCAGAGGGTGACCAGGGGGTGACATTCCCTGGGACCAGCCTTGCCTCAACTCTGCTTAATGACAGCCATGGATTGAATGAACCTTTGTCTTTGCCTCCCAGCTCAGCTTGTCCCCCTGGTGCCCTGCCTGACCTTTCCTCCTGGATCCAGCAGGTCCCACGAGCGCTGGCAGACACAGGAGGGTGGGCAGTGCACGGCAGCCCGCTGGGGACCCAGTGGTGACAATGGCCCGCAGGCAGGGACAGGAATTCAGCTGTTAATCCCATTTGGCTGCTGGGAAATGGCTTGGAAGTCTGCTTCCCCCCAATCTTGTAGCCCCGCACCCAGAGCAGAGCCCTTGGATACTCGAGGGACAGTGGGGTGTGAAGCAGGGCAGGGCACAATTTTTGTGGGAGCAGGAAGAGGGCCAGGAGCTCCCTGACACGGCTGGGAGCGGCTTGTGGCAGAGGAGGATTTGTGTCCCGCGGCGCCTGGAGCTCTGACCCTGGAGGAAGGGCAGAAGGAAACGCCAGCTGGGAGCAAGCCCGGCTGCATCGGCATGGATCCGGGCAGGGACCGCTGCCTGGGCCCAGCAGGTCCTTCCCCCACAGGGACGAGCGGACGTCAGTGCCATTTCCAGTTCGCAGGCACTGGCCCCACTTCCCCTCTGCCCTGGAAAAGGGGTGGAAGGAAGAAAGACGCAACCTCCCAGGGTCCCCTTTGAACAGAGCCGTGCCCGTCTCCACGTACACCCCACCTGCGCCTGGGGCCGCACGTCCACCCATACTCCCATCCATGCCGGCCAGCGCCGGCTCCCCTTGGCAGCTTCCCTCCCTCCGTTCCGGCCCATTGCTTCAGTCCGCATGATTTTGGGTGGTTTCTCAGCCCAAGTCTTACAGATCACCCTGAGTTTCCAGCCTCACTCCACCTCCCTGCAGTCCAATCCTGCAGCAGCCCACCTCCATCTCCCCTTCCCACGGCACCTTTCCCTGCACAGCACCAATGCTTTGCCGGCACAGCCACCCTTCACCCTCTCCCTGGCCGAATCCCGTCAGTTTTGAAGAGGAAAGCGATGCATGAGGATTTCTGGAGGCCCGTCTCTCCCGCCTTGATCCCTGGGAGCAGGCACTCGCCGGGGCAGCAGCTGCCGCGATCCCGAGCGTGGCGCGGCAGCCGCCCCTGCCGTGCCAGGGGACGCTCGCCGCAGCAGCCAGCCCTGAAACCTGCCGCTGCATGTCATGGCCCGGCGCGGCGCCGGGGATGTTGTTTTGGGAGCCGACAGCCAAGAGACAAGAGCTTATTGTCCCCCTCGCGCACCCATCCGCCCGCAACTGTGCCGGAGGGGCCACGCTGGCTGCCCCCGGGCTTCCGCGCAGGAGGAGCCGCAGCCTGAACCGCAGAGCCTTTCCCGCAGCTTTCCGTGGGAACACTTTCTCCCTCAGCAAGGTGGCTCTTCCCTCCCCCAGTGCCAAATGGGTGCTCTTAAAAGCCCATTCCCTGCGCCAGTGTGACACTGTGTTTAGGTTGTGTCTTAGGACGTAGAGGGGGGGAACGTGGGGTGGTGGAGGCAGGGTCATGGTGGCACCTGGGACACAGCTGGGGACTCCCCTTACAAGCTCCTTGGGCCAGGGACTGGCCATCCATCCGTCTGTCTGTCCCAGCGCACCCATCTGCCTGCTGGTCCCCATGCCTGGGGTAAAGCCCAGCAGACACCTCGTAGGGGACTGGCAGAGGAGAGACGTGTCCAGGCTGGGCTGTGGCGGCTCTGTTTACCTACAGCCTTTCCTCAGAGAGACGCTTCGCCCCAGCGAAGAGACGAAACCTTTTTTATATAAACTCTCTGGATCTGAAGCTCTTTCCCCTTTCCTCTGTAGGGGTGACTCGGTGTCTCCTCCAGGTAGGCCCATGGTGGGCGGCTTAATGGTGAGCTTTGGGGTGCCCAGGGTGTTGGTTTTCTGTGAAGGCAGTGGCAGGAAAGTTGCGTTCCCTCGGGGCAGGGGTGGGTGGCTGGAGCTGTCCTGGAGAGGGGAACATGGGCCACTAGCTGCTTCTCGTGTCGCTTACGAGTGGATTCCTCTTTCTCCCGCCTTGTGCTTTGTAGATCTGCTGAAATCCAACAGCTCTCGGCTGTTGCTGGCCTCAGGGGATGGGTTGGATTTCCAAGCTCTCTTGGTGGATGAAGACAGGGCCTGGTTGATGGTGGGAGCGAAAAACCACATCTTCCTGCTCCACCTGGACCATCCCAGCAGAGAGCCTGAGAAGGTCAGTGCTGGGAGGAGGGTGGGAGCTCAACCCTGGCTGGACTGGCCTCTTCCTCCCTGGTAGCCTCTCCTTGTCCCAGTGCCGGGGCGTGGAGGCGGATGTGCTCCAAGCTGGGCTGCTCCCACATCACCGGGGGCATGTTTACACCAGGATGTCTCCATCCCTGGGAGTCAACCCATCCCTGGCACTGTTGAGCCTTGCTGGGACAGACTGACACCGGGGAGGGACGGGGTGGCTCAGCTGGGAGAGGAGACCTGGGTGGACCCCGGGCATGGGTGGAGGGGCAGTGCCCAGAGCCCTGCTGTCACACCTAGTCCCTGCTGCTGCTGCTGCGAGAGCTAAACCAACTCCGGCAGCGAGTCCGCTAATGTCATCCCAAGACATCCTGCTGCCGAGGGGTGCAGCCCAACAAAAGGAAAGCCCATTAAGGCGCTGCAGACTGGCGTTCCCACGGGCTGAGATCCAGGAGAGCCTGCCCGCCACCCAGGCGTGCCATGGCCCACCCAGGCTCTGTCCCCATGCCAGATTCGCTCCGAGCCCACTTGGTAGGCTGCCTGCCGAGCTTGGGAGCCAAGGGGGTGTCAGACCCATTGCAGAGCAGCCCCATGTCCTCACTGCACGCCTGGCAGTGCGTTTGGCTGAGCCCCGGTGCCCGCGGGAGCCAGCCGACCTGAGGCGGTCAAGGAAAAGCAGGGGTTGCATCGGGAGGGGTCTCCGTGTTGCAGATTTTCTGGCCAGCCTCCAAGGAGCAGGTGGAACATTGCCAGCTGGCAGGGAAGAACGTGGAGGTAAGACATGCTGGCAGCCCTTTGCCGGGGATATTAAACACCCCCATCACCCCGAAAGGGAGAGTGGGGTCTACCTGAGACCAGGGGGCTGAGCCAGCCAGAGTTAAGCTCAGCTCACGGGCTGCTGGGGCAGGATCTGGCAGGGCTCCCGTATCCTGAGCAGACATGCCGCGGGGCCGGGCACTAGCGCCCGGACCTAGGCTCAGGCTGTTGACAACCGTCTCCCCTCGAGCAGATGGAGTGTGCCAACTTCATCCGCCTCCTCCAGCCCTTCAACAGGAGCCATGTGCTGGCCTGCGGAACTGGCTCCTACCAGCCTGTCTGTGCCTTCGTCCAGCTGGGAGCCAGGGGCAAGGTGAGGGACACCCTGCCCAGCCACGTCCCCACTGCGGAGGGTGACAAGAGACCCCCTTCAGTGAGCCAGGGGGAGAGGGAGCCCCGGGGCCTGGGGAAGGTGGCTAGCCAGCCTGACATGGTCCCTGACACCTGCATGGCCATGGTGAGAAGCAGCCCTGGCTTGGCAGTGCCAGGTGCCCATGGGGACGGGGCTGGATCCTGGCAGCCACCTCGAGGGACCCGCATGTTGTGGAGCTGAGCACACTGGCTTCCTTCCCACTTGTTCCCAGCCTCCCCCTGGGCTGACATCTCCCCTTTGGCTCCGGCAGGGTCCTGGGTCTCCCTCGATGCGCTTGGTGACCCACTCCTTGGAATCAGGCCGAGGACGGTGCCCGTACAGCCCCCACGAACCCTTCACGGGGCTCCTCATCGGTAAGAGGGAGTGGGGAGTGGAGCAAGAGCGGTCTGTGCCAGGAGGCGATGGTGATGGCGGTGGTGCCCGTGCCTGCTTTGTGGCCCCGGGCAGGTGCCCAAGCGGGTGCACGTGAGCGGAAGGATCCCGCTGACCTCCATCCTGCCCCAGCTCACTCCGACCTCGCGGTTCCCGTGCAGGATCACGGAGGTGGGGTGTAGATGAAACACCATGCACGGAGTGGAGTGCGGCGTCACCAGCCCACCCGCCTCGTACCAGTGCTGTGCAAGGGCCAGGCGGGTGCGGGGCTAGAAGCCATGCTGAGTGACGGGCTGGAGGAGGCTCCCAGCCACCTCCGCCATCCCCGAGCCTCCGAGGACACAGAGGTGTCCTGCAAGGGCACCTCCAGCAGTGGCACCCAACCCACCCCACCCACCTCTAACCTCACAGATGGGGAGCTGTATTCGGGCACCTCCAGTGACTTCATGGGCAGCAGCGCTGCCTTCTTCCGGACCTGGGTCCATGGGGCTGAGCAAAGCTACATCCGGACGGAGCAGAATCAGGACCACTGGCTTCATGGTAGGGGTGGGGGGATCTGTGGGGTGCGGGGGGTCTCTCCTGCCTGCTGGGTAGAGGCTGGGGTCGTTACTGGGTCCAGAGCACAGAAGTTTGGTCCCCTCCTCCTCTCCAGGGGGATGCCTTGGTGGGAACCATGCTCCAGGACTCACTCCGCAGCCTCAGCAC
Source organism: Tauraco erythrolophus (assembly GCF_009769465.1). NCBI lineage: Eukaryota > Metazoa > Chordata > Aves > Musophagiformes > Musophagidae > Tauraco > Tauraco erythrolophus. The sequence goes on along the minus strand of NC_141476.1, from coordinate 19,165,700 downwards.
CAGGAATGGGGGTAGCAGGGTCTCCATGGGGCACCCTGTGTGCTCTCAGCATCTCACATGGCTTCCAAGGGTTGGGTCAGGGCACAGGGCCATGTTGTGCTGCTCCTTGCCCTCCCCAGAGCCCACGTTCATCAGTGCCTATGCCATCCCTGATACCTACAACCCGCACGACGACAAGGTCTACATCTTCTTCCGCGAGACAGCCGTAGAAGCTGGGCAGTGGGAGAGGCGGCACGTCCATGCCAGGGTGGCCCGGGTCTGCAAGGTTAGTCACCAAAGGCTGGCGTGCTGGGGCCAGGTGTCCCACAGGGTGGGCTTTTACCTCCCCCGGGCCAAGGGGCTTCCCAAGCAGGGACCAAGAGCAGGGCATGGAGGTGTCACCGCACCCCAGCACAGAGCAGAGGGCTCAGGGCTGAGGGTGTCCCACTGCGGGGACCGAGCAGCGCATGGCGGTGAGGGAGGCTTGGAGGGGCTGGGCTGAGCCCAGCTCCTGGTGCCTGGCAGAACGATGTCGGAGGGAAGCGCAGCCTCATCAACCGCTGGAGCACGTTCCTCAAGGCCCGCCTGGTGTGCTCTGTCCCCGGCGCCCAGGGCACTGAGACGCACTTCGACCAGTTGGGTGAGTGCACAGCCCAGTCTGCTGCCCGAGGCAGCACTGCTCGGCCACCACCGCTCCTCCCAGTACAGTCGTGGGCACAGGGTAGTGGGCAGTGGGCAGTGGGCATGGCATCCAGGATGCCCACCTGCCTCCGCCAGCCCTGTGCTCCAGCTCCCGGCTGCCTCATCTCCACCCCTCTCTTTCCAGAGGATGTTTTCCTCCTGCGCACGCGGGACCCCCAGAACCCCCTCGTCTTCGGCCTCTTCACAGTCTCCAGGTGAGCAGGGCTCTGGCCAGCCCCCACCTCAGGCACTCCAGCCCCACCCAGCTCCACACCAGTGCTGCCCCCCAAGGAGCCCTGGGTGGGGGGGAGAAGGGCTGGACCAGCACCCACCAGCCATTTCCCTGCCGCCACTTCACCAGCCCAACTGCCAAACCCCCGGGTTTGGCATCGGCACAGCCAGCGGTCCCCTGGGCTGGACTGGCTGTGCCAAAGGGGTTCCCGTCATGCGCCAGGTGCCATGCACCACTCTGGGGCTGGCGGGGCACAGCGTGGGCTCAGAGGCACGGGTATGCGTGTGCCCGTCCCCCGCAGAGCTGCGGGACACCGACAGCCCCGCACTGCCCCCGCAGCGGTGTCTTCAGCGGCTCCGCCGTCTGCGTCTACTCCATGGCTGCCGTGAGAGCTGCCTTCAGCGGCCCCTTTGCGCACAAGGAGGGATTCGACTACCGCTGGGTAGAATACAAGGGCCGTGTCCCCTACCCGCGTCCCGGCACGGTAAGGGGCTGGGCAGCAGAGTGTGTTGGGGAGGAGCGGGATGGGCTGGCCTGGCCCCGACGTAGCCCCCCATGTTGCCACGCAGTGCCCCAGCGAGACGTACGACCCGCTCCTGCAATCCACCAAGGACTTCCCCGACGAGCTGATCAGCTTCATGCGCACCCACCAGCTGATGTGGGAGCCCGTGTACCCGCAGGGCCGCCAGCCCGTCCTGGTGAGGGTCAACGTACCGTACCGGCTGCGGCGGCTGCTGGTGCACAGGCTGGAGACGGAGAGCCGGCACATCGATGTGCTCTTCCTGGGCACAGGTGGGAACTTGCCCCGGCCCTGGGGATGCTGCCAGCGCGCAGCCGCTTGCACGGCGCACAGGTCCTGCCGGCTCGTCTGGCTCCCAGCCCTGACAGCTCCTTCTCCCGCTGCCTTCCCAGATGAAGGCAAAGTCCTGAAGGTGGGGCTGGCCGGTGGGGCGAGCCGCAGCACAGAGGTCATCAGCCTGGAGGAGATCGGCGTCACTAAGGTACGGGAGTCCAGGCTGGGGCTGGACCACACGGCCACCCTGCGGCTCCCTCCCTGCAAGCTCCCGTGGCAAGTCAGTGGTGGGTGGCCCATGCTGAGCAGGGCCAGCCTGGTTTGCCTGCATGGAGCTGGAGGAGCTGGGAGCGGGGAGCTGGGCCAGAGCCCTGGCATGCTTCCACCCCCGGGTCCCAGCCCCACTGGCAGGCTGGGGCACCCAGGAAGGACCAACACAGCTGCAGCGCCCTCTTCTCCCCACCCCAGGTGCCTTCTCCCATCCTGGATATGAAGTTGTCACCAAAGCGGGTGAGTCCTCCCTCCTCCTCCTCCTTCCTAGAAGGACCCAGCCCCTCTGCCCTTGGCCTCAGGGCTTGCACACTTGAGGACTGGGCTCCTGCCAGGGCAGCCTGGGGGGTGCCAGGCCCTGTCCCCCACTCCCAGTGTCTCCCAGTGCCCCCACCCCAGCACGGGGCAGGGAGCTCCATTCCCCTGCGAGCCCCTGTCTCCAGCGCGGGGGTCCTGACTGCCGCTGTTCTGCTCGCCTGAGCAGCAGGAGCTGTTTGTGAGCTGCGCCCACGGGCTGCTCCGGCTCTCCCTGTACCGCTGCGAGCTCTACGGCAAAACCTGTGTGGACTGCTGCCTGGCCAGGGACCCGTACTGCACCTGGGACAGCAAGACCTGCTCCCCTCACCTGCTCACCGAGAAGAGGTGAGTGTCCATCCACGCCAGCCCCACTGTCCCCCTGCAAACAGATGGCATTCGGAGCAGGGAAGGGCCAGACACCGGCCCCAGAGCTTTATCCCCCAGCCCAGACCCCTACTACCACCCTGCCTGCCTGTCCCCACCCTCCCTGCTCCCCCGCAGCCCTCCCCTTCTCCCTGGGTGCTCTGCTGTGGAGGGGTCCCACAGCCCGGAGCAGATGCCAACCCACAGCCCCGTCTGCTCTTCCACAGACGTGCCCGCTACCAGGACGTGCTAAAGTCTGACCCGCTCAGCCAGTGCCAGGACACGGCAGAGGGTGAGCGCCAGCCCCAGACCCTCCAAGGAGCCCCAGCACAGGCAGCCAGCTCTCCCTGGGGCCAGCAATGGCCAGGAGGGCGAGCGGCATGGCCCTGGGAAACCAGTGCCCACCAGCTGCACCAGCACCCCGTGCCACCCTCTGTGTGCTGGATGCTCCATGCTGCCCTTCCTCCCCATCCATCACACAGCTCCCACGCAGGGTACTCACCCCTTCCCCTGTCCTGTCCCTTGCGCAGGGACCGCTGCCGTGGAGAAGCCAGTGTTTGGGGTGGAGAAGAACTCAACCTTCCTCGAGTGCCTGGTGCGCTCCCCGCAGACGACTGTCCGGTGGCTGGTGCAGCACGGCGAGGAGACAGGGCTGAGTGAGGTATGGGGGACAGGGCGGCGGGGACGAGGCGCAGGGGTGGCTCAGTCCCCGGGGACTGACCCATGGCGCTCTGCCTTTGCCCCAGGTCAGGAGCAACGGCCACTTCTCGGTGCTGGAGCAAGGGCTGCTGATCCGGCAGCTGGCGAGGGAGGATACGGGCACCTACGAGTGCCAGGCAGTGGAACGCTCCTTCTCCCGGCCCCTCATCCGATACAGCCTCCGCATCATCAGGCACGAGGCCATGGAGGTGCCACCTTACAAACAGAGTAAGGGGGCCGAGCTAGGAGGGACCCACCAGAGCCTCCGGCCCCGGATTGACCTGCACCCGGGCTACAAGGGCTTCCCACGGGCCCTGGGGGCACCAGGCACCAGCCTGGATGTCTACTGCAACGCCCTGCGGCACCAGGAAAGGCAGCGGCAGAAAGCCTGGCACCAGAAGTGGCAGCACCCGTCCCCAGACAGCAAGAACGGCCGGGTGCGGAGGCACCCCCAGCCCCTGTGAGGTGCTCGCAGCTCCCTTCCCGGTTTCTCCAGGGCCCTTCTCGCACGGGGGTGCCAGCTCCGAGACACTTTGGCTCCCCCTGCGGAAAAGGCCTCACTGTTACTACCTCAAACCCTGCCAGTCCCTGCTGCCTCTCCGTGCACCCCGCGGGACATGCCCGGGGTGCTCGCACTGGCGCTCCGAGACTCAAAGCTATTTACGCCCTGCAGGATATTTATTCTCCTTATTTTCCCCCTGGCCCTTAACGACCATCATTATCAGCAGCAATAATGAGCACAGAGGACAGAGAAGGGACACAGCCAGCTCTCACAAGTGGTTCCCTGACACCCAGCAGCACCCAGCCCTGCCACGGACATCTGTGCACCCATGCTGCCCCGGCAGGGTGCTCACCCACGTGGCTGCAGAGGTGCTGGCGGAGACCAAATGCCGCTGGAGGCAGCGGGGCATGGCTGCTGGCTGAGCCCGGGCTCTGACAATGGCGGCGTTGGCAGAGATGCCAGTGTCCAGCTCCGATCCACTTCAAACCACAGCGCTTTTTTAAAATTTCGACGTTTATTTTACCAAACAAAAGAGAGAGAAACAATAAGCAGTTATACCAACTTACAATTTATTTTTTTTTTTTAAAAAATGACATGAAACACAAGTAAAAATAAATACATCATATAAACAACAAATTGTTCAAAGTCTCTGTTCTGGGAGATCAGGCGAGCGCATCCCGTTGGACAGAGAGAAGAGGGAAGCACATGATCATGCGTGGGGCCAACCGACCGACCCACCCTGCTAGTGATACTCCTCTTTCCAACCACAAAAAGACAGGCCACAAACTAAGGCGGTAGTAAAAACAGGAAAAAAAAAAAAAGAACAACCCCAAAACAACAGAAAACCCAAAATGAGACTCGGCAATGGATTCCTTCAGGCTCCCGCGGATCTGCCAGACTCCAGGTCCGAGCTGGGTGCCACGAAGCAGGAGCACGGCGGCGGGCGGTGGTCCGAGAGGCGGCAGAGGTTGTTGCTCTCCCTCACTCGCACCGTCGTCCCTTCGAAGGGACGTCCCTCGCTTGCTCCGAGTTCCAAGGAGCCATCATCTCACCGTCATCTAGCTGGACTACGTTCCCCTTTTAACCTCTGCCCCCCGCCCCAGCCCTCCCTCCCCGGCCCTTCCAAGACTGGATTAACAAAATTCATCCCGGAGCGGTGAGAAACTCCAGTTGTGAAGGTATTTGCTGTACTCGTCCCTTCTGGCCTGGAAGCCGTCCACAAACCAACAGCAATTCTCTCGCATTCAGCCATTTGCTGACATCATTAAGCCAAAATATACATCGTTTAGTGAAGCCTCTGTGGAAATCCCATCCTTTGCTTGCCAGAATATTCACTTTCTGTGAGTTCCTGCATCCCCCCACCCCAGGCGCTCCGGTGTGCCCACGCACAGCAGATCCTGTCCAACACAGGCCAGGCCAGGCTGGGCTGTTGCCCCCACCCTGCAGCCCCCCATGACACCCCGAGAGCTGCAGCGGTGGGGAGGCAACAAGAACATCAAGACCGGGGCATGGAGCAGCCACAGTCCTCCCTGTGCCCGTGGCATCACATCCCGCAGCGGTACCCAGCCTTCACCTGCTGTCCCCGGGAGCAGGAGCCTCCTGCCTTAGGGCAGGCTGAGGGCTGGGTGCCGAGGCCAGCTGGCCGTCCCCGAGACCCCTGCGGCTCTGCGCTCAGAAGTCTTCCTTAGTGTCCAAAAAAACCTCAGCAGAGTGTCCTGCACTGCTGTCCTCAGTGTCACCCGCAGCCCTGCTGCCAACTGGCAGTTGCTTCCATCCGGTCATTTGGAGACAGAAATTCAGCAGCAAAAGAAAAACTTAACCCGTGCAGGGAAACCCCCTGTTCCAGGCTCAGAGGAACCGAGACGAGACCCTCTGCAGCAGAACCATGTGCTGAAGAGGGGAAAAGTCTGGGGAGGGCAAACGAGGGGGAGAGGGGGATCCTATGGGGGAGGTTTGGGTCCCCCCGCTGGGAAAAGGAAAGCCCCCGGATAACCCACACACCCTTGTGGCTTCTGTGGGGTGGAGGAAATCCTTCCCACAGCACCATGGGAGAGCAGGTGCCTCCGACCGCCTCGAAGCAGCCCCAGTCACTGCCAGCCCCCATCGTTGGGGCGCCCCAGCTCTCAGCTGCGGCTCTGACGGGGCGCAGGGGACCCAGCCCCTCATTAAGGGGGTGCTCAGGGCTGGCACATGGGGAGGAGAGGTGCTGCACCGCCCCACTCAGGGAGGGCAGCTGGGGCTCCGCTCGGGCGCTTTCGCGTGCTGCGGCTGCCCGGACCCTTGGATGTTTGACAGGGAGAGGAACCCCCTCACAGTGGGTCGCATGCGGGGCAGCCGCACCACGGGAGGGCAGCGAGGGGTCTCCAAGCCACCGTGGCCACACAGCAGCCAGGAGAGCCCTCGCACCTCGCCCTGGTGCCAGCTAGCCTGTGGCACAAAGCGTGCACCCTGCAGCAGCCGAGCACCAGCTGCCCAGATCCGGCTCCTATGGCCACTGGGCAGGACACCCCTGGGAGGACAGCAAACGGCAGCATAGGGACGCACCAGGGCCGGCTCAGGAAGCCCCGGGTGCTCTCCTGGCAAGGCAAGGAGCAGGGAAAATGGCGTGCAGGCAAAGGCATCGCATCCAGAGCCACGGTGCCGACTGCCCCCAGCCGAATCTTCATGCCTCATCCCAGCACACAGCTACAGAAAAGCCCGGGAGGGTCCCTCAGATGAATCCCGCTACCCTGACCACCACCAGCAAGGAGCAGGGCTGCGGCAGGGCTCTGGTGAGGGTCTGCTCATGCTCCAGCCTCCCCCCCACACCCGCCAGTCTCAACACTTGCTACTCTGGACAAGGAAAGCCCTTGCCTAGGGCCGTTCCCCAAATCCACCGGGAAAACTGACAGCCTCACAGGGATGCAACGGACATCTGGGCAAGCTCGTCATACAATCAGTGTCACAGGGTTGTGCATGAGGTGGACACACAGAGCACAGGAGGGCATGACTCACAGATGCAGCACTGTCAAGTCTTTGGAGAAACTTGCATGAACACCATCAGTTAATTTGCTTTGTTACTTTTGTGGGGGGGTTTGATTTTTATTTCCATGGTGCATCCAAAGACAAGTTGTCCAGCAGTTTGCTCAGAACCCCTCGGTTTTCAACTCCTAGGATATGTTAAAGAAGAAAGCACTATTTTAATGTTTGTTTTTTTAAAAAAATAATTAAAATAATTTGCATAGCTAAACTGTTGATCTAAGGCTTCTATGAATGGTGTGGTTATGTTTGACAGACAATGTCCATTAAACAGAGAAAGACACTAGGAAAGCCCCGTAACATTTTTATTATGTTTTTGTAACACACACGTGCATACACACCCCCCTCTCTCTCTCTCTTAGGAAGGGAGGTCCCCATCTTCCAGTGCCCCTTTGATGGAGGATGTCAGGACATCCTGCCCTTTCCTACACCTAGTTGGTCCCAGGAAACACCAGTGACTGCAGCTTCCATGGCCCAAGAGGTCCCCTCTACCAGCTACCACTGCTCCAAGGTCCCGGCCACACTCCAGGGACAACCCACACAGGCAAGCACATCATCTGCCTGGTGACATCCAGATGTGACACGGAGGTTCCCAGATTTCAGGTCTCTATCCTAACGTGCTCACGCACACACACAGTCACACACACCAAGTCCAGCTGCGCTTGGATAGCCCAGCTTCTCCCTTGGAGCCCTGGCACCGAGGCGAGCAGCCAGCATGTCCGCTGTCGGGGCTAATGCTAGCCTCTGCACGCACGTGTGGCAGGGCAGGGCTGGGCCAAGTGATGCTCCCTGCGTGGGGAAAGGCGCTTCCCCGGCAGGAGCTCAGCCTTCCCAACCCTGCCTGCCTCACCACCCTCGTCCTCACTGGGAAAGAACACAGGGGGCTTCCACACGTGCTATTCCACCTGCCCCAACACGACAAGAGGAGTCCATCCTCCCCTCTGGCTGCTGCAGAACACCTGGAGCAGCTCCTCCCTGCCTTGGCACAATCCCCCGATGGGGCACATCCAGCCAAGGCGACACGGCACAGCTACAGGCAGCCTCCACAGCTGGTCCTGCTTCTAGGCTAAGCTTTGGTCAACCGGCTGCTTCTCCCCACACAGATAACCCGACAAGCAACCACTGCATGATAGAGGCCAGCAGTTTATTTTTTTTTTAATATGGAAATTAATTTAAAAGTAGAAAGAAAGAGTCCCCCAAACAATAAATATTATGCTTTCATGAAATAAATTAATGTAGAGATTCTGTGCAGGGGGAAGTCGCTCCAATCACAGATTCAGCAGCGACCGGCACTGGGTCCAATGTCCCCTCCCAACCCTCCTCCACTGCCTGGTGCTGTTCAGAAGCAGCAGTGAGCCCACCTACCCCCCAGTCTGGTGGGCCATGGCGGGCTAAGACATGGCCTTCACACAGCCTGGCAGGGCTGCAGAGCTGGGGAAGTCACCAGGATTCCCCTCTGATGGCGATTGAGACGTCTGGGATTGCTCCACTCATCTGGCACACAGGACCAACCTACCTTGGACAGGATCCCCCAGAAGGGCTCGGGGGAGCCCCTCGCCAGAGCCCTGCCCTCCTCGCTGTGGCAGGAGCCTGCCTGGAGCCCACACTATTTTCATGTGAATTTGAAGAGGATGACAAATTGTTTGTGGGGTGTTTTGTTTCTTTTTTTTTTTTCTTTTTTTTTTTCTTTTTTTTTTTTTTTTTGTTTACATCAATCCCCTCCCCGGCCCAACATACACGACATAGAAGCCCTCCCTGCTCCCTCCCCAGTAAAAACTCTTCGTCCCCAACCTCTGCTGGAGTCGTTCCCCCTGGCCCACACCTCCCGGAGTGAGAGAAGTTCACAGATAAGGCAGTTCGTGTGAGAGGGAGCTCGGCCCTGCCAGTGGTCAAGCCCGTGCCTCCTGGCCTGAGAAGGGCAGTGACTCGCAACACCAAGCCTGCCCGTTCCAGACAAGACAGAGAACAGAGACAGACAGACAGACAGAGCGTGGGAAGGAGGCACTCCTATGGTTTGCATTGCTGCTTCCCTCCTCCCCTGGGGTCTTGCTCCTCCGGCCCTCGCAGGTCCACTCTATCCCTCTATCCCCCTCCCATCTCTCAGTCCCTAATACAATTCAGATCCTTGACAGCTAAAAAAAAAAAAAAAACAACAAAAGAAAACGAAAAGAACAAAACCACCCCCACGCCACACCCTTCGCATCCTTCTCCACCCGCTGCCATGGCCCAGAGGGGAAATCCTGACTCCCAAAAGGTCCTGCAACTTTTGCCTCCTGGCGGAGCTGAGACCGAGCAGGAGCTGGGCCCATTATTTCCCTGTGATCTCTATAACATCGTCGTCTTTGTCCTCGTCATTAGAGCTGCATCCCACCTCTGGGACCTCCTGGGGTTCAAACTGAGGCACCTGGGACCGAAGGAGGCCCCCGGCCGGGTAGCCCGAGTGAGGGGACATGTAGCCAGGGTAGGCAGATGCCATGCTCCTGGGAAGGCTGCTAGGCAAGACAGGGGCTGGGAAAGGAGCAAACATCCTGGGCTCGGGCAGGAGTGACTGCGTGAAGGGAAGCGAGTAATTGGGCAGCACCCCCGTCAGAGAAGGGTTTAGCATGAATGAGGGGACGCTGGCGGTGGCTGAGGTAGCAGCAGAAGAGCTGGCGGTGCCGGCTGTCAGCAGAGGGTCAGTAGTCACAGGGAACACCAGATGAGGGTCTGAGAGTAAATTGGGCAGCTGGTAGTAAGAGGAGCCAGTGCCCATGTACAAGGAGTTTCCTGGTTGGGAGGCAAATGGATGGGTTAGGTTGTGGTTTAAAGAGACAGGAGGCATGGCGAACCCACCGGAGACAGGGTACCCGTGTTCGTAGGGCTGCGTGGATGATGGCAACTGGCGCTTCTTCTGCTGCCTGCGGGCTTGCTCCTCCGGAGCCGACGGTGAGGTCGACTTGCGCTTGTTGCCCCGTAAGTCCAACACTGAGTGGGCATCGACGTGCTGGCTGGTGGCCGGCAGGGCTGAAGACACGGAGGGAGCCATGCAGTGAATCCCCACACGCTGCTCGGCTCCTCGGGCTGCCAGCCCGGGTGCATTGTCCGTGCGGGCAGGGTGGCCTTGTGCCACGTTGGTGCTGGGAGAGCTGTGCCGAGACTCCCGGGCAGCCGCTGCCTCCGCGTACTGCTGCAGCTCGCTGATGATCTCGGGGCTGTCGGGGGATATGGGCCGAGTGAGCTCCTCCGCGCTGGGGAGCTGCGGTGATGAGGCACTGTGTCTGCCATTGCTTGTGGACTCCAGTGAAGAGCTCTGGGAGCCTGGGAACAAAGAGATGGAGCAGGTTAGAAAGACAGCCCTGGAGAAAAACCTGGGGGCCACGAGGCAACAGTGGAAAGGAAGGTGAGGATATCACGGGGAGATTGCGGGGACAGGTCTGAACACAGGTGTGATGGAACACACCCAGGGAACACAGCCCCAGACACTCGGGTGGGAAAGCAAGTGAGCAAGCCCCGCACAGCACTCACAAACCCCTACCTGAGGCAGCTGTCCGACGGTCTTCATTGCCCTTCGGCTTCCCAGTGGTCCGGATAGCAAAAATCCGCCCATCGCTGGTCCGGATATACGTCCCTGGAATAGAGGCAGAACAACTTCATTCAAGGTTTCTGGTCTCAGGACCCTGGATCCATTAAGCTGCCTGGGCACGAACAGGACAGCAGTGCTGCGTAAGGCCAGCCCACAGATCATGCAGGGAGATCAGCAGGGGACTTTGCCCCCTTCCTCACTCCTCACTTCCACTCTTTCAGCTTTCCTGGGTTGGAGCTCGCCCCCTCCCAGTGCAGTGCCAGTGGGAAATGGGGAACTTCGTGCTTTGGGGCTAAGTTTGCTCTGGGAGCACCAGGAAGTGTTTGGCTGCCCCAGCACATGCAGTGGGTGTTGGGAGAATCAGTCACCCAGCCACAAAGTTCAACAGCTCCTCTCCGAGGCAGGAGCAGCCACAGCTGCAATAGCCCTGAAGCATCAGCTGCAACAGCACACCCGAAGCACAGGCTGCAACAGAGCCGCTGCAAAGTCCATACCTCCTCCCCTTCTTGATTCTTTTCCTCTCAAGGGACTGATTCATGCTTTTACATCCTTTTCTTTGCCCATTAGCATGGGCTAGGACCCTATCCACAAGTCTTACCAAGACAGAGAGACTTACCTTTCGTCCCTCGGATGATGTGGATGCTCTCGCCAGCACTGATTCTTGCCTGTACATCAGTGGATGTGTTTGTACCCGGAATCACAATATCTAGCAGTGGGGGAAGAAACAGAACAACAGTGTCTGTGAAATTACAGGCCAGCTACAGTCAGGAGCACCACCAAACCCCTTTGTTTGCAATGCAGTTGTCTCTCCTATGCACTGCGTAGAAGCAAGCCCTGGTTTTATTTCTGAGCAGCAGAGGCTCCCAGGAAGCAAAAGCCACGCTGCTCTGGCATAGCATCTCCCCTTTCCCAACAAGGACAATTGGTGACAGTGTTGCAGGTCTCTCACGGGGACTTCACTCCCAACAACCCGCCAGACCCATGCCCCTTGCACACCTGCAGGGAAAGTTCTCCAGGTACAGGGGAACCACTCAAACGCAGAGGCAGTATCAGTGGCTCTGATGCCCATCTGTCCACAGCCCATGTGGGCACCAACAACTCACCCCGCTCCTCAATTCACTGTGGGCATCACAACTCAACTTACTGTGAGCACCAGCAACTCACCTGTGGTGGTCACAATCTTCTGCACAAAGACACCGGCTCGCTGTAGATAGTTGATGGGGAAATTGACAGCGGGGTTGGAACTTGAGGTTGATCCTGCACTGCCCATGGGCACATGCCGGGGCATCATAGGAATGGGGGTGGATTGAACTGGGCGGACGCTTGCCACTGGCTTGTCCTCACCCTTGAGGGCTGGTCGCCTAGTGAGAGAGGAGGGAGGAAGGTGCAGCGTCCTCACTGACAGAGCTAAGCATCCTCTGCCCCCTCATTTCATAACTGCAGCATGGGAAGAAGGGGAAGAGGTAGGTACTCACCAGTTCCTCTGGCTAAAGGCAGGGATGCTCGTCAGACTCTGGTCACTGGCTGGGTAATACTGTGCGTAGGACGGCCGGGTGTAGGGGACGGATGCTCGCTTTTCCTCCTCGTAGCTCTTCTTGGCTGCTTTCTTCTCTGCCTTGGTCAGCTTGTGCTCCTTCCGGTCGATCAGCAGTGACTCATGCTGAAAAGGCTCCTGCAAGCCCCGAGCACTGAGGTTTTGACACCAACGCACCACAAGAGGGAACCAACATGCCCCGAACGGCAGCCACCCGGTCCCTGCATCTCCGCTGTCTCCAACTCAGGCTGAAGCAGGGAAGCGGGGAGTTGGGAGGCAGAGGCGGTCATGGTGAAGCACGCGTGGGGCAACGCTGCGGATGTGACCAAGGCTCAGCTTGAAGAGCGACAGTCAGCTAAGCCATCCCTCACCATCTCTAGGCCCACCCAGTGAAGGCCATCACTCGCCATGAGCACACAGCAAAACCCACGAGCCAAAGGCTGGGCTGAGAGTGCGAGCGCTGAGCCTGCCGAAAGGTCACACCGTCACCAGAGCCCCGTGGCACCTGGCCACAGGCCCACTCTGCAGCACCACCCTACCAGTGAAACTCTTCACGACACAGCCAAGTGCTGGCTGTCCCAGCTTTGTTTTAAAGCCATCCCAGGAAGACAGCTGGCAGCAAGCTGGGATATGCTACTGCCACCTTCCCATGCAGCACCAAGTTGAAGAAAGGGGTGCCCTACAACCTGCCCCATATCTGTCCAGGACAGAAGACATGGCTCTAAATGTGTATTGCAGGGAAAGGAAGGGCTTTTATGGCCCTCTCTAGAGGATTTTTTACCTATTCCCACCAGCACACAGATAGGTCCTTCTTGCCACCATGTCTCCGTCATGCAGTCAGACTCCTCCAAACCTCCTCCTGCTGTGCAGTGCTGTGCCAGCAAGGAAGCAGGTGGGTCTTACCTTGGTGATGAGGTGAGGATACTTGAGACAGGCTAACTGTAGAACAGACTCCTTCATCTTGCTTGGATTGAGGGAGAGCTGAGCAGGGTCAGATTCCTCCTCCACAAAATGCAGCAAGTTCTCCACCTCCCGTCGGGTGAAGTTCAGCACTGGGTTCAGATCATCCACCACTCGATCTGGAAAAGAGAGGGAACAGAGTGACTGGAAAAGGGAAGAGATAGGTACTGCTGCCTTCCTACACTCCTGTCCTAATAGAGCTCCCTCCTTGCAACCTGCATGATCCTCAGAAGCCTTCTGTAAACATCAGGGCAGAGAGAAAAATCATCAGCCATGCTCGGAGATGAGCCTGTTTGACCAACTCAGGCTGACGAATGCCTTCTGCTCCAGACTGCACCGCAATGAAGTGCAGGTCACTGAGCTCCTGGCATGCAGGAATATGAAGCTAATTATGGATGGTGTCCCATCTTATATCCCAAGGCTGAAAACATACAAGTCCCTGGGACAGAACTGCAGCCACATCAGTACGTGCCCTCCCACAAATCCCACCATAAAGGCTCAAGTTAGAAACCAGGTGCTGAAATTTACAGAACTCTGTCGAGTCAAAAGCTCAGAAAAGCAGCCACAGTCTCTCCCTCACAAGAGCACAGAAGTTTTCCTCAGACGTTCCTTCCTGCTCACAGGGTAAATGGGAGCACGTGGAGAAAACATCTATATCCAGGACTCTCCTGGGAGCCAGGCCAGCTGTTGGGGGAATCAATCTCGAGTGCAAGACAGCGAACTGAGCTGATCACGCTGAGCTGCTGCCTCTGGAGTTGGGTTTCGAGACAAAGAAGGACACAGGCAGCAGAACTCTTTTGGGTCACCACAACCCTCAGCTGTATGCTCTACAAGAGCAGCTTGACAGCCGGCACAAGCCACCACAAAAGATACTTTTGGTGCAAGGGCAGGTCAGAACTGGAATGAATTAATTACTTTTGGCTCCTAAGTAAGCACTATCAGTCAAAGGTATCGAGATACATTTTAATGTCGCTGCTTTCCCTCTCTTGCTGCAGGAGAAATGGAGGCACAAAGCTATTTAAACATGTCCAGTTTAAGACACAGCAAAAGCGTGTCTTAAACTATGTCACAGACACAGTTTCCAGACACAGGTGAAAACAGGATGACCATCGCTCGAGCCCCCAGTCTCTTATAGTAACCAAGAGAGTGGCAAGGAAGATCAATGGCTGTGCACTGGACTGGTAGCACAACCCTGCTGCAGGATGCAAGCTCTACAACCCCTACTGCTCTGCCCTGCGTTTCTTACAGGGTCTCACATCACTGTCAACTCATAAATATGAAACATTGCCCTAAGATAACATGTCCGACACTTCTTTGGCTGTTTGATTTCCAACCTTAAAAAAAAAAGTTACGAAACCCACAGAAACAAGACTTGAAAGAGGCAAAAGGAGCGAAAGCCAAGAGCAGAGCTCCATACCCACACTTACCTGACATGCCCTGCTTGGAGATCTGTCGGTCATAAATCTTCTTCTCAAGGGTGTAATCAGAAACCAGTCTGTAAATGTGGCACGGCTTCTTCTGCCCGTAGCGGTACACTCGGCACACGGCCTGGGCATCATGGCATGGATTCCAAGAAGCGTCAAACACCACCACTCTGTTTGCTCCAATGAGGTTGACACCCAAACACCCAGCACTGGAAATTAAAGACAAATTTCAAATTGCTGCCTTGGCTGATTTTCAAAGTTTCTAGGAAAGGATGGCCATCACAGCCAAGAGTCCATGAGGTGTCTATGGAAAGCTCCCTCCACTCATACAGGCAACTTCGAACCCATGTTTGGCTTCCAAGACAGGGGTTAAGTTGTTGCAGAGGACTAAGGCTAAAATCCTGCACCCCTGGGGAATTCAGAAGCAGATGGTACTATCATCCTATAGAGTCTTGAGAGCACACTATGAAGGAATTTAAGAACTGAAAACCCATATGCATACAGAGCATCAGCATGAGTTCTCCACTGTGCCCTTCTGCTCCAGCCAACTTACCGTGTGGACAAAAGGAAGAGCCAAACAGAGGTGTTGCTGGGGTCATTGAACTGGTTAATCAGTCGCTCCCTCTCTGAGGAAGAGGTGCTGCCATCCAGTCCTGAGAAGGAAATTAAGGACACATTTAAAAGATCTGTATTTTGGAGAAATGCCATCAGAACAAACTCACTTCCCATACACTAAGCATTGGCACTGGTTTCCAACCAATTCTAAGTCCTTCTCAAGTCATGCACTCCAGGACCTCCACTGGACCACACTGTACCTCTAATTTGCCCAGCCAGGCAGGTGCAATGCAGCTGGCAGGTTGGGATTTGTTCAACTGAAGGACCAAGCAAAACATTGCTCCAGCTTGGCAAGGCCAAGACGGGGAGTGCTACAACAAACCTAGCACATTAAGGCTCCGTATTAGGCAAGACAGACAGCAAGTAAGAGCTGTAGATGCAAAGGCCTCACATATGCCAGAAGCTTGAGGAACAAAGAGGAAGCAAAATTGTGAAAGCCTTTGGCGAAACCCCATAGTCTGGTTCTGAGCACAGAATACTGGTCTGAAGGAGTGCAGGGGGGTGTCATGTCTCTGTCCCTGCACAGCAGCTTGCTTCTGGCAGCTCTGCAAAAATCAGGAACACCATATCCACCACTCCTCTCAGTCCTTGCCTGTAAAGTAGCCAGACAAAGCAACGACCTATGCCAGAACAAGATTTAAAGCTGTGGAAGGGGGAAGGAGGAATTCACAGCCCCAAGCCAGTGCACGCATTCCAAGTGAATCTGGTTTGGGAAGCAAGATCTAGAAAATAGCCAAACAGGAAGTAAAAAAAGTATCTTTTACAACTTAAAAAAACACTAGTGCATCAGTGAGATGTTAAAGATGTCTAACCTCTTCTGAGTGGTGCCAAAAAGAGGATTTAGAAATTACCAGTTAGTTGCTACCAAACTGACATTGTCTTCCCAAGCAACTAAAGTAAGAACAATCTGAAAGAGACTTCATCAGAATAACGCTTCAGAAGAGCATTTTCACACCCAGGGACAACTACAAGAAGATGGTGGGTGACTTTCAGGAATTGGTCCATCACAGAGGATCAAACAGTGTCACACCAAGAGAGAGGAGGATTGGCTGCACTCACTGTAGTAGTTGATGTTTCGGACCCAGTTGTGAACTCCTCCATCTGAGCCTGGAGGACTCGGCATTGGTCTCTTTGCCAAAAACTCTTCAATGACAGATAAGGTGGACAAGCTCTGGCTGCAAAACGAAGATCTCGGTTCAGGAGAAAGCTCCCACAGCAGAAGTGGAGTATCAGAACTCTTCCCCAACCATGATAGCATTGACAGTTGCCAAACTCTGTTTGTGGCAGCACACCTCTCACTAGTAAACTTGACAGTGACAGAAGTATAAAATCCATGGGGAAAAAACAGGATCTAATACAACAAAGGAGAAAAGGGGACCTGCCACACCATTCACTCCATTTAACAACCTTCTAGTACCAGGAGGGGTCCAACTACTCCAGCATTTAGTGATTGTTGGATCGGCTGTTGATGCTTTGCTTACCTGAAGACCAAGATCTTGTCCCCAAGCTTCACACTTTCCTCAATTAGGTGGAACAGTAGCACCATCTTGGGTGAGTTCTCCAAGACTCCCGTCTGGTAATCACACAAGATGTCTTTGGCCTACCAAGAAACGAGATACTATTACAGGTGGAGTTGCTCATTCCCTGTTTAGTTCAACAATCCTGTCTCAATGCAAGAGAAATAAGTCATTGCAGAGAGGTTATACACATCCAGCCAGATCGAGGTGACAACGCTACTCCCAACTACTGCTGCTGCCTCCCATTCCAGAAGCTCCAATGACAAACTTCTTGGAGTACGGATGAATGAGCATCCTCTCAGCCTCTCATGACTCTATCTCAAGACCTCTCCTCCAACCCACTAGATTTACCATGATCTTATCTAGATTAAACTTTGCCTTAACACCTTTTTTAGAATAACAGAGTCCATAGCCTTTTTGGTCAGATTAAAGCAATGGTATAAAAGAGTGCTGCCTGCACTCCCGTCTCATAAGAGTCCCAAACCCCCTACTCAGCACCATGCAGACATGGTTATCAAGATGCTCTGTGGCAGAGAAAACATAAGACAAATCCACAACTCTTAAACAGAAGAGTCTTTTCTTTGCTCCAGTTCAGAAAACTGCCCTAACAAAAAGAGGTACAGTCTTTCAGAGTAAGTACGTAGCCTATGTTTATCCTAAGTTTCCAAATGAACAGTTCTCCAGCAGTGGTACTCACCCACTCATAAGTAACGACCTGATTTGCTCTCTCCTGAAAAGGGTTGAAGCCAACACTCTGGAGGAACTTGCTATTGGTAGCTTCTCCAACTGGTGATGCCAAAGCATTACTCTCTGGTTTGACTTTAATTCCCTGAGGCTGGCAGCGGGAATTAGTACTTGCTGTGCCAAGGTCATCCACATCCAAATCCTGCTCGTTTGCCAGATTCTCCTTTTGCAGAGCTTCATACAGGACATCTGGATGGTTCCAGATCTGAAAGGGTAAGAAAAGAAAGTGGTTAGGCCTGCCCTGGCCAGTTGATTGCCAGTGACTGTAGACTGAAAGCCCCCACAGCTGTTTAAAGCAAAGAAATCATACTTCGATCACCTCAACACCATCCCCACATGGAACTGTAAGGCACTGCAGAGAAAGCCAGTCTGGCTGCATTAAGATAGTGAAAACAGAAAACATGACTCTGCCATGACACAAGGTATAAAACATCTTAACCAAGGCTCTCCTGATTCTGAAACTGCAGAGTTCTTTCCTTGAGAACAAAATAGAAGGGCACTATGCACCCCACACGGCACAAACACAGAGGAAGCTGCTTGTTTGCATTGCAGCAGGTAAATGTTTAAGGTATCAGCCCAGTATCGGTTCAGCTGATGGGTGCAGGTTTCTTGTTCAAATTTGAACAAGACATTTAACATCCCTGTACTCTGGTTCTGGAAGCAGGGATAACAATTTGCTGGGCCACTGCAGGGCACTCTGGGGAGAGATGATGTGCCTGGCCAACCACACTTTTATCTCCTGTTTTCCCTCATATTCCTGCCTTTCCCTTGCATACTAGAATATTTCTTTGCAGCTCCTGCCAAAACCTACCTTACAACAGACACAGAAAGCTTTGAGGGGGTTCAGTCCCAGCCAGCCACTGTTGCCTGCGTCTCGGAACCGGTTCATGAACTCCGTATAAAGGGCTCGCTGGATCTTTGACAGACGTACCAAAATGACATGTTCTTCCTTAGATGGGAGCTGAACCTTCAGCACATTGTGGCCTCGCCTGTGGAGGAAATAAAGAAAGAGAGATAAACAGAGGGAAGGGAATTTCCCAATCTGATCTCTCTGTGGCTGACTGTAGGGTCAGATTTTGACTTCTTGCTCATCTGGCTGCAGGGAGAAAGACCTCTAGTTGCATGTTTCTCTAACGCACGACACTTCTGAGATACTCTCCCTGCAGCCAAATACCAACTGTAAGCACAATTACAGAGATCTCAAATGTTACAACCTTCGAGCACAAGTCAGAATGTTAAGAGGGTGATGAAAGTCCTGTTTTCCATGGCAGTTGAAAACCAGAAATAAGACCTAAGGTCTCTTTTTAGCTCTGCCAATGACTAAGACACTCCATCCGAATCACTGGTCCAGTATCTTAGAACCCTAATTTGAGAAACGACGTGATTGTTTCCAGAGTGGTGGACACACTGTCACTTTTCATAACTGAGGGTTCAGGAAACGCTTTCAGAACCTTGGGTAGAGGATGTCAAAGTGCACATCCAAATTAGCTATTAAGACATCAAAATAAACTTGAGGTCACTCTGGTGCCATTAGAGGTGTTGTTCCCCATTATCAGAGTCTGTGGTATCAAAGCAAACCAACTTTACTTCTACCCCCAAGGTGAAATAGAGCCATAAGGACCACTTTGCAGTTGACAGATTGAACAAGACAGAGACTCTAAGAGAAACATGGAGCTGCTAACCTAAGAATCTCCTCTGTGGTTTTCTCTGTATGCTTAAATCCTCCCACAAAGACAGATAACGTACCTGTTTAAAACTCAAGCCTAAGAAGCCGGATCAATGGGCCAAGGTCAACGTATGAGATTCAACAAGGCTAAGTGCTGGGTCCTGCACTTGGGTCATAACAACCTCATGCAACACTACAGGCTTGGGGAAGAGTGGCTGGAAAGCTGCCTGGCAGAAAAGGACCTGGGGGTGTCGGTCAACAGCTGGCTGAACATGAGCCAGCAGTGTTCCCAAGTAGCCAAGAAGGCCAATAGCATCCTGGCTTGTATCAGAAATAGTGTGGCCAGCAGGACTAGTGAAGCGATTGTCCCCCTGTTCAGTTTTAAGCCCCTCACTGCAAGAAAGACATTGAGGTGCTGGAACGTGTCCAAAGAAGGGCAACGAAGCTGGTGAAGGGTCTGGAGAGCAAGTCCTGTAAGGACCATCTGAGGGAACTGGGGCTTTTTAGTCTAGAGGAAAGGAGGCCGAGGGGAGACCTTATTGCCCTCTACAACTACCTGAAAGGATGTTGTAATGAGGTGGTTGTTGGTCTCTTCGCAGGTTACAAGTGATAGAAAGGATGGAGGAAATGGCCTCAAGGCCATTATTAGGAAAAATTTCTTCACCAAAGGGGTTGCCAAGCATTGGAATAGGCTGCCCAGGGAAGTGGTTGAGTCACCATCCCTGGAGGCATTGAAAAGACATGTAGATGTGGCACTTCGAGACATGAGTTAGTGGTGGACTTGGTAGTGTTAGGTTAATGGTTGGACTCGATGATCTTAAGTTTTCCAACTTAAGTTATTTTATGATTCTATAAGGCAGCATGATTAGCTGTATTGCACAAACTCAGGAAACAAGCAGGCTAATTTGGGATGAAGGAGCTGTTTGCATGGACTAAGCTGTTAAGAACTCCTTTTGGACTCACCGCTGCACAAAGCCTTCCAGCAGGCTATGCAGGACATGACTGCGATACCTCATGAGACGGACATCTTGAGGGGTGCTGTCAATACACTGCCCGTTCAGGATAGGGCGCTCAAACATGTTGCTGAATTCCTGCCGTGAGCCTAGAAAGTCAGGTCGGACAAAGTCTACCATGCACCAATACTCAATGAGGTTGTTCTGGAGCGGGTAGCCAGTCAGCACCACCCGCCGGCGGGAGCGGATGTTCTTCAGGGCCTGCGAAGTGCTGGCATGGCAGTTCTTTATCCGGTGTCCCTCATCACAAATAACCACATCTGGGCCAGGGCGAGACAAAGCTTTCTCAATCCCTGAGGACAAGGAACATTAAGTGTTAGTTAGAGATGAATAAGACAAAGTTTTGGTTTTATATGGTCACCAACTTCACAAAAAGAAAGGGGTAGTTCTGAAAAAAAAAAAAGCAGTATTCATGGGCAGCAGAGAGCAAGGCTGATTCAGGAAATAAAACGTGACTAGACACTAGCTCTGATATAGCATAATGTGGTAATGGCCAGACACGACTGTCCCTTGATGTCTGCTCAATGACCCGCATTGCCTCAAGTTGGGTGTCTTGCATCAGATCAGACTGGCAAATCTCACACAGACAAATCCCCAGGTTTGGTGTACTGACTTCCACGCTTACTTGCAGCTATTGCAAGAAATGAAAGACTCAACCAAAGCTCAATAATCTTCTGTCTCCAAAGACACAATCCCTGCCTGTCAAAGTTTGATCATGTCAGAAGTGCTAAAAGCAAGTTATAGGTTGTTTTCCTGTGCTGCAAGAGTTGATAGTCAGCTGGACAACGGGATCACACTCTCAAAGACTGGCCTCTTACCTTTCAGAAGCTCTTGCTGCCGGTCCTCCTCATCCAAGTCAATAATGACAGGGCCAGCTTGTTTCTTTGTTTTCTTCTTCCTGCCAGTAGCAAAGGACTTCTTCAGTGAGAGGAGACGGTACATCTCATATCCCATCAGCAGCACACCACCCTCTATCACCCAGTCATTCACCACCTTTGCACGTGCAGCTGTTGTCCTACAAAACAAACAAAATAAAATGTAAGCTTTCTCTCCAGTTCCAGTTCAAACCACTGGACTGGAGTCCACTGAGAAAAAAGCCCTGTTCAATTAAAGCACTTTCTTGCATCAAACCAGACAGAGGAATACAGCGAAGTTTCTTTAGGAGACAATCTGGAACAGAAGAAAAGAAAAAAGCCTTTTATGTGCCATGGGTAGCACGGCTGAGAATGACAAATCCTTACAGGAATTGAGCTGTAGAAGCTTGTCATGTACAAAAGCATATCAAACTTGAGCGCATCCTTTTTAAAGAGCTGTTGAAGAGACGGCCTCTGCAAAAACCATTTTCAGAATGAGCTGCTAACGTACGTGGTTCTTATTGTCTAGTCGTTTATCCCTTGTTGTTGTCTCTTCCGATGCGAGTGTCCCTCAATTATTCCTTCCCTGCCAGTCTACTCAGAATTGGTTGAGATCAAGATACTGTCCTCACTCAATCCTCCCAGAGCACACCAGATCCCATCCAATTTCCATAACACATGGCTGGAATAGCATCAGCAGATTCAAAGGACGTTCCACCCAGAAAGTAAAGACTTCAAACAGATAGATAGGTTTACAAACATAGCTGACGAACTGAGAGTTCTCTAGGATCACTACACTGTCCTGATCCATGCACAAAAAACGACCCAGAAAGAAGCAGAGATCCACGAGTCAAGAACACACTCCACACCAGGCTGTAACTGCAATCTCTGATCTCTCCTTTCTGGACAAGGAGGCTTTGCATAATTTGCCAGAATCCCTCAAAGACAACACAATTCACAGAAAGTCACAGTGTCAGGTAGAGGAATCTCTAAATGTGTGAAAAATCCAGGCAAAAAAACCCAACCCACATTTAAAATACAAGAGACACATAGTATAAGGGGCACATGCCTCAGGACTCCCAAGACTAGCAGTGTACCACCAGAAACAAACCACAGCACTTCAGCTCCTCTCTGCAGAAGTAGCTCTGTCTCTGGAACTGGGTTCCTGATCTCAGCATACATGGAAGAACAGAAAAGTGCGTCAGCAGTGTGAGAAGGAAGTACAGGATACAACTATTGAATGAAAGAGACAGTAAATCTCTCGCAGGTACCAAAATGCTCCCCTAAAGATGGCATCCACAATGAATACAGAGTAAGAAAGATCTGTGAGTTAACGGCAAAGAATTAGCCCAAACTAAACAGTTTGCAATAGCAATTCTGATAACAGTTCCATAAGAAGCAGTCCATGAGCTCAGAAGGGTTTTTACTGGCACCTACTTGTGTTCATCATTCAGGATGTGGACTTTGAAGGTGCGGGGCTGGACCTCTTTGGAGTTATAATCAGCAGGAAGGTTTTCAGGTGCTGGGAGCCACATGTTAAATTCTGCTAGCCAGTTTTGGAGCGTATTCACCTGAAAAAGTTAGCCATGGAAAGATTAAAAACCCAAATGAGTCACTTGAGATTTTAAGAGTAAAAATGAGAATAGGGAATGACATCCAGCTGTGCTCAGACAGAAGGAGCAGACCACAGCATGCAAGCTCAGGGCCACAGAGGATGAGAGAGGGAGAAGTGCAGCAAGGGTGTGATAGAGCTTGACATGAGATGGGACACTAATCAATCTTCTCTACGCAAAGAAAGAAGTAGTGCAAGAAAGCCCCTCAGGCAGTCCTTCACGTGTCTACTTACAGGTACAATGGCAAGAACAGTCTTTGCCTCTGTGTGCCGAAACAGTACATCCAAGAAAGAGATGACCTGTATGGTCTTGCCCAGGCCCATGCTATGTGCTAAAATACACCCAAACCCACTGCTGGTTTTAAATCTCTCCAAGGATTCGACCAAGTTGTCATATAGGAATCGGATCCCACCAATCTAGAGAGAAAAGTAGAAAAGGTATTAGAATGGTAGAAGAAAAAAAAACAAGATGGGTATGCATTTACAGAATGGTAAACAGACTAGGATTGCATAAACCACGAAAATATACAGGGGATGTTTCAAGTTCATTACCCTACTCTAATCTAGGGAAGGCTCAGAAAGTTAGGATTTTTAGATACTTATAAAACTTCCTGAGACTATAACAAGAAATCAAAATTCATCTGTAGCCAGAGAATCTGAAGTGGGGCTGATAAGTTCATTTATAAATATAATTTTATTTTGAAAATGTTCATCTAAATATACAAAGGTCTGATGATAACAACAGTGAAATTTATACATAGCCTGGGCCTTCCTTTAATTTGCCCTTATCATTTCACTGTTCACAACTGCCACCACCACAACCAGACAGGTCACAGAACTCACCAAAGAAGTTCTGCTGAGATTACAAGGTAGGCTTTCCTCAATTCATTGCATTTTCAAGGCTAATAATGCCTACCTGATGAGGTTTTACTGCATGTGCAAGCTGGGGAGCCAGGAAAATGTCCTCCTCGTTTGGTGGATGATTGATATTGACAATGACTTGCCCCAGAGCATCTGACTGATTTAAGGCATCATTCACATGAGAGCCACTGCTCTCTTCACTGCCATCCTCCTCGTCTTCATTGCCAGAGTCACTGCTGTCCACAATTTGGAGGGCATCATCCTCTCCTGAACTCAGCTCAATCACTTCTGTAAAGTAACCCAGAACAGGAGACAATAAGGGCAAAGGTTAACTTGACATCGGGGTTTATCATGCATGGGAAAAAAACTCATATCTTGGAAGTAAAGCTACTGCCTTTTGCAATTCCACACCGGCCTAATGACCTACTGTGAACAAGCAGGCACAATACAGGCACACACCAGGCCCCTCAGGCCAGCATATAAAACCATGAGTTTCCCCGTGTTTCAGAGAACGTTAATTTGGGCTGATCCAAACAGAGGATGAGGTAGTTTCTGTAGTGTTTTATGTTCTCCTCCGTATGTCCTCCTAGTTCCCATACCCAGACATGCATTTTATCCGTTGATACAAAGTCTAAGGATCATCAAGGAACTCAGGCAGAAGTACTCTACCGGAGTGGTATAAAGGAGTCAGGTTAGATCCATTTGGGACAAGGGACGTGAAAACCACTTTCAGTTGCAGATCTGAATACTCAGATGCTCCTTTCATACATCGCAGATGATGCCACATCTCATGTAAGCGTTTTTCAGCAGAACACCAAACAAAATTAAATACGTTTATAAAACAGAAATAAACACAAGTTTGCAAAAGTGCCTGACAGGCCAGGTCACAAATGTCAGTTTAGGACTCAAAGGCCATACATTTGGAAATCAATAGGCCTACAAATATCTCAAGTTAACTCATTACTGGAGACCTGACTAGATGAAAATAAGAGGCTTGTGACTAAACAAACAGCATATTGTGAGAAGACCAGGCTGAGGCAATGGGTCACTTACCATCTTTAATGCTATTTTTTCCTTTAGCATCATCTTCACTGCCACTGCTGGTACTGTCTAGGCAGATCACCTCCTCGGCCAGGACCTGAGGGGGGAGCTGGGTAGCCTCTGCTGTTCTGAAAACGATGTCCTCTACAAACATAAATTGCAAACAATAAGTAATTCATAATAATGGGGAAGGAGACAAAACTGTTCAGAAACCAGACAGTATTTCCTTCCACTTTTGCTCCAATAACTTAGCCCTGGAATTTTCCATAACAGACTCTCACTGTCTACAATACTGGTATGACTCAGCTTCCTGGGTCACAATCTCCTCCTTTCTCAATATACTGAAACAATAGTCCATTGCTGACGGCACCCTCTCGATTGAATGCCCTGGCTGGGGCACACTGACCATGCAACATGCTGAAGACCCTTTTTTTTTTTTTCATAATTCTGTTTTTGGGGGGATCTCAGAAGTAAAAGGTGTTTTTCATTCAGCAGAGAAAGTACCAACTGCTGAAGGGATGATAACTGTCCTTTGTTAGAGGGGACACTGTAATAATTATATCCCACATACCATAAACAACTTTTGCTGATCAAGACCATTTGTTTGTATGTTTAAGTATTGCCATGTGGGGAGAGAGGCTAGCTAACAGGGACAAATAAGCACGGCTGCAGTGACTCAGCAAGCAACGATGTTGTTCTGGGGCTGCAACCTACTCCGCAATGGTTAAAGTGCTTTAATTAGCTCTTTTTCCTTCCCCCCTCATGTAAAAACGTTTTGAACACTTGCACTTAAGGGAGAATATACACTTTCTCAAGAGGCAAAGTCGACTCAAGAACTCCTCACCCCCAACACAACTTTCAACTGCACTTCTCTGCCCTTTACACCAGTCTGAGAGACTGTGCTATGAACTAGATCACTGAAATGATCCAGGTTAGAAGACAATGCAAGATGACATATTCACCAGAAGACATAACCATTTATACTGCCTGTTATTTCACTGCTTGCTGAAACATGCAAGAAAGGACAAGGTTACATCATGAACATATGTGCACCTAGTCTAACATCATGAATATATGTACACCCAGTTTATTGTTCCCCTATCCCTAGTACCAGACCCATGTGTTACAAGACCATTTACAGTACAAATATGATCTGGACCAAGGACCTGGCATTTCTGTCAAGTATGTTCATTTAAGTTTCCATGACACTTGGAAAGACAAGAGAGACCTGTCCCAGTATCCTGCTTACGCACAATTAACTTGTCAAAAGATCTTCAGCAAAAGCTACCTGGCAATATTCACCATGGAGACACAGCATCCGGATTCTGAACTAGCTCAGAAGTGGAACTGACTACACTGAACCAACAAGTGGTCTGGAACGGTTGTTTCAAGAGTTTATGCTTGGAAGTCCAAGCGCAGCGTAGAATCATAGAATGCTCTGGGTTGGAAAGGACCTTAAAGGTCATCTAGTCCAACCCCCCTACCATAAGCAGGGACATCTTCAAGTAGATCAGGGTGCTCAGAGCCCTGTCCATCCTGACCTTGAATGTTTCCAGGGACGGGGCATCTACCACTGCTCTGGGCAACCTGCTGAAGTGTTTCACCACCCTCCTCGTAAAAAATTTCTTCTTTATATCTAGTCTGAATCTACCTTCTTTTAGTTTAAAACCATTAGCCCTTGTCCTATCACAGACAATTATGGCACTACCTTCTTTTTCATTCAGCTTCTATCCTTAAAAAAAAAAAATAAAAAAATCTTTCTTCAGTTGGTATCTCCCACTGCTTACCAGGAAGAAACTCTAGGGGTACAGTTGGGATAGTGGCTGGATAATCCTTCCGCTGCTGCTCTAGCCGTTTCCTTCTCTCTAACTCTTCCTGCTGGGCTGCTTTTGTCACGGCTTCCAGTTGGTCCTCACGCAACAGCTTTCTGAACACAGGAGCAAACAGAGAAACGCGATTTGGTTACATTCGAACAATTTCTTCCAAAAACCTGGATGGCTGTACGGCCGGCTGAAAAGATGATTGACAAGCTCCAGGTAGACTGTCAGATACACAGACTAGGAACATCATCGCCAAAAGCTACAGATAAATTCTACAGCTATTTCAAGACTGTGCTTCCCAACTACAGGTAACACTACTATTACTCAAGGAAAGACAAAAGTCTGACAGAAGCAAAATAATGAAAAGAGGAAAAATGTGAGTGGGTAAGTATATACCTAAGCTAGGTTATCAGAGACTAGTTCCTCTTTGTGAAAGGACGTTATTTATTGTTATGCCATCTATAAACAGAAAATGCAAGAGTCATGCAAAGAAGATATATGAGAAGAAAAGGCATCAATTCCCCTACAAAAAGTCATCACCCTTCTTCTCATCTGACATAGTATTCTCAGGAATTAGGAACTCGAATGGCTTTAACAATTGTTTCAAAGGATGCTCTCAAAGCACCTTGCTTTTACAGGTAACTTCATTACTCCCAAAAGTTGTTCTTCCCTCCCTTCAGTTTCACAGGTGCAGCCCTGGAAAGGAAGGCTCTTTTGCCAGAGGAGAGGTGCAGTACAAGCAGTGGTAAAATACAGCTCCCTCAAACTAACCTTTAAATCCACCCACCCCCACACTGCAGGGACATCTCGTCCATCCTAATGAAGTCCCAGTTTCCAAAGCCTACTCAATGCTCATTCCTTCGGCTTTAAGAAAATCCATCTGTACAAGCTTAAATATGAACCAAAGACCACCAGCACATAACATACAGGGCAAAAGAGTTGCTGCCACAGGAGTTCCTGCTCCATTACAACTCTTCTGAGCATTTTAGATCCCCTTGAACAACATTTCATAGTGAATTACCACTTCACAACCTGTGCCAGAATATATGTGGTGACCTACACAATCAAGCAATCACTGCTTTATAAAATTCAGGTGAGACCGATTTCCAATGTTTCGGTCACCAGTCACAGCATCAGCATTCCTGCCAACAAGTACCCAGGATAGCAGAAGGAAGGACTATATTTTAGGCTGTTTGCAATAGGAACCTCATCAGAAGATATGTGAAGCTGGATATTCACTTAATGGTGGTGCTGGTTTCTAATTACATGTCTTAAAAGCCAGCAGCAAGTTTGCAATTTTTGCAATATATTCCATAACCAAATAGTCACTCTTCTGAAATACCAAACGAGTCTGCACCCACATGCAGCATATCTAGTCTGAGATCATACTACTCCCACTGGTGAAATCCTAAGGTTTTGGAAAAGAAAAACCATCTGGTTTGCCAGCAGTGGCAAAATGTAGCTCAGAAGCAAAGTCCAGAGACTCCATTTTTACCAAAAAGGCTATATAGGACCCTAACTCTTTCTGTCCTGCTGCTCCTTACCTTATGTTCCTCCGCATGTGAGACGGTTTCTGAGCCCTCTTCTTTTTGGTGTCCTCAGAGGCCAGGCTCTTGTGCTGGTTCTGCAAGAGTCGCTCTGCCCGCTCACTCTGAGATGAGGTAGTTGAAGTAGAGCGCTGCCATTCTCCATCCTCTGCGTGCTCAACATGGTCACCGCTGAACACGGCTTCCTGGGGCTGGTCTGAAAAGACAAGGAGGTGATGACATCAGAACAACCATGCCAGGCTGGCAGCTGGCTTTTACCCGAGCATTCATCACGATTTGAGCTGAACAGGAATCAATAATTCTTATTCTTGCTCATTTGCAATCATGTTTCTCTGAAGGTCAAACCCAGCGTCCTTTCTGACAGTGCCACTCAAAGAGTGTTAAAAAGTTTCATGGAGAAAGGTCTGTTCCCAGTGAAAGCCAAGGCTAACACCACTCAACACAGCCCAAAAGAGTCCTGCCAAGAAAAGAGGGCAAAATTATCTCAGTCCACATAGAGCACTTGCTGCCCCCAAGGGCTGGTTTTCCTACAGAGGCCCAATGAGCTGATTAAAACAAGGAACTCAAATCTCTTTTTCTTTGTTTCATGGTATTCAAGTGGGGCAGAAATTTTCATTTATATGACACCTGTGCAACCATCTTCCAAGTTTACAGAACACACCATGCAGGAGGTTGTTTAGTTCAAGCACTGGGGCACGGCTTAGCAGGCAGCCCAGTGGTTTTATCACCAGGCTCCACTCTCATGATTTAAATGGTAACTTCTGGCATGCTTTTTTAAAAACAAAAAGTAACTGGCAATACTCTTTCCACATCATAAACCACATGCACTCCCTTTTCCCTACATTCTCCTATTTTCAGACTTGCATTAATGGCTTTCAGTCTCAAAGCACTATGTGAAACGACACCTCGTTCTGTGTGACACGTTGCTTTTCAACAGGCTGCCAATGACCAAGATAATGCTTGCAGAGCACAGAAAGGAAATGTTTCTGTTCAAAAGCTTCTCAAAGTAAACTGTTTCTGACAAGCTTTGTAATAGCTTCTTTGAAGCATCTTGTCCCCTTGTGTCAGGCAAAGAGATACCGTGAACCTCGTCTTGTAATCAGCTTTCTCGCTCATACTGTGTATCTGAGCTAATGACTGTACTGAAACGACACTTGGACAGAACTTTGAAGGAAAGAAGGAAAGACGACATCAGCACAGAAAAACGCAGCAGATGAAGCAATACAGAACCAACAAGCATCACACTGTGACTCCGTGGGACCTGGAGACAAAGAGCATCCCTTCTCCAAAAGCTGGGAGCTGAAATGAAGGATGCTTCAGTACAGCACATTGCACGCACAGGCATCTCTACAGTTGCCATGTAAATATGTCTATTAAATTAACCTTACCACCAATATCACCTCTTAAAATCAAGATGACAAGAACTAGATTCACACCTTGGTCAAAAGCACCAACTTTGCAAGCTGCCTCTCCAGACATCCCACCAGACCTGCCTCAGCACTTGCTCAAAGCCTGTGTCAGAATCCGTTGAGGACCTCAGGGCTCACCCCACCATGGGCCAATACCAGCAGAGCAGCTCAAACATTTCTGTGAATATCAGTCCCAGCAAGTCCTACACATACTGGAAAAACAGGTATCCACAACTTATGGGATGAAACAGATCTCACAATGAATGCAGGGAAAGAGTTACGTGGCATGTGAAGATAAAGGCAAAGGAGTTCACTGCTACAATCACGGTAGGTCTCCTACCACCGTCAAGGTCTTGGAGCCCTGTCTTCCCACCATGCCTTCTTAAACTTACAAGCTCAGACATCACGCATCACATTCACTTTCAGACAGAGAACTGTGCTGAGAATAAACCCAGTTTCCCAGGCTTCCAAGACAACAGCTCTGCTATTTGAGCTACAGAGACATTTTCGTCACATTACCTGCAGTTCTTCAGCACTGTTTCCTTCCCCCCACCCCTCTTGACTCCTGGTTATATAACTACATCAAAAGATTGGATGAAATAGGGCAAAGGGAAGCAGGGAGGCCGCACACGTGATCGCATTCTGCGGGATGAGTCACTAAACCAGTGACTATCCCGGAGACAAACACTGCCGTGGTTACACTGCTGCCATCTCACCCTGGGCCCAGGGGAACTTGAGAAGGCATCGGAGAGCACAAAGTCATGCTTGTTTGGAAGAGGAAGCACTTCTCTCCCCACACCCCAGCGATTACCCACGTCACCTCCTTCGGCGGTGGCACTGCCACTCGCACTGTGGCGGGAAAGGGTGCCTTCGGGACGAGGGTGATGCTAACAAAACCCAACGGCTCAGTAGCCCAAAAGTGAGGCCATTACGTGTCTCCTCTGTCTGTTTTCGTATTTGTTGTGCACTCCCTATGTAGACTCATTCCACCTCTGCAGTTTGCTTTTCTTTCCTCCTCATCATGTGTAATACAAGCTCTGGTGAAACATAGACACAGCTGGATCACGCAGGGTTTGTTTAAAAAGTAATTCTCATCTGAGGAGAAGCCTGGAGACTAAAATCTGACGATAAATTTGGCCCTGTACTGAGCACAGGCCCTCATCCACCACAGCCACGTCTGCTCAGGCTGGTGTTTGTCCTGCCAGTACAAGTTCTGAGGTGAGGAACACAATCTGTGCCTCAGCCCACATTCCTGACACATATGCATCTAGACACTGAGATCTCTTCTACACTAGCGACATTCCCAAACATCCCACTGATTCAGCCGCAGTGGGATTCAGAGGACAGCCGGCTTCCAGAGGCTGGCCCCATCCTTGCTACTACGACCAATAAAGCTGCTTTTAACAAAGCTTAACTAACACAATGATAAAATCACAAGTCACTTCCATCTTACCACGCAACAGCTCCCACCGCACCTATGGCACGAGCTGGCAGGAATTGTTTTGTTGCTGTTTTGTATTAAACTCCTGATTGTGTACACAGTCTAAATCTTACTGCATATGAAAAGTGAGGCTCACCACTGCAGCCATGTGGCTGCACTCCAGCGTGGTGAGCTCCAAGCTGTGTAACTGGGACCCACACTGGGACAGAAACACATTAAGAAACAATAACTACATGCACAAAAATCTATTTTGTACAAGAACAGGTTCGGTCCTTGGGTTGGAGGGAGTGTGGGAACAGCCTTGCTGAACAGGTCCCATCAGGTAATCGATGGAATAATTCCTGCCCCAATTCTGCCAAGCCTACATCTACAACAGAAATGCAATTATGGTTTTGTAACAGGAGCTCAACGTGCTACTCTGAACGTGGCTATGCAGGTTGCTTTTTACACAACACAAAAATTTGCCAGCCATGTTTGCATGTTGACAATTGCCTGATCATGCCTAAGCTGTTGCACTCTAGGAAGATCATAGAATCATAGAATGGTTAGGGTTGGAAGGGACCTCAAAGATCACCTAGTTCCAATCCCCCTGCCATGGGCAGGAAAACCCTCCACTACACCAGGCTGCCCAAAGATAGGGGCAGTTATCCACACTGCCTCCACGAGAAAAGCATTGCCACCAGCCTGTGCGTAACAATCCAGCACAGACTCACACAGGGAGATCAGGCACATATGCCCAAGCAGAGCTGGGCGAAAGAGCAGGTCCACGTCCACACAGCAGAAGACAACCATGGGTCAGTCGTGGTCTTCGACAAGGATGTAAATCCTTCCCATGCTTATACACTGTGGGCATTGAGCACCAGCTGGAATGCCAGCTGCTAGGTTCACACTAGCTCTGTTGTATGTTTTGCACTGTGCTCACCAGACCTCCAAAGAGGGTCTCCTGAGAGTAGTGGCAATAGCACTGATGCAGACGGCGAGCTTGTCAAGCAGCTGCTCCTTCAGGTGGGTTACAATGCTCTGGCTGAGAGGTCCCCCAGCAGTTCCCACCAGTCCTTGGTTACAGACACCTGTGCACACCCAGGCACTCTGTGCTGCAAGGTACCCTGAATGCCAGAAGGCCACCACTATCCTTTCTCATGCACTTTACAGGTGTCAAATGTGCCTGCACTATCAAAACCCAATCAATCCGATTACAGCACGGCTCTGGTTTATGCTGCAGACCAGGGACTGCCAGTTTTCTTTGCTCACTAAGCAGCAGCAACCCCCAACCCCAGCTGTACATAGAAGCAGGGGGAGGTGTTTGGCTTCTCGACCAACACTTGCGTATTACAGCTCAGAAGTCTCTGCAAGGAAAAGTCGTGACTGCTCCATGTAACTCTGCTTCAGATGCTCTCTGTGGTGTGACTGCCAGAGCTGCCCCTAAACACCGCACACAGGTGTGACTCATGATGCATGACAGCCAAAGACTGGTCCCACAGTGGGGTACCTCCTAGTGCAACCAAGCTTACAGAACTCACCTCATCACCTCCTTCTTGCAGAACACTCTCAAATTTCCCATAAAACAACACGGGATGCAGCCTGGAAAATATTCTATACCATCTCTGATTCAGCAGGGAATTGCTCTTGACACATACAGCCTGCTCTGCAAGGGGGCTCAGGTTGCTGTGAAGTGTCACGAAGCAGCAGGTACATTTTCTGGGGTGTGAGATTTCAGGAACTAACACAGTCTTCTCCTGATACCGAGGTGTGTGAGAAACAGTGTTACAGATGCATCCAATCTCCACACTCCAAAGCAAATCTCAATAAGTCCCAGTACGTATTGCACATACAAGCAAACATCCACAGCTCTAGCAACAGTCCAACACTCCTAGGAGTATAGAAATTGTCATTCAGGACAAGACTTGAGGGTCCCTTACTTGAGGCTGTTGCACAAGAAGGTGTAAGAGACCCCTCAGTAGACAAAACATTGTGTAAGATGATTACTT
The DNA here is from genome assembly GCF_009769465.1 of Tauraco erythrolophus. Lineage (NCBI taxonomy): Eukaryota > Metazoa > Chordata > Aves > Musophagiformes > Musophagidae > Tauraco > Tauraco erythrolophus. Next base: position 19,133,258 of record NC_141476.1, on the reverse strand, counting down.
CCTTGCCTCTTCAGCAGCTAGCTAACGCGGCTAGCTAGAGGTTCATCCTGCTCCTGGGAGGCCAACTTCTCTGCCAGGATAACTCCAATGACTCCAGGGAAGGCATACCACTGAAAACCAGACAATTATTTATTTATAAAATCATTTCACTACAGAAACTCAGGATACCAAATAGCACTACTTTGCTGAGTCTTTGGGCATTATTTCCTACCCTGAAAACAGGGATGTGCACGCACAGTGAGGAAGGCAGTTGCACCCAGAGCAGCGAGGAGTTAATTCTCATTTTGGGAAACTCTCTTTTGTCCTGCACAAAGAGCAAGGAGCAGTTCAGCACTATTGCAGGCATTCCGGGAACTTCCATGCAGTTTGTGGGCAATAGCTTGTCAGACACTAGCTAGTACTAGCTAGTACTACTACAGCCGGTACGGAGCTGTCAAAGCAAGAATGGGAGGAGCACTGAGGGATGGCACAAGAAAGACTAATTGCACAGCTCCGGCTGCAACACTCGCAGTCACTGACACACTGAACTACAACTGTGCCAAGGGCTAGAGAAGCGACTACAGAACAAGCCTGACTGCAAAGGCACTGACAGGCTGGAAGATGTTCTCTGGGGTTATGTGATGTTTTCCCAGTGCGCTGGGCACTGGAGAGGTGTGTGGGTGATGCCAGAGTTCAACTGTACCTGGCACCTGAAGAAGAGCAGCTCTCTAACTGAGGCACAGCAATCATCTGGGAGGCTGGCAACAGCCAGAGTGCTCTGGCTCATCCTGTGTTCAGCTGTGGAATATAAATTAAATATTTTCAGAATATTCTTTCTCTATATGCAACTGGTGAAGCTATTGCATGGATGTCATGCAAGAAGGGAGGAGAGGTGTCTCAGAGCACCCTCTCATAGAGGTGTCATTACAAAAACACTTCAGCACTCCGAGGCTAAAGGCAGGAAATTCCTTGTGAAACCCCTTGAGAACAGTGTAGGAGAAAGCAAGGGGGAAGCTCAGACTCCCTTCCTCCAGGCCCTACCCACTGCAACACCCAGGAGAGCCACAAAGCCCCTTCCCAAGGCTTGACACACATCAATGCCCCGTTCCTTCCTCCCGAAGCACTGGGAAAGCCACCCCACAGCGGGGACAGAGCGGGACGCTGCCCCTCCAGGGACTCAGGGCTGTGGCTACCCCCCGCAGCCACTATCGGGGCAGCTAATTAGTAACGAGACTTTGTTCTCCTCGGAAAATAATGGTGCTCAGTCTTCTGCGGCAGGACGCCCCTCCCAGCCACAACTGCTTAACAAAGCCCTAATTATGTAAGCATTATATAAGCCGGCACACCTACCCCCCCGCGCCGGCCGCGTCGCAGCACCCGCTTGGCCGCGCTCCCCGCCGGCACGCCGGGGCCCAGTGTGTCGGGCGCCTTTCAGCCCCCTCCAGCCGTGAGCAGCCGCCCACTCGCCGACAACACGAGAGCCAGCGCCACGCTGAGATCAGCCTTTCGTCCACACCGGTGGTTTTTTGCGTGCACGGGGCACTCCTGTGCTGGTCTCGGTGCCCCTCGTGGACTTCCTCTCCTCGCTGGGGCCATGGCTGCAGGGAACTCCCAGGCCAAGAGGCCGGCCGTGCCATGTGCCGAGAGTAGCGGGACCTGCAGCTCCCAGCTCCTCTCTGCACGCCGGCCCCGCTCGACTCCAACAAAACGCAGCCCAGCGATGAGAGGAATGACCGATTCCCACCATCGCTCTCGCCCCGGCTCTGCTGCCGGCTGCGATGGTCGGTGTCCTGCTGAGTCACAGCCACGATGCTGCCAGACACAAAGCCATCCTTCTGGCTGAGCCTGCCCAGCCCCAAAGCTTGCCTGCTCCCAGAGGAAGCTTCCCCTCGTCTGTCAAACATCAGCTCTAACACCTTAATTCCTGTTGCTGATTTATCTCGGAGTTAACCACCTCGGGTCTGTCGTTCATACTTGTCACCACAACCAGACGCAGAGACTGTCATATTGGTATAACAAATAGCGCTGCCTGAAGCCTGAGTAACACGTTTTTCATTTCTCTGGGTATCTGTACAGCGATCAGTCGCTGCGGCTTCAAGACACCTACGTGAGACCTGCGGATCGCTGGTGAGAGATGGCAGGCTGCCTGCATCCCTGGCCCAGGACCGGGCGACAGGGAGGGGAGATGTGAAACGAGCTCTGAAGAAAACAGCACCAGCACAGGCTCTGCGGGCCAGAGCACAGGGAGAGCGCCAGACCAGGAACACAGAAAAGCCAAACGCATCTCCAGACTCCTTCTTGGGCAGGAAGTAAGCCCCAATCAATGGAAAACTTTAAAAGACAAAATTCTAAGGCAGCACGGTCCTTTTTCACTTCAGAGGTCTTTCAGCATATCAGTTACTGATGGGGTTATGCTGCAGAATAAAACCTCTTTCCTGGCCTGAAGGAATCCTTCGGGACCAAAAGCAGCAGAAGTGAAGGGCAGGAGCAAGGAAGACACCACCCAAAAAACCCAAAGGGAAGGGAAGCAGCCAAGAAGTGCCGAGAGGCAAACTGGAACATCAAACAGCCAACTTTGGTGACAGACAATGTATCTTCTAGTCCTGGGATTATGCAAGCGGAACCAGGTCCCAAACACTCAAGAGCTCTTGTTCTGGCCAGGCCTCGATGCTGCGGACGCTGAGACCCGGGTTACATAAACACCAAAGAGCACTTATATAACGGCTGTATGGCACGGGCTCGCAGCCACCAGCACCCCGCGCCGCCCAATAGCCACTCTGGCCAGCCCCGCGCCGCGGCAGCTGCACCCGGCGCCTCCAGGACCTTGCTCTCACCCCTGAACAAGCCCCCGAAACGCAGCCCAGGAGGGGCACCCGTCAGGTCGTCCTCCCTCTTGCAGGCACCATGGAGGAAAGGTTGATGGTTACTCCGGAGCGCTGGGCAATCCCATGTCCGTTTCCTGCTCCGATACACTCAAAGGAGGGTTAGAAAATTTCAAATCAAACATTTTCATAGTGCTTTGAGATGGCAAGAACTGGAGAAATGCAGAATGCTGCTACCTGGCATCCCTCTTCTAGATACACAATCAAAATTACTTTTCCCAATAAAAGCCCTCAAACCTAAAACTTAAACTGTCTCCTCCTCACGAGCCCCCCGCCTCGCACAGACACTGCGGGCATTAGCCAAGACAGGGAAACAAAGCCAGGAAACACACCCGTTACGGCGGCGTGTGAAGCAGGGATGGGGTACGTTTGTCCTTCAGCTGGGAGTGTGCGAGAGCAACCGAGTTACATAAAACCACTGCACCGGAGTCAGGAAGTGTTTCAGGCCGAGTGCTGGGACGTTTTCAACAAGCTGCACACAGGAGGGAACTGAAACCTCCCCTCTCTGGTTATCCCAGTTAACTAGTAACCCAGAACATAGTAACCCAGCCAGATTACGAAAATTACCATAGGGATCTAAACCACAAGTAATCGGATTTAACCTTCAGACCTTACTTATTTTCTCAATAGTTCAAAACTTTAAAAAAAAAAAATTGTTCTATTCTGTTAAGGTGGCTAAATATTGATTTAGGTAACAAAGAAAAGTTTTCCCTCCCAACTTCAGAAAATCAATGCATACGGGGGCTTGACATGTTCCCAGCCCAGTGAATCCAGCTGGCTGCTACCGTGACTCTTCTAGGGATAAATTTCAGGGACTAAGAAAAGAGGACGAGTAGGGGAGCAAGCATTCTGCATTATGCAATGATTACATAAGCATTAGTTTACACTAGGTAGCTGGGAGTTGTGGTATTAGCTTTATACCAGGATACCCTCAGAGCAATGAGAAATAATAAAGACGGGATTATTGCTGCCACACGCTTCCAAGGCCACCAAAAATGGCAAACAAACAACGAGCACAAGCCAAACTTTAATCCCTGCCTCAAACCCTCACCCTAGCTGCATTAAGGACTTGTTAACAGGGAGAGGAGGAGAAGACATCTGATACTCACTCCTAATTTAAAAGAGCGGCATGGGAAATAATCCCAGTGTAACGCATCCTCCAGCTTCTGAGTGCTCCTTTGTTGTTGCTCATGATGGCAACGGTATAAGAGAGGAGAAATTACAAAATTGTAATACCTGGCATTTGCATTCCACTTCAGTGTCAAAGAAGTTCACAAGCACGACCTGGTCTTCACAATAACCTGTGAAACACCCTCCTGTCCCTCTTGCAGAAGAGGCAACTAAGGCAAAGAAATCAGGTAGGCATCAGTGCTGAGTGACTCCCAAGTAGTTGGCTCCCCGTCCTATGCTCCAACCAACAGGCTCTCTTTCCTTTCCTTAAATATAATTTCCTACTTGGAAAAACAAAACATAGTTGTGGATTTTTTAAGAACTGTAACAAAGCGCAGAACTTCAGCGGCATTCTCTTTTTCTGCTTCAGTCTCTAAAGTAATTTCAGAGGAATTTTTAAGGACTCTGTTTAATGAGGGAGGCATCACTTGGGAGAAAAATGCAAATTGTTGAATTGGAGCCTGTGTGCCACCGCATTCCACTGGCACTTCTCCCATCAAGTGCAGCCAGAAAAGTGACCGAGAGCACTGGAGAAAGCTAATAAGACCAGAATGAAAGACCATCACTCAAAGAACAATCTGTTTCTAGTTTTCCTTTTCAAAATATTGGTGCTGCTTTGTGTGCTGCTAAAGGAGTTTGACAAAGGGCTGCAAAGTTGTTCATGGCAATCAGACTCGGATTAAAATTGAAGTCACCATGTCACAAGGACACCCCCATTCAAAATATGTAACACTCCAAAAGCTAAGTTCATTACAGCCTGCAAAAAAGACAAGCACCACTTCCTTTATAAGGCTGCTAAAATTACCACTACCTTCATGGTCAAAAAGGAAGCATATGTGTACATGGGGAGGAGACAGGGCTCTTTTTAAATACGAGACATTATTCTTAGAGGGCAACAGCCTCTTTCACATGGGGGATAGGTAATGTACTGCAACAAACCTGGATTTACTAGCTGTTGGGTGCTACCATAAAAATAATTAAAATGGTCTCTAGTATTTTATAAATGTTTCTGGAAAGTTAAACAGATAGCACAGCACTGCATATACAAGTGCTTGGTACTTTGAACACCCCAAAGAAGTGTTCAGGCACCTGGAGTGAGAAAAAGCCATGTAAACCAGAGAGGAGGATAAATATTGACTAGTAGCTGAAGCACAAAGGCAGGGAAGAACACGATGTCTCAGTCCTCACCCAGACTCAGTCTGTGACCTTGTGCAGTTTCATCATCCTCTCAGGACAACACAGCTATGGAAGTGGGATGGAGACCCTCCTGGATCCACCAGCCAGAGCACAACCATGTTGGATTGATTACAAATGCTTCCTCAAATAGAGATAATTCTCCCACTGGACGAGCAGACTGTGATAAACCCTGCCCCAGACTTTATAACTTGATGAGTACGATGCTGTACAAGGACGAGTTCATTTGCACTCTTGCTCTCTTATGTTTGTACAAATGACCCCAAAATATTTTTCCACTCAAAAATTTTGGAAGGTGTCTAACTTTGTGTTCTCCTCCCTCCATCTATGACCTACATTTTGAAATGTCTCATTTTCAAAAGCATCTTCCCCTCCCCTGTCTTCTCTTTTTATACCTATTATCTAGACTGAGTTACATAAGCCACTTGTATCACCCAGATTCCTCATTTATCCAAACTCATTTTGTATCATAATTCCTTTCTCTTCTCAGTTCACACTCTCCCAGAATTAGCTGCTTTGTCCTGTCACCACAACTAAGAAAGCAAGAAAAGACAGATTTTTAAATTTTTTTTTTCCTAGAATTCGTCCCTTCCACTAACGGACAACAAACACTGCATGGTTTATCTCTATAAATACTCCTCACGAAGACCACACTGCACCAGGAACCCAGAGCTGGAGCTCCAGGGGACCATTTTTGACCAGCCTATTAAGTTCACATAATGAACTTCGGAAGCATTTGCCACATGAACAAGGTGGAAGCAGCTTGGTGTCCCTGAGTACCTAACCTCAAAGTAACAAGTTGAAATTACAAATTTAGAAAGTTCTTCAAATCTGAACAAAGTTTTTCCTCCAGTACACAACGTCCTCCCACCAGCAAGGAGACCAAGCACCAGCCATCCCAAACCCACAAAACTCGTGGTAAGGTTTCACCAGCATCTTCCATTTGATGGGGGAGGAAAAAAAGAGCCAGGTAGCTCAGTTTATTAGGCACTAATTAGGGGATCTGGAGCAAGCACCAACAGCTCTGCCTGGTGCCCAGACTGTTGCCCAGTCCACAAGTCACCAAATATTTCACTGACAAAAGAAGTGCTCAAAACTCGGTTTCCGAGTAGGATTTTAGGGGCAGGTATACACAAAAAGTTGAAGGGTGTGGGGGAGAGGACACTGGATATAAAATCATACCAATATTAACAGCTGCCTCCTCTCTTGCTAAAAATTACTTTTGCAGCATTACAATATGACAGCAGCAGAAACAATGACGGTCAGAACCAGAATGTCACATCATCAAACAAAGGCACAAAGAAAGAAAGAGCTTCCTTCCCATATTCTCTCCATCAAACCAACAAGCACTGCAAGACTCTGAAAATTCAACCATTTTCACCTCTGCCAGGTAGATAGTAAATTAAAACCTGAGCCCCTGAGTCTCCGTTCCTGATGCACTTTGCTTGCCACTGAGTAGGTGGCTCCTGCATAGGGGTGGGAGAACGAATGGTCTGTAACAGGAAAGCAAGAGGGAAAAGAAAACAGGTGAAAAAACCCACCCCAAAAGCCCTAACCCACAAAAAACCCCAACCTGTGTCCTACCTGGAAACTGCTGAGACTCATCCAAGAGTAACATGCTGCTCAGTGTGCTGAGGCAAGAATTCTGCCCCAACACTTGTTCAACGTGGCCGCACGCTCTCAGCCCTTCTGCTATTCTTGTCTCAGGGTCTTCAGGACAAAAGTTTCCAATCACTCCCGACAACTCGTTATCTCTGTCCGCAGCCCAGCGAGCACTAAATCCACTCTCACTGGCTGTTGAAACGCCTCCTGATAAAACAGTCCAGGGTACAGGCAGGGAAACCTGCACTTAAGGTTTCTGAAAATAACTTTGGTAAATAGCTCCCAGTGCTTGAATCCACCCAGCCGGTGTGACGGGAATCGGTACGCATATATCCTCCCTGCACCCAGCCGCGACGGACCAGGGTCACTGTTATATAAGTAGTTAAATATGCCTCGTGTTCAGCCTAAATAAAAACTGTCACTATCTCCTCCCCTGCTTGGAGAGTCAAACAACACAGCCCTGCCCAAGGGAGCTGCTGGTCCACCGGGGACTGATGCCTGGAGCTGAGCTGCCCGGCCGGTTTGGCTTCGGTACGTGCTCCCGATCAGCGAGAGCAACCTCACTTACGCCTGGGAAAATAGTTTTTAAAAGAGAGAAAAAGAGCAGGGAGGCTGAGTGGGTGTGTACGAGGGAGGTCTCTCTCCTCTCTCTCTCATCTCGAGCGGCAGAGCTGCACGCCGCCGTTCGGATCGGATCCCATTCACTCAGCCGGTGATCCAGTTCAACTAGTGGCAGAGACCAAGACTGAGAATAAAATAAAAATCCTTACATAACCATTCGGGCTCTGGCGGGGCCCCGCACAAGGGGAATCCCAACAGACAACAGGACGTTCGGAGCAGGGGACGCGCGGGACCGTAAGCCCGCTTCCAAGTTTCACAGCACAAAAGGAAAAGAGGCGGGGGAATGAGCTGCAAAAAGAAGCACGGCTTTTTTTGGCTTTGAAAACAATCTCAGTACCTGTGGGTTTATGAACTATTTGCACAATGCCTGCTAACTTCCAAGAAACCTGGACAACTGAGACGGGAACCTGAGCGATTCGTTAGGAGCTGGTAAGCTGTTTGCACAATAACAGGCGAAAGAGCATCCCGTTCGCTTCACTGGATCAGCAGCTCGTACGGCACCGCTAGTCTGCAGAAGGCTCCCCATGCTGCAAACGGACTACGAATGAGCTTTCCCAGTTTTGAGGAAACAATCTGTCAGAATTTGTGAGGCACGAGCTTATTCTAAGCGAGCCGTCCTCCCCGTCATCCATCTGCACCAGAAGGACAGGTAAAGGAGAGAATAAGCCGTTCAGAGCTGTGGTTGAACCCCTAAAGGCTAACCATCGTGCCTAGCTACAGAGACTTTTCCCATGCCCAGTTCCCTTCACAGGCATATCCAGTGCCAGTAATAAACAGCAAACATGGGCTGATAGAAACGTAATGGAATCAGCTCGCTCCTAGCAAGCATTTGTCCACGTAATGAAGTCAGCTTGAAACAACTGACAAGTGACAGTCGGGAAAAACCAGGATCAGCCCAAGGAGTCCGCAGCAAGCTGAGTCTGAACAGCCCTGGTGCAGTTCTGCAGGGCTCCACGACAACGTGCTGCACCCGTAACGGTGAAGGTTGATCTAGAGGTCTGCAAACAGCCAGGGCAGAGCCCGGTTACCCTTTGTGTGACTCCAGCCGTTTTTATCAGACCTTTCATGCCAGAGCGCAGTGTGTGCCGGCTACCATCAACACAGCCTCCTTGCTTCAGGGTATATCACAACTTTGAAACAAAGCCAAGGTGCTATTTTCATAATTAGAGCCACATAAACTTTACCAAAGATGAACTGTATTAAAATTAAGAGGCTCGGTAACAGGACAGCGTTTCACCTATGTCACAGATCCAGATAGCTTGGCTGGTACACAAGAACATACGGTGTTTATCAAGGGGGAAAAGAGAGACAAATATATTAAGAAAAGTACACAGCCAAGGATCTTGCAGCAGGCCTTATATGGACTTTGTAGAGTTGGAATAAATAACCAAACACGACCTCAGCATCTGACCTAACAGATTTATGAAACTGGGAAGCAAGATTTAAAGACAAGTATTTGTGTAAATACAACTGGGTACTTTCCAAGGCATGCTTATTACAGCAACCAAGCGCAAGGAAAACGGCAGTTCAATACACCGGGGGAAACAGATGACCTGTACCTGTCCTTTGGCACACAGCAATAAAAAGGGAATTTCCTTCTTCACCGTAGTGTGCAAAATGGAAAGGAGTTTTTTTTGCTTTTCTACTCACGACAGCCTACTGGTGAGGCCATCACCGTTAGCCATGATAAATACGTATTCACACAGCCAGGAATTAGATCTGCCAGAAACAGTCAGTTTATAAATGATCTCCTCATGGAAGGTAATCTTGTTATAGATAAGCCCATTTACTGAATAGCTTTTCTGTGAGGCCAGCCTTGCCAGTGAGGAAGAACGCTCTCCCTTCCCTTCAGGGTCTGAAATCTTACCTACCATCATACCTCACCTACCTCATGCTCAAACCACAAGCTCTTTGCAACTGCCCGACTGTGCTATACATCAGAAGAGGCTTCTCAAGAAACTGTTGTCACTTGAGAGGTTTCCTTGCAACAAATATAGGAGACTACCTGGTTAAAAAAAAAAAAAAAAAAAATCACTATAAAATTTGTATTTCCCTAGAATATAAAGGCCCTTCAGAGCATGAGTTTTATTCATCTGACAAGTCTTCAGCGGTAACATCAGCATCCTTGAGCCCTGCAAATTCACAAGGGTTAAAATGCTCACCTAAATCTGCCTACACAAGTAAGAACCTCCATTGTAAAGTTTTTCAGGACACTAGCTCCTCTGTATAGCAGAGAACATTGGAGATGAGGCAGGGGGGTGCCAAACTAAACTCAGTTGAATTAAAAAGCTTCAACAAAATATCCCAAAACATATCACAAGTGACTCTCCTCCCCCATTCCCTTCAAGCTGGAATAGCTCCTTCTCCATCCCCATGCCTGTTCTCCACTTTGAACCTGGTTCTCTCAACCCACTGCTCCTCTTGCTGAGCTCTGCAGACTGAGCAGCTCCAGGACTGCTCAACATTGACCTGATTCAAGCCCACCAAGCGCAGCGTGGATGAAAAGCGCTGGATCCATAATGTGCCACCATGCTCTCGGTCCCTGCAAGCTAGGGTGGTTCCCTTCTCTCCAACGACTGCTGTGCTGTTCACCCTCATCATCGCCCTGCAGAACAGACCTTCCTTGCCCATCCTCAACTGCTCCACACTGGCTGTGCAGTCCCTTCCCCATCCCACAGCTTTCTCACAGGCATGCTCCGCATCCACCAGCTGCTTCTGCACACCCCACTGATCAACAACAAGTAGAGAAGCTGTCTACACATCTGAATTGTAAGTTATTAAACACAAACAAGGCTTGATAGACAAATTTCACTCTTGATTAGCTGCTAGGAGCACAAATACCATCCACTTTCCCTGTCCTGTTTTCCACATTGTTTTAGCAAAATGGAAAACACAGAAGAATATCAGGTTTGAGTTAGTTGTGGTATGAAGTGTTTGTCAACCTAAGACAGTTCAGACAGAATCAAACTCGAAATCCACAACACTATTTGTTAGCAACTGGGTGTTGGCTGGGCTTTGAGAATCATTTGTTTTTTAAACAAACACTGCATTGTAAAGAAAAACTCCTTTTGAGTAAGATCTAAACCAACCATGGAAAAAGAGAGTTTTCCATTGGCTTTATTGAGTTTTGGACTGAAACATAAGGCATAAAATTTGATCGATCTATTTTTTTTCCTCATTTTATTTGTATTCACATAGATCTCAGTTTCTTTTCTTTCCCACACTCATCTAAATCGTAACTAGGGTGGGAAGGTGTACATAATGTAACAAAAACCTAACCACACAAAATACAGGTAGCGATGAAATGCAGTGCCTTCTGCAAATGCTTTTCAGACTCTCACTGTGGCAAAACATACACTGCTTCAGACTTCAGTCCCAGGCTTTCAAACGCTTAAATTCATTGAAGAAAACAAGCTGTTATTAGACAAGATGTAATGATTTTAAGTCAAGGGATTTATATCATAGATATTTATCTTCATCTTAATCAAAGCTAAATCGATTGAGTTGACATCTCAGTTATATTCAAGAAGCCAATTCTCATCTCTTCCTTTAACTTGCTCCATTTCTGCTGCTGAAGATGACACAACATATTTGCATGCCATAGCAGAGTGATTTTGTACAACTTTAATCTCATTCCAGTTTTCATCTAAGTGCAAATTTGACATAAATCACAAGCTAAGAGTATACAAAAGTGCCATTTAAAAATTGCTTCTAATAGTTCAAGTATTTAAATATTTTACATAGATGAATATTACCTACAGATGTTTTAATTGCAAAATTTCCTTTTGACAGAGATTTAAACTACGAGTTTCTGTTCACCTAGCCCAAAAAGATTTTATCTTGTAGCTTTCTCCTGTCTCATTCCTATTTGCATATTTGCAAGTGAAAATAATGTCTTCTGACTCCTACTTAGAATCTTTTTGAGACTGAGTCAGTGAACTGCATGTTGAAGAAAATGTGAACAAGACATTTTCAACATCTGTACTACAAACTACTGTTATTAAAATAAAAAACGGGTATTGCATAAAAAAAACCTTTGATCCAAACAATGAGCCAGACACTTCTGAAAGTACAGTGTTGCTGTTTCCTATAAAGCCTAAGCAGGAAATTAAAATGACAGAGAAAGTAAATAACTGTGATGTGATATTGTGTTTTAAAATCTGAAGAATACTTCTAATTTAATTAAAAGTTCCCCCTCCTACCAGATAAATTAGAGAAAAATGAAAATAAGGACCCCTCACATAGTTTAAACTCAAATGCAAAACAGAAGTGTTTCAGTTAACACATTTGAAAATAAAGAGGGCGCTGCCTAAAATGTAAAACAGAGAATTTTGACTTTGGCTTCATCACACTCATCAGGCGACCTTGGCAAAGTCACTTTGCCACTCCTTACCTGTTCAAGAGGGAAAAGTACCACGTCACAAATTTGCTAATTAGTCTCCTTGTGATTTCGTCACAGTTTCAGAAGATGCAGATGACTGAGTATGGTACCTATTAGCAACAACTGGGTGCGGTACAAAGCTGGCTACGGAAAACATACATGGGGAAAAAGGTACCAAACGTTACAGAGAAGTAACTGTGACCATCCTTCATTAGAGATTCTCTGGCTGCTTTGTGAAAAGAGAAAAGCAAGGTTTAGGCCAATAACGCACAACCTGCCATATCCTGCAAAACCTATCAGAAAAGCAGGAAAAAACAAGAGACGTCTCACTATGGAAGTCCTGGAGCAATTCTTTGTTCAACTAATAACTGCTCGCTCATTGACCCTGCTCCCCGTGCACTCATGCTACTCTCATGTTTGTGGCAGCTTCGAGAAAAGCAAGCCTGTAGCTACAGGTGAAAAAAAAATTTGAAAAAAATCCATATGCATATATATAGAAAATGCAGAGCCATGGATGTGGGCTGTTCCTGAACTGCATAGAAGGATTTCTATTTTGTATTCCATCATACGCAATAGATCAAAGTGAAGGAGGAAGAAAAGAGTAAAAAAAAAAAAAAAAGGCATAGCTAGTTATAGCTAGTTATAATACCGCATCATTTCACGAGCCCAGCCAGTCCCTGCGCCCAACCAGCAGGTCTGAAGGAAGCAGAGCTCTGGCGTCATCACCTCCTTTTAAAGAAGTAAAGCAAGTCATTACTCCGGGTTATATAACACGGAGACTATGCCAGACTTTGTGCCGCCCTCTCAAAAAGGAAGCCGCTATCAGAGAGCCTGGGAGGGGGGCAGAGGAGTCACGAACGTTTTCCTTCGTTTTCCTTCGGGGCTTTCCCCTGCTTAGGATAAGCAGAGGAGACCAGGAAAGAGTCTGCACCTTCAGACAGAGCAGGCGGACGGCAAAGGCTCAGCGACTGACCTGCAACATCGTCAGTCCGTAATTCCCTGCGAAGGGGGCTGGGGGACCGTGCTCATCAGGATCTCATCCTTCCTTCCCACAGCAGCCTTCAAGCCACACCTCACCCCGCTGAGAATAACCTAGTTCACAGGGTTAGTTAAAACGGTGGAACCAGTCCATAAAACCCCCACAAACCCCAGGCACCGCTCCTCCCACACTCCTCCCTGTTCCTGTTACCTCCCCTATTCCTCCCAGATTTACGGGCAAAGAGCTCGTAGACAAGGGACATCCACCTGATTCTATCACTTTCTGACAATCAAAACTGCCCCAACACAAACAAAATGCCCAGGCAAGGCAATCCGCAGCTTGGGGTTCAGCAGAATCAGGGAATAGTTTGGGTTGGAAGGGACCTTTAAAGGTCACCTAGTCCAACCCCCCCCGCAATGACAGCGAACAAAGCATAAGGTACTGGCTGTTCCCAGCAAAGCACCCAATAAGATTTTTTATTGTTTTAATGTCACCATTTAGTGAGTCTGGTAAAGCCACTTCGAGGGAGCTGAGTGCCTGCCACAGGGTCTGCACGGGCATTAGCAGCTCCTGTACAACACGCTGGGTACACGGACACTTGCTAGCCAGGCTGGTCCAGCCCTCAGACTGCGCACAGATACACCATTTGCTCTGAAAGACAGACTGTACTACAGGGAAACTGCCAGAATAAAAATAATGGGTGAAACACGCAGCCTTCTGTAACGAAGGAAAGTTCCCACAGAAATCAGTGAGGCTTTTGCCGGAACACGAGAGAGAAACCTTCTTCCCTGCAGTTTCAGTGTAACCTTTCTGCACTACTCAGCCACCAGGACTGCTAAATCTGCACATGCTAGTATCCAGCCTTTTTTCACCTTTGATACTAACTATATCTTTTGTATTTTATTCAGCTGGATTGCTGACACACAGAAGACAGCCAGCTCCGAACTTTCTGGGTCTAGGAAACCAACACAAGCCCCAAATGTAACATTTGCAGAGGTGGAGAGCATATACTCAACAGACACAAAGCAACTTCAGAGATGCTCTTATCCCTCTCACGAACTGCGAAAACAATGAAAACCCCTCAACTTCTTAGTTATAGCAAGTCACCTGGGAAACGCATCCAATATCTGCAGTTAGACGTAGGTTTGCTGACCAAGTTACTCACAACCAGCCACCTTGAGGTTGAGCTCCACCGTCTGCACCCGTACGATAAAGCACATTTAAACACTCTGATCCATAAGGATCATTTTCTAAGGTAATGCAGTTTCCCATAACAATTCAATAAGGTTTCAACTCATGCCAATATGCAGGATACTAATTCACAAGTGAATTCTTTCACATGTAGCGATTACTTTTGTATCTCTATGATACCACAAGTGCCATCCTCTGTGCATGCAACTATTGGCTTGGAAGACAGTCTATGAAAAGTCACTATAAGCATTAAAATCTACCTGGTTGTTTAAGAACAGCAAAGTGGATAGTGGTACGTAAAAGTCCAGCTTTGGTTTCCCAGGCTCACAAAGATCAGGGCCATTGCGGAGGCAATAAACTTACTGTTGAGAAGAGGTCTGCTTCCCGAGGATATGCCCTCCCAGCTTCTTCAGGAATAATACTGGTGTACTCTAGAGGCAGCTGCATCCAGCCACAAGTAATCAAAATAAAACAACCAAAAGGAAAGTCCATCAAGAAGGAAAAAATGGAAAAACGTCAATCACCACTCTTCCCCCTAAGAAATCCACCTTGTGCTCTGCAGGATTATTACTTACTGGCACCCACCACTCTGGCATATGTACACACAGAATATAGCTGAGCTTAAAATTAAAGGAACCCTCCTGATGGTCTGCAGTGCTTTTCTAGATTTCAGGAAGTCCTGACACTTGTTTCTTTCCAGACCTCCTTCTCTGACTCATCCACCTTGAATCAACAAAAACAGCCTCTTCTCCACTCCAAGCTTACTCCATCAGGCCTTTGCCTTTCCTTAGCCCCTGCCACCAGCCTCCAGCTCAACGACAAGGACAAGAGATCCAAGCGCACGTATCACCAGTCTGAGGCAGAAAGCAGGAAGCAATCAAGTCCACTGTGCCCATGTACTGCAGCAGATGGAAGCATCTCATTAAAGGGTTCCTCAAAGAGCAGCTACAGTCTCTGAGGCTGCCTCGACCTTGGGATGCCCATCCACCCTCAATACCCAAACACATAGCGATGACAAGCTGCTTCCCAAAATGAGTTGTTAGATTAAAGAAATCTCCTCTTCTTAAGGAATGTATTTCATTTTCTAGCAGATAGGGAGGACAACTTAAAACCAGCGTTCCCTAAGAGAAATTGGTGTACAGACTAGTAAAAAGTAGAACACAAAAAAAGATTTCAGGTTGCCAAGACTAATCTGCATTTACCAACACAAGCAGGACCATCCAATTCAAGTCATAAATGCAGGTAAATTACTTTCTAATAGCAGCTCCCCCCACTATTTTTTTTTCTTTTTTCCTCCAGCAGTATGGGCCTTTCTAAATCCAGATACAAATTGATATAGAATAGGATATCATTTAGCAGGGTATTGCTCAGGAGACTGTCCACAATCTTCCTCTGCCTCTCAGTTTCATACAAGTGAGTATAACATGAATTAATTTATAAAAGTAGCTTCAGATGAAAAGCAAAAACTTGTGTACATGAGCAGAGGAGTCTGTTAAATGAAGAGATTTATACCGAAGACTTTCCTCTCTTCCCTGTAAGGACAGAAATTTGCTCTATTCCCAACCCCACACATTCAGATCGGGACTCCTACACATACCAGTTTTGTTTTGTTTTGTTCCAGCACTTTGTTGGGGAGAAGAAAAGATGGAATGACTTTGGAGTGGAATGACTATAAAAAAACAGATTTCCAAAATAATTTCAGCATTAATAACTCCAGGTGCCAATGAGGTTTCTAGTAAGTATGGCGTTAACTACTGATTTTTCCCCTCAGGTTAGACAATGAAATTATCCAGGCAGATACAAATCAATTTCACTTCCAATGTGATTGCATCCCTTGCTGCATACACCAGGATGATGAGCCACAAAGGAGTATCGCATTAAACAAAATCCATTCTTGCTATAATTTCATGCCAACGTTTTTTTCCCCGACCATCAAGTGAAGATTGTACACAAAGGTGATCGAGCATTACCTCTTTAAACAAGCAGGCTTTCCTCTAGCAAGAGTTCAAGGAAAGATCTTTTCAAACCTGAATCGACAGTGACTGTCGTCTGAAGTCAAGTATTCCTGCCATGGCATCTTGGAAAACCCAAAACTGTGAGTACCAAGTGGCACACTCAAGTTCAAACAAATAGCAGCCACTGAAATACGTTCTGAAGCATGCTCCAGAAACAAGAGGTAACTGAACCTGTCATGATGCCATTACGTGTCATAGACAGGGATGAGCACAGTTTTAAGAGGCTAGGGTGAGGAAAAGGGTCTCTCTGTCCCCTCACTAATCTCCTGTGCCAATCTTTCAGAGGCTCTGAGACTTGGCCCTGGTGTCTTCACCCTACGAAGAAGCTGCAGTGCTGAAGAGCACAGGCACATGTGTGTCCTCCACTCTCCTGGGACTTGTGATTCTGTACCACCAACACAACCGTGCTCCTCATTCACGCCTCTCTCAGGGTCCATATGTCCCATAGAAACTCCACACAGAACAGTTCTGTTTTGCTCCAGCACTTTGTCAGGGAGGAGTTGGAACAGTATGAGTTTGATGTGGGAAGAGGGAGCGCAGACTGCCTCCATCTTCTCCTGTTCTCCCCTCGTCAAACAAAGATGCCACGCAGCTGGCACAATCCCAGCACTGGGGAAAGAAAGAAGGGATGGGACAGGAGAAAATAGGCAAAGTGGACAATGCAGGGCAAAAGACAAGGCCAATTGTGTGGATATTGTCATATCACAATAGTAGCATCTAATACACTATTATTTGGCACTGCCTGGTACATCTGTACACTAAGAATCGCAGTACTACCACGGTATTGGAAAACTGCTACACCCAGAAGTACTGATTCCAACCCCTGTGTGCTATACCACACACCCTGTAATGCAAACACAACTGGTAGCCTTTGAGAAGTGCCTGAATGCCTGTGCTCGCTAAAGCATCTTTCAGAAAACTGAAACAACCAGCTCTTCATAACCCCTGAATTACACTTAAAAAAAGTGTTTAACCCCTATACTCAGAGGTAAGAAAACAAGCAACTTGCCATCACTATTAACAGCAGAATTACAGCAACACGTATGAGCAGGAGACAATGAATTCCAGAGGCTTCAATCAGAATAATGCAAAGATATTCAGAAAGTGAGAAAACAGAGCACTACAGTGGGATTTGTTTGAACATTCCTCAACAGCTTTCCTCAGGAAAGCTCTGAGGTATGAGCATTCCCTGCATTTGAAATGATTTGTAAAATCCATATTGGAGGTTTGTTTCTTTGCTCAAATTAGCCTTTATTCCTATGGAGCTCTACACAGCCCTGAGCAACTACTGGGATCACAGAAAAAAGCACAGGACTTGTAATGATGACTGTAGAGATAAAGGGCTGTTTCATCACGTTTCTAGTAAAACGGATTAGGGAGTTAACAAAAAAAGTTCTTAGCAGTCACGCACTGATATCACAGAATCGAACATGATAAAACAAGCGCTGCTAACTCACAAGTGACGAGAAAACAGATGCAGTGGGCAGGGATGACAAGGCTGGAAAAGCAGTGGAAGCCTCTGGCTAGGATTGAAGCATGCCACTAGGATGGGTGTGCAGTCTGGCAGCCACTGCAAAGGGGTTCTAAGTGTCAGGGCAGGTATGTCCCAGAAGAAGTGTTCTAGAGAAAAAGACTACAGCTATACAAGCTCCGAGACACGATGCTAAGGTTTATTAACTGACCAGAACCGAAGAAATGTACAAAGGATATAAGCTGTGTGGTTATTAACTCTCACTTATTCTGAAATATTCAGAAAACTACCCCTTCTGTGCTCTTTTTCTGTCTTGGGAGGCAAAGGGAGAATGGTTAAGAACTGCTTTCATCAAGATTGAAAGTTTGTACCATAAACATCCAAACTAAAGTAAACTCTAGAACATCTATGAGACAGCCTATACTAAATCCAAACAAAACTTCAGGTTATCACAGCAGAAATGAGAAAAACTGCACCAAAACTGAAGATAGCATTCTTAATTACCAGAATGCAAAAGAATACAATGAAAATTCTGAAACTGAAACCACAAGTATTAATTAACCACAACCACGCACAATATATATTAAAAAAGACAAAAACAGGTTAAATGTGCAAAACACAAGTCACTGCTAAGCCTGAGACGAGACTATCCACCATCAACAGGTGTGGATAACATTACACTAACCCTGGAAATTTCAAAAATAATCTGAGTCGCCATCAAAACATGAAAAACTTACGTTCCCAAAACAAAACCACTATTTTGCAAGCAAGCAGTAAATATGCTAGTTTTATAATTGTTATAATCACTATTATTTAAAACAACTAGTCAGTTTCAGTTTGGAGAAAACATATATGCAGCCTGTCACCCTTCCAAGGAAATAACTGTGAAAGATTAATAATCTTCTAAATTTTGTAATGTTAGAAATATGTAATAGCCCATCCACAAGGGAAGGATCCCCCATGGAACATCCACGGAACAACCACAATACCAGGAGGGGAGGAGAACAGCGCAGCTGGGAACAGGGAGAACAGTCTTTTAACAGAAATTATGAAAATTAAGCTTTTAAAAAGCTTCATAGAATAAACATTAGAGCATTTTTCCTTCCTTCTTGTGAATAAAAGTAACTGTCTGTTCCTAAGAGGATTTTTATGAACGAGGGTCATCTCCAAAGAGACAGCACTATAAACATCAGATGAGCAAAATAAAATGATCCTCTTAATTCTGAAGTTAGCTATATTTCACAGGCCAAATAGCAGATGATCGGTTTTATATTAGATGTAAGGTAATACAGATGTCAAATGATACTTCTGAGGCAATATGTAGTGGTGAAGAGACATCAGGAAAAGCAGAGTGGACACCTCCACAGAAAACAATAATTGTACAGCTAAGCACACAGAAAGCATCCCGATATTCTGGCAGACCGAATTTAAAGCTGCAACAATCTAAAACCTCAGGGGCAATCTAGCTCTGCTCAGATTGTGCAAGAGAGAGTTTTTCCTGCAGCTAACGAACAACTGTGAAAACATTTTATGTTAGTTACATGTAAATTGTCTTTTAACTCTTCCTCGTTGTTTCCTATATCTGTTAAAATTTATATGTAAGTAGTCACTAAAGAAATATAAAGCATAAAGATTGTTCCAGTGTTTTAAGATGAAAGCAAACAGCTGTCATTAATGCTTAGCAATGTTCTGATATACCGGCATTAATTTTGTTTGCTTTGGAAAGAATAATCCTGACAAACAATTATGAGTATTCAGCCACAATAATATAGATGTAGACGATAAAATACATAGGTCCGTGATAAAATAATCATGGGGAATGACCCACTTGGACATGACATACAGCCACTCCTCTCTGTTAATAAAAGTTTGTCTACAACATCCCGTTTCCTATTGCTCCGCTGGGTGCAGGTTCCTGTGAACAAAGTGACAAGGTCACCGCCAGCCTCTTTGAGACAAAGCAATCTGTGGCCCTATAACCCTGTCTCCTGGGAATTCCCTTGTTTCCTACCTGAACTAACACTTCCATTTCCGCTACTTTCTCATTAGAAAATGTCACCACATGAATAAAACCAGAGGAATACAATTCATTTGTGGAAACATTTTATCAGTATTTTAAATCAAAACAGCATCTTCAAGTAGCATGCGGTTGAAAGAATATAAAAAACCCAACAAACACTTGAGGACAACAATGTACTTCGAAACCAAAAATACTGTAGTACCTAGAAGAAAAGCGACGTATCTGTCTAACACATCCTTTGCTAAGAAAAGGAAGAGTATTCTCAGCAGGCTGAAGTAAGCACATTCAAAAACCTGCACAACCTCTGAAATCATTTAAAAAGTCACAATTTTAAAGGAAGCAAATAAGCATCCCCTTAGGCTTGGGCTGTAGTTTTATGATACAAGGAGTTTGGTGGCAAATACAGCACACGGAATTCCCACCTGAGCCACGCACTCCTGTCTACATGCCCTAGAACAGCAACCTTTCTGCTGGACCAATGAACATATTTCTAGGATGATGCCATGAACCAGAAGAGTTACCTAATCTTGCTTAAACGTAACCTGTACACCACATGTCCACACACAGCTACATCGGTCCTCACTGAAGAGGAGAGTGGGGCAGCTACAACTAGGTGAGGATAGAAGGTAACAACTTGCTTAGTCAGCACTCCCACCTTTCATGTTGTAAAACAAACAAACAAAAATAAACCCAACCTGTATGCTGTCAGAAAAGAACGTTTCCAGTTGCTAGAGACAATTACTGTAAGTGAGCAATAGTTGCCCACAGCATCCGTTAAATTGTTTACCTATGGGCAAGCCAGTAATGTGAATAGATTTAATTTCACCAGATCATTTTAATAATACAAGTAATTGTAAATTGATTTATTTAATTCTTTATATAACTGCTTCTCCAGTATCTGTAGCTATTTTAAAAATTGTACCCTCCTTCCAATTTACGCTTGTGGTTTGTTTTCATTACGGAAAATTTTTTTGGCTAAGAGTTCAAATTTAACCTACACTAAATTCCTATTTAAACTAAACGCCCACATAAGCACTTCTCCCTACCAAGCACTGGACAAATCCTAACCCTTATGCTACCTTCCAAGGTGTCACTCAACAAAATTAGCAATGCCAGTTTTGTGTAACAAACGTTATGCAGAGATTCACAACCCCGTTCACTTACCACTCTCATCAAGTAAGTCCTCCTCGTCATCCCCATCATTGTCCTCCTCCATCGCCTCCTCCTCATCTTCCTCCTCCTCCTCTTCCATATCCTCCTGCTCCAAGTCCGGGTCCAGGTCCGGATCACTCCCTGAGATTGACTCGTCTGACATGATTCCCAGTGGTGCTCCTTGTGCATTACCTGCTCATGTTCTACCGTGAGGCAGCCCTGCAAGAAAAGAAAAGAGATACATAATGAGCCCAGTAAACCCCAACCTTTGAGCCTCAAGGCTCAAAATCATAGCAGGATTACTGCATATAAAAACACAAATCTGCCATCGGTCTTTTAAATAACAGTTAGATCAGACTGTACACACAATTCTGTGTAGAAAACGGATGCCATAAGCAATGTATCACAGGATACAGGCCCAGCATTGCAGAATCAGTATCAGAACCAATGTATTAACTAATTAGTCAAAAAAACACTTTTTTCTTGGTATCCTTGACATGTCACAGCAGACAGTATTGATATCTGACTACATAAAGATGCAAAAATAAATACATTATGTGAACAATTTCAGAACACTACCGTCCAAACATGAAGCATAGAAAAAAAGGATGAGTCTCAGAATCCCAAAGGGCTACTCATTACCCTGATCTGTGCAGACCCCATTGCAGTGTGCAGACCCCATTGCAGTGTGCAGACCGTGGGTCACAGACAGAAACCACCCTCCTGACTTAGCTGTATCTGCTGCAAAGGTCACCCAGCTGCTAATCACACACTGTCTGAAGTCTGCGTCCCAACCAGAGCAGAGGCGGCTTTACCTTAATAACGGTATGGACAGAAGACAACGAAGATCCAGTTTTTAAAGGTTGTACGTCCCTTTGTAAAGCAGGGTAAGAAGAAAAGCAAACACAAAGGAAGGATGGATGAGAGAGAATTTGCATTTCCTTCCTCTAAAGGACAAGACCAGAGCTGGCTGTGCGTAACTCCTCTGTTACCATACTCCAGCGCTTCACAGCAGAAATCGTGGTACAAAAACACAATAAAGCCTAAAGAGAGGGCCAGGGCAATCACAGAGTCACAAGTTTATCTGTTCGGATCATGCACTGCCACTTCTGGGCAGCGATGCCTGTCTGGGCTCTCCTCTTCCATGCACAAAGAATGATCATAAGGGAACTGTGTAATATGGCTGAAAAGAAAGAAACACAACAAGAAAGGAAGATAAAGAAAGCACCTTGATCTCAAGGAACATAAAGCGAAGGATGTGTTAAAAAAAAATCAAGCCTCAGAAGAATTACTACCCATACATTCCCAGAAAGCTTTAAAGAAAGAAGAGGGAAACATTTCCTTGCTATTCATTTTCCACTGCCCCTTACTTACACCACATTTTCAGTGTAAACTATAAAACGCTTGAAAACTAATCAGACATTTAAAAAAAAAAGTCATTTCTAAGCAGATAAAGCAGCATACATATCTACAAGCACTTCAAGAAACAGAAAAATTTGATTTTCAGCTGTGTTTCAGCAGTAACTAGATGAGCTCAGAAACTTGAAGGTTAAAGACACAACTCAACGCTCCTGTAGCAGGGCTGAAAATCTAACTGTCAAGCACGCTGAATTATTCCAGCTGCAGTCATCAGTTCCTGCTTTGCCTCTCTCAGCTCCTCAATAACATTGAAGAGTGTCTGAAAGAAAATAAACACGAGGGAAGCACAGGCTTTGCGGAGATTGGTATTGGAATGGGAAGCATTGCGCCGCCAGGTCCCAGGAGCACTTCACCACCAGGCAGAGACAACTGAAGTCCCTACACTATTACATGTGTCTCACAAAATAAGTTGGCTTCGTCAAGCAGATGGTAGAAAAGGCCAAAATCTAAATTAGCTCAAGTGGAACGGTGCCAGTTTACACAAGCCAAAAGAGATCCATTCAGCTTCTCTGGTCTGCTGGTAGGCAGGTAGATTTCAAGACAGCAGCTTATTTTTACTTTTAAATCACAACGTTCTCTTCCAGCTGATATTCAGCCCTAAGGAAAACAAACATTGTTTTACTCTTTACAGGTGGTACTCAAACCTGCAACTGTAAAGCTGCATGTGATTCCTTACATTTCAGAAGGAGATGGTCAGTAGTGTTTCCTTTGTGGGCCTCTGTGGGTCACCTGGGATTTCAAGGGGATTTATTTATTGCCATGTTGTCCATACTGTGCTATAAAGCACTGCGCATCCTATCTGCCAGAAACCATATCAACAGAAGCATATTAAAAAATGCCCGTGTTTTACTATCCCAGCAAACCAAGCACCAACCAAAAAAACCCAAATAAAACCCCTCAAAAAAAAAGAAGAAATACAAACATGACTAAAATGGCAGGAATTAATTCTCATCTGCAAACAGGAAAAAGCAGAAGTGCAGTAACTTCACTGAACACTCCAGGTCAAAGAATGACACATGATAGTTTCTCCCATCAGCATCCTCCCGTGGGTCATCTCTCAGGTTTCATTGTTGCAGAACCTTAAAACAAAAAACACCAGCACAAAACACTTTCTGAAACTTTTTTAAAGGAAAGGATATGGCTCCTTGTGTTTCTACAAATAAAATCAAACACAGCGGAGAGCAGCTATCTCTCAGACTGTACAAAAGAGCTCTAATCTAAGTTTTATTTTTGTTTAGCTACAAGGACACGTTCTTTAGAAGCCAACCCTTGACGCCCTTTCAGCAGCCACAGCCACACGCAAGAGAGTTAAACTGAAGCTTTCGAAAATGCTTTAATTAAGTCTGGCAGAAGCTGGGTGAAACAAAGACTGTTAACTCCTCTGTGCCTATTGTCATGCTGCTGTCGGTCTTCCTCCCTTCCATCCTCCTCCTCAGCTCCGTAGCCACTCTCCGTAAGGCCGGGGTCCCGGGAGGGCTCATTCCCACCCTGCACGCTGGGAGCGGGCAGCAGGGACGCGGCAGGCAGGCAGGGCAGGTAGGCACCACACCGCGGCGAGACTGCCCTCGTTTCTCACACCGATCTGACCCAGTTCGGAGCCTTCCACCAAGGGGAATTACACAACAGGGCCAGATTGTAGCTGCCGCTGCTGTTTTACGGGTGACTTATTCCAGCCTGCCCCGTCTCTTGCCTTTGCCCACGCGGGCGCACCGCGCTCAACCTTTAATCGCTGTAGGAAGGGCACTTTGCGAGAGATAAACAGATTACCTTCAACTAATCGAAGTCAGCGTTTGCCTGGACTTCCCGGCCGTCCCACGTTAGATCTGCCGCAGAAAGCGGCGCTGCGCCGCGAGCGGCACGCCGTGAGGAGGGTTACCAGCGCCCAGAAACACAGAGCAGACCCGCTGCACCACGGTTTACAACAGCGAGCAAGAGGTCCACGCAGTACAGTGCCCAGTTCAAAACCTGGTGAGGCCGCTGGGAAAACGGGGTGGGGTATTAGGTGAAAACACTGCGAAAAATTCCTCTTGCATACTCAGGGATGAGAAGAGAGCTGTCATGTTTATCCTACCCAGGAAGTTAAACCCTGCAATCAACTCCTCATCAAATTAACATCCGAGACAGCCTCTCTCAGGTATTATGTCCTGTCTTTCAACAAAGATAAAAATAGTTCTGAAGTTCTTTGGGTTTTGCTTTTTTAAGGTAGAACATTTCAGGTAGTAAGTAAATGCCATGTGGTGATGCCTCCTCCTCAGCCTGCACAGAAAGCAGGCCCAGCTCTGGACTAGGAAATGTCGAGGGCTTGCAAATTTCAACGCATTTTTGTTGTCCTCATGTTTCCCTTTCACTCTGCAAAGGTTTAAAATCACTGTTTCTTCTTAACGTATGAAGTTGAGAGAGAAATGTGAAAGTGAACTTCGTCCTTTCCAAGAGACAGTTTTTCACCACAGGGTCACACATGCCATGAGCCAAACTACTAAGTGAAACAGCAAACATCATGAGATCTGGTGATTTTGCCCATTTCTGTACACCACCACCACTATAAAAATCCAACTATGATTTAACTATTACAAATACAAACAAGTAAAAAGGAAGGATGCAGGACACGGCAGACTGGAGTCCTTCCCCACCTAAGCAAGGAGGAGCAGGGTTCCCCTATAACTCCAGGAAGCCACAGAAGCCAACGTGGCTTTGCAGAAGCACTTGGCCAGCTACGACACAAGTGATTTAGGCACAGGACATGCTCATTCCTGAGGACACACACCCATCTCATACAAATCCCTTCAGAAAGGGCAGGTTTAACACTAATGCTACTACTGTGCTGAATAGTAAAGAGGATTCCATCACCTCCCCAACCTCCAGCCAAGCCCAATATCTGGGACTCATCAAGATTTGTCCCTTAAAGCCTGTTTTGTAACCAAGACTTCACACTGGTCGTTGTGGTGTCCAGCCACAGAAACAGGATCAAGCATGCTGGCAAATCACATGAGGATTTGCACAGACGGTTTAATAAAACCGGGTATTTCAAAATTAGTGCTGCACAACGCTCTTCAGTTCCTGCTATGCAGTCATGGTTTATGGTAATAACAGTTTCCTTTTTTTTTTTTTTTTTTCCTGTTTGGCAGCAAAACGGTTGGTTGGTTAGGGTAGTGACATTCCTCTTAGACACTCAGCTCCCACACAAACACTTCAAACTGGTTGTGTATGAAGGTAACTGCTGGCTCCTCAGGATAAATCTCATCTTTTTTGCTAGATCACATGCTAGCACGGTTCTCATACCTTATAGGTAGCCTTCGGTAACTAATGGAAAATTACTACAAAGTATCTAGATGGATCACTAAAAAAGTCATGAGTTTAAGCTTCTCTGTAAGATAAAAAATCCTGTTATGGTTTGCAAGTAATAACTTGCAATGTTATTGCAAAATAGCAGTGAATCCTTTTCTCTTCAATTTAAACATCTAATAATAAAAAAAACTGAGATGAGTGGTTTGGACAGTCTGATTCTGACAAACATTAGAAATTCTCTCATTTACATTATGTAACATATTAGCATCTCTATTTTACATCGTTATTGATCAATACTAGTCTAGCAGATCCCATTTATGCTTTTAACAAAGCAAATGTGTTTACTGAGAAATCAACAGTAACTTCTCTCCCCCAGTGCTAACTCCCACAAATTGCCTTCAAAGCCATCCTTAACTGATTACTTCGCGATTGAAATCCCTTCTTCCTCTGCAGTCTGAGGCTGTTAAGACTCAAGCAATACAGTTTTTCAGCTGTGACTCACGGACAACTGGTGGCCAACACTGCTAGCTGGGAAGGAAGAAAACAATTCTCCTCCTTCATTTCCTCTTGTTCAAATGGCAACAAAACTACGTGGCATTGATCCCCTCTCTAAGTGATGTGTTTCCTACAGGAATATTAAACTGAAGAAAGGAAAAAGCAGCAGCCTGTAAAAATCACAAATTGGAGGGCATCCGCTTGCCCTGGACCACCCTTCTGAGGAAGGCAGGTGTGCTTCTACCCACGCAAACACAGGCACAACACATCTAGTCTTTGCCTGCAGTTGAGGCGAGTATTAGAGAGCCCACTGTGATTTGTGGGGAGCAGGAACAGAGAGAAAGAATAACAGTGCTTTAAAAAACACTTCTACATATCAGTTTTGGGACAGTTGCAGAACTTGCTCTTTTATTCTCTCCAGGTTAACAATCTCCTTCCTAAAAAGCACCACAATACTAAGAACAGCCTGAAACCGGTTGTTCTCTGAAAACAAAAACAACAAAAGCTGCTGCAAGAAAGGGTGGGAGAAAGCAAAAAACAACTCTAAAACCAATCCATAAAGAAAGAAAAGGGAGAGCTAATCCTTCTCCTCTGCTGACATGACAGTGCTGGAACGGAGAATGTGACAATGAACATTACATAAGGCCTGGCTCCCACTGCGATCCCGAACAAAAAGAGCCAGCGCGAGTCAATGGCAGCATCTGCAGATCATTACACAACCCGGACTGGTGGCAGCGGCACACACCGGTGTCATCCATCAACTGCTGCAGGAACCTCCTGCCACAGGGTCCCTTCTCTCCTGTGTTTCAGAAGGGATGCGGGTACACCCTACTGCCGGTAGTGTCAACGTTGTGAAACCTTCAAAGAAAAAACCTGAATACTCTTTGCAAGATGTCAGGACTCACTTCCACACAGACTTTGTAAGGCACCGAGAAGCACTTTACCTCTGGACAGAGCCAGAAGAAATGGGCAAATCATTTTTGTGTTTGCATGAATGTACGTACATAATTATTTGCCTAAACAACGTGGCATTGCTTTTAAAAGCAATTTTATTTAATCATATTAAAGTAGAAATTGGCTTCCTATAGATCAATTCTTTCCTTTGAAATACTCAAAATGTCCTGAACCACTGAACCACCCTATCTGGAAGAGCAGTTTGTTTTGTACTGCATAAAAGTTCAAGCAATTTGAGGTAAGAAGCACGTGATCAGTTTTGTTTCCAGAAATTACCGATATTCACCTGGATTAACACCATCACAAACGAACAAAAATTTTGTCTCTTAATTCACAGAATCTCCGTTTATGTTTTTAGCTCTGGCAACTTCTGTATAAATTGCACTTGTGTTCCCTGGTGAAGAAAACGTTGAAAAAAGGAAACTTTCCTTCCCTGATCACTGTTTCTGCTTTCAAAGCAAACAGCATTTCAACATAAAAGCCACTTGCAAGTGTGCTTTTATAGGTTTTGTCCATGGTGGCATAGCTACAGAAAAACCTCCAGTACCTGTAAGAGGAGTAAAACCCTGAGGAAAGATTTCAAATAACGGGGAAGACTCAATAGCAGGGCATAGCATGTCAGGATTCTAAACTATATTCAACACATTTTATATAGCAGATAATTTGGGGCAAATTGGCCTACCCTGCATTACTGACAGCCATCCTTAAATTCCAAAAGATAGATTTTAAAAGTCAGCTCACAGGAGAGGTATGCCAAGCCTTCTCTTTACGAGTACCCAAACTATGTCAAGACATGAGCCAACTCCCACAAGCAAGGAAGATCCAGATAACTGAAAGATCCCTCTAGGAGTTTCAACTCTTGCTATACATAGGTGCTAGAGAAGAAGTTATGTAATAAATCAAGAATAAATTACATAAACAGAAGCAGTGGAACAGAGAAGAGTGAAAAGGCAAAGAGCTAATCCTCTCTCAAGTAAAGATCAGTCACTGTCACTCTATGAAGACAAGCTATGGCTTTGGTCATTGAGATATGCTAACATTATGGCTTACCTCCTTGAAGAGTATCCCACAGAAACAGATATAGTTCATAAACAATGTTTTCATCTTTCAGAACGAGGAAAATTGCATGTTTTCCTGACGCTGAAAGGCCTATCCTGTTCTCTCAGTATCAACCCATCCACACGCTCTTCTTTCTTTGCCTCCCAGAAAGGCACATTTCACTAGGGGGGGCCTTGAGTAGCCTGGTCTAGTTGAGAGGCGTCCCTGCCCATGACAGGGAGGTTGGATTAAATGATCTCTAAGGTCCCTTCCAGCCTATGCCATTCTATGATTCACTGCCTTTGACTGTGTCTCTGCTCAGGAAACAAGTTTTCCCATCAGCAGAGGTCCAAGGCAGCCCACCACCCCCTATGAGACAGAGGTCAGTCACATCACACACTGCCATCAACATCACAAAGTAAACACAACTTAACTCTTCCTTTGGTCATATGTCTGCATTTCACTACAAAGAGTTGCAGAGGACAGGGAGTTTGTTTTCGATGCCCCATCTTTCTTCCTCTTCAGAACTGAACTTAAAACCTGAGGTTTTGGTTCATGCAGTTTTTAGAAAAAGGAAGAATTCAACATGGTTTTGTTCCTCTTTATTCCCCACCTCCAGCAATGATAATTACACCAGTGACAAGAAAGCATTACTTATGCCACCTACAGTTTACCAAAGAAACTTGAACACAAGTGAAAAAAGAAAGAAGAAAACCAAAAACTGATGTAGGAGGAAATGGAAATAAACAGTTTTGTACTCGCATGATATTAAGATGACAATTAGCACATTAGACCCAAGTTGCTCCAGTCTGTCAAGCAATCAACATGAAACTAATTTTTATTGGATTCCACTGTAGATTAAAAATCCATTAAAGGATTAAAAACTGTCAGAAACATGGGTTTCTTTCAGAGTCATTCCCTTCAACAGAACATTCTACTTGCACAGTGCTGGAAAAATTTACAGTAAGTGCCACTTATAAAAGTCACTTTTCTGCTGGTTTTGAGAACAACATCACCAAAACCTGTTGATCTTTGCCTTTCCCACTAAACAGGTCAAAATAAAACAGTCACACCGATCCTTATCTACCCTGCACAAATACATTTGTTTTGATGACACTTAGGATTGACACTATAGGCAGCTCACATGGAAAGCAGCTGGATGAAAGAGCCTCCTGTCATTTTATCCTTAGTAATGGAGGAGCCTCTCTGGTTGTGTTTTGCTGGCTCAAAACCTCCCAATGGTTTGGACAGGCCTGCAAGGGAAAAGAATGCAGCTTACTGGTTCTCACCATACAGTACAAACAATCCAACACGCTGTTTAGGGGATTGTTTGCATATACACACACAGAACACCCCAATTAGAGATAATAAGTATCGTTTCACTACAGAAACTGACGTACGACTCTCATGATGTGCATATTACATTTTTAGCTTGCAAAACTGTGAGTATATGACTCTACACGTTTGAGCTTACTTTCAAAAGAGCTTTAAAAGCAGCACAATCCAAGTTTGGCTAAGGAGATATACAAATATTAACATAAAGATAACATATCCTGCAGGTCACCATACCCTTCTGGTAAACACACCCAACTGTCCAGTCCCAACATATCTTAAACAGGACACTAATTACCCTTGTGAACGGCCACGAGCATATCCAATGCTAAGACAGGAAGGTGCAATTAAAAAGGGACATATTAGCAAATTATTAAACAATACTGTATGGTGAAAAAGCACCATGACAATCATCTACAGAAGCTGTTGGCTACTAGACACAATTCCTTTAAAAAAATATCACTATCTCCCAAATGCAATAATTCACTTAACCTTCATAAACGCTAGGAATGTCTTTTGTAGTACCGGTTCTTACAGAACAGACAATACTGTATAGATATTCATACCCATGCAGAATCCAAATGTTACATTTCCAAGACTCAGAAGCAGAATGATAAAGAGCATTCAGCTGTGATCTTCAAAAAACCATTTGGGTATTCTTTCTCTCAAAGTTAAGTGCAAGTTTCAGTCAACTGCTTTCCCCAAGCAACCGCTTTTTCTACCAAAGCTCATTTAGCGTTTGCAAACGCTGCTTGCCTGGCAGCCGTACCCAGGGAGCAAGAACAGAGGGAATTGCAGGCAAGACGTTTTTTTCTAGCGTCCTGTTGACACGTTACCATCCCAAGTGAAGGGGACCATATGTTGTAAGAAGTCAACATCCCTACACTCAGCTGCTGCTAGCTCCCAAAATACAACAGGAATGGCATTTCTTGTCCCATCTCTATTTTTCCTCTCCTTCTCTTGAATTATTAATTGGATTATTGCATTACTAGTCTTGAATCAAGGTTGTCAAGTCATTTTATTCAAACTCCCTGTTTGTCTAACCGTAGGAATTCTTGATCGTTATTGATCTGGGCTGAACTCAGAAAACTGAATAGTAACTACAACTCTTCTTTGGATGAGAGTTATTCGGTACAATTAATAGCATTCTTTAACGGAAAAAAATAGTTTCATGGCACTTCCAGAGCAGATTTACTGGCAATGCTATAAAATCTCACTCAATTTCATTCATATTTTTTTTCCTGTTAGGAATGAAGGAGGAAAATGATAAAAGTTAAAGACTTTCTAGAGGATGCACCTTCTCATCACAATAAAAGTATATATACATTCTCAAAAAGGTTCCACACTGGCAGCAGAGGCTAACAGCTCTGCCTCCCGTTCTGTTAAAATAAGCATTTCACTGACCAGAAGTATTGATTTAGTTGAAATATAAGATCTCCTCTTTTGCTTTTCATGAGTGCTATGGTAAGTACAGGACAAAGAAAAAGGCACCTCTAAACAATTTTTTTTTTTTTTAAGGGAGAGTCAAAAAAACCCAATTTCTTACAGAGTCTGCATGACTAAGCAGATCATCCATTTCCTCAGTGTTCTCTACTCATTATCTGGATCTTATTTCTCTCAAGTAGTTAACTATTGTCATTATAGAATAAACAAATTCAGATCACACAATAAAGGCCTTAGCTACTCACATTCCTTGGAAAACAGGATGGGAAGTTACAGCAGACAGAAACTTAAAAATGCTGGCAAGGGCAAATCTTACTATGCATTGTCTAGAGTCAAGAGCTTCCCCCCAACAAAAATCCAGCTTCCCTAGGAAATTCTCCTCCAGAGATAACAGGATCGCATCCCAGAATTGAGGGAAAATCAGGGGGAAAAAAATAATCTCTTCTGGGATAACAGCTTTTCCCCAAATATCTCATCTCAAAGGCATCTAACCTCTTCGACCCCAAATCGTTTCTATTCTGTGCAACAGTCATCTTGCCATCCAGTTGTCAAAGCAATTGCTGTACCCTGTTCAGAGCTTGCAATACATGTCATATACTAACTGTTGGAAGGCACTGATTTTGTAAGGTTCACTTTTTGCTCCCGTTCCCTCAACTTGTTGACACCTATCAACAAGAAACTTAAAACCCAATCGATGATGACGCCACTCCTACAACAACTTCTTAATTTAAGAAAATATTCTTTGTTCCTGTTATCTTCCACACCCCAACATCCCCTGCAAAAACAATCTGAATTTTCTTATTTCCTATGCCTGGAAGCTTGTGGTTTTTTAAGGAAGGGATATACAACTCTTGCACTACTTCTGGGAAGGAGCAGCCGCAGCCAGCCACCTTTTCGCACAAGTTCAGTAGCGATGCTGCACTACACTACGAATGCTGTTTCTTTCACTTTCATCAGCGAGTGATGCAAGTAATAAATGTAAAGACTAAATAAAAGAGAAGAGAGTGATAAACAGAAGATGGCAACCAAACCCGATGCTAATCCCACCAATTAGAGAGACAGTGACATGCCCTGACATTGACAGACAGTTTTCAGATTTCACAGGCACCCGAAGGGTAATAAACATTTGGCCTTGATTAAATTACCCATTTTCCCCCTTGCTGATTGCAGCTTCTCAGGCCTCGGACACGCTCTCTGCAGCAGCTGCTCCTTCCCACTAGCACACCAACTCCCGCGTTGTGCCGGCACAACAGTCCGCACGGCTGGACAGCAAACTGATTCAGCTGAAAAGCAACCCGGAAGCAAAATTCCATTCCCAAATGTGATTTACTACAAAGTTGCACGAACAGCTGCGCAGGCACAAAGGGAAAAACAGTCAGAGGGTGGGAACAAGCGGCCCTGGGTACGGTCTGACCAAGCTGGCATCACTGTCCACAGGGCCGTTGTCTGTCACAGCCAGAACGCTGCTCCGGTGCAGGAGACGGACAGCGTTTCGATTTGAGAAAGTGAGATGGCACTTGTGACAAAGCTTCCTCACCTTCGCTACAAACACCGACCAACTGGATGGTGCCTGTATCTGAGCTGAGACATGAACCTTCTCATACTCTCAATTGTCTCTTTCTTTAAATAGTCATGGCTTGTGTGGAGAGGTACCTATTCCTGAAGTTCATTTTGTCAGGATTTTTTAATTGGAAAATCAATGCAATTGCCACTCAAAGGGTAAAAGTAGCATAAATTATATCATGCAGTTAGACATCCTTGTCGTGCACATCTCTCTGCCCACAGCAAATACCTTTAAACTGCCCAGAGTTCAAAACAAAATATCGACAGACCTCCTCAGGTAAGTCCCTAACATTTAACATGTTTAATGGCAGCCTCTATGAACAGGTCCTTGCGATTCCATGTGCGTACTAGCATTAAAGGGGCAAAGAAGGAATAAAGTTCTGGGGAGCAGGAAGATAAGCTGCCCTGACCTAGAGAAAGTGATAACTAGCACTGACAGAAATTCCTCCACATCAGGGCAGCTCCTCTCCTAAATGCACTCAAGCAGGACTCCTGAAAGGAACACCCCTACGTGGTGACAAAGGGAAGTGATGCAATTTGCCCCACGAGAACAAATGGGTAATCTCTTTAACCTCATGAAGAGGAATCTGCTTTGGCCATGATGCCCTTGCCTGAGATCAAGGGCTAATTTTTAGTACCTGAATAAAAGAAAATCACTTCCTTCAGCCCTCTACCTTTCTTTGTTTTCATGTTGTGTCTTACTACGTCTGGGATAAGTAGATATTCCTGGGCTGCCCTAGAACATAGACCTTTCCTCGAGATCTTCAAGTAATCAATATTTTATTTCATTCTTCATCTCAGAAACCTGTGCTTTCCTCCCAATCTACGTTATACTTTTACTGCCTGCTTAAAAAGCATGGTTCCTGGCATGCACTGCTTTCTCCACTTGAGGACTAACCTTCCCCCCAAGAGGAGGGCTTCCCAACCCATCCCGTGCAACCAAGGGCCACTGTGGAGTTCTGGCCATAAATACATACTGGTACACATAGCCCAGCATGCATGTTCTCTGCTTTCTCTGTGCTTGTTTCACTCAACACTTGAACTTCACCCAGACTGCTCTTCGTCATACAGAGCTCAAAAATGTTGTCTAGATTATGATCATAGCTCAACATTGCTGCCTTGCTCTTGCCAATCACCAAAATCTCAGGGCTACACAACTAGTTGTATTAAGACTCTCCAAAGCTTGCATAGAGGCATGAGACCCCAGGCCAGATGCAAGACTCCACCAGCCCTTCAGCGATGCAACTGCTTACAACAGACACAGGCAAGAAGAAAAATGCACACGTGGGGAAGGAGTTTCTAACTTAAAACACTCCTAGAACAGTAAGCAACTGTATAAATAGAAGCCAGAAGATCACCTTTTTAAAAAAAAAAAAAGAAAAAAGGAGTCATTGTAAGACTGCAAGCAAAGAAACTGTCCACTTATAGCCACTTCTATCTCTCTTTCTTCACTGCCTTGTCTTTGTCAGCAAAATGGGTCAGACAAGAGTAAGGAGAGTGAGAGATACAGTAGACATACACCCCCTCCAAGAGGCAAGGAAATTCAAAGATTAAAATATAAACAGTTTCCCTCAACAAAAAGATTTTATCTCTAAGTCTTCCTGCACAGGACAGCCCAAGAGTGCAAAGAAATGAATACAAGATCTTGCCTTGCCTTGATGAAACAATCTCATAAGCAATAGAGGGGGAAAGGTAGCACTTGGCTGGAAAATGCTGTAGGGAGGTCACTTCTGCCAGCAGGACAGTCTCTTTCAGGGATATGAAAGTCATTTGCTATAGCACCTGCCCTTCCCCAAAAGCACAGCTACTGAACATACGTATTATGTCTGATGCTTGCTGGAAGCATCTTTTCTGCACGAGTTGTTCAGTGTACGCACCCATTTCCTACCGAACTCAAGGGAGCACCTGGGGAAAAGGCCATCTAGCAGCAAACTGCCACAAGCAAAGCATCCAGCTCCTGCAGGCTGTGTTTCCCATGGCCCTTCCTGCGCCACATGACTGGCATGCACTTGTCCTGCGATGGGGGAAAAGATCAAGATGTCTGGAAAGGTGGCTACTAGGAGTAAGCTGCTGTCACAACCAGACTAGTTCCCATCACACTCCCAGAAGGGTTTAAGAAAACATCCCAAACCAACTGACCCGATGGACCACTGAGAACCCACAGGCAATCTCCGTAATGGCCAAGGCAGGAGGGGATTCATAGATTTTTTTTTTTTTTTTCACCTCTGTACATCCTTGGCAGCTTTTCGGCAGATAGGACACAACAGAAACCACTCCTTTTAGTGGACAAGAAACACTGATTCATACAGGCATTACAAGAAACACAAAAAAACTGCATCCCTGTGCATTCACACTCAAAATTACCTCTGCCACCATGAGCCCAGGCAATTTCTTCCCCCAATGAAAAAGTAATTTTTACAGAATCTAACAACTTAGCTCCAAACACTGACAATATAAAGTTTACCTCTCGCTACCAGTGAGTGGACTTCTTAAGAGCACATTATCAGATTTTTGTGGAAAAAGACTGGGGCAGATATTCTACTTTGTTCAGGAAATGAAACAGCCATCCCTGTCCGTTCCCATACAGCTGCTTCCTTTCCCCATCCTCAAATACGACAGTGCTTTCCAAAAAAAAGAGATTACCAACATTTAAGTACATGGTTTATACAAGCACATTCAGTCCCTTGACAGAAAATGTACACTTAATAGATTTTAAAAAGTGCTATAAATGAACAACCATCATAATCAGATCATTGGACTAACTCCAGTTTGGGCAAGAAGAGAGATGTAGTCTGAACACAACTGGGCAAGATCTGCTTGGCATGTACAGATACTCCTGTACTTGTGTGGTGGCATGTACACTGGTACATTAACATGTACAGTGTACCCCTGCAAATAAATACTCCTCGTGCATATCTTTCAAATGATATTTCATCCTGACTTGCTGTCTTCGAGAGATGGAGACATCCTGACTTCCCTTAACAGTTACAAGCATCTTCCTAATGCCTTCAGTGGTTAATCACATCCACTGTTAACAATCTGTGCCTTTTTCCTAATTTGAAATAATCTTTTTAACTTCCAGGCATTGGCTGCTACAATACCTTTTCCACTAAATTAAAGAGCCCTTTGGTACACAACTTATTTTGCCCAAAGAAAATGGAGAAACTTTTAAATACCTCGTGATAAGCTAAACCAATTGAGCATTTAAATAAAAAGTTTTATAACGAGCGACTTCATCGCCCAAGCAATACTGAATGCTACAACATCTTCGTTGCTTTTGAACTTCTCTTTAAAGACACTAACATTAAACCTGGTCAAAATATTCCCCAACTGATACCAGGTCTCTGTCCTTATTCAGTAATTCCTGATATTACGGATGTACATTAGTATTTAAAAAGTAATTAGCTTATTTTAGTAGCCCTCACAGCTACAGTGTGACTCTGAGTACTCACATATTGCCATACATCTGCTCCACTCCTGCCATCCTTTTCAAGGTCACTGGTTTCTGGAAGCCCAATTTTTTATTCTAGACCTACAGCCTCCAGTCTTTCCCACAACATGCATAACTTTGTGCTCCAGCTCTATAAAAACATATTTGGCATGTTAGACCCAATTACCCATACAATTCGGAGGACACCGTACAGCTGCCATTCCTTCTTCATGCCCCACTACTCAACGTAACCTTTATATAATCCACAAATTTGATCAGCTCTAATTTCATGTTTTCTTCCAGGCCACCGATCAAAATACTACAAAGCACTAGACTATTATAAATCCCTGGAAAATCCTCCATTCATATTCTGTTTCCCACATCTACTATTTTTAATCTAGGTTTTGACTCACTGACTGTACATGAAACTGTATCTGTTGAACAAGATTTCAACAACACCTTCATTGATTAGTACTACAGGAGGAACGGGAAGGTAATTAACACACAAATCACATACATAAACATATGTCTGATACAAGAGCTTTAATCTTTTTTTTTTAATCTTCTAGAGCACTGATGCTCACCAGCCACGTAGAAGTTTCCTTTGCTTCACTAATTTTGAGTAAATCTTACCACCAGCCCTCCACAATCAATTCCTTTTTGAGTAACATCCCGTTTTCCAAGTTGAGTCGGCAGGCTACGTGAGCACCTCTACCCCACAATCCCTTTTCCAGGCTTTTTCGGGTTCACAGATTTTGTTTGAATTGAGTGTTGGTTGGTTGGTGCTGTATTAGCCTTTGAGTGCAACACACGGCTAGAGCAATTCATGTGAAATCAACACACTTTAACAACCTATTTATTCCGGATTCAACAACTCCAAATATAATAATCCATACTTAATTGATGCTGATATCCTGGATAAGACTTGAGCTTCTCAGAGACTGGAGAAAATCTCTGATGAATTATCATTTCTCTAAAACACTATTTCCATGGTTCTGATGGGCTAGAAAAGCTTTCTGTGCCAGCAAAAATTTTTAGGTAAAAATGTTCATTGTCAAGGGAAGAAAGTACAAGTCAAGATCACGGAACAGGTTGCCCAGGGCAGTGGTAGATGCCCTGTCCCAGGAAACTTTTAAGGTCAGGATGGATGGGGCTCTGAGCCACCTGATCTGGTTGAAGATGTCCCTGCTCATTGCAGGGGGGTTGGACTAGATGACCTTTAGAGGTGTCTTCAAAGCCAAACTATTCTATGATTCTATATTACCTCCACCATGTTTCAATTATTTCCCATACTGTGCTTGCCCTACACCAACTGTTTGTACCTGACCAGCCATATTGGCTAAGTAAAAGAAAGGTTCTGTAGTTTCTGTTAATCAATTCTGCCTTTGTATAGCTCCAGTTCTTTGTTAATTGGATCAAGCTAGCTTTCCACAGAAAATGCCAGAGTAAAGTTATCTGCCTGTAATCTGCCAAATCACTACAAAACCTCTTTAACTGCTTGTATAAGTTTAGTGCCTCTCTTAAGGCTCTCCTGTTATGTAAAGTACATTGTTTTGCACGTTAGGTTTCCATCAAATTCCTCCTCATGTACAGCACATTTGTAAAACAAGAAACCATGCAGGTACATTGAGCTTTTCCAACTTTGGTTTTCTACTTATCTGCCAGCAAAGGTCCACCAGCATAGAACCTATTACAGTGGAACAGGAGAGCCTCTGCTAATATGCTTAATCCTTGGCTAGAAATTTCAGTTATAGCAGTAGAAACCGTTTTATGCCAGTGTATCGCAGTGGTACTGGTAGAAGCTTTTGTAGATACATGTGCACATCTAGAGGAGGACAGTCACATCAAGTCATATCAGCAAGAAGTTGGTTGATCTCATCAGCTCTCCTTCTTTTCAAAGAGGTGTTGAAGAACTGCACCTCGCAGCTCAAAAACTCCTCCTAGGATTTAGGGCAGCAGCAGCAGGCACTGCTGATAAGGTTTGAATGCTGTACTCCATGTTTATACTACAAGCCACACTAAGAGCATCTAACAGGTTTCTTCACCCTTGTTTTGAAGCAACTGGCTAAAAGTCTTCCCCTTAAGATTTCTGCATCCTTGAATGATATCTTTCTTCGTTAAGTTATTCAGCACTTTTCTGGAGCACAGAATCAATACTTCCTCCAGACAGGTATCAGCCTTTATGTCTTTCCTGATGTTTGAAAAACCAGCTCTCACTAAAGTTGGTTCACTCTTCCTTTCTTTGTTTCTGCATTCAAAGTTGCAGATACACCTGCAGAATTGCAGATTTGGGACAAGCTAACAGGCCACCACAGAATGCTTCAAATCACTGCTCCTACTTGCGTGTTTTAGAGCGTGCTGCAAATGCTGTTATTAAGTGATGTAATACTTCTCTCTTTTTTTTCCTTCTTAAAGCGAGTTCTAGTTACCTTCAAAATGCCACAAGATTTTCAGAGGTGTCAGACTGACCCCAACTCCAGCACTAACACTGAGCAAGAACAAGATTTAAATTATCGCCGCTGCTCTGAGATTACAATAGCACTGAATCAGTCTTGTTTGCAGGACTAAGCTGACATTCTGCTATTACACTTCATACATAAAATTGAGTCAATGCTATGTGTGACCTTCAAGAATTTCTAAAAGCCTATTTTTTGTACTTT
Organism: Tauraco erythrolophus; assembly: GCF_009769465.1. NCBI lineage: Eukaryota > Metazoa > Chordata > Aves > Musophagiformes > Musophagidae > Tauraco > Tauraco erythrolophus. The sequence goes on along the minus strand of NC_141476.1, from coordinate 19,094,982 downwards.
GAGGTATTTTTCAAAGCAGCAATTCTTGCTAAGTTTTATATGTGCATGGCTGAAAGCAATATAGATTTTTTTTTCAGCCCTCCCCTCCCCCCCAACTTGTTTCAACTTCAGATATACTAATTCTGTTAGAAAATATGTGCAATTAGTATTTTCTGGTTACCACATATGAAATATTGACCTGTAACTTTCTTACTATTACTTAGAATGAGAAGTCATCAGCTAGCTAGTTTAAAAGAACAACGACTTAAAAAAAACAAACCACAACAAAACACCACTACCATATCCTCAGAAGTCGAATCGGCTTCTAAAGGTGTCCGTTCAACAATTTTTCCGCTCTCATGGCTACCTGTAATTCCACCTTCTTTATTCTCACAGTACATAATAATATTTGATTTCATCAACTAATTCTGCCCCTTTCTCAAACAATAAATGATGTTTCTTTATCATACCCCTTCATCTTTAAGATTCTGTTTCTTAATAAGCATAAAACCTTAGAAACTAAACTTAAGGTTTCTAAAAGTTAACAAGAAATGAAATTTTCATTCATTGTTTCAAATTACCTAAATATCAGATTCTGTACATGCTATTCTACAAGTCTGAATCTAAATATTGATTTTTACTTCTTCTGTGTTGGTGCAAGTACTTCATAAACATTGATTTGGAGGCAGGGGGAAAATACAGCTCTCTACAAATTCTTTTATTCTTATATAGCTAAAAACATTGCTTAAACACAACAAATTCCTGTCTTGCAATGAGCATTCTCTGAAATAAACCCAGCTGTAATTAACTCCACATACTTGACAATCAGGAAAATATTATCTAGAAATTATTTTGTGTAAACAGAAAACACACGTCTCAATTATACCTGTTCCAAGTATCTAGGAGTATCAAACAGTACGTAACCTCTGCAGGAACTAAGTTCTCCAGAATGAGTCTAAAATAAGAAATTTTGTCAGCAGAAAATATTTATCCTACAGAGTATTATCTCCCAAAACTTCTAAGCACCTGAAGTAAACAAATTCAAATAAATTACACTAATGTAATTGCACTGCAACTAACTGCGTTCTTAAAAATACTGCATCTCAATGTTTCATTAACTCATGTTCATAAACAACACATTTGAAAACACACTTCTTTCTTTATTAAATCCTGGATTTGAATTTGATCAAATGAGATTCAACTCAATCCTCATGGGAAAAGTCTCACTCCATTGCCACTCCCTTCTTAGCCTAGTAACCCGATACATCTCAAAGAGGTATGTGAAACAACAAAATTTTGACAAATTAAGTCAAGGCAATGCAACAGGCAGACCTGCTGGCTGGGAGGCACAACCTGTTCAGGGTACATGTGACAGCAGAAGAGTTAGGAAAGGCCAGACAGTCAACAGCTGCCACTAGAGACAACTGGAATGTGCGGGAAAAGACGGAAAAACTACCGCTCGGTGCTGCAGAAGGTGTTTGATGAATGTGTGTGTGCATACACACATGTATGTGCACACAGACACATTAACAAGGCTCTTCTCAGCAACGCATGGCAAGAGGATGAGAGACAAGGGTTGTGTGTGTACAAATACATAGGTGCATATGTACACACAAACACAAACCGTAACACGTGGTGGACAGCAGGCTAAACGTGAGTCAGCAGTGTGCCTGGCAGTGATGTAAGCCAACAGCGCGCTGGGCTGCACCAGCGGGAGCAGAGCCTGCCTGATCAAGGGGAAGTGATCACTCCCTCTCACTTGGCACTTTTCAGACCTGTCTGAATCACCACGAGCAGTTTTGGACACCCCCAGTACAAGAAGGACACAGATAAACCCAAGTGAGTTCAGAGGAGGGCTACCAAGATGCTCAGGGGGATAGAGCATTTGCTGTGTGAAGAGAAGCTGCAAGAGCTGGGGTTGTCCAGACACGGAGGTTATCAAGAAGACGGAAGGCTGTGCACGGGCTCTGCACACAGACGTGTGCGGCAGGACGGCACGAGACATAAACTGCAACAGCAGAAGCTGTGACCTGACATAAAGAAAAGGTTCTTCCCCGTGAGGACAGTCAAGCACTGGAACAGGGACACAGAGACTGATGAATCTTTATTTTTTGAGGGTTAAAGATCTGAACGAAAAAAGCCCTGGAATGAACTTGGTGTTGATCTCACTTTGAGCAGCAGGTTGGAATAGACACCTCCTGAGGCCCTTTCCAACCGGAATTAATTCTATGACATCAACTTGGATCCCAGAGAACACTATAACGGCTTGTTGCAATTTTCTATGCCAGATTATACCTCTCAAATCTCCACTAAAATGCAACCACTATTGAGATGAGACAGAAAACATTGGTTCTTCTCCTCAAAAGAGCACTTGTTCCAGTGCAGGATCTGCAATATTCTCGAGTATCAAATCTGGAATTTCAAAAGATTTTAGAGATGCAGAAGTTACCAGCTACCCAGGTGCAGTACAAGTGGAACACAGTGGCTAAACATTCAGCTTTTTTCAGGGAGGAGAGGGTAGCATTCAGTCCGAGGCAGTGTTAACCCAGAAAACATCACAGATACAAACCAGCTCTTCCTTAAAGCAGCAACTGCATTTTTCTTGGAAATTTCACATTCGGCACCTACCGTTAATGAACAACCCCTATATTCTGATGCTGATAACGTCACAGGATAAGAAGCTACGTTGTTCACTCTGTATATTCAGGATGTATAGCTTCACACCTGGGGGGAAAAGAGCCTCACTTAGCAAACCAAGGCCAGGTCAGAGCTCCTATCAGAGCAGCGGTCTAAGTAGGCAGCTATGTTTTCATCCCTCTGCTGGATGCTACTGCCCCTAGAACAGAACTACCAAAACAAAAGCTGTTTATTCTAAACGAATTGATTTTGCCTCGAGGTAGAGAGAAAGTGCTCACAAGGTCCATTACTCTAAGTTGGGGAGGGGAGAGGAGTTACCACCTTCGACCAGGCAGCAGGAACACCTTAAACCAATACAGAAGTTTCTGCAGCGATTTCCTATGGGCTAAGTGATTATTCACTAGGCACGATGCTTGAATAACCGTAGGAAGAATATCTAACGTTAAGGAAGTTAAAAAGACAAGCAAATGTGATCATTAGAATTTTATTAGCACAAAAGGGGGGAAGGGGGGGAAGAGCTCCATTATTTCCTTTAAAAGATTTTTTTTTTTGCAATAAAAATTCCCCACCTGCCTATAGACTAAAGTGATGTACTAAGAACTTTTTAAAGCACCAGTTTAGCTGTACAAATCGATGAAGGGGCAGGAGGGGAAATCAATGGAGTTTACGAGTCTATTACAAATGTGAACACTGAAACATCCAGTCACCAATGTAGCCACCAGCAAAAGTAGCCCATCAACTATTGCATGGAGGGAGCAAGTTAAAAGCAGTGAGACAGGCTCGAGCAAGAAAAGGCAACAGCTCAACAAACCGAGCTTTCTCCCCCCAAAGCTCACCAACAAGTCTCACGCAGACACTAAATTACTACTTTGCGTGTCTGTTTACCAGTCGTACAGATCGCTGCTCCCCGGTCGCAGCAGGATGGTGACAGCCCCCGTACCCTGGCACACCCGGGCTCCGCCAGACCCCCCCCGGCTCAGCACCCGCCTTCCAGCAGCGGCTGACACCGGCGGAGCCGCGACCCCCCCCGGGAGGCAGGGGCAGCCCCCGCCCGCAACCCCCACAACCGGACAATCCCTCAGGCCCCGGAACGCGGCGCGCACCGACCCGAACTCGGCAGGATGCTGCGGGAGGCGAGCCGCACCGCCCTGCCGGCCCCGAAGCCCGGGCTCGGCGCTCCCCGGGACGGTCGCCCCGCTCCCACCGTAGCCGGCGGGGGGTGGCTGCAGCCTCAGCCCGACCCTCGCCCCTCGGCTCAGCCCCGGGCGCAGCCCCCGGCTCCCTCGCACCGCCGCGCCGGCAGCGGGACCCGCCCCCTCGGGCCCGGCGGCGCTGCCCCGCCGCTCCCCGAGAGCCGGGGCCGTTGTCCCGGCGCCCTCCCACCCCCAGGCCCAGCGGCCGCAACACCCCCCCTTCCCCTCGCCCCCGCAACCGGGCGGCCGTTCCGCCGCCGGCCCCACTCCGCATCCCCCCCCCCCCCGGGCGCCGTTGTCCCGCCACCTTCTCACCCCCCAGCCCAGGTGTCCAATCGCCCGCCGCCGCCGCACCCCCGGACCGGGCAGCCGTCGCCCCATGCCGCTCCCCACACACCCCCGGCGGGGCGGGGCAGGGCAGGCGGCCGCGGGCCTCCGCCGGCGCGCCCCTTCCCGGCCCGCTCCCATTGTGGCGGCGGCGCCCCCATCGCGCCGCGCCGCCGAGCTCTCACCTCGGCGGGAGGCGGGGGGGCTGCGGGCCGCGGCGGGCCCCGGGAGCTGGCGGCCGCCCGCCCGCCTCCGTCCCGGCCTCAGCTCTCAGCCGCCGCTCGGGGGCCGCATCACCCAGCGTCCGGCCCCCCCCACCCCCCACCGGAGCAGCCGCGGGATCCCCCGGGCAGCAACAGGCTCCTCCGCCGCGAAGGTTCCGCAGGGCGGAGAAAGGTTCCCCCTCGTCCCAGGGGGCGGGAAGGCGGCGGGAGCCACCCGGCGCGGCGGGGACGGGGCGCCCCGGCCCGGTCGGGGCCGCGGCCCCCTCGGCGGCGGTCAGGGCCCTCTCGCCGCGGGACGGGGCCGCTCCGCGCCGCCAGGGCCCGCCTGCCCGCCGGAGTCCCGCCGGCACCATCCGCCGCCCGGGCATCCCAGCACACGGGGCCGGGAGCCCACCTAGGGGCTGGAGCGGGTAACGGCGGCAGCCGCGCCCCGGCGGTGCGGCCGGGGGCTGCGGGGCCTCCGCAGCTGCCTCTGCCGGTGCTGTCGGCTGCGAGGAGGGTTACTGCTTGGAGCGCGGGGATAACCCCCTCCGCGAGGTGCTGTTAATTAGGCACAGGGTCCCGCGGTAATTAAGGTTGAGGAGCCCCAGGGGGGTCTCTCCTCCAGCCTCCCCCTCGAGGCAGGGACAATACAGAGCTCAGCTCTGGGTCTTGTCCTGTCACATCTTAAAACCCTCCACGGGTGAGATTCCATCAGCCTCTGAGCCCCTGCTCCAGCGCCGAGCTTCTTCAGAGAACTTTTCTCTCCTATCCAGCCTGATACGAGACCCATTTATGTTTACAACCAGTTCCTCATTCTCCTGTCACGAACCTGGCTCTGCCACCTTCACACCGTCCCCATAGGTACTGGGCAACCACCACTGAGTGCACACAAGCGCTTCTCCAGCTCAACCCACCCACTTCCCTCAGCCTGTTATACCCCAACTCTTTCACAGCCTCCACGAGACTCACTTAAATTCATCTCTTTCACATATTGGGGGCATCTAAAACCACACATGGCATTTCAGATGTGATCTAACAAATGCAGAGTAAAAAGGGAGCTCATCACTCACCTCCATCCACTGGCCATGGTCCCACAGATGCAGCCCAGCATGCCGATGGCCTTCGTCACTGCCCGGACACACTGCTGACACCGCACTGAGCGCGTGCTGCTGTACAACCGCAGGAACCTGGTGTTTCCTTCTGTAAAAGGGAAGAAAAACAATAAGACCAGCAGAGAAGGTGCCTGTCTGGTTCCCCAGGCCAGCACTCGAACATCCAGAGCATGAAATAGAAGTGGGAGACTGGTATCTGACTCTGGCTATGTAATGGCAGCCTGGGCATGGGGAGTGTAACTCAACCCTTAGTCCTTCAGGGGTTCTCCTGGATTTCAGGGAAGCCAGAGCTGATCCAGAAGAAAAGGACCGTACACACCACAGAGCCATCTCACAAACAGTGTGCCCCTGAGGACTTCGCAAAGGCATGAGATATCACAGAAAGCCTTCACCCTCCTCCCCACCTAGACACATGCAAATCCTCCTTGGGACCTTCTGTTAAACCTGACACAAAATTCCACCTTTTCCTCCCTGCCCCAACCTGTCACAGAGAGGAGATGTTCAGACAGAAGGATGATAGCAGAGGCCTCGGAGACAGAGCAGAACAAGTACGAGTCAAAGCAGGCAGAAGACCCCCCAGCAGAGCAGTGAGGAGTTCTTACTGGCTTTTATTCCACATCATAACATTAAAAAATGTCATGCTTCAGGCATTTGCTCCACAGTAACACTGACAAGCACAGTCCAGCTAAGGATGGCTGCTTCAAGGGCCGCTCCTTGTAAGCATTCCAGCAGCTAGCACCTTCTCCTGGTTTCTACGAAGTTAACTAAGGCAGATAAAACAGACCTAGAAAATTATTCTTGGCTTCTGTAGGTGTATGAGCACTATCTTTCAAAGTCGATGAGTTTTTGAGATCAGACATACATGTTGTCCGGTGGATGAGGTGGGCTAGGTTTAGCAGAGGGGATCTCCTTGCACAGTCCCAATGCAGTGTTTGCCCATGTCACATAGTTCCACATCACTCATGCTTTCTCAGCAGGCAGCTCGCAACCCAGCCTCAGGACACCCACATTCACCACACAGAAGCAGATGCCACCAGGAACTCACACCACCACCATCATGACCTAAGTACTCTAAAGTCGCACCACATATGGCCACTCTGGCTACCTAAACAAGTACCTGCTGTCCTTTACCATCACTGTGGAAGACTAGGTTGAAGGAGTGACCCTTCCCAGAGTAAGCAAATTAAGAAGTGATCTGAAGTCTTCCAAGTGGGATCAGCAGTTCGCACCCAACTTGAGTGGAGCAACCATCCACACAATCCTCCAAATATCTTCACAGCCTTTCACATATGTCAACCATCACCAAAAGTGCTCTACAGACAACAAATTGAAATGGTTCCTCAGGCCAGTGGCCGGTTGCTCACCACAGCAGTGTGCCCTCTGTCCTTTCTTCACGTCCTTTGCCATGAGTGAATACTACTGGGCACCTGCATCAGGCTTTGCTCTGAGCTGACCAGGCACCCAAACATGGGGAAATTCCCTTAGCTGGGTGCTGGGAAACACCAAAGTGAAGGGATGTGGAGCCCTCCGCCTCCTTTGCCAGGCTCCTGCTGCAGCCTGCAGCAGCTATGCCAGTCTCAGGGCTGACACAGACTCCTTGGCTTGTGCAAATCCAGCCTGTGCACAGGCCCAAGGGGAGACCCATAAGATCTGTAGAGCAGTTGATTTTGACCTGATCTTCTCATGCCACAGCTGCACACCAGTATGCAGGGAGCTTTAGCACATATGAGCAGCAACAGATCATTTCCCACCAGAGTCTCAGGCTTTCTCCAGCATCAGCTCTCCTTTAGAGATCTCTGCATATCCAAGGAAGAGCAGAGCCTCATCTCTAGGGGTAAATAGAGCTGACCGATAGCCTACAACCGGGCCCCAAAAGAGCAAGGCAGACATTATCTTAATACAGGAGAGGCCATCAGATTTCAAAGCAACAGCTTCAACTTCTATCTCTTTAAATACTCATATCATTTACAGTCTGAATTGTGTTCCTGGGCAGTATCAGTTTCATAGATTAGAAGCTGTAGAGGACATTAGTACAATTCCTCTTCCTGAGGTTTTTACAGCTTAATGGACAGGAAGTGTTGCTGGTGAGCCTCCAGCTTCTGACGCTCTGACCAGAATCTCCTCCAAAGCTCCCCATCTTCCCTTTGTGCTTTTTTTCCTGCCCTAGAATCGTTCTCAATTAACAGTACAAAAATAAAACCGATGTCATCCATGCCTCCTAAGCTGCACATGCATTATTCATCACCATGCCCTAATTGATTCTCTCATAACCATGAGCACTTCTGCACTTGGCTACATCGTTCTTGTCCAGCAAAGGACAATTTATGAACGTTTGCATTACTTGGAAAAGGCACTTTCAAAGTGGTACCTTTCACAGCTTTTCTGATCAGAGCTTCAAGTTAGATCTCAATATACAGAGCTGTCAGGCCTCAGTTTGGTGTCCAGACAAAAGTGTCCATCAAGTAACTCTGCTGCACTGATGCTTGGTGTCCTGACTGGGAGGTCAGCACTGCTCTAGATACTCTGGGCCCTCTGGCCACACCAGAGTTTTTAAAAGAAGCAAAGACGGGATTTGGGAAGGTCTCCGCACCTCTGAATAAATGCTCTGAAATGCATAATCCACAGAATATGTAAGGAGCTGAAATGCCCTTGCAAAAACTTTCCATGAAAGTTAAGAAGCAGCTCCTAAACCTACTCACCCTGCCACAGAGGACTCAGCTTTGCCCTCAGTGCCCTGACACTATAACACCGCTGGATTCTTCCATCCTAAGTCCAAGAGTTCAGGAAACAGAAAGCCTATGATGGAATGCTTGGAAACAGAGCAGACACCATCAAGATGCAGTCCACAGCCAAAGGAGCAGCTCCTTTGGAATTTCACTCTACAACCCAAGCAGCTGGGAGGCAGCATATGACACACCATTCAAAGCAATTAATAGATCACTAACCCCATCACTGCCACAAGTGTGTTGGGTTTGAGGGGACTATAAATCACAGCAACTGTTTCTTAAGTACTTCAGTGACAGCATTACAACTGCTACCGCATAATTCCTACTGCTGGTAGACATTCCCTTTCTTAGACCCTTCTCTTTCAAGTGTTAGGTCTAACGTGTGTTACTTTGATGACTGTGCCTCCTCCACGTCAGGTAGTGTGCCATGGTGACACTGCTCGTGCTTCCTGCAGACCTTCTCTGGTCAATGGTGCTACACAGCACTCTGCATCACACCACCGTTCACCTGTTTAACCACGTCTGCGTGGCCTCCTTTTCTGCATGCCTTTACTTGTCACCAGTTTTCTCCATTTCTTCATTTGGTGCTTGCTCTGGATGCTGTTCCCTTCGCTTGCTGCTGCACTGTCCCACTGTGGGAGAAGGGAATGGTCTCCAGCCTGCCCCTCACTCACAGCAGCCACATCCAAACTGCAGGATGGGAAACCTACAGGCACTGCCAAGATGCTTCCATCCTGAGAGAAGGATTTGAGTAGTCATGCAGAGAGAAGGAAAACAAAAAATCAGAAACAGAAGTTCACCTTATTTTTAAGATCACATTTAATGTAACATTAAGCTTCATGCCAAAAGACTTGGTCAAGGAGTTACCAGGGAGCCTCATCTCAGAGGAGCTTCTGAAGTCTATGGCAGTTCAGCTTCGCGAACATTTAACCAGCATCATGATATTCAGCTTGGATTTCACTTGCACCTCATGACTCAGTCTGCAGCCTTCTCCTTTCCCCACTAGAAGGGGCTAAGGACCAGACACTGGAGAACAGAAGCGAGTAAATTTTGTTACGGACAAACGAAAGGCAATCCTCACCACAAGATACAACTTGAACACTTCCTGTGCATGTTAGGCTCTGCACCAGCCCAATCCAGGAGAGATTCAGTGCCATTACAGCATGAGATCTCTGCTTGGGGAGCAGGAGTTTATTTTGTTTTCTTAATGCTGTGGTGAGCCGCTCTGGGAAAGATTGCGGTAGCGAAACGCTGTGATGTCATTGCATAATGCTGTAACGCCACTGCGCACTTGAAACACGTTTCAACCTTCGACACCCCGTTCTCAAACACTGGGCGACAGAACTGGGCGCAGCCAGCCAGAGGAGGCAGCAGGAAGGTCAAACAAGGCACCGCTTCCAGAGGAAGGTGGAAGGGTTGACAATTACAGGTCAGGAAAGGGAGCAGCAAAGATGTGAGGATATACAGAGTACCAGGAGGGAGCGAGGGCAAGGTAGGGCACCCCGCTCAGGGACACAGCGGTGTATTTAAAGAAGCAAAAGTAACAAGTTTAAGAACTCACGCAAGGAAACACCTTATTAGAGAAGGTCACGCAGCTGCTCCTGGCAATCCCCACAGCAGGGTACCGGGCTAAAGCAGGGCTCACCCTGCTCAGCCGCCTACTACACGGACAGGGATTGTGAGGGCAGCAGAGAAGCCCACCTGCAGAGCACACAGACCTGCAGTGCTCAGACTTCCTGCAGAAGGGGACAAAGTTAAACCTGCAGCTCCAGCTCATGTTAGTGCATCATTGAGTCACCTGTGAAGACCCTTTAGCAAATTCACAGCAAGATCAAAAACTTTTTAAAAGTTACGTAGCTTTCTCCTTGCTCTGCTTAGCCAGAACCATGTACTGTGGTGCAATCAAGAAGTAAGCAAGCAAGCAAAATTCTATGATTCTATAAAAATACAGTCTCACAATAAGGCATTACCAGTCTCATTCGCTTCTAAGCCCAGCCTGAGAAACCAAACATCTTCACATTCCCTCCTAGGCTCAGCTGACTCCTTTTAAGCCCTCCTTCCAAGCCAGTTGGTTACAGCAGGTGCAGCAGATGAGTGCAACAACATCCACCTTCGCACCACCCCCAAAACACACTAACCCTTTCCTGACCAGTATGGGGTTTCTGCATCCCAGGACATTTCACTCACCTAGAACAAGAGAAGGGCACAGGGTAAAAAATCACCTCCTCATCTTCCTTAGTGGAAAATAAACCCAGTGTCTGGTCAGGACCACCCTGCTCCCAGCTGTGCTTTGGAACCTACAAGGAGAAGGCACCAAGGGGTTATGTCTTTCCAGCAGACAGCCCTTGGCTTGTCCTTACTGGAGGCACAACCAACTCTTCTGCAACTCCGAAGAGACAAGGCATCTTTCTGCTGAGGGAGGAGCTGGGTCACAGGACTGGGGGAGGCTGATGTTTCCTTTGCTTTTGTGTATAGCCAGCTCTACTTTTCTGCCATTAGCTGTAGTGCAGAGAAGACATGATCCATGACCAACATGAATAGGTTTTCACCAGCGCTCCTCTGCCAAGACCTCCTTTCCAATGCTACAGTAAGCTTTCTCCCAGGGAATTAACTTTGACAATGCTCCATACAAGGGTTTTTTCCCTCTGTGATAACACTGTCCCTTTATTGGGCTGCAGATGTCAGGGCCCTGGTGAGCCTCAATGGCCCTGACCAGCCTCACCTGGGGCTTACACTCACACCCCCCTGCCCATTGGCACAGGGGCTCTATTTAAACTCAAATCTGGGCGCTTGGTCTTGTGTTAGGTCTGATTTTAGTGGATGCTGCTGGCTGGTTTCTTAGCTTGACTTTGTCTCTGCTTTTTTCACTATGAACTTGCCTGTTGATCTGGGTTCTTGGTTGATGCTGCCTATTGTCCCTCAGACTGCCTGGCTCCTCTGTCTCAGGTATTGTGGGATGAGCACTAACTGGTGAGATCTCTGCTGGTCCTGAGATTCCCTTGACTCCTAGTTTCCTGTCCCTTTAAGAGCAGCAGGTATTTACTGTTGATAGAGAAGTGAGGGACTACTTCTCAGTCCTTGCTCTTCCCCTGGGGTTGAATCTGTTGGCCTCTGCCCTCAGATTGTCTGTTGATGAAGACCCTGGGGCTTTACTGTGACTGTGGGTTGTGTATGAATGATGCTGATAAGTAGGATGGCTATAGACCAGGTATAAATAGCAAGATTCTTCTATTTTGCTTGTTTCACAACTGCACTTTAACTATTTATCCTGAAACTTGTTGTCACAGATGAGGATGGCAAAAGGAGGAGTTTATTTTGGGAGGAGGGAAGGATGTGCAATTAAATGACTGATAATGAAAGACTTTTAGACTTTTTGGTTTTGAACAGATATATGACAAGCAGAAGGACTGTAGGTGGATTATCAAGGTTAGGGAAGAGAATTTAGTGCACTTTTCATATTAATGCTGATAAGACCTACTTTTGCCTCTTCATTCTGTAGTTTCATCCAGGGTTTACTGTTGATCTGCAGCCATAAAACAAGATAGCTAGCTTTTCTCTTTGCTTTTCAGTATGCTTTCCACTCTCTTCTGTGTTCTTTGTGTGGGAGCTAATATTTTGTTCATTAGAGCACCTGTAACTGCTGTGAATTCTTTTGTTTAAGCAGCCTGTATGTAGGGGTTAGTGTTGATTTCACTCTTTATTTATTAGCAGTAATGCTTCCTTTTCGGCATGGTAATCCCAAGGCAATGCAGCATGTGACACTCCCTGGTCATACACAACTGCTTGTTCAGGCAATGACGTGTTAGTGTCACCAGGAGCTGCTCCTTTCCTGGCACTCTCCTGGTATCCATGGTTGCATCCCACCTGGAGCCCTGCACCCACTGCCCACTATCCACCACGTAAGAGCCTGTTGTACTAGAGAGGTTTCCTCAACACCCTGTGCACTGCAATTGGTGTTTTAGTGTTTAAAACTCTATAAAACCAAATGCAAGCCTTGGCATCTGCTGATCTGCAGCTACGTTTTCTTTGTTGCTACTGTGAAGTCTTCCCATTTTACTAGTAGATATTAGTCGCATGGCTTGTGATGCCAAAACACCCTTCTAAAACATTGGTGGAGTTGAAGATAAACTTAATGGTGCTAATGGCAGAAATTGACATGCTTAAAATCCACAATTCATTATGCTCCACCATCCCAGCATGCTCTGTTTTTGGGAAGGGATCTTCACAGCAGTTGTTCCTGCTCCCTCACTCAGTGGGAATATACTGGTGTAATTCAGTGCTCTCTGCAGTCTCTGTGCTCCTGCAGTGGGTGGTATCTGAATTTTGGAATAATCTAGCATCATCGTAATCTGCTTTTCCCCCACAACAGGTGCTTTCATGCATCTAAACAACAACCAGTTAAACCACATTAAACTGAGTTTCTCCCTTTCATTGACTCTTCTGGCTTTACGGTTGTTTCTGAGGTTCGGAGGCTTAGGGAAGCATCTCTGTTTCAAAAGCATGTTTTCATTCCTGCAAGGCTCTCAATCTCTGGGGCACGATTTAACAAAGTAGGTTTTGATGGTCAGTGTATTTAAGGAGGGAAATTATGGAATTGCATGTATGAAGGGGTAATCTTGGGGCTGCTTATATGCACAGAATGTCCTCATGCATAAAATGGGAAACAACACTAGCATGTCATTCCTTCCCCTGTGTGGCTGGAGCCTGGGCAGGTGACTGACCTTCCTTGCTCAAATGCAGCATGACCTGCCCAGCCAGGCCATTGGCAGGAAGGAGGGGAGGACAATGTAAGCAAGAGGCTGGGCAATTATTTTTGGAAACTTACTGTTTACAGATCAGAAAAGCAGTTAAGGTGACAACATACCTGTAGAAGAGCTTTCAGAACTGTACAGCATTCCCTCTCGGGTACTACCAAAGGGTTATGAAACAGCAAATTGTTGCCTTTTAATAGTCCAGGGACTGGGACATGCATTCAGCATATGGGGGAATGGAACTCGGATCCTTTCCTTTCTCCAGCTCCTGGTAGAGGAAACAGCCTCTGGGATTCCCCTCATCACCCTATGTGATGACCTGGCACAGGACCCATGTAGACAACCAAATGTACTCTTTCTGACTTGCAGCTGTACTGTGCCACTCCCTTGCTCCTCTCAACCCATCTTCCCCATCTACATGGCACTGGTGAGAACAAAAATGAAGAGTAAATTAAACCATACAGCTTACGTTACTGTCTGCACCCTGGTCTAGACAACACAAAGGATGTTGAAAAAGATTACTTTGGTGAAGATAATTGGCACTAGGACAGGGAAGGCATTAGTAACAGTTTTATTTTCAGTCTATTTCCAAGCATCCAAAATAACAATACAAAAAAGGCTAATTAATCAGGAAAGTGTCCACACCGCAGCCAAGATGCACACACCCATGGTGGGGGATTGTTACAGACGGCTGAGCTTGGAAACACTGCATAGCAACCAGAATTATGTGAAGTATTAGGGGAAAATTAAAGAAAAACCACAGAAGAGAGAGAGAGAAGCTGCCAGATAATGACTGGAACTGTAGCTGCACAGGGTTAGAAGTCAGACAGATAATGGGAGTGAAGTTTACCCAGACAAGTTTCCATATACCTGCCAACAGCTTCCACGGACACAGTGACCCTGGTGTGCTTTGCCATGGAGTCACAAAAGGACAGGACAAGGGACAGAGGGCTGCAGCAGGAGATGACAGCCCTGGTCACTCCTTTGCACAGCCACTTGTGCCACAGGAGTGAAAAGCAGTGGGCAGAGAAGGTTTTTACACTTATACAGACTCCTGGAAGACCAGCAGGCAGAGGAGGTGTTTCTGAACATGAGTGCCATGCTCTCAGCTCTGCTGGAGAGGAGCCGGAGGCAGAGATTCTGGCTCTCGGGGAGCTTCGATGCTATCAGGAGATCTGTGCACCTCTCAGGACTCTGTGGGAGAATTGCAGAGCTCTTCAGCTTTTTCAGGCTAGAGATATATTCCACAGCACACAAACTTGTTTTACTTAGTCATCTTTAATTTTCTTAGTCATATTCAACTAGTCCACACCCTGAGTTTAAAATTGCTTGCATACAGTCTGGGTGCAGAGCTGAGCAGGAATGGATTGCTCCCAGCTGGTGCTTGCATGGGAAGGAGACTGCTGAATTCCTGAGAGATGTTTGGGACACAAGTGCTCCCAGCAGTTCCCTACCATTGAGTGATCAGAGACGTGACAAGAGGCCCTGAGCAGAACCTGCAGATCTGGATGCTGTGACTGCGGCAGAAGTGCAGGATGAAGTTAAAGAGTCCTTCCAGAAAACACAACTCAGGGATGAGGATGCTGCATCTGACGCTTACATGGGGAAGAGGGAGCCACAGCCATTGCGGTAGCAAACCCCACTCAGCCAGCTGCCAATCCCTCCTGGTGATTATTCCTAACTGATCAAATTCTCACCATCAGGTACTGTTTCCTGAGGAAGGGACATACAGCTGTGGAGTATGATAGTGTCTACAGGGTGACACATCCTCCTACATGCACAGGGTAAGGGCTACAACTCCACCAACTGCAAAATCCATGTGGTGTTACCAAAGTCTTGGTAAAGGTTCACCCAGGGAGAACCAAGAGAGAAAAAAACTTTTCTCTAGAAGCGTGGGGAGTCTCTGCAGCTGGTCCAGCAAGACAAATGGTTTTGTGAACTTGCCTGGCTGCAAGAAAGCTTATTTCTTCCTCTCCCATTTTGCAAGCTCTTGGGAGAGCGATGCCAATCAACTCCAGGCAAGGAGGGAACTGGTTCAGAAGAGCTGGAGCTGTGGTACCTCAGCATTCCCTTTT
This sequence comes from Tauraco erythrolophus, assembly GCF_009769465.1. Lineage (NCBI taxonomy): Eukaryota > Metazoa > Chordata > Aves > Musophagiformes > Musophagidae > Tauraco > Tauraco erythrolophus. The sequence goes on along the minus strand of NC_141476.1, from coordinate 19,079,976 downwards.
TAGCTGGTTGCCCTTTGTGAAAGGGGTATGGGGAGTTGCATTGTTGGACCTGGAGACATTGCTCTAAAGCAAACACTAAATATTCATCTCCTAGATGGTGGGTAACTGCAGCTGGTTTGTAAAACTTTCCACAGCAGGCAATGTTGTTCCCTGCAGCTCTCCCTTGGGGATTCATCTTCCAGGAGATTCTCCCATTGCTCATGGGCAGTTTTCTGTAGCCCAGGAGAACATAATGCTGGTTAACAGCAATTAGTGGGAGAACATTCTATATCCCAAGGAGCTCATCAGGCAGGTAGCATGGCCTGATGCACCTGTCTGCTATGGAGCAGGCTGGGAATGATCCCAGCCAGTGTGCTGGGAGAGGCTGGGATGGAGATAATGCAAAACGTCTGTGGTGAAGTCTCGCCTTTATTATCTTAGTCACTGACATCCCACGCATTTTGAGGAGACCAGCGTTTTACTCCCACGATCCAAAGACAAAACAAAATAAACCTTGGTACTCACAGCCACAATGCAAAACTCGGCTTTATGGAAAATAGCATCCTAGCCTCAAAAAGTAGCTAAACACGCCTCCTTCTTCCTTCCTGGCTCAAAGCTTTGTATCTGTATCGCTAAAATCTCCTGTGACTTCTGCTGTCCAAACAGGCTGTAAGAGCCATAAACATCTCTCACAGCTTCCTCCCATCTTTTTAACTTCTCTGTGGGCTAAAGCATTAGCCTCCCAGACTATACTGAAAATTACTGCCCAGACACTACCTCAAATGTAATGTTGTATTATGATGAGCATACAAACATTGTTAAACACAAAACATAGACTGGCGAATAAGGTAATACAGGGAAAATTCTTCTCAGTGTTATCCAGTTGTACTGGTGATTTGGAATGTCCAACAGCTCAAAAGGTTGTTTTTCTCTGAAGAAGACTTGAAGCAGAAAGAATCAAGAGAAAAACTTAAAAAAAAAAAAAGTCATATTCTTCCCCGTGGGGAATGTCAAAATGATCCCTCCAGAATGCCCCTATTTTATAATCAGTTGTATTTTACTATAATTCAACAATAATATTGCAGCAGGTAGATGCAAGCACTTAAGAGATGGCAGTTAGGCCTGGAGCAGCGTACCACTTTGAAGACCGTATTGTTTGCCAGGTTTGAGGTTTGCCTTGCAAATGTGACTTGCAATATTGTTGGACATACTGGACATCCGAACTGCTTCAAACCCCAGCTCCAGAAGCAGAGAGGATGTTCAGATATTTTTCCGGTTATCATTTACCAATGCTGGGTTTAGAACATGGGTAAGGATCTGCATCCTAAAAGGAATAGACCACTATAGAAAATACCCTGCGCTCCTATAAATGCAACTAAGTGTTCACAAACAAAGCTCCCTGGAGAGCTCTCCCCCCTGGAGAGCAAAGCCCATGAGTACGTCTCTGCAGTTGCTAACATGGTGAGCTGTGCCCTGGGAGACAGTGGGATTTTTCTTCGTTTTCTTCTTGGTGGGTTGGCATCAAATTTAATTCCTAAAAATTCAGTGCTTTTCCCTTCCTCTTTTGCCCCATCATCAGGTGCTTCTGTTTTATTTAGCAAAGAAATTTATGAAACTTTGTTCTTGCTATATTCCCTCCCTGCTGACTGGGGCTATGAAGCACCTGGAAAAAAAAAAAGACATTGTCATCTATGCGAGGGGGCAAGTGGAAGAGGAAGGGGAAGAGCCCTCGAGCCAGTGCTGCCATCTTGACTTGGCATTCTGAGTTCAGCATCAGAACCTGCATTTTATGACGTCACCCACGACGGCAGGGATCTGGGCCTGTGCTGGGATCTGCGGTCGTGTGCTGAGGCTCGCCTGCATTTCCCAGGTACGTGGGCTTGGTGGTGCTCGGTGTTTCAGTAATCTGCCCTGAAACATCCCTGTCCCGCAGCATTTCTGCGGCCGCAGAGGCTGTTCGGGTTCAGGGAAACACAAAGAGGTGTCATCGGAGGAAGTCACTCCTTTTGGGTGAAAACATGTGAGGTGTTTCATGGGAGATGGAAGCTTAGGGTAGGTGCCCTGGGTAAATCCCAGCACAAGTTCCTGCAGCCTGTCCCTCCTCACAGCTTTACATCACCTCACTTCAACTGATGATATTTCCCACGTCTTATGCTTCAGAGCTTCTTCCTAGGTGTGGCTGAAGGTAACTGAGAGGAAAGCTATCTGTGTTCAGACTTTACAGTGGTCCAGGTCCAAATGTCTCGGTAGCAATCGCAGTGGTACCATGCACATGTGGCTGCTTGAAGCCGATATCTGCAGAGATTTGAAAGCTGTAATCACCACTGCTGTCAAGATAAAGACTAGGATTACCAAATACTGGAGAAGCTACATATGATGAACACCACATAGTTATTAAACTAAAGACCCTTGATGGAATCCCTCAGCAGTAAAACAACTGGTGAATCCAAAATTAACATGTTTGCACATATCTACAGCACCTGTAATCATTATAGCCCACCTTCACCAATTTGCTTAGTGTTACCCCATGCATCAAAACTGTCACATACAGACTTGACCCAACTAACTCCTGTGGAGAGATGTAACAAAGAGAACAGATATATAACCTGCACTCGAGGCCTGATAATCTCTCTTGAAAATGAGAAAAAACAAAACAAACCCCTCCCTGCTCTTAAAAAGGCTAGTTGTCTTAAAACCATGTTTTTTCCTGGTTTTGTTTAGTCTTTGTTTTTTAAAGCTGCTGTTGTTACAAGTAATCCCCAAGATCCTTGTTGCTGGAAAACATTAGGAGGAATTTGTTTATATTCCCAGTGTGTGTCTTGCAGGCAAGTCACAGCATGCTGTGCACAATCTTTTCTTGCTTCCTCCTGTATGAAGAGTTTTCTTTGCTGGTTGAGTGGCTGTTTCCTATAGTAACAAAACAGATAAAAAAGGAAAACCCTTGTTAAACCACAAAAACTAGCAAGGGATTTTGTGTAGTGCCTGAAATGAACTTTTAACTCATTCTCAGTTAGAGAAAAGAAAAAACTGTGTGTGGAAAAAAAAAAAATCGAAACTGTCAGAAAAAAGTGTCTCATCACCATAATGCCACTTTCTGCCTACCTACTATCCCCTACTTTTTTCATGTTCTCTCTTGCACATCCTGTGTACGTGGCTTATCTGTGCCCTACCGCTCTCCCAGAGGCTCTTTCCCAATTGCTGGATCATGACTGCATCCCCCTGGGTAATACGCAGCCCATACATCACAGGACGCATCAATAACCCAGCTTTACGGTGACTTGGGAGAGAAGAGAGGTACGAATATCTGCTTGAAGCTGCTAGATGCCTGTGAGAAGCTGAGCATAAAGTTCTGAGCAAGACCCTGCCCAGTACAAGCTACTGTGCAGCATTACTGCAGCGTGGTCAGGATTCAGGCACCATGCTACTGCAAAGCAAGAGGTTTATATGCCAGTGCATGAACCTCTACTTCATGCAACAATGATCGCTTTGTATTTTTTAACTTTCCTGTTGACTTTTAGCTTGCACACGCAGATGTGCTGTCATTCAGATGCTCAGCAAAGCAGAGTTGTGTGCTCTTGGCATCAGACTGAGTGTCTGGATGGAGGGTTTTGGCACTAGCCTGTTTGGAAGAAAGCTGTTTGCCTGCTCATGTTCTCATTAGTATCTGAGCTGATGAACTACGTTCTTCTGCATTTCTATGTTCCTAGATATAGATCTGGCTTCTCTCTTCAGTCTGGGCTAAACTCTCAGCCAAATCATTGCTCAGGGGCAGCTGGCTGGTGAGCCTGTGTCTGCACTGCTGAATTCATGCAAACACTTGGAGATCCTGAGGTGCACTCTCTGCCTGGTGGCAAGTCCTGCAGAACCTGTGAAAGTCCAGAAGAGTTAGCGTAGCTAGCTATGATACAGGCCTCGATGTTTTCAAGAGTAAACTGCTGCTGCTGATCTATGGTAGCAGAACAATACACAATGGTAGCTGGGCCTCTGCCAAAATGTAGGTCTCTCCCTAGCCCTTCCTCATGAATACCTTTGCTGGTTTTAGCTTGTGGTGCTGTTTTAGCTCCAGCCTGGAGAAAAACCTGCCCCAGAAACGATGCTATCACTCTTGTATCGTTCTCTTCTCTCCCCACAAATAAACACACTTGAACCCCTTTTGCAGTAGATAACATCAGCCTCCTCCACTGTCCCTCACTCGGTCTCCATCTGGGAAGCAGAGAAGTTTTACCTGCTGCAAGAAACTTCTCTTTGCACTTTGCTTGGCCTTTTCTACTGGAAGGAAAACCCAAATGCTCTCCCCACACACAGGAGCAGGCTTAGCTCTCAGAAGAGGTGGTAACTGCTTTCCCTGGAGTAACTTCCACCCCTGCTGCCCTCTGCATTGCCTCTTTGTGCTCCATGCACGAGTGGGTCTCCCCTGCCTCATCCACTGTCACTCAGAAACAGCAAAGAAGCACAGGCAGAATTTGATTGAATGAACAAATTTTGCCTGCAATTTTATGTTTTATGTCTCCATCCAGTTGTTGGATGGTTTTGCTCTGTGTGTGTGTGCGCACACAAACGGCTCTTTCTAAGCACATCAGCCGGATGTTTGCTTGTTAGTTTGTGCTGTGGGCTATTTTGCTTGCTCTCCTCTCCTCTCGAGAGGATGCTGGTCTGGTGTGACGATCCTGTTGTGCCACCTAGTGATGGGACTCGTCCCTTGTCGCACGTCATTTCTCATGGGCACTGAGCGCACGTTTTGGCCCCAGTTGCTCACGGACCCCTGGCTTGCAGGTAACGTGTGGCAATGCCTGCAGTCTCTCCTCTCTGCTCAGTCTGTCCAGGCAGGGAAGATCCCACTGCACTGTTTTCCCCTGCTTTCTATCTCTTTTTCTCCCGTTTTTGTTCTGTAGTATCTGCCTTCTCTCAGATGCAGGCAAGAAATGGGAGTGGACCATTTGCTGATGTGCTGGTTGCCACCTTACAGGTCCCCCATGGCCATAATCTAATCCATCAAACAATATTTTTGTACAGTGTGTGAAAATTTAGCGTTATATACATGGCAAACAAGCACTGTTAGGGAGCCTAGGTAGTGTTTTAAGCTCCTGTGGCATGAAGGATATCATTGCAAATATCACCTGCCACAGTACTTCATCACACCTCATGAAACAACTTCTGAACTATTTGGGCAGACCAAGGTTGGAAGAGGGATAGATGGTACCAAGGCTGGAGCTGAGGCCTTCCTGGGAGAGCTTTGTGCCTGCTGTTCGCTCCCCAGACACCCACAGGCACCTCTGCTTCTGCAGTCTCCTGGGGCATGTGAGTTGTAAAGAAACACCCTTTAGTTTACGAGCATCTTAGCAGGGCAGGTTCAGACCCTCCCAAAGGTTCAGTTCCTGGCATTGTACCCTTGCCTAGATGCTGCCAGGGAATCCAGCCGAGTGCTGTGTGTAGTTGCAGCAGCGCTGAGATACACGAGTGCTGAGAAGAGACTGAACTCTGTTACTGGACTTACTACTCACCTACTATGAGTCATGCAGGAAAATTATGCTGCAGAGGTTGGTAACTGCTAAGTCAGTAACTGCTGTCTCAGCTACTCTACAACAGAAACTCAATTGCAAGTAGAAACATGGTGATGAGCAAACCGACTCCCACAAGCAGATGAGGCAATTAATGAAAGGTGAAGTGTAGGAAGTCGATAAACTCTATCAGTACAGATCTGTGTTGGAGGTCAAGGTAAACAATCAACTCTCCTGAAACCCTAAAAGGTCCTCCCTGTCCTCGTAGAGCAGCCGTGGTGAGGAGAGAGATGGATGTTATGAGCTTCCTGATCACAAACTTTTTTCTCATTCTCGGAGCAAAGGTCTGTGCAGGCAGGAAGGTGAAGCTGCTGCCTGGAGGCTGGGGCTGGCTGCCTTTCTCAGCAGCTGTGAGCGAGGAGGCATCCAAGCCACATTCTTCCACTCTTAGCTGTTCTCGAGGCATCCTCTGGAAACACAGCTTGGGTCTTCCTGACTTCTCTGACCAGTGCTGTTCCTCTTCTGATTCCACAATTAATTGTCCTTAAGTCTAGAAACTTTTTAGAGCCCAGTGAAGTGGGTTTATCCTCTCCTTGTAAACTGCTGGTCTTACCACAGTATTGCAAAGTGATCTGGGATATGACAGCAAGGAGGAGAAGTGGTTATTTTGTTCAAGGGAGCTCGAGCTTGGATCCAGCCTTGAGTCATTGTTACTACCAGTTGACCACCATGTGCCAGTATGTTGCCTTTCTGGCTGGGGAGCCCCTGGAGAGGAACATGCAGACATACCCTTCCCCTCTTTGCGCACCACAGGCCTGCCTCTCTGCCGCCTCTCAGCCACAAGATCCCACAGGGCCAGAGGTGCAAGCTGGCTGCTGGCCTCTTGTTTTTATTACTCTGCAACCCACAGCCATGCTTTTTTTTTTTTTTTTTTTTTTTTTTTCTTCAATTGTACTATTAAAGCAAGGTGTTGGTGTGAGGGGTAGGGGCTCACTCATTACATCCGGTGCTCAGGGGGATTTCTGCTGCAGGATTCTCACTGCTGCAATTGTTATCCTGTACTTAACCAAGACTTCACAGTCAAATATTGTAAGTATGGTAACAGAATCTGTACCTGCCCAAACACTGCCTGGGGCAGGGGTTTATGCAGCTGCAGTGTAAGAAAGGGGGTTAATGTGAACACTGTGGGGCAGGAAGCCTCTCAGCTGGGAATGGTGCCAGAGCTTATGAAGCCTTTCCCTGAGAATAAGGACTCTGTTTCCTCTTATTTACTCATTTTTTATTTTTATTTATTCTTTTAAGAGAAGTTTCTGCCAGTACCTGGGCAATTACTAGAGGACTGCAGCACAAGCTGGGGTTTCGTTGCTTTTAAAGAGAAGCTAAATTAAAGGAGAGCTCATACTGTCTTGGCCCTGCCAATTGAGCTGGTAGGACTCTCACCTGCCCTGTGGGGAAAAAGAGCGTTAGACTAAGTCCTTCCCAAATATCTCCTGAGCCCTGGAAATGCAGGAGCTGGAGGCCTGAGTACTTCAGGCAGCTTGTACAGGCGGCTGCAGCAGAACTGCCAGGGAGTAGCTGCAAGCTGTCCTATTCTGACAGCGTACGAGGCTCTTGTAATGACGCAGCGGGCTCCAAGCTCCCTTACCTGCTCAGGGAAGCCTGGGGACTGAACCCTACTTTCTCTGACAAGTGATCCTATCCGCAGTGCACCAGAGATGTGGCAGGAACTGGAAACCTTGATTGTGTTCCTAGCCCTTTGAACTTAGGTGATGAGGAGACAGGAGTGTTAACCTCTGCAGCCTCCTCCTGAACAGCTAGCCTGGAGGCTGCCAAGTGCCTGGAAGGGAAAGAAGGTGCAGCTGTGGATGTGCTGCTCTTCCCTGGATAATAACGTTGCAGACAAAGGTATCTTTGATCCTCCAACCAGCCATGAGGGCACGGGTGATAAGCATACCCTTCCAGGTCTTCCTCCTCCTCAGAAACAGTAACCTTGCTGAGAGTGCGTAGATCTTCTTCACGGGTAACTTAATATGCCAAGGGCAGGGGACAGTGCAGAATAACAACTTATTACCACTGTCAAAGCACACATGCTGCCCAAAGAGCTGGGCTACTTCCTCTGCAGCGCCAACACGCAAGGAAAAAAAAAAATCCCAGAGGAATGGAAGACTGTGCATGTGGAAAGTGAACATGGATGGTGCTACGCAATGCTGAGGGGTTTCTCTGCACACAGACTCTCTCTCATTGCATGCGTGCGCATAGCTTCTCCCGTGGGGTGTTAGAGGAAAGGACTGGGGAGAGAGCGAACTCCTGCAGCCAAGGAGGAGGGGTGGGGATGAGGGACAGGAGCTGAAGTGCTACAGTCCAGTCTCCCCCTTCCCGCTGTTGGGCATGGCCCAGAGCAGAGGTGGAGGTGGGTGTTCAGCTTCCACTGCCAAAACCAGTCCCCGTTTAACTGGGGAGAAATAGGATGATGTTCCTGTCTTGCAGATAGGAAGCGGAGAAATCCTTCCGGACGGGGAGCGAAGGCAGGTGCACTCGCCATCTGAGCTCATATTCAAGATGCCCTCTCACTGACACGCCCCGCTGCCTGCCCGTAAGTAACGTTACGCAGCTGAACGATGCAAAAGCGAACGCTCAGCCTTGATGCGAGAGAGGAAGAAAAAGACGCAGCTGGTGGAGGTCCCCGCCGTGCCCGTCGGGCGGGACGGCGGCGTGCCCGTGGCTACGCCGCTGTCGGGGCAGACACCCGGCTGTCAGGGTGCTCCTGGTACTCCTCCGTGCCAGCCTGGAAAAAGCAGAGCGAATAGCCTCGCCTCTCTCCCAGGAAAACACGCCTTCGCCCCCGAAGCCGAGGTGCGCTGGGCTGGGAGTAGGGCGCAATGGCGGCGCCCGCCGGGAACTACAACTCCCAGCCTCCCCCGCGGACGCATGCGCAGAGAGCCCGCCCCGCGCAAACTCCGTTTCCCAGGAGGCCGAGCGCGAAGCCCCGGCCGCCTCCTCCCCCTCCGCGGCTGGGAACGCTGCCTCGCGCGCCGTGACGCGGCCGCCAGCGCTGTGACGCGCAAAGTGTGTGCCCGCCACAGCAGTCGCGGCCGCCGCGGGGAGTGCGGGGCCGAGCGCAGGGGCCGGGGGCAGCGGCGGCGACCCAGCGGGGCATCGGGCAGGTGCGGGGCGCCGGGCGGGGGCGGGCCGCGCCGCGCTTCGGCCGGGCCGCGCCGCGTCGGTTGGCGGCCGCGGCCTCCGCGCCGGGCAGGGGGAGGGCGGGAGGGGGGAAGGGGCGGGGGGGAGGGGGGGGGGGGTCGCCTCAGGACCTGACGGAGCCGCCGGGCGGGGGCGGGTTGGCCGGGGCGCCCCGCCCCCGCGCTGGGGGGGCCCTGCGAAGCGCCGCTGCGGCGAAGGGCGGTTGGGGCCCGGCGGGGCGCTGCGCCTCGTCCCCCCGCGGCCTGTCAGCCGGCCGGCGGTGTGGGGGGGCGGGCCTGCGCCGCGCCGGCCCCGCCCGCCCCGGGCCTCCGCCGGCCGGCCCGCCCCCTCCGCCGCGGCTCTTCTTCCTCCGGCGCTGGGGCCTGCGGAGGCGCCGCTCGGCGCGGGGCTGCGCCGGGCCTCCTCGGGAAGGGCGGCTCTTCGGCTTGGCCCCCCCGTCCCCCTTCGGTTCGAGCGGGCAGCGCCGGTGGTCCCTCCCGTTGGGTCCCGGCGCACGGTCCGCTCCCGCCTGCAGGCTGGGGGCGTGCTGCCGTGTGGGACCCCGCGAGAGCTGTCAGTGGCCGCACGCTTCCCTCGCTGGAGCCAGTCTCCGTGCTCCTCCGGGGAGGTGGGGGCCTCCTGGTTTTCTTTCTGGCGGCGTAAAGAGGAATCGGTGTTGAAACGGGGCATTGGTTTTGGTTTTTTTACCTTCCCTTGTAGACAGCAGAAGTTCGTTCCTGTTTTCTGTGCTTGTCCTGGCAGATCAGCACATAGTTCCAGGTTTGTTTTGTAAAAGCAGAAATTCCAGGCAACTAAACAACTTTGTGGTTTTCTTTCCCTGGCCTTAAAAAATATTCTAACTGTAAAAAATCACGAATTTTTAAACAAATATTTAAAGCAACGTTAAGAGTATGTTCTGTAGTAACAGCCAAATTGGATTCTGTTAGCGCCGAAAGTGGGAAGTTGAGCAAACAAGGACTTCCCTTAAAGCTTCACTTGGGTACTGTACCAAACCAGGGTTTTATTCTCCGTGGATTGTGAAGACTTTGTTAGTTTGTGGCATGCTTTTTTCCACAAGTGAACTTCAGTCTTGACAGTTCGTCACGCTTCAGCATTAACTTTGGCATGGTTATTTCAGACTCAACAGGTTTAGGCAAATAGCTGTCTGGTAGCTCATCCATTTAAAGAATAATTGTGATGAGAGGGTGTTGTGGTTTTTTTGTTTTTTTAAAGTAAGAAATTCTTCGTGTTAAAACATAAATGTGGAAGAACATAGAACATACAGATACACTGTTCAGCTTGTTATGTATTTAACTAGATTCCAACTCATGAGTTCCTAGTTTTAACCTGTGGTGTCATGTTACTATGTTAAACTTCTCATCTACATTGTGTCCTCAGCCATACTTAGGATCATGTTTAGGAACAATATAAAACTCGATTATCTCAGCTAGGTCAAAGTGTAGTTATTAGAATTTGAGTTGGCTCTATACATGTAGATGTACAAATCCTCTTGTAATTTTTGTCCACATATGAATTTAAATATGCAGTCTTCCTGCAAAGTTGATTAAAATTGATATTTTTTTTTCCCTGTAAGGTATGATTTTTGGTTTCGTTATGTGACTGTTTCATTTTCCATTTAAATTGCTAAGGTATAGATTTTAAGTAACCAAATTGTTGTTTTCCAAATAGACTTACCTTCACCTAAGGGGTTTCATACGTTAAAACGTGTATCTGTGTTCAGGTCAGTGCGTTCGGAACTTCGTAATCCTTTTCATGAAAGGATTTCATATGTGGTGGCACAATCAGTGAGTGAGTGACCTGTAGCGGCGTTGCAGTCAGTGTGGTGCTCGAACGTGTCAAGGAACGACAAGGGGAGGTTGAGCTGCTTGAACCGTATCATGCGCTCCTCAAGGTTTGCAGTTAGAGGGCTGTGGGACTTGTGTTTCTTCATCGTTCAGAGGTGTCTGACTGAGATGACCCCAGCACTGAGGTGTTTGATGATCCGAGGGCTGGAGCACCTCTGCTATGAAGACAGGCTGAGAGAGTTGGCGCTGTTCAGCCTGGAGAAGAGAAGGCTCCAGGGAGAACTTCTAGCACCCTTCCAGTACTTAAAGGGGACCTACAGTAAAGCTGGAGAGGGACTTATTACAAGGGCATATAGTGATAGGACAAGGGGCAATGAATTTAAACTGGAAGAGGGGAGATTTAGATTAGATCTAAGGAAGAAATTTTTCCCTCTGAGGGTGGTGAGGCACTGGAACAGGTTGCCCAGAGAAGTTGTAGATGCCCCATCACTGGAGGTGTTCAAGGCCAGGTTGGATGAGGCTTTGGGCAACCTGGTGTAGTGGAAGGTGTCTCTGCCCATGGCAGGGGATTGGAACTAGATGATCTTTGAGGTCTCTTCCAACCCTAACCATTCTATGATTCTATTTCAAAAACCAGTGAGTACTTCTAGGTACCTGTATCTGAATACCTCTTTGGGTTTCCCTGTTCTGTCAAGTTTTTACATCTGAGTTCAGGAGAGTGAAGTGCTCACAAAACCTTTGCTGTGATGTTGCAATACGAAGTAGTGTTTAACGTTGAAGCAGTACTGTGTGCAGCACTGTGCTGAAACAGGCACGTGTGGATTTTCAGTGGGAGTGTTCACAGTACGTGGTAGTTAAGGTTGTAAATATTTGTCTTTCAAAGTCAAATCTTTTCAGCAAGTGCTTTATGATTTCTTTGTATCAGTTCTAGTGATTCTAAATACGATGTTTTGACAATAGTGGTGTTTGGAAAAAAATTTTCCATTCCTTAACTTATTAGGTATTATAGTTGAAATCTGTAGTAGGCCATGATTTTCCAAACTTCTTTAAAAAAAGTTTAAAAAACCCCATGGATTTAAATCCACAATGAGATAGCTGTTCCCTGTTGTGCTAGTTGCGTTTGTTCACTAGCTCGTCCAAGGGAAGTAGTGAAAGTCTGAGTTGCTCTCACAGGCCTTCCTCTCCAACAGGCCAGGTTTATTTCTGACAGTTAGAGTTTAGTTCATACCATTTATGATCTTGTCCTTTCTGTGGAGTTCTTCACTTTGATTTAAGATGGAATTATTGAAAAAAGTGAGTGCAGTAGGAATTGCTTTGGTTCTTGTATTTAAAGCGATTCACCTGCCGTAGTATTCCATCCATACATATTTTACTGCTAACATGCCTTAATATGAGTCCTGTGAAAGTAGATGCTTCTGAGGTAATTTTTGTTGTTGCTGCTCTTTGCAGGGCCATCTATAACAGCCAAATTTATTTGAATAGGTTGGGAGGGATAAGGTGAGAATATATTTTTTATTTATATATATATTTGAACAGGTGGGATGTCGTGGTGAGACATTTACTTTCGTTGCTGTGTACCTATAGAAAGGGTGGTGTTTTTATGTTTTAACTTTATTTCAGGAAAACAGTTGTGTGTCAGTGCCAGTTATTTAGATCCATAATGTGCTTTAAGTCAGGTAATACGCCAGGTTTTAGGGACAGCTGGATGTTTCTGGTTTTTGCTTGGTTATGGAATAGCGCTGGGTGTCCCAGAGGGCAATGTGAGCAGTTCCTGTGGTCTTCCTGGCTGGAACTTTGTTGACCTGTTGCAGGTATTGCTGGACCTTTCGTATTTTCTAGCTGGAATAGTTAAGGGTTGTCAGGGGAAGTAAACCATTCTTCAGATTGCAGGAGCCTGTACAGGCCTTATACAAGCTCTGGGATCACAAGGCACTTTTTTCTGTACCCTTGGGTGTAGAATGAAGGTGGAGATGTCTGAAATGGTTGAATGCAGATACCGTTCCAGCACTTGCATTCTAAGGCTCAGCGTAGATTTGTCTGAATCTGTGTTCATCTGTGATATTTAAAAGCTCAGAAACGCTGCTGGCAAGTGTTGTTGAGTTAATGAAAAAAGGAATACAGCTTTATGAACTTGGAATAGTTTTCCATTTCAAAGATGTTGCAGGGTGTGTGTGTGTACAATTTCGTTATGTTTTGTTGCCTGCATTTGGGTAGTGTTTTTTCCAAAGCAATTTAGGCGTTTTCATCAAATTTCCTGGTCTAGTTCTGTGGTGAATGAATAATGAATGCTCTAGATAAAATCATAATTACTTGTCATTTAGAAAACATCATCTTTCTTTATGCTTAGGTAGGGTTTTTTTTGTTAGCATGTGCTCACTTTATATAGTACTTTTTATCAAAATGGTGTTCTTCAGACTGGGTGTCTACAAGTCGCTGGTTTATTTTTTCTGTAGTCCTTGGGTGATGATATTGTGCAGTTTCTGCCAGTTTCATCTTCAGCTGAGTGATCTTCACTTCTTGTCTCCCATGTAACTAACCAGTCACAATACATTGAATTCAGAAGCACCTATGAGGCAGGAGGTAGAGCTGCAGACTTGTTCATCCATTCCCTCAACGAGAAAAGGTTTTAAGCAAATCAGAGGTATCCAGCACTCGGTTAAACATGGTGATGCTTTTCAGAATGAACTTGGGCTGTAAATGCTTATGTAACCTGTGGCTCCCTTTATAGTCTGTCATTTGACTGATTCTGAGTGTGTATTTCAGGAGTTGATGTTTATGTCACTGTCTTAAACATATCTGTATTTAACGTTGTTTTGGAAAGTTCTTTCTCTGGGTCAGTTATGGCAAATGGGTATTTGATCTTATGGCGGATGGATGTTTTCCATATTATGACATGGAAATTTTCGTGTGTTTTTAGACATGAAAATTTCTTTTGCTTTGATTTTCCTCTCCATCTCCAATACAAGGTCAATTTATAAATTAGGATTGGGTGTTCCTTCCTCCAGAAGTTACAACTCTTCACAGCAATCACAGTCTGTCAGATTGGAAACTAAGGACACAGCAGTGTTTTGAGACAGGTTTTTTTCTAGTTTGGTCTGTTTCTAGTAGATTTTTATCAGAGTGACAGAAGTTGACACCTGGAAATTTAGAGGCTTAAACAGGATCTGAAGTGATAGTTCCCTTCATTAAATGGTACCTTAGCAAGTCACTACTGTGGGGGGATCTCACTTTTGAGGATGAGAAGGTAGATCTTCTGTCAGCTGCTGTCCTGCAAGTAAAGGCTGATAAACCTGAAGTAATTGTTCCAGTGCTCCCTCCTATGATCATTCTTCCTTCTTATTAGAGCCACTGTCTGTCCTTGGAAACCTTGAACAAGGAGTGATGCATCGACCTCCTCTGTTTCCCAACTGCCACCCTTTTGGTGCTCCTTCCACTGCCCGCAGCTCCTCAGTGCCGCTGCCTTCTGCCTCCTTGGCAGCGTGGAGCTGATACGATTCTTGGTGCTTTCACTGCTGTCTGCAGGGTGTTAAAGTGGAATAATGACACTGATCATAATCTTGCTGCCTTAGCTTTTTTGTTTCTTGAGTAAATCCCTGAGCAACTACCTTAGGTCTGCTCACGGAATTGAGGCAGTTTTAAAAAGCTTCGGTACTGAACACGCTTGTGGTTAGCTGTGCATACTTCCCATCATGGTCAGGGCTGTCACACACCAGTTAAGACTTGTGTTCAAAGCGTGCGCATGTTCTTTATTCTGCAGGCAAAGAACCAAAAATAAGCTTCCAACTTTGAAAGTGAAGTTCAGCAGTATTCTGTCACTTCATCTTCTCTTTCTCATTCCTTGTTGCTGAGTATTTATTTGCCTCTTCCAAATGACTTGTAAATCTTTGATTTAGATTATTTCAATGAATATGGTGAAACTGTATGAGATTTCTTGCTTATTTTTCTGCCTTTTTTTTTTTGGTTGTTACCTCTGCCTTAGGCTAAGCCATGACTTCAGGATCTGGGCATGTGGACTCCAAGGCTGAGCTCACTGCTTTGCTTGAGCAATGGGAGAAAGAACATGGCAGCGGGCAAGACATGGTCCCTATTCTCACCAGGTAAGATCTATTAAATAAATTCCTAGATCGGTATCTGAAGTTACTTGGCAGCAGCTTTTACCAGGTTTCTGCTTGAGGTTTTTACATACCTGACTACCTGTTGGTAATTAATTTTCTTTGGTCTGGAAGTTGAACTATGAGTGTGGTATTTAAATACACACAATTTTTGGTGAGAAATTTAGATTGCAAAGAGCTTACACACACTGTCTCTAAAACATGAATTTAATTCTCTGAAATAATAGGAATCAAGGGAATCACTAAATAGTTGAAATAACTTTGGTATCTTCACTGGAAGCTTATAAAACATTGATCAAGATGGAAAGCTATGAGAATGTTGTTCCATCAGAGCGGTGGTGTGGGATTTACAATTGTAGCAACGTTGGTCAGATTAAATGAAAGAACGAGAGAGACTCCTTGGATGAATCTAGAGGATTATATTAAGAAGATTCTGTTGAAGCTCATAGAGCATGTTTAAACCAAAATTTTAGAACTTGATTAATTTTTTTTTTAAACTGGATGTTGATTGACTGACGTTGTATTTTATGTGTGAGGAAAATATTCCCTGGACCAGTAAATTATTTTTAGGAGATGTTTAGGTACTAGTAGGACCATTAATTATAAGACATCTTCTATTGCAAGAGAAGCATTTGAATTATCAGTTGCATTTGTGGTTTCCCAAGCCAGGCCTCTCTTGAGTAAACTGGTATTACTCTTCTTTTAACAGGAGATTCACAGAAATTCCACCCGATTCCTCCTTGTGCCTCTCTTGGCAGACCTATGGCCTGCCTAGTGTGTGCAGAAGGACTTACTGTGCTTATACATTAGGAGCAATCCAGGTTTCTGTACCGTGCTGCTCTGCGCTGTTGAGTCTGACAGGTCAGCACACAGATTCTGAGCTGGCACTGGGTAGAAATAGCTGGAATCTGGTGGAGTTTCTTTGCACGGATCTGTGCCATGCCTCACCTAGTGGGCACAACTTCTTTGCTGCTCTTACTGCGTTTTAAAAATAGCGGAGCAGAAGAGGGAGACGAGCAGCAGGAAGCTGATCTTAAACATTTGAAAATGAGTAGGTTTCTTGAAAATCATGAGATGTGTTTTGGTGTATCTTTGTTTATTGTCTGATTTGTGTCTTGAAGGAAACATATGTGCTATTTCCAGGCTTTTTTTTTTGCAGGCATAAACAGCAGAAATTTACTATATTCTAAGAAATCTAAAGAAATTTGAATTAAACATGTATTTTCTTGTGTTTAAAGCAGTCTGGCATTTCTTGCCAGCTCCTTGAGTTCCCTGCATTGTTTATGTCCAGACAAGTTTGATAACTCTCTTCTGGCTCTCCAAGGTTTCTGTGCAGCAGACAGGGTGGTTATGGATGGTGAAAGCTTGAGTATTTTGGCTTTAGAGGAGGTAATACAGGTTTATCTAAGGTGCAGAGCAAGAGAATCTACTGGCTCTGGCAGAAGTTGGGTTTACAGTGCTTCAGGTATCACTGAAAGCCATGCGTCTGTTTGGAGTAGAGGGTTTTAGATACAGCCTAGGTTTAAAAGAATTTGCTGGAAGACATGCAAGGAATCCTCACCAACTGGAGCTTGCATTAGCTGATGTCCCGAGGCAGAGCACTGCCCTTGCGTATTGTTTTAGACTTAAAGCAGAGGAAGCTGTGGTCATGCTTGTTGTTAAGTGACATTTTCCTACTTCCTTCTGCCTTCTGGGCTGAATGGAAGAAAACTGCCCTGTGTGGATGGGGGCCCATTAAATGGGATGCCGAGGCAGCACATGTGAGAGTGCAGCAGCGAGTGTTTCAACAGTAATAGGACAAGAACAGCAACAGTATGGCTTATAGGCCACAGCTAAATTGTCACTTCCAAATAAGCAAGTTTTCTGGATTTACAAACTCTAGAGTGTCAGAAGGTATGAATTGAAGAAATTGCTTGGAAAGCTTGTCAGCAAGTGACAGATATGTAATATATATGGTTTTCAAAAATATTGTAAATTGAAATGATCCTGCAAGAGCATTAGTTCATAGTGTGGGTGCAAGTCGTGTTCAACCATTCCGGCAAACCGTGGGAGTGAGATCCTTCACTGCATCCCAGGAACCTCTTTCATAAAGGGAATAAATCAGCAGCCTAACATCATGCTTCATCTCCACGAACAAAGCGTCTTGTGATACGGGATACTGGAGCATCTTACACTGCTGACAATCTGTTGTAGTGGCTCAGGTTGGTCATTAATGCCAAATGATGGCAAGGAGCAATGTCAGGATGGTTTTATTTATACGGTCTAGATCACTGGGAGTCTTGCAAAGTTGACATACTTTTATGTATACCACTGCCCCTTCCTTCCTCACCCTCAAGGTGAGCTCCGTTTGTGGCAAGTGAAAATGAGGATCTGACTAAATTTCCAACGATGATCACAAAGGTGCTTGTAAAGAGAAAAAAAATTAGTCAGAAGTGGAGGGAAAGAACCCCTAGGCCCATGTAAAACCTAGATCTTGTCGGCGAACTCTGAAGTGGCTAGAGAACCAACATAATGCAAAGTGGACAAAGGAAATCTTGAAACCTGAATGAGAGTTCAGCGTTTTTGTGAACTGGTTGTTGTTAAAGCCTGGCGTACCACGTGCCTATGTTACGAGCAGGAACGAGGTTTGTTAGTTATTTGACTCTCCTGTCATTTCAACCGAGAATTGGAAAAGCTGTTGATCTAGACAGATTTGTCCAAGTCACTTCACAAACCACCTTTGTATGCCTTAGTTAAAAGAAGGGTATTACAAGCAACCTTGATTTTTTTTTTTTTTTTGAAAGTCAGTTTTAAAGAGGCAGTGCTTTTTTATTTTGGTCAAACAATTGTGACTAATTGTCTCAAAAAAAACTGTAATTGATGATTCACGTGCCTGTTTCAGCTAGGCTGTGATAATGTTGTTGTCCCTAAAACCACTCGGCAGCTTCAGTTGGCATGCTGTTTGGCTGCCTACCTAAGCAGGATGGACCGAGGAGAATGTTATGCTCGCTTTCCATGCTGCTTGTCTGGCACATAGTCAAAATTCTGATTATCACCTAAAAAGACCTGACAAATCTAGGGTGCAGCTTCTCAATTCCCCATTTGTCCCCGTTGTCTGTCAGCAGGCACCCCTCAAGCAATTAGTTCTCATGGAAAAAAAATGAGGAGCTGACAGTGGATATTTAAATAACTTGCTTTTGCCAGAAATTCATGAGATCTCAAGCTGTGCCACCTGTTAGCAAGAGACACAATTTACATCTCTACACATTCAGGCTTACTAAAAGTAAATATTAGAACCCCACAGCATAAACAATGTGCTGAAAGGCAATTGCTGGATCAGAGGCAGGCAGAAAAGTTCCCTGTTTGTTCCTGGTAAGCTAATTTGCTGTTCCTACAATCTGGGCAGGCTTCATAACATCATCCTCTGTCGTACTGGTAAGTCTGTGTAGTTCACAGAGGCAGGACTAAGGACATTTTTGCCTGTAACTGTCCCTGGGAACACGGGATATTTTCTGGAAAGTAACAGAAATAGAGTAGAAGTCAGTGGCGTTCTGTAAGGGAAATTCCCTGCAAAAGACAAGTATTTTCCCAGGGATTGCTGCAGCCTTCCAGCAGTTTTCCCTCCCCTATAATAAACTCTGCCTGGATCACCACCTTGAGGTATTAAGACCGTGTTTTAAAATGCTGTGCTGCACAGAGATTCTGCACCCTGCTCTAGACCTCAGTAGAGGGGAGGGAATGAGGTTTTGTACCAAGGAAATAAGATTTAATTTGCTAACGTTTTTTGAATACTGCTCTTTATTTCACCTCAAACTGCATATGTTTCTGCTGTAATACTTCATGGAGAAAGACAGTGGATGACTATGGAATTATTTATTGCTTGACTATGAGATAATCTCCCTCTTCTTGATTCTGTTTAAAGAAAAATAATAATTCATTCCTTTACTGGTTATTCTAAATGAATTGGAGCGTAGCATTTCTTGTGTCTGCTGAGGCTGCTTCTCCGTTTAGGGGAAGCCGTAGCTTCAAAACAACCTTCAATTTTTTTCTGATATGGAGGAGCATTTCATGTACTTTGAAAGTCTGTGAATAGGGAACTGGCTGAGTTTCTGCTTGTCTTATCCATTGCAGAACTGACACGTGCTAAGAAGTTGAACTTTGATCGTGCCGAAGGGATAAGTTGAATAGAGATTACACAGCACTTTATTGAATATTAAATACTTTTATTATTACACAATATTGTTAAAATTTAATATGCAAAAATAATGAAAAAGTGTGTAGGCAGTTTGAGCAGCTGCCCCTGCACAGGCTGAATAGGAAGGAGGACTCAGTCACCTGTCCAGGACTTACTCTACTGCAAAAGAAAGACTATGTGATGGTGAGAAGTACTACTCGAGCTCTTCACTTACTCTGGTTCTCTGCAGTATGTGTCGTAGACATCACCAGAACTCTTAACATGAGTAAATAAAAGGTGTTGACTGCTCCAGAGCATCATGCTTGTGCATCGATATGGATTCAGCGTGTTCTGGAGCACAGTGAGGGGGATGAGATGTTAGAGGCAGGTCTCGCTTCTCACCCCTCTATTGTAGAATCATAGAATCATAGAATGGTTTGGGTTGGAAGGGACCTCAAAGATCATCTAGTTCCAACTGCTCTGCCATGGGCAGAGAAATCCTCCACTACACCAGGTTGCCCGAAGCCTCATCCAACCTGGCCTTGAACACTTCCAGGGGTGGGGCATCTACAACTTCTCTGGGCAACCTGCTCCAGTGCCTTACCACCCTCAGAGTGAAAAATTTCTTCCTTAGATCTAATCTAAATCTCCCCTCTTTCAGTTTTAATCTATTGCCCCTTGTCCTATCACTACATGCCCTTGTGAATAGTCTGAAATCCTGTGGTGGCGTGGAGTACTGATCAAATGAAAGTCGATGAGGTGTTTTATAGTACTTTGACAGATAGGCCATTGTGAGCAGCTGTGCACTAGGGGAAGACCGAGTGTGAATTCTGCTCATTTGATGTTGTTCCTTCTGCAGAATGTCCGAGCTGATTGAGAAAGAGACTGAAGAGTACCGCAAAGGGGATCCAGACCCATTTGATGACCGACACCCAGGTAAGATGTCCTGAATGCTTTTGGCAGCACCAATTTTGTCACAATGGGTACCTGGTAATTCACACTTAAGAGTAAGCAATTTTTAGCCTGAATGTGCCCACTGCTGATCAAGGTCCAATACTGCTTTTGCACTGAGTAATTGTGCCCTGTAGTGCCGATACTTGCCAGTTTTGATGTTTGCTGCAAGATTGGAGAGGGTCCAGAGGAGGGCCACGAAGATGATAAGAGGGCTGGAGCACCTTTCCTATGAGGACAGGCTGAAAGAGTTGGGGCTCTTCAGCCTGGAGAAGAGGAGGCTCCGGGGTGACCTTATAGCGGTCTTCCAGTACCTCAAGGGGGCCTACAGGAAAGATGGGGAGAGGCTGTTCAGGAGGGCCAGTTATGATAGGACAAGGGGTAATGGTTTTAAAATAGAGGGAGGTAGGTTCAGGTTGGATATTAGGAAAAAATTTTTTACTATGAGAGTGGTAGAACACTGGAACAGGTTGCCCAGAGAGGTGGTGGATGCTCCATCCCTGGAGACGTTCAAGGCCAGGTTGGACAAGGCCCTGAGCAACCTGATCTAGTTGGAGATATCCCTGTTCCTTGCAGGGGGGTTGGACTAGATGACCTTCGAAGGTCCCTTCCAGCCCTAACCATTCTATGATTCTATGATTCTATGATTTTGAGGCCCTGGGTCGAGTTTTGGAAGAGTATTGTAGAGGCTAATTTATGACATAAGGGTATGATCATGTTAACAAGTTGTAATTAATGTGAAATAGTAGGTGTTAGATGGACAGAGAAGACAGTCTGTCTCAGATTATCTTGAATTTGCTCTTGAGTGAGTGTAGTGCTTTAGAAGAGTCACATACAGCTACTGATGCTTTTTAATCTTTAGATTTTTCTTTTTCTTTTTTTTTTTTTTTTTGAGGTGACTTATTTCAAAGTTACTGGAACAGTTTGCCTGGCATCTGCATCTTCACTGTCTACAAAAATGACAGTAAAATACCATTGGACCACTAAAATGTGTTGTGCTTTGACTAGTAGGCATTGTAGGGATGCAGTGACTACTAGAAAAAATGTTGAGTCGGTGAATAATTCATATGTTTTCTTCTGTAATTTTCCTGCTGAGAAAGGTCCTGCTAACTAGAGTATTCCACAATCAATTTGAAGACAGCAGTTCACTATTAATCTTGAGATAGGTAGGTAAGTCTTTTCCTGTTTCTCCCACAGGTCGAGCGGACCCGGAGTGCATGCTTGGTCACTTACTGAGGATACTTTTCAAGAACGATGACTTTATGAATGCGGTAAGTTTTGCTCTGAGAACTATATCTGTCAATTCCTGACACCTTTTTATGGCTTTTGTTTACTCTGTGCTGGTTGACCTTAGTACTTGTTTAATATTTATTTTACTGGTTTAGGGATTATCTCTTCCACAGCAGTGGTTTTTAAAATGGGTTTAAGTGCAACTCATTTGCCACTGTTGAAGTGTCTCAAGGAAAGGAGAGTTCATGAGCTGTTCAGGAGTGCTGGAATACGTGTAGAAACATTTGAGTTAGTTCTTCTCAAGGTTTATCAGTCTCGTTAAAGAAAATGTAGCTCCCCTAATACAAATTTAAAAGTATAATTAATTTCTGTAATGAAAATGAATACTGCTAATTCCAATGCATTGTCTCTGAGTACTTGGAAATGCTGGGCCGCTTGTAGGAGCAGAGGAGTATGTCAGCTCTAGAAGACTCAGGCAGAGGATTAAGAAGCAAGAATCTGGCTTTCCTCTTGTGTTGCTATACTCTACCGTGAGTTAATAGCTGGAATTTTTGTTACCCTCACCTCTCTGCAAGCACCTGTGTCAGTACATGTTGCTCTAAGGATTCGGGCAGATTGCTTGCACTGTCTTAAGCTGCAAGTGATAAGCAAACATAGATGCCATTCAAAATGTGCAATTTCTGTGTTATTTTTTTTCAGCTATTACCTTTTCATGTTTACATTGTCACTGAACTGTAATTTTTTTTAGGCATTTTTCGTTACAAATCAGTTCAAGATAGATATTTAGGCAGTGAACAGCAGCTCAGAGGAGAATTCTGTTTCTCTGAGGAGTAGCTTCAACTTCTGAGGCACTGGAGGGAGCAGGTTAAAGGCTAGTCATCTTTAGATCCAGGGCTTACACACTGACATTTCCTACGTTATCGTTTTGCTGCTGTGGGAGTTGTAAGGCTTTTGCCGCGCTGGTGTTGGTCAGAGTTGAATTTCAAACCAATGCTGTTCCTGATCTTTTCTAGCTAGTGAATGCTTACGTGATGACAAGTCGAGAGCCTCCATTAAACACTGCTGCCTGCCGACTTCTTTTGGATATCATGCCAGGACTGGAAACAGCTGTTGTCTTTCAGGAAAAGGTATCATCTGTACTAAGGCTTGTTTTTTAAGCTTGGTGTATTAGGTACTCCAACAGTTCTTCCCACAGGAGAAACCAGTAAAAAGTCCTACTAAAATCCTGTCTCTGGGAGACAATCTATTCACTCTTACTAATGGTTTGGGACTTTTTGATCTTGGCTTGTTCAGCTGATGAAATATTGGGCATTTTGCAGCTGGAAGGTATAACGGGACTGATTCAAACAGAGGAGCTGGAACTTAATGTAATGTTTTGGGAAATGTTATACTTTGAATTGTTATTTCATCAGCCTGTGAATGTAGCAGGCCGTTCAGAACGCAAAGATGTGCTGTAGAAGTCTTGCCCAGTAATCCCCAGCTACAGCAGAGTGATAGCATTGTTAGAGCTAAGTGATAAGCAAATCGTACTTTAACTAAGCAGTCTAAAATCCACATGCTTTGTGGGGATTATCTGGAACTGGGATGTACAACTGAATCAGACTTCTGTATGTTGACATATATTCCTTTCTTTTCTGAAGGAATGCACAGAGGGTTGAAAGTGAGGAGAAAGTTTATTTCACTCCTGAGCCACAGTTTCCTCATCTGTAAAAAATTAATGTTTTTCTGAAGTTTGGAAATCAAATAGTGCTTTATATAAAAATTCTAAATTAATTTCTGTAGTACTGGGAATATTGATGTGAACTACAAAGCATGGTAAAAGAAAAGAATAATGTGCTCCCTTTGTGAAGGATTGAATTTAATTTGAGATCTTTATGGTCTGTCCAAGGGCTAAGGCTTGTGAGACTTCGATCCAAAAAATTTAAAAGCAAACCAGTAGTCCCCTATTTGTGGAGAATGTAGCTTTTTTCAGAGACTAAATCTCTGTAAATGGAAATGAAATTTTGAAGTTTAATTTTGCATTTAAGGACTTTTTAACTTTTTGACTTGAGAATATATAGAGCTCTGTTGTGGCACTTTGGGTTCCTGTGTGTAGGAGGCTTTAGGATAGCTCACAAATCCATGTGAAGAGGATGTTGTTCTGGTCATAAAGACACAGTCTAGCGGCCAAGGTATTTTACATCTCATCGATTATTTTTTATTTTTTTTTAATTACATAAGAGCATTTAAATAATAACACAATTTTGCTTAAATATGTAACAGGCAACTCAAAATCTGTAAGCTGAGAATTCATTTAAATGTATGTCTATTCATTATGACTTTTAACTGATCTTTTGTTTTGTCGTACCTATGGTTCAAATTATGTTCGGGATTCCTGTCAATAATGGTGTGACGTTGTATGATGTTTCAAAATCCAAGCAATTTAGAGGAAAAAACATGAATCTTTCATTCTAACCCACTGTCTTTTAATAGACTGCATAAGTGTTAATTAAAATTAAAACAGCCTTGTTAAGAAAGATTGCGTGGCAGTCCATATTCAAACACTGCTGATTTTGTTACTATTAAAAATATTAACCGTACTTAACATTAAGATTTGTGTATGTGCAGACTGGTATACTTGCATGCATTTCTCTCTTCTCCAAACTTTATGGATTTGGGAATTGTTCTTTTGGTTGGTGAGGAGTCATTAGTGTAAAGAGTTCCCCTGGCAGCAGGTGACTTTTCAATTTAGCCTTAGTAAGCTTTTAGTGAAATGTTAGAAATTTAGCCAAATTCCGTTCTACTTGGTATAAGTTCAACACGGATTCTTTGAAATCTGTTGAATTACTGGAGATTTGTGTTAGTGAAACTGACAAGAGCTTTGGGCTTGTTTGTTTTGGCTACTCGATATCTGTAGTGTTTTGCCGCTTCCTAGGCAGTAGGTTGACTGACTGCCTCAGAAGACTTTTGCAGGCGTGCAAATCCTGATTCCAAATATCTGATGCCTGGGAATAGTTTTATGTAGCTTAAAATGTTAGAATATATTTTTTTTCTTCCAGATATTATTTCATGATTCATTACATACTTGGTAGGAAATCTAGCCTGCTCATGACTACAAATAGGAAGAACTGTTACCAACAGATGCTTTCACTGGGACTGAGAAGTTAAAAATGAAATATAACTGTTGGAATGGCTTTCTTATTTCCTTAATTCTAGGAAGGCATAGTTGAAAATCTCTTTAAGTGGGCACGAGAGGCCGATCACCCACTACGAACATATGCAACGGGGCTGCTAGGAGGAGCTATGGAAAACCAAGATATTGCTGCAAATTACAGGGACGAGAACTCACAATTGGTAATGATCTCAATCACTTTTTTTTTTTAGAGGGCAGATACTTTTACCTCTTTATTTTTTTTTTAATTTGTGGGGCGCTCATGTTCATGAGTTAATGTATGGGTCTTACGGTAGCTGTAATAATATCTGCAAGAGTCAGTAGCTCCTGCTTTCCATCCTTTCCTCAATGTGCGTTTCCTGAGGCTGCGGCCTGATTATTCTGTTATACCAGTTGTGTTAAAAATGCCAATGGAAGCCGAAGAAGGCAAATACTATACTTTTTAATATTCATAGTTTCCTTAAAGAAAAATTTTCACAAGCTTTACTCTGTAACTATCGCCTGTTGCGGCTTACATACCGGACGGGGGTTTTAAAATGAGAAGTAAATCAACGTGAGGACAACTTAATATGAAATTGCAATCGATTCTATTGTAAACCTTTCACCAGTGCAGTGTCGATTCTGTATGATGTTTGTCGGCAATTGAGATAACTTTTGGAAGAAGGTAGGATAGGCAGGTTTGTCTCTCAGGATGATGTATGGTGTGTGGAAGCATAGGTGAATTCTACTTCTTGCACGGATAAACCCTTTAAAAGTAAAAGCATGGCCTTAGGTTTTGTGGAACTGCAGTTTATCAAAGCTGCTTCTTCCAAAGGGAACGTTGCCCTTACTCTAGGCTAGACAGAGATGAGGGAAGAATGGTGGAAGATGATATGTGGTTCTGTTAACACCAATATAGCTCATCTGCTCTTAATGGCTTTTAAGCCACTTTCTCATTCTGGGGGCTGGGTGCCGGTATTTCAGAAAGAAAGTAGCTGCAGCAAAAAGGGCTGGGGTTTTCTTATTCACTTTGAAATCATTATTTCTCTGGGAAAATGTACACCACATTTGTTGTGTACACAGAAATGCTTGACACTTTATGTTGTAGAGTTGGTTATATGATAAGAACAAAAAATATGGTCTTTGTGAGATGCATGGCCAAAGTAGGAAGTATATTCTCATGCATGCTTCTCTTGTGAAACAGGTGGCTTTGGTGCTTCGACGGCTACGAGAGTTACAGGTTACTGAAATGACTACAAAACAAGAAAACAAGCGTCCCAGTCCTCGGAAAGTGCCATCAGATCCTCTGCTGCCTCTAGATGAAGAGGCTGTGGATATGGATTATGGGGAGATGGCAGTAGATGGAGAGCAAGAGGAAGTTTCTGGGGATATGGAGATCTCCTTTCATCTTGATTCAAGTCACAAGACTAGCAGCAGAGTAAATTCTGCTACAAAGCTAGATGATGGGGGACTGAGAAAAAACAAATCAGGGAAACAGCATGAAAGAGATGGCTTCCGGAAGGCCAAGCAAAAGCTGGGCTTCTCTGCTTCAGAACCAGAGCGAATGTTTGTTGAACTGTCCAACAGCAGCTGGTCAGAAATGTCCCCGTGGGTGATTGGCACTAATTACACGCTTTACCCCTTGACTCCTGCCATAGAGCAGAGGCTAATTCTTCAGTACCTGACTCCCTTAGGGGAGTACCAAGAGGTGAGCATATGGAGGTGGGAGGAAGCACTCTGTGCTTGAATTCTCCTGGCAGAACTGCGAGTGGTATGGTGGGGAAAAATTTGCATAACCGTTGTATCGCTCTCTGATAGTTCCTGATATGATTAAGATCAGTAATCTCTCCTGAGTTGTCGATGACTTTCAAATTGATGAAGTATTATTACCTGGTAGATAATACTCAAACCTGAACCTGAACTTAGCAGGTGTGTGGCCAAGTGGTTGGAATATGGCACTAGGAGTTATATTTCTGGTTTCTGTTAAATTTGGTGATTGCTTACGTGACACAAGGCAGTCACTTTGTTTGAAAGAGTTTCTTCTGGGGGAGGTGATAGACCCCAACAGTTAAAAGTCTGAGGAAATAATGAACTTGAAATTCTAAATGAAATGGTTTTTGTAACCTCTGCAGTAGTTATGATGAGAAATGGCAGTGCTCATGTTATGCAGATGCTTTTGAGAGCTCTTGTTACTTACATGGACAAAGTAGTTGGGCAGTGTCAGATTCACCAAAGACTTTTCTTTTTCCCTTTTTTTTTTCTTTAAACTATAAACCTCAAGTTAACATAGGTCTGCAGACCACCTGTATCTCTGTGTAATTTGTTTTTTTAGGTGGTTTAACTTAATTTGAGTTAGAACAAAGCAACAGTTTTGCTTTGTGAAGTGTTATGTGTGTGTGCATGTGTGTGCCTTGCTTCTGTGAGAGCCAAAGAAACCATTAACCCCCATAGAATCCCGCATGCTGACTGGTTCACTTTATATGCCAGCAATAATAGGATTTAAAAATAGGAATTAATACTATAAAGCTGTTAGACGAAGAGTTATGCCAAGGGTTTTGGTTTGTTGCCCTGCTCTCCTGTTTTTTCTGTTCAGTTGTTGGGTAGTTGTCTTTGCACAGATGGAAAGTGGAGCCTATCACCAGGGTGGTATCTGTGTGGACTTGCCATAGCCGCACTTGAAGGAGAGTCTTAAGATTTCCGTGTGGCAGCTGTCATGCACCTTGCTGCAGTCAGCAGATGTATTACAAGAGGTCTGTTAACCTTTATTGCTTCCTATGGATGGAGCTGGTTACCACTGACCTCTCATACCAGGTATCTGCTAATAGGGGGAAGTTGGGGGTTTGAGAGAGTAAAAACCAAAACAGACCTCATATTTCCCATGAAACATTAAGCTGGTGTCCCATTATTGTTTTTCTCAGCTATTACCCATCTTTATGCAACTGGGATCAAGGGAGCTGATGATGTACTACATCGATTTGAAGCGAACAAATGATGTGCTGCTCACTTTTGAAGCTCTTAAGGTAAATTACTTTCATAGTGCATAAAATGTACCATAAGCATTGAATATGTCTGCTGCGTGTGCCAAAGGCAAACGCTCACCTTCTTTAGACCTGTGGATCTTGCAGGATTCCCTGGGATTGGAATTGGCTTTCACTCAAGTTGAGTGCATTGCAGTTTTGTTTTTGTAACTCTCAAATATTTAAAAATAATAATAAAAAAAGGAAATGGGGGAGTGAGTGAAAAGATCTTAGTTGTGCAGGAAGTGCCATTAATTTCAGCTACCATCTGCCTATCTGAAGATGATAAAAGTTCTTTTTTCCGTCAAACACTTGTGTTTCTGCTGCCCTTAGATGGCATTCCTGAGTTGTTCCACTGCCTGTCATCTCAAGGGACATTTGTGAGGAGTAAGAAGCATAAGTGTCTTACTCCCAGAGGCCCCAGGGGCATGACATCTGAGCTTAATGTTTGAAATACAATAGTTTTGTGTGAGTAGTCTTTAGGTTACCTGCTCAAGGTACAAAACCACATGAAATAACCGTCTTCAAGCCAAACCTGCAGTGCAGCAGCACAAATTATATTTTTCTAAGCGTTCTTTCCCTCTTTCGCAGTACCTTGTCTGCCTCTGGTTCTCCAGTGTCATCTTTCTCTCTGTTTCACTGTCATTTGTCTGAGAATTTATTTCCAAGGAGCAGTGTTCCTACAAAAGGTGTAGGTTACCTCAGCTGGGAGTGGGGTGGGGTTTATAATGGTTCTTACTGTTTTCCTCTTAAGGTGTTGGTAATACAGAAAAGTAGCGTGTAGCTGCAGACTTCTGTTTTAACAACAGTCTTTAAACTCCATTTTGTAAAATTCTTCTTGCCAGCAATATGGCATATACATAGTGTGAATGCAAATTTAAATATTTCTTAGTGATAGTAGAAAGTGTTAATATGGAAAGAGTAGGGAGACTTAAAGTGGCCTGTTGAATAATTTTTGAGTTGCTCTGCTTTTCTTGTATTTCTTTTGTAAGATGTGTAAAACAGTGATAATGCCTTTTTTGCTTTTGTCTTTGGGATAAATACTGTATTCTGCAGTTAAATATAATGGAAGGAGGAAATAAGGTGGACAAAGCACAGAGGGCTTGTTTTTAATGCCATCTGCTTTTCTGTGGGGCAGGGCATAGAACCGATGACAGCTTGAAGAATTCCAGTCTAATCTGCATTTATCCTTCCCTAGCATTTGGCATCATTGCTGCTGCACAACAAGTTTGCAACGGAGTTTGTTGCTCATGGAGGAGTGCAAAAGCTGCTGGAGATTCCTCGTCCTTCCATGGCGGCAACAGGGGTCTCCATGTGCTTATATTATTTGTCTTACAATCAAGATGCCATGGAGAGGGTAAGAGGCATTCTTTTAATATAACTGCAGTGATTCCTGTTGTTTCTTGGTGTTTCTACCTGTGTTCAAACAGTGAATAAACATCTCCTAAGCTAAAAACCAAATTTATATAGAAAACTTGGGTATTTGCAAAGGCAATAGGAAGTATATAAATACTGGTGTATTTGTTTTTGTTTCAAGGGTATGGATTTCAGTTCCTAGGGAATTAACTGAAGACCTCTGTCTTGTCGGCATTGTCTCAATGCTTTCATTGTCCTTTTCGTCCTATTATTCCCTCTTTCCCTCAAAAAAATGGAAAAACTCCTACATTCTCATTTGTCTTTCCTTTCCCGCCTGTTCTAAAGGACTTCTTTTCCCGAGATTGTTTTTTCCATCACAGTCTCGGTGTGGATAGCTTCAGTGTTACACAGTACCTCAGTCAGATTCTAGACAGTAGCACAACTTCTGTGGTGGTGTTAGAGTGCAGCAGAAGACTAATGTGAGTCTGGTCTGAATTGTGCAGAAAATCAAATTAAATGACACTAAGGGTTCTCTGTGGCCTGAGCTTATAAATGTTAAAAGAGCTGATAATGAAGGTAAAGTTCCCCACCTCGTATTTTGATATAGAAAAGAAGTCTTAGAAGAGGAATCCTCCTCTCAGTTCAGTGGTGTTCCTCCAGCAATCGTCCCTTCAGACAGGTTGATACAACAGTCTTCCCTTAAGTTTCAGTTTCGCAGGACCTTTAAACAGTGATTCTATTTCCTTTTTTATTTTTTGTACTGGCAGTAGCACGTGTGTACTAAGCCAGATCTAGGAATTGATCCAGTTTATTCCAAAATTGCTACCATGCCAAGGGAAAAAAAAAAAAGCTTACCTTTCAGCTTGTGAGCATTACTGTTGGCATATGAGAGCATTTTGCTCTAAGATTCATTCAAAGTTGTAGCCTGAAGCCTTCCAACTCTGCTCCGTGTTGAGCAATGGCGTTTGATTCCTGGCCTGTTCCAGACATTGTCTAGTTGGTTTGTTTGTTTTTTTTTTCAGCTGAAAATGGAAGCAATTAGACTAGTAACTTTACATTTCTGCTTATTCTTCCCAAGTTTTTGATGCTGTCTGAATGTGTGTTGTGATTTCACATGTTTAACACTCCGGACCACGTAGAGGCTGGACTGGTAGTGGTTGTTTAAAGCTGTATCTGTATGGATTCTGCTAGTGTTTTTGTTCTGCAGGAAGGAAGACAGTTTCAAGGGGCAGTCCCATGTCACTTAGTCCATGCCAAGCCTCAGGCTGAAGTAGTATGAAGTAGTAGCCTTAGCTTGAAGTAGTATGGAAAAGGACTCTCTTAGCGTATGGAATTACGCTACATGAAAACTGCAGTATTTATTGTGTTTAGGTCTGGGAATGGACCAATTGCTAGTCCTACATTGCCACGTCATGGCTTTTATTAGTCTCACTAGGGCTTTCTTTTACTCATCTGGAAATGGGACTTTTTATTTCATGTCTCGGATGTCCCAAGTCAAGCTGGGAGTAAGTGATATTTGTCCTCTGTTTGTTTGACCCTCAAAGAACCCTCATTCTCCTTGGAAAATTCTCCTCAGCAAACTGTTTGAAGTCCTTTTCAAGAATGTTCTTTTGTTTTCTAGGTGTGCATGCACCCCCATAACGTGCTTTCAGATGTAGTAAACTACACCTTATGGCTAATGGAGTGCTCCCATGCCTCGGGCTGCTGCCATGCTACCATGTTCTTCTCCATTTGCTTCTCCTTCCGTGCTGTCCTGGAGCTCTTTGACAGGCATGATGGCCTTCGACGTCTGGTTAACCTGGTAAGGCTTGTAGATTTATATAGTAAATAGGGTTTTAGTGTCAAGTTTTGCACTCTCTATAGTGCAACTGTGGAGAATTTTGGTTTTCGTTTGTTGGGTTTTTTTCCTCTTAAATTCCCAAGAGATGGAGAGGTGGGGTGAGTTTTCTAAGCAACAGATGTGTGGATCCTTTCATCTTTATTCTTATTATTATGGTCATTGTCAGGAGACTTGCTACCCTTTGTGAACTTGTTGGTGCAAGTCTTGGGTTGAGCAGCACTTTTTCAAACAGAGGTGGCTTAGTGATAGTTAAAATGTTTCTTGCCGTTTCATGTAAATGTGGTATTGCCATGCACCCTTTTGGACGCAGATATTTCCAGCTTTGTTCCAGGAGAGGTACAACTGTGTGTGTGCTGTGGTAACCACAGAACTTATGAGTACAAATTATACTGTTCGTGCA
The DNA here is from genome assembly GCF_009769465.1 of Tauraco erythrolophus. Taxonomy (NCBI): domain Eukaryota; kingdom Metazoa; phylum Chordata; class Aves; order Musophagiformes; family Musophagidae; genus Tauraco; species Tauraco erythrolophus. Next base: position 19,049,325 of record NC_141476.1, on the reverse strand, counting down.
TAAAAGTTGGTATGTCTGCATGGTATTGCTGTGCAGTCCTGACAGGTTGGGTTGGTGCTAACTCGGGGGCATCAGCCCCCAGGGTGGAAGCACACTTTGTGTTGTGTAGTATAACACCTAATAGTACTAGGTACACCATTGCCTCCAGATCTACATTGATCTGGATTTCTTTCTTTGTAGATAGTGAAGGAGGGGGAATGGTTCTTTTTAGAATGAACTATTTATCCACACAGAGAGGCCTTTCTGTTCAGACAGCTTTCGTCACCTCTCAGAGTGTGTGTGTATGTCTCTTGCACTAAACTCAGACTACAAGTGCAGCTGAGAATTGTGAGTGCTTTTTCTTCCTGAAGAGTGAACTCATGAAACTTTTTTTACCCCTACCCAACTTCTTTCTGAAGATAAGCACGCTCGAGATCTTAAACCTGGAAGACCAAGGAGCCCTTTTGAGTGATGATGAGATCTTTGCCAGTCGCCAGACTGGGAAACACACCTGCATGGCCTTGCGTAGATACTTTGAGGCTCACCTTGCTATCAAACTTGAACAGGTGAAGCAGTCACTCCAGCGCACTGAAGGTGGCATTCTGGTCCATCCGCAGCCCCCCTACAAGGTGAGCAGCACGTTGCAAGCTTTTAACATGGTTGTTGCATTTTTCAAGTGAATCCAAGCTGCAGGAATATGTAGGTATCCTTTGAAGCCAGTGGAATAACGAGATAGTGTGCAATTTATAGGGATAGGGATTTTTTGTTTGTACTTTTTTTCCTGCCTTGTGGAATGACACTGCGATAGGAAAATACAGAAGAGCCTTGGAGGTGCATCTGAACTATGGTTAAGGTTCCTGCTCATCTGTTGTGGTTCCCCTTCCATCTCTCAAATAACCTGCCTTTAACTTAGGTGTTTTTGATACTCGCGTTTTTTTCTGTGCTTTTAGTCTCTGAAAGAACAAAACCTCTGTGTATACAAACGTACATAATGTTGAAAATCTTGGAAGTAAGTTTGATTTGATGGTGACAAGTGAAATGGTGTCTTTTGAACACCGTGGTTTTTAGGAATGACCTGGGAGATTCTTGTGTTGACCATGATTTTTTTCTTACTTTCTCCCTGCAAAGTGGTCTTTTTAAAAACGGAATTTTATGGCTGCTTGTTTTGTGGGAGCACATTCGCCTGTGGTCTCTGGTTTAATTTGTGATGGTTTTCTAGAAGAGCTAAAATAAGAAAACATAAGGCTGTTTTTGCTTCTGCAGAAATGACTTATTGTCAGTAACTAAAGAAATATGTATAAGCTGTTGCCTTCTTGTGTAATTAAAAAAAAATATTAAAAGGCAATTTCCTTTTTTTCTTTAGTATGTTTTGTAATCAGAACTTAGAAACAGTAGTCGAGTATTTTGTGCAGTCTTTTTTTAATACTTTAGCATAAATTTATTTTGAATGATGGTCTAGTAACTTGTAGATTAGTAGCTTAAAAGCAGAGTGGAATTTTAATTTAATGTAACTTTTTTTCTTCTTAAATTGTCCTAAGCCTTCTAGGACTGCAAAGAAACTTAAAGGATATTATTCTTAAGCTTATTACTGTATTTTATAGTGACAATTGCTGTATTCCTTTACAGCTAGGGAATACAACAGAAATTAAATACTTAATCTGCAAGAAACAGTGGTAGCTTTATCTTTGTGGATGCAGTTTTTGGTTAAATCCCAGCAGTGAGGGACTTGATGTGCAAGTTTGTAACCCTTGTGATCTCTTTGTAATGCTTTTGACTCACTTCCCTGCAGGCCTGTTCATATACTCATGAGCAGATTGTGGAGATGATGGAGTTCCTGATTGAGTATGGTCCAGCACAGCTCTACTGGGAGCCAGCAGAGGTTTTCCTCAAATTATCTTGTGTCCAACTCATGCTTCAGCTCATTTCAATAGCATGCAACTGGAAGACATACTATGCAAGGTGAGCTGTTTGCTGTAGTACCGCTGTGTTTCAGCACAGTAAGTTGTGACTCTTGGGCAGGACGTTACGTTTCCAGATTTTGTACCTCTCTGATAGCATTTAAAACAGGCACATACTGGTTAGTGCTGTTAGGGCCTGTGCTGTGCCTGTACAGTGCCGATGAAAGTTAACACCATGGAAAGGAAGACTAAAATTTTGAGAGAGGGATGTCATGAGATTTATGCAGAGCCAAAATACCTCAGGCCTTTGATTTCTGAGAAATCAGCATCGTAGCAGAGCTTCATCGCAATTCTGTGCTGCTTTCTCTCTGTCTCAAAACTTGTTTACATTTTTGTTAGAGAATGGCTAGAAAACCTTCAAAGTAGAGGGTGAAATCAAGACATATCTTAATCCTGGGAAGTGGTGGAATGTCTGATGAGTGTAGGAAGTTTAGCTGACTCAAAAAAGGACACTGTATCACTTTGTTGATGTGTTGGTATTTGAAGTTTCCTGAGCAGGTACAAGTGTGCAAAGGAGTTGTGTGAATACGCAAGCTGCCAGCGTTTGAGAGAGGAGGAAGACTAAGGATTGTTACTGTGCATTGCTCAGGTTCATGTCCCTAGATGATACACTCCCAGCTGTTTAAACTCAACATATTAGTAGAGGGGCTCACCTTTTGATGCCACTTTTATGTTTCTCCCTTGTCTTGACCACAGACAAGCTGTGGGGGCACCATGATATTCTGTCGTCTTTCTGTGGCACCTCTTCCCCACACCTCCCTACCCCAAAAGTCTGCCGCATCCTTACTCTTACAAAAGAAAGGGAACTGCCACCAGGCTCTGATAGAGTACTGTTAGGGGTCCTGGCCCCTCCTCAAAAGGAGGATGGGTGCAAAGTTCCAACCCCTGTTTGTGCTAATGACCATCTGCTCCCCAGAGCGGAGCTGTACTCCTCTCTAGAGATATACTCCCTGGTGAGGCACTGCTATAACTAGTTGTCATCAGCTGTGTTCTTGTCACCAGGACTCCCTGCTTATTTCTGCTGCCTGCAGGAACTCCTTGCCTAACTTTACTTGAAAGCCTTCGAGATCTGTTTTTGCTTCTGCAATCCCCTACCTCCCTTTCTCTCTCTCAGGTTTCCATCTCCTGGGTGGTTTCTGTTCTCCTGTTTCTTACTCTCTGCAGCTGTTTCCTAGTTGCTACCTGGGTTAACTCGTACCTTTCCATACAGGCTTACAAACCTTCTCCCATTTTTCTTGCATTGTTCTGCTGTTCCACCTCTTGTTAACAGCCCTTTTCATCTTCCACACACCTGTGCCTCTCTTAAACTGATGCCTAAATTGATGCATTTTTCCCCTATCACAATTGTCTGTTTTACTGCTAAACGTCAGTTCACTTCAGAAAAACTTCCTTTCTAGTTGACTGGTGACAGAGTATTTTAGACAGCAGTGTTTTCCAAGTACGATGTAGAGTTACATTAGATTGAGAAGCTTAATTAAGAATGCTTTTGTGGATAAGTCTTAACATTCTTATTTTTATAAATACAAAATTACAGTGGAGCCTGTGGGCAGGATGGGATAAATGTTGACAGACTGCAGGCAATAGTGTGCGCATGAGCACTGCCCTCTGTGGAGACCAGCCCTTTAAGAGTGGAACATTCTAAAAACAAAAGGCACCATCAAATACATCAGACGTGACTGATTTACTCCTGTTTGTTGGAGTAGAGTAGATTGAGTACTATTTTATGGTATTGAAACAACTGTATGTACACTTCTGAGAAGTTCTTCTGTTGTTGTCTTCCAGGAATGACACAGTACGATATGCTTTGGATGTACTAGCCATCCTGACTGTGGTTCCTAAAATCCAGTTGCAGCTGGCAGAACCTGTGGATGTGTTAGATGAAGCTGGATCTACTGTTTCCACTGTGGGTAAGCTGAATATGATCCTGATGACTTACACACTGAACAGTTATCTTCTGCTACATGATTTTTCAGCTGGCTGTGCCTCACCTATAGTGAGACAAGGGTTAAAATAATTCATGTATTCAGAGTTACTGTCAGGGATGCAAATAAATGGGAGAGTAGACTGTGCTTAAAATTGTGTCATGATTAGCACTGTGGCTGGATTACAGATTTGAAGGCATGGTCTTTGTTTTCAAGAGCTCATTAAATACAGATGGAGCCAAATCTGCTTTTGTAATGAGACTATTAGGTTCCCTCAACTTCTCAGGAATTTAGGACTCCTGGGGATATGGCATTTGAGAATATGGGAGAGGAACAATTTTTGCTATTTATTTGAGTTATGCTGTAACTGGCTGCCTGCAGATTCGGTATGCAAATGAACGAGATGTGCCTGGATGTGATCTAAGGCTTATGCATTAAATGGGGCATGACGTTTTTTTAAGAAAAGAAAAATAAAAAGCGAGCAGAGTACTAGATATAGGCAAAAGACATTTTCTTCTGTACAAAACTTTTCTCTGGACAGAACGCCAACTCTTTCTTGAGGGTTTTGATCTTCTGAAGCAGACATGAAAGTAACAGGAACTCTGGGCGGGGGAGGAGGAAGTGAACCCGAAGTTTCATTTTTGCCTGACTCCTTTTGGAAGATGTGATATGATTTCTTTTTTTATTCCCATCACAACACAGTCCCCTTCCTTTCTCTCTGTTTCCACTTTGTTAGTATTTATGCAAGGGTTGCTTTCTGCAGTAAGAGGGCATGCCTGTGCGTCTTTCTCTGTGCCACGTATCTCAGATTTTGTGTTCCTGGGCCATGCCTGATCACCTTCTCTGAAAGATTGTTTGACTCCCTACTTACTGATGATGAAGTGGAGGATCATCAGTGTAGGAAAACATTTTGGTAGGGAGGTAGAAGAATATATCTTACACTAGTTAGCAGAACTTCAGAAATTCCTGGAATGAAGAGAATTACCTATTTTCCTCAAATTTGTTGAAGGCTCCGTTACTTGTCTGACAAACTGCGTAAGATACATTTTTAGAGTACTAAAGAAACTCTTTCTTTCTCTCACTAGGTATTAGTATCATCCTTGGAGTTGCTGAGGGTGAATTTTTCATCCATGATGCTGAGATTCAGAAGTCGGCCCTTCAGATCATCATCAATTGTGTGTGTGGCCCAGATAATCGGATCTCCAGCATTGGCAAATTCATCTCTGGAACTCCTCGGCGAAAGATTCCTCAGGCCAAGAGCAGCGAGCACACATTAGCTAAGATGTGGAATGTGGTACAGTCCAACAACGGCATCAAAGTGCTGCTATCATTGCTGTCTATAAAGATGCCGATCACAGACGCGGATCAGATCCGAGCATTAGCCTGCAAAGCCTTGGTGGGGCTCTCGCGCAGTAGTACTGTCCGGCAGATTATCAGCAAGCTCCCCCTCTTCAGCAGCTGTCAAATTCAGCAGCTGATGAAAGAGCCGGTGCTTCAGGACAAGCGCAGCGAGCACGTGAAGTTCTGCAAATACGCTGCTGAGCTGATAGAGCGTGTCTCGGGGAAGCCGTTGCTGATTGGCACGGATGTCTCTCTGGCTCGGTTGCAGAAGGCGGATGTGGTGGCCCAGTCAAGGATCACGTTTCCTGAGAAGGAGCTGCTGCTCCTGATTCGGAACCATCTCATCTCTAAGGGCTTAGGAGAAACCGCATCTGTCCTTACTAAAGAGGCTGACCTGCCCATGACTGCAGCATCTCACTCATCTGCCTTCACTCCTGTTGCAGCTGCTGCCTCTCCTGTGACCCTGCCTCGCACTCCTCGCATAGCTAACGGCATCTCAGCCCGCTTGAGTAGCCACGCTTCCGTAGGTTCCACTGCCGCCTCTGTCCACGCTCAGACAAGACCATCTGCACCCCAAGGTCCGCTTGCCCTTCCAGGCCCTTCTTACGCCAGCAGCTCTCCTCTGATTGGCAGGATTAGCTTTGTCAGGGAGAGGCCGTCTCCCTGCAACGGCAGAAAAATCAGAGTGTTGCGACAAAAATCGGACCATGGCGCCTACAGCCAGAGCCCAGCTATCAAAAAGCAGCTGGACAGACACCTTCCTTCCCCACCCACGCTGGACAGTATAATCACAGAGTACCTTAGGGAGCAGCATGCCCGCTGCAAGAATCCTGTTGCCACCTGTCCCCCTTTCTCTCTCTTTACTCCCCACCAGTGTCCTGAGCCAAAACAAAGGCGCCAAGCGCCAACTAACTTTACCTCGCGGCTGACCCGCAGGGCAGCCTTCCCGAAGTACGGAGGGGTGGATGGTGGCTGCTTTGATAGACACCTTATATTTAGCAGGTAAGGAAGAAAAATGGTTCTTGATCCCACTCAGGATGTACCTTGTGCCAAAAAGCCTTACCCGGATTCAGGCTGTGCAGTCCCACAGCGGAGTATCCTTGAACAGACGAGTGTTTTAATTCAACAGTGACAACTGGGAGAGCTTTGAAAGGCATTTTAGAAGTTGTTCTGTTTCTCTCGTCCTTAGTACTGACCCTTAGTACCTAAAGCACACTTTATTTTCAGTATTCATTCATTAGCAACATTTCGTAACGGAGCTCATAGCTCTTTGTTCTCCTTTGGAAGGTAAGTATGTAATGCCAGTTTTACATGGGAGTGTAGCATAGCCTTGAGGTTGGTTGGCTGACAGATGCAGGACAGCAGAATCCATATTTTTACTCTTGCAGCTGAATCTGCAGCACTGCAGGTTGGTAACCTTTTTATGTGTCCTTACTTTGCTGAGGTTAAGTTGGAAGATGATGCAAAGTTTATAAAAATAAAGGTGACTCACAGATGAAAGCATCTTCACAGTGAAACCGGTATCACCTTGGGAAATTATGATGACAGGAGGTTATTTGGCTGATGAGCCATGCCTTGTTGCGTTGAGTGTTTCAGAACTGTTAGAAAATGTTGCTAGCTCTCTGTACTTATCCAGATGATGGAATTACAGGTTTTCCATCAATCCAACTTTGAAGATGGACTCCAAGTGCTTCAACGTAATGAAGTGCTTTAACAGGAGTACTTAGTAGTGCAAAACAAACGCTGAAATGTTGCAAACACTGTTGTAATGTGCTCACTTGAGCACTAGTCTTATAATTGACACTTAGCCTGTCCTAGAAGAAAGCTGTAAGTTTTACCTACATGATTTGTAAGGACTGAATTTAATATCACACAGCGTTTCAGTTTTGCTTTTCTTCCCTCTTTTGGGGAACCCTTGTATTTCTACCTTCTGTAGGTTCCGTCCGATTTCTGTGTTCAGGGAAGCAAATGAGGATGAGAGTGGCTTTACCTGTTGCGCGTTTTCTGCAAGAGAACGATTCTTAATGCTGGGTACTTGCACGGGGCAGTTGAAACTCTATAACGTGTTCAGTGGACAGGAAGAGGCCAGTTACAACTGCCATAACTCTGCCATCACGCACCTTGAGCCATCCAGAGTAAGTAACCAAAGACCTGCTCTGAGTTCTAGAAGTTCTCACAGCCTAAGCCTGGGTGTGTTTTGGGCCTGTCTGGATGTGTAAATCTGAAACACACCTACTGGCTGGTCTGCAATGGCTGTCATTAAAGTACCTGTAATAATTACCTACTCCTTCTCTGAGTGCTACAAGTATTTTTTTCTTCCCGAGATAATAGAGAAGATACACAGTGGCTGTGTGCCTTTGTAAGTAATGAAAATATATATATTTGGAAGTGGAAAAATGCTTAAACTGATTATATATTTAGGATACATGTGAGATAACATATCAGAGTTGAGGTAACCTCCCTTTGTTGGAAAAGGAAATCTTTTGGGGGATGATTCTAGGAAGAAGAAATAAAAGGTAACTGATTTATAAGCACAATAAACTCCATTCACAGGGCATCAAAGTTCAGGCATGGATTATCCTGGTTTTATCTGCTATTAACATCATAGATGGTTCGTTCCCATTGTTATCTGTAATATTTTTCTTTATCTACCAAGGGCTCTTTGTATTATACATAGTATTAGATACCTCGACTTTATCTCCATAGGAGTAGTTTAGTAAGCACAAAATCTGCTCTGGTTCCTAAATTCATCTTGTAATTGTAAGTTAAAAGTGTACAGGTAAAACGATAACCTCTGTTTTTCCTGGTGTTCTCTTCCCTTTCTCCTCCTCCACTCTAATGTGGAAATACAGGATGGATCTTTATTGCTGACATCTGCTACGTGGAGCCAACCTCTGTCTGCATTGTGGGGAATGAAGTCTGTTTTTGATATGAAGTAGGTATACTCTGATCCAGCTGTGGGGTATGTTGCAGTGTAGAAGAGCCACTCAATATAGGCAGAAACCCTAAGAACAATCGGGCAGTACAGCACAGCTCTCACAATATCCTTGTGAAAAAATAAAATATGTTCCCTTTCTTATGTTTAGTATCTTCCCTATTTTATTAGGCACAGACAGCTTTGCTAAATTCTAACTACCTAAAGTTCTACTGAATGCAAGATAGATCAGTAAAATCACTGTTGTCCCTGAAGGCAAAGAAATACGTTTGTATTTTTATTGTCGTGTATGTAAATTAGCTTGACAATCTTTCTGTAGCCAGTCACAGAATTTTACTAGCATGGCGATTTGCATATTGAAACTTTCAGACCTGGACACAAGCTATTTCAGACCTGGCTAAAGCTATTTAAAATTGATTTCAGTATTTACAATTGTTTCTGCCCATAAAAAATGGGTGGAAGGCTCTTTGGTTTTAAAAAGTTTGACTGTTGTCTGCCTTAGTTGTAAGCAACAGTTCTGGTGTGACCTGTTTTAGGTCAGCTGGAGGACATTCTTCAGATAAAAAGTTTAACATGCCTCAGGCCTGCATGTGTGTTTGTGCCTGATGCCATTCATTGCTCACTCCTCTAAGTAGTGTAATGTTTATAGCAGACTGACAAGTCTGTGAATTTGCTGCTTGTGTTTTTTCACTGGTCTGTTGTAAAGGCTGTGTCTAATATTTTCCTGCAAATGCCAGTGGAGCATTTTAGCATTGTAGTATGCCATGGTCAGTGGTGAAGGGAAGTTCTTTCTCTGTTTTTAGTTTTCTGCATTGTTGGAACCTCTGCTGGAGGTGTTGGAGTACTGTTTGGTTTACACAGGCAGTTTGAGTCTGTGGTTCCTTGACTTCTTCGCTGACTCTATCTACAGGCATTCCTTCCCTGATGACCAATACGTGGAGTTCAGCAAGCACTCTCAGGATCGGGTCATTGGCACAAAAGGAGACATTGCCCATGTAAGTACCAGTAAAGGTCATGGTTGTGAAGCTGTGACAACCAACTGTAGCACAAGCAGTGTGCAATGTGTTGCCTCCATGGTTAGCATTCTGGGCAATTGTAGAAGCTGCTTTGAATCTGCTTTGTTTTGTTCATTTGAGAGAGACTGTGCAGGACCTCTTTTTTTTTTTCCTGAAGTTTCCTGCTTTGCCTTATTTTTCAGTGATAGTAGTAATAATAATAATAGCAGTAATAAAAGTTCCACTGGAAACAGTAGCCCAGTCAACAGCAGTGGGAAATGGCCTATTAAAAGTGTCGTTCTTAAAAGTGTCCTTTTGCCCCCCCAACTCTGCAGCTTGCTTTTGGGTGATTTAATTTTACCGATATATTTTCAGAGAATGCCGTTGTAAGTTTTTGTATGAATACCTGCAAATTTGACAGACACAGGCTTCAGAGAGCTTCTGCTTCTTCTCAGTGCTAATTTACAGTCATTATAGGCACTGTCTCTTTTGAAAGAGTATTTACCTCAAAAATTGTCATGAAACATAACTTATTAAAATTATTTATTTATGATTTTACTTATTGCTCTTGATTTGTTTAAGCAAACTATCTGTTCCTGCCCAGTTTTTAACTTTCATTTATCTGGAAGTCAGCTCAGTTTGTGTATTGTGTTTATCTGGTAAACAGATTTGTTTTCCAATGCTAGAGAATTTTTTCCTCTCTGTAAGTTTGAATGAGAGATAGGCTCTGAGGGATGTTACAGATCAAATTTATCTGCGAAGATGGTAATAAACCCTTTGTACTACTTAAGAACCTTTTTATCTTTTTCTCTTCCAACACTTTGTTGGGGCAAAGCTCAGAAAGTTGCCCTTCCATGTAAATGCCAGGAATTGTACTCGTTTTCTATAGTTTCTGGCTCTTTTTTTTCCTCACTGTGTGTTTTGGAGTTTTTATGTTTGTAAACATCATCTGCTCTAAAAGCAGTTCCGTTTCTGAAACATGGCTAAGTGGTACCTTGTGACTGCAGCTTCCCAGCCCACTTTTCATAATGGGGTTAGTTTCTTTGGAACTAATCCTGTTTGTGTTGAAATATATGTAAATATATAATCGGTGAACCTGCAGTAAGCTAACTTCTGGCCAAAACGTGTTTTGAGACTTGGTTCCAGCTGTGAAAAACCATTAAAGGACTGGCAGGAAGGGTTATCTTTGGAATGCTCTTGCTTGAAATGAAAAAGCAAAATGAAAATGGGAAATGGGATGATTCTGGAAACAATCTAGAAGAGGGAAGAATATAGGGTGATCTTAGGCACAGGTACATTACAAATTGTGACTAATCTTTCTTTTTCTTTTTAATCTAAAAGATCTATGATATTCAGACTGGCAACAAGCTATTGACTCTGTTTAACCCAGATCTTGCCAACAACTACAAGAAGAACTGTGCCACCTTTAACCCCACTGATGACCTTGTCCTAAATGATGGTGTCCTCTGGGATGTCAGATCGGCACAAGCCATCCACAAGTTTGACAAATTCAACATGACCATTAGTGGTGTTTTCCATCCCAATGGGCTAGAGGTCATAGTCAACACAGAAATTGTATCCTTTGGCCGCTGTGGTAACTGATGTGATAAACTAAAGCAATTTGTTAATGGCTATAAATAATTTTGCTAGAAAATTGCTATAAAGAATAACTAAAGAATTTGTATTGATAGACAAGTAGCTGTGGGCAGAAGTTGTATTAATGGTCTGCTGTGTTACAGGTTATGCAAGGTAACAAGAGTTTTCATCTCTGAATCGAGTGAGTAGGGACTGTCAGACAGCTAGCTAATTTAAAGCTAGATTCTGCCTCTGATATAGTCTAGACGAAATACTTAACATAGAGAACAAGAAAGATTTACTTTTCTAATATGCTCTGTGATACCTCTGCTTTCTTCTCATCCCTTACCAAGACAACCTTGAAGCTACTTCAGTAACCTCTTATGACTGGGAATGACATTTTGAATAAGCTATTTCATTTTGAACATGTGAAAGAGATCGTGGTGCTGGAATCCGACTCTGGTTCTGTCATTTTTGCAAGAAGGTGGCAATGAGGTTTCCTGAACACAATTAATCAGTTGTTTGCCACTGTGTTGAAAAGGAAATAGAAGCAATCAATTGTTTGTTGCTCCTTAGCCTGCATTTTTTTCAGTGGGACCTCCGAACTTTCCATTTGTTACACACAGTACCTGCACTGGATCAGTGTCGTGTGGTCTTCAACTATACTGGCACAGTTATGTATGGAGGTAGGACTTCTCAGTCTTATGTTACTCTCCTTGGTCACCCCTGGCTTGAGATAAGTAAATGCTCATTCAGTGAAATTAGAAGCTTCAGAGAGTCTAACTCCAGGCCTTACTGGCATGTGTGAACTGGAATTTTTTTCAGGATGTTTATGGTATGTGTATTGCTGACAAAGATGTTTTTTTTTTTTCTAACATTAGCAATATCACAACTCATTGTGAAATTAAAAATCAACCTATTGAAAAAGAAAATGTGTATAATGGCATATCTGATAATGCTTGATAAAATAATTTTGTCCTCTGTATTAAGTTTCAATGATCTGCAGTATTAATAAAGGGAGCTCTGGAAGAGTAGATATTAAATTGTCTTGCCAAGCTATTAAATAAAAAGAAAATTCATGTCAGAGTGATTTGTTCTTAAGTTGATTAATGACAGTGACAAATGGAAGGTGGATTTGTGGAATAATCTTTCCTTGTATCAGCTATGTTGCAGGCAGATGATGAAGATGACCTTCTGGAGGAGAGAATGAGAAGTCCTTTTGGCTCCTCTTTCAGGACATTTAATGCAACTGATTATAAACCTATAGGTAAGAGCGGAGCAAATAGCTTGGTCTGGAGGTTTGAAGGTTTATTGAAAGTTCTGCTTAGTAACATTCACTTCCTCTTCCTCGGCGTGTGCGACAAAATAAATTCTGCTACAACCTGTTCTGATTGAAGCACGAGAGTTGGGTTTAACACTGACAGAGGTTCAAGTATCATATGCTGTTCAGGATGTGATTGCCTTACTCACTACTGTTCCGCAGTTCTGGCTTAATTTTCCTTTCCTCTTTCCAAGTAGGGCATAATCTGAGATAATAGGTCAGTCGGCTAAGATGTCATTGGTCTTATTTCAGGCAGGCTCCCCCCTCCGCTCCCTGCCTCGTAGTTCGAAATGCTGTCAGTTTGGCCTCCAGCTTGCAAAGCTCCTGGAGCTAAGCTAATTGTTGGTACAGGCATAAACACATGTGGCTTTTGCTGTTGAAAGGGGACATGGCTCGCAACTCAGTCCCTTGGTTGCCACCTATCCTGGAAGATTGCCTGTGCTTAGAGAAGCCAATAAATGTATTATCAAGGGAGGAGGCACTGTACAGAGCAGGTTAAGAACTTAGCTGGCTATTTTTTTATGGCAGTCTCCAGCATTTTTGTTCTTTATTACAGGTTGTATTAGTTACAAATACTAATTTCACTTTTACTTCAGCTGTTGTTTCTTGTCCCAGCATTTTATTATCTGCTTTTCTTTCATACATTGTTAGATCTTTTCTTTCATACATTGTTAGGTCTTTTCTTTCAGTGAACATTAAGTAACACGGAGTTAACCACTGAGTTTGTTGTTTGATGTTTTCCAGCTACTATAGATGTAAAGCGGAATATCTTTGACTTGTGCACAGACAGCAAGGACTGCTATCTGGCTGTCATTGAGGTAAAGGAACTAAGAATAAACTTTGATCTCTGTAGCTGTGGCTTGAGTGCAGTGCTTTTTGTTTCTTTTTAAAACCTTCAGCACTGATGATTCTGAAATTCCTACTGTTAAATTCATGTCCTAAGCACTGGTGGTGTTTTGATGATGGTAAAGATGGTGTTAGTTTTTTGTTGTCTACCCACAGCAGTCTTGGTTTTCTGCCTCTCATTGCTTCAACTTCCAGACACATTTGCCTCTCTTCTTAAAACACTTTCCACTTTAAAATGTGCAGAGGTTTTCCTTCTCATAAGCACAAAGAAACGCATTTTCCCCTGTTTATAGCAATGATTTTCTATTAAAATTTGCACTGTATTGAATAACTGCGAAATGCAATCTTCCTGGGGCTTCTGTCGTGGGTTATGTTGAACCGCCCCACACACAGCCGGTCACTCCCCCTCCCCCACCCCCAGGAATGAGGGAGAGAATTAAAGGATAAACGTGAAACCCGTGGGTTGAGATAAGAGTGATTTAATACAGATGATTTAATACAATGTAGGTGCTCACCACCCCTCGTATGCGAAGCCCGTCTCGTCCCGAAAACTGCAAATCCCGGACGAACGCGAGGCCCCGAAATAGAGAGGGGCAGAGAGGGAGAGAAAGAGAGAGAGAGAGAAGGAAAAAAAAAACAGCAGAGCAGCAGCGCAGCAAGCGCAAAAGAGCAAAAGTGCAAAAAGAGCAAAAGCGCAAAAGCCCCTCTTCCTGGCTGACCCTCGCTTTTATACTGGGCATGACGCTGCATGATATGGAATACTAATTGGCCAGTTTGGCCCTCAGTCTTAAGTTCCACACAAATGACAAGGGGAATCGTGTCCCCCTTGTCCCAGCTATGCTCCCCCCTTATCCTGCCGTGTTTCTGTACTCCGCACACTGAAAAGTCCTTGGAGTTTCACTTCCAACCACAAACATCAGCTTGCTATCAACATTCTTCTCAGAGTGAGCCTCTGAGTGAAACCAAAACAGGGAGCTCTTCTGGCTGTTAAAAAAAAACTCTGTCCCAGCTAAAACTGGGACAGCTTCCCATGAAGCTTTTCTGTGAATCAATCTTATTGTTCCTTTTTCGTTTGTCTTCCTTGCAAAATCCTAGAAGCTAAGGATTTGAAGCAAAAATTACCAAGTGAAACTTCTGATTTGTTAGAGGGGAAGCCCAATTAAACTAATGGGTCTTGAACCTGACTATGTATATTTAGTGACTAATTTAAAATTTCATTGGTTTAACACTCTGTGAACCACTGATCCTTACAGACCAAAAACAGTGAGTCAAGAATTTGTAGTAGGGCAGGCTTCAGGTTTAACTGCTGAAGTTGGAGTTGCTGGCCAAGTTGGAGATTGTGAGGCCAAGATAGAAAAATTTTCCTTTATAGGAATCATTGGAAATGTTACATCAGGGCATGTGGCAGCAGTGATTGATGGGGTATCAGACTGCTGGCTTCTGGAACCCTTGATATGTGACAGCAATTAGCATTCTCCTAAGCCATATGGTTCAGTAAAGGAAGCGCTGTGTGGTTAGGTGAGAACTAACCCAAAGCACGTTAAGGATCCAGTAAAGCTTTTGTTAAGTCTACTAGTAAGAGTGTAGCTTGTGGATGACAGAAGCAGAAAGTAGATATTTACATTGCTCCTGGCCTGGTCCTTGACACAAAAAAATACTCATTTTTAGTGCCAATTTTACTGCTGCTAGTAAATGGGAGGGAAGGATTTTGGTAATGTTTCTGTAATTGAGATCAGATATAGCGTTGAATATGAATGCTGAGCTTAATTCCTGGGGCTAACTGCTGTGCGGGCATCTCCCCTTCAGAATCAAGGGAGCATGGATGCCATGAACATGGATACAGTTTGCAGACTATATGAAGTGGGCAGGCAGCGTTTGGCAGAAGACGAAGAAGATGAAGAAGAAGATCAGGTGAGAAGTATAATATTAACTTGGTTGTTCAAGAGTAGCTGTTAGTTATCTATATGTGAGAGGCCACAGGTGCTTATTAAAGTACACGTGCCTCATTTGGTCTCACCTGATGTGAAGTAGATCACTTTACTGTCAGTGTAAACTAAGACTACCTAGGCAAAACCTGTGTGAACAGTAACTTTGTGCACTGTAAACCTACGTGATAATTTATAGTTTATTTATTAATTTCCCTAAGTGTTTCAGTCTTGGTTAAAAACTTTGCTGTTTGTTCTGCTTGGTATTTTTTAAAATATTTTGACACCCAGTAGAGACAGTAGTGTTTGAGGTTTTCCTTTTTTCGATTCCAAGTCTCATTTGGGCATAACTTGTCACTAGTTTCTGAATGAGACACAACTTGTGACTAATGCAGTGAAACTGCACAGTACTTCTACACAGCAAAATGTTTTAAGAATTTTAAAGAAAGCTGTAGGTTTGCATTGGGATGTGTTGGTTTTCCTTCTCAGATCAGCCTTTTGATCTCTGGCAACTTAACAAAAGAGCTAAGATCTGCAGTAAGTGCTCCTCAGGGTACAGCTGGTGGAATACACAGTAGGATGGAATACTGACTACAATACAATGAGAATTACAGACAAATTTGTAGCTTTTTGGATGTCAGGTGTTTGTGTTTTTTTTGAACAGGCAAAGACCTTATGCTTCAATTCCCTAAAGATTTTAAATGCATTGTTCTCTGCTCTTTGGTGTCTGCATTCTAGTAAATCATATATTTGTATCTCCTGTGAGAAAAGCTGACTTCACCTTTTCCAAAGAATGCCAGAAGGTAATATTTTGGTGGGTTTTTTTCCAGACTGTGTGGAAAGCTGGATTTCTGATACCCTTTCTGTCTCTGAATCTTCCTGTTACTAAGTTAAAACTTTTACTTTTCAGTTCAGAAGACTGGCTAGCAGATCTCAGGAAAGAGTTATTTTCTTTGCAGTTAGTTGTTATTACAATTTCACTGTATTTCTGAAGATAAAGCAGTAGTTCTGTTTTGCATACAGTTTGCTGTCTTGTCCTCTCAATGTGCTGCAAGGTTGCAGTTGGAGTCTTGGCATTCTTATGAAATCATGGATCACTGTTTCTATCTCTAGGTTGGATGGGTTCAGTTTGGGAACTTTTAGGATGAGTGAAGAGTAGAATTTATTGGGAATCAATGAAAGGGTGGAAAATTACTGTTCTTTCTGAAGTGTTTCTGCTTTCTAGCCATCCAGTGCTTGCCTCGGGCAATAGTTTCTATTTCTGTCTCTGCTTCCACTGTTTTTGTTCACATTCAGTGTATTTCAGTACGCTTATTCACATTTTCTTGATAAAATCTCAAAAAACAGTTTATAGCAGAAATTGATTTTGCATTGTACAATGATTAACTAGCAGCTATCAAGACACCGTTTAGCGATACAGCTGGTGTTAACTTAGGTGGAGATGTGTGTTTGTTTAAGAGCACACAATCTGAATGCTGTTGGTTCCAGGCTGTAACACTAGGAAACGGCAGAGATAAGGTATCTATCAGCCATCAAACGGGACTGGGGACCACTTCCTGTTTTACAAATGGCAGTGGCCCCAGGCAGAATTTAAGTATGTTAAAAGCTTTTCTGTAAAGCTTTCAGGGTGTTCAAACAAAGCTGCTGGGGGATCGATTTGCAAGCTCAGAGTGACTAGCTGGTATTGCAAAATTGCTGCTTTTTATGGTCTTCGTTTCTGGCGTGTGTACGTGTTTCCTAGACAGTAGCTTTTAGGGATGGTTGTAATCAAATTTCTTTAGTAAGAGAGGTTTGGTTTTAATATAAACGTTACTTATGAATGCAAATTCAATTCCATATATATATACACCTATTTAGCAAAACATCAGCTAACCCCCTTGCTCTCTGTTCACTGCGGTTCCTCCAGGTTTGTTTTAGTCTTAGGCTTACAAAATACAGCTTTTGTCTCTGTAGAGACATCCAGCAATGAGCTAGATTGAGTAGAGGTTTTCCAGGATAAAGACGGAATCTCTCTGGAATGCTTGTCTGTTAAGGCCAACAGAGTAATTTGTTTCCTGGTGAAACAGGAGTTTTCTGTGTATACATATGCTCACAGGTATGTAGATGTTTACTACTTGCCTAGTTAGTTTCTGTGATTTAGGCTTTGAAAAACTGGAAATAAACTTTGAAACTTATTGGGACTTCTCACAGATATTCTAAAACACCTTCTGGATAAAAGATGATGCTTTCTGATCTGTTTTTATTCAGATGGTGTAGGGGGGGAAGTCCATGTGAATCAAGATTAATCTGGTATCTCTTTGGTCGAGATTTTTAGACCAGATGTTGGTCTGTTTGGCCTCTGTATCTTCACACCTTGATTTTTATGCATATATATATATATATTTGTATATGATCTATATGGGTCCATAGTACAGTTTTTTGCTTGTACAGAAAGTAATAAGTACTCAAATGGAGGCATGTTTGATGGGCAAGCCTTGCTTGGAAGTCATGTGATGCAGAATAAAGTTGCTTTAAAAACTGTACTTGAGACAAGTTAAGAACTGTGGAAGAAAAATACCTGCCTGATGTTTTTTACTTTAAATTTTGATGCCTCATGATGTCAGTTTTGACAAGTGTCAACTGATAGCTCTGTGACGGATTTTTGAAAAGCAAAAGACTGAGAGTCTGAAAAATGAACCTAGCAGGGGTATTTGGCCCATAGATATCTTTCAGTTCCTTCTCTTGCATAAATGAAGAAACAAAACAACTATGTTACTCTCCCTTTCTCAAACAAAACCTTGTAAAATCAACTGATTTGTTACATAAATTACCATCAGATTAGATGATCGGACTGACTTAACTGGTTTGTGTCTGGTACTGCTGCAGTAAATGTTTATGGTTTTGTTTGAAATACTTGGGAATAGGACCACTGTAGCTGGGCTTTTCCTTGACTGTTAACACTAGCCTCTTATATGAGATCTCCCAAAACCTACCTTTTCCTATTTATGGCCAGTAATCCAAGGTTGTCAAGCCTTATTAAACAGAACAAATGCTAAATGGATATTGGTACTCTGTGGTCTGTGCTTACTACGATAACTGAGGGAAAGGGAAGATGTAAGATGCTTAGCAAGAGCCAGATTTTGAGCATTTTTTTGTTGGATGTTTTACTCCAGAAATACTCGTATTTCTGCCTTGAACTTTTGTGAGTTTTGTGTATTATTTCACTGCTGGGTGAGTATCTAAATGGGTCTATCTGTGACCAACAGTCTCACAAGTTTTTGCAAGACTACGTTCAGTCTATGGGGAAATAGGCAGAGTTTCCTATTCTTCAGTCTGCTCAAGATCCTCCTCCTTTTCCTTCTTTATTTGCCACTGTTTTGATACACTCCTTCAGAGTCAGGCTTAGCAAAAATAAGATGGGTATGTGAGCTACTGGTATAGATGCTGGACCATCTTTTGGTTGTTAGCTTGCTTAATTCTTATTTATTTCCCTTTCTTGGCTAATTAGTATCCCCTGTTTCACTCAGGATATCTGCTGTCTTCTGTAGTGAGGCAGACCAGGAATTGCAGAGGAAATGGTGCAAAAGAAAGTAAATGTACTGATCTGGCCTTGAAATGGTGCATGGCAGTTGCTATGGGCTAGAAAAGGAGACTTCAGAAATATTAAGTGATCAGAAAACCTAAAACCAAGGGAACTAGCTGACCACAGAGTAGACTCAAAACTGCGGAACTTCAGTCTGGATGACGTGATCTTCTGAGTGGGTTACAGGACTTTCAGTCTGTGCATTTTTGTCTCTTTGTTTCAGTTTTTCTTTCTGTATTAGTTCTTTAAGGCCTATTTTTCTCTCTGTGGTACATGGTGTGGATGATGTTGCATCTGTGAGGCTCAAGTAGTATCCTCAGTTATGGTCGTGTCCAGAGAGATTTCTGGCTTCAGCAGTGGGTTGTCACACCTAGCTGTCCCTGTCCTAAAAAGTGTGTTCTACTTCTTTTGCCCGAACTGAAGAACTGTTAATTATCCTGCAGTGCTTCTGGGCTATCAAAATGCTGATGGTAGGTGTGTAACTTGTCTTTGTGCTTTGGTTCAGAAAATTCTAGGTGGTGTGAAATTAAAACTTTGGAGATAAGGCAATAAAGGCTCAAAAGACAATTCCTATTGTGACGTGATTTAGTCAGGATGGAGGTTGTTTTTCCTCAGCTTTCTACGTGGTCTTTGTGATCCCAGTTTCTACTCTTGTATTAGGACTCTTTCCCTATCTGTCTGCAGTAGCAATTCCACTGTACTTTTACTGCTGTTGGTTGGACATAGGTTTGTTTTCATGTGGATACTTAATCGCTGGGGGAGAAAAACCCACAAATCTTAATCCGTATTGGCACATGTGTTTGAGAACCATCAAACCGTGGTGGTGCTTTGTCACTACAAGCTGCCTAGAATGATTTATGTCATCGGGGACCGTTAGTTTTTCAGGATCTGTTCCTGTCACATTTGAAGATATAATTTGTTTTGAAATCTTGCTCGAGATGAAATGGTTTACATGATAATAGCTGGGAACAAGTATTTTCAGATGAATGTGTCAACCAATAATAATATACGTGTGTTTATTGCGCCCCTTAATAGGAATCTTTGAACTTAGTTTCAGCTGGAGAGGTTAAGTAAAGAGTGGTTTCCATCAAAGACCTGTTTACATAACAGACACATCTTTTGAACAGACATCCTCTGTAACAGATTATTTCTTTTTAAGAAAAAAATTTTCCCAATACTTAGACTTCTTACCACGTTTTCAGGTAGTAGCAAATGATTGTGACTGCTTCAGCCTATCCTGCTGTTTCAGAATGTAGTTGCACTAGTTGTCAGTACAAACAGAGGAAATTCTTGGAAAGGGAAAAGTAATTGGAGTTTTCAGAAGGCTAGATATAGTATTGTAGAGTAAAACAGCTTCAGCAGAGGTAAAAGCGTATTCTGCCCGTTCAGTGACAGAAATCAAAAGCTGACTTCCTCTCGCCTAACACATCTTTCTAGAATTCCCGGAGTAGTTGAGATCCAAGAAAATAAAAGCTGCCTCAGCTGTGATGAGAAATGTCATTCAGAAGCTTGGGAAAATAAAGGAAGTAATTCCATAAAGGGGGAGAGTTCATTTACCTGCCAAATTCTGAAATCCTTTACACACTATATTGTTTTCTGTCACGCAATTAAAGGAATGGGCTTATTTTTGTGACAGTGTGAGATCAGTGAGAGGAAGCAAGAGAAGCAGATTCAGAAATTGCACCTAGTTCTGGACTCCTTATATTATTTCTGAGCCTACAGCCCAGAGAATATCGTAGTCACATTAGAACATATTTATCCTTAGCCTTAAGGAATATATCAACTGCAAAATGATGACTTGCACATGTCTCAAAGAGGACTGACTCTGGAATTAGATTGCTTATCATCAGGTACGTACAGTCATGTTATATTGAAAAGGTTTCATAGGCAAAACCAGAGTATTGGTCAAAAGAGTCCCAACTGAACATGCCAATCCCACAGAGGCCCAGTTACTTGAAAGTTTTTGTTTATCTGTGTCATGGATTCTTTTTCATTCATCACAGGTAAGTAATTGTTAGACAAGCTAAACCTACTTACATAGACTAAGAGAACAACTGCTTTTTTATTTCTTCACTCCATGTTTTGCCTCTGTGACATACTGTATGCTGTGTGCAGTTTCCTGTATTAAACCTGCACATACCTACATCTGCATAGAATCCTGTGGTAAGATTCCTTGCTTGTTACATACAGTAACTTCTGCGCATTCCCAGGCTTTCACATTTTTAGCTCTGTGACCTTATTAATAGCTGTGAAGAAGTAGAAATTCTAACACTGAAGTAGCCAAGAAGGTAGAAGTAGGTGCAGCCCTGTAGTATGAAGGAGGTGAATACTTAGAATGAATTTAACGGTATGATAACAGGAAGTGAGTTTGGGCTTGCTAACTGAGGGGAAAGATAGAGACTAGGTAATCTAGGATGTAAAATTCCTTACATGCTTGAACCCCTAGAAGGATTGTTGGCTATATTTAAGCTTTTTCCACTGCCCATTGTTCAGGGAGTGTCAAGAAGTGGGTGGGGGAGGAATTGGATAGAAACTCTTAAGTCACTGAAAACCAGACATTGTCGCTCCTGAGAATTGCATAGCAAAGGATCAGAAAGTACCAATATGCTACACAGATGCTTTGGAAGCAAAGAGAGTAATTGTCAGAAGATATGACAAGGGGATTGTCTGTGGAGAAAGATAAATTACTAAAACAAGGAGAGACTTATTCCTCTGGAGTGAAACATTCTTCAGTGAACTTGTATTTGAACAATGTTAAAACGTTCATTTTTTTATGAAGCAAAGCCCCTTCCCATGCTGGAAATAGATAGTAATTAAAAAATACTGATAATTTGGAAGACACCAGATTACTAAAAATGAGTTTGCTTTTTCTCTAGGAGAAACTTTGAGGAGGAGGGTGAAAGAGAGGGAGAAGTAAACTCGTAGGTGGTTTCTTGCAAAAGCAAATAAATTGACCAAAATAATGAGACTGTGGGAAACATGAGTCTCTTTGCCCCCCCCCCCCCCCAAAAAGGCAGTTTATAGAAGCAGATGCTTACCAGCAGATGCTTAGACTTAGCTGCAAATAGCCAGAAGTGAATTAAATATGAGCCGAAAGATTTGAAAAAGTGGGAAAAGCTTCACTAACCTTTGATTAACTGTTTTGCAGTTAAAGAAAAGGCAGCCTCATAGATGAAAGTAAGAATAGTTAGAGTAGGGTAGTAATAGTTAGAGTTAATATCATCTAGCATGATTCAGACTGAGAGGTGAAATAGAGGTGGTGTTTTCAGAGGAAGGGGCTGTTGCTGGAAAGCATCTGCAGGTGAGAGGTGTTGACTTGGAAGTGATGATAGGAGGTGAGCATGGGGTTGGGGAAGGAGCAGCCGTGAGGTGACGACATGACAGGGAGGTTGGATTAGATGATCTCTAAGGTCCCTTCCAGCCTATGCCATTCTATGATTCTGTGACAGCTGAAGAGTTCATAGAGCAGTAACAGAGGAAGCTGGGCAGAGAACTATTGATGTAAATACTTGGTTTGGACTGTGAATCCACTCTCCGTAGAGGAAGAAAAAGTGAAAGAGGTGTTAGATGAAAAGATGAAGCTTTTTGTGACAGTTGAAACCATGTCAAGTATGCAAAAAATTGGTGACCTGTAAAGCTCAAAACTGAGTTAAGGTTTCCAAACCTAATAGCAACAATCAAAAAAGACCTGTGGGATCTTCCTGTGGCAGCTAACAGCCAGCCCAGTGTAAATTTGAGAGATTATATGATCTGCAGCTGAGAAGTCTCGAATTCGGTTCATAAAAATTTTTTATATTCAAGAAATGTAAGAAAACTCTATTTAAGAGTGCTTATAAAACAAGCTGGTATATTTTTATATACTGCAAATCCGCAGTGCTGTAAGCCATGTTTCCTGAAAGCACTTTGTACATACACTGATTTAATGTTAAAATACAGTGCAGAAATATGTTAAAATCAAAAAATCAAAGTTCTGCCTAAATAACATGTATTTTGCATCAGAGTTTGAATAAGTGAAAGACTGGGGTTTTCCTGAGCTTTTGAATGTCTTTTGAGGTGAACACTGGTGAATATGTAAAGTATCGATAACCTGTACTACCCAAAAAGACAAATTTTGTGAATTTTGTGTGTGCAAAATGAATGAGTAAAGGGGAACAATAAGAAAATCTGATGATGATGAAAGTCTGAAGTGTGTGTGAATGTGCATCAAAGAACAATATAGAAGAAAACACATAACGCTTGAACAAGAGCGAAGGGTATTTACTAAGCACTGGATGGGCTGTAAATACTGACAACATGAAGAACTAGGTCAAGCATTTTTTTTTTTTTTTGTTACAGTGCTGCCACCCCTATATGTGCCATTTCTTTAGGAGATGTTGTTTAGTTTTTTCCTTTGTAGTTATAAATGTTAAATTAATTGAATCAAATCTACTTGGCTTTCTGAATCTTCACATAAGATAGCAAACTGGTAGCAGAATTAAGTTACCAGTAATTTTCACTGAGATATCTTGAGATAATCCTTTGCTATGTAATCAACTTTTCTGATTCTATAAGTTAATGTCCAGCTTTTCTTGTACTGCTACATCTCCGTAAATCTGCCTGCATGCAGCCATGCTAAAAAGCTGATGTGAATCACATTTGTCCTCTTAATCATCCTCAAAGTAGTTCCAAGGTCATAGACTGTATTGAAGCTATTTATGTGTTACTGTGTAAGTGAATTAGTGAATTTTGGTGAGTTAGTGAGTGTTGAGAGGTTTATCTAAGATGCACACTTAAATTGATTGTCCCATTTTGCAGTCTTATCCTAGAAGAACTGAGAGTTCCTGCATCCTTTATACTTGTCTGAAGTGTGTGACTGATGATAATATACATTACTAACTTACATTCTTAAGACTATTTCAGTTAAACTGATACAAACCCTTGGTAAAGATTGTCTTTTTCAACCTATATTAGTCTTTATTAGTTGGGTCAAATTAACTCTTTAGTTGGCTCAAACAATTTCTAAGTTAGACTCAGGCCTGTCCCTGTGTGGACATCCTGCTTACATCTGTGGATAGCTGTTCTGCACTAACGTTGCAGCCTCCCTCTTTGCTATCCCCTTATCATTATAACTGGGGTTTTGTTTCGTTCTCGTGCTCACTTTAGATTGCTAGCTTTGTCTTTGTTCGTTGCCTCATTTTTGCAGTCTTTTTGCTTTAACTGGGGTGGAGTCAGCACCGTAAGTATTTCTGCAGAGAAGTGGGACCGGGAAGCCATTTTGTGTATGAAACAGGGTGGGTGTTTCCTAGATTAAAATTCCTTTATTATAATTGCCATAGTGTGCTTTTGAAGAGCAGAGAGTTGGCCATCCACGCATGTAGATACTATAATGACCTCTGTATTGCAGCTGTTATGCAGTGACATCTGTGAATGCTGGAGATGAAGAGTGACACTGGCGCACTATTGCGAAGATAACACAGAAAACCCCTAGTATTTGTGTTCACTATAATATATAATAATAAAATTAATACATATTTATATACAATATAATTACAGATTTGAGTCTCTTTAGGGATCAATGAGTGTTCTGCTTTAAACTGTTCTACTCTTGGCATCTATCAAGGTAAAGCTCCCTTAAATTAATCCGAAATTTAGCTAGCTATGAGCAATTAATACACCCGAATCACTGTGTAACTGAAATGGGTAACAATATGACATCGTTAATTCAAAAGCTGGGCTCCATCATGTCCCTCTCAGTGTTGCCTACTCTATTTAAGAGAGCACTAGTTTTTTTTTCTTTTTTCCTCCATCATAGCCTCAGGTTGGGATTGTTCATAATCTTACATGAATTACATGGGAAGATAGGGTTTCAGTCTGGCTGTATGGTAATCATGGTGCACCTGGCTGTGGAGCAGGCAGGCAGAAAGACCAGGCAGTGAGTCAGAGTGCTGACAGTGGGGTAGAATGTTTTACAGAGGGGAGGTTATGAGATGGTCAGTTTGTGATTCTACAGTACTACCCTTGTGCCTTCTGTAAAGATAACTGACAGCTGTGGAGTGGCTTCTGTTGGAGAAGGAAGAGAATATTCTGTAAGGAAGCAAAGGAGGAATGTGAGGACTCTGTGAACAGTTCAAGTTCTGATCTAAGCCGCTTTTACAGTGAGCAACCCAAATAGAAGAATATCTTTAGGCATCTAATGGAGTTAGTGATGGCTAAAACAATGCCTTGGTACTGTTTGAGTCATGTGGAGTGTGCTGGTCCATGGGTTCTGTGGATCAGTTTACTCCAAGGAGGAAGATAAACACAGGTGCATGCTTGTTTTGCATAGGTGTGCACACTGGTTCTGTTTTCTAGCAGCACCTGTGTTGTTGCCCAAAGCTCTTGGGAGCTACAGATGAGTAGGTCAGAGCTTGCTTTTACAGGTTTTTCCTTCACAAATCCAGATACGGTTTGGAATAACTGTTCTATCTGTCTTCCCTTATGGCACTGCACAAGGATTTTTTTTTTTTTTTCACTGTTCTTATTCAGTATGCTTGTATGAGTCATTGGGGAAGGCATGCTGTTTTTTATCTCTGTATGGATCCCTTTTGTGAGACAGTTGTGGTATCTGATGAGGATACAGCCTAGATATCTATTAACAGACTGGGTATCACTTACATATGATGGTGGTAGGTGTGAGGAAATACCAAGCGCAGTCTTTCTCAGCTATATGTCCTGCAGATTGGTTTTGGGTGCAGAAGCTCGGTGTGCTTTCTTAAGAGAGATCTCGCCACATAGATGCAAGCCTTGTGTTTCTAGACCGGAGCGTTGCAGTGTGCCTGCAGAGGTTTGTGCCTGGAGCTTGTTCAGAAGGTAATGCAGAATTAATTTGCCTGTTAACTTAGCAGAAGCACCACAGTTTCCAGGTTCCTGTTTGTGTTGTTTAAAACACGAAAAGCTATGGGTTTTTTAGTAATTAGGATCACTCCTCTTGAACTGTGGTCTGCGTCGCTCGTTGAGCTCGGTAAGAACGCGCACTGCGGACACGTCGCGCTCGCTCTGTCACATGTACATGTGACTTCCTGTCCCGTGGTTTTCACACGATTCTCTGGTTTACCAAGGACAGGTATAATTTAGGTCTCATCTGACTGTTCTTAGGTGGTTTTTAAATTAAAGTTGCCTGATTTTAATCACCTACTTCAGATGAGGTAATTTAAACTGGTAAGGTGAAGCATTGATTTCAGCTCTCTGGTATTCTGTTACTATCTGTATTTTCGCAAGGGATTTTTTCCTCACTGGCTGATATAATCCTTCAAAGTTAATTTGCAGCTAAGCACACACCCTTTCTGTGTAATTTGGTGCTTTTTCTTGTCAGCCAGAAGGAATCTTTAGCTTAATAAAACTATATTTCATTTCATCCTATATTTGAAGGATGATATGGCTGTGTATGCCTTGCCTTAAGCTTGAATGAAAATGTCGAGAAAATAGTATTTCAATTTCCAATAAATGCATTAAGTGTGAAACATAATCAAATTCATAGTTCTGACATTTTTCTTTTAAGTCATTGTGGTCTAGTTATTTAGGAAAAAAATGCTTCATGAAATTCCACAGATGTGGAAATGAAGAGGGTACCTAACGTGTTTCAGAATCCTTTAGGTTTCAACCGCACAGACTCTAAATGAATCTCATAGACAATACACTTTTTTCCTAATGTCTACAGTTGTGTCTCTATTTCCAGACACTGAAACACTTAGCTTAATTTATTTAAAAAGCTTGGAAAAATTATCTCCTCCTTTCCAGCTTCAGAGTCGTTTAGAGACTGAAAAAAGGACAAAGTCTCCTGCCTTTTCAGTTTTTAATCAGTTTTTCAATTCTGAATAGAGTAATAAAGTTTAAGATGTTGGTATCTCTGCAGATATTGCGTAGAGCAAAAGTAAAAGTTATTACGGCAAAAGCCTTTATACTCCATTCAATATATTTTACGGAAAATTGTGCTCAGCATGGCACTGCAGTTTAAAACTGAACTGCAGGTAAGATATTTCCTCTCCCAGTGTGTATATGATTCAAAAAGCAATGTCTGTTTATTTGAGGACTCTTTGACTCAAAATAAAGTTCGTAATTGCCTAAAATAAGCATAGGCTTTGATACAGGTGGTTTTAGTTTTATACTTAATATAAGCTCTTTCAGAAAGAAGACTGTGTGTAGCGAACCAGTGCTTTTATACTGTAATCTGGATTTAAATAACACAGAACTTCTGGTCCGAAGAGGAGACTCGGCTGCCTTTTGCAAATGGAGAAACAATAAAATTTGAACAGGCTTTTTGGTGTTCCTTGTTTCTTTTGCCTGTGATAGATGTTGGATTTGTGTGGATGTGGTGGATTTTTCTCATAGCATTGACTGAAGAAAAAGTAGGTTGGGGAGATGACAGTAAGGTCTTTCTCCTCTGTCCCTTTAGATCTGAAAATGCAGCAGTCTAAACAGCACAGCATGAGTGTGGTGAGCTTGAGTACCAAACTAACCTCGAAGTGGGTTGTTAAATATCTACCTGAACTGCTTTGTAATTTTGCAAAATGTGTTCCCTCCCAAAACAAAGGGGCAGTTAAGACTGAATGACTTGAAAGCTGCCTTCCTGCCACATGAGAGCATTCCGTTAAAGAAAGTGAGTGTGACTCTGAGGACATGTGCAGGTATATCGAACCCTTTGAGTCTTGGAGACTTCCTGGAGCGTGCCTTATGATGGCACTCTTTGACCTCTCGTTTGTCTGGAAGAACGACGGGACTGTAACAGCTTCTTCCCACTCAGTTTTATCTTCTAGACACGGATTTCTGGATTTAATCTGTACAATAAGAACTTCACTTGTTTCACTGAATGCAAATTCTTATGGTTTGATAGAGGAAGATGTTGATCCACAGGTAAATGTGAGATGAGACTTCAGAGCTGCTTGAAAGGGTTCTATCATGTGAAGCTGAGTGATTCAGGGATTGGTTTAGGCTAATAGTTATCTTTCCCTACATTTTACACCTCATCTAAATCAGGAATGACTGAGAGACTGAACATCCATGCTGCATGCTGTTTGATGCAAAGTAGAGGTTTTAGTCCAGTTGAAACTAAAGCATTTTGTACAGGACTAGCAACAAAGCCATGGATTAACAGGTCTTACTGCATGTCCGTCTCCAGAGTGCATTGCGATGGCACGCACTGGTGGCCAGTATTGGAGAGGAGCTTGGGCCAATGGTACCTGTGTGGCACCAGCATTTTTGCAGATGAGACTTTGCAGGCCTGCAAGTGCTCCAGCATGTGTCATGTTCTGTAGTTGTGGAGAGAAAGTGACGGGAAATGTGTGATGTCTGGATGTGGGGAGAAGTGAAAACTATAGGTGTGTTTTCTTCAGTTATTCTTACTCTGTTTTACATTTGTTTTAATATATGCAATGGACTATTTTTTGCTGTCTTTATAGGAGGAAGAAGAGCAAGAGGAAGAAGATGATGATGAAGATGATGATGATACAGATGACCTCGATGAACTAGATACAGACCAGCTGCTGGAGGCTGAGCTGGAGGAGGATGAGAACAATGAGAATGCTGGTGAGGATGGAGAAAATGACTTTTCTCCCTCCGATGATGAGGAGCTTGCCAACCTCCTGGAAGAGGGAGATGAGGGTGAAGATGAAGATTCTGATGCTGATGAGGAAGTCGAGCTGATTCTTGGAGATAGTAAGTGTGTGCCCAGCTTGGTGACCACAGGTGACCTTGTCCTTTGTTTAAGGTCCTGACAAATATGCAACATCTAAGTCTTCCCTGAAATTATTTAGCTGACTTCCCCCATGCTGGTGTGAAAGGCACAAATCATCATGCTTGTTCACCTGTGGCCTCCCAAAGTAATCTGTTGGTAAAAACAGCTCTTATCTGAGAGAGCAACTGTGAGTTCTGTAAAGGAAGGTATCTCATTTCTTCATGTGCTCCCAGTTGTGTGTGTGAGAACTTGGCAGGCCAAGAAACTCTGTGAAGAAGCCTTGTCTGATTGCTTGTCCTTCAAGGTGGCACTGGTTGAACTGTTACCTGTCCTGTCTTCTGCCTTATTTGTACCTATAAAGACAGAAAAGCATTTTTGATCCTTGGTGCTATTCTTTCTCTTTTGTAATTGCTTAAAGTGCAAAACTGACATGGCATTTCGGACTTCACTTCCTTTTTTAGACTGTTCAGAAGCTAACACAACTTTTGGGATAAAATTTAAATTGTTCTCTTTTTCTGGCATGCCGCAGATACAAAGATTTGAAAAGTTAACAAAGCGTGTGTGTCTCTGTATGTGTGTAAGAAAGAAAAGTCTGAGCTTTTTATGTAGCAGTTCAATTTGGAAAAAGGCTTCACAAGACAGACAAGGTGAGTAGGATAGCATCAGGCTTGGGATTTGTGACACCGGATTCTGTTCCCTTTTTTGCAGGACAATTTTTGAGTATGCACAGCTAAGCCACTTAGCTCTTTGTAATTTTCAAGCTGTAAAATGAGGATGATGTAGTGACCTTAAGTTAAAAGGTTGGTATGGATAAGTAATAACAGGGTGTGAGGTGTTTGAAGTCCTGCAGGGACAGGAGATTAATGTGAGAGCTGAAGTTGGAGTCAAATCTTCTCTGCCAGTGCGCTGGAGGATTGAGCATGCCAGGCCTCTGTTTTGGCACCAACGTGGCTGGCAGACTCATTCATGTCCATCTTTTCTGTTAGAATGGAGCTCAGTTGTTTTTAAGGATGTGGCCAGACCAGGTTGCCAGAGTTATTCTGTGGGGTCAGTCGGCTCTTCTCTAGAAAGTAATAGGTATACAATGCAGGGACATATAGGACATTTACATGGCTCAAATTCACTAATAGAGTATTCAGGCCAACATTTTGGGATTGCTGGTAACTTCTGCCTGTTTCGGTAGCTGACAGGACCTTCTTGACACAACTCCACTTCTGTTTCCTCAGGAGGTGCAGGGCCAGAAGATATTAGGAGAGCACCCCGAGTGCTGTAACTTGAATTGTCCAAGGGGCAGAATGGAGGGGAAGTTTGGGCCATTTCAATAACTATTTCTGTAACAAAACTAGGTGCTACTTGACACTTAGTCATTTCATGTTTGCTCTGCAGAGCACTATGTGTTATGAAATGGACACGTTGCACACTGCTTATGGATAGAACCACTTGATCAGAACTTTGATCTGGTCTGTGCAGCTGGCCCATCCTGTGGCTTTTAGGTTGCTCGGCAGTGTCTTTGGGAACTTAAAGCAGGGAGCGCAGCTCTGCCAGGCTGATGTATGTGTGGTCCTTGCACAGGGTTTGATGAGTGATGTTCTGTAGCTTCTTCTCTGTGACTTCAATTTAATCTGGCTTGCCTTTTTTTCTCACCCAGCAAGAACAACTAAAACTCCCTCTCCTTTGCTTATGCTATATTCCAGGATTAAAAGTTGTAAGGGCACTGGCACTGTTGCCAAGTACAGATCTGAGGCATGGTGATGTATTTGGAGAATCCATGGAGAACCTTTTAAGCATACATTTGTCTTCCTCCTCCTTTGTCACCACCTTGCGGAGGGTAGATCTGTTTGTCTTGTCCAAGGCAGTTTATGCATTGTGCAGGTCTTTTAATACCTTGTTCCTGGGCCAGTGGAGTGTCCTTCTTGAAACGCACGTGTGACATAGGATGGAAGAAATATATGTAATTCTCACCAGCAGCATGGCTGACTCTTGTTTCCTCTCTTCTTCTGTAATCAAAAGCGGCATCTTCCAGGCAGGTCTATAAGCTTCTGCCCAGCAGTGAACTGCAATCAGGCCTACTTACAGACATGGAGCTCAAAATGGGAAGGTTTCTGGTGGACTGGAGAATACAGAGTTAGGAGATCCCTTTTCAAAGCTTTGGTCTGGTGTTTTAAAAAAATAAACACCAACCTTTTTCAGCTTCTCTTCTTCTCCAGAATTTCTAGATTGTTATCTCGCTTGTGCTTCTTTCCCTCTTACTGCGTAAGTGCAGCTGCTGCAGCACTGGCTGGTGTTTTGCAACTCCCCGTACGTGGCTGTAGCTGTTCTGGGAGCACTGATGACCCCTCAGCTTAGGCTCAGTACGATGGATGGTGAGACTGGAGCATCCCTCGCTTATCTTCAGGGAGGAGGGTTGGGGGAAAGGATTTGTGCCCTCTGCTTGCCTGTGATTTTGTTTTTTCCCTTAAGGAAAGCATCTGAGAAGGGGTGAACCTTCCAGAAGGCCTTGCTTACCTTGACAGGCATTTTAGAGATCCAGTGTAACTGAGATGGTTAAGAGGAAGTCTTGGTGTCTTTTTTTTAAACAAACAAACAAACCTGTTTTTAACATCTAGTTAACTGCAGCATCCAATGAATTCAGATAAGAAAAAGAGCCAACGTCACCTCTAAGGTAAGGCAGGAGACCTCTTGCTGCCAGAGCTTCTACCACTTCCCTCTTGCACAACTGAGGGAGGAGACATCTTATGTTTTAAGATAAAAAGCAACTCTATGTGTGACTGCTTCTGGAAAATCCTTTCACATGTTTTGTACCACAATGAAGAAACTCAGGAAAAGCACATATTTCAGGTCACCTTTAATGAGTGTCATGTAATTAAATTCATTACAGAAACCTTTGGGTTGCTAGAGGGAGGTTCTAGTTGTGAGTGTATGGATTGCTTCCCCCTCTGTGAGGAGGTCTCCCACTGTGCTGTGCAGAGAGGAGTGACAGGCCAGTAAGAACCTAATACTGGGAAAGTCTCGGTATAGCTTATTGTGTAATGAATTAGCCCCATGCATATCACACAGAGGCCGTAGTTCACAACATGAGGTTGGTGGAACTGTCAGGCTTGCTTTCAGGTAACAGCTGTGAGGAATGACTGCCAGATCCGTTCAGCCCCCAGCATGAAGAGCCGTTGCACTTAGGCGTGCACAGTAAGTTGTGGAGGCAGCTCACGTGCAGGTAACTTACTGCCAGTGTCCTGCTCCCCATCGTGGGGAAAAAAACCCACAAAAAAACGAATAGAAACAGCACTTGCTAAAGCTGCTCTCCTCATGACCCTCTGTTTTAACCAGGGAAAGAAAGCTCTGGTGCAGATTTGCTAACTGCTTTTGGTTGATTTGAAATGCACTAATGGTGTGAGCCGCCTCCGTCATTGCTGGGGAGCTGCAGGTGGTGGCCATCTCGTGTAACTATGGATGTGTTGCCTCGCTTAGCAGCCCTGGTAGCTGTGTTCTTCCACAAACCAAACATAACCTGCGTGTCTCCTTTTCAGCCGACAGCTCGGATAACTCTGACTTGGAGGACGACATAATCCTGTCTCTGAACGAGTGAGGAGTGACTGCCAGGCGGGGTGTTGGCAGGAGGAGACGCTGCCTTCCCAGCAGAAGACCGAAGACCAAATTGGAAACCGATTCTGAGCACCCCAGCCCTTTTTTTCTCCTGGGAAAACCTGAGGAACTCCAGCCCATCCGCTGTGTTGGTTTGAGTCAGTTTGAGGCTCAGGGCTAAGTCTGAGGCTCTACAATAAAGAGACCTGGGGTTAGGCCTCTTTTCTCTCTGCCTTTTTTTTTTATTTTTTATTTTAGGCTGAGATGACTCTCTTCTTCAAGGAAACTTCTGAAGATATTTCACAATATATTTTCTTTGTATAAAGTTCTTTCCTAAAGAACAGAAATAGTTTTATATAAAAAAAAAAAAAAGAGGAAAAAAAAAAGGCAAGTGTTCTAGTAAAGAGGGGATGGACTTTGTATTCCTGTAGTACCTTGTTACCATGGGGTAGGTTCGGGGGAGAAAAATTGTTTAAAATTAAAAGAGGCATTTTTATGCAGCTACTAAGTGAAATAAGAAGATCATGGTTTCTAAAATTGTTGAGGAGTGAGAATATTTTTATTTTAAATATGATTTTATTTTTTAAAAAAAAGCAACAGGTGTTAACACCTGCTAGCACGCCAGTGTGTTTCAGATGCTTTTGTCCTCCAGGGAGGAGCCCTGGGGGTGTCTGGTAACTGAAGTACAGGCTGTTTAAAGCAGAGATTCTCACTGTGACACCAGCGATAGTGGGAGGCTGAAATCCTGGCTTGGCCTAGTCAGAGCCTGGTATTCCCGAAGACAGGGGGATCTGGGATTGAAGTTTGAGCCCTCTTTCTCCCCTCTACCCTTTGTGATTCAAGTTTTTTTATTTTTTTCCCCCCCATCCCTCTTGCCCTCTGTGTGGAAACCGCAAAATTGAAGGCCTTTTTCTTTAATGTAAAATGTATTTATTAAAAAATTAAATACAAATCCTGTCTCTGTGAATTGTAGCCATGCATTCCTCTGCCACCCACGGCGCCCCTGAGGAGTGCAGCCCTGCGTGGAGCAGGGAGCTGTAGCTGGTGGCCTGGCTGCAAGAAGGAAAGGCAAAGGAAACGAGGGGTGAGATTCCTCCCAGCTGCTCCAGCCCACGGGGACTCCCAGCGCTGCACGGTGACGTTGCACACTGCCTGTGGGTTCCAGTCTGACTTCTTGGTTTGCCGGACAGCCTGGAATCCTCGGCACGGCGCGGCGTCCTCGCTGCGCGTGTCGGGGCTGGAGGGTGCTGCTCGTGCCAGGCTGTGATTTCCTTTAAAGCTGCACCAGGACATCCACTCTGCGGTTCAGCCGCAGGAAGCGCGGTGAGCTGCAGGGAGCTCCCACCACCTCGCTGGCGTGTCGAAGGCGGGAGCAGCGTGGGGCCTCCTCTTCCACGTGTGGTTTTGGTGGTGCGCAGGCTGCCTTGTGGCTATGCTGGCAGAAGGCACGTGAGGTGCTCCTGTTTGTACATGACAAGAGACCCTTCCTGCTCTTGGAAGGGAAAAAAAAAAAACAGTTGAGTGCTTGATTTCACTTTACAGCGTGCAACTGCACAGCTTAGTTCCGTGAGTCAGAACTGGAAGGTAAATGTGCTGTTTATTCCGTTCAGACAACATCCGCTCAACTTGTTACCCTGTCTTCATTTTGGCTGCTTCGAGAACAAGGTTTGAGGCAGAACAGGGAGCTGGATGCTTCTCACTCCTGGACACCACAGCAAGTTTTCCACCAAGACCTCTGCTCATTTCAACTAAGGCTGAAGGTTTCATTGCTTGAAGAGGAAGGATTTTCTTTTTAACCAGGAGAAGGGATAGCTTTTCTTCCCTCTAGCATCACATCTGCTTAATGCACTTACCCAGCACTGCTTGTTAATAATTAAAAAGAAAGGTTCTGCGGCAACTTATAATGGATAATTGTACCCTACAGAGTCGATAAAGATGAACGGGTCGCAATTGCTACAGCGTTTAAAACCAGCAATTGGAGCAACATTCTGATTAAATGAGGGGATTGAAAATCGGATGTGCCATCCAGCAGCTGTGGAAGCCAGCCTCTGCCTTATCGAAAAACATCTTACGCAGCTTTACCTGACAAAACGTGCTGCTCAGGAGGAGAGAAAAAAAAATTACAAAGCCTGTGCTCAACTGCTAATGACAGAGGGAGATAACTGTGCCAGATGTCTGTATCTTGTTCTGGCATGATACCACAGCTATAACGAGCTGCATCTGTCGCTGTTTTAGGCCTGGCTCTCTTGGAGAAGTTTACCAACTCTTTTTGTGAGACAGAACCAAACCATCTAGGATGAAGCTCCTGTTCATAAATTTGACTTGAAGGTGGGCTGCTGTAAGTGTATGTGCAATCCCTCCCTTCCCACACAGGGATTCAGAATTGAAGACTAGCAGGGATTTGGTGGTTTGTTTTTATCAGGCCATAATTCTGCAGCTAGTTGGGATGGGGGAAGTCTCACTGTTTGGAAAATCACCTCTTCCTCTGCATCATGATTTAAGCTATTTTAAAAGCACGGTGTTCGAAAAAACTCCTATAATCGTCCCGAATACACATAGCGTGTTGCTGATGTGGTGTCATATGGTATTTCTTCTCCTGTGCAGACACTACAGACCTTGGCTCGGGTGGAAGGGGCATTTCAGTGTCCTGCCAGCTGGCTAAGGCATAGCCCTACCTCTCGTGGCAAGGGAGGGGAGCCTTTCCAGGAAGGATGCTGCTTTTCCCCCATGATGTGAGCAGGGACCAGCCCAGCCCCAGCCCATCGGCATGGTCATCTTTACTCTGTGACCGCACCATGAGTAACTGCTCAGCCCATCAGTACACTGCACCACAGTTCCATGGAGTAGAGGCTGTGTAACCATCGTGCCAAGCACCCTGGGAGGCTGCATGCATATCCCCGCAGCGCAGTGGTTCATAAAAGTCTCACGGAGGCCACGGCTTGGAGAGCAGGGTAGAAACCTTGGGGCTGGCCAGCAGTTTAACCTGTGTGTTAGCCAAGGGCAGGAATCAAGGTACAGTTGGTTCATCAGCACTGGTCCTGTGCAGGTGCTGGGCACCTGGGACTGCCCAGGGCCAGCCCTCTGGTATACCTTGCTGTTGTAGTAACAACAGCCAACAACTGATGTTTAAAAAAAGGCTTTGTTAGGCAGAATATTTACTGAATGTTTAAAAAAAAAAATAAAAATGGGGCAACTCAGGCTAATGCTCTCAGACCACCCAATCCACCATCTCACACCCTGGTCCCACTTCGCATTTCAGATCACCCTCAAAGAGATGGACACCATTACCCTGTTGCGATGACCTTACTGCCACTGTTGTGCTGGGCTGAAAGACACCCCTGCCCTGCCAAACACCCCCAGCACTGCTCTACCTACCATTGTCCATTACCGACTGTTGTGGGCCTCCCAGCGAGAGCCATGGTGTTCCTCCCACCCCCCCACCACGTATCTTTTCCCCAGAACTGCCTCCCAGCCTGGTGTAACGGCCAAGCCTTGCCAAGCAGTTAAGATATGTGTGTATTATTTTGCTGTAATTATCTACAGGCCTGTTTCTCTCGGAAGCAGACTGGATGCATGTGGGAGGGGATGGGGGATGGGACTGTGGGGTGGGCCTTCGGCCTCAGCACTGTCTGTACAAGCCGCGTCTGCAGCTCTCGCATCCTGGGGAGGTGGGAAGGCTCAGGTCAGAGGGCTGATGCTGCTTCTCTCCCAGGTGTGGTTTTTTCCTTAAACTCTTCAACTTCTCCTTTACAACTAACTGTTAATTTGTTTGTAGGAGGGAGATTTGTTGGTCCCCCACTCATGCACACGTGCTCATACCTTTCAGCCGCCTCACTGGGACCAGAAATCCCTTTAAAAAAAATGAAAAATCTTGCCCAACCCAAAGCACGACAATACTTACATTCAAAAAAAACCCCAACCTGACATTATTATTGTCTGAAAAGGAACGCGGGAGATGGGGGTGGATTTCTAGCGGTTCCCCAGCTTTGCCATCAGGCAGCTGCAGCTTTTATCATGTATTGATTTCTCCTGCTCGCCCACCGTAACACACATGCACACACACACGACACATGTAACACATACCATGGGCTACAGCTCCCTGCCAGCGAGAAGCCAGCCAGGCGCTTCTCACTGCACTGCCACGCGCTCCGCCTCGGACTGAGTGGACACCTCCAACAGGTAGGATACTCTGACAAAAAGCTCTAATCACTCTGACTCTGGCCATAAGGGGTATTTAATAGCACTCGGTTTCAGATAACACTTAACGGTTACAATCGTTGACATTTGGCACTGTCTACATTACAACAGCATTGGGGACTCGGTCACGAGGTTAAAAGTCGGCGTCCCTGTAACCGTGTAAGACCAGGGGCAGCCTGGCTACCCTGCACCGTACGGCCACGGCGGTGTGATGGGTACCGCTGCGCTGCCCAGTGCAGCGAGCCTGGAGACAGGGCTGGGCTGCTGGGAGCAGCCACGGTGCTCCTCTGCTCCCGCAGCGCCCGTCAGCGCTCCCGGAGCCCGCTCACCTCTCACCGCACCGTGCCCGCACACCGCGGGCACAACCCTCCACGGCCTTGTGGCTGTACTCGGGCCCTCATGGACAGAATTGTGTTTCCCAGGGTACAGAAGATGCGTCATCAAGTGAACTACTAACCCCCTCATGATCACACTAACTCATGAGATTTACTTTTAATATAA
Organism: Tauraco erythrolophus; assembly: GCF_009769465.1. Classification (NCBI taxonomy): domain Eukaryota; kingdom Metazoa; phylum Chordata; class Aves; order Musophagiformes; family Musophagidae; genus Tauraco; species Tauraco erythrolophus. Next base: position 19,013,001 of record NC_141476.1, on the reverse strand, counting down.
TCACAGTATTAAATGTTTAAAAAACCAACCAACAAACCAACCCATGCTTGTTGATATCAATACATTATTAAATTAAGCAACCGCTCCTACATCATCAGCTGACGATGTCCCTACTGTGAAACTGCAGGGTTAAAAAATGAAAAAGAATAAAAGCATCATCAGACTGAGTTATGCTCCCTGCTGTATAGGTTTTGATACCAATCATACCTGAGAGCACCGTTCTAAAAGGGCCTTTGGCAGCTGTCAGCAAGTGAAGCTGCTCGGTCACAGAGACTGGTGCAACAAAGCTTTTGTTCACTTGCTTACCACCAAAACGAACAAACAAAAAAATCCCTGCAAATTTAAAGAAACTTTTAAAATTTAGGGTGTTTTTTTTTTTTCTTTTAAGCCCACACAATATTCTGTAAGCCTCCTAAAATCTACAGGCATCATTTTAAAAAATAAAGTATCCCCAAACCGAGCAGTGTGGATTTTAGCCCAACTTTGAACTAGTTACCACATCCTTAGGCTACTGAGCAATCCATCAGAGGTGCAGACGTCCTGGCTGCTCTCCTGCCTCATACCACAGATTGGAAAGGCGATGGAACCATCTCATCTTAAATTTCAAATTTTGATCTCCAGCATTTCCTACAGTCATAGATAAGTTATTTGTGGTAACGTAACACATTTTCAGACAGCCAGACATCTTTCTCTCTTTTTTTTTCTTGTAAGCCTGCAAACAAGTCTCAACTTTAGCAAAAAAAGTTCGCCGTTCGTCTTTCAGTAAAAGATTTCAGATAGTGCAACATGATTGACTCTGCAAACGGGCACCGACAGTTCACCAAAACCCTTCGTGCCCTCTATTTGTCATCTACATCTAATACAGGCCCAAGCAGGTTCGCCCCTTAAATGACTTTTTTTTTTTTCCTCCTGCTTCTTTTTTTCTTTTTTTTTTTTCCCTTTTATAAAAACAGGGAACGTCAAGCCTCATTTTTTGTTTTACCCAGGAACATCCACCTGACTGAGACATGTAGTGGGTGCTCTCAAACCTCACAGAATTGAATACGGAGTTGACTCCTTAGTAGCAAACTTTTTGCCAAGTATTAACTGTAATTTTTTTGTTGTGTATAAAACCCACTTCTATTCTTGATCAGGATTTGCTTCCTTGGTAGCTGGCTTCCTGGGAAGCTTCTATCCTCAAATAGAGAACCAAGAGGAACACATCCAGACTCGAATTTATGAAATAAAAGGCAAACAGGACCAAAAAAAAAAAAGCTACAGAACCAACCTTTCAGTCTCTCATACAGCACAAAGAAGAACCCCCTTCCCCCTCCCACCTTGCAGGACACGTATAAAGAGATGGAGGAGGAGCGGGAGGTTGGGGTCTGAGAAACTTAAATGGGTTGGGACCATCACCTTCCAGCTCCTGCCAGCACAGGGAACCAGCCCTTCCTGGGCCGTAAAAACTAGGATACCGCACAAGTTTAGAAATCCATCAGTGAACAAGGCTTTACTGACAACTTTTCGTACAGTTAAAAAATAAAAATACAGAACAACAGCGGACAGTGTCACATATTAAAAACGAATAAAATGGGCTCTATTTAAATGGCATTAAAATTAATTAGAAACTAAAAATCTTACCACTTTGGTCGAGGTGTTTTGAGCCTCCACCAAAATGATCGGCCTTAAAAACAACTGGGCTGTGTGACACACAAAGAAAACATGGAATTTGAAAAGACAGTGTGGGCTAGGCAGTGTCTTTGACTATAACTATCACCATATGTTCTTCTTCTAACTTTCCCAATGTCCTTAGTGCTGACTGGAGGTACTGCTGAGAGAATTCACACGGAGGGAAGGCGTAAAGCATGCCTGTGCTGTCTCTGCCCTTCGCCCCTCCCACGGGCAGGCTGATAACCCCAGCAGCCTGCTTCTGTTTCAAGTAGGAGACCAGATTCCTGAGAAGCCGTCGCTGCAAGCCGGGCTCTACAACAGGGAAGGTCCCCTCCGCCCCCGCCCCTGCCCCTGCCGGGGCAGACTGGGTCGCCAGGAGCACGGCGTAGCCGTTGGGGCTGCCTTGTTTGATACGGCGAGTTACTTCATCCAGCTTGGGCTGGTCGAGCCGAAGTCTCTGGGCAATTTTGAGCTGCGTTAACTTCCCGCCGGACGAATGGTCTTTGAGGAGCCCGTTGATGACACCGAGGTCTCCCTCCAGGATGTGCATAGAGGTGGGGAAGCAGCTGTTTTTTAGCACGAGAAGCCCGTTCCAAGCAAGCTGCAGCGTCTGAGCGTATTCCGATAAATTCTTTAGCTTTTTGGTCTCGGATTTTGGCTCCTCGTGAGCTTTTGATTCCGATTCACCAGTTCGATGATTGCGTTCGCTGTCCCTTTTTTTGGGCTGGGGAGCATCGGATGCCTCACGATGGGGCTTCTCCTCAGTCGCATGACGATTGTTCTGGAGGGAGTTGCTCTGCTCTTTCTCGGCTCCGGATTCTGTAGTGTGATTCTCCTTGCGAGCCCTGTCTGGGCTGCGGTCTAAAGCTGGCCCACTGGCCTTTGTCCTGCTTCTGTCCTCGTAAGGCGAGTGAGTAGTCCTCCCGCGGTCACTGGAAAGACTCCGGCGTTTCCGCCTCTCTTCCCACGGTTTGGGCACGCCGCGATCGCTGTCGCTGCCCCAGCGCTCTCCGCTCCGGCTACGCACCGATCGGCTGTAGCTTTCCAAGTTGTTTCTGCGTTCGGCGTTTTTGGCAGGGCTGGCCCAGTCTGCCTCTGCAAAGCTCCTGTCTCTGTCCGAGTACAGGAGATGCGGAGGAGTCCTATCTCGCACCCTCAAGTCTTGCTCTAGGCTTCTGTGTCTGCTGTACCCGTCAGCCAGCAGTTCGTAGTGCACGGGCAGCGGTGCGGGCTGGTACTGCTGCGGGTATCTTGTCTCTTCCGCTTTGGCAAAATCCACTCGGAGTCTCCTCTCTGGTCCGCCCAAAGGAAAGCCCCTCATCTGCGCGCAGGCAGCCTGGGCAGCATCCAGGCTTTCGTACTGGATATAAGCGAAGCTGTCTCCCTTCACGTAGTCAATAGTCCTGATGCTGCCGAAGCGGTCGAACTCCCTTGCCAGGGCAGCCAGGGAAGTACTCGGACCAAGACCACCCACCCACAGCCTGGTAGTAGGGTTGGCTTTCCCGTAGCCAATTTTGATAGGGTTCCTGCCGACAACGCGGCCCGACATGGCGACCTTGGCCCGATGCGCCATGTCCAAGTTTTGGAACTTGAGGAAAGCATAAGCCCCGCCCTGGCCCCGGGCCGGGCGCTTGATCACCACTTCTTCGATGATGCCGTACTTCTCGAAGGCACGTCTCAGCTCCACCTCCGAGACGTTGTGGTCCAGGTTGCCGATGAAGAGGTTGCGGGTCGCTCTCTGATCGTCCTCCGGCATCAGGTCTTCCTCAGCCACGATGGGGTAACTGTAAGGGCGGCCGCGCTCGTCGTACAGCCCGTAGTAATCCAGGGCCCTCTCCCGCTCCCGGGAGAGCCCGATGGCGGCCGCTTCCAAAGCGAAGGCGGCGGCCGCAGCGTGCGCGTGCCTGGGCCGCGGCTCCCGCAGCAAGGGGCTGGTGACGGGAGAGAGCGATCGCTGCTTGTACTGGTAGGTGCCGTGGATGGGCGGCAGGTACCCCAGGGGCTCCGGGGAGGGCGCGGGGGGCGGCGTGCGGCTCCTCCGGCCCCCGCGCAGGTACACCGGCTCCACCTTGAGCGGCCGGTCGTAGAGGAGCAGCTGCCGAGCCCGAGCATGCCGGCGGGCGTCGCGGGCATCCCCGGGGTGTCGGAAGTTGACGTAGGCGACGCGGCCGAGCTCGGGCGTGTGCGAGAGCTTGACGCTGATGTCCCCGGCGCCCCCCCCCGCGAAGCGCTGGAAGAGGCGGAACAGGCCGTCCTCCAGCAGCTGGTCGGGCAGGGCCGCGCTCAGCCCGCTCACCAGCAGCGTCTTGTACTCACAGGCGCCGGGCGGCTCCCCGGCCAGCCCCGCCGAGCCCCCCAGCGGTGCCAGCAGCAGCGAGGGCGCGGCGCCCGGCGGGGGCCCGGCCAGCAGCAGCGAGGGGGCCACCACGGCGCCCGGCAGCGCCTTGGCCTTGGGCACGCCGAGCGCCCGGGAGGACGAGGAGGAGGACGACGACGACGAGGGGGCGGCCTGGCTGCCGCCGCGGGCGCCCGAGGCCGAGCCGCTCCCCGCCGGGCGGTGGTTCGAGTCGCCGCCGCCGCCGCCGCCGGCGCGCTCATCGCCGCGGTGGCTGCGGGAGCTGGAGCCGCCTCCGCCGCTGGTGGTGGTGGTGGTGCCGCCGCCTCCGCCGCCGCCGCCGCCGCCGGGCGTGGACTTGTCCCGGCTGCTGCGGGAGGCGCCCGAGCTCCGGTGCGGGCCTCGCCGGCTGCTGCTCTCGCGTTCGCGCTCGCGGGGCCGCTTGGCGGCGGCGGCGCGGCCTCCCCCAGCCCCCGGCGGGCTGGAGTCCCGTTCGCTGCCCCGCTTCATGGCGCCGGGGCCCGCGGCTCAGGAGACGCCTCCGGCGGCCGCCGCCATCTTGGACAAAAGGGAACGAAGGCGGCTCCGGCCGCCGCGCCGCGCGGCCTCTACGTCATCGCCCCGCGTCCCGCCGCATGGCGGCGTCAGGGGCGCGATGGCGCCGCACGGCGACGCGACGCAAGGCCGCCTCCCGCCGCCGGGACGGCCGGCCGCACGTGACGGCGGGCGACCAATCGCGAAGCGCGGCTGCGCGCGCGCGGCAAAACCCCGCCTCCCGCTGAGCGGCGCGCGCGCGAGTGGGACCAGCGCCCCGGGCGCGCGCGCGCGGGAGCGCTCCCGCCGCGGCGCCGGCGAGGAGCGGGGAGCGGAATTTCGGGGAGAAGGGGGAGGGGACGAGGGAGGGTGTTTTGCGTCCCGCAATCATGTCACACGGCACGTGTCCGCCCGGTACACCGTTGCACTTTAATGAACGTCCCGTACAGCGCGCGCCGCCTCAGCCGCCGGCGGGGGCGCGCGCCCCGGCCCGCCCCTCAGAGGTCCGCGCGGGCGCCGGCGGCCCGCGGCGCGTACTTGGGCATCAGTTCGTGGATGCGGCGGATGAAGTCGGACTTCTCGGCGCAGCCCTTGCACGCCTCGCCCCAGTCGTCCAGGATCCGCCGCAGCTCCTTGACGCGCAGCTTGCGCAGGTCGGCGGTGCTCAGGTCGATCTGCTTGTCTGCGGGGAGAGCAGAGGCGCGCTCAGCGCCGCGCCACCGGCCGCCGCTGAGGGGTCCGGCCGGCTGCACCGCGGAGATCCGTGCGGCAGGCCAGGGAGCCGAAAGGCGAGAGGGAGAGAGGTGCCCGGCTCCCGGGGGTGGACGGGACATCTAGGTTAGGCTTTCGACAGCAGATAAGGTTTTTAACACTAAAAGTCGTGATTAGAAGCCAGAAAGTTGGGTTGCAGCTTAGATGCTGGAGTTTCACAATAGCCCTGAAACCTCCTTTGTGTTTTCTCTTCCACTGGATTAGTAAAAAGTAGCAGAGCAATTTCAGAGGGAAGATAAACAAGCGACAACAACAAAAAGCTTTTTAGGAAGCAACAGGACGTTAGCACGAGAAACAAGAAGTGTAAAGACCCACAATCCAAGGGGTGTCTCCAGGCAACGTAAGGGCAGAGAGAGAGGGAAGCAGTCGGAGGTATTTCCAAGACTGTTTGTGCTTCAGATCAGTCTTTCCAGGAAGAGTATGTCATCTAGGAACGCGAGAGTTCAAGGAAGGTGGAAAGAAACAGAGTGCTGAACGCTCTGAGCAGACACCGGAGGAGGTGAGAATGGAAGTGTTTATCAGCCCACTACTGGCAACTGTAAGAGCAGCTCGGACTACAGAGCTCAGCTAAGGGCTCGAACCCTGTGTGCAAGAGATCATCCCAGGCCATAGGACACACCTGGCTGCTCCCCAGGATGAGCCTCATGGCACGCTCTCCTAAATACAACATTCCAAAGAGCGATTTGAGCACAGTAGTGCTGATGTGCCTGGGAGTGAGTTACTTCAAGGCACGTCAGTGGCTCTGCAGAAGCTAAGAAGGGTTAGGAGCCAGCACTCTTACCTGAGCATCTCCATAAAACTCTCTAGGATGTTCATGGAGAGCAACCCAGGATGTGCAACCTAATTAGATTAGTGATCTTGCTACAGAATTTAGGACTGAGTAGTTTTAGCATGCTGGTTTACCCCAAATGATCCATACCCCAGAAAAGCACAGGCATTTCCCCTTCTGCTTGCAACTCACCGTATTTTAGTTCACAGATCTGACTGTCTTTCTTCTTTAGTTTCTCACAGATCTTTTCCACGGGGATGTGATGACTCATGGGCTTTGATACCTCATTAATGATTTTGGTGGCTGCATCGCTTGTGGCCCCAACATAATAGCACTAGAGGGAGAAAAGAATGAGGTGGGGACGCATGGAAAAACACTTCTAAAAGGAGAGTTTTCTGTCTGTCTTCTCTCCTCACTTGGTTTTGCAGCTAGATGTTTACTGCTACAGTACCTTTCCAGGTGACCGCTACAAACAAGCAAAAGGAAGCCTAGCTCTGAGCAGACACTTCCCATCGCACTGCATTTAAAGCTGTTGAGGCTGGTTGTCTTGTTTCTCAACTTTTTAAAAAATTGGATTTGATTAAAGTCTTCTTCATTCAAGGAGAAAGACTTTCTGAAGCGTTCCCCCTCTGCATTTCTGATGGCGTCTCTGCAGTTTTCTTCTTAGGGGAGTTCAGGGCCTTTTCCTCGGGGCTCTTCATTGGCAGACTGCCCTCTGGTTTTAGTTAGGGCAATTTGGTTTTCCTTTATTTAGTTTTCAGCTAAGCAGCTGAAAAGCATAAATATTTTAACAGTTTATATAATGCCCCAAATACAGTTTAAGGGACAAGTAAGTCCTACAGCAAATAAAAGCTCTGTAATCCCCAGCGCTTCAGTAACAGAGAGAAACAAGGTCAGCTAGTAAGATGTCTCTTGACAGATTTTTTTTTTTTTTATTTTCTTTCTTTTTAGGGTGTGGAGGTCAAACTCAAGTCCTCTCTTATAAAAAATACAGGACCAACTGTGGCCACAGAGCTAGGAAGAGCAAGCAGCCCTTGGGAAGCCATATCCTACAAACTCAGAAGTGCTATTTTCCCCTTGTTTGCCAAGTATTCTACAACTTATTCCCTCAAGAGGCAAGTATCATTGACGACTACTACTTACCAGGCGGTTCTCTTTGCCTTTTGCTTCTTTGCAGGATTTCAAGAGCTCCTTTTCAATACTGGCAGGTGTGAATGCAACATCGTTGTCCTTTAGACTCTGGTAGAACCTTCCCAGGAACGTAACACACACTAGAAGGGAAGATGGATGGAGTTATCTGCCACTGCAGTGATCTCGTGGCAGCTCTTAAGAGGATGCTTGTAGGGAAACAAAATAAGGGATTTGGAGAACAGAACTTCTAGAAGCTGCATTAGGAGTCACTGACTTCACACGTGTTTCAGTAAGTCTTTCAGAGTACACGTGAATCAACAATGTGCCCTGGTGGTTTTGGTGGGTTTTTGCCAATCTGAGAAACCAGATCCATGGAAGTGTCCAGTGGCTTCTGTACACTGTCCTGAGCGAGCAGCAGGACTCAGCTGAGGGGTACAACAGAAAACAGTGCCTGTGCAAAACCAGAAACTTAATTCTATGTCTTACTCTTGCTGCTTTAGGAAGCAACTTGTGAGACCACAGGCTTCAAAAACAGTTCTGACTGAAAAACAACTTGCTCTATATGATCCCGTTACAGACTCCATGTGTGCTGGTTTTAGTAATATGGTACATCACTGATAATCAAGTTGGTTCAGTTCATAGGTGAGTTATTTCCAAGAGAAAAAGAAGTTACGTGATCACATGCTATGTCCACTTGGCGTGTTTCTCCTCTCTTCATTCCCACAAGCTTCTGAATCGGTTTCAGACTGAAAGAGGGAGGAGTCTTAAAGATAACAGAACTCCCACAAGTGCACCAGCAGTTGAGAGGACAGATCCAAGTCCCTGCCTGTAAGAAGGGCAGGTACAACTCAGTCCTTATGCTTTGCCTTTGGCAGCGGCCGCTCCGTACACGCTCCAGACTAAGCACAGCACACCCCTGTGTCGCTGGGGAGGAGGGCAGACAGCTGCGGTGATGGCAGCACGCAGGACCTGTGCGATGGGGCGACTGAGGGGGACACTGCAAGCGTGCCAAGTGTCAGATTTCCCTCATTCTGCTGCTCACACAACTCGCCTGTGAACATTGGCATCACCTGGACAGAGAGGTCAGTGGCCCCGCCAATTTCTGTAGGAGGACCTGTGGGTTTTTGTGACTTCCAGGTGTGAGGCAAGTGCCGGGCACTGCCCTGCCTCTAGAGGGAAGGCACGAGTTATGTCTTTTATGCAAGTTGTTTACGTCAGCAGGAGGGGATCGGTAAATATTACTGTCATTAGCAATTTGTATTCAAATCTGAACACAAGCCATGGCACAGGAAATGGGCAAGTACAGGAAATCGAGTAAGACCATCACAAAACCAAGTAGAAACTTACTCTCGTTATATTAAAACTGGAAGTCATTATAAGCTGGGCCATTTAGGAGAACATTTTTTTGTATGCATACAACACTGTCATTTACCTCACATCAGTCTGTCCCGTCACAGACACACACTGATGTCCACTGTGCGCTGTTTGGAAGTGAAAACCTTTGGAAAGAACAAAGACGCTGCAGGCAGTGCTACTGATGACTACAATACACTTGAAACAAATTTCCAACCTAGTGCTGGGACAGCAGCCGAAAGTTTTGGTTTACTAGGGCCCCGCCCCCTCCTCCTGCCGTACTGTTTGTCTCCCTACCAAAGGAGGAAGGGGTGACCACCAGTATCACAAACTCCCAATCAGTTACTATAGCCCCACCTCAAGTTTTCCTTGTTTCACCTGGGGAATCTGTTCTGTTCCACTGTGCAAGAGCAGTTTAATTTGCCCTGCAGCTCAACAGTGTCCACCCCAGAGGCTTTGGCCTTTAGGTGGTACGTAAAGCGCCCAGTTTGACTTAGACCAGCTGAACACTGCCTCGGCTTTACGCGTTAAAGGGCGGACACCCAGTGTTCCAGCGGTCAGCGGACAAAGCCGAGGTAAACGTAACATGGTGATGAGCAAGAGGGGACTCCAGGTGAGTAACTGCGCTCGCTTCCTCTTGTTCGCTGCCTCGCAGCGCTTCCCTGCTTCGATGCTCCGGTCACCGTCACCCAGCTCGGACAGGAGACGGGGTCGGCACTTCCCTCCGCCCCGCCTGGCACACCTTTCCCGAGCTGGGAAAGGCGAGCAGCCCATCTCTGCCCAGCCTGAAGGGGAGGCGATCCGGCCTCCCGGGGCCGGCGCTTTCCTTCGCCGGGGGAGCTCTGCGCTACCGCTAACCCGGCTGGGAAGAGACCGGCAACTTTCCGACGCGGCTGCAGCACCCCTGGGAGGGAGGTCCCGGCCCTCCCGCGGGACGGACGGGCCCCAGCCGCGGGCAGAGCGGCACCACCGGCAGCCCCGCCCCGCGCCTCCCGGGGCGGCGCTGCTCTGCCGCGGGCCGCCAACTTCCCGAGCCGCTCAGCGGCCGCCGGGACCTGGTCCCCTCCGAGCAGCGCTCCCGGTCCGGCGGCACTTGGGCGGACTTGGGAGACTTTTCCTGCCCGGCAGGAACGGCTCCCGCCGGCCCTGCCCCAGCCCCGGCGGCGCAGGGCTGTCACCGCCCTCCGCCGACGGGGCGGGGGGCGACCGGAGCCCAGCCCCCAGGCCCGCCGCGGGCCCGCTCCGCGTCCCGGCCCACCGCACCGGTGGGTGAGCCGGGCTGCGGCGGCAGGAGCGGCCTCACCTCGCCGGACCCGGGGGCCGCCAGCCGGGGCCCGCCCCCCCTCCGGCCCGGCCCGGCCCGGCCCGGCCCCACTCACCCTCGCACTCCCCGTCGCGCAGGGCCCGGCTGCCGGCCGGCAGCAGGAGCAGGACCAGCGCCGCCCAGAGCCCGTGGGCCGCCCGCATCCCGCCTCACTCGGCAGCCCCCGCGCGCTGCGCCCGCCGCACCGGCACCGGCACCACAGCCCCCGCGCCGGCTCCCCCCGCCGCCGCGGCCCCATTGGCCCGCTCCCCGCCCGGCTTCCACGCTGCCTCCTCCCATTGGTCGCGTTGCGGCCTCCACGGGAGAGTTGGCGGCCGCTGATTGGGGGAGGCGGCGGAACTCCGGCGCGCGGAGAGTTTCCCCGCCTCCTTTCGCCGCCATTTTTGTTAAGGGAAAAACGTCCTCGTGCGCTTCCTCACGGGTGCCGGCGGCCGCCATCTTCTAGAGGGGCAGATTCTCACACCTGCGGCCGGGCTGCGCTGCGGGGCGCGGCGGGCACGGGGCCGCGTTCGCTCGTGGCCAGTGCCCGCCTCGGGGCCGGGCCGAGCGGCACCCGCGGGGCTCGGCTGCCCGCGGCGAGCGCCGGGAGCAGACGGGCGGCGTGCGGCGTCCCTTCGTCTCCGGACTGTGGTGCGGCGGCCGTTTGAGGCGCGTGAGGTGAGGCTGAGGAGACCGACCTGGGGGGCGGCCTGAGGGCCGCGAGCAGCGCGGGGTTTGGCGCCGATGGAGGCTTCGGGGTGTCGGACCTCCGTTTCTCTCGGTTCCAGCGGGCTGAGGGTGTCCGGTGTGAGGCCGGGGGTGGGATCTTGGCGGGGCAGGGGAGGAGCCTCCCGGAGGGGCGGCCGTCGGGAGGGCTCTGCCTCCTGCGAGGCGCAGCGGCAGGAGCAGGCTTCGCCTCGGCCTTGTCTTCAGCCCACCTAAACCTCTGAACGGGGGGTTTTGCTTATGCCTGTGCGTGCTGTGAGTTATATCCTGACTTCTTGGAGGTGGGACAGCTGAAAGGTGAGCGGTTAAATTAACAACTTGGAAATAGCTTGTTTCTGTTTGTTTATTTTTATTTTTTTTTTGTTGTTATTGTTTTTGTAGAACCAAGGGAACAAATGTTTTGTTCTGTTTTGCTTTCAAAATTCCTCCTTACTATCCCAGTCGCTGTGCCTTTCACCTTTTGTTTCTGAAGCCCTCACAGAGAGTGCTGGAAACTGCCGTGAACAATCCCTGACCCTATGAGTTTATCACTTACGTCTCATTGAAGTTGTGGGCCAGCTGCGGGAGGAGTGCACACACCTGTTGGTTGCTTCTTGTCTTGTAGGGCTGTATGTTTAACTGTATGTGTCCTAGGATATCATTCTATTAAAAGAAGGTAGAGGCAAAGTCATATAGCCCTGTGCTACAGTGATGGAGCACACATCTTGGCTTGGTGGGTTCTTTTGGAGTGGGTCCAGAGGAGGCTATGATAATGGTCCGAGGGCTGGAGCACCTCTCCTGTGAAGACAGGCCGAGAGAGTTGGAGCTGTTCAGCCTGGAGAAGAGAAGGCTCTGTGGAGATCTTCTAGCAGCCTTCCAGTACCTAAAGGGGCTACAAGAAAGCTGGAGAGGGACTTTTGACAAAGGTGTGTAGTGATAGGACAAGGGGCAATGGCTATAAACTGAAAGAGGGGAGATTTAGATTAGATACAAGGAAGAGATTGTTTACAATAAGGGTGGTGAAACACTGGAACAGGTTGTCCGGAGGAGTTGTGGATGCCCCATCCCTGGAATTGTTCAAGGCCAGGTTGGATAGGGCTTTGAGCAACCTGATCTAGGGGAAAGTGTCTGTGCCTGTGGCATGGGGGTTGGAACTAGATGATTAAGGTCCCTTCCAACCCAAATCATTCTATGATTCTTGGTACACGCAGGGTAATGAGGCAGACTAGTTGTGCCTGCCCCAAACAAAGCCATGGTAGAAGCTATGGGGAATTTTTTACTGTCTAAGTGTGAATTTTCTTGCGGGTCATCAGCTGCAAATTATAAGCCTGATGAGGAGAGAGAGGCAGGATGGGGGAGGAGGAGCAACCTGGTTCAGCAAAGGTCACGTAACAGGTGAGCAGTAATTAGTACTCTGTATCTTGTCGGTGTGAATAATCAAGTGTTTATCAGATAGAAGAGGTGGCTTTTCACTTTCCAGATCTTGTTATCTCTCAAAATGTGTTTATTAAGATTGGTAGTGATATTGTCCTGTGGTTTTGTTGTTGGTTTTTTTTTTTTTTTTTTTTTAAATCAGTCCGTAATGATTTCCAGAATTACTCAATTCCTTTAGAAAGATTATGGGCTTTTCTGAACTTATGCTGATTGTGCACCAAAGTCACTAAGTTGTGCGGAGAAGTGGTTACTTAAATTGCCCTTGTTTACATTGTTATTAGGAAGATGCAAAGGGTGCAGGAGCCAGCGATGAGGTTTTCTAGTCCTGTTCAAAATTGTGCAGTTAGACTGATTAAACAGAAAGTATTAGCTCTCTTTTGGGGAGTTTCTAGTGCTATGTCCCTTATGGTTACTCTATGCCACAGGATGCTGTGAGGGACAGAGGTGGTTGTGTTTGTTCCCCATACTCGTGGAAGTGTTTAGCTGTGAGTTTGGTCATAGTTTTAGCTAAGCCAAATAGTATTGAAGAAGTGAAGTGCTGAGGAGTAGGAGTGTTACTGTGCCAGGGAATGATCACAGATTTAGAGCTGGAGCATGTGGCCGAGTGAGGAGTAAACCTATGATCATAGTGCAGAGTGCCTTGATGATGGATGGGTAGTCTGCTAGGAATTTATTGTTGCATGTGAGACTCTTCTCCAGGCATGGGTGGTTTTACAGTGAAGGCCAGGTGTTATTCCATTGTATCTGGGCATTTATGAGTGAGAGAGAGGTGGGTAATTTAAAGAATACCTAAACAGAACTCCTCTTTTCAATTTTGTCTGTGGAAAAGGGTGATGATTAGAGAGAAGCAGAAATTGATTCCAGCATTTAAATGATTTGCTTGTTTTTGCCATTGATAACCACCAAAGTTGGGATTGAGGTTGTTTCTAACCAAGCAATTTCCGTAGCTGAAAGTGCTCTAATTGGGGAAGAGGAAAAAAGAAAAAGGAGGAACCGTGCAGCTATGTATGTTTGGTTTTGTGCTGGGGGCTCCTGCAGCATATGGATTTGGTGAGCTAGTAGTACAATAGGAAGATGTGAGCAGGGTTGGGCTACAAGGGGAGCTGGAATATGACCAGCTTTGTAACGAAATTCATACCGAGTTGCACAAGTCTTGTATTGCTGGCAAGGTGCACTGGCAGCCCAGAAAGCCAGCTGTATCCTGGGCTTCATCCAAAGCAGCATGGCCAGCAGGTCGAGGGAGGCGATTCTGCCCCTCTACTCTGCTCTTGTGAGACTCTGCCTGGAATACTGTGTTCAGCTCTGGGGCCTCCAACACAAGAAGGACATGGAGCTGCTGGAGTGGGTCCAGAGGAAGCCCACAAAGATGATCCGAGGGCTGGAACACCTCTGCTATGAAGACAGGCTGAGAGAGTTGGGGTTCTTCAGCCTCGAGAAGAGAAGGCTCCAGGGTGATCTTATTGCAGCCTTCTAGTACTTAAAGGGGGCCTACAGGGAAGCTGGAGAGGGGCTTTTTACAAGAGCGTGTAGTGATAGTGCAAGGAGCAATGGCTTTAAACTGAAAGAGGGCAGATTTAGATTAGATCTAAGGAAGAAATTCTTCACTCTGAGGGTGGTGAGACACTGGAACAGTTTGCCCAGAGAAGTTGTAGATGCCCCATCCCTGGAGGCGTTCAAGGCCAGGTTGGATGAGGCTTTGAGCAACCTGGTGTAGTGGAAGGTGTCCCTGCCCATGGCAGGGGAGTTGGAACTAGATGATGTTTGAGGTCCCTTCCAACCCAAACCATTCTATGATTTTATGAAACTGTTGAAGCTTTCTTTTTTTTTTTTAGAGAGGGAGAGGTATTTGAATGATGTATTTAGATTTCAATCTGACTAGTGTGGCCTTGGCTTAAATAAAGTACTTGACTTGCACTGGAAAAATTGTTGGTTTTAACAGAAACTAGATTTTTTTTCTCGTAACTTCTTTAAATCTGAGGGCTTCACACGTCTTTTGTGGGTACCAAATATAATTTTATTTTCTATGCTTGGTTAATAAAGGTTTTTTTGTTCAGCTAAAAAATTATTTTCTGAGATTTGGGAAGGGTCTGATTTACAGACTTTTTTTTTCAAGTGTCAGGTGAACACTTTAGCTAAGCCACATTTTGATATTTTGGCTGCGCTGTCAAGTACCTTGTTACAGTTTACCTCCTTTCAGCATTTGTATGTATGTGGCGTGCACTTAAGGGTGGCTGGGTAGTTTATGGACACCCCAGGGCCAGCTTAAGTTAGATAGCTACTACATTTTACTGCTAAATATCTTTTGGGACAAGTTTAGTATTTTTTTGTGTGTGTTTGTCAAGACAGGATGGGAGAAATGGGTTACTTTTTCTGTCTCCTGAACCTTGACCTGGTTTATTAGCAGTAATGGAATTGGAAGTACTACAGATAACAGTAATTATCTGTTTAATCTCAATCTTTTGAGATTACTGACATGTAGCATACACTGTAGCTGTTAATTCACAGATCCTGTGTTCCTACATGTCTTGCTTACCATTTTTTTGACACCCATTCTGTTGAAATGATTAAATTTAAATACTTCAAATTGAGAAATTAAATCACTGCTAAAATGTCTTGCTATTGCAATAAAACAAGTAAAATAAGCTGTCGCTCATCAAATAGCAGTCCACCCAGTGAAGTATGCATTGGAGAACTAATGCCTGAGTGAGCTGATCTCTGAAAGTATTGCCTCAAAGCTGTGTATAAAAGCTTGTGATGGACAAGCAGGTGTCTCAGGCCGTTACACGTGTCATATTGGCCTGGTTTCGGCTGGGACAGAGTCAGCTCTTCCTTTTAGCAGCTAGAATTGCTCCGTGCTTTGGTTTTAGTCCGAGACTTGCTCCGAGAAGAATGCTGGCAGCGCACTGATGTTTGTAGTTGGCACTGAGACCTCAGGGACTTTTCAGCTTGCTGTGTTCTTGCCAGTGTGCAGGAGCACAACAGGATAAGGGGGGGAGCATGGCCGGGACAAGGGGTCCATGACTCTCCTTACGGATTTGTGCTTAGATTTAGGATTGAGAGCCAAACTGGCCAATTAGTATTCCATATCATGCAGTGTCATGCCCAGTATAAAAGTGAGAGACAGCTGGAAAGAAGGGCCTTGGCTCTTCTGGGACTCTCACACTCGGACTCTGAGTGCTCTCTCTGTCTCGCTCTCTATTTTTCGGGCCTCTTGCTCCTCCGGGATTGTGGTATTGGGATTTATCTATCTGTTTCGGGATCGTTAGTTCGGGACGAGACGGGCCTTGGTCAAGGGGTGGTGAGCAATTACACCGTACATCACTCATTTGTATATATGTATCATTGTACCTGTATGTATATATTCATATATTAGCAGTAGTAGTATTAAATTGTTCGTATCTCAACCCATGGGTCTCTTTTCCTTTTCTCCTTTAATTCCCTTCCTCATCCCCGGGGGGCGGGGGTGGATGAGTGAGGGGCTGTGTGCGGTTTAGTTGCTGGAGTGGCCTAAACCATGACACAAATCTACCTGACTGAACAGACTGGCTGGTGGACATGGCTGATGCTTGCTTTAAGAAGCTGATATAAAATAGTGTACTGTTAGCTAAGAGAATAACATGGAAGCTCTTCCCACACCACATATAATAGCCCCAAAGTCCTTTTGGTTGCCCCCCATTTTCCTCATTCACACAAAAGTGGGAAGCGATGGCTGTTTCCGTGTATCTGTGAGCATTTGGAGCAGCCGGAGGATAACCCTGTCTGGAGGACAGCAATGAACATACAGCTGTACAGTTTTAATATCAGGTATTAATCTTTAATTCCACATCACAGCAGTCGAGTGAATGGGTAAGGGAAAGAAACCCAAAACAAACGGCAGATATTTACATCTAAAATTCACACCACTTATTTGTTGGTTCTGGAAACATGCTATCACAATATATACAATGAAGTACCTTTAGGACACTTGTACAAATTATTTTTTCCTTTTAAATTTGATTTCCATTATAGATAAGATAGCTGTTTTCATTTTATTTTAAACATGAATACACAAAAGAGAAGTGGTTAGAGGTTTTTGCCTTTTTTTAAATAAGCACAGAATGCCAGAGGTTAAAAACACATTTACAGGGCAGAATACCAGTCAGACATCACAATCTATACATTTTTTGCTCAATTTCCTGTACAAATACACAGCATTCAAATGGGGGTATTTACAAAGAAGCATGATCAGAGGAAATTTTGAATATCACATAATTTGTTTCCCCAAGGCTCTTGCTTTCTCCAGCCTCCCCCGTTTTGGCCAATTCTCCCACAGAAGGGATATGCAATATCCCTTACCTAAAAAAGGGTAAGTAAGCTAAAAAGCAAACAGAGGAAAAGGCAGAAAAGAATCTTAGTCTTGCACATAGTAATAAAACCAACCCGACCATTAGAAAAAAATAATTGTAGGATTCAGAGAAATTGTTTTAATTGCTTTTCTTCTACTACTGTAGTTCCTTCTCAATTTTGTTTCAGATGGGGGCCAGCAGGTACACTGATGATGGAGACATTTGTAGCAGAATTCCACCAATTTTCTCAGGAATGCACATGCTATTTTGTTACTCAAAGAAAACCCAATGAAGGCAAGTACATATTAAGTTTGAATTAGAGTTAAGCATAGAACGACAAGGTCCTGTTCAAAACATCCTGTCGCTGTGGTTTATACGAGAAATCTTCAAATCCTGCTGGGCAAGTGCAACGACTGCTGTTGCTTCCACCTACTCCAGGACTGAGCTTGATGTTGGAGTTGTATTATGCTCTAAGACAGCCCACCCTACAGAGAAGCATTAGTTCCAAGAAGTATTAGTTCCAACATTCACAAAATCTTAATCTTAATAATAGTCTTTCTATCTTCTGTCCCCTTTAAGGCAAGCATTGAAAAGGGAGACGGAGTACTTGGTAGATACCAGAACAGTAATAGAAATTTAACTCCAGAGAGGCTTAAATTTGGTAAATTCAGCAATTTATTCCGTCCTTCTCTGCACGGACCTGCCATAAACTGGGTATTTGTATACATCATCTGGTTGATCTTTACACCCTTACAAATACACAGTAACACCAGACTCCCCAAATGGACTCTCTGCCGTTGTACAATGCCTCTAATCAGAGCAGAGTGATAAGCTTTGAGAGACCGATTAGTGCTCCAGTGGGCAGGTTTTCCAGCTGACTGGGACTTAGTCCTGTGTTAGCTGCATTCTTGGTTTTGCAAAGTT
The DNA here is from genome assembly GCF_009769465.1 of Tauraco erythrolophus. Classification (NCBI taxonomy): domain Eukaryota; kingdom Metazoa; phylum Chordata; class Aves; order Musophagiformes; family Musophagidae; genus Tauraco; species Tauraco erythrolophus. Next base: position 18,995,767 of record NC_141476.1, on the reverse strand, counting down.
TTATTTGCAAGACCTGCTGGTTTTTGCAATAAGGAAGCTCAGTAAGTCACTACATTTACACTTATAATCTTCCTGAAAAAAAAAAAAGAAAGGGTAGGGGAAATGGAATTGAATTTTTAGTTCTCTTAAAAGAAGAATCTCAGTCAGATTGGAGAATAGCATATGTGAAAATATTTCACTTGTTCCTAAGGAATTACCTTGACTTACCTTTATTGAAAACATAATTTTGAGTTTTCATACATGTGTTCTATACCAGCGATCCATCTTGGTTCATTAGCATTTAAGACTGCCCTAGTATTGGAAAACTCTCTTTCCTGCTAGAGATGAAACATTTGCTATAGGCCAGGTTTTATTATCATTTTCTTAATAGTGAAGGATATGATTACAAGCAGCCTGTGTTAACAACAAAATAGAGGAAGCAAGAGAGACTTTGTTGCAGCCCAATAGGCCCTTTAAGAAACAAATCTGTAACTTAGTAGTTTTGCATGGGCTAGAGCTTGAGAAAGAAAATAAACAAATCCTCTTAAAATCCCCATCTTACAACCGCTGAGTCCAGACTTTGTACAGACAGACCATCTTTAGGAGAGTTCAGAAGCAATGTACTCTGCCCAGTCGCTGTATTTAGAGGTAGTGCTAAAGGTGACCTGTAAAAGATTTACAATATCCTTTTTTGCTTCTTTATGCAGTTTGTAGCATAAGAAACTGAGCGTTTAGGGCAAGAATTGAGTATGAAAGTTGAGTGCTATTCCTGGCACTAATTTATGTGGTGGAGGTAAGTAAGTCTCTTATTTGAATGTGCTTCAGATTTTTTAGTGGCAAGAAAAAGGGTGGTCTGTTACCATCTTCTGGAGTGTGCTTTGCAATCTGCAGGTGGAAAGTGTTATAAGGAAGGCTAAAATGTGTGTGGGCATGGAAGGGGGAAGGAATGTTGCTTGTTTATCTAAAAACATTAAATATTTGATACCTCTCTTGGTTGAAAGCTGCTTGAAAAATACTGAAAATAGGAATGAAAGATTTCTTACTGTTGTTTTCAAAGAGCAGATCTCGGCTCTGTTACCCAAAGAATTTTCCTGCTTTGTCATGTACTGAACTAAGCAAATACTGATGAAAAGGCTTGTTTTGTGTTCATAGACTTGAACTGTCTTCACCTCTGAATAGTTCTGTTTCTTGTTTGGTTTTTTTTTTTTGTATGGTGTGTTGGGGTTGTTTTTAAACATTCTTCAGCCCTTTCTGGAGCTAGTAAATAAATAATTAAAAAAAAGCGGAGTGAGAATGCTGTATTGCTGCCTGAGGAGAAAATAAAATAAATCAACCTTCCAGGAGGGAGAAGCAGCAGCTCTTAAATCTGCTTCGTACATTCTAAAGAAGCAAAAGAGAACACAAACATTTTTTCTTTACAGGTTGCCTTTAAGATCCCTGACTCTAGGGTGTACACTATATACTGGGCATTTCTTGAATCGTAGTGTGTTCTGTCTGCTGTGAGAAATGGAGATTCCTTCTGCACACCAGCTGCAGTGAGTTTTTGGGAGGGACTGAGGACATTATGTTAACAGGGAATGAATCTCAGCTCCTGGGTGATGGAAGTTAGTGAGAATTGTGACGTTCAGCCCTGAGGCAAGGATTGTTGGATACAATACATTTACGCCACCTTTTCTTTACTGGCTGGGTCATCAACCAGCTGTGGCATGAAAAACTCAATTTGGTTGAGTGGTGTGTGTGTATTTTTTTTTTTTTTTTTTTAAACTGGAATAGAAATGCTGGTGTCAACAGCCTGCCCTAAGTTGGGCATAGGAAAGGCCTACAATGACGTTGCAGCTCCAATGGCTACTAACCCCCTCTCATCCTGTAGCACAGATGAACAGCATATGATTCTAATGAGAAAGCAGGTTGGTTTAGCCAGGGAAAGCAAAATTTAAGAAATCAAACAGTACGTAAAAAACAAAGGAGGCAGAGTTTGTTGGAAATGATATCTTGGAAATCAGTGCGTCAGCACTGGTTAGATTGCCTCAGCACCTATGAACCAATGCAGGGAGATCACTGCACAGATATGTACAATCCTGCTCTCAAAAGAGCCAATTTCTTCTTAGAATTGCTATCTTTCCACTGCCTGCAGCTCATGCACCTTCCAGCCTGACAGTTCATAGAATCCCTGATTTCAGCAATGAGCTTTCACTTCTGTACAGCAAAGAAATATGTCCCTAGTGCAACTGCTTCTACTCATGTGCGTCTCAGAACTGGGAGGAAAGCAGTTTCAAAATCAACTTGCCACATTCCCCCCTTTTCCCCCCCTCCACTTAAAATTGTATTTTTCAGCTTCTGCAAGTCTCTATGGCTTCTGTGCCATCTGACGTGGTTAAGAAACTGCAGAAGGAATAAACTGTCCACTGCACAGAAAGTTAAAAAACATAACGGAAAGGTGTAAAAAGAAATTAAAAAGGAAAGCAGCAACCTCCCATGCTGGCCCAGTTGCTTTTGTGGGCTCCAGACATAAACTTGCGGCAGTAGAAAATCGGTTTGCTGTTCTCCGAGTCCTTATCTCTCTCCTCTGTAGTCAGACCTGCAATGATGATGCAAGCTGCTTACCAGGAGCTGTCCCTACTGCTCACTGATGCCATGCTCCCATGCTACCCTGGCCTGCTCTTCCTTTCCAGCGCTCACTGGTTGGGACACTTTACGATGCAATGGGCGGTGTTTGTCATCATCTTCAATTATCATCCCCTCTTCGTTCTCCATGTTTGGCAGCCGGGAGTGGTAAGGTTTGGGGGGTAGAGCAGGAGGGTCCATGGTGTCCTGAGGAATGACTCCAGATGGAGCAGAGTGGCTTCGGCATGGCTGGGCTTTGAGCGACTCCAGGACATCAGGCTCGGAGAGACTGTACCTGACAGGGAGGTAGGGTGTCTCTAGATCTTCATCAGTGTTCCAGGCCTGGCTGGGGACAGAATCCATGGTGTCTGTGCGAGGAGGTGGTTCAGAAGAGTGTCCAAAATTACTCTCGCTTAAGGAAGAGACACCACTGCTGGCACTGCCTGATAAAGTGGAGTTACTTCCATCTAGACCAGACTGCGGACTGGTGGGTGATGCAGGGATAGGATGAAGAGGGGACTGTTTGGAGAAAAACAAAACCAGGTTAAAATTGACACAGGAGGCAACGCTGCATCTTGTTGTTCCACTTTTCAGCTTTTGACAGTGATGTTAACACTACCAGTTAACATCACACTGTGAAGTGGAACAGTGCAGTTCCACTTGTGTTCAAAATGCCAGTGATTATTGGTTTATACGCGCACTCCCCGACTTCTATCGAAGTACCTCTTGTGGGCAGACAAGTGCACTTACCACCACCAGAGCTGTTAAAGAAACAGCAGATGAGGTGATAATCAGGGTGCCTGAAATCACAGCATATGATGCAAAGGAGGAGAGTGGAAGGGCCTACAACAAGTGTAAATTATTCCTAAAGAATTCAACTCCAGCATAGGTTATGAGCTTTTAGTGGATTTTCTCATGTATAAGTAATTAGCATGTTAAAAATAGTGTTTCTGTATTCAAATGCTGCTTGGTGGGAGTGGAGGAGGGGGGTTCCTTCAGGAACCTACTGTTTTCCTTCTACATCCCACTCTGCTCTCCTGCCACTTCCTTTTTACCTTGCGCAACGTTCTTGCAGGCAGTGCGGGAGGAGCATCACTGAGCTGGTGATGGAAGGCATCAAAGTGCAGTGAGTAGTGTCCTGGAAGGAGACAAGGATCAGAAATGCAGACTTGTGCTACCTCACTGCAGCAGAAGAGCAGGGGTTTTAGACTCTGTAACGCCAGGTAACAGCTCCAAATGCTGGTAACTCCACTCAAACCTAGGGCTTCCTTTGATAGATAACTGTGGAGTGTGTCCGTCACATCACAAAATGCTAACGAGAAGTTAAGTGCAGTGATAAGATTTCCACCCACCCCTGTTATCAAGGATCTCATGGCAAGGCAACAGGCTCGTAAACAATGTTTGAAGTTTTGTTTAATAGCTTTGTAACCTGAAATGACTGCTGAAGATGGTCATTGGCAAGAAGCCAGGCCAAGCTTCAACACACACCAAATTCTAGTCCCAAAATACATGCAAGTCCGTATTACTATAAGGACTGTATGTGAAGCTTTTGAAAAAAAAAAGGAAAAAAAAAATAAATTGAAAACTTTGTCCACTGCTAACCTAGCAGACCAGGAAAGACTTTGGGTTTTTGTTTCTGATTGCTTTTATAGGGTGGAAAAAAAGACTAAGGTAAGCTTTCAGGTGGTCTAGGTTTATCTGTGCATGACTGCAGGCATTATGCAGTAGGCCTACTGGGCATTTCCTTACCATGGGGCAGGCTTCGGGGAGGTACTGGTGGGGCCAAGATGCTCCCAACGTGGGCAGACAGGAATGGCAGGGCCTCTCTGGTTCCGCTGTCTAGGCTCCAGCTACTGGGTGCTGCTGGCACGGCTGAAGGATTGAAAGAGATTTAACTTGGGTAACGTCACAGGGAGTTTGTGGGGCCAGAAGGACTGGCTTTCCAGGGTGCTCTTTAGTAGTGAAGAGACAGATCCTAGGGACTTAGTGAATGGTAGGATTGAAGGCGCAGAGACATGGTCTAGTCTACAGTGTGTTACGTGTATAGGTCGCTTTGTTAAGGAAGCGGGGGTTAGGTGATCGTAGTGTTAGTCGGCCCATCTGCCCTCCATGACCCCCTTGGCTCAGTTCTGGCAAATCTGAAGAGCAGTAGAACTACTAGTTTTGGTTTTTTTTTTTTTTGCAAACCAGTGAGTAAGTAAAAATGAAATCTCACTGATGGAACAGCCCCTAGATCCGAGTTGTGAGCTGTTCTGCTTGGCAGTAAGTGATGACAGAGCAGAAGGGAATGTGTGGAAGAGCCCTCATGAAATCAGGAAGCCCTGTTGCTGCACTACAGTGGCTAAGTGAAGAGTGAATGAAGGACATGAGGGCAATTACACCTCCGTCTGTTACAAAAGAAATCATGACTTTACAGCCTTTACTAAGCTACAGTGTTGATCAGGAATTTTGGTCACGACATATTAAGACAGCAGTTTGGACTCCTTGTATTACAAAGTCACCTGAAGAGATCAAGTCTTTGTTAAGCAGGAAGTGCACAGAGAGGAAGGCTCTCCTCATATAACAGATACTGAGTATGATCTTGGTGAATTTGGTTTTTCAGAGAAATAAAAGCTGCTTCTTTCTAACATGAACATGTTTCAAGACCTTGAGAATTCTGTCAACCTTAAACATTACTAAAATGCACCTTCCTTTCTTCCAAACACACTGCAAGACGATTTATACTGAGAAGATAGACATACAGCAATTGAATGTTTGTTTAAAAACAAAGAAGCAATTTCTTCAGATTAGAAAAAAAAAAAGAAAAAAGGAAAACAAAGTAATTTGGTGAGCCTACTAAAGAGACCTGAAATAAAAATAGCTTTTTCCATCTTCAGTTTGGAAATTGGAAGCCTGGAGAAATAAAGATGGAGTTTGACATCTGAAGAGGATTTCTCCTTAATTAAAATGCCTGCAGCCATTTTGGGTGCGTTTCTTTTCTAAAATGTCTTTGAAAGGTTTTTTTTTTTTTTTTTTCTCCTTAGGTCATGAGTTAGTATGAACACAGGCTCCCCAAGACCTAATATTCCTAAAGTAAAAAAGATCATAAAGTGACAGCTTCTTAAGACAGAATGAAACCTATGAAATACTTAAATGCTGTTTTTAAAGAGACGCCCTCAAACTGAGAAGGGCGTACAAAGAAGATACTGAGAATCTTAACATAGAACAGGTTCCAACCAAGGGCTACATCTCAGAACAAGTAATGTGGCTTCAGATGAATTTTCTGAGCACCCCTGTACACACACCAGAGTGCTCTGATTTCCAGTACTGCAGTTGGTGTCAGAAGGCTAAAACAGAGGGACAAGATGGGTAATACTGCCAGCCACAGTCTCTCCTGCAATATACCAGCCCAAGTGAAAGGGACAGAACGAAACTCAATTTGCTTGGACTGTAAAATGATTGTGGTTGTTGTTGGTTGTTTTTTTTTTTTGTTTTGTTTTGTTTTTTTTCTTTTTTAAAAACACTAGATGCAGTAGAAGAATGTGGAGAAGAGAACATGGTACCCTAGTGCATAATCCATTTGTACTTTCTCAGTGTTCCCTCATTCAAGGCCTTCCAAGTGTATTTAGGACTGCTGGAAATCATCCTAAGGTCAGATACTTCTAGAGAGTGGCTGCTGCCTGTTGAAACCAGTGTTTAATCCAAAACGCTTCAGGGAAGAACCTATCCAGGGAGCCTCTAGTGCTCTGTCCTAGCCCATCTCTCTCCAGAACAGTGTTCAGTGGCTTGATGGCCAAGTTTAATTAGCAGGGAAGCTGCATTTGAACCATTCTGCTCTGGGCGATTGATGTCACCCTGCTGTCACTGAGAATTACTGAGCAGAGCTTCTGACACGGCAAGGAAGGGGGTGGGTAAATTCACAGGGCATGACTGTTAACAAAAAGCAAAGCAGATGGCATCCTGACTCACAAAGAATTATGAGGGTTCACGGGCTGCAAAAAAATTCCTGTAACTGCATTAATGCTACCAACCTGGCTGAAGAGCTGGGATTCCTGTCACACCATCCACTAAGAACAATTACTGAACATCATCTGTGTCCTAAATGGCTCCTTTGGGCCTCTGGAGGGGATTCTGTCTTTAATCCCCTTCTCTTTGCACTGTATAGTACGCTCTTGCGTAATATTGCCCACAAATGCAAATTCAAGTATTTTTCCTAGACAGGTAGTATTATCTACCTTGTTCTTCCAGATCTTTCTCTTGTCCAGTATAAAGATCTCACCACCTCTGGCATATGTTCAGTTCAAACTAACATGGCCGAGATGGAGCTCTTAATTCCTCACCCCCCTAGTCTTAACTCTCTGTTGTCACCATGCATTATTGTCATCAAGTCATCATTCTGCCATTTATTCAGAACTGCACATTGGCTTTTGGTTTCAATCTGGATCGCTCTGTAAGGCTGCCACATTGTTAAAGTAGTGGATTCTGGTTTATTAGAAATTCTAAAATAAAATTTGGATTTTTTTTTTTTTCCAAAAATACAGAAAATAGTTCAGGCACAGCTCCTGAAACAAAAATACTGATGAAAGTCTAATGGAGTGCATTATGTAGGTCAGGCTAGAGAATTGGCGATGGTCTTTCCTGGCCTTAAAAATTGTTTAAGAAACTGTTTTTCCTAGCCATACACATGACTTGCTTGCTCAGGCAGCCTCCTTGTGTCAGATTTTGACTCGTGAATTTTTCCCACTTGTGCTTTTTCAGAATGCTGCCTTTCAGATCATTTTTTGAGCCCATCGCTTTGTCCATGGCACCCCTTTTGCAAGCTCCTCCTCTTCTGTTACACCGAACAAACCAACTCTTCTTATTTAATTTTTTTTTCTGCAGGGGCTCTCCCTGTTTTTTTCAAAGCAGTGAGTTAAAAAAGCATACATTCCTAATGATAAACTTAAATAAATATGAAACTACCTCAGAAAGAGATCACAAGAAACATTAATATTTTGAACAATAAATGCATATTTAAAAAAGCAGAATATCTCATTATTTAAAAATGCAGTCCAAATCTTGCACTCTTCTTTCAGATAACTCCTCGTTTGCTGCTTTGGAAGTTTTGCTTGATAAAGGCTGCAGGATTTGTTTCAATACAAACTGCTGAACTCAGAGAGCTTTCTGAAATAAAGAGGTTTGTGCAGCTCCACCCTTCTGTGAATGATCTGAAATGACTATAGGTTGGCAGAAGGCTGAGTTAATTAAACTGTTAATTAAAAAAATGTGAGAGAACGCACTCTGCCAGGAAATGCAGAAGCCCATTCGTTACTTGCTGTAGCATGACCAGAGTAATAATATTTTAGAAAGCATGCATGCTAACTAGGAAAGAGAGTACCTTTCTCAGCCACAGACAGGTTGGGATCGCTGCAAGGTTTGCACGGTCCGATCATTTGCTGGAGCAAGGCGCGCTGGAAATTTGGAGGCTAAGGGAGAAGAAAGTTAGCATACAAAAGTTAAAAAAAAAAAAGTTACAGACCAGCTGGTGCAGAACCCTGAGGCTTTCTGTTTGCTTTTTTTAAGCAAAGAAATTTTTTTAACTAAGAAATTAATGGGAACCTTGTGCTGTGTCTACATTAGCAAGTACTGCAGTGCAGTATTAGTGGATGTCTAGAGCGTAGCAGTGCTGAGGACCCACAGTTCCCGCTGCTTGTGTTCTCTGGAGGAGTTATTTCAGACTAGCTCTAGCCTGGTCTTGTGCCTGTTACCAGCTCAAAAGCATCACATGCCCTTCTGGAGCTTTCCTTTTCCTTTGGTTTCATTTGAAAGAATTGAGTTGCATGCTCTGAGACTGTTCTCTGAGGTGAACTGAAGTGCAGTAAATGGACACAATCAGGAGATTCTCTTCAAAAGCGCATGCCAGGGTCAGATTAAAATGCTTAACATATAGCCACACCCCGAATTTTTCAATTTGTCCAGACAAAGTAGTAGATACAGGCACAGATTGCTCGGAGACCCTGTATCAGTATATTATTTCAGCCTCTTGTAGTTTTTGATACCTCTGCAAATCACCATAAAGCTATTTAGAATCAGCTTTGAAGCTGGACTGAAGGATGGCCATGGTGCTAGAAAAATGAATAAAAATGGCATGACTACTGGCAGTGGCTCATTGGATAAAGTTCGGAAGTAAAAGGAGTCTGTTTTCACAGGAATTTAAACAATTTGTATCACTTGACTACCAAAGTGGGTGGCTCTAGGGGCAATTGATATGAGAAGTTCTGTGTGGGCTCTGAAAATGATCCTAAGTAAGTTGGTGTGTTTTCTAAAAATGAGAAGCTTTAAAGTGGTTAAAATAGTAAACATAAAGTCACAGTTTCCGGTGATTGAATTGACATAAAAGAAATTAGACCTGCTACCTGTCCGTTTTCCATGATAGCTGCGGGATACATGGCACTGCTAGGTCGGTCCCGATGGGCTGGCAGCAACATCATCATCTCCCGAGAGTGGCGGTACTTATCTGGTAGAGAGGGAGAGCCTGTAAACAAGTGAGAATAATCACGTACACGTGACAAACAACAGCCATGTCTCTGCATGCCCAGGGATCTAGTCCTCCTTGGCAATTTGTTCAGACGGATGATCTTACAGGACTCAAGAAAACACGGTGCCGAGCCCACTAAGCAGCTAACTGTTGGTGGGGTGCATAGCATGAGGATGAAATAAGAACTGGCTTGTTACAGACAATTAAGGACATACTATGTAAGGTGTCTAAGATGCATGTGTCTCTAGTTGTTATGTTGCAAAGTGGTTCCTCTTAAAACAAACAAAAAGCGGGCATCTGTGGTGGAATCATAGAATGGTTAGGGTTGGAAGGGACCATAAAGATCATCTAGGTCCAACCCCCCTGCCATGGGCAGGGAAACGCTCCACTACACCAGGTTGCCCAAAGCCTCATTCAACCTGGATCAGCTGTGGCTGTGGTGTACAGTGCCTAATGCTCCATTGCCCCATGAAATATTGTAGAGCTACAGAAATGCCATAAAATTGTGCGTTTTAGGTCTGAATGCAGAAGAAAGGGATAAAAGCTTGAGATACACGGTTCAGTTAAAGCAGGAAGCTTCTTCATTCCTCAGCTCTGGCAGAGGTAGTCTGAGGTGTTGCCATTTGGCGATACCTTGGTTAGCTTCCTCTGCGCTGTAGCAAAACAAAAAATGATAATAAACTGATTTTTCTATAAACATGGGTGGCACTTTGCTTATAATAGTGCTGGGCAACATATGATTACTCCTGAGCATGTTGATATACTGAGCCATTTTATGACAACAGGATGTTTACCGATGCTTGGAGTTATATAGTAGGAGTATGCTGGACTTAAGCATTAGTTATCTGTATAGTTGTCATTTAAGGTATTGGGGTATTTCATGTAAACAGCTTCTTGGCACATGGAATTATTTGGGACTCATGTCCTTCAAGACAGGTGCCACATAACAATGTGCCTGCTGGTATGCAACAGCTGACAATGGGTTTGCCAGAAGAATGATTCCTATTAGTGACTTCCTAAAGTCTTACACTACTTATACACGCATCCCTTGGGATGCACAATACGAGGCAGGAATTGATGTCCTGAAGCTGCTGGAGTGAGCTTTAATTCGCACTGATTATTTCATTGCGTCACAAACACGCACTTACAGATGGCAGCACACAGCGCATTACAGAGCCATGCCGGCTTTCGGGGAATACATGCCCCCTCTTGCAAACTTTCCACAACCACAAACATTACCTGAGCAGCACTCCAACGTATGAGCAAAGGCATTGGTGCTGGTTAATGCAGCTTTTACCCCAGCAAAAGCAAACATGCAGTTTTTGGGACTGATATTCAGCACACAGTGGAAGGAACAATGTGTCCAGCAGAATGCAGGATAAGGTCCTACAATTGCAACAGCTCCATCAGGGGTGGCAGATCCCAGATTCATCTACACTCCCACCCCGAAATGAATAGCCGCAGAGTATCTGCATTCTAGTTCCGAACTCATTTTCTCCCCAGACATAAAACAGAGACATAATTAGACAACACTCGCTCTTATGTACAACATCAGCTTGGAAAACACAGTGTTAACGCTTTATGCTGAGTCTCGTTTACTCACACATCACAGATAGTCCTGTTTCTGCATGACAAATGTAAGGATGCTGAACTTTCAGGTGTGCCCAGAACTACATCACAGCACAACCTACACTGTAAACTTTTCCCTTTTATTTATCTTGTCATCCTTGTTCTTTTATAGCCAAGATTCAAACCACCTCTATGTGCCATCAGTTTCTATGGGATTATAGTTTCCACAGACCTTGCATTGCGTGACCTGGAAAATCCCACATGTGCTAAATATGATGGCAGAGTCTAGTTCACAAAACAGCTCTGCTGGTTGGTACCCTAAATTTGTAAATAACTATAGCTATAAAGATTGTAACAGATTATGCCAAGTATCCAGTCTGCAAACAGAATTAAGTACTGATACTTCTGAACTGTGGGCCACAAAGAGGAGTGGCTATAACTGAGGCTTTTATTAATAGTCAGGCCTGCTTCTTTGGACAGATAGAGAGCACAATCACCATGGCTCCTTTCAGGGACTGGCAAAACTAAAAAAAACCCAAAGTCAAATAAAGCTTTTAAAAGCTTCCAGAGCAGCCAGTGGCCATACAAAATGCTGCAGCATGAATCAGGGCTTATTCCTTGTAGCTTGGTACACTTGATGTGTACAGCACTGTACATCCTGTTAATGAGAAAGGAAAACCTATGCTGAAGCCAGAGGTAGCGTTTCTTTTTTAATTATGAAAGTGTTAATCCACTTGTGACAAGTAGTAGTTTTAAGGAATGAAACTGAAAATTAATGTAGTTAAATTCCAAACAATATATCTTTTCTCTTGGTTCACGGTTTTCACTACTGTTATGAAAACAGTTCACTCCTGCACCAAATCATAACTTTTTTGCTTTAAGAAGGAAGTTTTTAATGTCAGTATATGGGTTCTTGCAAAGTGCTGAATAGGACAGCAGGACTCATTTTCTACGCCTTACAATAGGGGCTGTGTTGAGGAAGCAGTAGGGATGCCTTAAGAGGTGAATCACCAAGGCCAAGTGGGAGATGCTTTTAGAGTGCATCGGAGGAGTCCCAAATCTATTTTAAATGAAATTACTGAAAAAAACCTAACCCACTCCTAGCTCTGTCCCAGCCTTTTTGCATTACAATTTCTGCTAATGAACATTGGCTTACATAATCTTTTAACTTCAGTAAGGTTAGAGCAGCGCCTCATGAGTCACCTCAAATGAAGCCAAAACAAACTGAATTTCTTATTGATCCTTCATACAGCAGCGTTGCTTTCTTGACAGGGAAGAAGCTAACGCAAGGGTCAAGCCAAGTGAAAACTGAAAGACACATACTTGTTAATCTAAAAAACAGAGTAACTAGTAATGTCTTTATCGTTAGCAACAGGATTAGAAAATTCTTACTGTATTCTGATTACAATTCTATTTAAGACTCTTGCTCTGACGTGTGTAATATGTAGTGTAAGGTTTGCTGCTTTAATCTGCTGTTCAGTGATATGATCAAATCATTAATCTACTGTCTTGATGACTCTCCTTCAAACAAAATGTTGGATTAATGGCTTTATTATTTTCTTTCTTCAAGCCAAGTAATTTCTTTGTGTTGCTGTTTTAAACATTAATGAAGGAGTCATTTTTTGGAAGTGGAGAATTAGAAATAAGGTTTAAATTTCTGCTGGATTTTTAATACAAACGGCCATGGTTTCCTTTGGGGACTAATGCAACAAATCTATATAAGATACCCGTCTCCTCAGAACAGTGCCAGTAGCTGAGCTCCAGAAAAGACTCTGCAGTTAAACAGAGAAGGTGGTGCAAGTATCTGGATGATGCGATAGTGGGTTTTCACCTCTGCGTTAACGTTTGATTCAATGAGAGGAGCACTTAAACATCTGACAAAACCCTAGAAATCCTAGATAACCACGCTCTCGTTAAAGCCACAGGTGACAAAGATGTCAAGTTGATAAATTTAGGTGGCCTGTACAAAATGAATTGTTGGCCTTCGTGTACTTCCTGTCTGAAAAGTGGTTAACCGTAGCATCGTGACTATCGTAGCTTTGTTGGCAGTCTCAGCAGAAAGGCCAAGGATTGGATGGGTCATGGTGACTGAACTATCCTCTCACCTCTAGAGGTGGTCCCTCCAGGACAGAGATGAGGCACATTGGTGGGGGCAGCGTGGGGAAGCTTGCACGGCTGCCGCCCATGCTGTATCTGTTCTGTGGATAAATAGAGGGCTTCAGCCTCCAGTGTTGTCAATCCAGCACCTTTCACCAGCACTAAATTAAAAAGAATATAAATAAATACCAAAAAAAAAAAGAATAAAAAAAAAAGGATAGAGGTGCATTGGCAGAGCTGCACATGTAATGTTTGTGAAGTACCTTGCTCCAGCCAGTGATACTGGTCTCTCATTTTCACAAGCATCAAATTCACCCAATTAAAAAAACAAAACAAAAAGAAAAATCACCAAGGAGAAAAGCAAAGCTATATTACCACAGTGGAACTTAAGTGTAAGGGCTTTTTCTCGTTACGAACAACTCCATTGCAGACGGCGGTGTCGTACTACCCAGAACAGTGACTTGCACACTGTGAAACAGAGAGCATCTGGGACTTTACTGGAAGTGAAATCCCCTAAACAGTGGGAAATGTCGGAATGCTATACTCACCTAACTTAGAAGTGAACAAAACTAGCAGAGAAGAAATGCTGTATCATAGGCTATCAAAACATGTTAGTAGGAGTGAAAAATAAAATAGATATATATATATTGAAGTATTTTTCAAAGTCATGACTTCTCTACCGTTTCCTCATTTGTGGTCCTTTACACTGTCTAGTTCTCATCTCTGGGAGGTGCTGTTGGCTCATCCATCAGCACCATACCCTTTGTAGCATTCATCACTTTGGTTTCTAAGCAACAGCAAAAAAAAATACAGTGAAGAGGGAAGCTGGTGATGCTGTGAAGTCACCAGGTTCAGAAAGACTGTCACAGCCTGTCACTGTGAGCACTGGAATTTTAAAGGGGAAAATAGCCTGAAACACTAACTGTGAGCACCAAAACCCCTCAGATTCCCCAGAAGATTCAGACCTCACATGCCGGCTGAGGCACATCCATGTAAGGATGTCTTCCTGACAGGATAGCGTGTACTCAGTTCCATCTTCCCTTTCCTGTTATGCCTGTTTCATCTGGTTACTTTACTATTTGAATTGTCATTATTTACTATTGAATTGTCATTATTTGCCTTCCAGCCCTTGGTAATTAGTGCAGCTATTTGCCTTTATTTGAAGATGCCCACTTCTCACCTTCCTATTCCATCTCATCCTTCAATTAAATCACTTTGATGCCATCTGTGTCAGAACAACAGCCAGTCATTAAGATTTTACTGCAAGATTGAGCAAAAAAGCCTCATGCTGGCCCAAGAGAAAGGGCCCTTCTCTGTATTCTCTGTGCATAAGGAGACACACAGTTCCCCTGTAAGGGGAAAAACGGGTAAGATTTAAATATCAGCCTCTTATCTCTGACGATATCCTAGATAGCTTCTTCAGACACCTGTGAAAAGAGGTGTAGAAATTTGTAAACCTGCAACTGAGAATCCAAAATGAGAGGGGAAAAAAAATCTTGAATAGAAGTTACCAAAGTCAGGAGATTGCATGGAGTGGTTTTGCTTCAGCTCTGAGGCTTGGGAAGAAAATGATTAGTGATATCAAGACCAGCTACTGTAACAGCAAAGGCAATGTGAGTACCCCTAGAGTCTGTTTTTACATTTTTCCTTTCTTCAACAATTTCCCAGCAGGGAAGACCTTTTTTAACTCCAGTACTCAAAATTCATCTTTCAACATCCATCGTATACATATGCTTTCGTACACATACATTTCTGTAAACTGCCAAGTTCTTTTTTGTGCTATAATTTCATTACACATGTAAAATGATTTTTTTGCCTTTATCTTCATGATCTCTCTCTTTTAAGTACTGCGCCAAAGACTATTCTTCTTTTCCTCTAGATTGCCTGCCACAATTCTGTGGCAGAACAATGAAAATCATTATGAAATCCAACTGCCTGAAACCAGCATGTATTAGAGATACATTCCAAACACTGCTGAAAAAAAAAGATTAAACCCATTTTTGGAGAATCAAAAACATTTCTTAACAAATAACTTTTGAAGAGGCATTTACAGCTCCAAAAGAGAAACAGTGGTATGTTTAAATGTAGGTGGTCTTTCATCAATAAGTCAACAACTTTGCCAGGTTTAGAGGACACCAGCAGGTCCACTTAACCCTTCCTTTGGGCCCATTCATTCTTACCTCGAGCACTGGAAGGGGCAGAGTTAATCATCTGGGACGGTGCCGAGTGAGTAGAGCTCAGGCTTGAGGTGGAAGGGCTAGCCTGGGACGAGGATAAAACAGAGACGTTGGTGACCGAGCCTTGGTACCTGGAGTTAGGGTAAACAAGCTGCAGGAGGCAGAGAAATCATCGAGAGAGAACCGAGCGGATCAGTGCCTCAGATATTTACCTGTCTCAGACACCCAGTTCAGCCTCTGTCTAGAAAACAGCTTCAGTGCAGGCCACTGTTAATCTGCACTCAGGTCCGTGGGACTCATTTCACCCTCCCACAAACCAGGACAATACCAACTGCACATGTTGAACAGGTCAGGTGAATAACGTGCCGACTAAAATCTCACTTTCTTTTTCAACAGTATGATCTTGAAACCACAGTATCAACTTTCACTGTACAAATAGAGAAGATTTCTTCCCAAAGTAAACCTGGCTGAATTACTCTGTCATCTTCCTTGAACAATGCTACATTCCAACCTGTTCAGTTCTTTGGGAAAAATATTGCAGGACAGATCCAAGCGTGTGTATAGGTAAAGTGCACTCCTCCTAAGCATAACCCTCCAGAGCGTGTTCAGGGCTGTTTCTAACAGCTGTGCTGGAGCTGTACCTGCATGTGGTACATATCCTCAGCAGTCTCCCCCACAGAACTGTCTGTCAGGATAACCAGGTTTCCTGTTTCGCTGGAGGTGTGGGACGACAGAGAGGATGATGAGTGTCGGACTGAACCAAGCAAGTTCAGTGGGCTGGAATAAAAACAGAGACAGAAAAAGGGCATCACTATATTTTGAACTTGTGTTTTAATTTGTGAAGCCTGATTTTTTCCAAGCTAGTATGAACCTACAGTTATCTGCTGCTTTAGGTCACCTCTAGATGTCAAACACTTTTGAAAAATCAGGCCAAATAAGCTAAACAATCCAAAAATGTGAGTAAATATGAAAGAAGTGACATGTGAGATAACATAGTATGTAGCATACATGTAGAATTTCAGTATCCAAAGCCATATTAACATCATGTCCCTGATGCTGGGTGGACGTTTGTTTATAACGGATCATTCTGAAACCACTCTCATTTTTAATGCTGAAGTACAATGAGTGGGAGCAGCTTAAAAAAACATGCCAAAGGAAGCCAAGCAGGAGACACACAGGTCAAAATACACTTTTCCTTATTGCATCTGTTGGGCCTCAGCATTACAGTTGAAGGCAACTTTGTAGCTGACAGTAAATTAATGCAGCCCAGCTGGTGTGCAGGCTGCACCCTGAGCTCGCTCATGAGGTTAATTTTTCCTTGTCACTCTGAATCGCATACACAAATACATATTTTGTACACTACAGAATCTCCTTAGTTTGCCCTAAGAACTAAAAAAACCTTTACAAAGTGAGGAATTTTGAGGAAGAAAATCACCCAGACACCAATTGTCAAGCTACTGAAATAGCATAGAGCTACTCAGTTTTAGTAGTAAAAAGAATGTCATCATCCTGGACTCATGTACTAAAGACCAAGTTTCCACAGCTTTTCATACCAGGCTTTAAAAATAGCTAAACCATGTGGACCCACCAAGAGAAATACACAGAAGAACAATTAAAATTTTGTAACTTCAGGGACATTCCTGTCACGCTTTTTCATACTGGCATGGATAGGTACATTGTCAAGTAAGCCATTTTGGCTGTATACAAACACGCTGCTTCGCCCTGAAAATCCCAATTTTTACCCTCAATCATTATCTCAGGTTTTATAGATGGGTATTCAGTTTGAATAAGCATCCACATTTTCAGATGTTTCTCTGAGGGCTGAGCCATTTTTTGGTAATCTGATTGAAACGCCTTGGCAGCCTTTCTTAAATTTGGGTTCTGATATGATCAGAATTATGTAAACAATTTTTGATCCTTAAAAATGGGTACATACTGAGCTGGGTTCTGAAACAAGCAATAAACTTTTCCTTTTATGGTAGATAAAGACCCATTTATTTGCTGTTTGCACAACAGAAGTAGAAGTTGTTGGAACCTCCAAAGTCAGATTGAATCTGGAGATCTGAGTAGCAGATGCGTGTTTCTGCCTCCACAGTAAGTAAAGTGATGGAGTAACGCCTGGAGGTGTTTAACATTTCTGCAAATTGGATTTCTCAACTTTTTGATTTTGGTCCTCAATCAAACGTTAATAATTAGCACTGCATGAAGACGAAAGGCACTTCTGCCAAAACTCATCCTGTTCCTCCTGCAGTACTGTTAAGCACTTCTTAGATCCTTGAATCTTAATGCAGCAGTGTGCAGAGATCCAAGATATTTCACTAGAGAAAAGCAGAGTACCTGTGTCGATGCACCAGCTTTATGCTCTCCGGGCTCATAGGTCCATGCGAAACCAGAACATTGCTGCGTGGTGTACTAGTGCCAGAACAGGCTGGACTCAGCTTATCCAAACCAGGTAACTCCTGCAAAGGAAACATACTTTAGCTAAGTTGGTCATGGAAAATTACAAGTTTTCTTCTCAGAAAAATCCTGATCTCTTTCCATGTTCTCTAGAGTTATCCTCAGTTATCCTGCATTTCCACAGGATAAAGAGCTTCAGTGCTTTACAACTCTATTTTCCCTTTATTTCCAATGGCACTTTGTAGCCAGTATTTCAGGAATTTGGGAGAAGACAGTAGCATAGTGTGGCCCAAATTACAGCCACCTATATTTAAAAAAAAACCACAACCCACTGTGGACTCAAAAATACAGATCTTGCCCAAACTCTCAAGAAGGGCAGTGAACTCAAACTGGCAACTGCGAACTGCATGGAGCTCATCTGCTTTGAAAGAGAAAGGCCATGTTTTAGAATTCTGGTGCTGTTATTTCCAGCCATCCTTGCATAGTGTTCTCTCCTAAGAATGGAGAAAAAGCCTTTGAGTTAGAAGCTACCTTTAACAATATATACTCCAGCTGGAAAGTGAAGTGCTAACACACATATTTCAAATAGTTTTTCTACGTTCTATAGAAAGATATCCTTTAGTTTGGTTGTGATAATGTTCAAGATAGTGTCTAGGTATCCATAGAGATTTCATTATTCCAGGAAGAGGAGAATGCACTGCAAATTTTGAGACCCATCTGGCAAAGATGTCTCAAGTATCGTTGTCACAATACTCATGTAGAGCAGAGCACACACAGGAGGAAAGGTGTCATTCCTAGAGGATGCTATTTGTACCTCTGGTATGTAACAGGTGGTGTGAACCATGCTCTGGTGGCAGTTCCGTTGACTGTATAGGAACTATAGATCCATAATAGTGCGTGTCCTGATGACCAGAGTCGGATGCCTAAAGTAACCAACAGGAATTTCTGTTGCTGTCTATATAAAAGCACTTCTAGAGGGCCTAATCCATGCCATGCTACTCCACATTACGACAGTTCTTCTGAAGAGCTCAACATCTAACACCTCCTGTTAATCCTTCTTCCGGTTCTACATCATTTTCTGCTGTGTAAGACCATAACTGAAAATTAAACTTTACAATTGTTTTGTGATACAACAAAGAACATACGAATTTTTAAAATTCTAGTTTAAATTAAAGGCTAAGTTAACAGACTTAGTAGGACTTCCTTCTTGCACAAAAATCAAGAATTCTTTTGATAATTTGGCAATGGAATCAATGCTGTATCAGCCCAGTTCTTTTGTGAACCTTACTGCAACTGATAGAAGTTTAATCATAACTCTGAATGATTAAAAAGGGAAAATGACTATTGGCTTACATGGTACAGACTGGATCGCATCATCTGGAACTGATCTATCAGTTTCTTATGCAGGGGACGCATTTCCGGGTGTACAAATTTCTCGTGGACTGCCAGACCTACTCCTAAGACGTGTACCTGTTAAGAAGAAAATGTAACATCACAAACCCCAATAAATCGTGTCTAAGGGACAGAATAGAAGCCCGTCCTGCAGTTCTGTCATGTGCAAGAAAGTACTGTAAAATATGCTGCTGTTCATTTACAAGACTGCGGATAATTAAGCACGCCTAGGAGACCTGGCAAGTTCCTAGTACTTCAACAAGTACTTTAAGTGTCAGACAAGTACTTTGTGTCATGTTGGATTACTTTTGTTAAGAGATAACTAAAAAATTACACGATTGATTCTCTCTCCAGAGTGAACAGCTTTATGTCCTCACACGTAATCACGTGTACGTGATTCAGAGTGACAAAGAAAATTCCTTCTACCCAGTGTGAGAGAAGGGGACAAAGTTGCCAACAGAGATTTCCAAAAGGAGCTTCTGCTAACTGAGCTGAACAATGACAGTGTGGCATGCACAGTCAACTCCTTCTGTTGTTCATTATTTATTTTCAAAGGTCACTTTTTCAAAGCTCAAACATATAATATTAGTGATTGAATCAGATTATATAAGCTCTCGGATGAAAGAAAATAGTAACGATAGCACGCTTAAGATGTGTATAATTCCCTACATGATCCAAAGTCTGTACAAACAATAACTAATTAATCTTCGAACACTCTCTTGAGGATTGGAGGGAGATAAGCATTATCTTTATTTTACAGATGGGAAATCTGAAAGGCAGTTAAGTGATTTGTTGAAGAAATAGGCCTAGTAGCTCTATTCAGACTTGGACACATTGTTTAATGGGATGTATCTTGCCAAACTTTCAGTTAAGAGGGATGTGATTTTCTGATTTCACTCCCTTCAAAGCATTCAGCTAGCTTTATCTACCAAGATGTTTCATGGGGACACTGGTGAAAAATAAAACTGCAGATAATATAAATAGGCATTAAGTTTTCCCATGCAGCTCTGCCAGTTTAATCTCAAGCCTGACCTGGCCTGTCCTGACTCTGATTACAGAAGACATAATACAAAATACTAGAAATGAATGGCCGGCTTGAAACGTGGCAAGATGTCTACTGGATAATAAACAGAGACAACAAAATTCCTGTACTTTTAGCTGACTTTCACCTCATGTCCCATAAGGTGAATGGCTTGTTCATAAACTCCTTGTCAATTTCCTCCCTCTTTTTTGTTTAAATGTACTTTAGATCTCCTGTACCAAAAGTCTTTGCTTCTGAATGAATCAGTTTGATCCGATATGTTTAGACTGACTGCTGATGAATTGAGACACTACAGCATCTGATTTGCATCTGAAAACCAGTACCTGTTCCTGCATGAGTTCCTTGAGCTGGGTGATCTTCTCCGCGTCTCCAGGGTGCTTTGTGATATAATCTTTATCAAAAAAGGCCTGTAGAAAAAAAAAAAAGAAAAAAGCTGCCTGCTTACTGGCAGATATTTAATCGTAACTTGGTGTCAAAGGATGAGAGATAAAGGTCCAAAAATCTTAGGAAAACGAAATATATTAACCTAACAGCAGCACCTCAATTTTATTGCTTTTAGCACTCTGGGATCCAGGTAAAGCTACAGTACAGTTTTAGCAACTTAGAGGTTTCTGTGGAATCATGCATCTGACCAAGTTTTGCTCTGTGACAGTGATGAGCAATACCACTGAGCCTTGTATCATCCAGCTACTTGAATTTTACAGTTTCCTTCACACAACTGCCTAAAGTTAAAGGAATTAGGTGAGCAAAGAGGTAACCAATGTAAAACACAAAGAGTGTTCTCGTCACAGCTCTGTAGGGAAGACGTGTCCCCCATCCCTCGACTGCTGCTGCCATTTTTTCAGCATTTCACCCTAGACTTACCTTTTGCAATGCAGAGTTTAAGTAACAGCTTGCCAAAGATTATGCCAGTTAACATACTACACATACAATCATTTTAGGGTTACAGTGAGTCGGAAATTAGGCTAGCAAAGATAACAGTTGAGTAGCATGAATTAGTGGCTTTTCCTGATTACAAGCCCAATCAGTCTCAGTTACCATGAGTCTCACTGCCTCTATTGCAAAATGGATTTATAATGTAAGCAGTACACAAAAAATCTGCTTCACTCTTTTACCTGCCAGGTCGGGATTTCCAGGTAAGCCAGATTTCATTCTTGAGAAACCCCACTGTCAACCGTACCTACTTCAATGCTGTATCCCAACTCCATCGTTGGATTCTGCTGCTGATGTGTGGCTGTGCCAGCACTGATGCAGACCAACCAAGTAAGGGTTTTTTCCTCATATTTAGATAATGCGCATGGACATTTCTTATGAAGTCATACTCTCTTTGAAACAGAAATGGAAATAAAATTGAAAAAAGATGATACTAAATTCAGAGGCAAAGCCTGGCTTACCTCCTGGTATCGTGCAATTCCCCCATTAACAGCTGCATCAATCACTCCATTCAGGCACATGCTGAGAAGATTAATGTTACCATGCATTTGTTTATGCTGGTACTGGCTTATCAGAGTTCTCAGCTCCTGGTTTTTGTTCTCAACCACTTGAATGGCATTTTCCAAAGGACTTACTTCAACCTCAAAGGCAATAAAATACACTTTAATTCCATGGACACTTCACTGAGATTTATTATCATCTTTGTAATGAAATGATACTCTAGGATTGTTCCGTGATCTCCCTTAGCTTTTACTACTTTGTAGAAAATTAGCTACATTAACAAACTTTACTGGTGTCAATGCTGTATTTCAGGTCACTGAGTTGTGATAACTTCTTTCTGTATACTGAGGACATGGCAACAATGCAATTATTTCATCTTTTTGGCACTGTCTCCATTATACTGTCATGTTCCCTCACATAATTCTCCTGGTTACATTCAGCAATTATTTAGACTAAGTGGTGGAAAAAGGACATACTCAATCATTGATAAACTTCATCATTTTAAACTGCAAGATTTCAGCCAAAGGAATTTTAAGTTGCCTATCCCATGTCCTCTGTAGCTCATCAGTTGAAGCCCCAATTACAGGAACTATGAATGTTACCAGTTCTCTTCTCTCCACTTCAAACCAACGGGAGATCCCAGGCAAACTGTGAGTCAAGGTCAGAGTGGTACGTTCAATCCACAAGCTCTGCAAAGAGTAATTGAGGATGTGAGGTGCAGAGTGAACCACAATCACATCATCTGTACTCTTACTACAGGTGCCAAGGGAGTAAAGTTCAGAAGAGAATATATTAACCTCCCGAGAATTAACCTGCTTTGCAGATCATGCTGAAAGTCACCTGAACAACAAAACCAGAATCCAGTATGCTCTAAAGCAACACATTCAATGTTTCTTTGAATTTTTAAAGACGACATTGTGCATATATATGGCAGTAAGAAAAAAAATTTCCTGCTTGCTTCAAAAGGAATTTCTCCTGGCACTAAAATAACTCGTCTTTAAATTGGACAATGCTTTAATCCGGCCAGATGTGTAACCATTGGACTACTTGTTATTTGAGTTACTATAGTATCTTTGGCCATCAAATCAGGATTACTTGAAAGGCGGTATCAGCATAAAATAACAATTTTCGCCTTGAGGAGATTAACACTGCTTATTTGCTTCTTCTACCTTAAATTCATTCTCCTTGTCCTTCGGGCCTTTGTGGAAAGGCCTGTCATAGCGGAATTTCCGGATGTTGTTGACTCGGTAAAAGCTCTTTATGCGATCAGGGACACGGTCCATTTGCAGCACATCTATATTGTCTGGGATGGGAGTCACTGCATAGATCTGTAAATCTGTAAATTATTAGTCAAAGAAAGCCACGGAACAGGAAACAGGAAAGGTATCTCTACTGTGGAAAGAAAGAGGATGGTGAACTCAGAAAGTCACACTCTGATTTCCAGCACTCTTCTTTTGCAAATGAGACAACAGAACACTAGACTACAACTACTAGGAAAGTCTACAGAGTTATAGTACCTCACAGCCAGATTAACCAAAGAGGAACATACCTGAGGATGCAGAGAGTATGTAGTAAGACATCCAAAATGTCCTACCTACAGGCAGCCTACAAGAAAGCTGGAGAGGAACATTTTGCAAGGGTGTGTAGCGACAGGACAAGGGGCAATGGATTTAAACTGAAAGAGGGCAGATTTAGATTAGATCTAAGAAAGAAATTCTTCACTCTGAGGGTGGTGAAGCACTGGAACAGGTTGCCCAGAGAAGCTGTGGATGCCCCATCCTTGGAAGTGTTCAAGGCCAGGCTGGATGAGACTTTGAGCAACCTGATGTAGTGGAGGGTATCCCTGCCCATGACAGGGGGGTTGGACCTAGATGATCTTTATGGTCCCGTCCAACCCAAACCATTCCATGATTCTATGAATATCTACAGCAGGCAAAATATCCTGTTCCTATCAGTTTTAATTAGAGCTAGGTGCTTCATTTGTTCAGGCACTTTAGTAGATCTTAATGTATTTCGGTACCTAAATATCTACCTTTGATAAATTTTGCCTTAGATATTTCACCTTTGCCTACAAACCAAGGTTGTCCTAATTTCATCAATTTACAGATCAGTTTAATAAAACTGGTTTAACCTCAGCGTTAGAGACAAGATCTCTGCAAACATAAACAAACCAACCAAAATAAACACACAAGCAACCCACACACAATGGAATGGTCTATTATCTAGCAAAGAAGAGTGAAAAGAGTGTGTTCTGAAAGACAAGTAGGAAACACCAACCAATTTCAGGGGATTTCACTTGCTGACAACATCCTTATGGTTAAAGTCCTTGCTGTTGTCACACAAG
Source organism: Tauraco erythrolophus (assembly GCF_009769465.1). Taxonomy (NCBI): domain Eukaryota; kingdom Metazoa; phylum Chordata; class Aves; order Musophagiformes; family Musophagidae; genus Tauraco; species Tauraco erythrolophus. The sequence goes on along the minus strand of NC_141476.1, from coordinate 18,972,236 downwards.
CTGAACAGCGGTGTTCTCATGACTAAAATGTCCAAAAGTCCCTGCAGACTCATTAAATATTATGTGGTTCAGTCCTTAAACGTACATAGCATTGTACTGGTTGCATCAAATCACAGCACAGATTGTCAACGAGACGAATGAGATTCAAAGCCTTAGGTATAAAAGAGTTCAGCATTTTAAAAGAAAGGCAGATGGCAAAAAAATAACAATACTGATGTGAAAAACAAATACCATGGAAAGTAACACTTTCGAATTAATATCTGTTCCCAACAAAATGTCCTCCAAGAGAAGGTATCAGGTTTAACGACCCGAAACGTGCATTATGGCAATGCTGTTGGTAAAGGTTAAAACATGGATGTGATCAAGCACGGCTATTTCCCTTACACATCGAATATGACCTGCATCACTCTCTGAATACAAGGTGACAGTTTTCTCCAAAACTACATAATTCAACAAACCAGTTGATGTCTACTGTAGACAGGTGTATGGTTTGGCCCACATCCAGCTCTACCTAAGACAATTAGGAACTGAGGTACCCAAGCTGATGACCTTTTCAATACCTTCCTCCTCTGTGCTATACCACAGTTCATCTAACCATAGTTTGCCTGTTCACTGAAGGATACACTGGGCGTCACACTGCAGTATAGAGTCATCTGGGTGGTTTGGATGCTGCATTGCAATGGCTTGTGGGAACTCGCTCAGCATCCTCTGCTGGAAGGCTTCCAGCCTCTCATAGTCGTGGCCTCGACATACATATTCTTTGTTCTGCAAGAAGGACAAGTGAAAATTAGTCTCCTTAAAAGTAAGTTAAACTCTATCAGTTTTTATCTCACTTTAAATTTTATTGCTGCAAACCCAACAATAAATGACAATGTCGGTATGCTAATGTGAGAGTAAAATGTGCATTTAACACAGCTGATGTATTTTATTCCTTCCTTTTTCTGTACAATGTATTTTGTCAAGCAGTGATGAATAAGTAGACTATTCCACTGATCTCTCAACAGAAAGATGCCTCTGATCCATACACACATAGCATGAAGCCTTACTGCCTTTTCTGACTTGCTTTTCAGACAACGGAAAAGGGACTATTTTTTAATCAGACTATATTGAAACATATCAACCAAAACTTAAGACCAATTCATAAGCCCAGCTGTTCTACACTGGAAAAGCTGCTGTCAAATACAGTTTTCACCAGATGGATAAAAGTCCTGAGGATTTCACAGAATGGAACAAGATGTATGTTTATCAATTTATCAGTTATCCTTAGAAGTCATAACAAAACTGTTCAGAAAAATAATTTTTTAACCATAGTTGTATTGTGATAGCCATACAATCCACCTCTGATCACGCTGAACAATATACATCCTCAGAAACTCCCCAGTCTATAGTGGAGTAATATGGAAAAGCCTTACCAAGAATTTTCAGTGGTCACTTAGCAAATTCCCCTTCAGCCCTAAAAGCACTTTCCTCTTAATGAACAAAATTTCCTTTCTGCCAGTTATGGAAAGCTTGCATTTAGATATGCCTCTTGAGGCATTAAACCACTTGTGCAGAGTTCTTGGATGCTTTTTGAGCCATTTCCAACTCTGAACAGCAAGATACAGGATTCTAAAGACCTCTGTGTCATAAGGTTGTATTCCAGTGTCTTAACTGTGTTACCACAGTGTTCATGTCTCCTGATGCAAGACCCATCCCAGCAGGCAAACTCTAATTCTGGTAGTGCTCACTCTCATACACGTAATAGTAACTAGAAGTACCGGGAGATTTTTCACCCGTCATAAACCAAAGAAAGAATCCCAGCAAACAGAACAGTTCTCTCCCTTCTATTTCTTACATTTAGAAGCTGCAGAATACGCAATGATGTTTTGTTAAGCGCTCTGGAAAACGGTTCTGGCTGAGCAGTTCTCTTGATCTTGTAGCAAAATCAAAGAGAAAGCAGCAAAACCTGATCATAAAACACAGCCAAGGAGTGCAGTTATCTTTGGCTTTGCATTTCAGATTTATGGAACAGATCTCCTGTTCCAGCTGTGACATATGTCACTTTGTATGCATCAGTCACAGCAACCAATGAACTGGGAGAAAAACTGCATGATGAATCTTGACAGTTTAGTCTGTAATGCCCAAACTTTGCAGCTATTATTAAATTTGGAGTGAGTCCATGTTTGAAGGTGAATCTTTTCATGACACTTACTGCATTCTCTATTTTAGCTTTTGATTGCAGCAATCCAGAAAACCGTAAGCCTATAAATAAAGTTATTGTGATTCTAAAAATAATGCCCTGAAAACACCTCAAAGCTAAATTTAATACACTTTTCAGACAGATGCCAACGCAAGATCTCAGACGTGGCTTGTCAGGCCATACTTGAGCTTCTGGTAAGCAGAAGACATGGACAGTTTTAATCTACTTATGTAGGAAGGCTAGAAATAGATGCAGAATTCATAGAAACTTGAACAATGACTTTTCTAGACAAAGGGTCTTCAAAAATAAAAGATGTAGAAAGAAGTGGCTATTTTGTGTCTTAAGCTATACAGTAATAGAAAAATAAAAGAGAAAAGGGCATGGAGTCATTTGATCACTTGAAATCACTCCCATATGCATCTGAAAACTTTAAATCCATGTAAATCTTTTTCTTCTCTAGAATAGCTGCTTCCAATCTCTTTACAGTGTGATCCATGCTGATGTGATTGCTAATGGGCTTAGTCTGTGCTTCGCAATGTGTATGCTGTATGGATCATTAGAGAGAGAAAGGAGGAGGATGACTTTTAATGAGATTGCTACATTAGTAATCTGCTATCAGAAGTACTGCTACCAAATATAATTGCAGAATTAACAAGGATTATAATTATGTACGCTCATGTTCGCTCTTACTGTCTCCAGCCGAGTACCCATCCTGTTACAGTTTTGCAAAGAGTAAGTGCTGTGCACTCGAAACTCCTGCGCAGTTAAACGCACATGTAGGATCCAAGATAAAACTACAGGATCCATAATATAAGGTAAGCTAGATTCACTGATACTACATCCAATGTAGGAACGCTTACGTTCCATAATGACTTTGTTGTCATTCATTTTCTGAAACATCTGTTGCTGGGCATAAAAAAAAAGAAATTGTTGGTTTTCTCTGGAGATCTCCATGAAAAGGTAGCTACTGCTTCATCCTGCAACACTTTTGCCATTTCCTCTGCACCTGCCTTCTACACAGTGATTCAGGCTGCTACGTTATAGCAATGTTCAACTTCACCTTTGAATAACATGAAGCCACCCTTTATCCACTGGTATTTTCACCTGGATTAATTCCAATTTGCCTCTACTTCCCCCACCTGTGTTTCCATTAAAAGACTGCAATTAAATACCAATGTTTAAATCCTAGTTAAAAAGAATCACAAATAGTTAGTAATCACAGGGAAATTGAAGAGTGCTGTTTTCAAAATGGTACACAGTTTGGCTTTTTGTGGCTTCTTACTGTGTAATTCAAGAGTGGTGCCATCTCTTGTCAAACCATTTCTTTAAAGAGAAAACAAAACATGCGCCTCCAGTCCTTGAAAGCATGCTTCAAGTTGGCTTGTCCTGTCAAGCTAGATGGCATCTACTGTCAATTTTCAGACTGTTCTTACAGCAGTTGTCAGATGATATTCCTTCCTTGCTCTGAACTAGCAACAAGACATCGTATGAACAAATATCTATTTTAAGTTTGATTCCTCATTAGGAAGCAAAGATAATTTCACTTTTTAGATGGATTGCAGACCCAGCTGATCCTGTATACACCAGCGGACAATAAGGTCAAAGCGAGGATGTGTCCAGAGAAGCTGCTAGGCTTTTTGTTGAAGAGAGAGGAAATTTTTGCTTGTAGATAACATAAGAGAATCGTCAGTCTGGTATCAGAATCGTTCTGTCATGTGAGACTTTTTAAAGCATGATAATTTGAGATGATGAAAATTAGTTGAGTAATGACCCAACATTGCTGCAATACAGCATTTTGCTTAATATAGAGGCAATTTGTGCTGCATCTGCAGATTGTCAAAAACACACATAGGCATGAGTCAAATTTCTGATGTCTGTTCCTAAGAACGTTCCCAACAGACCGCATCCTTCAGTTCAGGCAGAAAGCTGTTTCTACTTGTGTAGGCATGAAAAAATAAGCTGAATGGCAGACATCATATCTCCATAATAAAAATAACCACTACTCTGAGTCTGGTCGCTTCGTCATATTTTGCACAAGTCTGGCTTACCCGCAGGAAAAATGGGAATTTCCGACCATAAAAGCCAACTCTGAAAAACTCAGGTTCTAAGCGCTGCTGTTCCATGATGTTATCGTAATAGGTAGCTTCCATTTTCTGTGGGGGAAAAAGATGGCTGCTATCAGACTCTTAAAGCTGCACTTAAAACATTAGAATCTCAAGACACATTTAAATATCACATTGCTCTTTTGCCCCTACAATTTTTTATGAAAAGACCAAAATTCTTTTAAAGTTAAAAGTTATTAATTAAACAGTCCACATGGTAGAACAGACTATAGTATCATCATACTCATTTTACACTTTTGGAGACGACATATGAAAGTTTTTATGTTGTATCTCATTTTAAATTAAACAGGTCTTGCGTGTAATTTTCTTTGCATTGCAGAATTAATGGCAGAGCTGAGATTAAGATCTACGTTGTCTGGCTCACAGTGTCCTGTTCTCTCCTCAAGCTCAAAATCTATACCACTGTTTGGAAAATGATATCAATTCAATTGGGTTTGCCTTAATTGAGTTGAGGGGCATGAAAAAGGATGAAACAAAATTTAATTTTCTACAGCTCTGTGCACCAGTAGATTTAACATGGAAGAAAAAAGGGGTTTGGAAAAAGTCAAGGGACTTCTCTCTAGTTCCAATTATTAGTTTTGTGGCGCTATGCTGGCATTAGTATCCAGAGTGGGATTTGAGGACCCCTTGCCAAACTGAATCTCAGTTGAAAGGCTCACAGGAATTTTACTATAGCAAAAAGATAGCTTTTTAAAGAGAAGAATCAGTTTGACATCATTGCTTCCACTGCAGGGAACCCTCGCAGCAGCTGTGACTTACAGTATTGTATGGAGGTTTTGGTCTCGGTTCCCACACACATTAACTCCTTTTCTAAAATGGAGAAGGTCCCAAAGCCATTGCAGGAGGAATAAAGGAATGCGTAGAATGATGTGAACGGCACAGAGAAAAACTCTTTAGAGTGGGGAGAAATTCGAGGCAGTTCAGGTCAACACAGATACGGGGAACTTGAACGGAAAACAGGTCACACATAGGAGAGAGACAGGATGAGGTGAACTGGTTATACTGATCAGCTGCGATGCGCCTCACCTGCCAGCTGATTCGGTCCAAACAGTAAAAAGGCAGCAAGAATAGCCAATTTTCTGCTGTTTTAGGAAAGGAAGCCTTGATGCACAACTTGAGTAAGCCTCGTTAATAGGTCTGTTTGCTCATCGTTCATGATCACTTTAACAATTTGGTATTTCCTGTACACCAGGATAAATTTTCACACTGCCCTGTTTTAGATGCCTACAATAAACAAGTGCCCAACCAAGATGTTCCCCCATACTCTTTCAGGGCCACTTTGAAGAAAATAGGTTCTTCAGAAGTGCAGTTCATGAGACCTGCTTAGATGGATATCTTCAGATGAGAATAAATTTGATTTCTAAAGAGAATTTAAACTACTCTGTTTAAGAACACATCCGCATAGCATAAACCTTAAATTTGGTGCTACGCCAGGGGACAAAAGCAGATGAACTATTGTCACATTCATAAAGCTTATAAATAACAACCAGAATTTTTACTTTTTCTGATTAAAGCATGATGCTGCAAATGTGCCCTGATTTGATCACGTGTTTGTTTTACCAGATGACCAGATTCTTTTAAATTGACAAGAATGCCATAAACATTTGCCTTCTCCATTCTTTCTCTCTTGTTCCTCTTATGTCACCTAAGGCACAAACGGTCCTTGATACTTTCGGAATTCAAATGAAATATCAATATGTCATTTTAAAAAAAAATTATGCAAAAATCTATATAAATATGCAATTGCAAGAGCAAGCCCAGCTCCTACATGTGTGCTGTCTCCATATACTCATGGAATCTTACTGCTAGCAGACTTAGGAATCACCTCAGTGGGCCAACAAAAGTCATCAAAATTAATCAATGGTAAAGGAGCTGGTGTAAATGCATGAAACTATACAGGGAATATGTTGTATTTTTTAAGTTCAGGATGTTCTGGCAGGAGAGCAAAATTCCCTGGGGAATGACATGAGAGTGCAAGGAGAGGAACTGCTGTTACTTACCCGAATCCAGCTGAGGCTCTGATAATCATAGAGACTTTCGTACTGTATGGCCAGTTCTCTGCACAGCGGGATTCCAAACTCCCAGCTCTGCAAAACCAAAGCAAGTCACACTCACAGCAACCAAACTGTTAACATCAACTCAACTGAAAGCAATATGGAAACTCAATTTTGGGAATTCATTTGGTATGGAATGCCAGGGATTAGATGTGAAAATGCAATGTGATGAAGCAGTTTCCATTAAATAGCAGATTAATTCCTTCTTCAAGACGATAACGGAGGCATATGTTCCATTGGGGATACACACATACACTGCTTGTTACGGAAAATTCACTCATGAGACTGGGAACTTTATTTGGAGAAAGATAATACAGTTAATAATTTTTCTTCTTGTTAGACACCTCTTCAGCTCACCCCCCCCAATATCTCCTTTGCTTTCTGCACTAGAACTCCCTTGAGTAAAGAGTTGGGGCTCAGCTCCCCAGCAAAGCGCTCCTCTTCCCAGGGCTGCTACTTCCTACTGAAAGCACAAAACTGTCAAGCAATGGGAAATGCTCAAATACAGAGACAAAACGTCCTCAGAACTGACCTGCATTATTGCACCGAGTGAATATCCGTATTCAGAACCGAAACTAAAACGCCTTTCTTCAACTTACAGTCTGCATACAATAGATCTTTTCTAGCAAACCACACCATTGTCCTCAGAGGTAGGGAAGAAAGAGCCTGCGTTTGAGCATGCCCACAGAGAGAAAGATTCTCTGTTGCCTCGCTTAGCTTTGTAAAGTGCTCGAGACCGAAATCTCCTCTCCCACAATCTTTTACCTGCATAGGTTAGCAGCTTTTTTGGGGAATGACACTCTCTCACCATACGTATGTAAAGGATCTACAACATCAAGGTCTCATCTGAACCTTTATTGGATTGAATTTTTTGCATTACTGGGCTAACTTGCCAGTTGTTTTAACTGGGACCCTGTTGTAGTGAAAACAAAATTAATGTGCGAGTTAGACTATCACCTTATATTTTTAAAATATTAATAGCAATATTGTAAATTATGGGTAACAGTATTTAACAAAAATTATATAAAATAATATTAGCACTTAATATGAAAATAGTTTTTTCTGGTTAGATGTACCTTCACTTTTTTAAAAGTGAATCTCTACACTATTTGATTTAGTGTATTAGGTACTTAGCAATGCTTCCCTCTATGGACACACATTTGCAGTGCCTGTTCTCTCATCCATAGTACCAGCAAAGTGTTTCTTTTCCTCTGAATAGCAAAACCAGTAAGTTTAAGGACTTTTTTTTTTTTAAAAAGAAGGGATAGTTGTATGAAGTAAAAAGTAATAATCCTACATCTCCTTAGCATCAGTTAATTACAAAAACTTACGTAAGAACTTGCTAAACAAAAGAGTCTTTTGGAATCAGTTTGGATATTCTGATAGTATTAGTAGTCTGGATGATGAGAAGCCTGAGATTTATTTAGATAAATACAATATATATAACAGGAAAAGAACGGAAAGACCAGTTACTTGAGCACTCGGAAAACACTTGGGTTCTTGTGATCTCAAAGTAACAGGATTTTTGCTGTGGGCTGTCGAAGTCCATGACATACAAATTAACACACCAAACTGAGATCAATGACATTAACCAGTTAAGTGTTTACCCTGTGCAAACACAAACACCATTGCATTTTTTTTTAGGTTACAACATATTTTACAGTATCAATACATGGATTTTCAGTCCTTAGCTGATCTATATTTACTTGAAAGAATGGAAAACAAAAGTGTCTTCTAAAACAGCTGGTCAGTAATAAATCACTTTTGTCACACAGAGTGTGAGCAGAGTCTCACTTTCGCATGGGATGCTGTGACTAAAGCCTACATGATTCTCTAATCTGTCTTCTGGATAGAAGCAGAAAGCTGACTGTCTTCCCTTGAGATGATCCTAAAGGTGTAACCTTTTCATGCTCCTTTTCTGATGTGAATGCAATTAACGATATGTAAGCACATCTTATTTCTCTTTATAACAGCTCTTCTACATGTACCCTCATACTCTTCCTGTCATCCTAACTCAGGCTTTCTCTCTTTCTTTGTTAGATTTCCACACAGAGAAATTCTGCTGTGCTAGCTGAATATTTTATACACGTAAGATGACATACAGAAGCGAAGAAACACAATATAGAGGCAACTTCTTAGAGAGTTTGCAGATATTTGAAAGGAAAAGAGAACGAAGGGATATCTGAGTCACTAGGATCCTCTGTTTTGAAATCTGTGGTATTAGTGAGTACCATCTTCACAGTGTAGAAATTTAATACGTAATTCCATGTGGAACATGTGATACTTTCCTCTAAAGTGTCATTCTTCCCCCTTTTTTCTTAATGTCTCCACTGTTAATTTCCCTCATTACTGCTTTCTGTTTTGCTGATGCCTGATTTGCACGTTCTATATTACATCCTTCACTTGAAAAGGACATTCATGTGACATTTATTGCAGCTTTCTCCTATGGCATCAGCAGCTCTCAGTTGAGTGCTGCTGACTGCACACAAGGAGGCACAGATAGACAATCGACGTTTATGAATGGCAGCCTTTATTTACTCACATCCCAGTGTGCAGATTTCTTTTGGAAAGGTGATTCAAATGAAAGTGCACAAGAGAAATTAGTTCAAATTTTGGGTATGGAGCACATGACCTAAAAATGAACTGCTTTGGAAATACAGCTTTGGGTCTCTCACAGAACTTGACTGGCACTACGGAGAATATACATTGTCGTGCTGTGAATGGAGCTGGTTGGAATTTTTAGTTAAGATCTAGCAGTAAAGTGGACAGAAAAGGGTTGTGTGGTTTTCAAACTATTGCTGTTCAGAAGCATGATCGATTGGGTTCAAACTGTTCCATTCACAGTCTCGTTCAACTAGAAGACCTTGAGTTTTAACATGCAAAATTTAACTGTGAATTAAAAAAAATAAATCTTCATTTAAAGTTACGCACTTGCACACATACTTGACTGAGCCAGAAACCAATTCAAAGCACAGCAGAAATCAGTAGGAAGGAGCACATGACCAGAGTGAAGGCTAAAAGGGCTTTGGAACATCTTGTGCCTTCCCACCACTGGTCTGCTCTGACAATACTGAGAATGGTACTCAATTCTGCGCTCCACTGCAGCGCTCCAGGCCTGCCGTGGGCCATGCCACCACTCCTTGCTCTCCACTGGCATGCCCTTTATGTCAAGCTCACAAGACAGTCTTGCGGCCATAGTTTTCCCCCATTCCTGTGCTGAGAAAATTTTTCCATTAACTAAAGCAGAATTTTTACACCCTTCTCAAGCTGCTTTGACTCTCTTACTTAGTGGAAGATGCCAGGAGCAGCATGAGAAACAATTCTAGAAGTGCAACTGAAGGACACAGAACAACAAATTCCACTCTTCAGGACCTGAGGAAGGACCATCTTAGGGTAGTGCAGAAAGAAACTATCAGACACAAGTTGAGGGAAGTAAGTTTCTTCCATTCCTGAGCTGTTCCCTGTTACACAGCAACAGAAAGAGTGCTGAAAAGCAGCAGGAGGATTTGGCTTCTTGGCATCTTTCGCTTCCACGGTTTGAGTGACATAGACACTGCTTAAGTGGATTATTTATCATTCAGCTACCATTTATAATAAAGGAGGATTAAACCACAAAGTCAAATAACTCAAAAAACATTCAGTGGGAAAAAACCTCAAGAGGTTTATGCTCTGTAATCTGTTAGGAGTTTTATACCAAAATTACATCCATCAAGTTTTTCTTCTCCTTCAGTGCATATGTTGATTGCCTGTTTTTGTCAAAAATACAGGCTCATTTGTTTTATGCAGTCTCTGTATCCTCTTTGCCTAGCCAGACAGTACAGTACTACAATATTTGCACGACTCAGTAATTTATTTTTTGTTAAGTGCAGTCAAAAACTCTGAAAATTTCTGAAACTAAAAAGAGAACCATATGCAGTATTACAAAAGAACAATTCTGCACCCCCCACAATTTCTTCATAATTAATCGTTTCCTTATAAATAGGCCATTTCTTCCTACACACAGGAATCTGACTTCCTTTGGCAGGTTCTGTAGAGAATGTCTCTGCCATATGCAACTTTCTATTATCAGGGCTAGGAAAGAATTACCTGGAATGGCAGCCCCATATGAATCAAATCACATTTATATTTAATGCCACTGTCATTGCCATCACAGGCAAAACCAACCCTGAGGTTCACATACAGATGTTATCTTCAAGTAATACCAACTGTAGGAATTTTTCTAGAGAAGGGAAAAATTTGAAAATATTCTGACAGATTATATCACTTTTAAGGTTCACCTCTGCAATGTTCCCAAAACACCATGACATATGGGACTATAACACCTACGTCTGCAGTAACTTAAAAAAAAATTTATTGTAGGAAAAACATACTGAATATGTGAAATTGGAGTGTATAGATTTTCTTCTTGTGCAATGGATGGAACTGCACTTTAATTGAAAGCCACTTTAAAATAACAGTGACACTGAAAAGACTTAAATCTTTTTTAATAAAGGGATCCCTGCAGTGCATTGCCTGCCATCTACTTACGTAGGTTAGAAGCAAAGCAAGTCCTTAACTGAGTCATAGCACAGCAATTTGCATAGGCAACTGCAAAATGCAATCCCATCCCCAAAAAATGAAGGAACTGGCATTCATAGAGTGCTGTGCTGTACCAGGTGATCCAAAGTTTGGTTTAAAGGTATAAAAATGTTTTGGTGTTCTCCTATTGGCCTACCTAAACTGGTTCCAAATGTTATGCATAATGAAATACCAATATCCATTTTCTCATCTGTTTTTCATCCAGAGAGCCAAGAAGCAATTTGTCAAGTTATAAAACCTTTTGATACAGATTTGCTTCCAGACTACTGAACTGAGATGATAGGCTTGCAAGCCCTAAGTAAGTCAGGAAAAGGGAAGGAAGCTGCTGGAAGAGAGAAGAAGTTGGCATACCTTCCCTTTGTTGAAGTAATGGATAATCTTACGGCACAGACCTTCCTTACGTTGCCACTCTGACTGAGATGGATAATGCAGGAACTCTCTCAGAGGTCTGTCCTCCCACTGAAGCAACTCACAGTACAAAAGCAAAGTAAATGCAGCCTCTGTTGGAAATGCAATTATTGAACACTGAATCAGTGACGACAAATAAACACAGCCAATAGGCTGAAAGATCACCAGACCTTTCCTTCTAATCCTGAAGTCTTAGATGATCATTAAATTACCCAATTACTTAAAATAGCAGCACAAAGCTGTTTCCTATGAACTTCTTGTTTTTTAGGTACAAACCTGTCAAGTTTCTTTTTACGAGCTACTTGATTTAAATGCACAGTCATTTCATTCAGATACATAACTACATTTGGGGCGTGCAGCTGTAAACAGAGCTTGGACAACAGAGAATTAAGAGTCAATGCACTTTCTAAGGGTGGTTTTGTGATTTTAATCTTCCTCTAATTTTTATTCCACTGTTGTGTTTTTTTTGGTCAATCTTCCTCAAAGAACACTTTAACGTAAAATTCGGGGTGGAACAGAACAGTCGTGTGGTTGCGTGGGCACAGATATACATTATTTCGCTTGAGGGAATAGGCTGGACCTCCGCTTCTTACCCTCCCAACTGCCATAACCGATTCATATAAATTTGTTCCAAAAGAATGAATCGAGTGTTAGAGTATAACATTGGGAGAGTCAAAAATGTTTTGCCAGGATTTCAGACGGACCCCACATGATGTCTTACTGACCTGTATAGTTCTCAGCCTGTAAGTGCATGTCACACAGCTTGTGGATATAGCGAATGTACATCTCTTCCTTGTTAATTTCGGATTTATAGAAATTCTGTGAAAGAAAAAAGAGATCTGTTATTCTTACTGAGACTATTCCTTCATTCAAGATAATCAGCAGCATCTGTGTATGTATAAAGGTATTGAAAAGAGAATACTTTATTAGTGTAAAGCAAAAGGAATAATTCTTTTCACATTCACACTGTTTTAACCCACTAATTTTATTGTGTCATGATTTTTTTTCAAAATAGAGGTAGTTAAAAGCTGAAAGAAAACGTGAGAGGTTGTAGAACCTCTGTCACAGGGATACTGGGAACTCAGCTGGACAAAACCCTGAGGAACCTGACCTGTTTGGCCTCACTTTAAACAGAGAGTTGGACCAGAGATCTCCAAGGGATCCTTACAACCCCCATTGTTCTGTTCTGTCATCCCAGTGCTCGGATTCTGAAGCTGCACTTGCCTGACACAGATTCCTATCCCAACCTTTCCCATCCCAGTTTCGACAATATTGCACAGACTCACAAAGAGATAAAGGAAACATCTTTACCATAAGGTTAACGGTGCAGCCAATTTTCTTGTTTTCTGTTTCATCTCCTTTCATACAGTCCCTAAGAAAGCAGAGCAATGCTGAAACATACAGCTGCAAAAAAAGTCCTTTTAAAATAAATCTGAAGTTATCTTATCCTCAAGAGTTTCCTTGGATCACAAACAACAGTTCATCGTGTACTTTATTTTGTAGAGTTCCCCTAGGAAAAAATTCTGTATGGTTTAAATGATATGAGAACTGAGTGCCTCTTACATGTCTGTATCTGAGAACAAGCACCTGAAATGACTGCTGCTTCATTTCTTACAAGAATCTGAACAAAAATCAAGTAATAGTGGCCAAAAATCATCTAAACAAAAGCTCGACTGTAAAAGAGAGGAACTATTATTTATCCAGATGTTAATGTTTAATGATTTCCCAGTCAAAGGATCAGCTTTCATAAATTCAGCTATCCAGTGTAGTGCTGGCACACCGAAAGATACAACTCGAGTAATTGAGACTAGATTACTAACTTCTTCATATGTAAGTTAAACCACAAAATTGATCTGTAGTTTCTGGAATATTTTAGAAATTATATCTATTCAAGCAGTACAAAAAGTTAAAGGCTTCAGAAATTACTTGAAAAAGTCATATTCATTTGTGGAAAAGAGACAAAATTTTTAAAGCAGTGACACAGCAAACTGTCTTGAGAACTACTGTGTCAGCTAACTGGCAGCTGGATTCCAAGATATGCCTGTGTATTTCCAGTGCAGTTCCCTCTTCTCCTCTGGGAATGAAAAAATCTGCTGTGGATTAAAAATCGATTAAAAACTGGTATCTGTTCCTGAATTAAACGTGAAAGCGTGCATCTGTGTATCAAAGTTGCATTGATAGCAAATTTCTTTAAAAAAGAAAACCAGCTCCCTTGCATTGTCTTTAAATGTGTCTCAGATACCTGGTCTTGCATAGTAGTTGTACAGCAGCTATGGTCAGGAAACAAACAGGAGATTGGATCAAACTGGTAAGGATGACAGAAAGAGCAAACTAAAAAGCATAGAAAAGGATTTGGGACTGCAGAATACCCAACTTAGTCACGGGTTTTCACCTATAATGAGCAGCAGCAGAAGCAAAAATGATTTGAACTCTTGTCAGTAGGCTAAAGATAGAAATATCCGGGGCAGTTCTGTATCATTTCAAATTGTCTATCATTCTATAAAAACAGCTCTGAGTGTGCGGGTATATACATATATATGAAGTTAAAATATTTTCTTGTAACCGAGTCAAAGCTCAGCTGTATTGACACAGTGCAGTAAACTTCAGTCTAAAACTGAAGATGCTTAATTTACAGTGGAGTCTTGCACACAAGTCACCAGCTGACATGTCAGACTTTCCTCAGCTGAAGAGTTTTCCAACCCTGCATGTCTAGATGAGGCATTCAGCACAGGCATTTGAGATCATTCTTTCATTTAGCATCTATTTTGCTGAATTAGGTGAGATCATTTCAATGATAAAAGCAATTAATCATTTAGCAATCTGATTAAAACCTTAGTACAACCTGCAAATTAAAAAATTTCATTATCTTTGCTATTGTCAGGAACGAGCATGCAAGAATGAGAATTAGAGTTCTAGAGATGTGGTTTTAGGATTTTTGCTCAGAACCTAGCAGCAATGAGTTTAGCTTGCTTACATAATACTTGCCATCAGAGAAGCCTGCAATTTGATAAACAATAAAAATATCCCCTGTAGAGAAGAAATTTGGTACTACCTCTTTACAACCTTCTTAGAATATATTACTGTTGTTGTCAGATACCTATAGTCAAGCAGACGCTCCATGAGACGAGTAACTGATGTAACAAAAGAGATTCCAGTCTCCCGCCATGTTTCCTGCTCAATCTTCTCCAGCAAACTGTTTGGAGATGAAAAGACAGCAGATGAGGCTTCCAGGGAAATGGTACAGTGCATGTGGACAGCTGCGGACAACTTGCTTTCTCCTTCACAAAACAAATTCACAGAATTACTGTCTTACCTGGGATAAGGCCCAAAGAGCTGGGTTCTACTCCAGGCAGCATGAAGCAAAGACAAGGAAATTACAGAATGGACAGGAGAAGGAAAAATATCTTCGCATTGCCATTTAAAATATATGAAAACGAGAAATGGTCATGGCAACTGTAGATTCCCATAATATTACCTATAGCTTAAATACTTCTAACAGCAGTCAGAAGTTGGAAGGGAGTCTCAACCTAAAGCAAATATCTCTTCTTTGCTCATCCCTACATAAATTTTCATCTCTAATCAGCAACCAACCAACCAACTTTGAATCACAATTTATTTAAACTGTAAATAAGTAAAGGCAATCTGTTCCTGCTCAGCAAACTAGATAATACAAGAAGCATCTCACCAAGACAATTGTGAAGGATGAGAGAAGGCCAGAGTGACAACGCTGAAAATCATACTTAAAAAGTGAAAAAAGAAAGCAAATTTACATGCTAGCTTCCTGAAACTGGATCTCCGGTCAAAGAACTTGTCACTTCTGTAGTGACAAGAAGAAAGAAATTCTGTTGGGTGTCATAAGTGTCCTCACAAGAGGCAAACTGTTCTGTACTGGAATGATTTCCAGCTGAGGGAACCAATTCACATTTCAGCAGTATAGTCTGAGACAGCAGAATGCAGGGTCAGCTGTTTATTTCGTACAGCATTTAACTTTGTAGGATTGTGGAATTGTTTGCTCAAAGCTCACATTGTTCATAAACTAAAAGGTTGTTGGACATCCAAGCTGTTTGTAAGTAACAAGCTACAGTCTCTGAATTCTTAACGTTTTGGGTAACAACTGTCTTCAACTGGAGCAAAGGAAATGCACAATATTCCTCTTGCCAGGTGAATTTAAAAAAATATATTATAAAAAATAGAAAAAATAGAATAGATATTTTCTTTCCTTTATCCCTGAAATAGACTTACGTTATCTGCACATATAAAGTGCCAGACTTCCCAAGGCTGAATATACACAAATCGAAACAGAATACATTTACATGCTTCCTAAGGATAGGTACACAGGATGGGCAGGCTTATCTGTCCTGAAAATGAACGAATGAATGTGCAATTGTAAATTCAGAAATACAAGTATTGGTTCTAGCGAAACAAAGGTTTATGCCTTAAACTGCCAGCAGGCTACTGGGGCTCACATAAAGCTGTCTGGAATATACAGCTAAAATTCTGCTAAATTATCTCTATGGCTCACTGGAATATTAAAAGATTTAGGGTTAACTGCTCTGGACTCTCAGAGTTCAAAAAAAGTCCTTTTGAAATAAACTAGGATCACTGGAAATGAAATTTGGAGACAGATCAGTAATTGAAGACAACTAAGTGGAAAGTCAGACGTAAAGTCTTTAAGTTTGCCCTGACAAGTACAGATTTTTGGTGTGAAAGGGAGTGGAAATACAGTGTCATGATGGACTCTGGAGGAAGCAACTTGCCACTGTTGAGTCAACCAAAACACGACCTCCAGAAACTGGAAGAAGCAAAGGAAAACGCTGCGGAAAATGTCTTTGCTCTAACAAGGCCCGACTTGCTAGATAGTACACGGTTTCTCTAAACAATCCCCGGCCGTGATTTCGCTCACTGCTGTGTAAAAAGAAAGGCACTGGCTCCTCTAGCAAACCAGTTTTTGACAGGAGGATGGTAACTACTTACCTGTGCAGCCTTATGTTAGATTTCATAAAAGAAGACAAAGGAGAATTTGGGTTTTTATGTTCTTTTCAGCATTAGAGTGATGTATTTCTATTTCCCTGAGCCAGGTCAGGACAACCTGCCAGAAAGCCCTTTAACTGCCTTCTCTGAGATCAGCACTGGGCACTGCTCTGACTCTTTCCAGGACCCTGCACAACACAGAGTGGGCAGAAACTGGCATAGCTTACAGCAGGCTGAAGAGTTCCCTGTAGTTCTCATCACCTTTTCCTTCGGATACCAGGCTGTCCAGCTTATCGATCAACTCTGCTTCCACCTGGAGGAAGAAGCAATTGGTTACAAATTAGCTGTTCATGTAGAAGACGAGTTCCAAACACTAGGAAGACTGGAAGAATACTTTATTTCTCATGCCCTGGGGCTGCCCACTTCTATGTGGGAGTGATTTATTTCTCTGTGGATCAGTTCAATGGACACACTTTTCTCATTTTTCAGTGAAACAGGAAGATTAAAACTAAATTATCTTTTTGCTTATCAGGTCTAAATGAACATCCCAAGGGAGGTAACACTTCTTCTTCACAGGAATTTCTGACGTTTATTCTCTTATCAAATAAATCACTCAGACATACTTTCTGTGAACCAGTATATCAGATAAACTACATCCTGTGCTGTAACAACATCCACGCAGAGAAACTAATCCATGGCATGATCACCACTGGTCTGCTGTGCTTGTTCTGCTGGTAGGTAATTGATTTCCAATCATCCAGGCATCATTACATTGGAAGATGATTTGTTCATTAAACCGAGTTTTGTCAGGCCTCTCCATGATTATGTGATACATTTTCTTTTCACACTTTAATATAAAGGGCCACAACAGTATCATTATGTTTCTCTTCCCTTACAAAGGTTTTGAATATGTACTAATTTCCCCCCCAGTCTAATATGTCCTATTATCAAGTTTAAGACCAGATATTCCCATATAATTGATTCAAGTCCAGAAATCAATGTATCTACCATTAAACAAACAAAATAATGTAGTCTTGGAAATCTTGTAGAAAACATACTTTGAGTACCAATGAAGACAGAGGTTCCTAAAGGTTGAAGCTGTTTGTAGAAATAGGACTTGCTTTTATTTAAAGACAAGCATAGTTGGAGTTTCACTGGGTTTTTCTGCAGCCAAATTGCAAAAGAAGTAAAGATGAGAAAGAAAAGCAAATAATTCAGTGGCACACAAATGAAATTGGTGCTCTTGTTGCTGGAATCATTAAAGGGAGACCTGATTTAGTCCATGAATCAGACTGCGTTGTTATCCAGTATTGCTGAAAAAATAACCTTGTTAAAACGTGAGCTCCTGAAGAAATTAAAAAAAAAATAGGGGCTTTAAATTGAATTTCCAGGACTTTTATGTTTTTTGACAACCAATTTAGTATTGAAATAGTGAGGAGAAGTTTGAACTAAAAAAACCCTACCCTTTCTTTCATTGTGAGCTACAGTGACTTCACAGAAATCAGTAATGCATCCGTCCAGCTGTCTAGCACTATACTGGACAACAAGCCCCCTCCTGGCTCCAGCAGCTAATGTTAATACAGTTTAATAAATCTTGTCCTATTTAACTATTTATTTCATTCTCGCTAATACAGATGATTAGTCTGTCTTTAATCTTAGAAAGTTACAATATGTGCTTCATAAAACTGTAGAAATTTGCTCCACAGGTAAATTAAGAAATATTATTTAAGCTGTAGTTTAGAATACATTAGTGAGTATTAAAATTAAGATTATTAAGATTATGAAGACTTCATTTTGATACATAAAGTATAAACAGATCCAGAAACTTGAAGATGACTGTAGGTACTTATAACTGTCAATGCCAGAGCAGGGACAGATCTCTTGTTGTGCTAAAACAGCAAAAAGAGGACCATGACCAAATGCTGCTGTAATAATAATAGCAGAAATAATAGTAATAATCAAGGGAGTTGAGGAGGAAGGAAAACAAGCTCCTGGTAATACTTTTCCACACAGCCTTTAATAGATCAGGTTATGGAAAAAGTCTGTTACTCTCCTGGAATGATAGATTTGATCTGTCATTTTAATGAGTTTGTGGATAATAAATAATCACATGAATTATGATAATTTAAATAAAAGGATTTATCTGCAGAGCACTTATCTGCAGATGCTTGCCTCCAGTATTGCCCTGAACACAATGACAATGTCATCTGAGGATCCAGTCCAAACTGATCCTTCATTATTAATACTTTGCACTTCAGGGATCTGTTTTGCAGTGGAAAATTTAAGCAGTTCTTTGACCATGACTGGGCAACAAAATGACGAAGGCTCCTCTGCCTGTTCTGCAATCAGAGCTCACAGCAGGTGGAAGTCACAGAACTGGTGTTGGGCATCACCATTCCAGGAGAGTTGCTACAATTTCTTAAAGGATATAAAATCACAAAGTCTTTTTCAAAGCACGGTATAAATATTTAATTATACAATACTGCTTTCTAGCTGGAAATTGAAGACAAAGAAGCAAAGACCACTGTTTTCACAAATACTGGCTAAATCTTTTCATCTTCATTTCTGGTTCTCAGTCTGACCCATTTAATGGTTGACTAATAATCTAAGTGAAACTAACGGGAGTGGTGAGAGCCCAGCACTTACAAAATTCTTTTCTCATCCTCACGTCCGACGTGCAGAGCACATCGCTCCTCTTCTCTGTGTTCGTGGGAAATGCAGCTTGCTGTAAAGTGCACTGTTTGAATAATCTTGGGAGTCTTGTAACAGTTTTGTGAATTATGCTTCAAACTTTCTATTTTTACATGTCAACATGACAACATCATCCTCACAATCACAAACGGATCAAGAGGTACAAACTCCTTACTTCCAGCTGGATATTGCAGATAGACAGAGCAAGAAAAACAATTCTGCAAATGCTTGGGAAGTGGCTTCACCTGTTTGAAGTTGCCATTCTTTCTCTGCTCCCAGTCCATCATGTCATGGAAGATAGGGATCATGATATTCCGGACTTCTGGTTGTGGAACAAGTGTAACACCAAGAAAGGGGCCAATCATTCCCGGAATGAAGTGAATCTTATGCTCACCTGTACAACACAAAGCAACTGTAATTAAATAAGAGCCTTCATTATCTGTCACTGAGAAAACAGGGAACCTTTTCAATACTGACATGTACAAAGTAGTAGGCATGAGCATTAGAAAAGGAAACATTCTTCTCCTGAAAGGACTGAAAAAACCAGTATTTGCTTTACCCTATTCCTTGCAAAGTCTCTAAGAGCATTTTTAATTTCACTGTATAAGCCTTCAGCAAAAATTGCCAGTGCATTTTACTTGCAAACGAATTCAAACTGTCAAAAATAACCAAATTTAAAACATACTAACTAGGGGGGAAAAGAGGCCACAGATACTTCTAATTTATTAAGAAAAAGATTTTGAAAGGGCTGGTGAGAACAATGGTATTTAATAGAACGTATTTAGATTGCAAAGACCTAGAGAGTTCTTCATCCTCAGTGCTATGAACGTCTCAGTTTCGTAACTGCCCTTGACTCAGGACCAAACGGCACTGCCTCGCGGCGACGGAAACCCACGGCGTCTCGCTAACCATCTCTTCTGTGGAATGCTTACTGTGCAGTCGCAGAGAATGAAGCAAAACAGCCGCATCTGGAACAACGCTCAGTGATAAACATCTGTATCTGCATATCCATAATGGGCTTCTCCCTTCTTGTTTGAATTTGTCAAGCATCATTTTGTAGTTATTTCACCTCTGTTACACTGGAGAGCCTTCTGTTCTCCACACAGATGCTCGGAAACTGCGATCGAGCCTGGTTGTATCATCTGAGTTGTGCAAGACAGGTTGGGCTTATTCAGTGTTTGATAAGGTGTTTTCTTACTTCTGTAGTCATCTTCCTGACTGATCTCTGAAGTCTGTCCAACTTGCCTTCGTCTTTTGGATTGTTTTTTCTTCAGCTGTAGAAAGCATAACCGGGCAAACTATTCCAGAATCAAGTGCACTTAGAAAAAAACTGTGGCAGTAATACCGTCCCTCTTCTCTTACATATTTTCTCAAAGATTATGGTATCTTTTTTACTCATGGCATTTTACAGGTAGCTCCCAGTCGGCTGGTTATCAGCATGTCTATTTGTAGTCTTTGTTTTCTTGAATAGCACTCCTACGTATATTCCTACATATAAATCGTTCATATTTGGCTTTTTTAATATATTGCTGGCAGCCACATTATCAAGTTATCCAGTCTGATTTGTGTCATTCCTTTGCCCTCTTCATGATTTACCTGTTCTCAGAACCTTGTATCGTTTGTGATCTTTATCAGCAAACATTTTTTATTTTCCTCTAGAATACTACATCCTTCCTCTGTGCTCAAACATTTCCATAGGTATTCATCTTCAGTCCCTGATGGGGACCGAATACTGGCCTAGCTGGACCTGCTCTGATACAGTACAGATATTATTTGGCTCTTCTGTTAATAAATAAAATCCTGACTTACCTAAACCCAAGACTGCTGCAGGACACTTCTGAAAGCACAAATCCTAGATGAAAACTCTCTATTTTGAGACCTGTGGTGAGGTTTATTTTTCCCTATTTTGTAACATGCTTTATTTCTTCATCAAAATATATAGGAAAAGGTCAATTGAATTGCAGAAGTTGAAATTTTATCACAACTATTGCATTATTGTAGATGGGGCTTTTGTGGGGTTTGGTTTGGGGTTTTTGGGGTGGTGTTTTTTTTTAATATTATTTTTTCTTTTTAAAGTAGTAACATAGAATTTATTATGCATACGGTACCTGAGAAGACACCAAAAAAGAAGCTTTACTGTATGCCACTTCTGGGCTTTATTATCAAACACACGTAGCTATAATATTGAATCATGACAACTTTGGCTTTTGAATCATCTACAAAATTATAAAGTTGGTTATAGCTGTGAAAATTTAAATGTCTACCTTACAGCCTCGGATCAGACAAAAGTCAGAGAGTAACAGTGTACCTCCACATGAACCTGACTGCAGCACAGCTGAAGGGATTAGAAAAATCCAATTTTATACTTGCAAATACATAAAAACTGTCACTGAAGTGTCAAAACAACAGAAACCTGCACTGTCACATTTGAGAAGAAAGCATTCAAATTCATAACAATGTATTATTTCAAATAAAAAGGTATGATGAGACAGTGCAGAAGAGAGACTTTGGTGGGAGAAGAGAAGCGCTTCCTAGTTTTACAGCTCTTAAGAGAAACTAACTATGCTATCGTGCTACAAAAAAGAAAAAAAAAAACAACAGAAATCCGAGGTTACTTTGGCTTTGGCTGTTAGGACAGAGAAGGAAGAGACATACCCAGGTTCTGCCACATGCTGAAGAGCTCGTATGCCATCATCACTCTCATATCGCCGTATCTGAAAGAGAGGAGAGAGACAATGGCCTAACAGAGTGAAAAGCGGCAAGGCGGTGATGCTAAAAAAATTAAATTCACATTTAAGGCAACATAAGAATATCAAACAACTCGACTCATCACTGAACACTGTATTAGGAGATCTACTTATTTATTTCCCAAACACTTCCACATCTCAAGTTCCACAATAAATCACAGGGACTTGTGGAAGACAAAGAAGTCTCATTTTTGAGGTGGCAGAAAAGGCCGAGAACCCAACAAAACATGTTCTTACTTATCCAGAATCTTCTTCCTCTTAGCTGGTGTGGCATTTTCCAGTTGGAGACTTGGCTGGTTTATAAACAAAACTGCCAGGCTGAAATAGGAGTTCCACACCTGTGACACAGGAAGGCAGTTTTATAACACGACACTCCAAGGAGTAAGTTTTAAACAAGTGTAGGAAGACATACGTTCCTTTCTATGTAGAATGAGACTGTTCCTTTTTGTAATCAAGACATAAGTTAATCAATATGTATCTTAGCTATTGATACTAAACTCTTAAGGATGCCCATGGATTATTTAAAATCTGGTATGGACTAAAAGTAAAAACCCCAAAAAGGTAATGTCACTGGGCATTCCTCTTAGCACCAGAGCTTAAAAATGAATAAGCTTGGTGACTTCGGTGATGTTTCAAATTGTTTTTTCTGTAAGCTAAACAGACTTTATCCCTCAAAAAAACCCAGAGATTACATTACATCATGAATGAGAGCCCTGTAAGTTAGTCAGTTTTCCCAAAGAAATGAGGCTTTTGCCATCACGCTGCGTGTACGTGTGCCTAGGTACATCTGGCACCTTCTCCTTCCTGACACCGAACTGGTTTATTTTCAACTCCATCAGAGAGCGGGAAAACACTCTCTAAGGTACTGCGTTCCTCTGAGATTTAAAGTCAACAGCCAGAGAGAGCCTCTGGGAGAGGAAGATCACGAAGGCCCCAACTTCAGGAAACGCACTGCCTGAGTTTACGCTGTGTCAGCCACGAATCTGTAAGACAGCTTGCTTCACTGGCTCCACTGCTTACGAAAATACTCATTTCCTTTATGAGGGGCTCAATTTTCCTGATTTGATCTCACAGTGTATCTGCTCTGTTTCCCCTCAATTCCACAGCAGATTCAAATGCCTGTCTTCTATCAGTTAGGTCATCTTCCTCCTGGATACTCAAATAAATACTGCAAATATCATCGGCTAATGTGGAGAAGAGCTCTTGTTCCTCTGCTACTGCTAGTTTAAAAAGATGTCATAACATTTCTCAGTATCAATTCTTACTTTAAAATCAAAGTCCGTTTCCGTGAAATTCTTATGCAGTGCAGAAGACAGGTACTGAACTGTTGTAACTATGATACTGCAGTCAAAAACAAAAAAAAAAAAGGAAAAAAAGAACATTTGAATCTGGAGTATAACATAATACAGTGGTTTGTGGTGCTGATTTTACTACATGTACAGAAACAGGCATTCTTCACGTAATCACTGCTAGATTCTCACAGAAGTCACCGCTCTTTCTGTGTTTTAACAAACAGTTTGTACCGAGTGACACAAGGTTAAGAATTTTAATCATTATTGTAATTTTTGGAATTTACACAGGAGTATTTAAAATCCTGTCTATTTTGTATGGCTGGGCCATGTTACCTTCAGTGAAATGAAAGAATATACTCATCTTTCTTCTATTTTAAACAGAAAGATTTATTTATTTATTTGTTTTGCAAAGAAGAGCAACTCAAAAAGTTTGAGCTATTTTCAGTCTTTTATCTGACACACACTTCAACTCAACATACTTGGGAGTATTTTACCAATTCTGGATTCTCTGGTATTTTTTTGTAGGTGGCTAAATACACCTTAGTGAAAGGCAATTGAGACATGATAAATTCAGGAATTAATAAATAGCATGTAGGTAAGGCAACAAAAGTATGAAAAGAAACAGCATATCTCTGAGTCACATGGAAGAAACATTTCCAGTAAATGCAAAATGTACCTATCAGTCTAAAGGTTTACGGCAAAATTGTGCCAAAAGAAGTCGGTACCCTGCAGCATCTGAGGAAACTACTCTTTTCATGTGGATTCTTCTTTTCGTACAGAACTTCATTTAATCTTTGCCCTTGAGATACTGAAATCCACTTTCACTTTTCATTAGCACTGTGAACTCGCAGAGCATACAGCTCAGCAGCTGAGCAGTCAGCCTTCAGGAAAACTTCCATGGTGTCTTCTTGTAACAGGAACCCCTCCAGTTATCAGTTAGTCAGGAGAAATTCTATAGCTCGTTTATCTAAAGAAACTAGTAAACAATTCCAGCCACTCTGCGTTCATCACACTGCTGCCATTCCAAACGGCACAGTACTTAACCCATCAGAAACAAGAAAATTAGATAAAATTAAGCATTAAAACAGTAGATGACAGTTTAATTGAGAAATAACTGTATGTAATGTACTTAGTGTCATCACTAGGGTCTGCTCCTCCTTTTCTAAAATAACTGAGCCCTCCTAGGCAGGTTAAGGAGTGATGTTAACGGGAAAGGACAGACATCTGACGTCGTAATTTACTGAGCAGGGCAGCTGAGAGCCTGCCTGCTAATACCACTTGCTGTGGGTAGCTGTTCCTTGCCATGTGTTGCGAGAGCTGCTGTGCCACTCTTACCCTCAATGCAGCTACTTCAGCTTTGGGTTTAAACTTTTAACTCTTTGATATCTGTGCACAGTGGTAGAGTTTAAGAAACAGAACGAATACAGAAGTCTCAGTTTGGTCCAGAGTGTTAAAGTAACTGCAAAACGAGGATAAGTGCTCCAGAATTTCTGTCTTGATCACATCTCAGTCTGATGAAACACACTGCATCACAGGTTTTAACTGCCCAGTTGATGAGGGAGAAAAAATTCTGATGTAGAATGTCAACAGTTTATACCTGCTTCTCTACTTACTTGCTGGTGAGCAATCTCATCACCATCCAGTCTCGAGGAAAGACACTCATTTTCATCAGGTTCCGAAATACACAGAAAATCTTCAGGAGGAACTCCTGTCACATAGGGAAAAAAAAAAAAAAAATCACCAGCAGCTGCAGATTAATCTATTTTCTTGATTATAAGAAAGCCAGTTAAGTCAAGTGCCCTCCACTTGAGCTTTGTGTCACTACCCCGTTCACCTGAAAACATGGAAACAACATATATTGGGATACGGCTCTGTTAATTTTGTATGCATCTAATATGTACTAAACAAATTGCAACTGCCTTTTAAATCTTAGCTCCTACAGCGAGATGAAAAACTTCCTTATATGCATAATCTATATGACTTCTCATATTATCATCTAGAGTTCTGGAATCAATTTGCGGCTATTTTCAAACATACTGGAATCATAATCAGTTATTCATGCATTCAATTAATTAATGTGTATGTCCAAATTTCTTTGCACTTATGTCACAAATATGACTAAAATCCACCCACTCAAACCCAATAAAACTCCTACATATGCTTTTAAAAATAGTAAGAGAAAACCCCATTTCTGGCAATATGCAGCAGAACACATCTCTTAAACACATTCAGCTGAATATCTGCCTTCCAAACAATTCCCCAAACCTGCAGACATTTCTGTTTTTTGACTACTGGCACTTCTACGTTTACAAAGAACGACAGCGAGGCTAAAACACGCCAAGTTGTTGGCCTTGCAAACTATGATTTTGTTGTTTGTTGTTTTTTGGATTTTTTTTTTTTTCTCCACAAAATCAAGATAGCACAGAAAGTGGCAGTGCACAGTTTCTTCAGAACTGTCCTACCCTTATGCCTTAATTTGGGGAGAGCAGGAAGATTAATGTCTTGGTGTAACTGAGCTAAGGGTAAAGCACCAGAAGCTCCTTGACTTTTGGCCTCATTTTTGCCTAGATGTAACAGTGATAAGTGAACATAATGCCTTTCCATCCAAAAAGTATTGGAAATATTATTACAGCAATATTTGAAGGAAAAAAAGTAACATATTTTATTGAGTCAACTGAGAGCTGGAAAAAAAGTGAGTAAAATCTTCAGCCTCTGTGATACTCCTGAACATATCCTTATATCAGTGTTTGTTCTTATGGATGTAAAGACAAACTTCAGTTTGATGACAAACCTTTTCACTAGTCTGACATAAGAACTGTAGCTTAGATAGCTTTTTAAAATATCTATTAAAAACTAATATAAATTAATTTACCAAATAATTTTCCTATGAGCAATTCACAAGTTATGCGGAAGGTAGTAATCTCAGACAACTATCAACCTGAGATACACTGAGCCCTGCAATCTAGAGGTCAGAATCCTATCATCCCAAATTTATCTCCCTGATTTTTTCAGCCTGCCTAAATGCACATGAAACCTGTTCCTCTTGGCTACGTTCTGTATGGTACAATAACGGTATCCTTTTCTGTCTAATAACATCTGTCTTGGGACTTTATTTGCTCTTATGAAGATAATTCAGTGTGCCGTGGTCTTAAATGTTTTTATAACACAACACCTATTACAAAGGTGAAAGGAAGGTCCAGGAATAGTGTCAGTGAATGGGAACGATTGGCAGAGCAAGGAATGCTGGAGGGATTCCCCTCTGCTGAAAATCACCCTGCAAACATGATGTTCTGTTGTACCTTTAGTTCATCCTTGCTTTGGAAGTTGTCCAGTAAGTGCTGGAAATGAGTGTCTGACATCTGACGGAGCAAAGATAAAAGGCAGGAGACATATTCTCCCTATTGAATGATCAAATGAGAAAATATTTCATTCAGACAATCTGAACTTTCATAAATATAAAACTTAACCTGGGGTAAGGTATAAAGGGAGGGGTCTGAAATGGCCCCAATGCCTATGAGAGGAAAGCTGACATGCACAGAGATTAAAAATACTGCATGTTAACAATTCCTGGATTACTGTTAATACATAGGAATACACCTCTTAGAGGCTCCCCCACAGTTTTAAAGGTCTTTTAACCAATCTAGCAGTTTAAACAAAAGCAATTTAGAATTATTAATACAGACATTAACGAACCACTCTCCAAGCATGCAGTGTTTGACAACCACCTTTTTCAGGTGTTTAATACACTGTGTCTATCAAAGGTGTGACTGCAGCTCATGCAGACATACCAGGAATTATTTAAACTAATTGGCTCAGATACTTGAAACAGTATAGCGATGACAGCATGGGATCAGTGTGGGCTGTTAGAGGTGTCTGGAATCTTGCAAATATTTGGCTTATTAGTGCTGTCATAGCTACAGTACTAACAGTATCCAGTAAGATACTCTGAATATAGTTTGGGTAAGCCTACATGAGCTACAATTACATTTCTGGCCTGCAAAGCAGATGCACCCTAACCAGTTACCACAGTATCCCAAAGTGTTTTCCAAAGATGAGCTCCCCCATTTTACATATCTGAAAGCAAAGCACAGAGAAGTTAAGCAATTTGTCCAAGATAACAAGTGAGGCAGTGCCAAGAATGTAAGGAGTGTGTCTTTTGACTGCCAGTCCCTTGCACAACACTATTTTTTTCCTGTGACAATGAGCAATTAATTTGGAAAATACACAAACTACTTTCTCAGCAGTATCTAATAAGACTCCACATATCACTGTGCTGCGAAATACAAATTCAGGAACAAATACAAGGCGATTTTATACTTGGGACTGCTCATTCCATTTTAATATTTTTTTTCTAATTGGCTCGAGCATCTACCCACAAGCTTTGACATAGGTTGTTCCAATGAACTTTATTTACAGAGCTGAACTTCATTAGGGCAAAAGGTGTGCTTTTATGTGTGAGGTGGCATGTAATAAATAACAGTAGGTCAAACAGTAGGAGTGAAAGGAAATTGAGATGTTACTGGACATTCGCAAGCTGGTGCCTTTCTTGCTTTGTATCAAAGAACATGTCTGAAAACTACTGAATGCCTTGTTCTTTATTAGGATTGTACCATTTGTTGCTTTATCTGAGCTAACATGGAAAGATACAATCTTTTCTCTCGTGTGAGAAGTGTACCTTAGTGTACATCTGCCCCCAACGGTACCTCTAAGCTTTCAGCCATTTGATAAAAAAGCAAATCTAAAAAAGGAATGTTCTGAGCAACAGCTTAACATCATACGCTGTGCAAAAGCTGCCTTAGAGACTCTGACAAGCGAAAAATAGACTAAAATAGGCTAGAATAGAAAAGGGCAACAGATCCAGAAAAGAAGAAAGCTGAAGAGCAAAATTCTATTCGTTTTCTCCTCTTCCATTGCATGTCAAAGTAAAATTTCTTCCCCTAGGCTTATGCTGGCAGTCTTGACAAAGTGGTGGCTTTTCCCTCTTCTTCCACCAAGCTCCACAGTTCACTTGACTTAGGATCTCTTACTTTATTTTTCAGAAGTATGTTATGTTTCATTTGCAGGAAATAATTAGTGAACCTGGACAGAAGCTCTCCAGGGTGTTAAGTAAAGGGACTTGTCCATGGAATCAGAGCCTGACACTCATAAAGCTCTTGGTGAAACCTACTGAGGGTTGAAGCCCTAGGCAGCTACCCAGCTAGCATATGCCTCAAGTTCTAAACAACAGCTCTCAATCACAGCTGCAAAGACAAACAAGAAAATAACCTGGAAATCCACAAAAGCTTCCTGAGCTCCACTGCTTCCCGCAGACCTCGCTACTGCACAGAGGAAGAAATGGGTTTGTGGCTTATTAAGGGAAGGAGACAAAGCCCTGGGCATTCATGCAGCAGAGATGATAATGAGGTGCCAGTGGTGGTGAGGGACTGAACCAAAGGTTAGAGAAGCAGGAAATAGAAACTGATTGTTAGTTACTAACAGTGATTTCTGCTGTGCACTGCGGGCAACGCTGCCCTCTTACCGCCTCCTGAGACTGCGATTTACTCATGATTGTAAGCAGAGTTTGTAAAAGCACATCCAGGAGGCTCTCCACCATCATCTCAACCTCCTCCACGACATCTCCCTCCTACAGTAAGTGATGAGCAAACAGACAGTTAGAAACTGGAGAGAACAGAACTGGCAAAGACAACACTGCTGAGTCAGCCATACCACAAATACTCGTTTTGCTGGAGCTCCGTATGGAGGTTCAGAGAAATACCCTCAAATTCACCACTGGTACTAGATACTGTTGTGATGTCAGTGCGTGTATTACCTCCTCAGTCTCTGATGGAAACATTCAGGATCACAGCCATAAGGTAAATCTATAACCAAAGGTCTGTGTACACTCTAGAACACAGTGGGATCCAATTATGTTCAGGAACCTTTATTCTATGGCAGCATTGTTTTAGCTTATTACCATGATACCTTTCACCTCATTCCTTTCACACAAAACCATAACTTGTAACTGAAGTGCTCATTGGTATCATGAGCTTCCTCCTTTAGAGTCAGGTGGGGAAACTTCACCACTCTCTGTTTGTGAGCGTTGCTTTAAACGATCAAATTACCATTTGAGATCAGAGTATTATGATCATCAGAGCCGGGTGTTTAAACTCAGCAGCAGTTTCCAGAAGTAAGTGTGATTTCATTGATTGGATAATCTTAGAGTATTCTCGAAACATGAATCACAAAGTGCTGGTTACTGTCTCTTGCAGAACTGCAAGTCCTAGAGCTGTGTAGAGCTTTTGAAGTCCATTGACATCTATGTTCTGGGCTTGGATGAAGAAAATTAAACAGTGTCAAACCTGGTAAATGCATATGCTTTTTTTCCCCTCCTAACAGCAAGAACACTGTGTAATCAGAATGCTCTGAGTCACACACACAAAAGCAGACCCTCATTTCAGATGTTCTCCTGCTGGCAGAAAGTTAGCAGAATTTCATTTTTAAAAGGATTTTTGAAAAACCTGTATTAACCTATAAAAATCCCTCATTCTTCATTTTACTGTATCAGTGGTGCAATCAAAAAAAAAAAAAAAAAAAATCAAGCAGCAGATTACCAAAGAGCTGGTCTTGATTATGGAGAAGATACTACTAAGGATGCCAGAGCAGATAAGTAGCTCCTTCTGCTGTCGCAGGTGAAGGTGAATGTGGTGAAGAACTACAGGTAGCAGGATGCGCCGGGACTCTGAAAGAAGGAAAAATCAGATCACAGTTCTTCCAAAAGTGACTTAAACTTAACCATCCCAGTCAGCAGCCTTTTGCTATCCAAACCAGCCTACTGATACACAGTATCTTTGACTAACTGGTGCAACTT
This sequence comes from Tauraco erythrolophus, assembly GCF_009769465.1. Taxonomy (NCBI): domain Eukaryota; kingdom Metazoa; phylum Chordata; class Aves; order Musophagiformes; family Musophagidae; genus Tauraco; species Tauraco erythrolophus. The sequence continues at coordinate 18,942,346 of NC_141476.1, read as the reverse complement.
CTACTGTACAAGCTGTCGTACGCCACACTTCCAAAAACTGTATCTAATAATATCTTAAATATCTGAATAGCGCATCTAGGTACAGAGGTTCATCAATGCAGTACACGCGATGCTCTCAACAGCGATACAGGCTGGAACTTCCTAACGTTGATTTCCTTTGTGCAAACCCTTCCTCACTTCTTGTTGCTTTCCAGCTGTGTCGTCACAGCTAACAGAGCTTCTCCAACATACGCTTCTTGGAAACTGGCTATTTCTTCTCTTTTAGCTGGCTTACAAACTGTAATCTTAGAGAAGGAAGAGCAGGTAGCAGCTGCAGAAAACAGTAGCCGAAGAGGAAAAAAAAGAGGGAAAAAAGTGGCAAGATGTCAGCAAACCAACTGATAGGAGAGAGAAAAGGAAAACAACTCATCACCATGGGAGGCAAGAAAAAGAGAATCTATCTCCCTTTAATTGCAAGACCTGAAGAGTGGGTAGGGTAGGCAGCCAAAAGATAACTTTGGAAACTAGATTCATCTTCCCAGGGGCAGACAGGACATGGGTGAGACTGTTGACCTGGTCATGCTTCCACGGGAAGGAACAGAATAGGGCTCTACCACTATTTTGAGTGGAAAACGTGGCATCTATACAGTCAGAGCGGCCTTGCAACGCCAAAGTTTTCTTTCTGAGTTTTGATGCTGTAGTGAGATGTCATGGTGCTATATATACTGGTTGCCAGTATCATTGTAACGGAGAAATAAAGGTTAAAGGGAAGGACTAAAGCCCGGGACCCTGTGGGTGAAGTTACACCTGGCTTTATGGAGAAGACAGACGAGGAAGCTTTTGCCCATGAACTGGCACCCACAAAGACAAATATTTTTATCAATAGGTTCAAAACACTATGATTAGATAAAATTCACTGCCTGTTTCACAGTCACCTTTAGACTAAGCTACTCATTCTCTACACTTTCTCATATTTTTTGAAATTAATTTCAAGTTTAAGAAAAAAGATTTCTGTTTAATGACAAAGGATGGTTTAAAAATTATTTGTGTTATCACTCTCACCTCGCACTAAGTAGAATAATTTTAGCGCACTAACTTGAGATCCTCACTACAGGGAAGATAAGCCCAATAGTGCTTTTAATTTTCCAGTTACCTTCATAACTTGTTTCGTTCAGACCTTGATGTATGAAATTAACTCACAATCTTCAACCCTTCTTCATTCCATTAATTCTTAAAGAATTACTAATAAGTTGAGCTAAAGAAATATTACAGTTATAATGTAAAGATTAAACATTCTTTAAAAAAACGTGGTAGGTTTCTTGCGTAACTTTCATCTCCTTGTTTCTCTTTCCCAGACAATAAGCTTGCTGGAAAGGAGATTATCTTACCTTCCTATCCATGACAATAGAAGAGTAATACAAAGTATCAAGTGAGATGTGTCAGTTTTAATAATTGACTTGATTTGTTAACGTACATATTTTTATCCACCAGTAGTAACTACAACTTATCCATTTACTACCATAGGGAAACTTACACAGTACTCGCAGTGAATACACGTAACAATGATGCCACCAGGATAAACAATTACCAAGATTATCGCCATTCAGCAAAGAATTGTCTGCAACAAAGCAACAGCAAAATAAACGTAACGTGTTCCTGCTCTTAGTCAGCAGCAAGACTTTGCCTCAGATACCGCTGCCTCACCTGAGAAGGAGAACAGGCGGCTGTCCACGGTGCGTGCGATAGACTGCAGCTTGACCACGTCCATGGACTGCCCGATGTGCACCGTACTGGGCATGCTGCCCAGAGTGCCCCTCACGAACTCTGCCACTTCCTGCACAGTGAACATCTGCAACAGCTCGTCAAAGATGGCGGGGAAGGAGTTCAACAAAGCAGCCTGAAAAACGTAAATGAAGAAACTGAAAACGCTGAATTCTGTGACTGCAGCTAAAAACAACAGTAAAACTGAAGTAAGGGTCTGCAAAAAGCTACGAAATCGTGCACTACGGCTGCTGTTAATGTTTTGCAATGTCTCAAGTTTGGAGTGACAAATCACGTGTGGTATATAAAAATCAAGCGCTGTTGCAATACTAAATCTTCCAATAAGTTGAGCCCATAGATAGTGCAGAGCTTCGAAAGGCTGTATTTTAAGACACAGCTTATAAAACAGAAAGAAAACTGAGGTACCAGAGAGCAGAAAACGGTCCATTTTTGTTTATTTACTTTCTTCAATAAATATAAAATCTGATTCTGATTAGAGAGTTCCATACCAATTTTTTGTCCTGAGCAACTACGTAAACCAGATAAAACTCTTCATAAAATATGCTGAAGCAAAGAACACGTTGTCAGACCCTTAACCACAGCAGCACTGTCACGTGATATTGCGGTACTTCTGCCACAGGGGTGGGTGCGATTTCACGTGAAAGAGGCATCGGATCATGCAAGTAAGTGTGCACCTGACTCTTGCAATAACGGGTGTTTCTGGAGCTATCCTTGAAGGTGTTTCTTAAAGTGCAGAAACAACAACAGAAATCAAACTCTTCATCTCTAATTTTTTCAATTAATTTCTTCATAAGAGTAGAAAATTCCATGCATTGCCCCATCCTCAAGTTCCACAGACTTGGCATCATACCTGTCACTCACCTCTAATGTTTTAAAATCCTTCTCTTCCTCTACATCCTACCCATGGTCCGTACCTATTTCCCTCATTACGGCTACTTAAAATTCCCAGATGAGTTTCCTGACCTGCTGTACAGCCTGGGTTTGATTCAGGTGCCTTACTCCCACCTGCCCCAGCCACAGTCCCCGCCGTGGACACTTCCCTTTCTCCTGGTTTCCACCTCCCTTGCTTGAAGCTCTCCACACAAACCATACCGACTTCCTGCACAAGTTCAGATTTACCAAACTTCACTGCAGATCTCTGTTCGTTTTGCCCTTCCAGAGCCTCACCACTTATTGGTCTTTTCTTGTATTCCTCAAGTTCTCCTTTTCCTCACAGATTTTTTTGTTTGTTTTCTCATTGCATAAACATTTCCATCCCTCTCCCATGCTGGCTCTAACACTTAGCGCGCCTCTCCTAATCCCACATAATATACAGCTTCCTTCTTTGCCAAGTCTTTCCTCAAAGTATCTTTTCCTTCAAACAACAGGGATATCTATCGAATAGTCTTTGAGCAAACTCTAAGTTATTTTTACAACTAACACTGTAGAGCCCATTAAATTATTCTGAATATAAATTCACCTCTTTCTTCTTCGTGCTCGTTATCTCTCTCAGCATCTTGTCTTGTTACAGTCAATTCAGATTACACAAAAACCCACAAAGCCTCTTGGGTGTTGTCACCTATTTGTTGCTACATACATACAATATAGTAACAAAATAAACAAATATGAATCATTTAAATAGCTCGTGGTGTTCTTGGGAGGCTGTAACAGCTGCAAATCCAGTCATCATCTTTATCTTTGGGATAATACAATTGAAATTACAATATTGGTCCAACAAATCCTTACAGAGTTTTCCTAAACTTATTTCTAACTATTACTGTAAGGCAGAAGGATTTCTGTGGTGATTTAGGATATCCAGTAGCAATCTAAGGATAGGCACGGCATCTCTTCAGGAAGCTCTGGAGCTGTCTTGAGGAACAGCTACATCATTTCCTCAGTTCCTTGAAGGGCCTTTTTTTGTACAACACCCTAAAATATGCTGGAACATTACTCATGTCGAACTAACTGCCCGGAGGGAAGGACGTAATCGGTTTCAATCTCATTGCTGGAAAGAACTATATTGAGATCTAATACCCTGGCTAAGAGGACAAGCGTGAAGACAATCATGTTTGCTAGGGCCTCAGGCATTTCTGTAGATATTTAAGGGTTGTCCACATTTCCAGAACTAGTACATAATCTCCTTGGCTCTCCAATTTGACAAGAATTTCACGTACACAATCTTGTATACACCCTCAGTACTGTCTTCTCAGTGTGTGGATGCCGTAAGTTGTTCCATTAATTACCAAAATATTCCACATTTCCGAGTTTTAAAGTACCAGCCGCTTAAACATTAAATTCCAGATTATATGCAGGAAAAGAGGGTTTGGGGTAGGGAAAGGGGATTAATTGGGAACATCCACGATGAAACACTTGTGCAGTTCTGGGGATCATTACTTACAGAATTAAATGACGGCCTTGAAGTACCACCACATTTTTGTGGGGCACATGTCCCAGCTCCGCTCGCCTGCCCTCCAGGCTGAGAGGCCTACGGGGCAATTGGGATCAAGGGGCAACATAGTGGCAAGGGGGAAACAAAAAGTAAACTTTTCAAAGATTAAACAAGGACAGGTGTTACAAATTACAGAAGTCCAAAGTAAGAAATACCACAGTGAGAGAAAGGAGAAAAAAAAAAAAAAGAGAGACAAAGAGAAAAAGGGAAAATAACCCCATCCTCCAGTCTAGTCTTCCTCTGTGCTTGTGACCAACACAACTGAAAACCGAAGAACCCCGAACAGCCGGCACTCGTAAGAGGCTGTTTCTACTCACTGTCACTTTGCCTGCAAAATTCTGTGCACTGATTTCTCATGTTCCTGGCTCATTTTATTATACCCACTAATGAGTGATTAAGTAAAAGATTAGAGCAGCTGTTCTCAAAATCTTTCAGAGCAGCTTCTTAAGAAAGAGATCCCATTGCTGACAGCTTCCCTAGCTGTCACTCTGATTTGTTGCAATGTTCACAGCAGCCGCTGCTTTGGCAAACTACAGTAGGTGTTCAAAACATCTGTAATTAGTAGATTAGTGCTTACAAATCACCTTCACATTACCAGGAAGTTCTAGGTGGTCCATTTGGACATCCTCTGAGCTGAGGCACATACAACACATTTGACATTACTATTCAAAACTTTTAAACGTAGAAGTATGTCATTTAGTACACTGGTTTTTAAAACATGAATCAAAACTTAGCGGCATCCTCCTCACTCACTTCGAGTAGTGCCTTAAGCCCACATGAAGTCTTGGTGAAGTCACCTGGGCCACATTCAAAGTGATGTATTAAACGTGAGTGTGGGTATCACAGTATGCTTGTGGTCAGGCTGCATATGACTCTGACCATACTTTTAGAGTATGCTGGAATTAGGTTCATCTGGCTGTGAGTGCATCAATTGAACTTCTCTACTGCGAATGTTGCTATGACCCTAAATACTGACTCGAGCTACTACAATTAAGGATTTAAAATTTCTTGAGGCCAATTGTAAGACATATGAATGAGACTTGAAAATGCAGTTTACTTTTGTGAAGAGCAAAAACTGTATTCTCATGTGACAAATCACTTTCCTCTTGAGCCCACAGTCTAGCTCACCTGTATCTGTGAAGTGGTGCAAAACTACTGTCTAATAACACTGACTGGCTACGTCGCCTTCCAGTGCCATCAGCTCGTTAGTGGGGGAAAACTACCAACCTGCATTTGATTGTCATGTGCCCACATATACTACCTGTGCAGAAAAAAAGCTGCCTCTGGTTCACCAGTTAAAGTGTAGAAAATAGCAAACCTGCGTGAAGATGAGAGTCTCAGAGCTCCTGCTGTCCAAGCTGAGCACAAATCTGATGGACTGGAAAAGCTCCTGGATGCTGGAGCGGAACTGTTCCTCCTCCATTCCGCAAGTAGCTCTGGAGTAAAGGATCCGAGATTGGACAATGAACTTGAAAAGATATTCCAAGGCCTTAAGGAGCAGGAGAGGAAGGAGATTAAGACAAGGAAAAAGAAAGAAAGAGAAAAATAAAGGAGCTTTAAAGAGAACCAGGAAAGATTCTAGATGCATAACAATTAAATTCTTCAGCTTTAGAAAAGAGAAAGAAAAACAGGTTTTGTAAGTTACATAATTCAGTTAAGGAAGAGCTACTCACAGGCAAGGACCCATTCTCAACCCATAGTCTTTGTTACTAGTACGTCCCACTAACAAAAAAAGTATGCACTTCAGTCAAACAGACAAATTCAAGTCACATAATGTGAGGAAAACCTTGGTGAACATAAGAGACTGGTAAGTCTTCGCATGACTTGGCACAATGACTGCAAGTGTCTGAAGACGCCGTTCTGTTTTCATCCAAATTTTACCTTTAATTACTTGAGTTAGCTAATCTGGATTAGACAAGAGGACTGTCAGTGGAACAGAAGAAGGGTTACCTGGAAAAAGGAGATTCTACTTTTTCATACGAACACAACAGCAAGGTTTGCCTTTATTTCTGGCAGCCACATGTACGAACCGAAATAAATGCAGATGCAGAAATAGAAGACGAGCAGCACGTGAAGCCCTCTGGCAGCCCGTACCAGGAGCAAGCAGCAGTACTCTAGTGAGTATCTTTACTTTGAGCTGTGCTAAGTTAAAGCATCTTTTATCGTCACACATGAAACCTGGAGAGCACCCAGCAGAGGGAGAGTAACCTGAAGCACAGAAGATGGCATTTAACACCATTACACCACGTGTGACAGATGCTGCAGTCCTGCAGGACTCGCAAATTGGATCTTTTCGTAGCAGAATGACAATTTGCTCTATAGCATGCCTACAGTAAGTCTGAATTTGAATCCTAAACATCTTTAATCAAAATTTTGTAAATAGCATTACTCAGAACTGCATTTATTTGGCAGCAGTGTCAATGAAGAAGACATTTTTCCATGCAGCCTTTAACAAGCTTCCCAATCTATCAAAGGTTCTCACAGACACTAACACAGCAGTGCAATATTCCACACAGCCACAAGGCCTTTTTGATCATTTGGTGTACACGACTGTCAACACCGAAATGCACTAAATATCAGCGACATTCAGACTTCCTTCCTTCCCTGAGTGCTCAACATGACACGCTGCTGAGGCAGGGTTAAGAGAAGAAATGACACATAGTTTGATGATATCCTCAAAATTCAGCACAGGAAACGGGCTGGAGCTCCAATAATCATAGTCTATACAGAAACATTAGTAGTATCACACTGTATTGGCTGGAAAGCATTCTTGTCTGCTTCACTGTTTGGAAGCTGAAAGTTAATTCCAATATGGATTTTGCCCTCGTCATATATTTTTGCATCCATAAGTTGCCCCTCATTGAACCACCGCACTACATGCATTAATATGCAATGTTATCTTGTAAGTTTTAGAATGCTACAGCTTTAAGGATACAGAATGGGAATATGAAATTCCTCAAAGCCATCAGAGATTTCAAAATGCCACTGATACAACCTTTTTTTTAAAGGAATTATGGCAACTTTGGTAATCTGGCAGTGCATTATTTATACTTCTCTAGTAAAACATCTCCCAGAGAAGCTTCCTTCCACCAAAGAACTTCATCAAGAAACAGCATTTTGTATTTCTGAATAGTTTCCAGACAAAGGTCAATTGGTTCACAAGAGTCAGCTCTTCATGGTTAGCACTGCTGCTGCAAACATCAAATGCAGCAAGTCAAGCGCTCGTACAAGCTGTTTTATAGCTTTGGTGCAGACAACCGTAATTCTAACCTGAAAGCTCATAACTTTAATGTGAAGATTATGTTTTGCAATGAATCAGAGGATTTATGTATGAAATTGTGTAATTCTCTGTGGAAAGTGAAAAGGCAGGCTTTCAGAGACATGCCTCATCCTTAGCACAGACGACCTAAACTGCTGCCCAGAATGAATCCACAAAGACAGTTCAGTGCGTTTGCAGACACATGGCTGAGATGGTAAAACCACGAATCAGCACTGGGGTTAACTTTGGCTCTTCACTTACAAAATCACAGATATGATGCATATATGCACCTGAAGAAGTGCACTGAAATAAAATTCAAGCCTTCTATTATGTTTGGCATGATATAAAAACAGATGCAAAAGGAAATAAGTATCAAATGAAAGGAAGTGTCTTAAAAACATTGTTTGTACACATGTTCACACAATAGGTGAGCATACACCAATCACCTGTGACCCACGATGTAAAGACTCATGGTACCATCACATGTGAAACCTAAATGGACAAACAGCACCATAACCTTATTTCCTCTCAACCAAACAATCGCTAAATTTTACCAGTGGTACTCCAAGAAAGAGGAGAAAGGGAGTAAGAAATGTGCATACAGATGACACATCTCAAAGAACTTCCACTTACTAATGAGTAACCTTCCCTCTCCTCTGAGTGACTGTCCATATGCATGTTCACTCTGTGAATACAGGAACAGCACATCTCAACTTTCACAGATTACCTGGCGGTTGGTTGCAATGTCCCAGGAGAATTAAAAGCAGAAGACCACTATGACAAAAGCAGTATCTGTTAGAAGCTTCTATGATAACACAGGTAAAAAATGTGGGTAAGTTTCTGTGGTTATTCTGCAGATCTAATGGATAAAGATACTCTTCGGAGACACTAGTGTCACCTGAGCCTTCAGGGCTTATGCTCAGACAACATTTGATGCTTTTACTGTAGCACATTCATAAGTCCAGTGGACAGTCCTGGGGACAGCACAGTTGCACAGCTGGAGTCATCTCCTGTAGAGATGACAAGTCTGTTCAATTCAAACAGAACGCAAACCATACCCAGTGTTCAGAGTATGAACAGATGAATCAACCTTGGACAGATGTGTTTCAAGAAAACGCACAGATTAATTTCCTAACTCCAGAAACCCAGAGATTACTTTAGGAGAGAACCTGGAACATGCAGAATGGGCAACCTTATCGTAAGCACAATGTATGCAAAGAGGATTAGCTCTGAAGGTCAGAATCTCTTCCGCTGTCCTAACCAAAGTGAACAAAAGCCATTTTCAATAGTCTCTGAGTATCCACTTCACCATTCAAGAGCAGATGGCAAACTCCTTGCTGCTGCTGTCAGTGTGTCTTTTCCAGAGAACAGCATACTTGCTTCAAGTGCAAGAAGCATCTACTATGCAGTTTTAAGAAAAAAAAAAAGTGCAAAGGTTCAAGTGAAGGTACCAATTTGAGTCTTGTGAGAGCAGATTAAAAACCTAGGGAAAAGTTCAAGGCATCAACGATAAAAGAAGGAGCAAGTCCCATAAAGAGGCTGACTAGGGTGGAATAATTATAATGGCATTACCAATTTTCTGGTATTCTTAGAAAAAGCAAGACAGTAGAAAATGTAAATCACTGAGTAAGGTAATTGTTTCTGAATGAGGTACTTAGTAAGTCCAGAGACACACTGGTCTTAAAAAGCAACAAATTGACATTTCTTTTTTAAATTCAGAGTGAAGAAAATTTGGCGGAGTTCCCAGTCTCAGAAGGCAGGCTGAGAACATAATTCCAAATCTCTCATCCACTAGCTCCCAGGCTGGCATGGCTCAAAGTATGTTCAGGATTTTCAAGAAATCAACTGGGAAGTATAACGTGACTGTAGCCTTTTCCACAGACTGATGCTCTCCATATCCGTGATTCATGTAAAGCCTCATAGCACTGGTATGCAGTACCTCAAAAGTCTCTAAAAAAAGTCTGATCCATGTTCTGTGTGGTTCAGCCCCAGATATGAAGATGTGACTTCCTGAGGAAGAAAAGGTCTTGCTTTTTCAGTGGGTTCCTCAATCCAGGGAAAAAAACACCTGTGATTCTCCTACCAGAAGATACCTGAAGCTGAAAGGGCATCTCCTAGAGACATTTTCTAAGTTTTGTCATGACTAGTAGGGAAAGTAAACTGTCTGTGGAGCTATACATGGACATTTCATTACAGAATTCTCCAAGGAAGCACAGGCAGTTGTATCTGGATGCAGCTTATGTGGTGCTTGTTATGGGACATAATAAAGCAACATGATGCTATGGTTCTAGCACAGGTAGAGTCCTTTCGGTTACAGTTCATCCAGGTTTCACGGAAGTTTTTTGAGAATTAAGAGCAGTCTTGAGGGAGGTAAGTCATTTTAGAAATAGTCTAGAGCACCACTTACTAATGCCAAAGCTGCAAATCAGAATCTTATGGGACATTTGCATATCCATTATGAATGTACATGGGCAGACAAGAGTCAAAAAGGAGTGCGGAGATATTTCAACACCTGCTTTAGGGTACTATGTTTAACAGTTAAATCAGGGAAAAAGGGATAGAGAGCTATCCTGTTCTCTGAATTGAAGAGCTACTAATGCAAGGAGTGCAGTGAAGACATCCAAGACCACAGAAATTCCCGACAGCAGCATACAGTACTAGTAATGACACATTAGTGATCATGATGGTTTGGGGACAAACTTGCTTCAAATGCCTCAAATAAAATCTGGAAACAAAGAGGAAATCAATCACTTTCCTGTAATGGAAGAAGATAAAGACCTTAATTTGGGCCTCCAAGATATACCTGCCAAGGCAGCTGTCTGAGTAAGGTGTGACAGCAAGAATCAGTAGCAGAGGATGCACTGTTAGGTCTGCAGAAACTCTGGTGTAATTATAATTCCTGTGCTTGGAAAGGCTTTGGCTGTCAGGTCTTCAGATTGAAACAGCTACTTTCTAGGCAGGCACTTGAGATTCCCAGTAAGCAAAGAGCTGCCTTGGAATCCTTGAAAGACTGTACCTTATTCACAAAGTCTGTTGGATAACTGAGCTTCTGAAAGACATTCCAGCATTCATATTTTCAGTATTTCTGAAGAGGACTACTATGAGGTTCAAAAAACGCAGATCACATAGGGACAGTATCAGACATCTCTATTTGCTGCACTGCGTACAGCGCTAACGAGTAGTTTGAGAGGGAAGAAAACCTTCTGGAAGTCATTCCAGCTAGAGCTCTTCCTCTCGTCTCATATTTTAATAGGTGTCTTTGCAATTCAAAAAAAAAAAAACAAAGGATGAGGATGGAAACAAAGAGAATGAGAAAACTGATAATTTCTTGAAAAGACATCTTTGCCCATTTTTACCATTCCCTGTGAATCTGCAGTTGAAAAGTATTACAAAGACATTTCTAAGTAGGTAAATACCTAGAAAAGACCAAGTAAACACTGGTATAATGCTCTTGTAAGTATCAGGATATGATCTTAACAGGAGATCTTGAAAGCTGGGTGATGGCTGTGATGCCACACTATTCAAACAGAACAAGGATTTTCAAAAAATAAAAATTACTTCCTCAAAAATACTGACTAAATTAGACTGAAGGAGGCAAAACAAAGAACAAAAATATTACAAGAAAAAGCCATAATAAAGTCTGAAACCCATGCCAAGACACAAGCATAAATACATTTACAGGAAACAGCCTCTGACTTTCCCAAATAATTGCCAGAAGTTAGAGGAATAGTGTATGTATGTGTGTGTGCTTCACCTGTGAGATGATTCTCACTTATGAGAAAAAGTGAGAAAACCAAAGTGCTAACCTCTGCCACTGCTACAAGTCCTAAAAGTGTCCAGACTGGAATGTTTGGACATAAGCCTACTCAGAATAAGAAAGTACAGATGGACATTCACTCAAAGAAAAATATCTTCTTGTATTTATGCACTTGACACACTATCTTTCTTTTACAATTACGCATGGTAAAATTAATCCTTTATTTATTCTCTGATTTCTCTGTAATAGCGCTAAAAACATTCCTTTTGTTTCCCACACCATTGGAAAGCTGTGCCCTTCTGCGAGATCACACTCTCATCATGAAACTGTGATCCAGGCCCTGTGCAATGATGGCTGTTAGAATTTCCATCCAGTTAAAGGCTCATTTATCTGCTTAAAATTCTCCAGCACTTCAACCAGTATGAATGAAGCTGTGTCACAGCCAGAAATTAACAGCATGTCTTTGATGCACAGCACCTGCGCCTAATGCATTTAAAACAACTGCTTCTTGAAGGGCAAGGTGTAGACCACATATTCAAATGGCCAGTGCATCTATGCTCTGTGGAAGTCCCACTTAAGTTCCCCACAGGGCTTCAAAAGGACTTAAGGAGATGTAATTCTTCCTTTTTTTTCCTGCACAACATGAATCTCCCCCTGAAATTAAAATTTTGGCAAAATATTAAAAAAAAAATAATTCTGGTTAAACAATGAAGAAGTCGGTGCCAGACTATTGTTGACTTTATTTACAGCTTCCCCGGCCCTTTTGTAGTCACAGCTGGGACAGACACAGATTCTTCCATTGAATACGTACTCTCATGGCTTCCTGGATGTGGTCTTGGCGCACCAGCTCAGCTGAACGGTCCATGTACCACTTCAAACATCGGATCAGCTCTCTGAATACAACAAATAGAGAAAAGAAGAGGAACTCTCAGCACTATTTTGAAATTAGTCAGGCAACAAACATTTGGGGTTTAGGGGAAATCTATAAAATAGTCTCACTTCGCTCCATTGCAGTGGTCAGCTCTAGCTGTCCTAGCTACTGAATTGATGTAATATGTATGTTTCGTTTATGTTTCAAAACCAGAAAATATTTTCTTCTCTGTAATTGACTTAGACCATGAGGAACACTAACAGAACATCAAAAAGATGTTATGAAAGAGAGCTTCGATAAAGGCATGCAATATAGTTCTAAGACCAAAACGTACTCTTTTTTCTTAATAAGAAATTTCAGATCTCCTCTAAGTAAGAAGTTTTCCAGAAACTAAAATTACAAAAACACATCCATTTTCCTAAGTACACAATACCATTTGGACTAACTTAAAGAAGTGTATTAAAAACCATGTTTTATTTCAGATATTAGACTATCAAAAATCATGTTTTGTCTGAAAGAGGTGATAATTAACACAAAGCAGAACGCTTTTTTACCCTCTGAACATGACTATGCCTTCTAGTGTTGTATAGTATCTAGAGTTTTTTCCCTGCCATTGGCAGAATATTTTTGATATATATTTTTTAATTACACTAAAATGTGAATGGCTTAAAACAATCAAAACCAATTATAAGCTGTTTTTAATAGTTTATTGTGCCCAAAGATAGAATACGCTCAAATACACAAAAGAAATGGTCTAAAAGAAAGGAAAAAACAACACCCTGAATGATAACTGTTAAAGCTTTCAAAAATCTGTCTTCCTGTCTGATGCAAAACTCAGAATACTAGAAAATAAGGCAAAAGTGACAATTAAGTTTCTAATCTACTGAAATTATACATTTGCTCTAATCAAATGGAACACTATCTTATGTGAATACCTGTCTGCTTTGGAAGAGGAAATTACAATTAGTTCTCTAAGCTTTCACACGAGTCATATATCCCAGCATCCTTTTTAAGACAAGAAACGTGTATGCTCTTGGTAGCTCATTAGTGCAGACTGATAATGAGCTGCTGCTGAGTGGTAATGTCTCTTCAGTTAAAAAAAAAAAAAGAAAAGCAAGACAGACTTGCCAGTTCAGCAAGGCAAGATAAATTCCAAAGCCTGCTTGTTCTTAGCCACAGGTGACATTCAGCACCTTTTCTCTAGGACTGTGCCAGAAAACTTTCGTCTGAGTAGTTCTACTTTTGAGAACCACTGCTCACACGAAGGTGATGATTCTGGTGGTGACATCATTCAAAAGCTTGCTAATGCCATCTCAAAGCGATGGATAAACAAAACCTACTTGTACGCCAGCGCTCCTGCAAAGTGCTTCTGAATGTAAGTGTCCATCACAGGTCGAAAATGAAAATACTTGCTGTCACGCAGCAGATTTATGATGAATACCTGTGGGAGATGAAAAAGTGAACCCATACTGAAGGAAACGGCACAGTGTTGGCAGGTTTCTGTAAACAATTACATAAGCTAAGGAACAATGAAATACATGAGTATTTTATGACTTTAAACAGTCAGTAGTTGTGTTACGAAACATCACTGTTTGCTTCTTCCAAGAGATGGCACACAGTGCTATCCTCAGATCTGTTGAGGCTATCCTGCCCTCCTCACCTAAGATTATTACAGAAATCATAAGGCTGGATGCAGCTGAACATGTCATATTTCATGGAAGTAAAATACTAGCAACATGACAGTAAGAAACTTAAAGCTCACTGACCATGAGACAGGGAAAAGTAACAATTCAGCAGCTTACCAAAGACTGAAAGACCAACAGACCATACTTCTCTGTGTTGTCATCCAAAACTACAAACAACGTGTCGAGAATATCTTGTAGGAACTAAAATGACATGAATAAACAAAAAATTTCAAATTCAACTGTACTCAAAAAGAGGTTATTTCCCCCCACTTTAATTATTTCATACATGTTAATATCTTTGTGAAACACTTGCCAAGGACAGACCCCTTCAGGTTCATCCATATAATGTGACAGATTTTCATTTGGTTTTACTAAGAAGAATTTTTCTCTTTACAAGGAATGTTTCTAAACAAAAATGACAGAAAAACAAAAAATAAGCATTATGTTCCACATGCCTGATCAGTAAATATAACTGAGTGTTCCTTTCACCGTGAGCTGACTAGAAGTGCTGCCCAACAGCAGTGGCAAAATAACTTATTTTCATTCTTGTATCATCAGAGTGTATCGAGATACTGTTCGTCGTCACATTTAAGACTTGGAAGCACATTAACTGGTGCTCTAAATTATGTTTAACATTGAAAACTTTTGTTATATGACAGAAAGCAAAGCTTTTCTAACAAGCATTAATTGGGTCAAGTTACATATTGCCAATTGCTTCTTTCATCCATAACACTGCGTCTTACTGAATGCAGACAATTCAGTGATTTTCTTTTCTGAAAGCGCAGTCCTCAGAAAGCATGACTGTGACGAAGAACGCTGAAGATTAAGCACATTCTCCCATGATTTTTTAATCTATTCTAATTAAATTTCTGATGTGGAAAACAAGAAATAAAATGCAACAATTTATGAAGTCTGTGAAAGGATAAAATTTCTTTTTTTCTGAATTACTGCATTCTGTTCTTCATACCACAATGCCAAATGGCTGCTGATTTAGGGAAGGAATCAATTACTTCTCCCATTGGAATAATTTAATCCATATCTTATGGTTTTCTCTAAAAAGCCCAGATACTTGTACTGCCCGGCAAACAAAGTGACATTCTTGAAGAATTCTCATATAAATGGGGCATTGTCCTCTTCTGTTACTGTTACGAAGTTATCATGAAGATTAACCTTCAAGATACGGCAACAGTCAAATGAGTTACAGCGAAGTGGCTTTATCATGAACTACTAATTAAACGATGGGATTTCTCTTTGGTTTCTTCCCTTGGTTGTCTGCCATGACAAATTATCTCCTTTTACTTCCAGATTTATAGAAATAAATTCTAGGGAGAGTTTTCAGCACACCTAAAATTATCAGAGGGATATCTGGAATGCACTTTATTTGTTGAGACCATAAGCATTCAAACACAGTTTGAAAGTTCAGGTCACACAAAGGATTGGCATGCAGAGCAACAGTGGCCACAAAAGACGATGGAGTTATCAGACAGGAGAGTGATTACTGACAGGTTAGACATGCCAGAGAGCAACTGGTGCTCTGGACAACAGCTCCACTTCACAGTGCTGAGACGGGAAAATGAGTTTGCAGGATGGTTCATTGGCCACTGACCAAAACTCAGCTTTCAGAGTTTAACATTTGCTTCTCCTCCAACACAGACATTTGGAACATATTTGCGAAATAAAAATAACGATTAATGCTACTAGCTGTTTGAAAAGGCCAAGTTTTCTGAGTCAGCTCTGTTTTCTTCTCTCTAGAAACGACCAACCAAACTTAAGGCAATTTCAGAGAATGTCCTTTAGAAAACACTACTGGAACAGGTAAGTCTGCACGAAACACCGCTACTAGTGGCTACGTCTACATCAGGGATGCGTCTCACCAGGAGTGGGCCTGCAGAGTGGTGCTGAGGACCTCATATTCGCAGCACATGTGGGTGAGGGAATTTTACTAAGGATTAGCTCTGTTCTGATCCATTAATTTTTGGAGTGTATCTTCCTGTTTGGTTTCATGTCAAAATAAAATCCCAATTCATACACTGTGAGAATTCACAGCGTGAATCAAAAAATACAATAAGAAGGAACATTCAGAAGTGCACTGCCGGTCTGAATTAGCTCGCTAACACAGATACATCTAGAGACTTTTATTTCCTGTAGTACCTTAACAATTTCCTCGCCGCTGACATGTCTCAGTCTTCCTAGAATATCCATCACACGATCCGGGTAAGCTTTCCATTTCAGTAGGGCAAGCAAATCCACTGCAGAAAAGCAAGAGAAAAAGCTAGAATCAATATACAGAGGGAAGAATGACAACCCCAGACCCACCAGAGATTCATTACATGTTACATTTCTGCTCCTGTTGCAGTTCACACTTCTCAGGGTGATAAAAAAAAGAATAAGGGAAAACGATAAGGAAAATATGGAGTAAGTCCAATACTGCTAACAAAGAAATGAATGGAGGAATGGTAAAGAGTAAAGGCTGCATTCTTCCCTATCTGACTTGACACTGCACTGTGGACAATCCACTTTTGTCTTCTCATGCCTCAGGGATGTCGCCATAACAAATTTTTCTTTACTGAGAAGCTCCACAAAAGCCTAAAAACCCCAAACTTTGGATTGTGCAGAAGTGTTAACATTACATTTTTTGTTCTTCAATCATTTGACAAAAATTAACTTTGCTTTAACATATCACCCTCTTGCACCTACAGCAACACCTGTAATTTCTCTGTCATTATCCTTATTTCCTCAAAAAAACCCCAATTTCTGCTCATTTCAATAGTGTTAGTGAAAAAAACATACGTATAATGAAATTCTAACAAAGGAGTATTTTAGTAAAATAAACAGAGCACAAGCATACCCATCCTACGTCTTTTTCATAATCCCTGCTGCCTTGGGCAATTTTGCAGGATCAACTACTTACCATTCTGGGTCAGTTTGGTAGAAGAAAGCTGCGTGGAGACTGAAAAGGTCTCTTTGGTGCTGCGCTGGAAAATGAGGCTGGAAGGGATGTTGGGGCACCCGTTGTAGTCCTCTTTGCAGCAAGGCAGCCCCAGGTACAGTGCGTGGTTGTTGAACGTGCTATTCTCATCACACTGCAGGTACGGGACAAGAAATGGAATTGTACCTCGTCTGCCTCATTCCACATACTCACACCCTGACAGCGACTGCCTAACAGTACTTTTATTGATCTTTTGGGTGCACAACAATGCTTCTAAGAAAAGCTGTTTACCACCTTTGGGGCCTGTGCATACACAAAACAGATCCAGCTCTAGAAAGTGTGGTCTCTTAACTCTTTGGAACTTATCCTGGTCTTCCTACTGTACAACTTAGTGCTGCTGTCTGAAAATCATACTGAAGAAATAAACCAAGGTAGACCAGCAGGAAGAAGAAAACTCAGACAACACCCCCCTGCAAACCCCTTGCTAGAGGGCTGCCAAGCTGCAGCATTGTAACACGATGCATTTGAAGCACAGCACAATTTCATAACACAAAGGCACAGAGTAATGCCATTGGATGGTCAAACTGCTGAGCACTCATAAGCACGAGTATGTTTGAATTCAAAATGGACAGGATTAACAGAAGACAAATCATCGTTATCTGAAGGGAAAAGGTAAACTGTTCCTAGAATAGAAGGCTGTATCCATACCTGGTCATGTGATTTTGAATTTATAAAATTTTGAAAGTACTATTAATCTTCCTCACATACTTCTAATGAGGGGGGAAAACAGATAATGTAACAATCCTTACTCATTTAAACTGAAGTAGAGACAAGTATGGGAAAAGTCTGCAGAGAATTGTTACCTTATAAACATAAAGCTCATGGATATCATCTGACAAGGTAGTGCCGTCATCTCTCATCAACGGAGTGAATGCAAAACCAAAGAGCTTCTTCTCTCCTTTGTCTTTTGCTGTAGCAAGAGATAGAAATAAGGAATCATACTTGTACGTATCCTACCTGTCCATATATACCACAAGGTTATTCACTAACTTCTCTGCATGCCTAAAAAAACCCATGCAGGTTACATAAAAAACAACATATACTATCTCTGATTTGATGGAAATAATTGACAAACCTCAAAACATACACAAATGTGCTGAACATACTAAAACATAAAATATACATGCTGTAAAAAAAACATTCTACAGGAAAACACAGCAAAAGAACAGCAGGGGAGAACATCTACAAAATGTTGCCCTGCACTTATTGTCCATGATGTTTTTAGTGTGCTGTTTGATAAACGTAGCAACCAGCTCATTAGCAGTGCACCTTCACTGTAGGCTGGCAGCCCTCTCCTGCTTCCCACCCAGTACCAGCCTCATCCAAATACAAACTGACAACAGAAAGACCTCAGCTTTTCTAGGTTTCTCTTGGTTGTATTTTGCACTCACTGGAGCAATGTCTGAACTCAAACCGGAGGTGAGACCCACGGAACCTGTCTATAGGGATGGGCAACTTGATGATTTCCCCCCATCGAGGGCTGTTATTGTGGTACAGGACAAAAGAGTGGTATGCACTCCTGCTTGGCTCTCCTGAGCCCAGGCTGATGCAGTCCTGGAACAAAAGAAAACAATTTCAGATTAAAAGACATCACATCACTGCAGATGAGTCATTTTATTACATGGTAATAACCTTCATGCAATTCATATCTTTCTGTAGACATAAAGGAAGAGTCCAGAAGCAGAAACTCAGACACAATTAAATACGAAACTTTTGAAGAGATCTTTCAACTGTGTTTTGGGTCAAAGGATGAGCTAGGAGACCTATGATATTGGATGAATTCCAGTATCTTAAGTTATTATTTAAGTTAAGTTATTATTTAAGCTATGTTTTCTATCAATTATAGAACAGATATAATAAACACGTAAGTCTAAATACATAAAGATGCGTCCAAAAAAAAAAGGACCTAACAGGACCATCACTTGCAATATCAGACTTCTCTGAAAATATAATTTAATCAGATTTCTGCTTCAGCATCTCAGTTCAGAAGTAATACCTGAAATTTTCAAGCTCTTAAAAATATCAGTCTTTGGAAACGACAACCATCCAGCCTCACCAAGTATCCCAAAAAATTCTGATCAAGTTACTTCATTAGTGGTAAGCAAAGAATTTCAGTTGAATAATTCATCATCACCTAAAAATGTAATAGGATCTAAATATCTGCATTTAGATATAAAAAGTTCAAGAGATCTTGACCAATCTATGTATTCTCAAAACACAGATGGAGAAAAACATGAATTTGTATTATTTAGGAAATATAGAAATCCTCAGTCAGAACATAAGTGAAGAAAGTCAGGAGAAATAGTGAAGTCCTGAAATAAGAACAATAAAAGGTCTTTCGTAATGAAGACATGGAGCAGGAAGCACATACAAGCAGTAACCCATGTTCTAGACCTAGCACTTACGAAGTGCTAGGTCTAGAACATGGGTTACTGCTTGTAACCCATGTTACAAGAAGATACAATATCTTATAAAACCATGCAGAAAAAAAGACAGCTTAGAGATTCTTCACTTCTAGCATCTCCAAGGAAAATGAATCCAGGAAGAAACAGAAGCAGATCCAGAATGACACATGCAATATAAATTCTGACATAAAAACATCCCACATGGAATAGTGTCACAACAAGAAGAACTAATGGTCATTTGCCCAAGGCATCTCTAAATCAAGAAATACCCACAACATTGATTTGATTTTTTTATCTATAATCAAGGGACTGTTGAGTCAAGTATATCGCATTAACCAGACTGAGTTAGTTTTGCCTGTGGTAATACTCTTCTGGCTTTGAGCAAGTGAAGAATTTGTGAAGGACCCCAAACAGAAAGCAAAGTTCTCTGGCATTCTGGGATTCAGTGCAAGAACAGCTTCCCTGGACAGAGATTCATTGCAAAGGCTCTGTTCAAACAGAGCGACTGTGGCATGTACTCACAAAACTCAGTTCTCAAGCGTATGGTTCTCAGCAACCACACTTTATGTGCCACAATTCCAGCATAAGGGTGATTATTTTAATACAGCAACAAGAATTAACTGTTGCAGATATTAACAAGTTGGAGTGAGAGTAGTGGTGGCAGTACTGAAAACCAGAATGTCTGTAATATCCCAGTTATATTTTGTGGTAAGAGTAACTTCTAGGGATTCAACACAGCAATTCCGAAACTGCCTTCTGCATCAGGTTCTTAGGAAAAAGTAAAACAGTATTTGTGTTTCTTCTATAAGGTACAGTAAAAATTCAGATTTTCATGTCAGCTTTCTTCTGTTGCCTCAAAAAATTACCTGCCTTGGCAGCCAATGGTCAGTCTCTGAATGCTGTTTCATGCTATGAACTTTAAATAAAGAATAGGTGAAGAGTCTTTCCTTCTGGTTGTTAACATAGTTTCTACCCATTTATACTATGATCTACAGTCTGCAGAGGAAGGATTGCTTAATCTTTAATTCTGAATTGTGATCTGCAAAATATAAACAGGAAACTAGCCTCCCTACACCTAGTTACAATGAGACCCAAATATGTAGGTGAATTAGAGGACAGAGGCAAGTAAGGGAAGCTAAACTAGAAAAAGTACCAGGTAATAATTTTATCTTTTAACGTATGCCTTGCAATTAATAACACACTCCTGCTACTGGAACAGAAAGAAGAATAAGTGATAAATGTGTCAAGGGTTTTTATTTTTCAGACTATATTGAAAGATACTAACAATTGAGTAAGACCATTTTGAAAAGGAAATGTCTCATTTTCATTTTGAACAGCACTGTATTCTGGGAATAATTTCACTGCTTTCAATAGGGCTATTTCTGGACCAAGACATACTCAACAGCAATAAGGATTTGAGACAGGCAGAACGCTCTCGTTAACGCTGCGTATGGTTCTGCTAAAGTCTTCACAAAGGCACAATTCAGATTTGGATTGTGCTGCTGGTCAGGAAAAGTTGAGAGATTTTATTCCAATATCAGCTGAAAATTTTGTGGCAATTTCCCCACCATAGTATGTCACAGCACATACTGCCCCGTCTGGCAGTCTCTGCTTTGGAAAGGCCATAGATCAGGAACAGAAAGGATATTTCAATCAAGAGTGGTAGCGCTTTGGGGTCAATGATTGAACTTTCAGTGTTTGGCCTATACTATGGTAAGCTTGAACTGGAGTTTTTATTAGCTGAAAGTTACTAAATTAATGTCATAATTAGATAATGAAATAGAAGAAAGAAAACAGCTACACTTGACTGTGAAAGCAACCTCGGGTCATGCAAGTGATCCTTCAGGGACAGGGAGCCCAAACAAAGAAATTCCCTTCATCAGTACTGCGCCAAGTCCTACCCAACACCCACCTTATTCTTAACACTTGTATTAAAAAGTTATTTGACTCCTCTTGTTGCAGCCTTCAGTATTTTCTTTTAAATTATGCTGAATGACTGAAATGAAAGTCCTGATCTAGCAGTCTCTTTACAGCTGCTTCATCTAGGAATAAATTATACTGGTTTTGGGTGAAACCAGCTCCCTCCTAATAAAAAGTGGCAGGCCATCATGCACTGCTCTAGGTGTCCCTACCAAAGATTACATAAACTAGAGGTTGCAGTGAAAAATAAGCCATCTAGTGTTTAAAATGAAGTTCTTAATATAAAAGGTAAACCAGTATACTAAAATAACCCAGACTAACAGACCTCTATTAAGTTTTAGCCAAATGGATACTGAGACTTCCCAAAACCCGTTGTGCAGATGGGATGGTTAGAACTGATGGAGCTCTTTGTTCTCAGGGCTTTTCACCTGAAGCATGGGAAGATTTTGAGCACAAAGTTTGCATTTTACAACCAAAATCTAAATACTGAAAGTCAAGACAATCTGGAAATCTACAGTTTAAGGAGTTGAATTCTTTTAATTATCTGGGCATTTCTATAGACTGAGAGCAGCCACACATACTTAATAGGACCAATTGTCTTCTACAAGGACAAGGATGTTACCACTGAACGGTAAGATAACCCACTAAGAAGTAATTCCACATGGCGCTCTCATTTGCTTTAACTTTGGTAGATGAATTTGCAGGATTTTTAAATCATGTAGAAACTATGGAGGTGACGAAAAAAGAGGAGATATGATTAGTTTGCAAACTCAGTTCTAAGTAGCTGCTTCTTTCTCTTATGTGCATGTGATTATGCCTTCAAATTGCCATTTAGCATTTTTGAACTATGTCTCGACTTTCCGTTCAACCGATATTGTTTTATATTTTATTTTTCTAGTCGTATTCTGCAGTTAAGAGAGAACGCAAAAAAAATGCAGGAAGAAGGAGTTCAAGTTAAAGGGAGGGGGAGTTCAACTTCTGTTGTCCTTGATGGCCCTTTTTACTCGTTTTTCAGTAGATATGGTAGCTTATACCTTGGAGTATTTCCTATCTAGAAAAACTCTACTGTCTGCAGGTTTGAAATACAGTGGATATTAGGCATCATTAGACATCATGAACCAAAGATCTCCCTGATACAAACGAAGTATCTTTGCTGCTTTGACTGCAACTACACAGAGGAGCAATAACATAAAAACTAGTATAAAGATTTTCTTTTAAATATGTGGTTTAAATTCAAAAAACCCTAAAGATCCTTTCTAAGTAAAGTCTCTGCTTTATGACAAAAGCTCACCTGAAGTTTTTTTAATCGGACTGACCACCTTTTACTATTCCCTTTTTGTTTGTACCACGTCTGTTCTACTATGCCACGTAAAGCCCTGAAGTGCTGTTACAGTAGTAACAACAGTCAAGGGTAATAAAAAGGTAAATTAGTATCTGTGAATGACCATTCCAACCAAAAACACAGAAAAATTTAAGACTGATAAGGTCTAGATATTATATGGCTTTTATACTTAATCATTAGCCACAGTTACAGTATAATTAGCTACCCTATGTACGTCAGCATTTGGAGATGCTGATATCGCAGTCGGCAGGGTAAAGACCTACAGTGGTCTTTGGCAGACTGCCGTGAAATGAAGTGATGATTAAAAATCCGTCACTCAATTTGAAAGGTATGCCTAGTGCAATCAAACAGAAAATGACTCTGATCTTCTTGCAACAGCTATGAGCACAAACCAGCTGCTTACAAGACACTTTACTGCCAATGAAATCACAAGCAATTGTAGTAATAAAGGAAGAGTTCTCCTTGCAATCACACAACAGACTGTGGCAATGAATTTGGTACACAAGCCCTTTGGTGTTCAGACTTTACTACGATAATGGCTACAAAGGCTATTTTATTGCAGTGGAGGTAAAAGAAAGGTAAGGGGAAGTTCTGATTAATACATTTTAATGCAGCCATTTCTCCATTTCTGATAGATGTTTACGTGGAAATACATTGTTTACTTCTCTATTCTCACGCCATCCCACCCCACACAAAGCTGACTTATCTACCTTCTCCTCTTCAGTACTATTAAAAATAAGAGTAACATTAAACATCACCATCCACGGCAGGAATGGGGCCATCCCAAGCCAAGATCTTGGAAATAAGGCTACTCAGATTTATTTTCCAAAACTACATTCAGTACCATAACTCCAACAACTCAGATTTAAATGTCGCTCTTGTAATCACGTTTCACCATGTTGTACGACACATTATTTAATTTCAGACATTTGTCATATACTCTTCAGTTGTTTCTGACTAGAGTTACTTTAAATTTTCTTTTTACTATAGCCACTGACATCACATTTTGAAATTACATAAGCTTTTCAATTTATGAATACTTTCACCAAGTCCTCTATTCCCATACAGAGGAAGTGCTCCAAATTCTTTCAAATTTATAAGTGACCACTTCCTTCATCATAATATGCAGTTTAAAAACTTTGTAAAAAAAAAAAAAGTAAGAAAGAGGTGGTTTTAGTTTAACACTGCCCTTGCATTAGAGACAACAAAACAAGAGAACATGTCCACGAAGCAGATGGCACCTGAAGCTCAGAGGAAACAAGCACTTACCTTCAAGATTTCTCCATCTGCATAGAGCACATACATGGTCACTTCGATGTTCTTCTGCACACTTTTCCCACCTCTTTCGAAGTCTCCCTTTTCTAGCGTCAGGTATAGGTCATTGCGTATGTCACCTACAGCAAGAGTGGAGTCACACGCTTAAATTCCCCACGGAAGGCTCAGCACCTGTGTGCCACTTATTTTGATTCTGCCAACCGTTTTCCGTGTTCTGCAAGACTATGGCTGATGCTCAAATCATTCCAAGCAGCAAGTTAATTGTTAATAAAGATGAACATTTTAATATCAGTGCATAAAATCAGACCGTTGTTAGTAATGCCTTTATTAAGAGTGAACTCGGACTCAATACTTGCTTTTACTGTGCGTCAGCCGGGAAGGGGAAAAAACCCTTCTACTTTGTCTAGTTAGCTGATTTGGAAGTATCAGGCTAAGCCTGACAAAACATCATCAACATCAGACTTCACATTTCCAATATATTTCAAGAAAAATAAGTATTTTTGTGATGATCAGCAGAAAATTATGTTCAGTTAGCTCTTCAAGTATTTTCCATATTTTCGTAATTCCTTTTTACTATGGCGACAAAAGAAAAGTCTTTTTGGAAACCTGGTTGTAATTCAGTTCAGATGGATTAGGAAGGAATTACAATTTTTTCTTTTTTTTTGCTAGATTTCTGGCTAGCCTCTGGTTTCCATATGCATGAATATAAGAAAGCAGGCAGTATGGATATTTGTCAATTGGTCACTACCTCATTTTCAAGAGCTTTCTGAGCAAATGACTATATTCGGAAATACAATTGCTAGCATCTATATCAGCATCTTGTTATCCTGATTTTGACAGCTTCTAGCTCACTTTTTTTTTTTTTTTTTTAAAGAATCTGATTTGGGAAACTCTGCTTTCAAAACTACTGCAGTCAATTCTAAAGCATGCACCAGAAGGATGGCAGGTAGCACCTATTTTTCTGTAACACTTAGTTACCGCCATCATTTCATGATGGCTCTCTTGCCACTTCTTTTTATTTAGTTGCCACAAAGGCAAACATACTAAAGGGCAATATACAAAAATATTAAAAAATTAAAACAATTAAAAAATCTAACCCTTTCAAGGCAAGTATTTTGTTACGCAGCCTCAAGAGACTAAATAATGAAGTAATGGAATGGTCATCCAGCAAAGCAGAGACTCCTTGAATGTCTGATTTCTTCCACCTCAGTACTTGGAGACGCTGATGAGTTAAATCTGTTTATTAATCAGAAGCACAATGAAAAAGGCAGCATTTGCTTTCAGGCAGTGAGGGATATCCTTTCGTGTCTGTCAAAGAACAACTTCAAATTCTTCTCTAAGTCTATAGCCCCACAGAATTTGTTCCTTAATCTACTGCAGGGACAAATAATAGAAGCTTTCAGTCCTGTCTTTTCTTTCATTTTTATTTTTGGAGATAAGTACAACTTTTTAAGCCTGGAAAATACAGCTCAGTAGCTGACGTTCAGTGTTCTCTGCTAGGAACTCTTTATGAATGGGAATCTGTATGCAAAATGTCCTCCTTTTTCCATCAACCTCACTCTCACTGTGCATTCACACAGAGCTGACTGCTTGAAGCACCTCACAGCTAGAGGTCCAAAAATGCTATGGTTCATTAGCGGGGAAAAGATGACAGCAAGAGGCTGGTGAAAGACCTCAAATATTTGATCTGTTTTTTCTCGTCAAAGAATAGTCATCAAATGCAACACTCCACGGTCCACAACAGAGAAAATTATCTTGCTGTTGACAACCAAGCTAAGCCACCCACGTGTTGACTAGAGGAATATCAAGGAAACACAAAACTCATCACAAAAGATAATTTAAGGAGGGACTTTTGTTTTGAAAATTTTCCTGCTTAACAGGCTCCGTCCTTTTTTCTTAGTAGTTTGCACAGTGAGGAAAAAAGTTTCAATTTGCATGCTGTAACTCTTAATAGAAATTAATTGTACTGACTATAATTAGCATTTTGGAGCTTCCTATTTGTGACCTCTTTTCTGGGAGACAGTCTGGCTACACAAAGTCCAATGTCAGATTGTAAATCATTTTCCAAACTAAATTAAAGGCAGCGTTTGGTTATATATAGCATCCTATCTTCCGTTAAGCTTAACAGGAGGGATATTACTTCACTAATTAAAAAAAAATGCCTTTGGGGTGGGGGGTAGAAGAATCTAAAAAACAGTGGATTTGCATCGAAATGAAGAAAAACAAAAAGAAAAAAAGTATTTTAGTGAAGTATAATGGTTCACCTTCTCTTGTAAAAATATTGCCTACTGAATCCTAAAAAGAACACAAGAGGTCATCACACATAGTAAATATAGTAAATGTATCTAGCAAAGACAAAAAGCATTTGCTATCAGGTATGGAGCCCATCAGTTTCTTGAAACTGGAGTTTAAACTACAAACTCAAACACTTCCATGTACTGCAGTGAAAACGACCTCACGACAAAGACGTTTCCTACTGTTTTTGAGGGGTTTGAGTTCGGATGCACTAACGGGCTGCACAGAAACCAGAGCCACTGCTTGAGCACCGAGCAGCTCAAGAACAGTCCGAGTGTGCAAACTGGCAGGCTGGAGAGCACGTTCTGCACACCACCACGCAGGAGCACACACAGTGCAGGGCCGCTTGCGCGTGACGAAACAACAACTGTCACCAGTGCCATCAAGGAGTGATCCTGGTCAGCTCTCACACAGAATGACAGCCACGTATCAAGTCCAAAATCTTGCCAGATAGAGCTTTTCCCTCACATAATTTCATGGGAAAAAGGAAAAGATAAACAAAGAACTTGTCTAGCGAACCAGACAATTCATGCCCTCTGCGTGGCAAACTACTGGCACAGAAGTGACAGCAATTCTTGCATTTTGAGAGAAAAACAGTGTGCTACACCAGCTTGCATCACTCAGGCCTCTCATCTTCACAAATAGAGCGGAGCAGATTATAAAACTGGGTTAGCTGTGGCCTCCTATCATTAGTACAGGAATAAAAAAGTGCTAGAAGGCTAGTGGGCCAAAGTATTTATAGATTAAAACCTGCAGACGACATTTTAAGCTGAGGTCTCTGTGTTAGATGCTGTCAGGATGAACTGAAAACCTAACAAGAGTTTTCAGAACGGTACTTGTTTTAAAGCTCAAGTCTTGACAATTGTTTTCAATTTAGAACCAAATGTAAACTGCTTTTGAGCAGAATATATGTGCAGTTCTAACATATGCAGTTACTAATTCTTTATGAAATGTCTTGAAATATGGTATTTTTCACAATAATAAAAAAAGAATTATTTTCTAATGTGTTACACAGCTCTTCCTTTAACCTCCCCTTCACCTTTACTGGCATTTTGGTTTTGTTTGTTTTAAGCTATTTACAAAGCCTTATGTCAAACAAACAATTGTTTAAATTATAAATCGGAAATTATAGCTTTGAGGGGTTCACTTACATTGTAATGAAATTCTTTCTCATATTAACTAAAACTATTTTAATGAAATGGGGAAAAAAAAGAAGTGCTGGAAAAGGCTACATTAGACATATATTGATTTTCTGTTTACAATAAAAAAAGTTTTAAAAAAAAGTACTGGAAGACTTCCAAATACTTATTTATAATTTTCAAGACTTCATAATATTAAATAGTCCAATGGCCAATAATTGTCTAGTATCAATAAGTAGGAGATTTATCCTGATAAGATTTGTAGGTTTTCCACTAGAAGATTAACCAGTTACTTGAACTGGAATGTAGTAACAATTTACAGAAACCATCTGCATTTAATGTAACATTTTTTATTATGGGATCCAAAGATATTGTACACCAAGGAGAGGAACAGTCCCTGTTTCATACAGGTGAATACTGTGTCAAAAACAGGCTACATAATTCACAGAAGTTCCTACAGGAGAAAGAGGCAACCAAATCTCTGCCATCTTGAATCTAGCAAATTTGTTCTCTAAGAGGTCCACGTTATATGACTTTGTGAACCTGTAAAGGACACGTAAAATATCCCTGCAAGCTGGGGAAAAGTGACAGCTCACAACATTCAGGACGTGCAGGTCTAGTTTCAAGTAACTTAGTAAAAGAACTGTTTATCCAGAGAATCTTCATTGGATATTTTAAAGTGAAAATTTAGTCTTAGTAGCCAATTTAAGTAGCCAAGGAGATAAAAAACAATCTATCTATAAAATTTAGTACTTATGCCTGTATTTGTTAAATTGTTGAGATGGCCCTAGGTACTGAGGGCCCAGCACTGCGATACCCTGTCTACTCGACTCTTTAACATCATGGGGTTTAGCATCTTCTTGAAAACATCGGCATTTTACAGAAAAGTGCCAATAATTCCCGGGGTGTGAATAGCCAAGAAGGACACTCAAAGTATCCTCTACAACGCTTACGAAGAAAAAACAAAACCATACATTTATCTCCTATATATAAATGAACTTCCCCACAACTAGAGTAAATCAGCATCACCCCGCTGACTTCAGTGGAGTTACAGCCATTTAAGCCACTAAGGGTTTGACTCTGTAGAAGCCCCAGTCCATCAAGTAACTAAAATATTTGAGGCAAGCTATAAAGTGTACAGGGTGGCAGTAACTGGATTCTGATCTCTAACAACAGGCTACACCCTTAATTTAAGTTCTAACTTTCTCCAAATTAAAATCATGCAACTACTTCTGAAGTGCAGTAACTTCATCACAAACGAGCCCACAATCAGCTTTATGATCATCACATTCTTTTTTTCAAAACCAAACAGACTAAAGGAAAAAACTGCCCACGTGCACTGTATGGGAAGGGTCTCAAACGCTCTCTGGCCTTCCTTCTGGCTGACCATTATGGGCTTGTTCTCAATCACGTCTCAAAAGACTACAAGTGACAGGACTCACACTGCATGACTTTTCCCTGCTTCAACCATGAAGCCACCTCTGACCTCGGTGCAGAGATCTGCCGTGCTGCCCACTGAATTACTACTTGCCTGTTAAAATTAAGAAGCCTGGTATGGTCAGACAGTCTCTGGAATCACGTCAGATCCATTTCAGCAGTTTATTTCTCTGCCTCTTCGTCAGTCAGTCACTAATTTTTTTAAGGCCTATACTTTTGAAATAGTTATAGTATGCAACTATTAACATTATTGTGAGTAATATTCCAGTAGCAAGGGGAAAAAGAGCTTTTCTCTACTGCCTGTATGGCAAATTAAATTAACTTTTTTTTTTTCTCCTATAAAAAGAATATTTTGCAAGTTTAACTGTGTGTTCCTCTAGCTTTTGTGAACAGAACACTCAATTGCTTCAAGGAAAAGGAACAAACATATTTACTAGACTATTTGCTGTTCACTGTTCAACTTCTATGTCTAGAAAAGAATTTATACAATGCTTTTTTTTAAATTCAATGATTTCCCTGAAACAGTTTCCTTTCAGCAGTGGTGAGCTGATTTTTCATGTATTTTTTTCTTATCTCCTCCAGCTTGGCATTTTAACTTTCCATTTCTGCAAGTTTATTAATGACAAAAATATTCTTTATTTTCCTTGTAAACACTTTTTTGGGATAATGATTACATAATTATGTCTTATAGTCTCACTGACTCTCTTGCCATGAACATTCTGAGAAGAGCTGATGGATTTTGTCACGTCCGTTTCTTAATGTATTTTTGCCATGACTTTGTGCTCACTGACAGAACAGATGCTGAGATGTTTCTCACCTTTGCTACTGATTCATCTGCCATAGCTACTAAATTTGTCTGAAACACGGTGGTATGAAGAGAGGCTGACAAGACAAAGTCGACGCCTCTCTGTTACCAAAGTTTCACTATGATGTCATGATTTGCTATCTTTACCAATTCCCAACATTCCATGAAAGATATGAAAATGGGAAAAGCAAGCAATAAGCAGACATTACACAGAAAAGCAGACACTTACACCCAACTATCTTCATCTCTGCATCAGAACGAAAGAGGAGAGAATAAAGGGAAAGGAAAAGGAGAGAAGCCAGGAAATTAAGACAAGGAGAGAGAAAAAAGAGAAAGAAACATCACTCACAAGTAGAAGATGAAGCATGCACTTTTCATCAGAGGATCAAAGTAAAAGACAGAATACTTATCAGCACATGGGGAAGGGAAGGGATGTCCTTTGGGGAACTGACAAACGCCATGCCTATGCAATAGATTTCTGATCAGCAAGTTCTGTATACAAATAAAGTTGGAATCCAAAAGGCAAGCAGCACATGCCTCATTGTTTTTATCTCTGGGGAAAGGTAAAATTGTCAGGATCAGATGGACCGTCTTAAACCCAGTGGCAATTTAAAAAAGAAAAAAAACAACTACACAAATGAATAAAAACCAACCACACCTCTTCATGAGGCTGGTTTGACTGAATCTCTTCTGATTTGGACAGAAAAAATAATTAAAGACTTTATGATGCTCTTCTCAGATCACAACACAGTAGGAAACAAAGAACATTTTATCTTTAGAAATGAGGACAGGCATGGTTATTTTCTAGGATATTAATCTTGTTCTGCATAACCATGCAGGATATAAGCACATAAAGACCAGTTTCGCTTTATTTCTTAATGATGACCACCTACCAGTCATGTTTCTCATATCTCAGTGAGGGAAAAGAGGTCTTGATATAGGAACTAATGCTACTGTTTAGAAAACAAAATGGGGTAAGAGAACTGTGTGATAACACAGAGCTGCAGAATTTTAATGGTTAAGATGTCTACATGTGAAAGGATTTCCTATTAAAAAATAAAGCAAAAGCATTAAAACGTATGACCAAGAAGGCTCATTTGACATGCCAGAGCTGTTTACTTTTTAAAAAATGATTTCTTGGTTCAGCAGAATGATCACTGCATGCTTTAACAATATGAGGTGACCAAACCTTTATTAATTTATTCATAAAAACCCATTTTTAAATCACACTGCATTGAAAAAATCTGCATCCACTTGCAAAATACAAGTCATGAACTTCCTGTGCTCTTTTCTGAAAGAGGAAACGCTGTCTTTAATGAGAAAGAAACAGTTCTGAAGCAAAGCAAGGAAAAGATAGTTTGACAAAGACAATCAAAGCAGCAGACATGGTTGAGAACTGCTAACGTGCATAACAGGGTTGTTTTTTGTTTGTTTGTTTGATTTCAAAAATGAAATATTTTCTAACTTTAGGCAATACTAGTAAAGCTAAGAAGAATGTTTGATTCTGGCTGTAACAACACAAGCACAAAGGAAACAGACACGTGTTCTTTGTTCAGGTGGCTCGGCTAAGCCACCTGAAAGATACCTTACCCTACCCAAATGTTCTATCCTGGACATTGGGCAAACTCAAACCTCAGTTTGATCTATTGTTTTAGAAACAAGCAACAGGCAAATATCTACTGTCGCTTGAATAATGTCAAATATATTTTAATTGTCAAAAAAATTGATAGGTAATTAGAATGAACGCTGTTCACTGCATCAGAGAAGTTACATAACATTATAATCTAATTTGTCAGTGATGTCATTATCCTGGAGAATACCCAGGATAATGAAAATTTTTGTTTAGAGCACTATTCATGGTACCTCTCTCTTCACAGTTCATCTCTACTCTGGCAATGTCCTGATTTATCATTACAGTGAAAGTCTACTCACACTCCCCTGGCTGTCTTGCTTTCCTTACCTCGTGTTTAGAGTTATTTATGAACTGCCTTTCTCCACAAATGTGAGCCAGTTGTTTTTTTTTCCAAATACAAATGCCTGAAGCTTGGCATCTAAACTGTATAGCAGACCTTTTGTAGCCCCTTCTGAATTGAGATGTTTTGGGTGCCTGGCACCTCTAGAGAGGCAATAAGCATTTAATAGCGGAATGGTGGTCCTTTCACACATTTGTTTGTATCAATCAGTATTTCGAGCAGATCTATATGAGACCAATTCCAAACAGATTATCATCTTAAAATCCCTGCTTTTTTTTTCTCAAACAAGAACTGTGGTTCCCACAAAAATGATATTAGCAAGCAACTGTGGTCTCTTGAAGAACATCATCTGAAAAACTGACTGGCTGACCAGAGCTGGGAAGATCACAACTGTACAGGTATAGCGAGCCTTACAATGGGAGTGCTGCAAACATACACTGTGGAGTCTGGTTTTAACTTAAATGCCTAAGGTCTCTAGGAGAATGGAGAATAAAGCAATTCTTGCAGAAGAATCAGTTCACTTATGCAGGCATGTAAATGTTATTTTTGATATTGACTTTTCTAGCTGTGATCTAGCTATTCTAGCTGACCATCCAGCTGTGATCTCAATTACAACAGATCACCTTGCAGCAGCTGTGTCTGCTAATCAACACACAATATTTATTCTTTTCTCCTTTTGATTGCATTGGGTTAAGACTGGAACTGGTATAAGGTCACTAAAAACTGAAATTTATAATCGGCATTATAGTCCACATCCTCTGCTGCTGTATTACTGTTGTTTTCAAGTCCGTTAGTCAATAAAATACATATTGTTCTAAATTCTTTTACTTTAGTTTCTAGAAATTCTTCCCACCTACTCCCTATTCTTTACTGTGCCTTCTGAAGAGCCTCCGTAATGAGGCTGCAACAAAACAACTACTTTTGATACTGATGTGTCATTGCAGTTGTTCGAGTAATAAAATCTGCTATTTCTCCCATCATGCTTTCATAAAATTTCCTACGTCTGCAAAGTCATCCTTGGTCTTGGTTATAACGCATAGCAATGAGGTAGTATTTCAAATGCTATACATGCAACATAATTAGTAAACCCATTTCTTACCACACTGTAGAAATCATGACAGTGTAATGCCAGGTTTTATATACATTAATTGCATGACTGGCTAGGTTCCGGTTTCCTCCCTAAATGAACTCTTGCCTATGCTGGGGCTACCTCAACTTCTGCCAAAACATGAAGCATCCCAAGCTGCTGCTCCAAACGTAAGGAGCAAAGGAGTGCAGCAATGCTTCAGCCAAGACAGCTGTTGCACCGACTAGGTGCTCTGTAAGGCCAGCTGGAAAGTCAGACCAGATCTGCAACCTCATGTATTGTCAACAACTACAGAAGGATCACACTAACTCCAAAAATCAAGGTGGCAAAGTGGAAACTCTTTTTCCAGGCTTTGGATTACTGGGAAGAAGAAATGTCATGCATTTTAAAAGAAACATGTCTATGCTCAGCATACAGTCTTTCCAGATCACCTTCTATACATGTGAAATTAGCACCTTCTATTACTATAATGTTCATTGATTAAAATGTTTTAGCATGCCTCCCTGAATCTGGAATTGGCATTTACTGATAAATAAGGAAAATCTCCTATTATTAATCTTCTTCAAGTAAAGCACCAAACATAGTGACGTTTGTCTAAGAAAGAATGAGAAAGAAAAGACCAATTCAGAATCACAGAATGGTTAGGGTTGTTGTGTTTACCTGGCATTATAACATCAGGAAAACCCAGCTTCCTGGTAACAGAAACACCTCTGTTAAAGATCATAGGGTTTTCCCTTCGAATCTGCTCCATATCGCCACGAAGAAGCTGAAGAGATATTATAAGTCCTGGAAAAAAAACCAAAGACGTTAATTTTTTCAGACCTAAGAATTAGCTGTCTGCATATACAAGGCATGCTGGTAAAACAATGCTTTGCTCCACAAAGCCCTGTTAATTTAATACAAATCTATAAATACATAATTATTTTCTCCCTTGGAGTTATTTAATACTGAAATGGAAGAAACAAAACTGCTTTAAGGGATCAGTTAAGAGCATAACATTATATTAAAATACAATTTTTAAAAATCAGAATACTTAATTTCACAGAGATGTCACAAGTTACAGTGAAGGACTTGGCATTATTTCTATTCCTCACATACAGCAGCTTACAACACACGTATGAGCAATGCCACCTCTATCTGAACTACCACATCACACGATGCCACAGAACACCTCTGAAGTGCCTTTAATCCCACTTAACACCGTTAGAAAAAAAAAAATAAAATCAAAGCATATCTGCTCCACTTGTTTCTTTAACTACTTCATACAAGAATTTAATGAAATTCCTTTCAGTACCTCAACACATTTGAAGAGTACCAACGGGTCAAACTGAGCTCAGAAAACAAGAATGGCTCAGCAACTAGCTCATTCCATGCGGCCCTTTGTTCAGTGTATCGGACGAATAGCTTGAATAGGAATAATTACTCAGCTAATCTCAGTTCAACTGCTTTCTCTAGTTGCTTTTAATTTATAGCATAGTGCACCCCTAAAATGAGGATAACATACTGGTAAAGTTACAAAGTCCAGCATTAAGGTACCAGAATATGCCAGGATGAAGCTCAGCCAAGCTTAGACTCACCTGCTGCGCATACATTACCAGCTTCACATATCAATGTGAATTATGTTTACATCATAATTTTCCACAATCTTTATCTCATTCAATGAATGACAGTTACTCAATAGTTCTTTCTATCCTCTCTGTTCACTCACTGGAACAACACATACGAAAACAAACGCTGCCTTGTATATGTATTCTTGCACGAGCCATCTAAAGTTCTGCTGTGTCCTAAGCTTAATACATGGGCTTTGCAAAGAATATTTATTTGCCATTTTGTTACAAGTTATTACTGGTTTCATTCCCATAATATCGTGTGCCTCCCACCCACTTTCTGCTCTCTTCGCTTGAAATAATTTTCAAGCCTGCTTTCTGGCTTCAGCTAAATTTGGCCAATAAGCAGATATCTAGATAACATGAAGATTGTATGAGCTTTATGAATTTTGGGAGTTGGGATGAAAAAAAGACCACAAAGCCTTAAAACCAAGGAACAAGGGAGGCCAACCAGCCAGCTGGACAATCAGCATGTTATGTACTCAAAAGCTGCCAAAACACAGACTTGCAACTGTCCAGTTAAGTTAGGCAGAGGAGAGCTGCAAAGCACTGCAGGGAAAACAGGGGCTTTATAATCATGGAAAAAATTCAAACCCTTTGAATACCGGGTTTGAGTGTACATCTGTGTGTGTATGCGCTACAGAAGGTTTAACAGAACACAGGAGACAAGATCATTAGAAATCAGGCTTGACTATTTTTGCCACTTACAGAAAAACTTGCTCATTTTATATCCTCTTTCGCTATTAGAAACAAGCAAATGAAAATAAATTCCAAAAATTCCAGCAGAAAGGACCGGAGCAAGTCTGGAAGTTCAGAACTCCCCACACCCAACACCCTCAGTACTTAACAAACAGTACCAGAATTAATCTATTATCTGTGAGAACCAGTCACTAGAGGCCATAGAATACGTAATTTTTCAGCATGTTATTACACATTACTAACGTGACACTCTCCCACACATTCCACCTCAAAAAACTTCTGCCGAGCTTCTTGCTCTCCCCAAGAGGTTTCGTAAATCTACTCTCCAGTCCTCTTTTCTGCTCAGTCTATCCTAGTTTTTTTCTATTCCTTGCAGCAGACCTGAAGGACTAATTTTACACAAGACCTGGGAAGGTGGGGAGAGGAAGAACCAGAGAGTGTTTCTTCAGGGAAAAATCACACTTATGATTTGAGCATTTTCTCACTGTAAAAGCAGGTTCTGAGAGGTCCAAACTGTATTACTTATGTCAGCCTGCAATACTGCCAATCCCACCAGGACAACACTTCTGCCAAGTTTCAACCTCCTTCTCCAGAGATGCACTAGATTGCAGAGAAATGTTGAAATAATTATTTTTAAAAGCCAAAGGGGCCAAGGGTAAAAAAGCTATATATTTCCCTTTCTTTCTGCTCTTCAAAAAAGCTCATGGTTGGGGAAAAAAACGTTTTAGGCAGACACCTGGCATTGGAAATAAATGCAAGCAGTCCAAGTTTTCAAAGGTATAAACAATTCAGGACAATATTTTAATAAGGGGTGGATGATCTTAACTGTAACAGGAGGAACAGCAGAGGAGACCAGCTTTGCATATAATAAAATTCCAAACCTGAAAACTGTTTTATTTGCTTATTGTTGTGCTTCAAATCTTCCATGGGAGCATGAATTTCATATTCAACTACAGTAACTGGATATGCCAACAAGTGAAATTAAGGCAGCATCAGTACTGAGACATCAGTACGTCGATGATTCAGGCGCTTGGTAGCGAACGCGAAACTCGCTGTAATGAAGCAGAACTGCATCCCATCGGGTGGTTCATTTGGAATGGAACAGTAATGATATCTCTCAATTAGCAAACTACAGAAATCATTAAATGAGGTAACAAGATAGCACAAGATTTACTTTCCATATTTATCTGTCATTAGCTAGGAAAATAAACATAGATTTGAAAGGTGGCAAAAATTCTGTCAATACAGTTATTGTCCTCAACTATGTAATTAAAAATTTACTACTGAAACTATCACAGAGAGTCTTTGTGATCATTGATTTGTAGGTACGAAAACACTTATTTTCTAGACAGTCAGAATTTTCTGAACAGATAAATACATTGGACAAATTTCACCTCCGGCTTTGTTTCTGTTGACAAGGATGCATGGTATCCTCAGCAGAGCAAGCTTTAGATATGTGTTACACCTGGATTTTTCAAGGGAATAGAGGATGAAAAGGAAGACACAGAAATTCTAGTGGATGAAATTTAAATCCTTCATTTCCTGTGCAGTCAAGTTTGGCCACAGTAACTTAAGCCAGTGTCACAAAAAAGACTTGTAAAGGGGTTCTGCCCCTGCTGATGGCTGCTTATGGGCTGGCCGTTTTCACAAGCACGGATACACCCAGTAACTGTAACGGCCAATAAGTGAAAACTCAGAGTAAGCTAATACAGAGCATGCCACTAGCTCTCTCCAGCGCTGACCTCCGCCGAGATAAAACACCACTACAGATACAAAAATGAAGGAAATTTAACATGCTGAATTAATATTATTGTCAGCCATATCTGTGGTTTGCGTTGTGTTTTTTTTTTTTCAAATCCTAGTTAAACTGGCAGATGCAATGTGCATTTTCACCTGTAAACTGAACGTGAATGAATTCTAGTGAAACTTTCAAATCACAAGTAGAGAAATTCAGCTATGCA
Organism: Tauraco erythrolophus; assembly: GCF_009769465.1. Classification (NCBI taxonomy): domain Eukaryota; kingdom Metazoa; phylum Chordata; class Aves; order Musophagiformes; family Musophagidae; genus Tauraco; species Tauraco erythrolophus. The sequence continues at coordinate 18,905,651 of NC_141476.1, read as the reverse complement.
TAATGTCACCTCTCACTGAATTTCTCTGCTACAAACAATTAGCAGTTTCCTAAAGGAAATCTTTAGCTGTTATTATAACAAAAATGTACAAGTAAATACTTACCATAGTTTGAGCTGGGTGCTGTGTATTTGGTGCTGGACTTGCGAATAATATTTTCATGGATCTGGCACCACTCATTTTCGTTGTTACACCTAAAATAAAAGAACACTAATTCAAGTTAAAAGCTTCTGCTGACCCGTCTTAGGACAGGAGAGTCAACTTTTCTGTAGAGATAACATGAAAGGTTGTGGAGTTTTAATGAATGAGAGAAATCCCACATAACTTTTGTTTTTAAAAAGTGGAAGGAAACAAAACATCCCCTAATAGTTATCTCCTTTTTATGGACACTTTGAAGTCTGTGGTGATGTTTCTGTCATCAAAGCTATTGTTTCACTCTTCATATACAACAGAACAAAGAAAGCTCTGCACATCCTATTTGAATTCTGTGCATGCAGAAAATTGATTTTAAGTGGAAATCAACTGTTGCTATGTGTTACCTTTTTTGTTTTAAATTAAAAAAAAATAAAATCAAGAAATACAAAGAGAAATTTGAAAGACTAAATAAAACCCCAATTTTTTTAGTACCTCAGACATTTACAACAACATTTTTGGTTACCTACATATTTTAAAGAATGCTTTGAAACATGATGCAATGCCCCCCCAACCTGTAGGACAGAAATATACAACACCACAAAGTATACTTCTGTATGTATATCATCTTCTGGAGCATTTCACAACTGTTTATTAATATATGGGTAATTTTAATAAGCACTTGTAAATACTGTTGTACTTCATTTTCAGTTACATTACCACCTGTAAATCCTCAATAAATTTCTAGGACAGAAACAACAATATAATTATTTGTCAGCAGATTTCTCATATTTCTACTCAATGTTTTCTGCATCAGGAAAAATTCAGCTGTTCACATCAGTTCCAATAACACAGAACAACTTGGCGTGTAGATTCTAACCTTGCTCAAACAATATTCCTGCAGGACAGCTGGCTGCACTGCCCTTGATCAGTCAATCAGATTCAAAGTCGCTGGATGTACATCTCACCAAGACCACTACTTAATGGCAGCACCTATAAACAAAATCGTTCTAAGTATTTCCTACTAACTCTTATCTTTTCCATTAGGTTCCGCAGCTGAAGGCTCATCTTAAGCACAAAGGAGAAGAGAAACAACGGCAGGAGGATGTTCCGTACATTGTCCGGGTGTGAAAGCCAGCAAGATGACTCAGCCAGAAGCGCTCTCTGAGTCGCTTTAAAGACTGAAATGGGTTACTGCCTTCAGCACTCATTGTGGGATGTTAGGGAAGGGCATTTTGGGAATGCTCAAGCTTTAACATGAATTGTAGGGAAATAGAGGGATAAGGGTATAAAATGGCTCAGTCGTGTGTAAATAGGTATGCTTGTCTGGCCATGCCCTGTGCCTGACTTGAGTGTCTAAAACCAGGGACTGGAGGGATCCATAGTGTGTACATATATGTACATATATTTTCCACTAACAACTTTTTACCCTGATAAACCCAAAGGAAAATATGATGAGCCCTTCAGTGCTGTACATGTTTCTATGGGTGTGTACTCTGATGGCAAGATTCTGGAAGGAAATTAGGGACACTGTAGCACTCAAAAGTTGTGACAGAGATGGCTGAGAGCACCAGAAACAGATGTTTCCGTTTCCTTTCCAGTCATGCAGAAATACAGATGCTCTTTAATGGTAACTCACATAATAATGATCATGTAAGCAGAGAGCCAGCAAAGCAGGAAACAAAAAAGGAGCACCCCTGGCTGTTTGCTTCTTTGTGGATGTCGGCACCTGAGTCAGCGGTACCATACTTCTGTTTAGGATCCAAAGCCGAAGTGCAAGAATTGCAGTGCCACTGAGAAAGGAACCAAGCAAATGAGCCTGACGTTCTGGGTCCATAGGCTACTGTCCCACTGTATGCCAGAGACACATTGGACTGGGGGGCGGAGGGTGGAAGGTGAAGAACTGAAGTGTCCCTCTTTATTAAGCTATTACATGAGAGATAAACCATATAATCTTCTCTCTCGTGAACTGTGTTTTTAATAAGAATGACTACAACTGTTGTGTTTAACACTGGATTCAGTGTCACCAGCACCTTCTGGGTCTGCCTGTACAAACAGGCCCTCAGAAGATACCGGCAGATCTTCAGTTTCATTAAAGGTACTGTCTAGAAACAAGGAAACAATTCCTAAGTTCTTTCATAGACTTTAGGTATTAACTTACATATTCAAAGATGACAAACCTCAGGTATTCAGACAATGGCAGTGACCAAAATGCAGGCATCGTATCAGTTCTGCAACTGTTCAAGAGTTTTTCTAACAACGTTTTGGAAAATAAAAGAATTCCTATGTGTATATAAGTAATATTTACTAAGCTACATTACTATATCATATTTTATATGTATCTGTTGGTACTTCAGGTCTTTTTTCATTCTGCAATTTTTACTCAACTCAAAATCTTATCCCACAAGAAGTAACTCACACTATATGCTTAGTGAACTTCCCAAACCTTTTCACAAAGCAAAGACACAGTCTTTATCCGTTAGAGAAAACTTTCTCCAGTGCTGATACACATTCAGAACTATATTTTGTCAATTACTGTTTACACAACATATCAATATTTAACTAGTATTTTGTTTACGTGTTTCTGCTGTCAGTTGGGAAAAGACATTACTTGGCAGTTGTTAGTCTGGATGTAGAATGCTGTGCTCAGTTTTGGGCTCTCTAATACAAATCAGACAACTGGAGAGGGCCTTGTGGATGGGCAGGTGGCTGGAGCATGTGCTGCAGGGAGGAGAGGCTGAGGGAACTGGGCTTTTTCAGCCTGGAGAAGACAATGCAAGAGGGGGGACACCAACAGCAAGGCCTACGAGCAGTTGTTAAGACAGAAGAGCCAGCCCCATTCTCCAGAGGTGCACAGAGAGATGACGTAAAGCAACAGGCGTAAAGACAAACAAGAAAGGTTCAGACCGGATATTAGAAAAAGCTCTTCCATGAGGACAGTCAAGCATTACTGGATCAGGATGCCCAGAGAGGCTGTGCAGTATCCACCCCTGGAAAAAGTCCTGAGCAGCCTGGTCTGATCTCACAGCTGGCCTTGATCTGAGAAAGAGGCTGGTCTAGAGAGGCCCCTACTAACCTGAAATATTATTTTTATTTATTTTAACATTGAAGTTGCACAGCTTTATTTGCCCTGGCATATGTAAAATCGTATAATGAAGCTGCTAAACTCACTAAGCTTGGAATTGTAGCAGGAAAAAAGTGCTGTCAGCACTATAGCTTGTTACCACATAATGAAGTGAGACACTATAAATGTTATGAAGTACTTTACACCAGTGAAAGCACAGCTGAAATGACAAGTTTACTGGTATAATAATCTGACTGAAAACTGAAACCAGATCCTTTACCACAAACAGTGCTATTGGTTAAAAAAAGATTAAAAAAAAAAAAAGAAAAAACAGTATGTTGATCAAGTTTAACTACCTTATAAATTAAATTGTGCTTTATTTAAATTACAACTGCAAGATTTAAAGACTCCCCATGAAGTCAGTGATTTTTAACTCAGCAGCAACAGTGAATCTTATTTCTCCTGAAGTGCAATTGAATTAACGATTAAATTAAACTTCTGTCCTATTGACTCTTAAAAGTAAAACAAACAAACAAAAGAAAGACTATAAGCCTTCAGCTCCTAGAAAGAGAGGAGTCTTGAGAAATAAATTACTTTGTAAAACTTCTCCCAATCATATTAGCATTTCTTCCCTTTTTTTGTTTCACCCCAAGAGTTCATAATGTGGCAAAATTGGGTTAAGATGCAAACCAGCTACTGTGAAGGCAGCAGTGTTTTTTTTTGTCTGCTGCATTATGTAACTGAAGAATGGTATGGCAAAAGGAATTAAGGCTTCCTAGAACAGGTAGTAGCTGCTCATTTTCTACAGCTTCAGTATTACAAAAGCGTATAATGCCAAGAATGACGAGACAACCCACAAAGCCTGTTATGGCACACTTACTGACACTCCCTGCAAATGTTAACTATTATAAAAGCAAAAGGAACATAGACAACTTGGAATAAATTAAACGTGAAGTACTGACAGTAAAAAAGGAAAACGGAGAAAGAACATTAAGAGCTACTTCCTCCCAGTATGCTATCTCAAACGCTGATCAGACTGTATTCCCAGGTCATCCCGAGCAGCTAGATTGCTGTCACCCCAGCTGAAACGTTAGCTCTATCTATCTCAATGTTCCTCCTTTCACTGTAGTGGGTTTTGGTAGCAGACATCTCAGCTGATTGTTAAGAATGTAAAAACATTAAAAAAAAAAAAAAAAAAAAAAGGCTTCCCACACTGGCAACAGGAGATTCTACTTGGGCAGGGTACAGAGGCAGTCAGGCTCACATACCCTGTCCTGAGGTTGTTGGATTAGGGATGTCAGAGTGCACATCCCTGTCTGTTCCTACTCCTCTGTTTATGGACCTGTTGCTCATACACTTGTCTAATCCCCTTTGGACCTGCTAATAAGGCCTGTCTTTACAACACCCTGTGGCAAGAAAACGCAGAAGATCATTACCTGCTTTCTAAAGAAGTACTTTCTTCCATCTTTTTTAATGCCATCACCTATCAGTCTCATTGAGGATCACTAATTCTTGTACTGTTGTATTCTGTGAACTACCGTTTGCCCTCCACCATGTTCTTGTAAGTCTTGGTTGTATCCCTTTCTCCATCACTTTTCTCCTCTTTAAACTGAAGCTCCCCACCTCCTCAATCTCTCTCATAAAGAAACGATTCAATGCCATTCAACATTTTCGTTGCTCTACTCCATACCTTCAGTAAGTACTATGTCCTTTTTGGGAGAAGAGATCAGATGTGCACACAGCAACTCAAGACAGGTCAGCACTGAAGTGACCTTCCAGAACTTAGCAGTATGGCAAATTGCACTCCCCAAAACCAAAGCACAACAGAGCTAAGGCGTTAACGAACAGTACAAAAACCCTTTCAATAACTGTGGTGTCACGTCCTAACTCAGAACTTTAACCAATATTAAGCTCATTCGTCAGGAAAAAAATAGTAATTAACTTCACATTGGTTACTTCTCTTCTCTTGCCAAGATATTAAAAGTCATTCATCCTACTGCAAATAATATTCTCCTTAAAGCAGAGAGATAACCTATAGGACAAAGTCTATACCATCCTCCATCCTCACAGCTGAGACTACAGAAAATTTCTAACCTCTGATAACTTTTTAGTCGATGTACCAGCCTCCGGAGTGCAAGTTAAAATAGATTCGAGCCTCCAATGACTTATGCCTGCAAATTAACCTGCAACAAAGCTATCCCAAAATCAATGGACTGTGAAGATAGCTTAAAGCTAGTTTTGTACCAACTACCACTGTAAGCTGCACTTGACATTTCCTGAACATGAAGAAGAAGAATATTTTCCCAAGTTTGAAGTGCTGGCCTGAAAACACTTGCCTGTAATGCCTTTTACTGTGTTAACACTTTACTTGTTATATATTACAAAATATATTTCCAGTTTAAGTAAGAATTTTCTCCTGAGCCATCCATCACCTTTTCAGGTTGGTTGGTTCTACAGTAAATTTACCATTTGGAATGTTTGCCATACTACATCAGGCCCCAATGTCAAACAGATGGGGACAGAAATGCACTGCACACTCTGGTCCAGCTGGGCAAATAGCAACAACTGAGTATCAAAAAGGAAATGCATTCAGGCAATATGCCACAGTAAGAGGAACGAATTTTAAGAGCTAGTGCTGGAGAAGGAGAAAAATAAAGGACTGAGAGAAAACAGGACAAAAAAAAAAAAAGAAAAAGATAATATGAAAGAGATATACATTAAGTTTTTAGGGAAATGGGAAGACTGACACAAAGAATAATGTGCAATGAGCAAAAAACTCCATTAAAGATAAAAATTAATACAAAACCAGGAAATCAAGTGATCTCAGAAAAAAAACAGATTGAGAATTTAGTTTCCATCTCGCTTTTTAAACATTTGACATGCATATTATTTAAAAAAATTATAAAAGTAAAGCTTCATGCTTTTACATAATGAGCTTATAACTAGGGCTGTGGTACTATATCCTCTTAGTAAGATTATAACATGACTGCAGGATTAACAAGCAGGAAAATCTGGATTGTGAGAAAGAAGTATTTTTCAGACATAAATCTTTTAACAATAATAAGGCAAGCTGAGAAAGACTGGTGAAGTAAATTGATTTTTTTTTCTTTTTTTTTTCCATATGCCTTTTCTCTTGTGGATCCAGCAAAAGTCTCCATTAAAACACCATGTATTTGCTTCAGCCTTTGTTAGGCTTTCAGTCTCTCAAATTTTTTCCAGCTTCTCGCCATGAAAAGGCTTTTCTGGCTGTATGCTGCCTGCCTCATTTGTGGCAGCTGTAAGCTTTAGCTTTAGCCAGATAGATACAGAAAGAATGCTTTTTACTGTTCCTTTAAAAATACAAACACACCCCCCTCCTCATTTCATCTTTATGATGTTTTTGGGTTGGCCTGAGGCATTTTAGCAATAATCAAAATAAAAGCAGCAGGTAAGAAAATCAGTTCAGCGTTGTTTAAGCACTCATACATTATTTTAAACTTACAAAGGACAGAAATCTGTCATTTCAATTCTAGTCTACAAAGCAAGAAAAGGTAGGTTAGCTAAAAGAATGTGCAAAGAGAAAACGCAAGCAGATAAACCTGCAAAAACATTCTGTCATGGCAGACCAACAGCTACTAAAGCTGCAAAAGGAATAGGCTGATGCCCTTTAGATCCATCCATTTTCCCTTCTGAAGAGTTTTGTCGGAGGTTTACAGAGAACACTCCAAACAGCAGTGGCATAAAATAATGATGTACAAGACTTAAAACAACTCAAGCAAACGATAATGGTGATTAAAAACGACAAGCATCTGATTACAGAGCTGAATTCCGTTGGGGGCTCTGCTGCCTCCCTGGGCAGGCAGTAATGGCTGTGTTGATGTTAAAAACGCAGGGCGTGCGGAAGCAGAGGTGAAGAAAAACAGCTGGTAGAAACCTACTTAAACATTTTGGCAGATACAGCTGGCACTTTGGGTGGTGCGAAGGGAACCCAGACTAACAAAACACTTCAGATCAAGAGGAAGAAAAGGGAAGCTCTCAATCCTGTGATTTCTTTTTTTTTTTTTTTAATCATAGCACTAGGACTTTGGATTGCTCTAAATGGCTGCATGCGTTTGTCACTAACAAATGGAGAAGTCCAGAATTTTACAGGTTTTCTTCTCTCCAATTTTTCAGTGTATAAGCAGCTAAAGATGCATTAAAAGGGCATCAAAACAGAAATCTGATGTTCAGAGTGTTCCATTACTGTAAACACTCAAAATGTTGCAGTTGCAATATATTATCACATATCTACAAGGCCTGTATTAACATACAAAAACCACTGCTTTGAGATAAGCTGAAACTGAATGGTGACAAGATGCCAAGATTATCCAGATTCTATTGACAAAGAGAAGACAGACGACCATTTTCTTCCCTATAACTTGACATTTTTGCTACAGTTTTCATAACTGTTGGCGAAAGAAGAATGGAAGAGCTGACTCTGAGAGACTTTTCTTTGGACTTACAAATTTCTAATGTATGCAAAGATATCCAAGAATCTTTCAGTGAACAGTGAAAGCCATTTTTTCATTTATAGTTTCCCTTGAATGTCAGATTTTTTGCTGCTGAATGCACTTCTCTAAGAATAACGAAGTTCTATAACCCCCCCCAAATTACCTTATTACTCTGAATAGCGGCCGCAGACCCAAAGTAATGTCAGCTGCATCTTGGCCCATCTGCAAAGCAGATCTTGCCAGTATCTATCCTCATCGACAGGAGATTTAAATATTCCCTGCAGTCTCCTGTCAGTTTGCCTGTGGCCTTTTTACTACGACCATGAAACCACATTTCCTAACAAGAATTTGCTAGTTCGAAGTTCAAAATCACAAATAAGTGAAGACAGATTATTGCTCAAAATTGTTGACTTGTTTTTGAGTTTTTTGGTCACACATTGTTGACTTCAGTTGGTTTCTACTTCTTTTGTTGATCAGCATGACTGATGAGGGATAGGAGATGGGGCACAAGTAACTATTCCCTCCATCAGGTGAAAAACAGCACACTTCTCTGGTTTTGAGCTTAGCAGATTTAAAATAAATCATATTAAAAAAAAAAGCACTTTACATGTCACACAGATTTAGGCAATATTCAACAATTTCTGAAGCGTTTCACATACCTGAAACATCCGTGATAATATTCAGCAGTTTCTATGGGCTTCTGGAATAATAAAGGAGCAAAAACCAAAGCCAACAACACTAGTTTACCTTGTGAGGTGGATAAAGCAGCAAATGCAGTTTATGGCACCTTGATATTTAATACCTCTTTAGGATCCCATCACCCAATATATACAAAGTGGTTTTCCTAATTCTTTTCCTTCTAGGAGTTACTCACGTATAAACTTTGAGAACAAAATCCTTCTCTTCTTTTATCTCAGAGATTGACTGAAGTACATCCATGATGCTCAATACTGCACAGCCATAGGGGCGGCGATAGTGTAAATGAGGGGGCCCTTTTTTTGAATCGTTTAGCAACATGCGACCTAAAATTAGAAGAAATTTAAAATATTAAGAGATTCACAAGGATGCATTCCGTCAATTCTGTTCTCTTATCCCTCTGAACATGCACACCTACAGTAAGTTTCAACTACAGCTTGCAGTCTTCTCTATACTTCCCATTTGTTTTTCCTTCTTATATGTTTTCAAATCCAGAGGTCCATTTGAAACTACCTGACCCTCCGGCTTACTCTGATTAAGGCACATCACCTCATTTAGCTAACAGAACACTCAAGGGCGAAGTGAACAGCATCATGTCTGGCCATCTTTGATTTGCAGCCCCATGACACATATCTGCACCCAGCTGGGTTGACTACAAATCATGTCCTGAATGAGCCAAGAACACGGCTTGTACTCTTCTCTCTGCATCCACACAGAGATTCACTGTGGTCCTTCCACTATAGTCCAGTAATTACACAAATTTTCACTTTATACAATTTTTTTAAGGGAATGTATTATACATTCTGTTATTTATCATGCTTGTCTTGGAGCGCATAAAGGAGAATTCTGAGATATGAAGCTGCTCAATTATTAACTTCCTATTGCTAAAGAAGTTTATTAATAGAGCAAAAAAATGCCAAGACCAGAAAAATCACTATGATTATCTAAGCCAATCTGTAACATTACACACAATAATTTGTCCAGCACTTCTTGCATGGAGGTTAAAAATCTGAGCTTGAACTACAGTATATTTCTTTACAAGCTTCATTTATCATCTCAAGTGACACAGAGTAATTCTAACTTTTAGACACTTTATGACACAGTGAAGTCAGATACGAAAAAACGATCCTTCCAACACATTTCTGACTTAGAAGGCATATTGTCATTCACAGGACAACACAACAGAGCTGCGGTTTCACTTAGCCATTGAGACCTTCTGTACTTCAGAAAATACATCTGTAGCTAGTAACGGATGCCAGTAGTGAATGGGCTGGAATCAGGGTTAAATATCCCTTCATTGCAAACACTACCTAGCTATTTATCAGTTAGCAGAAAACCTGAAAAACAGGTTTTTCAGTTAAGGAAGGACAGCGCACTACTCAGCTGTTTAGAACAATACAACCGAAGAAAATGTCTGTTATTCCTACTATATGTTGTTAACATATCAGCTCTAAATATTTGAAAGAAGTTATACTTAACATAGGTAAAATATTTACTTGCTGCTTTCTCAGTGAAAGTACACATATTCATCATTTAGAACCATTTAACTCCCTGTCACTAACTAATTATATCCTTTTTAACTAGAGCTCTTTTAGTATCCAACAGCTTTCATCTAAACAAGATTCTAGCAATTTAATTTGTATACCAGAAGTTATATAGTCATTTCATTTAAACACACTGCTAGGCTTAAAAACTAATCTAGCTGTCTGTGAACTACTGCACTATACTGTACAGGACACCTCCTAAATTCTGTTTCAATCATAAACACTTCCCGTTCTCGTGACTGCATATCTCACAAAGAAGAAATGAAGCCTAGCCTGGCCTGCAAACAGTCAGAGAAATCCGCTCTATAAAGGGTGACCAGTCCAACAATTAGCAAGGAAGGGCTTTCTTCCTTGGGTAGGGACAGCTCTAGGTACTGTCCATCCAGATCTCTCCTTTGGATGGCTCCACGTGAGCAGCCAAGAGAACCCGACAAGAAGCCAGTGTGTGCTGCTCAATAGTGGGCTGCGTGCTTGACAGGCTCCCGGCAGGCAGGTGCTGCTGCTAACGCTCCCTTCTGGCATCAGCAGGTGGAAAGAACACCTGACAGATGCGACAGCTTCCCTGCTTTTATGTTTCACAGGCATCTCCCCAAACTCGAATGTGGGTTCTTCGAAGCACTGCAGACTCCCACAGCACAAAACAGATTTTATATGTATTTGTCTAACAGCCTCTGATTTACGAGATGTGAATGGCCAGACATGCTGATGTCCTGCCCTGTAAACTAGCTACATATCATCAGTAAAAAGAAATCATTTGAAATTTTGGAAGATTTAACAAAAAGGCTTTTTAGTTACTCCCTCCTCCCTTACAAATGTTTAATCAAATATTTTGTTTCAGATCAAGAAAAAAAAAAAGAAAAAGATTCATATGAATCTATGAATCAAGAAAAAAAACCCCAACACTGTTAAACAGTCATCATTAACACTTAGCTACATATGGTCTGAAGATTAATCTCAGCAGATAGGCAGGTCTAAAACTGAGTTTTCTAGCTGGTTAAATTATTATAATGTCAATTAAATAAAATACCCATTTAAAAACACTGTAAAAACATTTTTAGTTGTATATACTTGAAGTAATAAATCATACTGTACCTATTCGAATTACATGGGCAACTATGTACAAATCTCTCTTCATGTCCTTGCTGCTGAGATCCTAAAAGATTGGAAAAAAAGTAGACATTAAAGAAGGAACACATTCCACTCCCAAAATAAGTGCCTGCAAAACTCCCATAAACAATAATAAGGACTACACAGTATTACTCTCCATTCATTTAGCTTCTGCATCTTTAAATAAGAGAAAGTATTATTATTTCTAATTTACAGGGAGAAAAATAAAGCACAGAAGGATTATATTTGGTAAGAATGTTCTTTAGAAGGAAAAGAATTCAAAGATTCTGAGTCCAGTGACTAGTAATACAGTATCAAAACTCTAGCAAACATTTAAAATGTTCATTTAATCCTTAATTCGAACACATTATTAGACTGTATTAAATTTACAAAGTAAATTTAAACCTCTGAGTTCTCTCAGCTGCAACCCATTCTGGCTCCTTCCCCCATCCACTGCCTACAGGTCCCAGACCTGTCCCTAACCCTGTTCCTTTGCTTCCGCTTTCCTTTTTTTGGCTCGTGACTTCTCATCATGGAGTTTCAGTCTCACACGATGGCTCTAGAAAAAACTTGCAGCACGACTGTCAGAATCTGATAAAACTTTAAATTTTTATTTTATAAGTGGATTGGTGCAATCGCTCAGAACAAGCAGAAGCCTGAAAGGAAAGAAGGCAGGAGCCTCAGACGTGGTTTATTTTAATGCTTTTGAATGTGCAGCTTTAATCCCATTTCACTTGGTACACGTTCATTACTCGATGAAAGCAGCAAGGCAGTGTCTCAGCCCTGCACAGAGCCCACAGGCTTTACCTGTTTGAGCTGATGGGAGCCAAGGGCAGCTAGTTCACAGCTAACCTTCTTCCAAGTCCAAAGGCAGGGCAGGCTGCATGCAGGCTGCTGCCTGGAAACGCGCTCGGCCCCATTCTAACTGCTGAAACATGCCAAGGGAGCGTGGTAGCTGGAAAGGGCTGCATTTGGCTAAAGACATTGTAATGGTTTCAGCAGCATCAATGGTCACTCTTGTACTTAGTGTGTTTGAAATGGTGATAGCTTGAAGAAAAGCCAAAAAATGGGAAAACGACAACCTACAGAAGAGTGAAAGGAAAGCTGGAGCTAGTGAAGACAAAAATGTATTATTGACCCCCTACTCTGCTCTCATGAGACCCCACCTGGAATACTGTGTTCAGCTCTGGAGTCCCCAGCATAAGAAGGATACGGAGCTACTAGAGCAGGTCCAGAGGAGGCCATGAAGATGATCCGAGGGCTGGAGCACCTCTGCTATGAAGACAGGCTGAAAGAGTTGGGACTGTTCAGCCTGGAGAAGAGAAGGCTCTGGGGTGATCTTATAGCAGCCTTCCAGTACTTAAAGGGGGCCTACAGGAAAGCTGGAGAGGGACTTTTTACAAGGGCGTGTAGTGATAGGACAAGGGCCAATGGATTTAAACTGAAAGAGGGTAGATTTAGATTAGATATAAGGAAGAAATTTTTCTCTCAGAGGGTGGTGAGGCACTGGAACAGGTTGCCCAGAGAAGATGTAGATGTCCCATCCCTGGAAGTATTCAAGGCCAGGTTGGATGAGGTTTTGGGCAACCTGGTGTAGTGGAGGGTTCCCCTGCCCATGGCAGGGGGCTGGAACTAGATGATCTTTGAGGTCCCTTCCAACTCTAACCATTCTATGACCCTGACAAATCTTTATTATTGAAGATAATAAATTAAGAAAATAGGCACAGAGTCCTTGTCAATAATTCATTTGCATGTTAGAAGCTGTCTTAATGTCAATTTCCTTGGCACATTGTATTTTTTTCTGACAACATTATAAACAGAGATCAACTTCTAAGACACTCCTCCCTCATGTTTGTTTTGTGTTTTGTTTTTTTTTTTTTAATTAGAGGAAAGATCTAAGAAACATTTCATCCTAAAAACATTAGCATTGTTGAACAAGTTTTCCTTATGTTACTAACCTCCAAGAGAAGATGATTTTAAACAGAAGACACGCGCCGTGAGAATATTCACTCATGTTTTAGACTCTGATGCAAAAAGGCTCCTTGTGCTCTACAGCAACAGCTCTTGCCTCGCGTTCTCTCTCTGCACTCAACAAGTCCTACCACCTTATTGTTATGTACTGTACACCACACAGCCTCCAAATCCTCCCCAAACATAAAGGGCATTGCTCCAGTCATCTCTCAGGAGAAGAGCAACTGGAAACAGAAAATGATTAATGTATTCTTCCTAACAATGTGGGAGAGTGAGCGAAGTGTGTGCACACGTGAAACACCCAAAAAGGAGGTTTTAAGCTCAGTTACTGTTGTTCTCGTCACTCCGCCCCTTACACTGAAGCAACGGACATCACCTCACATCATTCCAAAGCAATTTTTTTTGTGTTTGTACAAAATGTTTTCAACATAAGGCTTCTCAAAAACAGCTCCAGGGCTTTACACGTAACTTTAGAAACAACTTGAGAGGATAGCGATGTGTTTATGTTTGTTCCCTTTTTTCCTTTTTTTTCAATTTAATGAAGATATCCATCCCAGCAGTAATAGTCAGTCCTAACACGTACAGTTGTGTGGGGAGAACAACACTGGTGGATTTGTCTACACACAAATGTGGCTTGGCCTTCTAATACTTCTTTTTTTTTTTTTAATACAATGCAAAAATCAACTATCAACTGGAAAAACCTCAGATTCAGAAAAAATTGAGTACTTTTCTTTAAAAAAAACCTAAGTGGTATTAAAATCACTGTAAAAGGAAATAATGCAATTTTTATATAAAGGACAGAGGAAATCCTCATCTGTGGACATCTAAGTTCTGTCCTTCCTAGTTTGAAGCAATTTAGTGAATTAAAAATCACATTTTGCTAGAAGCTAAAACATGAACTTTAATTCACACAGCAAATTTCTTCCCCATGTGACTTGAGAATCCAAATCTCAATAACTGAGATTATGACAGCCATGCACATAAACACTGAACAGTTTATAGTGACATACAGCACAATAAAATCCAGGCACAGTGACCGAGAACCAGGCATAAAGAGAATTTATTCTAAGGAGAAGTTTCAGTCCCTTTCAAATAGCGTTATTTGGCTAAATTATGGTAGGCAAGTAATAAATCCACGGCTGTATCTTCTTACTCCATATAAAAGGAGCACTGTGTTTCCCCGGGCAGCATATGCAGGGAGTTGCAAATACTCTGTTTGGAATGCTTGCTATAGCTAGCAGATCACGTCTCTCTGAAGCCAAAGAATTAAGCTATATAAATCTTCCTTAGAGTTTTCTCTTCAAGTCTTATTTTGCTGCAGCAGGAATAAGGGAACATACTTTCTAGGCTTTCTTCATCACCTAACATACCAGTGTAGCATATGGAAGGCTTTATCTTGCATGTCTTGGAGGAATTGAAGTTCCACGATAAGAAGGGATTCAAAATAGTTTTCATCTCAGCAGTGCCTGACAACACATTTCAAAAAGTGAAAAAAAACCTGGAGGTAGTACTTAATACTCTAGAGTAATAGATGTTTGAAAATATATGTGATTTGACAAAGGGAATTTTATTATACTATTGGACTACCAGTTCTAATTAACAGCAATTCAGAGAACTGTTCTTTCAAAGGGCAGCTGTCAAAACATCAGAAAATGGTAGGGCATGCACATATTGATGGGTTCACACTTTAGCTGCTTTTCAGTTTCACAAAAAATATACTTTGTCACAGTCAAAAGACAAAAAACGTGGGTACAGATGGCCTTGTATTTCACTTTGTACAGCAGAGGCTTTCCACAAGGTGAAAAATTCTTCCTATGGCATGGACCAAACCATCAAAAAGCCCAACCCCTGTGAGGAAGCGTTCGGATAATTTCTTTGCAAAGAATCCATGCACATGACATAGGACCCAGAAGAGGACAAACTACATTAATTATCTGCCTGTGTGCAATAGAAATAAATCAACTTCCAGAACGGTGTCTTTGGCCCTGCATCCACAGGGGCTTTCCTTCACACATCCTTCTGAGCTTCTTAAATGATACTTGTTGATAAAGTAATTTCATAATAATTCTAATAGCATAGTTTTTTAGAAAATCATCCCTAATTTTCCTTCCCCCTGTATCAGGTATGTAAAGAGTTACTCTATAATACTGGTTAGTTCTCTACAGTGCTGGTTTCTATAAAGGTCTAACTGTGTGTTAAAAAAACCAACCATGCCCACCCCTAAACCACTGGAATCAAGGATACCCAACTGCCTCTAATTAGTTACTTAAACAGCTTTACCAAATTCAGTTGCCACTCTCCCAGGCCACAGAGAGGAAGGTATTTAACAAAAATAGCAAGCTTCTGCTGTGCAGTTACGTATGGATTCAGCCACAGGAACATTTCTAAAGCGTGCATAGGCTGAGGCTTGCTTGAGTGGGCTTGAACCTTCAGAGGAAGCAGTCTGTCACCTTTGGTATGATATGACAGTAGATCTAAACCCAAAACCTAAGGAATTTTGGTACCTGACACAAGGAGACAGCTGAAGGAAAAGCAACAGAGATAGCAGGAAAAGACAGGGATACCTTGAATTGTCTAAAATATATGGCTTCCTGCCTCTGGGAAAGATTAGAGTTTTAGAAAGATACTGTGGAGTAGAGGGGAGAGCAAGGAAATAAATAGATTTAAAAGCAAGATTAACACAAAGTTGGGAACAAACCTGAAAATTATAGAATTATCTTATTTTGGAAGCATTTAATAATTAAGAAATTATGGTAAGATAGAATCATTGCAGATAAAATGATTAATCAAAAAAGCTAGTATTTGTTTTTCCTTTGCTACATATTTTGTAAAGTTCTTTGAATACATCGATGAAAGATATTGTATCAGAAATGAGCAATTTTTTGCACATTTTTCCCAATTATCATAATTCCTGTTATGTAAAGTATGCATTCTACCGGAGAGAGTGACAGACAACAAGTCTAGGCATCTCTGAGAGCTGATTCTGAGGAAACTTCGGTATTTGTGTACAGTTAAATAGAAACGCAGCTGGGGAGCGATCGCTGGTCGGAAGGACCGGTACCACAGGGCGGCACATGTATCGGGGCTGGCCTCTTTTACAGTAGGTCTCTTCTGGAACTACTATGCCCCCGGCTGTAGTATTTCATTATTCTTTTTGTATTTTTGAAACAGTGTAAAGGCTGGTTTGCAGGTCACCAGAGCAAAATTCTTTCACGCTGTTCACAGTGTGAAACAGGACATTGTTGCATGATGCTAAGTAGTGTGGCATCAGTGTAGATGGGGAAGTTCGATGGCGAAAATCTTTTTAAGAATGATGAACCTGAGAGGTCAGAAAGTGCACAACTTGAACGAACCAGTCTGTGCTGCCTTTTGGGAATAATCCTTAGAGCAATTCTTAATCCTACACTCAACCTTTTTGCATGACCCAGACAGCAGTGCTGAAGCTTGCTCCCTGGCCACCTTTCTCTTCGAAGAGAAAGATACTTGGTTTTGAGTTACCAACATGAAGACATCAGTGCCAATGGCAATACTAAGACCTCTGCTGATGTTTGATCAGCTGGTAGCACTTTGCTGATGGTACCAAACCAGAATTGGTACTGATGTGAGCATCAATGTCTGCTATTTTTGGACTGACCTGCATCTCATATCTAGATTGAGGCAGAACTGAGCATCCTTATATCTGGCTAGATATGCTTTGTTCCTTAGGAGGAGAAATTCAGCTATATTCTTAAAGAAGAAAAGGGAATGGTGCTGGGAACCATGCCGATATTGGTGTCCGCCCTGCTTGACGTTAGAGGGCTTCATTGCCAGAACTAAAGCTTATACCAAAGCTGTCTGCCATCTTTATTCTTCACTGGAGGTAAAAATAATTCTGTCAAAGAGCTTCTAGCATGTGCACTGCTAAAGGTGAGTCACGATGGAAGGTGTTTATCACACTTGGGATCTGAAATTCCTTACAGTTATTCCATGATGAGCTGTTAAGTTTCAATGTCTCTAGATTTCCATATTCTTTCTGAGAAGAAGTGACAGATAAAATCATGGTCTGACACGTGATTTTGAGGTAATTTTTAACAGAACTTAAGACCAGTGTAGAACAGATATTAAAGCCTGAGTGTTTTGAAGCATACTCAAACCCGTAAAACAAGAAGGCAGTTAGGTTAGAGGTGAGCCCGAAGACTTAAATGGAAGTAAATCTTAGCTGGTTATTTCACTCCCAACTCAGGTATCATCTGGCAGGAGCCACAGATGGATATTACTTATCCTGTCTTTCTGGCACAGATGGTTAAAGACTGCTGGTACAGTTGGTCGTATCTGCACAGACCTGCTGTAGAAACTTAGCAAGTCACGATGTTTCCTCTATTACAACCAACTCTCTGTAGCTCAACTTGGCTGCTGCTTCTGCAGCACATCCCGGTCTTTCTGTTCCATCGCACGCACTGTGCTGCCGACCTGGGAGGCTACTGCTGCACTGTCTACCAGGGGCTGCTACGCAGATTCTTGAACAGGCCATGACAAAAACCTGTTTGGAGAATTCTCTGCTTTTCTGTGTGCGTGTGTGTGGTGGTGTAGTTGGGTTTTCTCACTTTGATTCTGAAAAAAGTGCCTTGCTTTATGTTCAAGCTAACGCAGCTTTTTCCTCGCGCCCTCTAGTCTAAGAGCATGGTACATGCAATGAAAATATTCAAAGTTTCAAAATATAAGCAGGAACACGCACTTAAAAGGAAGTACTTCAGAATATTTACTTAGCCATAAAAACAATTTAGAAGTAGGATCATTTTATTACATTAACATTTAGTTACAACCATAACAAAACTTAGAAACAGCTTCTGTTCTACCTAATACATTGGAAAGAAAGAATTGTTGTTTTTTTCCCCTCAGAGTGACTATATTTACAATCACACTACCATAAGGGAAGAAGAAAGGGAACAGACACGTACTGTGAAAAGTGCGCACATTCGATCTATCTTCTCCGGATTCCTGGGGCCTCCATTCTTGTTTAACCTCACCATAAACCTCTCACTAAAAAGCAAAGAATATTAAAAAAATAAATAAGAGTTTCATGTACACACTTCAACATAAAAATACAGATAGATATGTGGGGTTCTTAAAAAAAAGATGCACGAAGTATTATATTTTTTTTTAATTTCTAAAGCTTACAAAACAGTATTCACTGGTCTAAGTAAAATTACATGGAATAGCGTGGAAGACTTTTAATAAGTCGTCTGCATGTAAAAACAGCATGTTGATGCATATTCATGATGCAATAACATTAAAAAAATGTGAATATATTAAGCACAGGATTTGAACATTACAACTACTTCAGGCAAAGGCCAGGGCACACTTGCTGAGGCGTACACTGCCTTTATTAAAACTGAGTTTATTAAAATCCACTCGAACCTAGAAGTAACAAGAATTCCAACTAAGCAATCTCCTTCAATGTATGCTATTTATAGAAGCAATATACTAATTTGAACACATTAAGATTCAGTCGATAGAACTGCTTATCAATCAAATTAAAGTCCTTTTACCAACAAAACCAGCAAAGAGCAAAATAAATAATCCTTACTATGGATGGTAAGCCATGGACATTAAGATTATTTCTTAGGACAGACAGAGAATTTATGTATACAAATAAATTAGATGAGTAAGAGTAATTTATTCACTGGATCTTGCAAAAACACACTAAGTATTGACCAGAATTTTCTTCCTACAGATTCACAGAAATAAAGCAAGAGCACACCATTATATCATCTAGTTACATTTCCATTTTATCACAGATCCTTTCCATTTTATCCAGTATGACTGTACCAACTCCAGTAACCTTTATTCGACTAAAGTATGTTTTCCAGCATATTATCCACTGTTAGCCTGAAAAATACGAAAACGTAGAGTACGTACTACTTCCTTTGGTAGTTTGCTCCAAAATGTTATTAATCCCCACTGTTAAAACACAGGGGTTAACATCACCTTGGAAATGCCTGGTTTCAGTGCTTAGCCACTGTTTTTTCTTACGCTTTCTTCTGTATGTTCAAGAGCCCTTTAGAAAAGGTAATTTCTTACAAGACAGTGATATCAGTCACTAATTATATTACGTAATCAAACATTTCTCCAAATAAGTAATTAATTTAATGCTGTTAAAAAAATTCAAGAAAAAGTGCTGGAATGGTTTTATAGAACTCACCCACAGTGCAATATTTTAACACCATCTCATGAACAGTTCTAAAAATCCAAGTTTGTAACAGCCTAGTACTGGTATCACCTACACCGCAAATACAAGTACACACGTACATGTATTTCACATGTATGAAATCGTGTCCCTACTAATCCCAACTGCAGTTTACCAAACATCACATATTAGCCCTTTTACCACAGCATTACACGGTGAGGTCATCTGAAGCAGAACCAGCATTACAACTACTGCCATACTTTCAGAATTGCTGCTTTTGTAGGAATGGCCCCTAATTCTGTAAGCATGACTGATACATCTTGTTATACACTTTTGCATGTTTATTTGCTTAAATTTATCCTGCTAAGCAATCCAGCTCTTGTATCCTGGCTGTTTCACTCTCTCTGTTACTCACTATTAATTCAATCTCGATGTATCCCACAACCTCATTCAGCAATAATTTTACTTAATTTGCAACAGATGCTTACAACCTCAGAGATTGCTAACATGCCCCAGAGAAACTGACAAGAAACAGATATTTGATGATTCTTCACCTACAACTACTTCCTGAGATGTCAATTAGTAAGTTAAGAATGTTTAGGCAAATGCTTTAATGACACGGTCTAATCTAATCTTTTAGTGAGAATTTTATGATGCGTTAAGTGGAGTGCAGTACAATATCACAGCTTCAGTACTTTACAGTAACAACAACAACATTTTGCCTTCATAGTTACCTCTACCTACCTAATACATAAATCACAAAAAATGAAGTCAGAAGTTTTAAAATAAGACCTACTTTCAATAAAAACATGCTAATTACACTCTTAACCTTTATCATTAGCTCAGTCTTGTGCCCATGAATTTGCTGGCAACTTCGCCTCAGTCTTTTGTTGCTCCTGCATAAGAGCCACACAAACAGGTCCTCCAGCACTGCCTAAACAATCACATTGTAGAACTCCCCATATTTAAACACAAACTGAAATAGGTGTTAGTTTAGCCGCATTTACAGTTGCTGGCATTCAGCTCCCTCTAACTCAATGAATTTTAGAAGAGAAGAAACCAGGACAGTCACAGTGATACCCACAGGTAAACTCTGGTTAATACAGATAATGAACCAGAAGATAACTAACTTTTATACCACCAATTTCTAAACAGGAATCATGCTTTATATCATTAAAAACACGCAGTAATTTAAAGAGGTATAAACTCATTGCCATGTTCTTTCCAAGATGCAGTAACAAACATCAGTATTTCCAACGCCTTTAAAAACACTGCTTAAGGAGACTTTAATTTTAATAAATCTATTTAATTTCAATCCTTGAATCAGTTTAATTGTAAAATCTTTCATTTAGAAAGATTAGGAGTTAACATGCATTTCATTTCTGCTACAAGTATAATTTGTAAAACACACCTCCTTCCACAAAGAAAAGTAAAATTCCTTAAAGAAAACAAAAAACTATCATGACCTACAGCACTAGGTTACTTTCACAGAACAAAGACCAGTCTTCTTTAAAACTCAACTTGAAACGACGATAATTAAATGACTGTTAAACGTAAATTTGCCAACATCCTCTACTAGCACTCAGAAAAATAATTACTACGCCTTATGCATATTAACAACATCCTATTTTTAAGGATAAGAGCATAAAATGGATCAATACTAGACAAACGAGACCTCTGGCAAACTATTCTTTCACTTCTGCTGCCGGGAATGTAATCCGGTCACCAAACAGGTGCACAACAGATGAACGCAAAAGCTCATACCTGGGGCCTCGGATCAGGAGGAAACAAGACAACAAGCAGCCTGCCAGTTGAAGATTATAAGCAATATAAATCACGTCTGCAGGGGAAAATGTATGCACTGGTGAAGATGTCCATCCAAGACCAAAGCTTGGTAAATGAAAGCTGGCTCACTCATAGTTGATTGCAAATCCCTGGAAGTTATTACATCCTATATAATAAACACCTGGAATATCTTTCACTTTCATTACAGTAGTCAGATCAAGGCTGATTCTCTTAATTCAGAGGATGACTGACATTTTGAAGGGAAACCAAACCACTAGTAGAGCACCAAACTCTTCTGCAAGATGAAGAATTATTTACAGAAAGAGAAAAAAATATTTGAAAATGTACTGCTGACTAAAAAATTCTGGGATAAAAACAGGCAATACATACTACTGTCCAATATTACAGAAGATGATGATGCTGGTCCAACAGATAAACTGAGTTGAGGTCAAAAATAGACAAATCGTAACAACAGCCCTCCCTCTGAAAGGTCCATCTTTACTATACTGCCTCCAACAACATCCAGTAGCAGATAATTCGGGAAACAACAGAAGAATAAAGAAAGCACACAGTAATACTCTCCTGATACAGAGGATCAGCTTACACCAAAGTGAAGCTGAAGAACAGCAGCAATATCTTTGAGTTTAAAAGTCCTGGATACATTGAACCCTGGAAAGTATTCAGGTTGTCATGCTTAAAAATTTAGAGTTACTATTAGAGAGTGAATTTTACAGTAATTTATAATATATGTATGTGCCACACAAATCCATATATATATACGCATTATACAACGTAATTTAAGAATTAAAACTCATTAAATTTAAGTTCTTCAAGAAATAATGTTATAACCACTCTTTTACCTCCATTGCTCTCAACAACAACATTACATCTTATATTTCAAATCGCCAATAAGTTCTGTATTTGGGAACTTCCAACACAGGCTTTCTCTGAAAAATTATTTCAGCACTAACGAGCATTTCATTTTCATAACTGAAGTTGAATACAACACTGGATGCCACAGGACCCTGTGCAGGCTGTCTCTCTGACAATGGCAGAGAAGGGGCTGTCAAGCCTTTGAGCTGAGCTATTTATACTTGATTCGTTACCAAGAGTTGTATTGCTTAGTCTGCTTTCAAAACATTCAGAGAGGGATATTCTGCACGCTCATTTGGTAGCCTCTTGCAAGGTTTTACTCCATTAACAAGTGAAAATCTTTTAAAATTTGCAGTTCACCCTTTTTCTTGTTACAGCCACTGAGAAAATCTGGTTCCTGTCCTCATATTCCAGTGCTTTTCAAGAAACAAAGCAGACCACCATCATTTTCACCTGCCTATTCATCAATTGTTCCCTTATTCCAGCACTACCTCACTAAAAACCTTTAAATTCCTTCCTTTGATTTCCAGTCCTCCCTTGAGTCCCCTTGAGCTTGTGTCACCAAATAATTAAGGGGACTTTGAGACAACCACAGCATTTGAGAACTGTGGAACGTGAAGAAGCATTCTGTCAAAGGAGAGATCCACCGACGGAAGAAGGGGAATGAAAAGACAGCAGTGCTAATAGGCAATCTTAAAAGACTAAGCCACCTCAAGCTCTTCAACCTTTCCTTGCAGGTCGTTTATCCTAAACTTTCGCTTTTGTTTCTCGTTGCCAGAATTTCTCTAATCTTTGGTATTGCTGTTCAAGAATAGTTTACAGAAACTAGTCTAAATATTCCACTAAGGTCTCACTAGTGCTGACAATGTTAGTATATCCTGAAATGGGACTTGACCCTTTTTACCCCGTTGACCCATATTATGAACTAGTTAGTCAGATGCTCCCCATTTTACAACTGCAAATTTATTTCTATGTCAAAGGAAACCAGGAAGAATAACCCTGTTTTCAACGATCTGAAGATCCACTGCCTTCAGCTATAATTATAGCTCCTTTTTTAGACAAAGATACACACATTTAGGGTCAAGAAACTTAATGGGAATTCAGTCAATTTCTTATTTTGGGAGTTACTTCCTTTAAAAGAGTTCAGTTTTCAGCGTTTCTATTCCTCAAGCTTGTCTTCTGCACAAAGACAAGAGCATGCATAGAATCCAGACAACAATAAAGTCTAGTTTGTAGACTAGAGTCTAGTTTATATCAAACTCAAGTAAGCTCCATACGGAAATAATTGCCCATGTTTGTATGCATTAAGCCTTATTCTTATTATAATTGAATATGCTCCAATTGCTTAAAGAAAACAGGCACGTTACTTCGTTAAAAAAACCTCTCAAATACATCATAAGGAAAATTAAAAAAAACAGTAGTTACAATTGCCAAATGAGTGGTAGAAATTAAGTATGGGGTAAACTGAGTATTTGAGGCAATCTGACTGCTTAATCAAACTATTGTCAAAAAAAATAAGCAAATTTATTTTCAGCTACTCTGAAAAGACACCAAAACCAGTTCTCTCTTGCATAAAGAGATAATAAATACACCAAAACAGAGAAAAAAAAATAACATTTTTTACCTTGTTGAGTTCAGACCTAAGATGTGCCACACCAGTAGCAGTATCTTAAACAAAATCTTATTAATTCTTCTTGCTCCTACATGCTATAAGCAATCTTCAATTACTCTAACTGCAAGATCTCCTCCTGTGCTAACGCCCATCACAGTGAAACCACCTCTTGTGAAGCAATAAGTCAGGTTTTACAATGACTCACATGATTAGTTAATTGCTAAAGCTACGCAAACAAAAGAAACATTGCTCTGATAAGCAAAATCAAAATAGCTTCTTGTTCTTTTACTTGAAAGAAAGAAAAATGAAAGCAGCATACTGTCTCACTTCTTGGCTTCCTTTAACTGTCTGAAAAGCAGGACCATACTGAACTGACATTTGTTTCTGCAAAAAAGAAGCAAGCAATCAATAGTTTGGGACGTTACATTTCCAGCATGAAGGAAGGGGCAAACAGGGACAAAATTTACTGCTGGGTGAGCAGGAGTGGCATTATGCCTGTGGGGAGTTTTTGCTGTTGAAGTTGGTTGGTTGTGGGGCTTTTTTGCGTAACATGAAGACAACAACAAAAGGCCTGGCGAAGAGCTTGGAATGGATTAGTGAGCTCCCTTGTGTTACCTCACTGGTGAGTTTAACCAGTGAGGGGCAGCAAGGCAGAAATTCTGACTGCGCATCAATTCATGAATGTAGGTACAGCATTAACAGATGCGCAGTGCCAAAGCAATGGTAGTCTGCAGAGAGACTGCAGACCAATTCTCCATTTCAGTTGGAAACTGATGACAAAGAACATGTTTTTTTTAAAAAAAATTCTTTAACAATGTATAGGAGATTGGTTTTCTGCAGCAGAGACAGTGACACATTAGGGCATCAATCCCCTTAAGCAGAAACCTCACATCTTGTACCTTACCCTTGCGCCTTGAATAACAGCTTGGCAGCCATTTCTCCCAGAAACAAAAGTCTCCTTCACCCTCTCCATTCCAATATGCTACTAAAAGGAAAAGGTACAAATCTGTTCCCTCACTTTTCCTCAGTGCTTCTTATTTCCTGAGAACATCCAGGGGAACACTGAAAAACTCCAACATTTTTACAAATACCTCAGACCTTTCTCAAAAACTCATATTTCACTATGTTTTCAGAATTCAGCATTGTATTTTAGTCCTTGATCTTCTTTCAGTGTCTCCCTAGGTTTTCTTCTCACTCTTCTAGCATCATGTAAATCCCTATACCTGCATAAAAATAAAAATTCAGGAATAAAACTCTGAAAATGCTGTCACAGCAGCTAGCAGGAATAAGCTACATACAAAGACCTGCCTAACTAGCAGAGTTTAACTCTTTTCATCACATGCAGTCCTACCACTTAAAGAAATGGTGATAAACATGATATTATTTAATTTCTCACCAAAAAAAATCTCTTCTAGTCTCTTCTTTCAATATGCCTCACAATAATTCTAAAATAAAATTTGAGTTGGCATATGAATATGATAAGCATTTTAAGACATTACTGCAAAAGCAACATTTTTTGTCCTAGATAAATCTCAACAATAAACCCTATGCTCTGCAAGCCCCGGTCAGGATGAGCTAGTCATTCCCTATGACAACGGAAACCTTGCCAACATTTGCCTTCAAAATATTGCAGTCTTGCTGTGCACACCACATTTCAGGCAGTTTACTTCATCAATGCCAGGAGATACTGCATTCTTTCTGCCACTGAGTGTACAAGTTCTTCAAGGACAGTACATTGACCAAATGAATGGAATCATGTTAGGAATTACTGGAATACAACTAACATATTTTCTTAAAGCTGAGGAAGGGAAAAAAAAAATAAAGAAAAAATAAGGTGCTTGTTTCAAAACATTCACAAGTTAGCAGAGAAACACCACGAAAAAGATTCCTAGGGTTTGAGGGGGGCAGGAGGAGGGAAGGGGGAGATAACTGAACTACAATCTCTAAATCTTACAGTTTGCACAAGCTAATATTTGCACAAATTAACTTGGGAAACTGTTCTCTGTATCAGAGAGGGAGCACACTGAACCAGCACAGCAGAAGTTATCCAAAGCCCCAATGCAGCAGCATTAGGTAGTTTTTCAGGAAAGCAATTACTGCTCTCCAGTTGCCTGTGTGATGGCAGAGGAAAAAACCCTGGCTGTATTGCCCTGGCTTTCCATTTGTGCTGCATCCTGCAATACAGCTAACCACAGCAATACAAGGCTTCTCGTATTTGCTTGTAGAATTTTACATAAAATTAGGGAAAACACAGAATTTTATTTTCATTCATTTGCCAAATTTGTCAAAAATCTTTCTCGTGTCAACTGCAAAAAAACATCGCTATGCTCAGTGACCAAAATGGTCACTACGGGACAGCATCGTACCCTGATGCTTTTGAGAACACTGTAGAAAATTTCTAAAAAGGAAACAAGTTTCACATCAGAACTTCCGAACTTTTATTTCGACCAGATGGTCTCACACTCATGAAGAAACCATGCGTGTGTATCGACATTTCAGTCATTTTCCACTGTCATAAATACTGGGTTGATTCTTCTCTTGCAAGATGATTTAAGCAAGAAGAGAAAGAGTTTCTATTGAAGTACAACTGTTAGTGACACCTACACAAGCACATGAAGAAATGGAAAAGTAAAGTTATGATCAAACAGTAGATAATTTTGGCTCCTCCTAAGAGCTGAAGTCCCATGTAAACACTGCTTTGTGGAAAGATCACAAATACTTTTAACAGAGTTTCCTTTTTTGTGAAAATATTTCATAATGCATCTACATATCGCCATTGTACTTTAAAAGGCAGAACTCTTGAGATGATCAAGCAATTTGTTTGCAGTTCATTTAGGAGTATCCTCCGTAAAAAGCTTTTCAAGTTTATTTTCTCTTAATCATGTTTACCTTTTAGAGTTGCTAATTTTTGCTCATTCCCTTGGGAAAAACGTAAATCCTTACAGCTGCTGTAGGACTGACCTAAGAAAATCTTCCAGTGCTCCGCAGAATGAGTCTTCAGTTCTCAGTTTAAGTGTGGGAGTTAGTCAAAGCATATGTACAGAATGATACGGTGTCTGTGAAGAACTGAATTCCCATTTATGATGTAAACCAACGGCGGACACTAGATCCCACGGCACAGCAGTATTTGAGCAATCCATCATCGATGGCAGTCACTCCTGAACCCCTGAGACTGAAGGATCACCTCTGCTGAACTTTCAGTTTGCACGTCGTCTGAACAATGATTCATTGAGTATTTAAAATCTTCCTTTTCAGGCAAGTGCTCACAGTGTGTGTTTGGGTTTTCTTCCTCCTTTTTTTTTTTTTTTTTTTAAGGTGGGGAGGGAAGCAGAGGACAGGGATCTTTCATGAGCTGTCTTATCCAGCAGATCTGCAATAACTCCACTTTCTAAAACAAGTGAAGTAAAGTACACTGCTTTGCTTTACGAAGAGTATTTTATAAAGACGTCTTAGAGAAAAGAACACCAAAATCTGTGAGTGAAATGAATGTGGCTCCGAGAAAACGGCTCCAAGCAACGCAGTTTGCTTCCCAGCAAATTCAGGTTTAATGCTCATGAATTATTAAGTTACCACAGTGGCCAGAAGCCCCGGGGGAGGATTACAGAGCTTACAGTAACACTGTTCCTGCAAACGCTGGGTTTCCATAGAAACAGAAAATAGTGAAAATAACTACCTGTCATTTCTCTCTACCACATTCAAAGAAAAACAACCACAGTGTTAAAAACATTATTAAAGCTTGCAGGAGAAATGTAGCCAAGCACCAATTACATTCTCCTTGGGTTCTCATGAGTCTGCCACACTCGAACATTTGACACTGTCATTAGTACTTTTTTGTTACTTACATCATGAAAGGTATGCATTTGTGTTCCTGAAAGGAATCTCTCCATACAGCTAGAAAAAGTTTCTTTTCCAAAAAAAGACACTTCAGTCATATAGTGAGAGTCCTTAGTCCCTGCCATAATGATTTTAACTAACAAAAAGAAAGCCAGACCGACCCTGCCAGGAGGTACGTGTGAAATGCTTTCACCATCACTGTAGGGAAGACTTCTAATTTTGCATTATACATATTTTATAGAATAAGTATTTTATCACCGCCTCTAACCTGGGAGAAGCTAGTAGTTCTGAGGTTCGATAGAGCAGTTGCCTCATTTAATCCTTGCTCTACAAACCACCTATCCCTGTTACTTGGCTTTGCACATGACAATCCCAGTCAGAGACACAGAACTGGGTTTTGACAGTGAATTTTGCAACAGAAAGAGCCCAAGCATGAAGAGTAGTATTCATTACACTGGACCTTCCCTACAGACAGAAAATTACTTGTAATTGATTTCTCTGAGCTACGTAGTTCACCTAAACATTTTAATAATATGTATTTGCTCCCTGCCAGTCAAGACAGCAACATCTCTTCTAGCTGTATGGGTTCATGATTCATTTTTGTTCTTTCTGAGCAGGAAAAAGGAAGAGCAGCTTTGAATAACTGCAACTTACTGATTTCTTCCTGTTAACAACTAAAAATTCAAAATACCCCAGTAGAAAAATCTGTATTCCTGTCTATTGATGTCGTTATCTGATCCCCAACCTGAAAAAAATTTTTTTGGAGAAGGAAGGTGGTGGTGAGAGATATGAGGTAAGATTCATTTTTGTAAAAGATCCTGTTAGCTTTGTATTAGTAATTTTACAGGAAATAATATTTCTAATAACACCACTTGCCTCTCTACAGCAACTTTCATATACAAATCCAGATAGCAGTAGTTTCTTTAAAATACATAATATTAACAGGAAAGAGGATAAATGGGAAAGCCGAGCAAATGCAAATTGAGAGAGATCTAGGGAATGAAAGTAAGCTGAAGCAACTGGTAGAGAAAATGAAAAGATGTTACTCCTTCACCCTTTTTTAACAACTTACGCACAAAAAAACCACATTAAAAAACCCTCCTTACATTTTATCTGTCTCCAGTGATGATCAAACTTGTATTTTCTGAAAATTATATATTATATCAGAAAGGCTCTTTGCCCCCTGCCACACGTGAGCAGTAGATTCAGACACACACACATCTTCCATGTTAACCAGAGTGACCAGAAGAAGGACCATTGCTGTGAATAGCGATATTCCTTAATGTCTGCTTAGAGGATGTTGTTTTTAAGGAAGTTCATCTTGAGCAGGATCAAGAACTGATAATCTCCATGTTACTATTGCTATGAATGATCTATTGCACAAAAGTCTGAAAAATACTTTCCTTGAAATACTAACACAATAAACTAAAGTATAGGATGAACTGATATAGGACGAGCTATCCCAACAGAGCAGATTGCTAGAAAAGAGGTAAAATTTAGAACAGTGGGTTGTAGTTTTTTTTTTCATGACTAAGCAGAAGAAAAACCTCATTAGTTGGTAGGCCTAATCCCTAGGAAAATTCTCTGAATATTAAAGAAATAATTCTGAATGATACAAAGTTATTTTTTCCCAGCAGACAAATCATTATACTCACAGTGAATGAGATAATTTTTCTATTTTAAAGTAACTACGAGAAGGCTGCTATTAAAAACAAAACAAACGGAAAGTTTAGCATGTAATTGCACAATAAAAGTAAAATATAATTTTCTGCTTCTTAATATAGCAACTGGCAATAATGCAACGTTATAATATTTTAAAGCAATTAACAGGAGATAAATACACACACAATGTCACAGCACTCCCAGAGCTATTACCTAAAGAAAGAAGCAATGTAGAAAAAAGGATTTTAAGGCCAGTTCTGCACTCTGGAAGAGAATGCAGTCAAGACTTTTTTGCCACAGCTTTTATGTGGATCTTTCCACATTAACTAACTTCACTCCTTTTTCAGCTATTCAACTTCAGCCATATTCATATACTCAGTGATCCTGTCTTTCCTTCTTCTGACCTTATTAATGCCTATCTTCCTGTTTATTTTTCACCTGTCCGTATATCTCCAACCCCTTTTCCATCATCAACAATGATAATTGTCTACATTAGGAAGTGTCACAAGAAAATTATTCAAGAAGACGTGTAAACAGGATGTAACTTTAGCTACATGGTTCTTGCTAACACTTTTGAGCAGCTGATACACATTGCTGTTGACAGTTTCAAAGTCAAGAAAATATGACTAAATGATGATGAGATCATGGAGCTGTCACCGAAAACCCGGACAGAAACTCCCTAACGCAGTTTGCAGTGTTAGGAAGCAGCATTGCTTTATTGCGGCGCTGGGTGCACGGGGGATGTCTCCTCCTGGCACGCACGCCTGGCCCCTGGACAGAACCTTAGTTATACACTACGATCATGCATATTCATAATGTGTTTACATAACCTCCTAAACAACTGGTCAACTTCCTCTTGCTTTACATGGAAATTCCTTCGCATGCTCAGTTCTCTTCCTCCGCCCCTTCTTTTGGGTCTGGGGTATGTTTAGGGCAGGTGGTCCGTGAGTCGGTGGTCGCGATCTCCCCCTGCCAGAACTACCTTTTCCCCAAGTCACTGCTGCACATGTTCGCAGTTCAGAAAAACACGATCACAAAGTTTATATGTTCTCTCGGATATTCCCTTCAAAGGCAGACAGTTCTTGATAAAAAGTCTCCCTTCTAATCACTGCCGGCAGCTTCAAGGATGTTCATCTTGTTATGTTCCTTAGGTATGTGCAAACCGCCTACTAAACCCTTCACGAGATTCTTACAAAAGTTTTAACCCCTTCATTGTTGGGTAACAGAGCTAATCGTCCTCAATAAATACACAAAGACTTGAAGGACTCGTGTCAAATTTGTCAAGGTTACCTTCAGCAACTTGGTATACAGATTCGTATTCTGACACCTGAATTACGAATACCGTGTCCGAGAAAAATCCTACTATAGAGAAGGTGAAAATCAATTCCCCTACAAACCCATAATTTCTAAATACAGTGTTTCAAAGTGGTGGATTTTACTCTGCTCTATCTAAACACTGGCACAAACATTTTCTTTTTACAATCCCTCCCCCAAAACACAGTTTTGTGATCTCTATCAATTCAATAACACCTATGAGAAGTAATGGAAGTTTAGAGACACTAAAATAGGACAAGACTGTACATGTGAGTAGTAGCTTGAGAAAACTCCTCCTCTTCTAACACACTCTCACACTGGTCAAACTAAAACCAGTTTTGTTTGATCATGTAATGGAAGTCACAAGGCCTGTTTACAAGGCCAAGGAGACAACACATTTAAAGTAACGATCATGTTCTCTAATATTTTTCCACCCTTAATATCGTAAACTTTTATATATGTCTGCTAATTTTAATCAAGTAAAAGAATTTGGTTGGAAAGTATCTCAAGACCATGAGATGAGTTACAAATGGGAAATCATTATCTACATTACTTCTGCAAATACCACTCATACACAACTGCAGAGCGGTATTAAAACCAAAACATTGCCATTTAAAAGCTTTTGATTCAGCCTTAAAAAAAGGAGATGATTTTATGTTAGATGACTTCAGAATAGCTAAATCATACTATCATGACATAGATTAACTGCATTTTTTTTAGTCCATAATTATATTTCCAAATCATATTTCTCTCCTGAGAGCTGCTTTGTCAATGGCAGTAAATTCATAAGAGAGAAGATCTGAGACAGACTGCACTAGTCATTCTTCCCAACATTCACTCACAAATTCAGAACGTTTCCATGAAAACCATCTTTCTGTATCACCTATTAGCAATAGCATTCAAGAGCAAGGTTGTGTCTTCTCTCACTTTGCCTGTTGCTTTTCAATTTTAACACAGAAATAGATGTTTCCAAATTACCAAATTCCTAGCACTGTACTGAAAATTGGCAGCTGGGTAGAAGATATGCTCCTACGTTTCTAGTATTTTAAAATCACTGCAGGTCTCTGTTTTCTCAGTTTTCTGCACGTGTTTTACCTAGCCATCTGCTGAAAAAGAACGGGTTACAATTTTATCCTTCAGTGAGAAGGAAAAGAATGTGAAAAGGCACCTCAACAAAACCCAACAAGATGCTTTATAAAGGGCTAGATGTTAACCTTGTTAATACCTCCACGTACTCTGACGTAAGAATTAAAGAAGCAAGAGAAAAGAATGAGGCAATGAAGCTGCTTCATGAACTTCAGAAGACTTTTTTTTTTTTTAAAGGAACAAGCACTTTCTCTGTAATGCACCTAACCAATAAACGTCGATTTGCACGACAAAAACTAGAAGCAGTTATAAATTAATCATCAAAGTCTTGCTTCAGAGCAGACACTTCTCAACCCTGTATCTTACTGTCCTAGGCAAAGAGGAACAGTGTGAAATTTGGAATTCTAAGGTAGAATCTCTGGGGGAAAAATATTCTGCCGACATACCTTTTCCTAATTGAAATCTCTAGTCAAGATCAGCTTCCATCACGACACTGCTAGAAAACGACCAGCTGATATAATAGAGTAGAAAACACTTCTATCTAACAGATTAATTTTAAGAGCAGATGGGATCATTTTAACAACTCAATCTTGCCTACTATATAACACACACCACACACCATTTATGTTCATATGTACCTTTGAGTTTACTTGTTTAAGGAGGGAGAGGCCAAGGCAGATGTTTGGCTTACAAAAATATGTATTTTGTTATTCCTTTTTTTTATTCCATATCTTCAGATTTTTTTTTTGTATGAGCATTTGCTGTCTCTTTCCTTACATTAGAGTGTAAATGATTTATGTTTATGATGCATATCAGGACAGCAACCTATGGTGTAAAAGAATTATGCATACTCTGGTAGTACACAGTATTTCAATACAAAATGTTGGACAGGCATCTTACATTACAGCAAACATCTCTTGGTAGCAAATCATATCCCGTGTCCCCATATCTGAAAGTCTGAGCACACTATCTCTGGTCATGTATACATTTATCACTTAAGTAATAAGAAAAAAATATTTTAACAACACAGTATGTG
This sequence comes from Tauraco erythrolophus, assembly GCF_009769465.1. Taxonomy (NCBI): domain Eukaryota; kingdom Metazoa; phylum Chordata; class Aves; order Musophagiformes; family Musophagidae; genus Tauraco; species Tauraco erythrolophus. The sequence continues at coordinate 18,873,302 of NC_141476.1, read as the reverse complement.
CTCATTGTGTAAGGTTACAGTTACACAGCATAACGTCATTTAGATGAAGCTCAAAGTCACTATTTAGTATAGAGTAAAACCCCAAAGGTCTGAAATGCTAATCAGTCCAAGTTAATAACCACCCAAATTATTACTACACTGTTACTGTGCCTTTCCTACATTCCTCTCTCATTGCAGTGCTTTGCACACCCACAAATTGGCTCTCATGAATGATTCTGACTCCATTACGTATTTAATTAGTTAGTTTTCTTTTCCTCCTTAAAAAAAAGAGTATTTTATGAATCAAATTATTTTAAATGATAATCAAAGGAAGAAATTCTACTAATTTCATCTCAATGTTTCTCTTATACTGACAACAAAGAGAAAGAATAAAGATCTGAAGAAAAAAAAAGAATTTAACAGTAAATTGTTGAAGGATGGACACCTGCAAAAGGAAACAAAAAGAAGAGTTGAAATGTCAAAAGTTTAGATAACTGATTAGTCTCTGAAGAAACACAATATGAAAAAATTCAGTGGGTAGAATATTGTGCTCTGTACTCGTGCGTTCAGAGAGGCATTATGGAAATGAGACCCTGCTAGAAAAAGTACAGGAATTTGCATACATCAGAACTAGTCATAGCTTTCAAGGTCAGTAACTGCAGCGTATTTCCTCTCATTTCATTGTATTGTACGAGAAATGGGTCATCAGTATATAGACTGATATATGCCCTTTAAACCTGACTGTCACCTATGATTCTCAGAAACTTCCCACGCATTAAGAGTCTTAAGAGTCCAGTTGGGAAGTACTTAAGCAGAAGGAATTTGTGGTTCTGCATTTGCATGTGCATTTATTTCTCTGCTCAACTCTCTCCCCAACCTGTAACTGACAGCATTCATAAGTTCCCTCAAAGCTGCCTAGACAATACAAAATTGTCAAACAAAATCACACAGAAACACACAGAACAGGCTCTACATGGAGCAGGACCACCTAGATCAGATCACAGAAGAAAGCATCAATCACCTTTTTTTTTTCCCCCCCATTTTTCCAGTTTGATACCCTTTCATCCTTTTTTTATCTTTCTGTTATTTAGACAGGCCCCATATTAGGTATGTCAATTACTTGATTTAAAAAAAAAACCACAACCAAACAACTTTTACTTGATAAGCATTGTTCCAATTGCCTTTTAGTAGAAGATATACCCATCTTGTTTTGCCTTCTCTATAGCATTAAAAAAAATCCAAGGTATAGTTAGCAGCTAGAAAATAATTAAATGGATCCATGAAAATTGGTGCCTTTTGTAATGTTGATCCTCCTTATTTAATGGACCATCACATTTATTAGAATAAACTCAGTTTTGTTGGAGAGTGATACAGACAGGCTCCCAGTTCAGCCGTAGACATCTGAATCCAAATTCTTACTCTTCAGAGGAATTCTCATATACCAAGGCAGATAACACTAGAGGCTTTGAAGACTTCTTGATAATTATTTCAGGATCCAGTACATCCTAAGGATTCCTAATAAGAAAAAAAGGTGCAGGAAAAATTGACAAACCTAAACTTGCCTTTTATGTGATAAAATAGGGAGTTGGATATAATGCAAATTCCTTAGTGACCTTTTGAGTGCAGACTTGCTCATCACTACCATACTGCATATGCCATAAAATTTTCCTCTGCCAATGGAAGATATTTCTTTTCCTCGTAGTTCCTCTGTTTGCATAGCTCTGGACAAACACTCTATTCCCCCTGCATGCCCTACTAAGAAAGCACTGAGGAATCAGACAGCCACTAAAAATGCTACAGTACTACAAGTTTCAAATATCTGCCACGCTTTTGGGTGAGACAAGTTTGAATTGTGATCACTAACAAGCACTTTTAACTAGGTAGAATTTACGGATAAAAATAAGATGCCTACTTAAAAACGTGCAGTACTGAGAAAAGTTACAATATGGATCCACAGAATGCACCATGAAGATCCTACCAAGTATTCTTCATGGCTTTGTCAGCATCTCAGTTGGCTTCCAAGTTTCTTTGGGTAAACTGGAATCTTAATTTCTGATATGAATATCTTTGGTTAGGATAGTTGATGCCTCTTCTTTCCTCTTCTCTATCTCCCCAAGGGAAAAAACACTGAATAAAAAGCAACATCTTTTTTTCTATTGCATCCCATCTTTTTTTTTTTCCCCTAACGTTTAGCTTAAGTAAGCTTTTTCACATGTCTCCTGGGGCACTACAAGATAATGTGGGAAAGAGTATATTACCCTACTTCTCATCCTTCATGGTTCCTCGAGTAACATTTCCAGAGCACATTTTCATTAAACTTTTCTAGCTTTAGGTTGCGTGTCTAATATAGGCTTTTTAGAAACACTGTACATTTAATATTTCTCAGAATATAACTGTATCAAATCTCTAAACAAGATATGTTGGAAGCATCATACAGAGAAACACTACAATAGCACAGAGTAGAAGAGAAAGCAGTTCTTAAACCAAGTAACATCTACCTATCCATACATATGTTCTCAATTTGTTCTACGAGATCATTTCTGGGTAACCTTGTTATACAAGAATTGAAGAAAAAGAATGCAGTATTCTGAAGAACTGCTACAGAATTCCTCTGTTTCTTTATTTCCAAAACCAAAATAAAGGTAATACCATGAAGATATTGCAAAAGTAGTTACATAGATTTTTGAATTAGGTAGAATGGAATAAAAGATACGAATAATAATTAAAAAAAAGTCATATATGCAGGAAGGAGAAAATATAATGTGTGGTACGGTGTCCACTGTAGACTATGTGATCTTGTAAGCGAAGAGCTGATTATAAAGCAGATGGCACAAGCACAGCAAATTAAGAAAAACTAAACTTTTGAGTACTGCACAATGGAAACCAAAGAATGTACCTCCAGTGTCTTTCTTCATGTACAAATTACAAAAAAATCAACAATGACACAAAATCTTAAGAGTTTCATTATCATGTCATTGTAAATGTACTCAGCCACCACTTGCCGCTGTATATTCACATCTAAAAATATCTACAGCCACCTGTTGCTACTACTACAGTTGGTGAAGCTGACAATAGTCCTTACTTAGAACGCCACTGTTCTTCGTTACCTTTTCCTCATACTGCCCAGCTGAGCGTTCGGGCCATGTTTTCCTTCACCTTCCATTTGCTGTCAATGTACCTACGGAAGCTGTGCACCTCTCTGTTCAACTCCAGCTGAGATTTTGCTTCTCTAATTCTGCCTCTGCATGCCCAGGCAATTTCTTATTTCTCCCAGGTATCTGATCTGATGCATCTGCTTGGCTGTCTGCATGGCAGAACAGATCATCCTCGTACTCCACAGAACACAACACCAAGATAACATGAGAGCAGGCAAGCAAGAAAGAAAAAAAAACGCAGGTAGTGGTGCGTTCTGACTGAATAGACCCGTTGAAGGATCAAAGGCCTTCTCCTAACACAAGTGTTAGTGGAGACCATCAGCAAACGTATGCCTTCTACAGACACCGTAGAGAAAATCAGGTCTCAAACATAAAGGTCTTGAGTATATTCTGTATGAGAAACGTACACATGGACTTCCTCTGTCAAAGCTATCAACACCACCATGGATATTTATCACATCTTCCAAAGTCTCCAGCCATAAGGAGGTCTTTATTACAACAGGCACGGTACAGACACAGTGAGCAGGCAGATGGAGGAGTTAGAAGCAGAAAATATGCATGACACTATTTTCCACGCATAATTACTGACTAGGCTCGTTTCTCAAATTCAATCCCATCAGAATTTCTTTTTTGTTCTATTCACTCTCCATAATTAAGGATATTTCTGGAAAACAAGAAACTTTTAGATCCCAGTGGAGTAAAAGAGGGTAAGTGGTAAAATATTGCTAGAAACATATATTCTGGTTTAAGAAGCAGGCAAAATAAAAAACCTTTACATGTTTAAACATAAATTTTATGAAGAAAAAAATTACACTGAAATTTATTTATCCTATTTCATACTTAGTGGATTCTTCAAGCCTATTTTTCAGAAAAACTGATATGCTTTTGAAAGTGCAATTTTTGAAATTACGCATAATTTTACACATTTATTAGTAAAAAGACCTATTGTAAAGGTAGCTAAACCTCACTGCTTTACTGAAATTGGTTTATTTCTGCCCATCAAATAATGCTGCATTTTATCTCATTTTTTTTAAACTTAAAAAAAAAAATCTTACTCATTGCATCCTTCCAGCACAGATAACGCTCTAGATCAGTTTTTCCCTCAGTTTTCCAGGCCCTTTACAGCAGTTTCACCCAGTCTGTATCTCCCCGCTTTACCACAGCAAGTCTAACGCTTCTCTTCTGCTGCGGCATGAGGCGCCTTCCCATAACAGAACGAAATCAGTTGGCTCTGATGGGACCTGTGCTTGACAAACCTGTGTTGACTTCTACTTATCGTCATCTTAGCTTCTAAGTGCTAATAAAGAGTTTATTTGTTTCAGAACTTTTTGCATCTGTCATCGGATTGCGGTTGACCTTCTTAGGGAGATCGAGGCAAAACAGCTATGAAATATTCCAGCTACTCTGGTAACATCTGCTGACAGCTTAACGTCCCCTTTAATCTGTTCAGTTATTTCTTGATTTTGTAAAAAAAATTTTTGCTGCTAAAGCAATATAGAATTACTCTTTTTTTGGCCTTGATGTCTTTTGCTAATTGCATTTTTTCTGCGAGTTTCTGTCTTTTCCCATCTCTGTTTGTACAATTTCATTAGTTTCTCCTTTTTTATATTTCCTTCCAGATTCCATTTCACCAAAGAATAAATGATACAGACTTCCTGTTGTTGTCATATATTTAATCTTTCCTTCAAATTGAGACAATTTGCTTTCATGCTCTTCAATTGTAATGTTAAGAAACTGACAACTCTCCAATTTATTTCCTCCCTATCAGTTTACCTATCCTTCTGATGTTTATTGATGGTGCTTTATTGAAGTTCACCATCTTGACATTAACGTTTTCTTTCTTTCCTTTGCTAGTTACTGTCAACTCTGTAATTTCATGATCGTTCATCCCAAGGCACTTCTCACAATGGGGCTGTACTTGCCCATTGGCTGTAGTCAAAACTAGATCAATTTTCTCATTGTTTTCCATTAACTGCCACGTGCCCAACAAACTGAGGTATTAAAGTTTAGTAACAAAGATTTTGTTGCTACGCTAATGTCTTTTGTATGTAAAAATATGCCACAACTTTTCAGCAAAAAATCCCAACTGCTTTAAAACATACAAATAGATTTTCATCCCTTTTGATCTGAGCCATTACCTAACACTCAGACTGACAGGTTGTTTCTGCAGTGAGCTGAAACAAGTTATCGAGGCAGACATCCATCGATCCAGCTCTATTTACTTAGAAGTATTTCTTTTTATAATTCTGCCAGAGCAAAAATTAAGTCATTTTTTCCTTTATTTTACCTCTAGGTCTTACCCCTCTGACAGCAGCATTGTTATTCTGGCTATCCATATTTCCCCACTGTTATCATTTGTCCACTTCTCATTTTTGGACAGCAAAAACCATTAAACATGGTACAGTACCATATTTCTATTCAGAACTTGGGAATACATCTCAAACTGTATTTCAGCTGCTGCTCCAACCTTCTGATTGCTAATCCATAACTGGTACATGCTACTACTTCAGCTCTTAAAAAACACTGGAACTTTCACTGATTTTTCACTTAACCTAGCTGGGAAATAACTATTGCAACCAACAGGTTCAATGAGGTTTGTGATCTACTCTAAGTCCAAAACACTAACACTGAAAGCCAGTCAACCTCCAACGTGAACTGTCTGGATAAGAAATTTACCAACCTCGAGACTATTTCAGAAAAGTCAATTTGTCCTTTCCATTTAGAATGCAGCGTGCAGAAGCTTTGCTTGGCTTTTTACCTTAACATACTATTTCCTGAGGCATACAGAAAAGGAAAGAAATGTAATCTTTTAAAATACATATAAAAGCATCATTTTACATTTGTAGCAGTGTGTTCGTCTGTTTTCTAAGTTTCTTCTCTAAAACAGAGCTCAGGCTCATTACACACTTCTGCCACACCACTCTGAGATGTAAGAAAACATCAAAATTGAGCTGTTTTTACTACAGCAGATCACTGATGCATAATAGAAAGGGCTAAGTAATAACAACTGTTTACACATCAAAGCACTATTATATATATTAAATATGCCTGAACCACTTCTTGTACTTTTTCTCATTATAACTATTATTTTCCTTTTTTCAGTCACTGGCAAAACCCCTTCTGAAGGCTTTCCCACTCAATGATTACATACTGTGCAAACTGCAGCCCAAGTCAATTCATCTCTTTTTGAAGCAATTTCTGAGGCCTTGAACAGTCATGGCAGCAGCTTATCCCTTCCTCTCCAATGCAGTTTTCATCCTCTAAATAATTTACTATTTTACAGCTTCGTGGTATGAACTAATTAATTGTGTGTATTTTTTCTGTTTTGTTTTGCCATTTTCACCTTTCCCTCTTGACAGCTATTTTCTGTTAATTCTCTCAGTAGAGAATTATATGCATGTCCTTCTAACTACGTGTTTGTCCCTTAGTGGGGGTGAAATAAACATGACACAGTATCAGATTAGGCATTCTTGCCATGTTCTGCAAAATGATCTTTAAAGTTGACTAACTAAACGGTGGCAGGCACATATTTATAAGATGTAATCAAGTCATTAGAGCTTTCTAATATAGACCACTTTTTTAGCAGGATGTATTCTGAAGAGCTACAAAACTGTTACCACTCTACTCTGAACTTTCTTGGATGAACGTTATTCACATAACAGTGTTTTTTCAAAGAGAGGAAAGAATATTTGGGGGCTCTTTCCTCAGTTTGGAATCAATCTAAATCCAATTTGCTGAAAACTAGGACAGTTTTGACCACGGTAGCAAACGCGGTCCACAACAATGTCAGGACACTCCTTAATCAAAACCCAAAACACCCGCACAAACATGCTGTGCTTTAGATCAAACCAAGCTACACTCACTCAATTCCCAAGACACAACGCATACACTGCAATACTCTTGTACATATTCTGATGTTTTCAAAACCCATGCTTGCAAAGGAAAAACACAGCACATTTCATATTTGCTAATATTAGTACCAGTTACCTCAGCGTACTGAGCAGCACAGTTGTCCAGCTCAGACACAGGGATGAATATGAATATTTTGATTTATATTGACAGCAACAGAGTAATGAAAACAAGCTACATTGCAACATGTCTGTAAGACACGGAGTGGATGAGACTTAAAGAGCCCCAATTCAGCACCCAGATACACAGCAGTCCTCTTTCAAAACACCCACACAGTGCAGCCCTGCCGTTACAAGTACTTAACAGCACTAAGGTGGCAGCTACTAAACACCAAAACCTTCAGTAATGCAGGGAGGCAAAGCCAGACACCTAAACGAAACTCAACTCTTTGCACCTTTAATGCTTTGCTTGTATGCAAGCACTGAATTTCATACACAATGACCAGAATTACTGATACTCTCGTGTATGCACTGCAGGGCTGTCAACTTACGATTTATCCGCTTTGTCCTTTCAGTTGTGTCACAAGAATAACTCACATGTTTCTCTCCAATGTATATGCTTTGTTTGTAATTTTTTCCTAGGAAGCTTTTCAGTCATTTGATACAGCCCTACCTGATCTGCTTGCCTTCTCGAACATCGTACAAAGAAAAAAAGACATCTGTGTCTTCTCCAATTGTGTTGTAGGTGAAGCTCTTTAGACTGAGGAAGAAGTGATGAGGCACTGGCATACGGCAAGTTTCCCCATGACGCTGACGAATTGTATCCACCTGACGAAAACAATGAAAATGATTTTTAATTCTTCACAAATAAAAGACACGTGACCAACTTGATAATTTTAACTGGAAATTCTGCTCTCCTTTCTCCATCAAGTACAAGCTTAATCTCAAATATATTCTACACTAGAGATACATGACAGATTAAGTTTTCTTCTCCTATTTTTTCAACTTTTAATTTGAATAGCTCGAGAAAGCACAATAACCAAGTAAATATGAGATAAATGGTTTATGCATTTGAAATTATTTTTATCAAGCAAACCAAGTCAATCCTATTTATCAAATATTGTTTTGATTCTGGTACTGAAAATGAACTACAATAAGACGGTGCTAGGGTGGTTCTTGATGATTTCCATTTAAAGCAGATGGTCTTGAAAGCATTTTTAAGAATAACATTTGTTTTGTTATTTCTTTTCAGCAGCTGCAATTCATTTATGGAGGTCATTTAGAACCAGGCTTTACAGGCTAATATGCCCTGCAGGAATAACAAAGAGAAATCTTAACAACGGTTGATAACATGAGCAACCAATCAAGTCAAACAGCAGAAAGGTTTACATTGTGACTTGGTATATCAAGACCTATTTACAACAGTGAAAATTGGCATGGATTAAAAAAAAAGAAGTATAATCAGAAATAAAATTATTCTTCAATTTTTATAGCTCTTTATATCCCTTGTATACTGATCTTAATAAACAGATTGCAAGAATATCCTAAGCTCACTAGGCTTGTTTCCTCTGAATGTGTAGACAGGTACCTACTAACAAAGAAAACATTTTCAGACTTTCAACTCGGCTTTGTACCAGTTTAAAAACTAGAGCTTAAAATGAACTTTGTTCTGGATTTTAAATTAAATCCAAGTAAATTCTCATATTTTAAAGACAGGTACCTGTGGAAGCACAGTTCTCTTGGAAAGCTTAGACCCAGATTCCATGACAAGGAAAGGATTACATTACTACATAAACGGTATGTGAAACAGAAGCCTACTAAGCCATGTGTTAGCAGGTGGAAAGACGACTCACATGGGCAGACCGAGGCTTTTGATATCACTACAGAAGTTGATCTTTCAAGAACAACAGTTAGAGTTAAGGAAAAGAGGCCTAAAAGGAAGTTGAAGAACCACCATAAATTAATTACTGGAGAATCTTGTGAGGAAGTGTTCATACCTTTATATACACTACCAAGCATCTGAGACAACAAATATTCATATGTAGATGATGTTTACCTGTGATGTGCTCTGCTGGACACTGTGTCTACTTGACAAATGCTGTGGAGACACAAAAATTGTAAAATTTAAACCTTTTTGAAAGTAAGAAATATTTACATTATATCTGTGTAGCGTTAGAACAGTAATGTAAAAATATGACTGTTCAAGCCAGCCTTTTTTCCAGTACATCATCACTGAGAAGATGACTAGCTTGCCTAAAGGCTTTTCTCAGTTCAGCCATTTCTTAGCCTAACTAATTGAATTTACAGGTGGTAGTTAACTTAGTTTATAAAGTAAATGGCCTGTCACAAACTAGACAGAATTTGCAACACTGTAAAAGCATTTCTTTTTGGAAAGTCCATCACCCTATACTGTATAATCTATTTGTTCTCTTGCTAAACAGAGAGATACCTCACCACTAATCCCCATCTACCAGTGTGCTGTCTATGAAAAGGTATATTTGGTAAAAAAACACAGAACTCTAGAAAGAAGGATGGATTTTAGACTTCATTTAAACTTTTTTGCTATGATCAGAAAATGAAATTCTTTACAATTTCAGCTGGCCATCATCTGTAACAAGGCATCACTATGAACAGCTACATCACTGAAACAGAACTTGGAGGATCACCCTGTATTTAAAGCCCTTTATGCTAGAAGGAGATGTTATAATCAGAAAATGGGCTGATGGTCTCACTGCACTGACTTAATCTCCAAAGGGAGATTTAAATAATAATCTAAATTGAAAAGGTTTCAGAGAGCTTTAAAAACCATATCAGTAATGATTCTGCCATGCCTGTTCTACACACGTTTACCTTAACATTAGCATTTTAAACTGAAATATTAACATTAACACTACCACCTGTTAATAAATATTCTCTTCATTTGCTCCCCCTCTATCCTTCTATTACATACCCAACATCTTATTTTTACCAAACACACACACTCTGTAGCAGGAACCAGCACGATTTGTTGATAATCTCATAGCTTCAAAAGAGGTGAAGGTAAAAGATAGTCCACAAAACATATTCAGCAACTTTTTCCAGACTATGTCACTGTTTATCACACAGAACGAACATAAGACTTCTTACCACAAAGGAGAGAGACTCTTCATAATGAGACTAAATCAAGAAGATATTAAGTTAAATGGCATATTTTGACATCTGTTTACATTCAGTTATAAAAACGTCCTCTTTCACACTGTCAGCAGAAGAAATAACGATCACCAGCTCCATTGTTTGTCTAACTACCATATGTCTTCTGAATGTTAAAGCCCTCTAAGTTCAGGTGGCTGAGTTGCCTGTTTAATCTTTCTGTCACCTGCAATCAGCTGGCAGAGAAAAGACCAGTTATTTAAAATGCTCAAGGTATCCTGGCTCCTCTCTAAATCTAAGTTAGAAAGCAGGAGACAAACTCAAGCGACAGAAACCCGAGAGGTGGTCTGAAGAGCTACAGTTTCCTCCGCGAATGCAGCTGCCTACAGAGCGCACATTTAGGTAAACCTGTAATGGTGAGTGTCCGAAAAACAGGTTTTAAATTTTTCACAATCAAAAGACTGGATTTCACTAACTCTCTGCTTTTATGCCTCAGGACCACATGACTGCAGTACAGACAACCACTGACTGAGTTTTACGTGCCCTTGCCTCTGGCTAGGCAAAGTGTACGTGCTCTCTTGAAAGCCATTTCTGGGCACATGAACAAGAGGGTGACTGAAAATAGCCAACATGGATTTACCACGGGTAAATCATGCTTGATTAACCTAATTGCCCTCAAAGGTAAAACAACCAGATCTGTAAATAAGGGAAGACTAGTGGCTGTTGTCTATCTTGAGTTCGGCAAGGTCTTCACCACTGTCTTCCGCAGCATCCTTGTACCCAAGTTGTGAAGTTACACCTGCAGGGGCAGACTAACTATATCAGTAAAAAAAACCCAGATAGTTGGATTGCTAGGCTCAAAAGGTAGTGGTTGATGGTGTGTACTCTTCAGAGGTCTATCCTGAGACCTGTGCGGTTTAACACAAATCACAGATGACCCTAAATTGGGGGCAGCAGTCAATGTATGCAAGGAGGAGGCCTCCATTCAGAGGGATCTAGGTAATTGGTTAAAAGGAACCCTAAGAAACACAGGAAGGACAAATTCAACAAGTCCTGCAGCTAGGACAGGCTAAACCTTCCATGGCATAGGCTGGGAATTGACTCGCAGGGTCCTGCTAAACAGCGAGTCAAACATAAGTCAAGGGAGCACTCTGGCAGCAAAGACATTTAACAAGTTACTGTTTCTATTAACAGAGATGGATCCAGTAGATTGAGAAAAACGTCTATTCCTTTCTACTCAGCATTCAGTATCCTACATCTGAAACACTGCAACCCATTCAGCAAAGGCCCACCAAAGCAGCTGGGAGCTGCGGCACATGCTGTATGAGAAGAGATGGAGGGAATGCAGCTTTCTCAGTCTGGAGAAGAGAAGGTTTAGAGGTGACCTGATGGCAGCCTTCCACTGACTATGAAGTTATCATCTAGATGACACAGTCAGGCTCTTTACAGAGTTGCAGAGCAGCAGGACAAATACTGCGGTCATTAACTACAACATGGGATATCTCAACACAAGTTAAACAATAACCCCATCGAGGCAGTCAAGCATCAGAGCAGGGATCCAATGTTTTTCCTTGAATTTCAAGGTCCAACTGGACAAAGCTCTGAGTAGCCTGGTCTGAATTCAGTATTGATCCTGCATTGAGCAGGAAGTTTGACTAGATCTCCCCTGAGGCTCTTTGCAACCTGAAAAGCCTTGGGAGATGATAGAAAAAGACGACTGTTAAGAAATTATCCATCTTCCTTCAAAAAAAAAAAAAAAAGGTATGAGTTTTACCTTTATTTTTCCCAAAAGACAGTTGCCTGTTAAGGTTGTGCAAATTTAACAGATAAGACCATCTGTTTCAGCATAACTTTCTTCAAAGTGCTTTCTGATGCTTAAATTGAACCCTTTTCATTGTAACCTAAGCCCACTAACTTGTCTTATCCATCATTAACATGAAAACATGAATTAATTCAGCTTGTGATTCCATTATAATACTCAAATCCTCTCCTGCAAAACCACCTAAGCTTGTAGTGTCCCAACTTGTACTTCAGAAACAATTGACTGCAGAACTTAAAATCTCGCATTTATGATTCTCGCTTGTATCCCACACTTTTCAGATAATTTATTCAATTTGTCTACATTATTTTGAATTCTCATTCTTTCCTCCCATATACTACCACTTCCAACTTTGTGGTAGCTGCATATTTGGTAAGCATACTCCCTGTTTCATCATCCAGTCATTAATGAAACATGAAGAACTATAAAATGGCGGATGATCATAAAAGTTGATTCATCCTTCCTTCTATTTAACCAAATTATTGACAACCATTCTTCACCTTTTTTTTTTTAGATACGTTTTCTGATTAGTTTTGTGTTTATTTTATAGTAATTTCATCCAGAACTAACCTTTGGAGAACTTCAATTAAAAAAAAAAAAAACCAAAAAAAACTTCATGAAAATCTAAATATGGCATCAGCTGCTTCTCCTCTAACCACTAGACTCATTTATGTTCTGAAAAAAAAATGGAATTTTTAAAAATTGCTTATTCAGAACAAGTTCATAGTCACTATTACTCACGTCCTTGTTGCAAATAATTAGATATTTTTTTCTGTCCCAGCATTTTTTTTACAGGGAGAAAATGATTACTAGCTCCTTCTCCTCCTCCATCACCTTTTTTAAAGATGCAAAGTATGCTCGCCCTTTGCCTGTATGCTGGAACCTGACTTACCTTTCCACTGGTTATCAGTAACATGCCTGACATGGCTTCTCTAGACATACCAAATATATAGTTCTAAATCTCCTGCAACTGATAACTACTTTATAAACTTCTTCCCCCTGTTCAGATGTGACTCCTTTCACTTTTCCACAGGTACTGTTAGTGATTTTACGCAGTTTACTACCTTACCAGAGCTTGAGGGAGGCAAAAAGGACATTAAATGCCACATTATTTTCTTGCATCACATACCAATTGGTTTTCCCCCAGTATAAAAACTTTCTAGTTTCCCAATCACTACCAGTTTATTGATATAAAACTGTTTCTTATGCAATTGACAATACTTGCTTGCCAGACTTTAATTTGTGCATTGTCTTTCTAATTTTTCTATTTACTCATTTGTGTTAGTCTGTTATAACTTTTCTATACTTCTGCTCTTCTGTACTTGCTCTTGGTAATCTTAGTTTCCCTTTCTTTCACTGTAGTGACCGAAGGCAATGAAGAATCCTTAATACATTCAACGTGGCCTCTAAGTGAGTATCTTGTGGTTTTGTTTTTAATTTGCTGAAAGAGATATCAGTTGTCCTTATCTCTTTTTTCCCCACCAAACTTGCTTCTCACGATATCTTATCTACCAGTATTAGTTTTTATTGTTGTTCTTCCTCCTGCCTTTCCTAAAGATGTTTGATAGGTGAATCCTATCATTACCTAGTCAGTCTCAAACAAACTACTTTCTATCTTCATATTCTCAACGGACTTCCTACTAGGGTTTAGAACCAAATGGACACAAATCTGTCCTCTGACATCTGCTTTGTTAAACAAACAAAAATAACCACAAAGAGATTTCATGAGCTTAGTGCACAGTTTGTGTCCAGTTGGTTTCCTTTTCTAGCAGAGCAACTGAAGTCTGTACTTTCAAGTTTTATAACTACTCATTCTTATCAATCTCATTTTCTGTCTGAATAAAGAATAAGCAATTATGAATTGATGGCAGCATTAATTTGAGACTTGTCTCTCTCTTACTTTAACTCCGGTAAACTCATGATAAATTTTTCAGATGCTTGAAAGAAATGGCTAAGATCTAGCAGTAACATAGCCAATAGTTGTGCCTTTCATGCATCTTGTAAATTCATCCTGAAGGCACATTCACAAATCAATAGATTTATAAAAAAACAAAACATATTTAATCACCAGGTTTGAACGTTTCTGATTTTTGCAAAAACCTCCAGTGTAACCACTTTCACTTAAAAATGCAATCCAAGTGTTTCTGACATTCTGCTGGACTTGTGCTGCAAATGACAGCTTCAATCCAGTGGCAAGTCCAGCACTGAGCTCTGTGGCAGAATTCTGACTACGTATTTTCCCACTGTTTCCAAAAGTAATGTAAATTTTTAAAAAATGCTCCATCATATTAGTTAAAATCACAACCAATGTCATAAGGAAAGGGCAATTTGGTTTCCTTCAGGAGTAACGCAACGATTTCTGACGAATGCTGTGCATCCTGAAGCTTCATAATGAGTAACCTGGAGAAACAGGATGTATAAGGCCTCAAAGCACGTCAGTTCTGAGGAAGAGATGAATACAGTAGTCATATAATAGTCACAAATAGACTTAGCAACGATTAGAGTTAAAAAAGGTGCTCAAATTTTAAAATTTACCAAGAAAAGCAATGCTAAGTCCAATGACTCTATACAATGATTGCATTTGTTGTCACAGATAGGAAAGTCTAATGTGCTACCTCATCCGTTGTTCTGATAATTCGAGATTGTTTCTATGGTACATTTAACATTCTACAATCCTGCAAATATGAGAAAGTAGTTCAGCACTCGCAACTAGTCCCGTAAGATTATTTTACAACATAAAACCTCATGGCTCACTTGAGAACCCATTAAATTTTTGGCCAGGAGTAAGGAGGATTCTCTCCCTGGGCTTTTGTGAAATAAAATAATAAAACCAAAATCACATAAAAACCCACCAATACTCTCTTCCTTCAATTTCTGCCAAATGTAAGTTAAAAAAAATACAGGTTTTTAGCTGTTTTGGTTGCTGAAATTGCCTTCTAACTATGAACTAGATATGATTAGACAGCACCATCTTCTTGAGTCTCAAACTAAAATCTTGAATCTCAAACAGTGAAATGTGAACTGACTAATCATCACGTCCTGCTACCAGCACAGGTCTGAGCAGCAAACTGTGCTGTGGAAACTACTAACTATATTAGCTATTTGCTGTAGTGCAAGTATTCAGAGTAAAAAACCCTGCAGAATGAAACACAGAGTAACAACGCAATCCTGTCAGCAACTTCTCGTGCATTCTTGGCATCATTACTGATTTAATTTAGTGCTGTTGTTTCTATACTGCACTTGAAAGAAAACTCAGCTGTAATAGCACCAAACTCCCCTTGGCCTATGGCAAATCAGGAACAAACATTAAAAATTAGTACTAGAGAGTGATGTATATCATTATTTATGTAACACAATTTTGATTTCTTTCCATGAAATCCACTGTTCTATGGTGCAAATAATCCACAAAACATGTTTTTGTTTTAGGGAGAAGTACATCTTGTATATCAAAAAACCCAAACACCGAGCTGCCGACCTATCACTCCCTAATCCTAGATAGCTGAAGGTCAAAGATCATTTTAAAATCGTAAATTAAACATTTACTACAAGTGAGTGAAACTGTAACAATATTTATGTAGAAAAAACACTGTTTTCTTTGGAAAACATTAAGCTAGGAAGTTGTATTAAAGTAATTGCTAGTTGTTTTTTGTTTTTTTTTTTTTTTCCCCCTCCTGTTTGTTTTGAGGTTTCTGTTAGTGTTTTTTTTTTTTTTCCTTTTTCCTAATAAAGTAGCATCTCAGGAAAGGTCTGCATTCACTTTTCTCTCAACATCACATGCTATTTCTCCCTTACAGTTACATCATGATCCTGTACAAAGGTAACTGAATTTACATAATCTACTAACAATGGAGAGTCCAAATACACTTAAATAGTGAATTGCATTAGTGGCTCTAGAGCTCATTAATGGCATAATTCACATTTTAAAACAACTTTAACTTCATTACGTACTAATATGAATGTACTTGTGACTAAGCATGATAGAAGTCAGAACTCACTACAATGAAGGAATTGCACTACTTTTCCTGAAAATCCTAACATTCCTATTCAAATGCACCACATATGTTTTCTAATGGACATTGCCACACAACAGAGATGGCCTTAATGTTCACGGATTAGTTTTGCTTAAATTAACTTATTTATTGGTCTCTCTCCTTCCTCCCCTTCTTTTCTGTAAGCTCAAAAATCTTTGAAACAGGGCGACGATTATCTGTGGAACTCCTAGAAGCAGACTTTTCACGTAAGTATTCCTTATCTGCATCTGCAGACTCTCTTGAAAGAATCAAATAGTGGCTCTCATGGACTTTCTGGACTCACAAAAACTGCTGATGGAATCTAAGTTTGAGACATTTTAATTAATGGAAGGAGGCTGATCAACACTAGATCCTGCAACAGGAAGCAGTTCTACTTTTCCCAGCAATTAGTAATTGCTGTTTGAAGTAACAATCAAGTAACCCAAAAGCACGTTGAACTGATAGCCTTCTTCATCATCCATCAACAAAATTTGCCAGGAAATCTGCCTGGCTCATGGTGGTTTCAAATGACTAGACCTCTGCAAGATACAACCACACTTGATCTCTGGAGCTTCCAAGAGATTTCCCATATGACACAATTCAACAACATACTTGCAACAGGCAGTGGCAAACTGCTGATTACGTAATGTAACAGCTGTGAAATATGTGCAGGAGCCCAAAGTCTAGAAAACCTGACCTATAAAGAAAAATTGAAAGAAATGGGGTTCTTTAGCCTAAGAAAGAGAAGACTGAATGGGACTTAAAAAGTCTTCAAGTACATAAAGGGTGGTGCAAACAGGCAGGAGTAATCTGTTTCTCTGTGGACATGACAGGAAGATGTGAAGCATTTAATCTGCAGCAAGAAATCTCTATGTGCAAGACCACCATTAAGGAAACTTCCAAGCTCTAAGCACAGTGAACTGCAAAAGGCTTGCCTGGGTAGCGTGTAGAGTCTTAACCACTGGAGATTTTTAGAAACAGAGAAGAAATTGTCGGAAATGACAGACAGTTGATCCTGACATTAAGCAGGAGAATGGACTGGAGCCTTATTTTTCTTTAATTCAACAAATAAACGAAAAAAGATTATTGCTACTTCATTGAATGCCAGTACGCTGACTTTAGCAACAAAGATCAAAGTTCAAAAGGATTTTCATTAGCTATATATGATGGATCCATTTTTTAGAGCTTCTTTTGCTACTTCTGAAACAAAAGATTTTAAACCCAAGAAAACCGCAGGAAGAAACAACATTCAAAGTTACCTTCTCCAGTTTTCACCCCATGTTACTTTGTAAATGGAAATAAAAATGTATATAAGCATGTTATTTCCAAAAGAAGGCTGGTTCATTCTTACTAAATTCAGGGGACTAGAGACACTGACTATTCTGGTGGTCAGGGCGTAAATGAAAAAGATGTTTGGCTTACGATACTATCCTAATTGAGAAAATATGCAACAGCAAAGAATAAAAACTTTTTCCCTCCTTTCCCTCCCCCAAAGTGAAAACTCAAAGGAATCTCCCACAAATTTCTTACCATTTTATAAAGATCTGAAACACTGATCTGATCTGAATCCACAACCTCAAAGTCCTTCCGAGGAACTAAATCTAGGCCCAAATGCCTGCAAAAGAGAAGGAAGGAACAACGGTAAGTATAATATATTAGTGTTCACTGTTATCTACTACATGTGCTTATTCAAGGGCAACGACACAAGAAATTCTAACTATTGAAGTCTTTTTGCAATTATTAATCATTAAACAGATAATCCTTCCAAATAAAATTAAATGCAAATATCAAACAAAAAACCAATATGAACTTGTTACTTTTTGTTCACTTGACATATATTGTTGCAGTATCCAGAACACGTTAGTTTCATACATGAATGAAATGGCTTTAAACTGAAAGAGGGCAGATTTAGATTGGATATAAGGAAGAAATTTTTCACTCTGAGGGTGATGAGGCACTGGAACAGGTTGCCCAGAGAAGCTGTAGATGCCCCATCCCTGGAAGTGTTCAAGGCCAGGTTGGATGAGGCTTTGGGCACTCTGGTGTAGTGGAGGGTGTCCCTGCCCATGGCAGGGGGGTTGGAACTAGATGATCTTTGAGGTCCCTTCCAACCCAAACCATTCTATGATTCTATGAAACTGCAGTAGGCAAATAAAGCTAGTACTCTGGTTTCTGCTGCAGTATTTGAGTGGGTTCCTTCGCTACACATAAAAGAGTTCCATTAGTAACCCTGTTCAAATGTGCAAACAGATACTGAGCTTTGGGAAGCTGCTTTGAAATTCCTGATGTTCATGCAATTAACCTCCCAACTTTATCACTGTATAAACATAATATTTTTTCTTCTAATAAATAATAACTGCAATACCAACAAGAACATATCTGTAACACACATAGAAAAAAACCCCTTTTAATCACTTTTAACTGAAATATAATTTCGGCTCAAATCAAATACATAAATTATTTAAAAAAAAAGTATACCAGTGCGAAGAGGCTGACTAGTTAAGAATTCTGTATTAAGAAGGCAGTTTGGATCACAGCTGCATATGAGTAGTAGACAGAATAAGCTATTTTACATCCAGATACATCCAGATAAATAAATGAACAACTCTTAACAATTAATTAATAATTGTAGACTGCAGAACAAAACAACCTAAAGTCTCAGAAACCAACTTTTGCTCTGTAGATCTTCAGGTTCTAAGGCATAAAGAGTTCTGACAATTATAATAAAAAGGTATTCTAAACACACACATTAGGAGTAAAATTAAAGAAACACATGAATGAACCGTACTTCATTTACAGATATTTTATACTGAAATTCTTATTAGCCTTAAAGAAAAAAAAAATTCAGAAGAGGTGTCCTTATGGACTACCTCCACACTCTTTCTGTCACTAACAATAAAAGAAAAGCAGAAGTCAATTTAATTTTGTAATCGGAAGGAAACATTCCGCACAGACTTGTTCCTGATGGCAAATGAAAAATTTTGTTTGAAAAAACCTCTCAGGTACTGCAGAATAATTGTACGGTGCAATAAACAGAAGCCTCCAGGCAATACATTGTCTCTTTCCGAGCAATTAACTTGAAAGAGCAAGGAAGAGCCAGTGGTTTCTATGAAGCCCAGTTACCTTTGCTGACCACTGTACTTCGAATAATTTCCCATAAGTCTCCCTACTCCATAATTCTTCTTGAAACTTTGCTCAATCAGGTTTTTCTTCTTTAATTATGTCCCTAAACCATCGTATCTCAAAAATATAGCTCAGCTCTGGTCTACTTGCTTGGAAACAACTGCTAGGGAGTACTATTTCCACATTCTTAGATCTTTGCCAAAACCAATTATATTTTCAATGGAAAAAGGAACTATTTTCCTTCTTCAATGCAGTTTTCATGCCAAATACCAGTTTCTAAACTCTAAGGTTAAATTGTGAAAGTGATGTTTATACACCTTTTACACACTTTGTTTTGATTAAACTTATCAAAAAAAGTTATCCCTGGCCCAAGACCAGTATTCCGAAAACTGCACCTGCAAAGATGAAAGTTACTGTATTTACCAAATGAAAAATATTAAAGTAAGAATGCACTAGGTAATCATTAACTGCAGCTGCCATTTGAGCCTACTCATAATAGAAAGTCAAAAAATAGAATAGAAAAGCAATGGTAACAGGTAAAAATAGTAATATGCAAAGAGTTCACTTCAAAGTTCTTTTTTAAAAAAAAAATCATCATGCTCATTCACAGAAGTTTTCCCGAATCTGAATATCTCACCCAGCCTGTCATTCACGTGCGTACACATACCCCGAAAGTATATTCATAAAGAAATTTCTCCTCAACATACAAACAAATTATTTCCTAACAACATTATCAAAACCACAGACTATGGCATTACAGCACCAACGCAGTTACAAAGCACCACGGAAGTTTTAAAGAGAAAGCTGCCAAAGCTCATGACAGCCTGATACTGTTCTACGATAATTCCACCTCTCTAGAGAACTGAGGCCAAGCAGGGGTTGGACTCATTACTCAACACACGACAAAGGTATTATCTTCTACTTAATAATGTTCAACACAACTGCAGTAGCATCCGTGTGACACTTAGCTGATATCCCATTTCTAGTTAAATCCCTTAACGCCATGGATTGCCATCCCAGAAGATTCTCATTCTCTAATTCTACGTTAATCCCGCACAACACTTGCTCCCAATAAATAAAGGTGTCTTTTGCTGTGGTACTCACACGCTTTCGTTTCTTGTGCAGGTGGAAGTTCAGGTTTATGCATTTAATTTGTATCAATTATTTTTTGTCCGCGAAGGACTGACAACATAATGCCTGAAGTGGCAACGATAGCCAGTGGCCCACTTTCAGCCTCTATTATCAAATACTGTGGGAATATAAGCGCATCAGCTGCCAAGCAGTATTTCTCCAAAACATAGCATGCATAAAAATGAGATAATGTGCTGGTTTGTTTATTCGACTGCTCCTCTCTTTCTTTTACAAGTAAAGAAACCTCACAAAGCTTTCTTTTACAAGCAAATTCATGGGCTTTTTCATTCTGCCTTTAACACTGAACCGCCTTTCAGAAATGTTTCCCAAGTATACCTACGAAATATTCCAAGCCTATCAACTGTCTCTTGATAGCATATGCCTGGGATAACTCCAGCTGACATTTAGATATTCCTCCTCTTTCACACAGAAGTCTTTAGAATTTTCCTTACTTTGGGAGAAAAAAAAAAAAAAAGCACTACCCCAAATCCCTAGATACTTTTCTCTAAAGTAATAGGAAGACAAGCCAATACAACAAAAATACTTGCATTTTTTAATACTAAAAGGGATGAACATACAACTCTACTTCAGGTTAAACTGGGCTTCTAGAGAAAATCAATTAGTTTTAATGGTAATTTCAAAGAATGATCTTAATTTGTAATATTTTCATTTATTTATGATATGAATGCTACACCATTTAGAATTCATAAAACCACAAGTCATAACAACTCTTCCTAGAAGAGCCCTGCAGAAATATGTCATTTAACTAAAAAAACGTCTTTAATCTTGAAGAACAGATTGGGAGAACTCATCGCACCTCTACAGTGTGCAAGATCTCATCCCCCTTGCTCCAAAAACGCACACTTTACCTCGGCTCTTTTCAGCTTTAATTTTGTAGCCACCAATTTTTCTTGTATTCCCTCTCTGATTACATCAAGGCCTCATTTAATATCATTCGTATTTCTCATACACAAATACATTTATCAAGGTGGTGAAGGGAAAGGAAATGATCCTAATAACAATTCACATAAACTATGTGCACATTTTTAAAAATACTTTGAAGGAAATACTACATAGAAATCCATGAAAAATGTAATAGATGAGAAACATGTTTGTGAAAACTGGACTGTGCTAACACAACCTGATGCTTTTATTTGACAGAGTTAAGTTATTTTGTATATAAAGAACCTGCAGGGGCTGTAATCTCTAAAGAAATTAGTAAAGTACTGATGAAATGCCACACAGGAAATTCTTTCTTAAAATGAAGATTATGAGATGAAGGTAAGTAATCTTAGTAAAGAATTGCTAAAAGGCAAAGGCAGCAAATACTTCTGATCATGGAAGTACAGACTACAGAGAGAGGCTATTAAGGTTTTCCTCAAAGACTGACATCCAAGAGAGTTCCTCGCAGCTTTAATTCCTATTCAATCATTACTACAGGTATATTCCAGAGAGGGAAAAAACTCTACATATTTAGACAAAAATGGAAACTATTCTTTCTTGAACCTTTTTAAAGGCATTTCACTCTGGTTGTTTAAATTGTTCACTCTTGCTTTGATCACCTTCGATGCAACAATGACAACTACTGCAATAAGAGTTTAATTCTCCCACTGATTTCCAGATATTACCACCTCATATGTACATTTAATACATATCTCCGAATGCATTCTATGAACTTTAAGCTAATTGTTGCAACAGTACCAAGAAGTAATTTTTATTCCTTTAATGCCAATAAAAATATGACAAGTGGTAAGTCACTCAAAGTCCAAAAATAATCTTCTAAGGATGTGAGCATTGAAATTTAGGCCTCTGAGTTTTAAGACTATGCTTACTTCATCAGATCACACTATTCCCTCTAGTGTTACATGTTAGTAGTTAGTAAGTACTAACCTTGCAACTACCACTGGCTTTCCGACTGCAATTTTGAGGCAAGAGAAAGACCATGACTTTAAAATAGTGTTTCACTTTATTTGCATGACAGTGTGAAGGATTTATTTCTAAAAATTTTTTTCTCTCTTTTTCTTTTTAAACATTCATTTGTAACTTTTCAGTTATCTGTGAATCCTTCTGTGCAGAGTTTATGGCAGTTATTTGGAAGATTTCTTTTAATGCAATGATTTTAATAACATTTTACAGGAAAAATAATAACCTTTGACCAAGAAGTAACATAAGCCTACAAACTTATCTTATTTATGGCTTTTATCTGCCCAAAATCTCAAAGTATTGGTGGCCCCCCCTCCCCTACTCTGTTTCTGAGCCTAAACATAGAGTATCTATCCCACACCTCTAGGGAAAGAAGTGTCTTCCCTCGGTATAAAAAAGAAAGTGATTGTGCTCAGAAACTTGGATGCTTTCTTTAATCTCCTGACAGGTATTATATTAATCTGAAAGAATCAATCCTGAAGATCATTTAAGATGACCTCTGAGTTTTAAGTTAAATGACTTTGGAGAAATCTTCAACTGCCTTTTTGGTAAGTAAGGTATGCACATACTGCTGCAATTAATTTTTTTGCCCTGGAACAGAAGCAGGGCATTCACATTTCAAACAGAACCTCTGTAAGGCAGATGCCTTCACCTGTTTTCAATGCAAAAGACTCAAAAATGAAACAGGTTTTTGTTAGTAAAAAAGTTTAATTCTGCTTTCCTATTCTAAGCACTAGTAAAAGTTGAAAAACTTAACCATTCATTTAAAAAACCACAACAAACATTAAAAAACCACAAGTTTTTATTTTACTTGCAACATGATTTAAAATGACCTGATGAATTGCTGACTTCAGCTTTATAATGTTTGCTTCCTGCTCTACATTTTTTTCCTTCTTATTTACAGACCATCGGACACTTCCAATAGCATTTCAGACTTCAAAACATCAATATCTAATAAATTGTAGCAGAGTGAAACATTTTTTAAAAATACAAGTATTTGTAATATTCTATATAAAACTTGGCAAGATATGCAGAAAAAACCAAACAGTATATGAGATTTCAGCTGTGCAAAAATATACAGAAAGATGCCTAAAACTGAGTCTAAAACCACTAAGATGCTTATCTGAAGGTAGTAAATTCTGCACTTTTGAGTAACTGGGAAATATAAAACTCTTTATAATAGCAATACCAGTCAATGTATGCATACAAAAACAAGCTAACTGAGGGTTACTGAAAGAGGTAACAAAGCATCATAAAAAGGATGCATCCAGGATCATATTTTTGTACTGGGGAGAAAGAATGTGTGAGCAACAGAAAATTAAATTGCTACAACAAGTAGAAATCTATTGCATTACAAGAATGACTAGCAACAATACAAAAGGTTAGCAGTAGTAATTATAAAATAAATTATATTCCTACATTTTTAATAGACCAAACTACAGACCAAAACTTAATATTTAGACTAAGTATACAAAAATAAGCAAGAGTCCACTGTAGTAGTTCTGAAAACAGTCTAAACTACTTCTCTCACAAAAAAACAGCTTTAGCTACTAATCTAAGGAGTGTATCTGTCCCTTGATTTCCATCAACTCCTACAAGAACACAAGGCATAACTACCAGAACTGCTGCCAAGTGTATTTAAGGGAAAATGATACCAGTTCAGCAAACTGAAAAAACCTAACTGGTGATGACAGGAAGTGTGAATTTCATGTTTGCATCACTCCTTCCCAAATAATACAATACATTAATAATTGGAGTCAGGATAAAAGTAGCTTTACATTAAATAAGCATAGACATGACACATTAGATGTGTAAGATGACCCGTTTCCTGAAAGCTACTTGGTCACGGAATGTCTCCTATTAGATTGTGCTACCCTGAGTAATTACAGACCAGCTCAAACTGCAGGTATTTAAGCTCCTCAGTTAACATTAATACATGTCAACAACAACATTTTTCATTTATTTTATCAGCAAATCTCAAGTATGACGGAATAAGCAATGAACATTATTGAGTTCTTTGAGAAAGAGTAGTACTATGTGAATATGTATATGAAAATAATTCATTTTTTTAACAGATTAAGACATGTGGTCATGAGTTTCATGATATAAATCAGAGAGCGGAGATACAAGAAAGTGGCAGAACTCTCCCAGAAATTCTGTGGAAAAGAGTGATGTTGCAGAAAGACCTTCCAAACTCCCAGATACTTATATTTAAATACTGCATAGTGTACAGATTAAATTAAGTATCTTTACAATAATATGACTTTTAATGCAGTTTGTTTATGGATATCCTCTTTTGTTTAAGCATGAATCTCTGGTATCATACACCTTTTTCTCCAGGGAGCTTAGTACCTGTTCTTATGTGGTAAGAAACACAGAATTTTTTTTTTCCTAAACAAACATCCTGAGCAGGTGAATTTAATAATGAACATATTTATATTTACCAATTTCACTGATGCTTCTCCGTAATTGTCATGCATTAGATTGACGTTCATAGTTATAATGTACTTTGTATTTAATGGTTTTACTTTTAAAAAACAAAACAACAGATGTCTACAGCCACCTCACTGAACAACCTATTCTCTTCATTTGCTGCATTGCTGTCTACTCTCCTCATCTTTTTTTCTTACAACATTTTCGCAGCTTCCTGTTGCTAATTTCATCCATACACTCTATGTCTAGGCATAATGCTAAAAAACGGTCTCTTGGTTCCCATTTACTCTACTGGGAATGATAACGGAAAAGATCTGTAACTCCGCACTGCAAACAATGACTTGATGCAATCTATTAGCCTATGTCCTTCAGAGCTTGCTTTCAAAAAGAGAGAACTGAAATGCACCATGGGGGCCAGCTGCATCTCCATGACCCTGTTCAAGTATGTCTCTCAGGGGGAGTCCTGAAGTAGGTGACTAAGGAACCGAGTCACAACAAAGATATGTTAGTGAATAACATTTGACTTTCTTCCTTAGTTGTCAACTTACAGAATTCCTCCCCCCAACAGGTTAATTAGCACTAATCCTACTCCTAGTTGAAAAGCAGTTGCTATACGTCTGAGAAGGGTGACATTTCCTTTGAAAAGGTCATATGTGCGTCATGGCAAAACTTACCCATCTGATACACCCATATCTCAGAACAAAACCAACTCTGGTGAAGGGCTAGATTTTGTCTAATGGCAATTTATTACTATTTCAGCTCATAGAATCACAGAACAGTTTGGGTTGGAAGGGACCTCAAAGATCATCTAGTTCCAACCCCCCTGCCATGGGCAGGGACACCTTCCACTACACCAGGTTGCCCAAAGCCCCATCCAACCTGGCCTTGAACACCTCCAGGGATGGGGCATCTACAACTTCTCTGGGCAACCTGTTCCAGTGCCTCACCACCCTCAGAGTGAAAAATTTCTTCCTTATATCTAACCTAAATCTGCCCTCTTTCAGTTTAAAGCCATTGCCCCTTGTCCTATCACTACACACCCTTGTAAAAAGTCCCTCTCCAGCTTTCCTGTAGGCCCCCTTTAAGTACTGGAAGGCTGCTATTAAATCACCCCGGAGCGTTCTCTTCTCCAGGCTGAACAACCCCAACTTTCTCAGCCTGCCTCCATAGCAGAGGTGCTCCAGCCCTCGGATCATCTTCATGATCTCCTCTGGACCTGCTGCAGCAGCTCCATGTCCTTCTTGTGTTGGGGACCCCAGAGCTGAATGCAGTATTCCAGGCAGAGTCTCACAAGAGCAGAGGGGCAGAATCACTTCCCTCGACCTGCTGGCCATGCTGCTTTGGATGCAGCCCAGGACATGGTTGCCTTTCTGGGCTTCCAGTGCACATTGCCGGTTCATGTTGAGCTTCTCCTCCACCAGCACCCCCAAGTCCTTCCCCTCAGGGCTGCTCTCAATCCATTCTCTGCCCAGCTTCTACCTGAATTGCAGTCGTCTTTGGCTTTAAACAAAACTCTTCACAAATTCACCATGGAAATGACCAAGGACAGTCTAAATCTCCAAGAAACACCATCAACAGTCAAATACATAGAATATGTGTTATAATTATATAAAACCTCTAAATATTACAGCCTCAGCTCCAATGTCACTGTTGTCAGTGAGATTCTCTAGTTATTGCATCAACCATTAAAATACTTCTTCAACTGACAAATGGGTTTCTAGTATCTATGAACAGGTACTCCCAGGCCTGATATTCACTATATTGATGTGAAGTAAGTAAATTGACCTAAACCTTTTAAAAGTGCAGACAGCCTTAGAAAGACCTACGAATATGCAAATAGCTCATTTTAGAGTAATAGCAGAAGAACTATGCAATAAACCCACTGTAAAAAGTTATATTTGATTTCCAAATAATGAGATGTTCTATGTACAAATGCTATTGGAAGGAAAAAGTTGATTTATCTATTACTATTTTTTTTAAATAAAAGCTATTTAAAAATAATTAGAACAAACAGTACCCAGCTGGTACCTGTACTTACTCATTGCCCCAGTCCAGCCTCACTGTGAGGTGTCTCTTGACCTCTCGCACCTGATCCTGTGTCAAGTGACCTGACAGCAGCTGTCTACGTAGGTCAATGAGTTCATTCATCACATGGCGCAGTTTGTAGAAAAGATCTACCTTATGTTTCTGTAAAGGCATATTTTTGGGAGGAGAGGGGGGAAGAGAGAGAAAGAAAGAAGGGGGGGCAAGAAAAAGGGGAGAAGAGAGATTAATAAGTTTGGAAAGAGAAAGAGAGTAAGAAAGAAGAAAGAGAAAGAAAGAGATATTAATAAGTTACCAAATTTTCATTTAATTATCCTAGAGGAACATTAATCCAGTTTGCACAAGCCTTAGAATATTTATATAAAAAAGTAGTGTTAACTGATGCTATTTAAATAGTATAACTTTTTATTTCTAAAGTTTAGGCTTACTCTGCTAAAGGGTCCATTTTCTGAAGGAACCTAATGCTATAGATAAGAGGATTCATTATGTACAGCAGGGATCACTTATTCCAATCACATAACAAATTCAGAGTTTTAGATTTAAAGTAAAATAGAGGTGAAAGTTTGCTTTCTGTCAGCAGCTAACTTCATGGCTCTGAACAGTCACCACAACAGAAACCCACTTTTAATATTTTTGATATTCCAATTACTTAAATTTACCCAGGTATCTATGTTAGGTGGGAGGATATGAATATTCATTATCTGCATTCTAAAAGGGACTAAAGCAATTAATGATAAAATCCACCTGCAAAACTACTTTAAATGAGAAACATTACCATAGACAGTAAAAAAATGCCACACCACCACCAAAAAAGAAAAAAATCCAAACAACTAACACTGCAATGATTTCCAAAAGAACTAGTATTCTTCAGATATGCAAAAACCCACCAAAACCAAACTCCCCCCTAAAAACGACAGAAGCAGAAATACTCTTTCCTCACCACAGGAAATAACTATATGGGAAGTCCACAAAACAGAAAGTCTGAGGCTAACAAGAAAGGCCACCTACAAGCACCCATAAGATAAGCGTGTCCCAACTACTCCAATTCCCGTTGGATGAGAACTGTGTGCCAAGGCAGCTCCTCTCTACACAGCCACGTCTCATGCTGCATAAAATGTCAAACGTGCAATGAATGAGGATCCAAAGAAGGGGGGGGAAGGAAAAAAAAAAGAAAAAGATCTCCTGTTCTAGTTGAACAGATTTTTTTTAAACAACTAAGCTCCATTCCTAGCTGTATGCAAAGCTTGAAACATTTGAATCTCACTTGAGGAAAACGTTGACTAGATGGACTGAAACTTGAGACTTTGCAAGCCAGCATTGCCTTGATTGCATTCCTGCTTGTAGATAGTTTTACAAAAGCTCTCTGAACAAAGACACCTGCATTTATCACAACTAGATCTGATAGAGGAACATCCACAAAGAAAAACTAAGTGTTTTCTATTGCAACATATTATCAGAAAAAATGTTTTTCACTTGTTTTACCAAAAATAGGCAAGATGACAAGAAAAAATAATTCCATCTACTTGAGGTTGTTTTCCTACAAGACCACTAGATTTGCATGACTTAGGAAAACAAATTTCAATGCACCCCATTTTGACGAGCAATTTGTTAATTTCTCTGAACCTGATTACACACCTGTTCTGCTGAAGCAGGTTAAGCACAGATGGAATCATCTGCAGTTCTTATCCAACAATTCTGAGACGAAATGAAGCACAGTCTTTCAACTATGCATCAACTTTGGTTCTGGTCCCGCCTGAAAACATGAAATAGAGGCACCAGATCCAACAGAAAGACATTCATTTCCAGGGCTGAAAATACTTATTCTAGGAAGATAATCATGCATAGCTGCTAAGTATAACTTTAACGTCCATTTTATATGCTACTTATGTGAACAAGAAAAGGCTGCCACTTCTAACAGAAGATGAAGACAATGGAGTTTGGGACTATCATTTAAGCAAATTAGGTGTTTCTATCAATAAAATGGTTGGCAATTAAACAATCCTGAGAATCAGCTCCAATATCATCATATTCAGACTTCCTAAATAAACCGCTGAGAGAGCAACTCCCTCCATCTTGTAACGACGGTTCAAGGCTATCAATGAATTCAAGTCCAGAACGCTATACTGGTTAAATTACTGTATGTTCTGGAGTTATTTTTACACCGTTATCTTTTACATAAGTATTTGAAGTACTTATTGTAAATAGAAATAAATTAAAAATGAGATTGCAGCATACAATTTTGTAACAGTCACATTAGGTCCTAGGTAATTACCCAAAAAAAGGAAAAACGTTCAAACTCAAACCTCTCTTGAACCTCAAACACCTCTCCTGTGTTCCATGATCATGACAACATGCCCTTTTCAGCTTTAGTTCTCAGGCTTAGTCTTCAAAAAAATATTTCATCTGCTTTAAACAGAATGAGCAAGTATTGAGAAAGAGAGCTAAACATGCAGTGTCCTTTTCAGAAAATACAAGGTCCCCTATAGGGAAGGAAGAAGAGGTATCAGAAGGTGCAAAGGCAGAGAGAAGCTGTAGCTGTGATCTCAGATAAACAGTTATGAAGTGCACCATAGATGCAAGACCCACGAAAGTGGAGAAAAATACTTGTGTGAGAGAAAGGAGAGCTACAAGAGAGTTGAAGGTGGCTTAATTCCAGGCTTGAAGGCAGTAAAGAGTTTGAAGCTGCCAAACAACAGTTTATAAGGTAAGGTGGGTATAGTTTATAAAGTAAGGAGGTGCCCCTCCTCACACCAAAAGAGACTAGTGACTAACAAGCTCCATTTGGGAGACAGGGGATGTGTGTATTTTAATGACTTTCCTCTGCCTTCTCTTTCAAGAAAAAAAGATCTTCAAAAGGCAGCCCTAAGCTAAGCTGATGAGCATTCCTACTCCCATGTAAAGAAAACTGCTTAAATTGAAACAGATGATCCTGGACACCACATTTTCAGAAAAAATAATTCTAAGCATTAGAGCCAATCAAGCACTTGAATTTTACTCAGAGTAGCACCCACCATAAACAAACCCGAAACTTTATCATCTTTTTAGTTGCTAAATCAAAAAATGCCAGTCAATCTGACATGTAAGTATTCGTTCTGTTTTACAGTAAACTTTCATACAACCTACAACCTCTCATTTTCATCTAGCTTCGTCACAGGCTTCCAAGCAACGAGCACTTTACCAGCCCATACAGGATGATCTGCTGTGCACATTTCTGAATGTATCTGGCAAATGTTTTACATCCAGAAAAGAAAAGCAAATATTTATGCAAAAATTTTTGCTGTAACAATTAAGGTGTGTCAGGGACAAAGCATCTGCATAGCCTTAATAATTTGAGGACTTCTTACAAGCAGCACAAGCCTGTCCTCTAGCACATCTTTTTGCCTTATTCTACCGTCCCCAGATACAAACACATTTGCTGTGTTTCTCTGATCTGTTACTACCAACAAGTCTCGCCTATCAGTGCTTGGATAATCTTCATATATACAGCTACACATCAAAAAGTAGAATTCTGGAGTTAATGTATTGGGTTTTTTCTTTTAATGACTCCATATTAACTCTGTGGAGATCAAAACTCAGAAGTGTTTGAGTGGGGTCTGGGGTTGAACTTTACCAGCTGCCAGGCCTCCCCCCAGCCGGGCTCTCACTCTCCCCCTGCAACAGGCAGGATGGGAGGGAATGAAATGAAAACACCTGTAGGTTGTGACAAAGACAGGGAGATCACTTACCAGTTACCTTCCCAGCAAAACAGACCTGACTTGGGGAAAATTAATTTAATTTATTGCCAGTTAAAATAGAGTTGGGTGATGAGAAACAAAGACAAAACAACCTAAAGCACCTTGTCCCTACTCCACCCTCTTCCCAGGCCCAACTCCACTCCTTCATTCCAGACTCCTCCACCCTTCCTGCCCCTGCAGCAGGGGATGGGGGGTGATGGTCAGTCCATGGCAGACCCCCTCTGCTGCTCCCTCCTCCTCCTCACACTTTTCCCTGCTCCCGCTTGGTCCTGCCCACGGGCTGCAGTCCTTCAGCACAAACCTGTGGGGTGCGGTGCTCCCCACGGACCGCGGTGTGGACATCTGCTCCTCCGCCTGCTCACCTCCTTCCCTCCTCCCGCTCTGCCCTGGGTGTTCCTGGGGCTGCTTCCCGCTCTTTTCCCCCTCACCCTCGCTGCCTGCGGGGCCATTTGCCCCCTTGGTCAATGTGCTCTCCTGGAGGCACCGCCGGCGTTGCTGACGGGCTCCGCTGTGCGCTGCGGCGGGTCTCGCGGAACCATCCCCTTCCCACAGAGACACCTGTGCTGCCAGCACCCGGCACAGCACCCGGCACAGGTGCTGGGGCTTTTTTAAACAGGGGACCACATAAAATCAACCTGCACTCACGGGAGCGCACAGCTGCTTCGTGCTGCAGTGCAGTAGCACAGACCCCCTGTTTCATGCCTGTGGTGGCTTTCAAATACTAAGGCTGCCTTTGTCATTCCTCTCTAAATAAATACCACATAATACAAAAATATATAAAAGGTGTATTATGGAAGATGACCTATTTACAGTCATTTTGTTACCATGACTTCATTTAACACTGCAGTAAAGAAGCCAGGATTTTGCCTCTCTCCAGAGCAGTCCCTTAAGACATTTCCCATAGAATGGCTTTAGGCCATCATGGGGGAGAGGGGCACAAAAAGTTATTTTCCTTATAATAGCAAGTGAGTAGCTTTTCCCAGACTCCTTGTCATGGATTTCAGTATCTGAACTAGATATTAAAGCCTGCAAACACCATCAGCACATGAAAGGAAACTGCAAAGCTGGAAACAACACAAAACTCATTCCTTTCTTTTCAGTTTTGTCTGGCTTTTTTGACTAAGCAAACTATTTTATAGTAAAGCTCTGTTGTACAGAGTTGTGCAATATTTATAGCTTAATCTTACCCAAAATCTCTAACATTATTACCATGCAAACCTTAAACACCACCTATCAAATTAGACAGTATTCATCAAGTGCCTGTTGATGAATAAAGGTCAGACTATACAGGTCCCAAAGATGTCTTGGGAACAGGAAAAGGAACCAAAGCAAAACTTGTGTACGAGATGTGGATAGCAGGTATCAAGACTGGCACTCACAGAAATGCAAAGGAATTTGAGAACACAATACTTGCACATATTCTCGTGATCTACATGTGTGCCTACACATCTAGTTCTGTTTTATTTCAGAACTAAAATGGACTTTAATAACAGTTAAAAAATACAGAAAACAAATAGCGAAAAGTAACACCAAGTAAGAATAAAGTTAAATAAATTACAATTTCCCTCAATTAAAACTACTACATTTACAAAGGGCTGTGGTACCATCCTGGAGTTTTCACAAGAGTCTGGGGTTGAGCCCACACTTCCTTGACAACACACCACCGAACATTCAATGAACAACATTGGTGTTTCAAAAAACTAACAGATTGAGAAAGGAAGGTACCTCAGTTTTGGTTTATTTCCATTCCTCTATCCTGAGGTTCTCTATTTGTTAGTAAGAATGCATTAAAATTAATAGCTTTCATTCTCTCCTATGAATATTCATAGTTTTTAGCTTCAAACAGAAATTATTTACTCTTACATAAATCTTTTAAATGGATTCGCTACTGTATTCACAGAGGGCACTTCAATTCACAGTGTGTATTAAAGCAAAGTAAATTAGAGTGACAGACAAAAATACTATCTCACATTGTTACTAGTAAATTCTTCAGACTCTGCCAATGAAAATATCTAAAATAGTTTAAAATACTGACACATGACAAAGAAAACTTAAGCAGTAAAAAGAATGATGGAACATCAACAAAGAAAGCAAAAGCAGAGCAAAACAACAAAATAAAGCCTTTACAAGATAAGCAGAAACGTTGCTACAAGCTTTTCCTTTATACTAGATTAAATGACATATCTGAATTGCCGTCTACCATAGTTAAGTAGTACAGTAACTTTTTTCTGGATATACTATTGTCTATATGCTTCCTCCAAATAGTGAAATCCTTGAGCTAAGAGCTAAAAGATACATTGACTTTACATCAGTAACTTCATGAAAAGGTTCCTTGCCTCTCTTGGCAACAATTCAAGTAGAAACTACAAGAATTCTGGTTTTCCCAGAGTCGCAAAAAAAAAAAAAATAAAATCTCTAAAGAATGAAACCTGTGAAAGGTAGTCTTAAATTATACAGAACCTGATTTTATATGGGCATCCTCACACTAGCAGCATACACGCAAACTCTTTTCACCACTTATTATTCCCACTATTCCTGTCAAATGTCCTAGAAATTTCATTTGTGCAGAACTTCTGCAGCCCTCCTCCTCTACTTAACAGCACTTAATGTGCTTTACCAGAAACTTTGTACAGCGAAGCAACAATTGGACTGTCTCCAAAATAATGTCAGAAATTCCTTAGATCGCACATTTCCACACACAAAAAAAAAAGTGATTACATTAAAATCCTCTAGGATAAACAACATTTTATCTGCTCCAAAACTGAAATGGTGTATTTCAATCAAAGCTATCGATCAACAAGTCCAAAAACCTGGTGATAACACAGTATGTGTTGCAAACCGAATGAATACCCTACAGCTTTTCAGAGCTGTAAACACCAAGCCAAGAGGAACCTGGGTAACATTACAGCAACATTTAAGGTAATTACACAACACAGAGGAGGACAAGTCTTCATACTGTTACCAAAGCTACTTGATCTTCAAAAAGGGCTGTTTTCTTTCCTAAGATCTCCATTACTGTCTATGAAGGACAGTGGATAATATTTAAACCTGCTATTACAATGCTCTGTGTTTAAGAAATCAACTCAAGTTCAGAGCTCTCCATAGAACACTATGAAGAAAAATACATTTATGAAGGGTTAGTACCACATTACTGACGTTCTTCGAGAAGTTTTTTTCTATTTGTTCATATCACCTCACTTAAAGATGCAATTCAGAATCTACTTTTATTGATAGCGGTGCAGTATGGTACAAAGAAAACTGTATTTTTCAATTTCCTTTTTAAACAACTTTCCACTTTAAAAATCATTTATATCGTAGAGGTAAATAGCTCCAACTACAAGCTATTACACTCAGAGGCAGTCAAGACGTGCATCTTGACTCTCGTATCTTTTCCTTAATTACCTCTTGAGACACCCTGAGTTGTCTAATACAGCAACTTGGGACAAGGAACAGATGACAACATTTAACAGTTACTGAAATGATTTTAAGCAAATCTGACACTGCTTTGGTATCTGACTTCATGCTATTAGTATTCACAAGCTTTTGTTACTTTTAGGCTCTGTATCATCAAGAAATGGAACTTGGCCAGAATGAGACAGGTATTCTGGGTATGTATTAGCTGTTCAGGTTTTTTGGTGAACAGAAAAATAGGGAGGCAAAGAAGGAAGGTTGGTCTTCTCCAGGAAAAATAAGGAAAAATTTGGTTGAAGAAATACCCTCTGACTCCAGCCCACCCCCATCCCGGTTGCCAATGATGGCAGCTGAGGGCTGGAAAGACCTATGCAAGACCTTCCACAAGACTGTGGAAAAGACTGCAGCTTACCATTATTTTGTTGAAATTCAATAGAAGTTCCTAATTCTTTAGGAGTTACAGTAACATTAACCTCTTTTCATAACGTCATAATAAACTTTTAACAAAGCTTAGGGAAATTGAATCGAAGGGGATAATTATTCTGATAAACTTAGAGGTTTAATTCTTCATTTCTAATGCCGTAAAAACAAGTGACATTAACACTCCCACCCCTTTTCAACCCATATTGCACTTATTGAAGCCAGTTCCAAATCCTTTGAGTATTAAATGTACTTAATTTGTTTTCATTTTGAAATGTAAGAACATACAATTAAAGTTTATCTTCCCTTCCAAGGGAAAAAAAAAATATGCATGTGAGGTTTTTGCTATTTAATCAAGGATGATTTTTTTAGTTTCCTGGTCTCCCCTCATTTTTGAATGGCTTTATCACATTATATAAATGTTAACAGGACACAACAAGAAGACAATACATTTTGCTTTATCATATTTCTTCAGAAGTATTACTAACTAAATTAGATAAATATAAGTCAACCTTCCTACAGTAAGGAAGGAGCCCAAGAACATGAAAGAGGTTTCCTTTTTCCCCATCACATGGCCCTGAATATCTCTCTGAATAAGATAACACAACTAAAATAGAAATATGAGTGAAGAAGAAAGGTCGGTAAACCACCTAAAGGAAAAAAAAATAATCTCTGACATGCATATAGCTGACTTTTGCAGACAGTAATTCTGTGATGCCTCTGGGAAATGTATAAAGACGACCTGTGTCGAGTATTCACAAGTTACGTTTTCAAGACCCTCTCTGAGCTTGAAAAGCGTATTTTTCCTTTTCCTTTTTTATATGAAGAACAAATTATCCTGACTGCAAGACTGTAGAGTTTGGGGGTTTGAGAACAACTAGAAATAGCACGAGACTTGTGATAACATCTCCAAACTGGACACCACTGAAAATATCCGCTCAAGGACATTGCTAGTTATGTTCAATACCATTCCTTCCAAAAAAGACAGAATCATCACAAGTGACGAAATGCTGCTTTTGACAAAGACTGTTACCCTCTCACTGCACCACCTACATGGACCTCTGGTTATCAGTAGCCAGCATAAACCATTACAGAATGACTGAGGTTGGCAGGGATCTCAGGAGGACATCTGGTCCAACCCTCCTGCTCAAGCAGGGTCACCCAGAGCAGGTAGCTCAGGACCATGTCCAGACAGCTTTTGAGTATCTCCAAAAATGGAGACCTCATGACCTCTCTAGGCAACCTGTTCCAGTACTTGGTCACCCTCACAGTAAAGGTGGTTCCTTATGGTCGAATAGAACCTTCTGTACTTCAGTTTGTGCCCACTGCCTCTTGCCCTGTCACTGAGCACCACTAACAAGAGCCTGGCTCTGGCTTCTTCACACCCTCCCTTCAGGTACATTTACATTTTGCTGATACCCCCTTGAGCCTTCTCTTTTCCAGGCTGAGCAGTCACAGATCTCAACCCTTCTTTGTATGTGAGATGCTCCAGTCCATCACAATCATTTTAGTGTTCCTTTTTCTGGACTCCCTCCAGTGGTTCCATCTTTCTCTGGTGCTGAGGATCCTCGAACTGGACACAGTAGTCCAGGTGCGGCCTTCCCAGTACTGAATGGAAGGGAAGGATCACCTGCCTCAACACGCTTCAACATTCATCCTAATACAGCCCAGTTAGCCACCTCTGCTGCAAGGATGCATCGCTGTCTTATGGTGTCTGCCAGGACTCCCAGAGCCTTTTCTGCAAAGATGCTTTCTAGCAGGTTGGCTCCCAGCATATTCCATATCATGTACTCCTCCCCAGGGGCAGGACTTTGCACTTTCCTTTGTTCAACTTCACAAGGTTCCTACCAGGCCATTTCTCCAGCTTGTTCAGGTCCCTCTGGATGGAAGCGCAACCCTCTGGTGTACAATCACTCCTCCCAGTTTTGTACCATCAGTGAATCTGCTGAGGGTACACTTTGCCCTATCACCCAGATCATTAATGAAGACGTTGACCAGGATTGAACCCAGTTCTGACTCCTGGGTTGCTTCACTAGTTACTGGCCTCCAACTAGACTTTGTTCTACTGATCACCACTCTCTGGGCCTGGACATCCTGCCAGTTTTCAATCTACCTCACTGTCTAGTCATCTAGCCCAATCTTATCAGCTTCTCTATGAGGATCCCATGGTAGACAGTGCTGAAAAGCCTTCCTAAAGTCAAGGTAGACAATACCCACTGCTCTCTCCTCATCTGCCAAGCCAGCCATTTCTTCACAGAAGGCTATCAGGTCGGTGTCACTTCCCATTTGTGAATCCATGCTGACTCTTCTGAAATCACCTTCTGATCCTTCATGTGCCTGGAAAATATTTAGTTACTCCATTACCTTCCTAAGGATCAAGATGAGATTGACCCGCCTGTAGTTTGCTGAGTTCTCCTTGCCCTTTGTGACAACAGGAGTGATATTTGTTTTCCTCCAGTCCTCAGACATCTGTCCCAATTGCCATGATCTTTCAAAGATGATTGACCGTGGTCTCACAATGACATTTGCCAGCTCCATCAGCACTTGTGGGTATATCCCATTAGGGCCCATGGACTTATGTACATCTAGTCTGCTTAAGCATTCCCAAGCATGATCCTCTTCCATCAAGGGTAAGTCCTCCTTGCTGGAGATGTTCCCCTGGCCTCTGGGACTGGGGATTTCTGAAGGCTGGTAAAGACTGAAGTGAAGAAGGCCTTCAGGCACCTCACTCTTTCCATATCCTGTGTCTCCAGGGCCCCGTCTCAGCAGCCGGCCTACATTTTATTGTTTATGCACTTACAGAAGCCCACCTTGTTGCCTTTGACATACGTTGCCAGATGTAGCTCAGGTGGGTTTTTGGCTCCAATTCTGGGCTCTGCATGCTTGAAGAGTTTCTATATACTCCTCCCAGATTCCTTGTCCCTGCTTCCACCTTCTGTATACTTCCTTTTCATGCTTGAATTTTGCTAGGAGCTCCTTGTTCATCCATGCAAGCCTCCTGGTATCTTTGCTCGACTTCCTACTTGCGTCGGCTTGGATGAGGTGACTCTTGAAACAGTCAAGTTTCTTGGATCCCTCTTCCTTCCAGGACCTTATCCCATGGGACTGTTTCAAGCAGATCTCTGAAGAAGTCAAGAGTCTTCTCTCTTGAAGTTCAGGGTTGTGATCCTGGTTTTTGCCCTACTCCCCCCTCTCAGGATCTGAGCTCTACTACCTCAAGGTCACCACAGCTAAGGATGCCTTTGACCTTCACATCCCCACTCTGCCCTTCCTTGCTTGTAAATATAAGGCCCAAGCAGTGAATGAGCTTTAATAAGCAGAACTAAATTTGGTATCGAATGTTCCCTGCTTACATCATCACCTTCCATTTTCCTCGTAGACTTGTGTCCCTTATTTACATAAAAATCACAGTCATAATGGTAGTTTACATCCCAAAATATATTTGCTGAATTACGTGGTTTTCCAGAGGGAGGCTTGATCCACAGCAAATGTATTTCTTTTTCTCCTAGAAGTTCTGGACCCACAAAGCTTGGAATATTGGTAAATCTGGCTGAAAGAGGAGGACTTGCAACCTCCTCCTGCTATCTCCGTTAGTCATTTAAAATGCCTCCTGCTGGAAATACAGTCTTTGAGAGCCAGCAGAAGCCACTTAGCCTCTGATGTATTACAAACAGGGAAGCTGTACAGCCTCCATCTGAAAAAGATATAAATCTGGAGAATTTGAGGAAGACACTGCATTCAGTACTAACTGGCAGTATTTACCTGTCAGAGAGGTAATAAATGAAAACGTTTTGCTCTGAAATAAACTGAAGCAGTACTGTATAAGTGTGGAAGCCTCTATATTTCATACTTTCAGTAGGCTTTTTACCATTATTTAAATGCAAAAGAACTTATAACATTCAGAAGAAAGCTTCCTATCCATGACTAAATGGCTATATTCTTTTTGCAAATACAATAAATTCCCTCCATAAATCAGTATTTTAAGGTCATTTTCTGCATGAAGAAGAAATTATATTACCTTTCACATCAGTTTTAAAGTAGAGTTAAATGCTTTTGTTTCCACTTCGAATAAACATGATGATACCTTTTTAGAAGGTATATTAAGAAATAATTAACATTCACACTAATTAATAATAGTCAAGCTGTCTAAATTACAACTTACATGACAAATATCTATCAAGAAATTCAAACTGATGACAGTATCTAACAAGTGCTGTCAGATAAATATTCTCCCCTTAGCAGTGCCTTACACTGGTGTGCCAAATTCCAAAGTTGAAAAATACATTCTCCCCAAAGCATTTCCATTGCATTCAAGTTAAACATCTGCTTTTTCAATGCTATTTACATATTTAACAGGAAACTTCACATTCAGTGGCGTTCAAGTGTATAACCTGACACTGTCATCCTTTTTCCAGCTTCTCCCATAGTGTCACACAGCACACAAAATTAATATTCATATACGTGGAGTGGTCTAGAAGTAGTACTACTACTCTGGACCTGACAAACACAGCAGTAAGAGAAAAAAATTCAGAAGAAATCACAGGGTCTGTAGAACTGCATCAAAACATGTAATTTCAAATGTGTCTAACAATTATTTGTCATGCAGGTCATGTAATTTAAGTTCACTATGTTAGAGAAGATTTGGCAGAAGTCAGGTTTTCAAGTTATATTAGAAGCACCTAAAATGTTATGGAAAAAAAACATGAGCAAAATACAGACTATTATTCCAATAAAATATAGAACACGGACCATTATTTGCAGACCAGTTTGATTACTGCATTTTGTAATTAATGATCCTGGGCACGATGCCACCATTTGTCCTGCAACATTTCTGTGAATCCCTAAAGAAAATGGCTGAATGTATTCCAACAGTTTTCCAACCACATACTTCTCATGTAAATTTTAAAAAAGTAAAGACATTTCAACACTGTTCAACTGCAAAAACGTTTCAGCTATGCTTCTCATAGACAGGTTCCAGTAAATTTCATTCCTCCAAAAGAGACAATTTCAACTTCAGAGGAACAGTTCTAAGTGAAAAAGCCTATTGTTTTCTCATGCCTTAACCTGTGAGAGCATCTTTCACTTTGTTTATGATCTTGGTCACAAAGATCTGTTTCAGAGTGAGCAAGCAATACAAAAATTCTGGTTTTATTGTACAATATCTGCAAAGAACTACTTAGTAATATCATTAACAACATTTACTCTAATTCCCACATTTCTACATTGATAAGTATTCAGCAGAGCTTCCTTAAATTACAATAAGAAATGAAAAATTACAAAATCCCACTTGGTGTTCTTAAAATCTTGACTTTAGATTAGGAGTATCGTGCTGTTTCGATAGAGATTAATAAGAAGTAAAAGTTTACATTCACATTTTACCTGTAGCATTTATTCTTGTGCAGTTAAAGACAGCACAGGCAATGCAAAATATCTTTTTATGGGCTGGACAGACTGAATCCACTAGATTTACCTGACACACTGAAAAACAAGATGAGCTAAGGTTTCTGAGATTTATGCTTCTGTCAGGGGAGGCCAAGTGATGATAAAATCCCAACTGCTTCACACACGTTAAAACATTAATCCAAATCCTTTTTTAAAGAAGAGGGGAAAAAAAAGAGAAGGGGAAAAAACAGAATATCTCCCCAAATTATTAGAAAGTTCTAATACTGAACCTTAACTGAAGAAGATTCCAAAATCAGAGACTGCTGTCCAGCAGAGGAAAATACTTTACAGGAGAAGATTACAGCCTATTTACCTAGCAACTGAAATAGAGAATCGATCTCCATTTTTACTGCTTCATACAAATGTTTAGCACAACTCTAA
The DNA here is from genome assembly GCF_009769465.1 of Tauraco erythrolophus. Classification (NCBI taxonomy): domain Eukaryota; kingdom Metazoa; phylum Chordata; class Aves; order Musophagiformes; family Musophagidae; genus Tauraco; species Tauraco erythrolophus. The sequence goes on along the minus strand of NC_141476.1, from coordinate 18,833,321 downwards.
TCCCTTCTGCAAGTCTTAATTTTGCCTATATAAAATAATTCCTTGGCAGAGTTCAGGACACAACACAACTTGTTTTCTAAAATGAAGACCAGGAGGGAATGAAACTATTTATATTTCACTTTTAAGTTCAGGATTTTTTTTTTTGGAAGTTAAGTCAATCACCCAAATTGATCTCCTATGCTTAAAAACATTCAGATTTTCAAATTTTCTGCTTCTGTTCTGCATTATAATGCAATTATTTCTATTCAAACACAGGATATTAAATACAGAATTGTGAGAAAACAAAAATCAGAATTCTCTTATACATGAGTATTTTTTCCTTACTGAGAGTAATGATCCTTTATGGTTCTTTTAGCGATTTCCATCTCTGCAAACTCATACTGACGTATCAACACTTAACAGTAATGCTCATTTGTGTCTCAGACATATCATATGCCTCCCCCTACTATGACAAAGAAGGAAAATCAGCGCAGGAGCCACAGCTCTTATTTATACAAACCATCTATGATACTCCTACTTGGGAGCCTGACAGAAGGAAACATAAAGGGCAGGTCATAGGATCCACATGCTTAAAACAACAACTGTTACTACTGACTAGTAACTGTCCTTTCTTATGTGTCCAAGTTCAGATTTTAATGTTTATACATGATGAACAAAATTTTTCCTAAAGAGAAAGATCCAAAGAATATCAGTTGTGTCAATGACTAGCACCATTTGGCTGGAGCCTGTGCCTCGGCAGCCAGGTCAAGGACACAAAGCCAGTAAAAGCAGAAGCTGTTTTATTTGGGAACCCTGCTGATTATCAACATCTCTGAACCATGCAGGCGGTGGTGCTGGCTCTGCTTAGGTGCCGAATATCTCTGTATTTTAGGGAAGATGCTTCCAGACAGCTAATAGCAAATGGAAGTGCACTGTACGATCAACTCAGATGCTCTGTGACAAGATGGTTTGGGTTTCAGAACAGCCAGAAATATCATTAAGAGGAGCCTGATCCATCAAAGTAAGACTTACATAAACAAGTAATTTCTTCTGCCTTGACAGTAAATGCAGCACCACATATGGCCTCAGGGAGAATGCGGGTAAAATAATAACTGATTCAAATGCAAGCTAAAGATAAGCGCCTCCACCCTACGAAAGAATGTGTGAAGCGGACTAGCTGTAAACTCCGGCACCGAGCTGACAGTCACCTCATAATACGACAGCACTGAAAATATAAATTACTATTTAGTAGTTGAATAAAAACCACAAAAAAAAAATGCAGCAAGTAGGGTGTCAATTATAAATAAAAGCTGTTTTCAAATACCTGTTTTTACTTGTTCTGTAAAATATGCAAGCTTTTGGCAAGAAAAAATAAATTAAAATATTTAAAAGATGAGAGGCAGAGGTGCAAATAAAAAGCTAAGAGAAAACAGGTACAAATCCCAGGATAAAGAATTAATTCAAACCTCTTCAATGAAAAAATGTTTGTTCCACATACGTGACAATAACACTGCAAATATTTGTAATGGGGCCTGTGGCTGGCAGCTGTTAAAACTGCAGATTTTAAACAAAAAATCTCAATAACATCAGAACAAAAATATGTTTTTCTACTTAGGGCATCTCATTATTATAAAATCAAATATCAAAGCATTCCTGTTCATGTGGAATATTGAGATATTTTTTCATCTATTTTAAACAGGGTCACCTTTTGAGAGAGAAGTTAGGTGTTTCCACTAGTGATTAAAATGTAGGAGCATGCTCCTCAGACAAAAGCCAAAAGGAAAGCAAGAAAAATATCATTGCACAGGCTAACGCTCAGCTTAGGTATAATGGTTAAAAATGCCAGTTAATAAATGAGTCGAGCATTATGTCAGCATTATTTCTTGATCGAAACACAGCACATCTGGCAACACAGTACCCTCAAGTACTCTACTGATTCTCAACTGCCGAATCAGGACAGTCTCAAAAGCAGAAGAACTAACTACTGACTCACCCTTACACCTTTATACAGCATCTGCACGATTTCTGGTGATCTCCCACTCAAAGATATCCAAAATATCTGCTGTTCTCTACAGCGCTTCAAACATAAGTAAGCTAAAAAAAGTAGTATTGGATGCCAATCTTTTCTACAGTTTATATAGAAATAGCTGAAAAGCATGTCTTTGCCAAGTGGATAAAAGTAACCAAAAACCACAAAGAGTATGTTTAAAGGGGTACAAGAATTAGCATATCATCTCTGAAAGACATCACGAGAGAAAGACTCCCAAAAACCTATTAGACTTCTGCATATAATTCTCTTGCCTGAAAGAACACAAAACACATCAGTGCAGTATATCCACTTCTTCTTAGCTTTTTTTTTGTACTTTAGTAACACTGTTTTTCAACACAGCTGGTCCTGACTAAACAGATTTAAAGATTCATCAATTTCAAGACTATAAAGGATTATTGTGATTATCTAGTCTGACTTCCTGCAGGGCACATGCCATAGGAACTCGCTCACAGATTGCTGCAGCAATAGTTCCTCTTAAGATAATGTGACAACAGAACATTTAAAATGCAATCCTGTGTTGTTTTGAAGATATCAGTAATAAAGAAGCAACTGCTTTCCATGATTAATTTATTGTTAATTACCCTAATTATTAAAAAATGGCTTCCTTTCTATTCTGAATTTGAATGGCTTCAGTTAAACACTGGACTTTGTTACATCTTTTTTAACAGAACTGACAGACAAACAGATTTTTGACAAATTACCTCAATCAACAATCATCTACCTGAAACCTTTCTCCATGTGCCCATTTCTAAGTCATAAATAGGCTAACTCCTCACTGAACTTCTGCAGTTTGTCTGAATAAACGTACAAAGCAATTCCCTCACTCTGTAGTCATCAGGCTTCTGCTGGAATACTGTTCTCACTTTTCTATATTTACTTTTCTAGATAAATATTTTTCTCTACTACACATTGAGAAGGTGTGGATAAACAGGTAATTCTTTAAAGCAATAATGAGAATATCCAGAAGACATGATATATCCTAGAGACTGAACTTGACTTTGGCTGTTTAGTCTAGAAATGACAAGAATTAAGAAAACAATTTAAATCAAAAACTTGCAGGAAAGAGGAATGGAATAATCTTTTCTCCTTATCCACGGCAATTAGAATAAGAAATAAAAATACAGTCAGGAGATTCAGCATAGAATCATAGAATGGTTTGGGTTGGAAGGGACCTTAAAGATCATCTAGTTCCAACCCCCCTGCCATGGGCAGGGACACCTTCCACTACACCAGGTTGCCCAAAGCCCCATCCAACCTGGCCTTGAACACCTCCAGGGATGGGGCATCTACAACTTCTCTGGGCAGCCTGTTCCAGTGCCTCACCACCCTCTGAGTGAAACATTTCTTCCTTAGATCTAACCTAAATCTCCCCTCTTTCAGTTTAAAGCCATTGCCCCTTGTCCTGTCACTACACACCCTTGTAAAAAGCCCCCCTCCAGCTTTCCTGTGGGCCCCCTTTAAGTACTGGAAAGCTGCTATACGATCACCCCGGAGTGTTCTCTTCTCCAGGCTGAACAGCCCCAACTCTCTCAGCTTGTCTCCATAGTATGAAGAGGTGTTCCAGCCCTCAGATCATCTTCGTGGCCTCCTCTGGACCTGCTGCAGCAGCTCCATGTCCTTCTTGTGTTGGGGACCCCAGAGCTGAGCACAGTATTCTAGGTGGAATCTCACGAGAGTGAGTAGAGGGGCAGAATCCCCTCCCTCGACCTGCTGGCCACACTTCTTTTGATGCAGCCCAGGATATGGTTGGCTTTCTGGGCTTCCAGCGCACATGGCCGGCTCATGTTGAGCTTTTCATCCACCAGCACTCCCAAGTCCTTCTCCTCAGGGCTGCTCTCAATCCATCCTCTGCCCAGCTTGTACTTGTGCTTGGGATTGCACCGACCCACGTGCAGGACCTTGCGCTTGGCCTTGTTGAACTTCATGAGGTTCTCACAGGCCCACCTCTCCAGCCTGTCAAGGTCCCTCTGGATGGCATCCCTTCCCTCCAGCGTGTTCACAACACCACACAACTTGGTGTCATCTGCAAACTTGCTGAGGCTGCACTCAATCCCACTGTCCATGTCACCGACAAAGATGTTAAATAGCACTGGCCCCAGTACTGACCCCTGAGGAACACCACTCGTCACTGGCCTTCACCTGGACACCGAGCCGTTGACCACAAGTCTGAGTGTGACCATTCACCCAGTTCCTTATCTACCGAGTGGTCCCTCCGTCGAATGTTTCCTCAATCTAGAGAAAAGGATGTTGTGCAGGGCAGTGTCACATGCTTTGGACAAGTCCAGGTAGGTGATGCCAGTTGCTCTTTTCTTATCCACCAATGCTGTAATCCCATCATAGAAGGGATGTCAACAAATTTGTCAGGCTTCAGAAAAAGTCTTTAACAGTATGGGCCAAAAAGTACTGAACTTTTTGAAAGGCTGTAAAATATCCATCATACAGACTTTTTAATTTTTTTTTTTTTTTTAGAACAGACAAGACAAGTCCATGTTGAAAATGTCAGAGTTAGAAATTAACTTGCCTTAAAAGGAGTTAGATTGATAGATATTGCACCTGTTCTCCAGCAGATGGGCCCTGGCTGACCCAGGACAATTATCTTATCTGACCTCAAGAAGATCCCTTCTAGGTCCTCCCCTCCCATTCCAGGTTCTCTCTCCTATCACTCCTTGCCTTGCAAGAATCAAGTATTGCAGATCATCTCTGAACCTTTCTAGCTTTTCCACATCTATTCTGAAGAGGACACTGCACAATCAGTAGCAATTGCTCAATAATCACCTCATGCAGTCTACACAGAGAGAGATTTTCAGTTACTCTCCTCCTCTGCCCCCAAGATGGCCCCCTGTCTATACAGGCAAGACTTCTTACCCTCTTAGCTATCAAAACCAAGGAGGAGGCTGATGTTCAATTGGTTAGCCATGATAATGTTTCATCATGGTGTCATTGCACCTCAGGACACAAACACCATCTGTAGGTCCTTTCTATATTTGGACGTATTAGAATAGATGCTCTTTAAATGAGCCAAGTATCTGACAGAAACTGTACAATTTCTCAACTAATCATTATTTAAATTCCTACTTCTGCATAATCAGCAAATTTTATGAGACTGCACCAATTTTTTTCTGATTCTTATTATGAGTATAGTGAATAACACTGAGACAAGAAGAGATCCCTGCAGGTCCTATTACAAGCAGCACATCCGAGTAACAATTCTCCGTTCTCAACTGCTTTGTTATCAATTCATCTGTTTTTAAACTATTTAGTAAATGCTGTATTTAATTCTGCACTGTTAATTTCTTTAAATGTAGTGTCAAGGGAGGGTTAGTTAATGCCTGCGGGAGTCCTACATTTATTGTTAACTTTATCAATGCAACTTGTAATCAGATTTACGGATGTGCATGGTTTCTATCTCTGACATGGTTGACAATTTATGAAGAGAAGGCTAGCTCTAGAAAATGAGGAAACTCAACTATGAAGTTTTCAGATTTGAGGTCAGAAAAGATACTTGGCCTGGGACAGCCAAGGCATATCTCCTGGAAAACATGTGCTATAAGCCACGTTGGTGAGATATGAATAAATGGCTTCTAAGTTGGGAGGAAAGTTGACTGAACTGCCAGGCTCAGAGAGTGGTCATCAACAGGATGTACAACAACTTGTGGCTGGTTCCTAGTGGCACCCCTCAGTGTACCAACATTTTTATTAAACGATCTGGATATTGGAAGAGAGTGCAGTCTCAGACACTTTGCAGATGATACCAAGCTTGGGGGAGCAGTCACCACACTGGAGGCTGCTATTCAAAGGAGCTTCCTCAACAGGCTGGAAAAATAAGACCAACAAAAACCTCACAAAGTTCTTCTAAGGCAACTACAAAGTCTTCCTCATCTAGGATATAAGAATAACCTTATGCAACAAGGGCAGGCAGCAGTTTTACAGAAGACAACCTGGTGATCCTGGTGAAGAAGGTGAACATGAGCCAGCAATGTTGTCCTTGCAGCAAAGACCAGCCATATACTAGGCTCTACTAGCATGCGGGCAGCCTGCAAGTCAAGGGAGGCAATTCTTCCCCTCTATTCAGTAGTCATGAGATATCTGGAGTACTTATTCACCATGTACAACTGCCAGGTGGGAATATTTAGAAAAGATGGATCCAGATTCTTCTCAGAGGGGCATCAGAATAGGAATAAAGGCAACAGACACTGGAAACTCCAACTAGATAAAAGGAAAACATCTTTCCCTTGTAGGTGGACAAAATTTAGAACAGATTTTTGTCCAGAGAGGTTCTTCACAAATACTCAAAACTGAACCGGAGATGATTCTCAACAACCTGCTCTATTAAGTTCTGCTTTGAGAAAGAGGTGGTACAGGAGACCCCTAGAAGTTCCTTCCGATCTACAGGATTCCATGATTCTGTGCTTGTAAAACATGAGACACAGCAGTAAAACTCCCTGTGAGCCATGAGAGATCCTTTGCCTGGTTCTATCTGATTTTTAAGCCAAAACTCTCTGATGGGGATAACAAGCACAGCAATAATCAAGTTCCACAAAAGAAGAGTTTGCGATAACCAACGTAACAAACCCTGCCATTAGACTATTACCAATAGCACAAAAACTCTTTTTATTAGTAATCACTCATTTACTACATGGAAGTGTAACACTGTGGCAGCACAGCCAGTTTAATCCACCATAAATACATGTTGCTGAAAAAAGCAAGTAGTCTCAAAACCCCTCATTGTCTGAATCTATTGTCTCCTTTCCACGCACTATGACTGGCACTTGTACAGGGAGCTCCATCAAGAATCTAATCTGCCAGAAAAACAGCAACAGAATTAAAGATGGTTAGCATTCAGCCAGATAATTCCCTAATTCCCACTGCACAGCCACACAGACACTGGTGCACGCAGGAGTGCAACAAGCAGTGTACGTTATGAAGCCTGGCTTCTCAAAGCTCATTCCTGTCTGAATTACCTTCTGCTTCACAATATGGCTAAAATCGCACTGCTGTCCTTCCTGCAGCAGGAGCAATAAAACACATTTCTTCCCTCTACACTGCCACTTATTTCCAAGAAAATTAATTTTTTGCTTGGACTGAGTTAGAACTGGTGAAGAGATTCAACATACCAGGGCAGGGGGGTAGAAGAAAGAACGAAATAAAAAGGCTCAGGAGGCCCTGGCCAGACCAACTTGAGATCTAACAGAAGATGATACATAAGGCATACAGCTTTCTGATTTCCTCTAATAAAACGGGAGAGCTCCATCACAAATACAATGTTTTTCACTGCACAGTAACGTTCTCAAAAAAAACCCAACAAAACAACAGCATCAGATTTAGCATCACATACACTGAGATAGTACCACTATTTGCAGTAGAAAGTCAGAAACAACGTATGTTTCAGCTTGCTGTCCATGTAAGAAATTCTGGCTTTTTTTGGCAACACATGGAAGCTACCCAGCTATGTGTTTCCCAGATCTACCTACAAAAAAAACCCTGAAAGATGGAAGTGAAATGAAGAACCAAGGTATTAAAAAATATATATTTTAAAACAGGGTATGGTTTTTCTAGAATAAATGCAAGTGACAACTAGAAAAGACTTTAGATTGTTTCACACAGTTGGTTGCTTTTTTGTTTTTTTTTTTTTACACTACGGAAATGTGCATAACATCTGTTTGTCCTGCAACTATTTCAGCACTGCTATTCTATGCTTTCTCTAAACACAGCAATACCACTGGTTTCAACAGAGATATCAAATCACAATTACCTTATTTCTACACTACTATACTGGTAACGGAGTAACTCTTGAACAGAATGCTTCCATTTAGATGTGTTTTTAATGTAGATGTACACGATGACAGCCAACAGTACTACAGCGAGAGCTGACAGGCCTGCAATTATTGTCAGATCTGAGACAGCAAACTCAGCAGCTACTTCAGAGTATGACACCAAAATCGAACAACAAGCCTAACTGGCTCGTTAAAATCATCCTCCCGATTCTAAACTTGTCAGTGATGCTTCTAGTTCCCCTAAAACAAACTGCCATTCTGTTTACATGCTGTGACACAAGGGCCAGACAAAAATTGACAGAAAACTTATCTTTGGTTTCTATCTTCTTAGCACTGATTTGGTCGCAACATTCTCCTCTTTTAAAAGGCAACAGGATATCCCCATTTCACTATCTTTAGTGCCTCTTCAAGTAATAACTAAAACATGTCTGTATATCACTTTTTCTCAGCTAAATGAATTGTCCAGAGAATTTTTTAATTGCAGGAAAAATTAAGTCAACACTTATTCTGCTTGCTCTCTTTCATAACATTTAGAGTAACAATTAAACCACAACAACAAAAGTAATTTAGGAAAGCAGAAAGTACCCGATAAAGTTCAGGAAACAGAAAAAAACATTAGACTAAAGTTTCATCAAAATGAAGACTAGTACATGCATCACTGAGACTGACTGGGAAGTAAATGACGAGGAACCAGGGAAAGGGAGATGAAGAGTTACCGAGAAGCTCAGATTGGGATCCTGCAAAAAGTATGAGACAAAAGGGGACAAATGATGGGAAAAGAGTTACATGGAAGAAATGGGGTAGTTGAGCTCCTTGTAAAAGCACAAATCAAAGTTGCCCAATGTTTAGGGTGGAGGGGCTGTTTGTCTGTTTTAACATCTGAGGTCCACTGAATAATTGACACGAGTTCTGAGAAACTTAGGGCTGGTCCTCAAAGCACAGCGCTGCACCAGTTCAGAACTGACCTGCCACATTGTACAGGCCTTTTTGCCTGAGCAGGAGATTCAGGGTTTGATGTTTTCTGAAAAAGTACAAAATGTTTAAGTAATATGCATCTCCCTATTCAAAGTGACCATATAGTTTCTTTTTTTAAAGGAAATTATATTTTTTAAATATTAAAAATACACCACATCTACCTAAAGATCCAGCACATGGACCAGTAACTTCCAAGACCAGAAGTTTCTGTCACCACATACATTTAAATGAAATGAAGATACCAGTAATATCTACATACAATACTCTTAAAGTTATTTGGTTGTTACAAAAAAAACCCACAACACAGTGGTTAAGATCTTTTTTTCTTCCCTCTCTTCCATTCTACAAATATTCCATAATTAATGTTTTTATTTACCGTAATTTAATTAACTCCATTAACTGTGTCAACACATTAATGAAAACCTGCCATACACCTGTTTCTTTACACTCTCCTTTTCATTACCAAACGCACAGAAAACAGCATTAAAAAGAAACTTCTGCTGCTGTTCTCAGTTTTCCCAGAAAATAAGTTAACGTTCTTTTAGTATTGAGAGCCAGTATTCTATGCTACATTTTAGAAATTCATTAAATCCTATCTGAGCAGGTTTCCGAGCACATCCCTCTAACAAGAAAATAACAAGTCCATTTCATAGTATTGGTAAAATCACTCACAAGCACTAGCTGTTGACCAGCAGGGAAACTGAACCTGTTTCTCTCACTGTGGAAGGTAACTGGCCCTGTACACTTCAAATTAAACTTGAGCTATTCAGGTCAAAACAAAAATTCTGAGACCAAAAGTGTTACTACCTCACTCCTTAAAAATGGAAACTCAGTGTTTCTACAGTATGCACTCTGCAAGAGGGCTGAGGCTGCCAGGTCATATATGGAACAAAGAGACTTTATTAACTATTACCTCAAGTTCTGAGGCTATCAGGAAAAACGAAGGAGGAAGATACAGATGGATTCCCAAAATAAAACGACTGCCTTCAGCCCTTTACTGGACCCACCCTGGCTCAACAGAAAATACTAACTGCTGTCAGTAATAGAAGGTGTGGAAAAGTAGCAGCACTACAATCACTACTAGTACTTTAACTGTCGTGTTAGAATACACGCATCTGTGCACGACAAACTGAACTTAAGCTAATTCATGAAAGAAAACTGTAAGTATTATTCTTAAATCAAAGGAAGATTTACAGTAATATAATAATTATAAACCTGCATCTTTGATACACATCAATGTAACAGTTCTATCAAAAGGTATTAACTACTGGAGTAAAGAGAAGCTCAAACTCCCCCAGCCCAGGAAGGCACAGCTCCTCATTCCGCTCCCTCGCTGCCGGCAGCCGCCGCTGCTGCCGGGAAGGACAGGGTGGAATGGGTCACGGGCAGAGGGGACAGGAAGGAGACACACTGCCTCTTTCAGCAGCAGTGCCAGCTTACATCAGCTGGAAAAGCCCAGAGAGGTATTAAATAACGGCCTCCCTTTCCTTCTAACAGGATGCGAGCTCAGCTCCATTTCCCAACGCCCGCTCTTGCACGGACTACAGAGCCAGCATTCAAATTCCCCATCACCTCTCAGGACAAATCTGAAAGAATAAACTGAAATCTGCTCCGTCAGCTGCACTTTAATTTAGATCAAGCAGCAAACGCTCGAATGGCACAGAATACAAAAGACACCACTATCTCCCCTGCTATATAGAGGACCCTGCATTCAGACTACCGTATTTTACTGAAAAAAAAACCCACATCAAATCTCAGATAAAGAATGTGGGATTTGGGATCCTCGAATTTATGAAAAGTCCTTTCAGCTCAGGGACCCTTCCCAGAAAGGGGTGTCAAGCACTGGGACAAGCTGCCCAGGGAAGCGGCTGAGTCACCATTCCTGCAGGAATTCAAAAGACATGTAGACGTGGTGCTCAGGGACACGGGTTAGTGGTGGATTTGGCAGTGTCAGGGTAATGACTGGACTCCATGATCTTAAAGGCCTTTTCCAACCTAAATGATTCTATCACTCCGTGAGACCCCAAAATTCACACGCAGCTCAGCAAAACACATCGAAAAGAAAGAAATGAGAGTAGTCCTAGAAAGCCTTGTGACAAGTCACACATGCATACAATCTTAACTGCCGAGCACAAAATTGGAGCAAAAGAGTGGATCTTAAACACCATTTTTAAAAAGCACTTAAATTTCTTTGGACAGCATTTGCTGTCCCCTTCAGAGCTCTTAGCAGCGGCACGCATGTGTGTCGAAGGAAAGCAAACTAGAGACCATATCGACAAGAAGCCACTGATACGAAGAAGTATACACATAGCAGTGGCTGTTATCAGAAAATAATATAATCCCACACTTGATCTGTGTTTTCCATTATTTCAACAACAGGATTTTTACTGTAATATGTACTGGATCTCATCTAAACACCTGGATCTGGAGCTATTAGTGGCAGTGAGCACTGGCACTAACAAGAAATGTGGGGGTTTTTTTTGTAAGCCATTGGGGTGCCCTAAATTCATTTGTCTTCTGGAATTCACTTTTGATATAATCTGATGGATTTTTTTTTTTTTTTTTCATCAAAGGTAGCATGGTATTTTTAGGGGTAAATGTACAATCATAAAGTATCTTCACTACCTGAAGAAGTTTTTACTATATAGTACAGTGAAAGCAGTGATAGCAGCTAGAGACTTTGAAATCAAACTTGGCAAACAGTATTTTTTTATATTTAATCAACATTTATGACCAAAACCAAAGCTGTATCCATGATCAATCAGCTCCCACAAGGCTCTGCTTTTAAATTAAAAACAAAACCACCATGAAATTTATAGGAAGGTGAACACAAAAAAATATATGAGAAGTTACAGTTCTCTCAAAGAAACCTCTCCCAATATATTTTTGTTTCTTTGTATTCCTTCTATTTTAAGCAATCTTTACGTGTAAAACATAGCACGGTAACTTCTATTAAATAACAAACCTTGAGGAAACAGCCAGAAGAATTTCTGAAAGGAGAACACTTTTCTCCAAACACCAGGAATCAGTGTTAACTCAAAACTAAGATGCAACCAATCTAAGGAATTATGTGAGTGGTTTCCAAAGATAAAATTTATACTTCTTTCCCACGTTTTCATTCCAACTTTCACAAAAATCATATGTTATGAGAAAATTACTCAGAGAGAAAGCCAAGAACATCGGGATAAACAATAACTGAAACTAGTCCTGGCTCCTGTACATATGCTTTACAATAGTTTTAATTGCATGACCACATGCAGAACCTCTCTTCAACTAATTAATGAACAGCCAACCAGATTTTCATTATCATTTGTGGCTCAATGTATGGTTCTTAGGGCTTAGTTTACTAAAAATTATTCAAGCCTTACCGTGCAGGCAGATACTCCCCATTCCTAACGAATTCTACATAACATTCAGTATCCAAGTGCTTCAAACCGACAACATTTTTGTGAAAATACATGCAAGACTAGAGATAATATTATCTTGGTTTTACAGAGAGATTGAAGTAAAAAAGCGTCCCTTAATTTTGTGCAGCTAGCTTGTGGTAACTCCTGTAACATCGGCATGTAAGATGGAGGGTCACAACCCTTCCTGAGGGAGGGCATTGCATTTTCTTCATTTTAAGAGTGGCTCTCCCTCTTTCTGGAAGTCTCTGTCACATTCACTATTCACTGGAGAATAGCTGGAACATATGAAGAAGGAAGGGGGTTTACAGCCTCATTACCACATACCATATGGTAAGTGACCACAAAATTGAAGGTCTTATCAGAGGTCTTACAGAAAAAGTAGACTAAACTGAGAACAGACATTTCCCTGGTTCTTAAATGACTGCCTCTGCAACCCTAGCTACACTTTTATAGTTTTTATTTACCAATTATCGCTACAATATATCCACAATTGTGTGGCTGGTAGTTGAAATAAGGGAAAAGAAACAAGTCTTTAATAACCTTGTTAAATGTTCTAATTTCACCTTAATACCTTAAGTAAAATCAACTATCTATCAATTTGCCAGACCTACCGCTGAGTTTTTAAATTAAGATGCATTTTTATTCCTGTTTGTTTAGGAGGACACAACAATGCAGAGAACAATCAAATTTGGCAGGGAAGTGCTGGCTGTCCACTGCTGCAGCTACCGGCTTCTCTGGCGCTCCAGCCACAAGGTTTCTAGTACACCCGTGCATACACTAATTCTCATCATCCTGATTTTCTACCCCTCTCATCCATGAAACTTTGTTACCCACTCCCCTTAGAAACCATATATAATTGTATTAGACATAGATATTAACAGCACAATAATTATTAACAATTATTATGTCTTTATTATCTCTTAGTTACCTTTTCCCCCCTCTATGTTCTAAGAACAGAAACAACAGAAAGTAACACAAATCAGGATAAGACTGAAGGACACTTCTTGATACCGCATGGACAACAGTGCCATACAGGCTGCCAAAAAGACAGATGTTCTTTGCTTTTCTATTAAAAAGTAAATAAATAAATAAAAAAATCTATGTTCCATGAAATGAAATCCAACAAACTGTCTTTTCAGTTCCAATAAATACCCATTAGGGATGATGAGTCTTTTTTCCTTCTAAGCTCTATGCATGTACACAAACTTGCTCACGCACTCCAAAAAGCCAGATTGCAAATTTGCCCCCTATCCCTTTTTTTTTTCCTCTTCTCTGATTTTCTGTTCTTTAAAAACAAAATAAAACCAAAACAAACTGCCATGTTACCTCAAAATACATCTTTGGAAGACTAAAATCAAACCACACTACCACTTGCCTCTATTTCAAACGCAATTCTGTCGTAACATCCCATTGGGAACAACCCAGGTGGGCTGCTCCAGTTACAGATGAAGAAACCCTCAAACTCCTGTTTCGATTTCTGGATTAAAATCTTCTTTTCCTGGTGTAATGTAATTAAGTGTTCAGTATGTTTATAGTACAAAATAAATAGTTTGAAAGTATCTGCAAGTCAGTCACTGGTTTCTCTGGAGTAAATTCTGTCCTGTTTCCTTGCTGGTTGTCTGTTCAAAGCTAGGATCAAACTGGCAGTCAACAAAATCAAATTCCCCTGTTTTAATACTGCACATATACTTTACATTTAAAATTAATCTCAAAAAAATCCCCTTCAAATCCCCCCACAATTTGCTATGAATTTCAGTACCAGGAAGGCAGCTATTTTCTTCTATTTACCAAAATAAAAGAGCATATTCTGACCTCCCATATCAATGACTGAATAACATTCTCCTACAAAGCAAGAAATCATAAAAACATGCTGCACAGTTTGTCACAGTAGGACTTGCCAAGGACACCAGAAGGTGACTTACATTTAATTCTGCCTTTATTTTTAAAATCTATTAATATCTATCCAACTCCATGGTAACTCAAAACATATATTCCTCCCATATAGTCTGATTAATACTTTGTAGTTTTTATTACATAGTCAATCTTTTGTTGGTTTGTTTGAAAATACATAAGAACCGTCTAGTTGATTCTAATAATCTTAAATGATATCGTGAATGTGGAAGTAAATGAAAGGTGAAACGTACTGCATATACTTTTCCCTGTTACACTGTTCTTCAAATCTAATTAACTAGTCATAAGTTCTGTGGTCTTCAAAGGAAAGTAACTTTTAAACCAATTATTGTAATTTTTCAAATTTTAATTATATAAGAACTTGCTTACAAACTAATCTTATTTTGCTCTCCAAAAAAATTTATGCCTAATTCTAATTCCTTAAACCTCGCAAACTTCCACAAATCAATATGTAAGATCAACTGCATTAAATCTCTTAAAAATAGGGAAGTGAAAAAAACAATAATTATGGAAATCCCTTACAATCTTAAAACATGAAGCACTTAAACTGAACTTCAGCAAGCTGGTGCTAACGGGGAGATGTACTGAAATGGATTGCATTTTATGGCAGTGACCTAATAAATACTAAGTGTAGTTTCTACATTAGGACTGTTCCACCAAAGAAGAAATGTAGAGGTCATGACATCCAAGAAAAACCTAAAGACCCCCAAGAAACCATAGCTAATAAATTTATGTAAATGCAAGTCTCAATTTAATAAAGCACGAGAAGGCCTTTTACTCAACTTTCCAAAAACAACATATCTAAGCAGCACAAAAACTTAACGATTTTAGGCATAAAAACTTCTAAATGCCTAAGGTAATGAGTAGATATAAATCACACTGTGACACTTTCATACTGTGGTCTTTATTCTGATCCCCACAATTCAAGAAAGACGTGGACAGAGTACAGGGGCTCTGAAGGAGAGCCATGAAGATGACTGAAGGGCTGGAGAACTTGCCCTATGAGGAAAGGCAAAAGGAGTTTGGTCTATTCTCGCTGGAGAAGGTGGCTCAAAGGTGACCTCATCATAGCATTCTAGTACTTAAAGGGCACCTACAAAAAGAATGGAGGCTCTGTCTTCACAGGGAGCCATACAGAGACAACAAGGGGCAACGGGTATAAATTGCACTGGGTGAGGTTTCATCTCAACATGAGAAAGCAATTTTTTACAGTAAGAACAACCATTCACTGGAACAACCTCCCCAGGGATGTCGTCAAGTCCCCATCACTGGATGTTTTCAAGATGCAATTGGACAGAGTGCTTGATAATCTCATCTAGGCTCCCCTTCCCACAAAAGGTTGAACCAGATATTATTTCAAAGTCTTTTCCAGCCTGGGCTGTTCTATGATTCGGTGATCGTAGCTTATCTCCAGCTTCTCCTTCCATGACTGAACATACCAAATTATAAAAATATCCACCTTACACATACAACACTGAAGCAGCCATCATTCTGCACATACCCTTCACAACTCAATCAAGAAAAACGTTCAAGTATTTTTTAGTAATCAAATGACAAATCTGATAAATGCCTCTGATTAGGTTGCTAAGCAATCAGATGTTTGCCCAGCACACTGTTCCCTTTGAGAAAAACTGAAGAACTAGATGCTAGTGAGAGTGGAAATATTTACTCTTAGTTTCTCTTATATCCTGTGCAATACTTAACAAGACTATCAGCTGCCTCAAACTAAGATTTGAGTTTCTGGCCACTCCACGAAGAGCCATCCTTCATTCCAACTGCAAGCTCTTAAGATTCTGTTTAGATGTCTCTCTCACAACGCCTGAACAATCACCCTAAAGGATTTTCTCTCTTTGGAGGTAACCACAAAAACGACTCAGGAAAAGGAAAGAGGACCACATGTATGTGCAGTGCCATGTCTGTACATAGAACTCCGTACAAATACCTCATCTTTCCAGGATTTTGCTTGCACAGAACTGTTAGTGCGGATGAAATATGCTCAGCCTTGACTTTTCATCCTATCCCTTCAAGGGAGACCTTCTGAAGTAGACCTCAGATGCAGCACGCCTGTTTTGGATCGTACCACACTTTTTTCTGCCTACATAGTTCAGAAAACGCATCAGCAGTTCCATGTTTTATCACATGTGAAACAAAAGGCATCTCACTAAGCAAAAACATCTCATAAAATACTCCTATACAAAAGTAAACTATTCATTAGTAACACAGTGATTGGTTTTGGTTTTTTTTTAGATGAGTTTTGAACTACTGCTTCTATTTCAGGGACACCCTAAAAGACCCAAATCAGATAGCTTCAATTGCACCAACTCCTTTTACTCACTCTCTCCTACTTGACAGGATCCTCAGAAAACTTCAAAGGAGCCAACAGGGAATTTGTTTCAGACTCAGCTGACAAAAATTCCATCTATTCCCAACACGATTAGGTCTCACTCCTAAAACTAAATGAGAAGTCACTCCACACTCTTCCCCTTGCTCCCCTTCTGCATAAAAGTAGCAAATTACCTTTACTGATCTGACAAAATTCTAAATTGGGCAATTATGTTCGGTCTCTCTACAGTCATCTGCTATTTCAACAGAAATAGTCCGCATATCACATCTTAAACTCTGAGGAATTTTTTTTACTGTTAAAATAGCTACTATGCTCCAACTGTGAGTTTCAGTGATCTCTTTAGCTGACTTAACAACTCACAGGAGTCTTGTTTGACCTAATTAACTAAAGCTTATAGAGAACTTGCAGATCCTTTATTTAGAAGTAGTATAAAAATAACAAATCTTATCAACATATACAGGGTAAGAGAGAAAGTTATCTACCTTACCGGTATTATTTTTCTGTCTCAGTGGAAGTCATGCACTGGTCTGGGCAACTACATGAGAGCCACACACACGCGCTTCACCATAAAAAATGCAATTTTGTGTCTTTATCCATCTCTGTGCCTACAGAAGTCTCTCCAAGGTTGGTTCTTGCTTTTCTGCTCTCTCTTCCTTGTCCCTTTGGAGTAGTCACAAGAACAAGCTCAGCTTCCCATAGCGGTACCAATAATAAGATTATTTTTCTTTCCTCTTCCACTCTATATTCAGTGCAATATCAGGGAAGGGAATCACTGGCATCTTTTGTCTATAAGCCTTTGTAATACTGAGGAAGGATAAGGGGAATCTTTTAAATTTCTTAAGCTTCCCACAAAACAAAATAGGTATCTTGTCCAAATTAATCTAAATAGCAATATGGATTATTTGAGCCAGGCAGAACAGTAACAAAAGACACAGGATCCACAGACTTAGTGGCAATATATGTACATATGTGTATGTAGGTGTATACACACATACTCACATATGTGTATGCAGGTGTATACACACTCTCACACATACGTATACACACATATAGCTGGTCAGCTATGGTTATCAGAAACTCTACCCGCATTATAAGCAAATCAGTACACAGTGTTTACACAGTACAGATTTTAAACACTTAGTTCCTGTGAACTCCCTCCCAAAGATTTTGTACAATGGCAGTGAAAGTAGGAAAATCCGAACAAAGCAGCTTCAATAGAACAGTGATCTGTTTTGACAGACAGTAGTTACTGAATCTTACTGTTTCTATGCTCATCTTAGAAGCCTGGATGCAGGCAGATCAGAAAGCTATTTTCTGGTGTCATGACACTATATTATCTGCACACAGACTATATATTCAAATAGGGGGAAAAAAAAAGGCTTTTTGTAACCCAGAACCATAAGAGTCATTATCATCTTTACTCCTTTAAAAATATTAAACACTTAAATTCCATTACTGATCACTCAGTAGCAAATAAAGATGATATTTAGATAAAATTAACACGGTTATCATTACTACTACAAAAATACCCAATAACAAAAACTCTGAATAAATTTTCTGATAGCTTCCATACCAGTATTATTTGCATCCCTTTCCAATTTGAGAGAAACCTCCTGCACTTTCAAAAATCTTATTGTTTTGTGGGCATTTAAAGGGTTATAGTAGCAGAATCCAACTACTCAAGAGCATAAGATGATATTACAGTAAAGCAAACACCACACATCTTTCTACTTCAAATTCATTTTAGGCACAGCCCTTCCCTTAAGAACTCACTGCACACAAATGCCTTTTTCTCCACAGTCTCAGCTTCTAGTTCCACTCAGACTATCACTTGGCTTTCACCCTGACAGCAAAAACTGCAAGAATATCGCAGCCCTGCGCAGCA
This sequence comes from Tauraco erythrolophus, assembly GCF_009769465.1. Classification (NCBI taxonomy): domain Eukaryota; kingdom Metazoa; phylum Chordata; class Aves; order Musophagiformes; family Musophagidae; genus Tauraco; species Tauraco erythrolophus. The sequence continues at coordinate 18,814,996 of NC_141476.1, read as the reverse complement.
CAGCGAACCCAGGCTAACCTTTCCTCTACGTATTTCACAGACCTACAAACCGAAATTACTGCACGGTAACTGCTCTAACTCCAACCTGTTCAAGCTGCCCCACGCACAGTTTCTTCCTGCTCGTAGCACGGACTCTCTGTGGTCAGAGAACCAAGGAAGATATTTTACAATATTTTACACAAACTCGTTTTCTACAACTGTCTCTCTCAAAGTTGTGCTTCATTTTGCCCTTCCATTTCTCACTGTTCTCCTCCTCCCTCCAGTATTTTTTCAGCTGAGCTATTTTGTCTTGGAACAACACAGCATCCCTCTTCAGGCAGTGCTTTAACCGCTCCAGGCTTCCTGGGTATTACATTCCAGTTCCTATTGTTTAACTGAAAGGCAAATACAAACCTGACAGTGTAGCTCAACAATATGACTACAGCAATTTATTGGAATTTTTAATTGAAATAAACCTGGTCTTTCAAATGATAATCCAAGGAAGCCAAAAGCCACGCGATGAATGTTTGTGCCTGCTCGGACACATCAAGAGATGCTGCACATTTTGGCTGGCTGTTGCCTTACAGTGCGACACAACTAAATAGTGCAGTGCCTACTGCTGCCATTCGTAGGTACCGACCTACTGATAACGTCGGCAGCAGCAACTGGCATTTGAACTTTCACTACAGGAAGAAACTTTTCTACAAAGCTGACTAGGCAGAGTAACATGATAAATAACACTAATTAGATTTCTTATATGATTCGTATTACAGTTTGGGAATAATAAAATATTTCTGCTGGTGCTGATCCAACAGAAGCAAGTATTTTCATTTAGTCTCTTAATATATTTTAAGATAAGACCTTACAGCACAGCTTCTGGCCTAAATACTAATTATAAACTCCTAATCTCAGCTCTGCCACATCCATGTGCGCACCTCTGTACACTTCCTCAGGCTTCAGATTTACAGTTTGTAAACAGGACAAATTTCTGTTACCCACTTAAAAATGGTGTAGATTGTTCTTTCACGTCAGAAGATGGTACTACATCAGTAGCCTTGAGCATAAGGAAACGCTGAGGGTGGTCAAACACCGACAGCTTTTTCCAGGCAAGTTGTGGAGTCTCCATTCACAAGAAACTCAAAACCTGACTGGATGCGGTTCTGGACAATCTACTCCAGCTGACCCTACCTGAGAAGGTAGTTGAGCTAGATGATGTCAAGAGGTCTCCAACCTAAACAATTCTCTGATTATTTCTATGTTAGAAAATATTTGAGTTCGGTTGGGGTTGTTGTTCTTTTTTTGTTTGTTTTGTGGTGGGGTTTTCTTGTTTGGTTTTAGGGGTTTGTTTGGTTGCTTTTTTGTTTGGATTTTTTTTTTTAAATAATGTCTGGAGAAACCCACCACAAAATAATTTTCTACTCTGAAGCTCTGCCAATTTCTTCTTGTCATGGAACAGATGTCTCCTTCCAAAGTTCTACAAAAACAGTAACTCTACTCCAGCCAAAACCAGCACACCCTGTTATTTAAGAACACAATAATGTTGTGAGCAATGTTATAATTAAGTATAATGAGCTAGAATAGAAAGCAGTCCCAGAAATAAAATCACTAAGTGAAAGTTTATAGCTAGAGCTTTCTTTCTTCCTCCCCTCAAGGAACTAGTTTCAACAATAAAATGAAATAGATTAGTAGAAAGGAAGTGTAACTCATTTTAGGTAAAATGATTCCCCTTTCTCCAATTCAATACCATTGTCAGTATTACTGTTGCCTTCTTCATCTGACACTGGGGAGAGGGAAAATCTTACAAGAAGAAAACAAAAAAGACCGTTTTATTCACATACACCAGAGGAAAGCGTTTGAAATGGAAAAACAAGGAGTACTAGGTGTAAGAGTGGTATAAAAAAAAGCGTTTACACCATGTGCAATGCTCACCACCACCCCCCCAAGTTAGACTGGATGCTGCTTTCCAAGAAAATTTCTTCAGAGGCAAATGATCCCCATAGAGGAAGTTAGAGCAACAAAAGTAAAACTAATTTCATAATAGACGTGATTGCTTTTTGAAGGGATTATGGAACATGGCTGGCTATGCTAGAGATATAATAGACTCATTTAATTGGATCTTTTCTGGTCTTATTTCCTAGATATCTAACTACTGTCAATTCAGGTTTAAATAAGGAAACACAGCCACTGCAGCTCTATGTAGAGGTATTTCTCTAAAACAAGGAAAGGAAGGAAATTCATGCTTGTACCATCCACAGTTCTTGATCCTAATCCTACAGTTATGGCTTGTAATTACTAAACTAAAAAGCTAAAAAGAATTAAAAAAAAAAACTGTAAAAAAATACTTTCAAATGGGCAAGTTTTTTTATTTGCTATTCCATGGGATTTGGCCATTAAAAAAGTAAGAGAAGAACAAAGATGAAAGCAGAGATAGGTGACATTATGTGGCAGCAACTGAAAATTATGTAAAACGGATGAGTATAAAACTCAATACACTTATCTTGAGTGTTTATTTATAATGCAGGAAGGAATCATCATACCAAAAGACTGCCAAGTTCTTCCTCTTTCAAACTCTAGATGCTAAAACAAATACTCACAGACTCTGCTAAATAATTCTTTGAAGTCTTCGATGGGACTTACAGAAGTCTTCCACTTTGTGCTACTAAATACATACACTATTTCTTACATATTTAAGAATACTTAAAAATGGTTTTTTTTAAACAACAAAGCTTTCAAATCTGAAGGCAGAATTTCAAAACTGCTGAAATTTCCAACGTAGCCCATATGAACCTCACATGATCAGTCATTCTGCAGTTAGTGAACCCCCCGCTAGACATAATGAATCTAACAATTCTTATATCAATTCTGATTTTTTCCTAACGGCCTGAAATGCAGATAAAATATCTCCCAAAAAATAAAGTGCAATGAGAAGAGTACTGTTCTTACCACATACAGCTGTTTCCAGAGCACAGCCCATTCCTGCAGCGTTGCTGTGACTTCAGTCACAACAGAATCTTCAAGTGGAACAACCGTTTCATATTGCCTGTACAAGAAGAGTTGGGGGAGCGAAATAAATCAGTAAAGCTACCCTGGAAAAGGTAGAAAAAGAACTAAATGTCAACACAGTAATTTGCAAAACTGTAGAACTTGAATTTGTTCAACATAAAGTAAAATATCTTAAGAGTAACATTTTGTCTGTTTTAACACTGAAGCAACTCCAGAGTCCTATCAACTGTTTCTCCACTACATTCCACAAGAATCAGTTTATGTGACACATTTTCTAGTTACTTGTTCAAAATATATCCTTTCGTTCTAATCAAGGTCAATGAAACACTTTGCATGACTATAGCATGTTCAATTAACTTGCCTGTAAAGTGAGATCCTTCACAGTTTGTGTCCTTTCTTTCTAAGCCATTTCAACCCTTTTTCCCTCCAATTAATATATCAGCCAATATCATTAACTCCCCTAAAAGATCTACCATCTATTAACCTTTCCTATTCAGAAGGCTGCTTCCAATATTGAATATGAAACCCAAGTGAGCTATCCTCTAATCCAAAGAACAGACCAAAATCTTTGTGGTCAAGATCCTCCATACCCATTGAAGGAGAATCATAGCGCTCTCTTCCTTTGTTACCCTGAAATGCAAGAATCTAGTAAGTAATGTATGTATTGTAAATACTAACCTAATGTATGTATTGTAAATACTACTATATTACCTGAGCCATTAGTGCCTTGACTTGCTCTTTATGTTGAATGTTATTACTGAAACAAATGTCAGACATTGTAAAAATAAGGTCCATTTCAAGCTTCTGCTCTTTAAGCAATTTTTTAAAAGAGGGAGAATTAAAAAAAAAACAAAAAAAAAACATAAACAAACAAAAAACCCCCACCACTTTCCTGAAACACACCCTGTTGGAACAATTTTCCATAGGTCCTGAAGTAGCAGTACTGAAAAACACTGGCTCAAAAGGTGGTTTGGGACAAGTAGCGCCAAGTGACAGACATCCTCTGCAGCATGTCCAAGCACCGTGAGACGTCGATCCCTTCCTCTTCAGCAGTACAACTGTGCATACAGCTATCCTGAAATTCTCCTGAAGAGAAGCTACAAACTCCCAATTCCATAATCAGTTGAGGCTATTTCTTTTGTCCTTTGTGCGGAGTTACACGAGTGCCAACAACTAAATATGTGAACAATGAGATATAATCCATTCCAAAAGGCAGACTTTTTTCGGGTTGGTTTGTTTTTTGAAAGACTTTTTTCGGGTTGGTTTGTTTTTTGAAAGAGAACACAGTTAATCATTTAAAAAGTGCCACAGACTTTCATGGCAATATTTCGCTTCTAAAAGTTCTTACTAGAAATAGCTGTGCTACTTTAGCTGAAGCCAAAAGTAACAAGTAATGGGGGAGAGGATGATGAAGTTAAGTCATTGTATGTGTCTCTGTGCTCTTGAAGCAGAAAACTTACCAAACAAAAGCTTCAATTCTTCACTTTCAAGCTACCAAAAAGTCACATTCACATCAATGACGTGAATCTTATATTAAGATCCAAAATATACATATATCAGAACATCACTGTCTTAAAAACCTGGCGTAGCCACACCAGGCATGCATTCAACCCACTAAAGCTGGGACTGGGAAGCACTGCCTCATGCACATACATAAAAGGAGACTAGATAGACCACAATTTTTTCGATTATTATGCCAAGACCTTATCGTTCCCATATTTTCTTGTGGGAAACCGAAACACTAACAGACACTTGGCATCTGAGATTGTGCTCTAGTCTACTCCTGCCATGTTTTTCTTTGGGTTTTAGTTGATTTAGCTGGTTTTTGAGGTGGATTTTTTTCAAATTTGGCCACAGTAAGACTAGGAAATCTCAATTCATGCTTTAGCAAATCTCCACAGAGTATGCTTGTGATCTGAAATATGGCTCTAAGAATATGATGAAAATCCCAGCACCTGTTTTTTAGCTCATATTCCAAGATCGTTTCAATGGTTAAACGTTAAAAGTTCTGCACTTAGTATATATCATCAGAAGTTTGCTTCACACTAACAACACTAAAAACGATGCCACGACCACTTCTAGCTGAAAGTTCAGTTCTTTTCAGATCTCTGTGAAACAGCATTACATGGAAGGGATTCAAAATAGTTGAGATCCCTTTAAGAAACCACAGAAAAATAAAGGATGAAAGGAATCACACAACACACTTTAGCTAATATGGATGGGAGGAAATCAAAACCAAAGGAAAATGTTCTTCTAAAGATTATTTTTGCAAATGGATTTACAAACTTTTGGCATCAGTGAAAAATAAAACATTTTGAAAGATCAGCCTTCAACAGTCTGGTTTGATTTAAAGAGAATGCACATCAGGACTACATGTAACCATGTAAATATAATGCTCTGCATTCCTATAACCCTGCATTTCCTCCGTTATACCCACGTATTAATGACACTGAGCCTATGAATCAAATATAAGAACATTACGTACCCTGCTCTATTCTTTCACAAGGGTTTATATTGGCACTTTGAACATATTCTTAAATACAGAGGCGAATTTCTTTTATGAAAACATTAAATAACTGTGGTCTCTAGTTTAGAATTGTATTATGTTCTGTTGTACCAATTGGTATATCAGTCTTTGATACTTGTTTTTAAAAAGTACATCAGCTTTCCTAGTAAGTATCTAAATATCCTCAACTGGTTCCCCCTCACAAATTGTGAATTCACGTCAAGTACTAAATAAGTACAGATTACAGGAAAGTGGTCTTCCCCCTAAGGAGAGTACTCATTAGGAGTAGTCATTCTATGCAATACATATAATTTTATTACACCACAGAATTATGAAGCATTGGTGTTACAGTTGCCCTTACAATCTTTATTCAGTTCCTTTAAGAATAAACATACAATTCAAGACTATCAGAAGTCACATATTTTTCTACAGGTACTTCACTAAATGCCATTTAATACATCTTATCTTCCACATTTAATTTGTTGCCTCGGGTCACGGTCTGAAATGCTGCACTGATAAATCTTCCCACAGTGGCCTTAATCTAGAAATTGCAGGTAAGAGCAGCAGTGAAGACACAGGATATTGATTTCAGGAGTCTCAGTCAATCTCACAGGAAACTTTGCAGGTTATAGAGCCTACACTCAGTAACATCTCTGACATTATGCTGCCGTCAGTACTGCTATTCACATTAACTAAATTAAACCTACCTCTAGCAATGTATGAGCTACATATAAAGACAGTGAAGGTAAAATATTTTCAGCAGAGCGTACTTCAGTCATTCTTTGGCTTCAGGTTTGGAGGGTTGGATCTTTTTGAAAAGTTTCACAGTAACATAGCTACCTTCCAAGCTATGTCTCAGTGAAAATCTGTTGATAAACAAGATGGGCTGTCTACATACCTGTGCCTCCACAACGAACAGGAACGTACAGAATTTTGCCAGTGAGGAACAAGCAGAAACGAAAAATGTAAACACAGTTCTTCAAAATGCATGTGTTTCAGATGATATCCCTGGAGTTACAATTTTACGAGCAAAAACGAACAGGAGTAACCAACAGAATTCACTCTTGCTCTATTAAAAACCTAAAACCCCCTAAGGCTCTGCAGAATTACATTTAATTTTCAAACTCTAATACACAACAAAAGATACAATGAACTAAAACCACTCCATAAATTTTAGTAACTATTTCTTAGATCCCCTTCTAGACGAGAAAGCACTGCAGCTTCCTAAAGAGAAGGAAAAATACTCACCCTCTGTTACTGACGATTGCCTTTTTCAAGTGAATATAGTTTGCAGGAAAAATCCCCTGCAAGAGAAAAAAGTCTATAAGTTAGAAAAATACATTTGCAGTTTTTAGCATTTATATCCTAAGACACAATAAATAATTGTCAATACACCTATTAAAAAAACAACCCTAACGCTGCATCAAAGGAGCTACCACAGTCAAAAGTCAACATTCAGATTAGTCACAATCGATCATTTTAATCCACATTGGAACAGGACAGCACACTGAATCAAACCTCCCTCTTGAAACATCAATTTCTTAATAAGGAAGTTTTGTAAGTCTATTCAATAAAAATTCCATACAAAGATTCAAGCTGAGTACTTTTCATTCTCAAAAGCTCCTGAAGCGTTCAGAAACACTGTTGTATGGGAAGTATGCTCTGGTATAAAAATCATGGGTAAGTCAACTAGGACCAAATGAAAAGGACTCACTCTAATGCTACACAGCTGCCTTGATTTAAAAAAAATATTTTAAGTTTAGCCTACTTACTTCCTACTACAAAGAGTCTGAGCCCAACAATCCACTAACAGAGGATGAACAAGCAGGAAAAAGGTGTGGCAAGCAGAAAGAATTCAGCAGAGAAACAAGTAACAGAAGTTACTACCAGGAACATTAACTGGAGAGATGCAAGCTAGCGGGGACAGCCAGCGAAGCGGCTATTGTGCAGCTTGCAGCACAGCAGCACCACTGCACCTCCAGACCAGGACTCTGTATCAGTGTGCTTCATTACATCAGGTGACAAGGACAGAGGTCTTAAAAAAAAAACAAAAACAAAAAAACACCACCAAAAACCAAAAAGCCCACCATCAAAACTATGCCTCGCCCCCACATCAGTCTTTCACTAAAGGAAGAAGTATTGTACTATCTGTGTACCCTGGATCTATCTTTTTTCCTCCCTCTTTCCAACAAAAGGCTGTCTAAACCCACTTGGGATAGCTCCTGTTATTTGCCTTTTGCTGTTCCCATGATGGTTGGATTCTAACTTTGCCTGTGCCATTGTGTTCTTGTGTGATGAGACACGGGGAAAAGAGGTAATTTAAACCAAGCTTTTCATATTGTTCCAATATTTCTGTAAACACATGGCTCTGAATCCTCAGTCAGTCTGTAAGAACGGTAAAGCCTGCACTTCAGTGGGGCATACAGGATCAGCACTAGTAATCTTCAGGTTAAAAACAAGCCGACAGCCTCTCTCAAAAATGTCAGTAATCAAGTGTGGCCTTTAAATTTTTAGAGCTTTAAAACAATAGAATTTAGGAAGAAAAAGTTTCATGGAGGGGCTGAAAGGAATACCAAGTAAAGCTGGTTCAAAATGCTAAGAAAAATTCCTTTCATAGGCAAGATTAAAATTGCAGAAGGAAAAAAAGATGACTCTAATAGGAATGGCTTCATTGGGAACACGAAAATCTGGAAAAGGAAGAAATGCTACTTCAGTTTCTTGTTTGGTTCACTTCCAATTAATGCTGTTTATTTCTGTGATCCTGTGCTGGTTACCTAAGAAACCGCGAAAGGTTTGAAGGGCTCTCCGATCAAAAGTGAACGTACACACAAGCAGCAGATGTACCAACACACACACAATGAATGTAGGCTTTTCCATTAAAATAGTATCACAGTCCTGAAAATATAATACAAGTAATAGTATATTCCATAACACAGGTAAGCATGAGGAATCTGGTACTCTTTTAAAATACAAGCTATGTTTAAATCAAACGACAATGCAGAAGCACAATGCTTACACAGAAGCAACTATTTACATGTTTGGATACATACATTTACAAAAACATACATGCCCTCACAAAAAATTCATATCAGAACAGTCAAAACAGTTATCCAAGAGCAAAACAGGAATACGTCTGGAAAATAACCAAATGCAGTGATTAAACTGTAATAATCTGGAAAAAAAGAACAAACTTACAATATCCTTTTTCATCAAGGTTTTTCCAAAGTTGCCTTAGATTAGTAATGCAAATCATTAAATGTGTTCTGTAAAAATGCTGAATTAAGCAGTGCAAGATCACCCATCTATGCTTTTCTTAGGGGAGTAGCGTGGAGAGGATCAAACTGGGTAAGATTTATAAATGTTGGAAAGATTACATTGTCACGAACTGCAGCTACCTCGTCGTAATGAGTCGCAACCAAGGGTCATTGCGATCACCTCCTATCTCACTCCGAAGGTCTTTTCCAGAGAGCCTCTAACCGCTGCTCTCAAAGGGCTCACACCTCTCCAGTATCCAGGAGGGAAATGCCCCACTCCCAGGAGAAAAATGCCCCACCTTTACCCAGCCACGGGTCACGTGGCTTCCAGCTTCCCAGCGTAATTCACAGCACCTGTTTCAATGAGCCACAGGTGTCTTCTATCCAACCCGCACAGACTTCTCCGACATTACATGTTACATGTCAGGAAGGTTTCTGATCCTTTGGGTGACTGAGTACCATTCTCTCAATTTAAAAAATAAATCCAATTCTCTCACAGGAAAAAAGTTAGAAAAGTAAAATCCTAAGGACAAGGAAAACTAAAGTTTACAGAGCTGCAACAGCAAAGTAGATATAATCTCCCACTAAATTAAAAAAATGTATTCACACTTACCTTTACATTGGGCTTCTTAATGGAAACACCTCTGTACCAGCCTAAAACCAGATAACACCAAAAACACAACATGTTAATTTGTGGCATTTCTTACTTTACACAGAAGCAAACTGACTGAGAATTATGCAGTTACTGAGATCATCTCAAAAAGCAGCTGTGCTTCACACAGGTCAAATTTTTTCCAGGGTTTTCTGCTGTGGTGGGTTTCTTTTATTTTTATTTCTTTTGCTCTGCAATGATAACAAGCAATTAAGAAGCTGGGATGCTCCTGTTTATTCCCACCAGGAATAAAAGCAGCTTAAGTATACTTAGTCACTGTACTCACAATCATCAGCCACTGTGGCAAAGACGTAGGCAGCACTCACGCGAGAATCAGTACCCAACACTTTTCTGACACGCTGGTACACGAGTCTCTTCACAGTGTTTATCTTAACAAAATCCCCAGACTTCAAAAACCTGTCCTTCTAAAGACAGGAAAAGCCATTTTCATACATTTCTAATATTGTTTAAACTAACAGAAACAATTTGCGCATGTCTGGTCTTATGTATGTCTGTGGGACTAGAGAACAGACTTTAGGATCTAATTTCACAAATCCAATTATTATTCTTGTATCCTCCATCAGATAATAGCCCCAGACAGGACAATAAATCAGGAGTAACAGCCAAAGCTGTAAAAGCAACAGAACCACCCAATTAGCCCTGCTTCACACAGGTGAAAGCAATGTCACTCCATACAAGATTCATCAGGAAAGAAGAGCTGAAAACACCATTCCGTTTCACAACAGAGCACACTTCAGTCTGCCCACCTCTGGGCATCAGAAGGCTGTGGGCAAAGCTGGCCAGGCCCAGCTGCTACTACACAAGCAGCGAGTTCAACTTGCCTGCATGGCACTCTTACCTACTGCAGCCCAGTATTCGGACAGGCAACAACCCAAAACTGCCCAAACCCAACAGTTTCACATAATCTAAATCCACTTTCCATAAAAATTCAGCTAATTTTTCCAGTGACTTCCTGCTTTTATTTTTTTTTCTACAGAGAACAGATACAATTTAGTACCCGCAGCATTTCAAAGAGCACTAGGAAAACCTGTCAGCACCTCGCTACGGAGAATAGAGCAGAACAGAACAAAGCAACCGTGAATTTTGTCTCTCAGAAGAAGGACTTCGTATTTGGCTGGATTATGACGAAAGTCTCATTTAGAGGCTCAGAAGTGGGGAAGAGGGTCTTGATTTTGTTTTAAAGACAGCCTGCTAGTCTTGAATTTTTGGTGGTTTTTTTTTTTTAAATGAAACTTGAGTCCATATAAAAGAAAATAATTGATGAATCCAAGACATTTGCAAATCTTAGTAAGGAAAAAATTAAAACCCATCCTCTTTATTACACAGATTTCCTATGAAGATAGGAGAAAACACAAAGATTTATTGTCCCATGAAATTATTGGTTACATTAAAAATAAAATTTTGTCTTCAAGTTTTCTTAGTTGATTTACCTTCATGGTAATCTTATCAATATAAACATTTATGCATAAACAACACATACAGATCCTTACAATGAGTAATTTCTAAAACTCCACACAACCGTGCCTGCAACACCTGCTTTTGAGTAACAGATGCTCCATATTTTTAAGGTCACAGAAAAAAATAAATGCATTTATCCTGTGATTCATTGTTGCCAACATTAAATACAGCATGCTGCTAAGTTTTCTATTCATAGACTCTGCACCTTAGAAATAAACATGCTTTTTAAGCTTTAAAACAAACAGAACAGCAAACTTTCAGTAAATACGGGGAAAAGTGGTTTTAAGCACAGTATTCCAAGGAAACAGAGTGTATTTCTGCTACTCCACACAGACAATACATTATTCACTACAATGAACTAAACCTTTGTTCTGGAATTAGTCTTAAATAGATTAATATTTATCTAATTACATATTTTGAAGAACATTTATTTGGAGGATTTGATCATGATAGTCATCAAATCCAGTCAAGTGCTTCAGCTAATTGTGATCACAACATGCCCTATATGGTTAGACCTCACTATTGACTAATGTTTTTAGATATTACTGTACTACAAATAATTAATTGTTAATACTTTAGAATTATGGCATTCATTTTCTAGTGATGCATGGCCCTTAAAGGGTACTGACATCAAGGAAACGGTGAAGACAAGATCAAAAATTAAGCAGCAGAAAAATATGGCTATGAAGAGACAAGAATTTTTGTTAATAAGTTAATGTGAAACAACAATCACGAGTATCCACGATCTGAAGAGATTAACTGTCTAGTAATTACCAGTAACTAACAAGAATTTCAGTACAGACGAAGTTAAGTGGCAAGACCAGAGCTAGAACACCTCCAGACCTCTACGGAGACGGACTGTGCTTCATGTACACGATGCCTCCCGCCAGCTCCGCCTCTGAGAGCTAAGAATATTCTCAAACTGCTTGACCCAGTGAAAGGAAGACAAATAATTATGTTTTTCAAAAAATGAATCACCATACTGGGTCTGGCTGGGATGGAGTTAACTTTCTCCATAGCAGCCTGTCTGGTCCTGTGCTTTGGGTTTGTGGCTAAAACAGGCTGATAGGAGCCCAGCATTCTGACTGTTGCTGAACAGTGCTTGTACAACATCAAGGCTTTCTCTTTTTCCCAGTGTGCTGCCCCCAGCAAATAGGCTAGGAGTAGGCAAGAAGTTGGGGGTGACATAGCTGGGAGAGCTGATGGAATCAGCCAAAGGGATATTCCATTCTATACAACATCATTTCCTACAAGAAAACCAAAAATCAGTCTTTTAGAAGCACCATGCAAAGCAACATCCTATTCAGGATCGGAAGGAGAATGCCAAATATATTCCAGACAAGTCTGATGAATTTCAAATATATACCATAGTCAAAATAAAAGTAGATAAAATGAAGACGACATCCTAGAGTAGGCAAAACCACCTTCAATGATAAAGATGACTCTGCAAGTGAACTACTTTTTGGGTTTTTTTCTTTGATCACAGGATGACAGGCGCAGAACTCGCTGCTTACATCACAGCACAAGACCAACTGAAGAAAGCACTGTTACGCCTGAACACCTGTGAGAAGCTGGAGGTGAATGCAGCCATTTGGACTGCATCTTAATATTGCATCAATGTGTATTTCTGGGTAAGTGTCACGACAAAGCCATGTACTTGATAAATTTTGTTGAATGGAGGTGCAAAACTTTCTATTTGTTTTAAAGAAAATGATAGTATGACAGACATGATGCCTCAGTAAAACAGAAACCGTCAGTGCAGGAATTACATACACTATCTTCATCCAACTGATTTTGAAGACCTCATGCTTTACATTCTCAGTATGCCCAAGACAAAGGTTTAATCCAAGTACTGTAGAAGAAAACTGAATGAATTATATCCATTCCAGTGTGTTCTGGACAAGTCAATGTATCTTAAAGCACTATTCCAACTTTGTTTTCACATGGACTCTGCTACAGTGTGGTAAATAAACCAGACTACCTGAGGCATTACAGCCACGCTGCACAGTGACCCACACCAGCTGAACCTACCACAGAGTCTAAACATCATGTTTCTAAAGTGAAACATAAAACCCAGGTGAAACCACAGTCCTTTACAGCTGCTTTTTTCAATATCACCTAATGATATTTGATTCAAGCTAAGAAAAGTGAAGAGTAGGCTGATCTACAGCTCTGCCCTCTGTATACCTTACACAGCAAATAATCCCTCAAAGATTACTTCCATGGTAATAAAACTGGAGAAAAACAAAAGGAAGAGTACCCCATTATGCCTGTTCCCCTGCACATTAAGATCACCACTTGCTCATAACTTTTTCTTCAAAATTCATTGTCTGTACACATACACTGTAGGTTACCTGCAGGCCAGTAATAAAAGCTGAACTACTCAGCATTATACACAAGAACGTGTCTCTGTCCTTCCCTTTGTTTCTAGGGCTTTTTCAGCTATAAGTATTAGGCTTCCTGCTTAGCTCCTCTGAACCCTAGAATTCAACAAGGTCTCTGAAGAGGCAGGACAGAAAAACGGACTGGGAACGTATATACCAACATCACATATCAAAAAAAATGCTTAGGTAAATAACGTATCTTTCACCTAAAACTACCTGTACATGTGGAAATCCACAGTGTGGGAAAGCTAAAGCCATATTATAGTAAACCTGCATACTCTTAGATAAAGATTGAAAACAGTCGTTCCAAAGATGTACCACACTCACAAGTCTCAGCAATAGTGCAATCCCAGCTAAACTGCAAAAGGAGCTCTGTGGCAGGCCTGCACATCTCAATCTCTTAATCTGAGCAACCAGAAGAGCTATCAATGTTTTTTTGATCTTTACTTGAAAGTGCCTTGAACAAAACAGAATATTCTTTCGAAAAGCCACTTCGTAACCCTTTTCAGATTTCCACTTAATCAACAAGAGGTCTGTCATATGGAAAAGCTCATCCCTTTTGAGCACTCAGTGGCAGAAAAACAAAAGGGTCCTAATTGAAAGGTACTGATCTATTTTTCAGAAAAGCAAAGCTCAAATATCCAGGTTAAATAAAGTAGCATCAGTTGCAGACTGTAGGAAAAAAAAAAAAAACCAACCAAATTCCACATATAATTGCTTGACAAACAGAATTCTGAAAATAAATTACATTAAGTATTTATGGTAAGTCCTAAAGCTAAACTTGGTTCTTAAAGAAAGCACTGCTAGTGGAATCTGCTACAAAAACTCAAACCCTCTTTGTCCTACAAAAATAAGCATACTTTGCAATATTGTAACTCTCAAATCTGGAGGAAAGCTATCTTTTGCACACACTAGACAATAAACAATTGTTTTTACCTCTGAATCTGCATATAAGCTGCTTGCAGAGTATCTCGGTACAGAGCTAAAGATACTCAAAGTGACCCAGAAGAGGGATGGTAACAGTGCTTAGCAAAAGCTTCTCCATGCCGAAACCACTCAACGCCAAGACCATTCTGTTCCGAGCTTGATGCTCTGAGCAGTGCCAGGACTGAACGAGCAGCAGATGAATACCCAACCCAGCCTGCCAACACCGTGTCAGGGAGCAGCCTCACGCCAGCAGAACCACAGGAATATGCTAATAATGCAGTCAGAGAGATGCCACAACAAAAGCAGAAGAGAGAGAATGTGTTTTATCTTGGTGTTAGCCAAACAGAGGGCCATCAAGAAGCCATTCCTGCCTCCAAAAGACTAGTCTGAATGGCCAGGCAAGATCTTCCACAGCTGCTGGGTGAGTCCAAGAGACTTCAGTTCCACTGGCATGCTCCACAAAAGGCAAAGAGGAAAATGATGAAAAGGGAAAAAAGGCAAAGAGGAAAAGGAGTATCTCACTGGAGACATCTTTCTTAGGGTAAACCCAAATTACCAAGAGTGAGTCAATTTGGCCCAGCCAGCCACAGGACAGCTCCTGACTCCAGGTGGAAGAAAACCTGCACTGCTCCCACTGCAATGACAGCCTGAAGTGTGATTTCTCGCTCGTCTGTATGGTACGACTTGGAAGCATGACAAAGGTAGCACTTCTCAAGCACACAGAATTCTTCCAAGAATTTAAGTAAAAGCCCTAATTGCCAGCTATATAATATTCTTCTAAATGGTACTTCAGGCATCAGCCAGTGTTTCTTTTCTTCAGTGAATATATAAAAGTCTCAAGGTAATTATTAAAGTTACTGAAGTTGCAGCATTTTTATCTAAAGAAAACTGCTCCCTAGCAATAAAAATAAATGGACAAAACAGACGTTTTAAATTTACTCTGAATGCCAACAGTTAGTCACAGCTACTGCCAGTGGCAGAGCGACAGCTGTATGACTTGAAAAACAGAGTGCTCTTTAGAACGTGCAGTCCACGCGTATTTCAAACGATGAGCATGCTCGTGCTTTGTCACCTGACAAAAGAAAACTCCATCTTTCAGCATTTATAGGTGGCATACTATGCCAAATATGGCCAAACCCTTTCAGCTCCTCAATGCACGGCGTGTAAAGCAGAGAACACCACTTGCTGTCTCAATTCTCTCTCAGTGGCAGGATCGTAAGGGGAAGGGCTCAGAGAGGAGAACAGAGGGGAAAGCTGCGAAAGAGAAGCACATGTACAACTGCTATCTTGAAGGATATTTGTTACCTTTGAGTGAGACCAGTCGAGGACCTCAGAGCCCTTCATGCAAACAGTCACTATAAAATGACCCCAGGAACATCACATGCTTTAGCGATAGCACAGCATTTGATGAAAACATGGATGGAGCTTTCTATAGAAAATGGCAATGTAGACATTCGGGCCCTGGTACGAAAGCACGCAGAGCGGCAGGCACACAAAGTGATCAAAATTCTAAAGTTCCAATTTCAAGCACATGAACAAGATCTGTAGTAACAACAACTGTATTTCACTGTGTTTATTTAAAAAATGCATAAACTACCACAATAAAAAAAAAGATTTTTTAAAAAATGTGTTATCAATTGGCATTCACATTCATTGGCCTTAAAGAAACAAATATGTGTACGTGTATGTATACACATACATTTGTTCCTTTACTCTGCAAACATATATAAAACTTAGGTGCAGAGACACCTGAGAACTTGACAGAGAAAATTCCCTACTCTTCCATTCCATTGCTCTAAATGCAGCAACTGCTTTTTACACCAGTGGCTTGCTCTTTTGTAGTAACAATAGTTACTCAAGAAGTCATTATGATTAAAAATAAGCACATTCAGAAGCACAGTTAGGATTTGAATCTTTGTCAGCCTTGAATTCTTCACATCACTAGAAGGTTTGCATGTGTGTGAATTCTTTCAGCCCAGACAGCGAAGTCCCTACTGTAGAGAATTATGCACAAACTATTCTAAGTGAAGCTAAAACAGCAATGGATCTTCTCTTGACTCCCACAGTAGCGACTCGAATTTGCATGGGTTAACATTAATTTACCCAGTTTGTCTGGGCAAAAGCATCCCAGCAAATAGTGCAAAAGTAGCAGAGGAGGTATGTTTCATTCTACATTTGCAAGGCAAACCAAGGACCCTGTTAAACAACCACTTAGAGAAGAACGCTTGAACGTTTCTTTTTTTTCTTTGAAGAACCTACTTTGCACATTTAGTGTGCTTTTCTGCATAATTCACACATGCAAGAGCTGCAGCACAGACCATCTGAATATTCAGATGAGTTTCATATTGTAGAGTTCCAGATGTTATTATCAAAATTAATATATCTTTTTGTATCTGTAAAGTCCATTGTAAAGGCACCTCAACCAAAACGACAGGATAGAGGGGTTAAAGAAGAAAATCGAAAAAACCTCTGCACAAGCACCTCCTTCCACCCAGGAAAACACTTTGTCTGAGGGCCTCCTTTCTCAGCAATTTAAAACTGGCATGAATTGCCTTTGAGGAATCAGCCTCAAAACTACTGGCAAAGGAAATACACAGAGCCTAATTGTTACAACACTGTAAAGAAACATTGGATTATCCTTTTGCTCCTCTGTAAGCAACCTCCTCCTTTGAGATCATGCTTTTATTTCCCAGAGTTTTGAAAGTTTCCTTGGTTACCAGAAATGGTTTGAAAATATCATGACTGCTTCAGCAACACACACTGCTTTACCTTTAGATTTGTACCATCCTATGCAAAGTATAAATTTTTCCTGAGCTTGCACCATTTACTAATTCACAAGACCTAGCAGAACGACTACAATCAACACTCAGTGCCTAAGTAAAGCTCAGCCCATTACACCACACGTGTTTTTTTCAAAAAACATTCTCATTTGCAGGTATAATACTACAGGTATTGTTTAAAGCACGCTTCTTCACAGATCAGTCGTCACTTTGGCACTGCAAAACTCTCATTCAACACAAAATTTTTCTAAGTGTAGGTGAAGAAGCTACTATTTTCCTAGAAACATGAGCATGTAAGAGGCCACTTTTTCATGAAGAGTGAAGTCAGTAGGTAAACAAACAAAACAGCTGAGTACAAGAAAAAGCATCAAGAGCAAAGGACATTTCTAGGCATGAGAGAAGAAAAGCAGTAAATTATTGTAAACTGAACAAACACAAAACCAAACCTACAACTTTGTGGAATGTAATTTGGAATTCAAATTTATGGATCTGGTTTTGAATTTGTTTTAACACTTCAGGATTAAGGTTACATTATTCCACCTCAGACTATAGTGAAACATGTTCTCATACTGTATCTTTTTAGCCTCCTTCTCAACAGACATATTTTACACCACTTGCTTACTCTGAACATTAGGATAAAAATCACTCTCCTTTTAAATAAAACAACTTCAATCACACCATTCATGTGAATAAAGCAGAGGATTAGGACATTCCGTTTATTCACACACAGACATCTCCAGTCACATAAGAAAGAACTGTAGTTACAACATTTACAACAGCATTTTCCTTTAGGTACAAAAAAACCACATGAAGATAAACGCAAAGCAACCTGCCCTTAACCCATATTTACATTTTTTCCAGTATTGCTCCCAAATGATTTGCTAATCTATTTCATAGCTAATACTTTTCATGTATTCAAATATTTCTAAGTAATAAACTCTGACGTACTTAATTGAAATGCAGAAGAGTAACACTGAGAAAAATAAGGTAAAATAGACACTGATTATATACTTTACATGATGAAAATGCACTGTAAGATCCAGTTCCAATACAACAATCAGGTCAGGGTTCAAGATTTTCTGGACAGATGGTTAACTTAAAACACACTGACCCCCTATCAGACTGGATTAGTGCCAACAGCACTCAGCCTTTCCTACAGAAAGTGGGTCAGAGTAGGTTTTATTCAAGTGCTTTGATTTGATGCATCACAATTTCCAAACAACTTACTAAAACCTGTTAGATTAATATATTTCTATATTCTTATATAGAAAACGGGACTCCTTCTTGGACATCACACTTACCTTCACATTTCTCTAGGATCTGGACAGTTTCACCTAGTTCCAGGACCAAGCCTTGCGGTACAGCTCCTCGGAAGCTGCATATCACTAGAGGGTGGGGAAAAACAGAGAGAGACATATGAGGGTTGAATCTTTGTGTGAATTTTTCTTCTAAGCATAGCATTTAGCTCACTCCTTACATAAAAATAGCTATTACATAGCTGCCCAGAAAACCTGCCAGCCAACTTTTCCAACCAATATCTTTATTTCAGCCCTTATCAGAAATTAAGCTCAGCAGCCACATGAAAGCGGTGCTTTTAAAAAGATTTTTGAATTAAGCAAGGTTTATAATCACTTTAATCACCAACCCCTGATTCATATTGCATACAAAGATTTCCTCGTCTCACAATTCTTACTCTACCGCACAATTCATCAATGGAACAAGCAGTCCTGGCTGCAAAGATTATAATAGGAAGTCAACTGCAGGAATCACTCTCCTCAAAGTTGAAACTATTTCAAGTACCATTTGTGCAACTAATACACTGCAAAAAATCCTATGTTACCACACATTGTTATATTTAAGTGTGTGTATATATATATTAAAAAAATACGTAAGAATCTGTACTTTTCTAAGCACTAACATGACATACATCTTAAATATTTTTCTAGGTATCTTTAGTGTTCATTAACCATGAAAAATAAGAACCCATCTTAATGTTTCAGAAAATATGAATACAATCAAAAAACTACTAAATGAACCTCACTTTTAAAAATAAATTTTAAAAAAACTATCATAGTGTATATGGTATATTCTTTAACCATAGTTATCAAAATAGAACAGGGACATGGACATGTGTAGTTACCTGAAACATGACATGTCAAAACAAAGGATGAATTGCAAACAGGGTCTGCCCGCCCCCAGTCCCACCATGCCTGCTCGCCAGCATTTAAAAACTCCCTCAGGCACAGATGTAATTTAATCATTCGAATGCCTTGTTCTGAATAAATACATGCTCAGACACAGAGTACGCCCCACTATGTCACCTACACACACTCTGGAGCACTGTGAGTGCCATTCCATGAGTTGGAATAGTGACCTCCAGTGGGCATCGCCCTTTTTGCCAGTTTAAGCCTTTAAACGCGAACACTTAGGCTATGGTTGAGGTGTTCCCGTGGGATGGAGACCCATTTTGCCTCCTCCCTGACCATCTTTTTATGTCAAAGCCACAGAATCCCTTGTGACTAAAGCCTCTCTGTGCAGAACTTAAAGAAGTTAACCAGACAGTCTGAAGTCCAGGGGAAGAACATCATGGAAACCAAGACTATCATCTGCCACAAGGTGTGTTTCTGGAACCCTGAATTTCCAAGAAATAATGAAAAAAGCATGGAAAAAAAAACTTCCACCAAAATAGAACACGGTTTCAACCACATATACAGACTTCATAAAGGGCAAGAAAGAAACTATGTACACCAGGCAAACACCCACCCACACACGAGAGTAATATGAGAAAGACTTTGAATCGAAATCTGAAGAGAACCAAACTGCACCACATTTGCTCTTCCACGGTGTGACTCAAAGCAGTGTTTAATTAAAGAAGAAAAAATCAGGGATTCCATCAAACCTAAACTGTTCCCTCAGCTCATACAGCCCAGCAGAAGTCACTGCTGGTTGAATGAGGTTTTAAATTCTTGTTTACTGGCTCGGACTGGAGTAATGCAGACAACATAATCCAAGAAAAACATTAAGCTTGTCAGCATTCTGCATTCATTTTTCACCAATGAAGAAATCATAAATATGGACTTCAACCAAAGAAAAACTACTTAATGCATCTCCCAAAGGGCAGGAACACTGACAATTGCCAAATGCTCAACTGGCAGGCCACAATCAAACCTCTAATGGCTTCTCCTTACCACTCCAGTATTTTACATAGCAGCATCCTTTAAATTCAGAAAGTGTTTGCTTTTTTTTCCTAATAGGTAATTTTACCAAAACAAGATGGCATAAAAATAAAATATTTTTAAGTTATTTTGCAAAATACAGTCCTATATTAAACATGACTTTTCTGTTCAGACCAGCAAAAATACGAAAAAATTCAAATACGTCTCAAAACCACAAGATTTTAAAAATCCTGAGTGAAAAGCTACTATTGAAAGCACCAGAAAAATGGAGAAATGTTAATATAGTAACAAGATACATTCATTTACAAGAGCAATTCTAGATACACCATTATTAATGAAAATTAATATATACATGATAACATTAAATCCAATTTCCAGGCCACTTTCAACTTTTCTGAATGTGCCAAGATTATCGTGACACAGAGGCACCAGTGATGGCACACGTGAGTATTAGTGGTTGTGGACCAAAGCGTAGCTTCAATTGTGGAGAGATTTATGAGCGACTGGTTTTACTCAGCTGAGTCCAACAAGCAATAGTTAGTCTGAAAAACACTGCACGTTAACACTGCATCAGAAGTTCTGAATTAGCAAACAACAGCTGGCCTCCTCTGACAGTTATCTACTATATGAAAACTACGGAATAAAGGATGCAACCAGGAAAGAAACTGGACTTGATGCAACTGCTAGTTCTCTGGTCATCAGATACTTGCCTATTATGTAACAAGAAAAAGTGAGCTTGGAATGAAAGCTAAAGGAAAGGTACCAGGAAAAGGTTTTTTCAAGTGCTGATACAATAAATTTAAAAAATACGGCAAATTACAATGACTTTAATGTATTTACTCTTACAAGAAGTAATTCTAATAGTCTGTTAGTTTATAGACGGAAACTGTTCATTTATAAAAGGATTCTACTGGTCACACAAAGAAAATCTGATCCAAGGACTCTACTGCATCAATATGTAATCAGCTCTTTAGAATTCAGAGTACTCTATTAATAAGATAGCCAAAGCTCTCTTCTTAGGTCTACTTCAGTCAAAAAGAATAAATAAACAAAAATCACAGAACAGAAATTCACTGATGCCATCAGCTACTATCTGGATGATCATTCTCAATCAGAAAATAAGTTCTCAGACAAAAATAACATCCACCTTATGTTCCTCATTCTTAATACGGCCACACAAAATCTTGTTCCTTCATTGATAAATCTGTAGTCCTCAATAACTACGTAAATCTCTTCTGTTTGACAGTTTTAATAATCAATAGGGTATGTGAACAGCAATATGGGTATTTTTAAAATAACAGAACCCGAATCTCAAGAGCAGTTGATTTTCCAGCCACACTAAACTAAATGAAAGTCAGGAAAAACTAAAGAACTCATGTAAACTGACCAAATACACCAAACCATATCTTGCTAACACTGTTCAAGAAGAACACAATTTAACATCTCTGAAATAGAAAAGAATGGTAAGAATAGCTGCTGATTATGACAGAATCCCAGAAGTTTGAGGCTATTTTATAGTCTGATGTATGATTCCAAAGGTCACAGCCAAAGTTATGGATGTTCCTTGTTTGTTAAGCTAAAAATGCATTATGCCACACAATCTTATTTATGAAGTCACTGTTAGGGACACAATTCTTCTTAGCAGTATTATTTGAAAAATATGAACACAAACATAAAGAGGAAACATGGAATAATTTAACCATTCCAGGGAAAAATAATTTACAGAGAGAACTCCAACAACTGACTTCAGTCCTTCCCAGAGAAATTCTTCATCGCATGCGATCATCTACAAACTGTCCATCCATCAACAAGTCTCCACCACTTCTTACAGGAGTCACCAGAACACAGAACAACGCATCATCGAAACAGGCATACAGCCAAGCTTTTACCCACCCATTAACAAGTCCAAACGATCCCTCTTGGATTCTAGGATGGACTGCTGAAATATTTAACATCTATTTTCAGATACCAAACTCCCCTTGCCATCATTCAGGTCTATAAGGAGGTCACTGTTCCCCCTCATGAAGCGGAGTTTCAGCCAGCAGTTAAACCCAGCATTCTGCCAAAGAGGAATGCTTTGAAAAAGGCATTTTCAGGAATCATCTCCAAATAACAGGTTCCTTTTACGGTGATACTTGAACTGTAACAAAGCAGGACGCAGCAAAAGAAACTCTTCCCTCTGCACCTCTGTAATTTACTAATGAGAAAGGCACAAACTAGTCCACGTGGGCAGTTACTCTCAAGCTTTACCAGACAGTATGAAGGCATTGGGGGGGAACAACATATAAGAACAGAAGGAATTGGAATAAAAGATTGGAAAGCCAAAGATCCAGGAGAGGACAGACTCAGAAGTGTTTTCCTTGCCTATGGACATGCCCTGACACAGCATAAGCAGCTGCACTGTAAGTCACCAGCAGTAAAAGAAACTGCTTCAAAAGAATAAGGGTACACAGATAAACGTGACGTCTTAAGAAGGAGCAAACGCATCTTTGCATAGCTTGCTGATTCCTCACATGTTAGATAGCTAAAGGAGCTGCTTGCTGTACGGACAAAGACAATCCAGTTGATACAATCCAGCAGCTTTTACAAAATCTGTTCTGAAACAGCTCCTGTCAAAAGCTCTTGCAGAAACTGAGCTTGGCTGTGATAAAGTGGGAAGACATTTGCACAGATAAATAACGAGCAAAGAGATATAAAACAGAAGTAGCCAGTATTTGTGAAGACAGATTGACCAGCAAGCTCTAAAGGGATCTCTAATGGAGCCTTTTCTGTTTAAAGTATTTCTAAATGATGCAGAGAGGCTGATCATTTAGAAAAGTGACAAAGTTTGTTAAGCCACTCAAGCTCTTGGGGGTAGTAAACAGTTGCAGACAGACCTAAGAACCACAAGTAGAACTGGCAGATGTGCACCATTTAGCTCATCTACATGGTATGGGATGAGCAATCCTAACCTCACACACAAAACCATCGTCTCTCCCCTTGCTACCCACACTGAATGAAATCCTGGACTGTTATTCAGAGTTCTTGTCACAAGCTCAATGCTCAGCCAGTATCAAGCAGCCCCCACCCCACATCACTGCCGAATACTGTATTTGGGAAAAAAGGGAAGGCATCATTACCTACAGCACCATATGAAATTCACGGTGAACCCCACGTGCCAGTTTTCTCCTTTCCTCTTTGTCAAAAAGGACAGAACAGCACAAGGAAAGGTAGAAAGAAATGAGACAATAGATAGCAAGGACTACATAGGGCTTTTATACGATTAATTATGAACCAAGATAGGACTCGTCTTCCAGTAAGACTGACAGCTGAAAGGGGTGGAGAGAGTACAACTGAGAAGCTGCACAGAGAAGGTGAACAGGGAACGACTGCTAATCATCCCTTCCAGTACGAAGAGAAGAGCAGTGTCAAATGAAAAAGCAGAGAAGAGTTCAGGACTTCAATAAATAAAGTACTTTTCCATACAATGCATAAACTGTGCAACTCCTCCCAAGACACTGTGGGGGATAAAAAATAACAAGTAAGTCTCTCAAGTTCAAAAGCAAACAGGGCAAATTACTGGATGTGTACCACCCCAGGCTCAGCAAGCCCCTAGCCCAGAGAGCACTTAAGCCTTGGGAAAGCACCACATACGCTTCTCTTACTGTGCTACTGCACTGTGAACATCTGCTATGGGTCCCCGTCAAGGGCAGGACGCTCAACGAGACGGGCATGTGGCTGCACTGCTACGATCCCTCTCACATCCTTATTATGGAATCACAGCCCCAGCTTCTGTCGTCCCTCGCCAGCTATCTGTGACCTCATCTGAACACCACCGTGGCAAAAAGAGAAAACACAATTCACAGTTAGAGAAATGCTAAATTGGATTTCATGTGTGTCATTATGACTTTCTGCTGCCCACCTAAACAGCAGAGCTGTTTTCACTTTTGCTGTGGTATAATTTAAAATATATCTTCCTTTTGTAACTCCTTCTAAGTCAACTTTCTACGTGCCAGCTTCCCCACCCAGACTCACCTGGGTCACAATGCTTCCACAGATCATTTTTCTTCTCAAACGGATTATGACAATTACACAATAAACACAGTAATAGAAATGTGTTACATTTTTTACATGAACAGTGGGAAAAGCCAAAACAAAACCAGGAAAATGCCTGAGTACCGTCCCCCACAATACATACCTGCTAATTCCCCAGAAACATCATTTTTTCTTAGCATATACATAAAAATACTTCGCAGCACAATGAACTGGTATTGGTACCTGCCTTCCGCATATACTTTCTAATTTTTCAATCTATTTCTACACTTTGTACTAAAACCTACAAAAATATTTTGACATTGCGAAATGTTCTATTTACAATATAAAATGTCAGCTCAGCCCATAATAAATAATTTATTTTCATAAAGGAACAGAGCCCTTTTCCTGCTCTTTCCCTCCCCACCTTCCAAGATGTACCAATGAAAACTGGAAGTATTTATTTAAATGACAGCTGAGACACAAAATCAGTTCAAGAGGTTTCTGTGTTTACATTGTCCCGTTTTCCTTCTCCAAATCTAAATTATGTTTCTCTAACCATAAAGTTGGGCTTTTTAGAATTAAGATTTATTTCTCAAGTTTTCTCTTCCACAATAGACATTATTGCTGCTAGAACATATCTAATATGTTAAAACACATTTTTGTTTTTCTTTACCCCAAGATGCTGGTGAGGCCAAAATTTAATGCACCCTGTGGGTTAACTTTGGGGAAAAACGCACAACATTTCATATCATTAGTTGTGAACATGCCTTTTTTCATTTGTTTGTTTGTTTCACTGGGTCTTTTTTAGTTGCTCATTGTGTCAAAGAAACAAAAAGTTCTTAAACTCCTTCCACTGTAACAATCATCATTTTGCAAACTTTCAACATCTCTCTGTTTACTCATGGCTTCAAATGACAAATTTTCTTGGCCTTTGTGACAGTTTTTTCCAGTTCTCAACTCGTTATTGTTATCTGTCTTACTAAAACTCCGGTAAGTTGCAATATTTTTAGATGACACCAGCAGAACACAGACAGTGTTCCAGGTTAAACTATGCCCTTTAATTTTTATAAATGCTTTGTACTACACTCGACTTGCAGTTATTCAGGTTACACATCAATCATGCCCTAATTATATCTTTGGCCAAACTAATTTCAGAAAGGATGGCCAGGATAAGGCACAGGAGACGCA
Source organism: Tauraco erythrolophus (assembly GCF_009769465.1). Lineage (NCBI taxonomy): Eukaryota > Metazoa > Chordata > Aves > Musophagiformes > Musophagidae > Tauraco > Tauraco erythrolophus. Next base: position 18,789,654 of record NC_141476.1, on the reverse strand, counting down.
CAGCTGCAGTTGTGTTGTTCTATACCCAAATTATTTAGCTCCATACCCTCCCGATTTATAACCACACACAGCAGACACTGAATTGTCTTCTGTGCTACAAATGTCAAAGTTCTGAAGTCTCCTGATGGCATAGTTTATGCTTCATAGCATATAACAATATTTCAAACTCCCACCTCTAAAACACCAGCTAAGAATTTGGTGTTCACATTTACTTTGAGTAAACACAGACAACAAACTCTTAAACTGCAGTCCTTATAAAGAATTTCATATTTGATTACTGCAATTTATCACTATTATTAGTTAACATTGAATAAGATTGATTCATATTGATTAATCTTTAAGAAAATAACGTAATTACTTCAGTCTGATAAATTAATGTTATGATGAGGATGCATCTTTCCTTAAAATGGTTTTTCATATGATTCCCTGTATTAAAAGCGTCTAGCATCAACCAGTACAAGCCAGTTTTAACAGCTGAGCAAGATGAACTTTATTTTCTCCCCTGTAATACCTAGATGACAATACAGGCTCCATGTAACATAACTAAGAGTCACTGCAGTAAGCAAGATCATTCAGAGGTGGCTCTGAACCAAATACCTTTTCCTTAACAGAGGCTAAAACAAGGAGGTGAAGGAAGGGTATTAGAACAGAGTGAGGATGCGGCTTTCCCCAACTGGAGCCATCTGTGGATTGGAACTTCCTATAGTAGAAGTTCTCATCAGTATTAATTTTTTTATATATATATATATTTAATAGTGCTTTCCATACTTTTTCTCCTACGGAGACACCCAGATGTTTTTGAACCACATCAACTTTTAACATCCGCATCACCCCAGAACTCCACATTCACTTGTGCACCAGATGGAAAGCTTTTTTCAGTTGTTCAGATCCTGCATCACCAATGCCTTCTGGGAATTGTATGAAAATAAAAAAAGTGAACAATAAATTTCTATTCTTCTACTCCACAGTATTTATGGTTTTAGAATCTTCCAAACTACCTTTTCTGAATAACTTATTTTCCAAGAAGTTATTAAATTAACAGGGGTTAATTCTTCGTATTTACATATGGCAGACAGGGAAAAGTTTTTAAGTCACAGGAATATGACTGTGCAAGAAAAAAAACAACATTGATACAAGTTACCACACAGGAAAAGAAAGCTAAGAGTCAAAATTTAGCTTCACCTTTTTGTGAGGCAACTGTGTTGCACAATCACGCCTACGGGCAGCAAGGAATTAATACTTCCCAAACCACCCTGTACCTTCTGCTCTGAGCCTCTCAGAACTACAAACCTTTTTCCAACAAAAAGCAGTAGTTCTTGCAAACAGAAAATTGTGGGTTTAATAATATGAAAGACCAAAAAATAGTTCATGAAGAAAAAAAAAAAACCTTTGCATTTTTATAACAAAATTAAAGACCAATATGATTAAATTTTTGTGGAACTGCTTGATTAAACCTGGCAGCTTCATAGATTGCACAGTTAAACTCTGATGATATTTGACAAGGGAGCAGAACCACAAGGAAATTAAAATGAACACATTTTCATTTTATTCTACAAATACCTAGAAGAATGTTTTCACCTTCACAGTATACCTTCCAAGTACTCAAATGATTAAGTGTGGGTGAGGGTTTCAATTATTTGCCAGAAATTAATTTGAGACACGTAAATCTATTTGCAAGTTCAGGCCACGTTTGGGAAGTACGTTTACAAAGAAAACAGGGACAAAAACCAGGTCTAGCATAACAGGTCGAGAAAACATTCTGCTGTTTAAGCCACATGGACAATATAAAGAATTTAGGTACCAAAGAGAAGACATACCCTATCACCCCCTAAAAAGACAACACGGGGTTTCTGCAGGGGCATTTCTTGCAGAGTATGCTGGTACACACGCCACAGAACAGGGCTCTAATCCGATTGCAACTGCCAGGCACTAATGTAATACACACACACCAAAAAAAAAGATTATCACAAGCTGATTAAAGGCCATCCAAACATTACAATCGAAGAGTAGGGATTAAACAAAAGACACGATTTAGAAGAGGGCTAAAGAATTTTTTGACCTTATTAATGGTCTTTATGAACTTGTACGCAAAACCTTGATCAAGAAAAACACACTTCAGAATTGAAAGCAGTGTGTTACACTTAAGGTTTTGTATATTACCAAAATTACACTACAATTAAGTGAAGGTATTTCAGGCTGGTCCAGGAGCACAGGCAGTTGCTAGGCAGCATCTGCTCCTGTCAGAGATGCTTCTTTCTTTGTGCAATACAGAACCTCAGCCAGGAATACTGCTACCAATGGATTATTACAAGGCAGCTTACTGCCATCACATGGCATCTGCAAAGTGCTCAAACTGCTGCCTAGCAACACCGCCTCTTTCTACTGAGTCATACCATCACTACGAAAATATTCATGTAAAAAAAGAAACAGATGCCTGAGAAGAAAGGTGATCATTCACTAGCAGAGTGAATTATTGGTAGCATCCTTTCCCTACCCTCCAAGATAAAAATAGAGATCAGGCTCAAAAATCATGAGCTGTTTAAAATAGTTTTGCACATCCTGGTGACATGAGGTAGAACTGAAGAAACAGACCAAACCCCACAGTGTTGTCCGCTGCCTTACCTACACTAAGGAACTGATTTTGAGCTTCTAGCTTTGCAGGCACCTATCCTAATTACTCATCCCCTTCCAGTAAATCTATTCCCTCTGCTCTCAGTTCATTCAACTTCCACGCTAGCAGTACAGGAGTCCCTCACCCACACATCATGCCCTCTATGCAGGAAGTAAATGCAGCAGTTTCTTTTTCTCCTCTTTAAGCAGAGACAAAGGCTAATTCAGTTTCAGAAACACTTCTCCCCTTTTCCAATACCTAACCTGCAAAGAGAAGAAAAACGCTGACCGTACCACACTGCACAAAGGAGCAGTGGAGCCATTCTGCACTGCTGTGTTCCACAGACTGCAAACGTGAGCCACACACGGCTGTTGAACGCTAGGAAACGAAGTAAGAAACTAGTCAACTTTTGAACATCCTGGGGGATGGAGATTGCACCACCTCTCCAGGCAACCTGCTCCAGTGCTCTACCCTACGCATTGCGGAAATAACGTCCCTTACTGCAATGTGCCACCGTGGCTCCCTTTCCTTTCACTGTGCAACTCTGAAAAGCATCCGGCTGCCTTCTCCGTAACTCCCTAAAAAGCAGCTAACACACACTACACCCCTTCTTATCCTCCTCTTCTACAGGTTGTACCGCCCCGGACCTTGCAGACCCTCCTCTCTCATCACATGCTCCAGCCTCCTAACCATCTCCCAACCTCACTCCTCCTACTGTGAGACAGATACAGTCCCAAGAGTGATTCCCCAGAGGGGGAAACCATCACTTCCATCAACATCCTGGTTACCCAGGAACGCAGCCTGGTATGCGGCTGGCTACAAGGGAGCACCACTGATTCATGTTCACACATGCCAAAACACAGGTATCACCCCACAGCGTTTCACATCCTGCCCCATTTTGCACTGACTACCTCGTAAGACTTAGTCCTCCCATCTATCTGCTAAGTAAGTTCATAACATGCCAAAGTTACCTTGGTATTTATGGTCGGTTTGCACATTTCCCATGAGAAGGAGGAAGGGAAGACTAGGGCAGATTAAGAAAAGTTATTTATCAGCACACCAGCTCCTGTATTAATTGAAAACTCTGTATTTCAGCCTATACTGTCTGCCACACAAGAACTTTTTGTGGACATGTGAAGACAGCTTGCAAGATCGCCAAGAAGCCTTTCAATCCACACACAGAAATTTTGACCTTTTTTGCAAACACTTTGCTACTAAAAATACCAAAAATTAAATATTTGTCTGACATAATTGAACATGCTTTTTTTCCATAAGATGTAAAGAATTTTTACCTCTTCTAATCTTGACTTAAGCAAACTTACATTATTTAATGCTATCAATATCATCTGAAAAATTGGGAAAAATCCTCTTTTTCTCTTATTGCATCCTCCAGCCAGGTTGAAGTAATTACCTTTTTTTCATTATTAAAAGAAGAATTCTGCCTTGTGCCAGCAACCTGAAATGCAGTCACTCCAGAATTGGAGATGGGGGGAGGGAAGTAAGATCAGAACTTGAAGTTTAGGGCCTTGCTGTGATGAAGAAATTTATAGAGAAGCCTATTTTCTGCCTCCACTTCCCCAGAGACTAGTCCATTTCTGCAAGACCAATGCTTCAGAAGCAATCTTCGTTAGGGTAAAATCCTTGGACCACAGAGATAACCAAATACTTACCAGAGAAAAATTAAAAAAAAAAAAAACAAACCCCACAGCAGATCAAGTTTGTTCATAATTCCGATCAGACCACACGCTCAGAAGGGCTGAACGCGAACAGCGTGCGGGCGGAACAGAGCTGCACGTTCCCGTGCGCACGGCAGAGCCACAAGGAGCCCTACGGACAGCAGCAGCACAAGCTGTTCCGAGCGGAACAGCTCAGCACAGCAGCCCCAGCACACCAGCGCCCCAGGCCAGCTCTCCCCATGCTCCCAAGCCATGGCCAGAGGAACGGCCAGCCACTGTACCAGCTGAACAGAACGCAGACGGGTCGGGATCCACCTCCTCACTCTCCTCACGCCAGGCCAGGTGCGCAGGCAGCACACAGCTCCATTTTGTACAGTGTGTAACAGCAGATGTCAAGGCAAAATTAGCTTGCTAAAATGTTCATCCTGCTTCACTACATGCAGTGAGAACGGACTGCTGCCTCTTCGGTTTATCAAAAATTGAGCTGCCAATAATCATTCAGTTCATGAGCGTTTGGAGAGAAAGAGAAAACACAAAGAAACGTCAAAGTTCAAACCAGTTTTCAATAACCTTCTTTTACAACAATTTGTATATTTTTGGATTATTTGTCCCACACAGGCTGACACTTTCTCACTTGTAACCTACACTCTGTCTATGCATATAATGTAGCCGCACACACAAACTTACATAAATGAGAACATGCACGTGGGTGAGGCGGGCAGCTTTACGTGGACACTTCCACAGGCATTTTTCTCTACAAAGCAGGAGATGGGTGAAATAGAAACGTCTCCTCCTATCCTCCCAGATCCAGACCCATTACTGGAAACATACACATCGCTCCCTACAGGGACTATTTCACCCTGTCTGTGATATTCTCCTATGAAAGGTTTTACACTACCTCTACAACTTGTTCAGGTAGACCACATACCCCAGCGACACAAAGGACTGTATGCAACCCAGTACCCAAACAGGTCTGTAAAATTTTATATATTGCTTCCAACTGGCTTCTCTTTAACAGTTCTTCTGGGTTTGTCTGGTACACAAGGCTTCATTTCTCAAGATCAGAAGACGGAAGAGGCAGGTATACTAAATTAACAGTTGGCATAAACATCTCATCACAAAGACATTTAGAGGGAAGAGAGAGGCCCCTGCTGTTCAAATAGACAGAAACACGGGATTTCTAGAACAGTAATCCACCTGCCACACTAGCAGGCTGGGTAGCTCATAGACTTATACTCAAAGTAAAGAAAATAAAATAATTCACCACTCCATCAACTACCTGCTGCCAACACAAAAAGTGTTAAGTGCATAAGCCTCTTTACGTTGTAGTATCTAGACAAACCTTTATTTTTGTTTCAGAGAGTAAGCGGTATCAGCTTACCTCTGAAAGCACGATGACCTGCTTTTAATCACTAAGAGTTAGCTGGCACCTCTTGTCATAAGCTTTTCTTAAGGCTTAATATCCAGGAAGACTCAAGAAAAGAAAATGTAGTCAGATGCCAAAGGGGGACAGGAGGAAAGTCTTATCCTTGTAATAAGTAATCACCTCACAAATATACTGGAAAGCACTTTGTCTGCTCAAACCCACAGTTATCAGTCCTCCTAATACCTTCAGTAAGTTCTGACTTGAGACTTGTTTAAATGAACACTAAAATATGTCTTAAGAGGAAGGAATTACAGCTAAAAAAAACTTAAGAGATGCTTTCAGGATCTCAGAAGAGATCATAAAGTTCATTTTGACATGCAAAAACCTGAATGGAGGTTTGATTTTACCATTAGTCACTTGAGTGAGACACTTAAATGTCTTTGCCTTGAGGTTCAGTGAGCGTACAGATTTTGAAACACACGAGTAAAAAGTAGTGATATTAAGGCTGATTCAGAACTTAAAAACAATCAGTGGAAAGACTGCTGTCAATTGCAACTGGTTTTGAACCAAGATCCTGCTCTATGTTTCCTTTAGCCTCTTCCTCAGTGAGCATCACAGCTGAGAAAAGAACGCTAAACTTAATTCACTATACAAGTTAACAAAAATTTCTCTGAAGCAGGAGAAAAAGTTGTTTCAGGCTCTTTAACAGCTGAATAATCTTCCAAAGACTTTCCATTCTTTGGCCAGTGTTTTCACATCCACATATGAAAAGTGCTCCAATTTCTCAAAAGAATAAATCTATGAAACACGCGTGGCCACTGATAACACCAGTTTTTTGGAGGTCATCAGGGATTTACAGCTCTTCCATATAAGAGCTATGTTCCAAATAATTGTTTAACACATTAATTAGAAAAGCTTGTGTATCTACATGTCATCGTGTATATGAAGACAAAGAATTCTTCCTCATTCCTAATTATCTCCTTTTTGTGGGCTTTTAAATGCCACCAAATATGCGGTATAGGATTTTCTAGATCACAAGTTCTGGTGATAGTTCTTAGGCATTTCCCTGATGCTTGTATCAGACTTCAACTTCTTAAGTACAGAATTGCTGAAAAGAAAGACTTTGCAAGATAGTGAGACTCGAGCCCAGCTGAGCTATGCCACTGACTGTAAAGGAAGAGAGCTACCTTCGCAAGACTTAATAAAAATACCAACTTTCCTCTCTTCCTCCTACATACAACTGCAAACCATGACCTGCACCATCGCCCCATACTTGCACACCAACTTCCTATGCCTTAAATCGCTGAAAAGAGAAGTGACTTTAAATTTCACTCTGAAGACTCTCCCTTCCTGTCCTACAGGCTTGACAATGAATTTAAACACAAAGTACACAGGTAAGAAACAACAAAAAATTACCTAAATTTTCCAAGAACTAGGAACATTTGAGGCATGTTGTCATATACCATTTTTAATTGTAAATTGTATCTGTTACATTAAAAAAAAAAAAAAAACACAAAACGACTTGTTCTTTGAATAAACATGAAAAGCCTAGTTTCCTATCAATAGATATCCATGTTCCCATTCCCTCTGTTTCACCAACAGTCCCACAACAAACTGAATGCAGTGCCATTGGATTTTTAATCTTCCACTGTCTCCACTGTCCCCAGTCCTATTCCTGAGCACTCCTGTCTACAAAACACCCTCAAGCCCACTTCCATGGTCACATTAGCAGCTTCCCCTTCACATTCCCCAGAAAGCAAACAAGAAAGTTGTATTAGGAAGAGTTCTGATGAAACCTTATCAATCATTCTTTTCAGCAAGTCAGTAGCTCCTTATCTGCACCACTATCCACAGGAACTCTAGAAAGTTCTTTCTTCCCCACCCAGCCACCGATTTCATTAAATCTGTAGGAAACGTAAGCCGGAGACTGCCAACTCTCATCATAAAACCTTCCTCGTTACTGGATGAGAGGTATTGTTAGGTGAGGACAGAAAGCCTGAACACTTAGTGATTTCCACCCTTAGGAAATCAGTCTAAATATAAAATCCATTCCGCACTGCGGATAAGGTCAGAGGGGAACCACTTTTGCCCCCGGCCTATTGGCAAGCAGCTGAAGTCCTGAAGATCTTAACTGAATACATAATACGGTATAATTACGAATAAATGGAGAACACTTCTCCCCAAACCATCGAAGCATCCAAAGTCAAAACCCATATTGCAACACTATCACTTCTTACTCGAAGATCACACCTACATTCCCATACGAACCACGCGATAAACTGCTAAACATACACATCCGATTCCCTGCCTTTGCAAGCAGTTTGAAAATCTGTTCCTCGACTTCATTCCTCCTCCATTTAGAAAGTTTTGGCTCATTTCTACTGTAAATGTATTTGTGGACAACTTGGAGATTTAGATGATCTCCAAGCAGTAATATCTTATGGATTAATTCTCATCCAGCTCTGCAGACCAGGTATTCGCAAGAATTACCACAATGTCTTTTGGGCGGTCTTTTCTGGATAAATGAGCCAAAATATATTAATCCTCTCCTGTAAAACTGTGTATTTAATCTCTAAGTTATCTTAGCAACAGCAGAAACACAGATTTACACTAGACTAAAATGAAAATTGCCCACTGCATTAAATGACCCCTCACTAAACTTTTCCTGTCTATACTGAAAGTCTCCAGTCAGGTGCATCTCGGGAGCTGCTCTTTTCCAGAGACATTTCAAGATGTGATTCATTCCTCGTTCAGCCAAATAACACATATACATTTCCTTTATGACCCCTGAGTGACAAATTCCTTTGTTCATTCTTAAGTCCTAAGGGTAAAAAAAGGCTCTTAGAGGCAAAACATTGAATGGAACTAAAAATCACTTCAATCCACAGACCACCTAGTTTTCCTGACTAATGAGCAGTCCCCAGGTACAGCCACCACCTCCCACACCAGCGCTGCACAGAAGGTTTGCAAGTACATCCCTCCGTGCCGCTTTGGTTCCAAGACAGATCACTGAAGAACATCCTTAGTCACCTCCCTCCTGCTGCCAGACAATCACAGTTTCTGGCAACAGGGTACAAAAGGGAAGATGAAACATAATATACGTCCCATAACACGGAACTCGGTTGCAGTGACTGATATTGCTTCCCAGATTACCAAAGCTGGACTTTTTCCTAATTTGGGAAAAAAACTTATTTCTCTCTCTCTGAAACTTTTCTTTTTAAACCTGTAACAAACTGTTTCAGGTTTACAGAGAATCTGCAATATCCATCAACTCAAAGCACTCCTTCGTTCAGCAGTCACCTTTTATGTAAACAGGTAAGAACAGAGCAGTCTGCCAAGAGACTTGGTGAGGGAAGGAAGACCTTTCCTAAGTCTGGCAGTCCTGTTTTTCCAAAAACAAATATGAATTGGGAAATGTGCAAGCCAAGGTTTAGTGACGGGGGAAAAAAATAATCAAAACTCAAGATACTGGTCAAAAAGCAGGAGCTGTAGTGCAGACCCATAACTAGGACGTTACGATGTTCCATCCTTTCTTAGTAAGAGCAAGGGAAACATTAGTTGTATGTATTCACGCTTATGGATTTACCTTTCATTGTTATCAATTAAGCGGCAAAAATAAAGATTAAAAATTAATTTTAAATGAAACAACAGATTTTAACACTAATTCTCTGAATAAACTAACAGGTGCTGGTTATGCAGGCAGGTTTTCCTTCTCTACGATTGAATGCATACATATTTAATATGGTCAGCCACAAAAAGTACAGGATTAACTACACTAAAAAAAAAGTGCTCCTTGCACAAAAATAGAGCAGCAGAAACTGATAGCCTAATGAAATATATAATCAGCTCTCACACATGTGCCAAATTTTAATTAAGTTATTTACTAAAGAGTTCTCTCTGCTAGCTTTTTCTTTTAATTCATTATTATTTAACACTTGCTTTAGTAGACGAATGTAACTAATCGGATCACTTTAATAAATGTTTTCTTAGAGACAGAGGCTGCTTTAAAAGTATTAAAACACTAGAGGGCTAGAGAGCTAGTTATCTTCAATAATTAGTGAGATTTCTGAACCGATTGTTTTCATAACTGGTCGTCTTGAGCATCTGTAGAAAAACTGTTTGTCTTTCAACAGTGAGTCTAAACTTTTAAAAGAGTAGTTAGGATTAGAGCCACTGAACACAAGTATTTAGGAACAGAACAGAAAGGAATTATTCTCAACAGTTACCAGGTGGTAGCTACAATAGCTGAGAAATACAATCAAGGAAGAACTTCAGTGTTGTTAGGGGAGTGTTTCATTTAATTATTTACTTAGAAATATCCTGAGCAATCTTTTAGTATCTTTGTTGCAGAAGTATTCAACAACTTGTGTGAGAATTGGGCAACACAATAGAGTTCTACAACTGTAAGCACTGAAAACTTCTTTTAATTGCAGCTGCCCAGGCAAAGAGAACATGAGAACCACCAAAAAGCCGCTGACGCTCACGCCAGTAAACTTGACGCGTTCTCTTGCAGCCAGATAGCTGCAAAGGGGTGTCTGCAGAGGGGCTCCAGCCACCAGGTAGGAAACATCTTTGCCTTAAACTCCTTGAAAGCCAAGGCAGAACACAAAGCCCTTCTATACCCACATGCTGGAGAGAGGGAACACGGTGTCTTTCCGAAGGAACACTTTCTATAAATTATCATCTCTGAGCCAACCGCCTAGATAAAACGACGACATGGATCACAATTTACTTTCACAAAGAGAATGGCATCAGAATTAACGACTTCATATACACACTTCCACTCTCCTTAGTGCACACGAACAAGTGCACACAGGGCCTGGGTGCCCAGGCATTTCTATGTCACCAGAAAGCTCTCTGTGGTATTTTGGTTGCAGAAGTAACTGAAACTCAACTTTTTCCCACCCAAATTATGTCAATAGAGACGTAAAGTCTATCGCCTTAATCCAAAGGTACATCAAAAACTTTTCATGGTTTAACAAGAGCACAGAGAAAAGACACAGGATTTTTTTTGGATAGAGAGCAGTCAAAATAAAAACAAACCACTAAAGCCCAAAGCATAACCTCATACCACCAACTCATGCCAAGAAAATTATTTTTGCACATATTATTTTATCTGTGAAATCAGGAAAACTTATATAAAAAACCCAAATTTTCCCCTCTTTTTTTTCCGCTAGCACATCTCCTAATGGTAAAACTTTAGGCTTACACCTTCCACAGACTAGTTTCTCCAAAATGCACAAAAATAACAACTCCAGCAGGCAATGATAGATCTGCTGCTGAAAACTAGTACTCCTCTCCCCAGCTACAGTAACTGAACTCCAGACATAAGCAGCATTTTTCACCTATCCTCCCTCTCTGGAGGACTATCAACCAACTTCAATTACAGGAAAAGTAATTAAAGCTACCCAAGAATAAAAAGAACTTGCCTAGAGATCACCAAAATTCTTAAGACTTGGCCATTATCTCAGACCTTCCGACATGTGTGTTGTCTGAAGAAGAAAAATCAACATCACAGGAATATTCCTACGACTACAGAATATTCATTGAAATAGCTCTTGTTCTCATTTACTACTCTCTCTTCCGGATGCCTCTTCTAGACTTGTTTACAACCTGAATGGAGATTTCCTACCTTTTCATCCCATTCGCCTGAGTAATAAAAAACCAAAAAAGTAGTTCACCTACTTTTCGATTAAGGGAGTACATGCATTTTCCTATTTGAGAACACGGGCCAAACACAAACAAACAAAACCCTGACCATCACGAACCCTGCAACACAGCAAAGAGAAATGACTGCCTAAGCGGAGCAGAAGAAAACCAACAAGACTTGAAAAATTAATATTTTTTTTCTGAAGCATCTGTTACAATCATACCAGCAAGGTGAGTACCAGGGCAACAGAGATGGTCTTTCACCAAAGGCATGAGCAAGTCTGGATACTTGGTATTCTCTGAGCATCCAGCTGAGAGGTACCAAAGCTTGTTAACTTTATATACTCCCAGTGACAGACAAACACAGCAGCAGCACTGTAAGTAACGACCTTCTTGTGTTATTTTATGCCACTCATGTATTGCCCTACACTTACAGGTTCTCATCTAACACACAGTATTTATTTTTTTTTAAACAAAAGGAATTCCTTACTGTTTCTGCTCATTATGAAGATATGTGGAACGTACTATGCAAAATATGTGTTGCACAAGATGAAAAATTAACAAAAAAGCGCTGATACATTTTATTGTTTGTTGACTACATGCTCAAAACACGTTGTGAGTATTAGCAGCACTAAAGCTTTTTATTAGTCACACATCAACTGTCAAAAATCCCACTTTAACAGTACAAGTTAACAGATCTTTGTACAAAGTTTGTTTATAATTTTTAAATATTTGCAGAAATTGGTCATCACTACACACTGAGGATATTAAAAATCACTACGAACAACTGGTAACTATAAATTTAATGAAGCAGTTAGGTAAGTAATCAGGGTAGACTACTTTTATTATTATACATGTCAACAGTTGTGGGGTTTTTTAATTAAAAATTAAAATAAACGAAAGTGAAGTTAAAGAAAGTCTGTCTTCCTTTCATTAGGCGTTAACATTTCTGCTCTTACCAGAAACGACGCTACACTAAAATAAAGAAACCAAACCACCAGTGACGACTCCTCAAATTCGAGCAGGCGAGGTTCAAGACGACAGCAACGCCTGATTTACCCCAGACAACGAGAACCACCACCGCTCCGCCTTCGCAGAAACACGCGGGGCGTTTTCAGCGAAAGCGACGCGCCAGCAGCGCTGCAGCCCCCGATCACCCCCGGCAGCAGCCGCTGGTGCCCAGAAGGAGCCGTCCATGTCCCCCGGCCCGGCACGGCACGGCCCGGCCGCCGGGGCTGCCGCCCGCTCCGCCGCACGTCGCCGCCCGCTCCCGGCGGGCCCCGCCGCGCCGAACAGGTGCATCACCGACGCCCCCTAATGACACCGCGCCAGAACCGTTCCCTTTCCCCAAACTCCACATAAACAAGATCGCCACGAACCGCAGATTATAAACGGAGAGAAAAAGGAACCGCGCGCTTAAGTAGATTAAGGGCCGAGCGACTCGTTTTGCGATTATTGGTGCAATCGGGACCTGAGCGCGGGCCGAGAAAGTCTACTTTTTTTATTCTTGCCGCCCGCGGAAAAAGTCAAGGAAATAACGCCAATGGAAACACGGGCAGGCAGAGCCGCTGGCTGCCGGGCTATGCGGGCAGGGGAGGGCGGCGGGCGGGCAGCGGCACGGCCGATGCCCTCTCTCCGCCGCCAGCGGCCTCCTGCAGCCCCGCAGGGAGAGCCGGGGAGGGGGCGCCCGCCCTCCTCGCCAGACCCCCCGCCCCGGCTCTACCTGCCGGGCGGCGGGAGCGGCAGCGCAGCCGGCGGCCCGCGGGGGCGACCACGGCCGCCCCCGCGCAGCGGCGGCAGCGCGGAGCAGCCGCCCCACCAGCCCCCGGGGTCGGGCCGCTGTGGGGAGCCGAGAGGGGGAAGGGGAGGGGTGGGGGCGGCGGGGCGGGGGAGGGGATGTGGCGGCACCTACCCACGCCGTATTTCTCCTCCTCGGTCGGGCTCCACATGCTGCTGCGGCGGCAGCCGGCCGCGGATCCTCTGGGCAGAGCGAGGGGAGCGAGCGCCGCTCATGGAGCGGGGGCGGCTTCTCCTCCCTCCCCCCCCTCCGCGGGGGCGCCGCTCCGCGGCCGCCGCGCCGGCAGCCCCCGCCTCACGCTCCGGCCGGGGCTGCGCTGAGGGTCCCTTGGCTGCTGCCGGGGGGCGGGGGGAGGTCGCCCCCCGCCCGCCCGCCCGCCCGCGCGCCCAGGCAGGCAGCAACAGCCGCCGCTCCCCTCAGCGCCCGGCGGGCGGTCGCCGCTGGCCCAGCGCCTCTCCTAGCGCGGCCCCGCCGCCCCAGCGGGCTCTCGCCCTGCCGACGCGGCGGCCCCGCGGAGCTCGGCAGCCCCCAGCCGCCGCCGCCTCCTCCTTCTCGCCGCCGCTCCTGCCGTCGTCGTCGTTGCCGCCGCCGAAGGACTCGGGCTGCCGCGCCACCCCCCTCCCGGTGGAGCGCGGCGCGCATGCGCAGCTCCCACCGCCTCTTCCACCCCCCCTCAACCCCGCGCGGCCGCACGAGGCGCGCGCGGGCGCGAGGCGCGGGGGCGGCAGCGCGTGGCCCGGGGGAGGGGGCGGAGGGGCGCGCGGCCGGGTCCCGCGGCGGGCGCCATCGCCCGCGCCCGCTCGCGCGCCCGCTCGCCCGCCCGGCGGGGCAAAGCCGGCGGCGGGTGGCGGGTCGGTGCGGCTTCCAGGGGGTCGGCCCTGCCGCCACAGCCCCGCGGCGGTGTTTGTAAACAGCGGGGTGAGCCTGACCAGCCCCCCCAGTTTAACGCGGCTCTGATGAAACCAGCCCTGGGCGTTTTCCTGGGATTCCTCAGCCTCTGAAGCGCCCCCAGAGCGCGCACTCGGACTGCCTCCTCCAGGGGGTCAGACCCCTTCTTCTTTTTTTTTTTTTTTTTAAAAAGCTAAAATTTAAATAAATAAAACGGAGAAAGTGAGTCCGTGCCAAGGATGAGGGGCACACACCGCCCCCTCATCCCAGTCCGCAGCAGAGGACACGGCTGCACAGCACCGCGCACATAGGAATCGCCAGAACACAGGACTGGAGCAGGAGCGTGTTTTAAAAACCAGAAAAATCCAAATTCAGACCAGGTGAAGGGAAGAAAATTCTCTTACCTGTTCCCTTGTTACAGCCCTCGCCGGGGATGTCCTTCCGTACATCCCTGATCCTGTGAACCCCGTTGTCTGAACAGGACGTTCAGATTCGTAGCTCACCCACTGCTTTCATGGAAACCGTTTCAAATTATGTCAAACAGCGGAAATTAAAGTAAGAATACTTAAACTGTTCAATGAGTTACCAGCTTTTTTTAAAAAATCAGAGAAATGACAGACATTGCTAAGTGGACAGTTGCAGCGTCGAAGGTTGGCATTTCAGTAGAATCGGGAAGCGCCGTCAGCGCTCTAACAGGTGGCACCACCAGCCCTTAGCGAGATCGAAATTTGTCTAATACTGTGACATAATTTTTTTTTTATTAATCTGCAAAGCTTCTAAGGAGCTGGCAAAATTTGTACAGGTTGCACAATGAACAGTAATCCAAAATTTGAAACAGTTTTTAGATTTCATCTTTGAGATCATCTTTCAGTTCTACTTTTCCTATAGGACTGAAATTTTAAATCCTCACAGCAAGTTAAAAGCTGAAACACGTAATTCAAACTTTTCCCATAACTGAAATTTTGATCACTGCAAAGTTTCTGCCAGACTAGTGATTTTTCTCCAGTCCACAGCTAAAAGCAGAAAACAACACTTTTCACACAGCATTTTCAGGAACTTTTGTAAATAACTTACCTGATGTGAAGTTTTAGGATTACGCTAAACTTTTTAATAATATAACTTCAGATGTACCCAACACTTTTTATAGAATATCTGTTCTATCATTATATAATAAAACAGAACGAAAGTCATCAATTTGCACTACAGAACTTACGTTGCTGTGGAAACCTTCATTATTTATTTTTTTAGCATGTGCAACTTGTGTTTCAACACTGGGTTTTTGTTCGGTTTTGGGCTGATGGTTTTTTGCTTTCTGTGTAGAGTGCAAACAGAAAGTGGCCAATAAGTAACCATGTTTGTACATTATTGATTTGGAAAAAAAACAGCTTATTCAATCCCACCTTGATTCATATTCACATTTAGGCACACATATTTACAATAGCTTCATTACTTTCCGTTCTGAGGCACTCCCACAGCATGCAGAAATAGCTTTTGAAGGGACAAAACCTGACAAAGTCATTGAGTTGCATCTGTTGGAGATAGGCTGCTGCTGGGTTTGAGAATTTGTCGTTTTTTTAATATATGTATATTTCAATAATAAATACCTCTCCATCTCTTACTAGTACTTTGGGAGCAGAAAACCTGTGTAGTGGCAGGAATTGGTTAATTCTTCCGGCTCTCCACCTCTTCATTCTACAGCCTCAGCATTTCACAGATCCTTCTTGCTGCCAAGTTGACCAGTAGTGAAATAGATACTTTTCCTGCTTCAGGAAAAACACAGCAGAATTTCTTTTTTATCAAAATACAACTATGTCTGAGTTGACTCTTCCCGTTAAAGTAAATACAGAATGAAGGTGAACTTGGGAAGACAAGGTGAGAACTTTGCAAGGTTATATAAAACTCTTGAGAAGGACACCAAAATAGTTGGCAGAATGGGACCCGCAAGGAACTAACTGTATGCAAGAAATGTTTAAAGAGAACTGTGCCATTAGTATTTCCTGATCACGGACATATAAATCACAGAATCACAGAATCACAGAATGGTTTGGGTTGGAAGGGACCTTAAAGATCATCTAGTTCCAACCCCCCTGCCACAGGGCCACAGGCAGGGACACCTTCCACTGGATCAGGTTGCTCAAAGCCTCATCCAACCTGGCCTTGAACACCTCCAGGGAAGAGGAGAGAGCATTAACAGTACAGCTATATTGATGACAGATTACTTTTATTGGAACTCTAGTACAGATTATTACATATTTCCCAACACTTTTCCGCGCTGCTGCTGGTGATACCTATTTTCGAACAGAGAGAGTCACTAGAGGGGCATATGACCCATTTCAGAAAGAAAAAAAAATCAGTGTATTTTACTGTGGAGTCAGGGGAAGGCAAGTTTGCGTAACTTAAAGGTACCAAATCTGTCTACACCTGTTCCTCTGGTACACGCATTCACCAGTTCAATGAGTCTCCTACCACCTCTGCGTAAACACTGATTGCTTTAGCAAACGCTCCCAACTTAAGCGCAGCGCCGAGCAAGCGTGTCGTCCAGGCACTGATCTCCCAGGCAGCAGGTGGGTGTTCAGGATCACCCCCGTGCAAAAGAGACAGACCAAAGCAAACCGACTATTGCACGGGGCTGCAAAACAACTATTTCTTCTGTATTTTTTCTCTCTTAACAGAGCTCACTCCTGCCAACCTCAATATTCCTACTGTTCTGTAAAGCATGGGAAAAGCATAGCCGTATTGTGCAGGCACAAACAAGAAATTCTGAGGGTTATATGCCCAAGTTTTGTCCTTCTGGAGCCACTTTTATTTTTCCTTATTGTAACGACTGCCCATTTAAAAACCACCACCACAAAATTGCAATCCAATGCCTACTTCATTACATTATTTAAATGTTTTTAAGGTTTTGTCACAAAGTTTTAAAATTTAACTTCAGCAGTCAAACTAAATTTCAAAACTTGCTGTAAATGTCAGAGCTCCTACAAGAAGAACTTCTGTTGGTGGACATCGTGGGTCCCAAACACTAAAGCTTTTCAGAGAAAAGCGGCCTCCCTTTGCAGAACTCTTCTGAGCTGCTGTTGTGAGTCCTCGTCACTAAACTTCTGTGTTGCACCATATGGAAGTAATGGCAAATACACCTCGAGACCTCGTTTAATTGACAAGACAATGAAAGCACTCATCACTTTAAATAACACTGTTAAAAGTTACTTAATGACCACTGTGTACAGGAGCTGTTATGTCAGAAGTATTTTGAGTTGCTTATGGTTAATCATCCTTATCCAAACAGAATACGCATTAATGTTTAGGACAGTATTAATTAAAATACATTCAACAGTTCACCTTATATCATACTATCTTGCCATAATATAGATGTGATCTGAAAGACAGCTGGCTAGGGAATGGAGAGATTTGACACAGTTTCTTTCTCTTAAATAGATCAAGGCAAGTGCACAATCCTTTCAAATGCTCTGCAAGGGACAAAGGAAGGTCAGAGTGCAGAAAGCAGAGAGATTCTTATACCTCCCTGCAAGCAATTCTTCCTCAGTTATCTCAGCCTTAAGGTATCACGGAACATATCACCCTCTTGCCCTCTCTTTCAGCTAAGAGCATCCCCACACTTTACCCTTTCTCCCCATTCTCAGGGCTATAGATACCAGTACTTCTACTTCCATTATTACTTCAAAACTCTGTTTTAGAAACATGGCCCAGAACCCCTGCTATCAGAAAAAAAAATCAGGGATAAATTTTAACTCCGTCTGACAGTCAATTTACTTGATTAAGTTACCTCCTTTTCTACGCTTGTGGTTCCAACTTGGCATGTTTGTTTCTTTCAAGTTCATATTTTCTCCCTGTTGATAAGATGGGTTAAGCCATTAAACAACTTGACTTTCCCATTAAATTATAAATTCCGCACCTTGCAGGGAGAAAGAAAAGGATCCAAAGCAAATACACTCTGTCACCATCTCCCATGACCTCGCAGGTCCTTTTGAAGCACCAATTGTTTCTACTTTTTGCCTCAAAATAGGGATTCACGTCTCGAGAACTGAGCTATTCTCCCTTTGATGAAGTAATCTTCTGAAACTTTTAAGCAGGAGGTCTCAGCTTTTGATGTACAGATCCAGATTGTATTTTTTGTCCCATTGCAGAAGACCATCTCCTGGATTTTTTCCTTATGAAGAAAGGAGCAAACCATCACATCAGGAATCTAAATGCAGCAAATGACAGCAGGTTTTCCCTCTAAGGCATTGCAGTGATTCTGCCCCACAACCTCATTCACTTAATTACTCTTTCATCAGGACAATTTTTGATTAGTGCTCAGGATCGGGGGAGGATTTTAAAGGCCATTATCTTAAGACTCCTTTTTTTTTAATTTTTCCATTCAGATTGAGCTCCTTATAAGCAAGTCTGCTCCCAACCCTCAACATTTCTCAGAGCAGCAGGAAAGGAAAGCAGACCCCTATACACCAGGCATCATTTCCAGCTTGCACTTAAGTACTCCGTCATCTGCTCCTTACTGAGTGCCCGAAGTAGGAGCTCATGATTGAAAGCAACCAACACACTTCTAACTTAATCACATAGGAGACATAACTTTCTGGTAATCCTTGGAACATGTCGATTATGATAGTTCTATTGTTCCATTCCTTTAGTACCAAAATCATTCTTTCATGCAAAATGGAAGTCAGCATAAAATATTCCAGTACATCCCCTATTTTTGGTGTGACCTTCAGAGCAAAGGTCATCGGGGCCAGAGGAAGAACTACTTTCAAATGCCTCCAGAACATTAGACGTTTGGAGTTAAGTCTCACCTAAAAAAACCTTCACAAAAATGTCAACTAAGAACAAATAACACAACTTGCCGTTACAAAAATAACATTAAAAGTTACTTTTACTCTATTTGTAATGTTGCTTGAAAACAAATTATATAACTAGAAAAGACCAGGACTTGCGTAAGGACAAGTATGGATCAATGTTGTTATGCCAACATATCACAGTTTGTAAGTTTAGATGTTGCTTGCCTAGAAGGTATCTGGATTAAATTAAGACAATAAGTTTTTTAATGTATTTTTTTTAGCACAAAAAGTAGAGAATGGGCTTATGTTTTAACACCAATAGCATACATCAAGTACAATTACCAAAAATTCACAGTGCAGGTGGTAATTATTTAGTCAGCTGGACCTTTATTCAAAACAGATCACAGATTATGCTGAATAAATGTTTTACTGATACTAAAGAAACAGAGTATTTTGTTCTTCATTAATAAAGAAGGAAAAGATTCATTTGAATCTTCATATTTCATTAATAATTAAGAAATTTAGAAAAAATACTATTGCAGCCTCATTCTCACTTATCCCTAACGTTCTCACTACAGCAAATTACCTATTAAAAGAGCGAGAAATCATAGAGCATTAATTAGCACTGTTGTGACAAATTGATACCTTTTCCTATTAATTTCTTTTAATGTTCAGGATATAAGAAACCCTACCAAAGTAATAATTAGCTCCTGTCTTATTTTTTGAAATGAGAGTTCAGAAACATTTGTGAACTCTTCTTGTGAGCATGCTTTTTTTTTGTCTTTCTTCATTTCTGACCTTATTATTTCTTATCATAAATTTATTTATTGCCTTGAAAGAGATCTCTTTGATGCTACGAAATTTATACTACTGAGATAAAACACTGGAGAACTGGTTTCACCACTCACGGAAGTGCAACAGGGACGCCATTCCAGAAGCTGCCTTAACTGATTTTAGCCATCACTTGATCAATCCCTAGCCAAACCTCTACAAGAGAACGCAGAGTTTTGTTGGTTTGGTTTTGTTTAAGTGCTCTGTCTAACGCTACCACTTTGTTTCAGGGACAACTGAATGCTGGTTCGTAGAGAACAATCTAACGCACCTCCAGGGAACAGTGGCTAAGGACTAAGCAGTTCTATATCCTGATTTACATCCGTTGTGTTGATCTGTAGAAAGAAAGCAGACGTGATTCATTTGGAGTCGGCTGAAGGCTCAAAGCAGGAATACTTGTTCTCAGCCTGCTCCCACTTACGGCACAGCCTCTCTGCTCTACGTGTTAGTCCCAGCAGCCTCGCTACCAAATGAAATACCCCATGGCTGCTGGTTTTGGAGGAATCTCTCCTCGCACTGTGCGGTGCAGCACACGGGCGGGCATCACCCCCCGCGCGAGGCGCACGGCTCCCGGCCCCCGCTCCCGGCGCTGTCCATGGTGCTCCCCCGGGGCTCGGCCCGCCCGCGCCGCCGCCGTGACGGCATTGACCCGCGGCTGCCGTCACGGCCGCGCCTTGCGTCACCGCTCCTGGGGCTCTGTCAGTCACCACCGTCCTCAAGAGTTCCCAGCCTTCCTCCGTCATCCATCGCTTCGCATCAGCCCCCCGTGGCTATTCTGGCAAGGGACATGAAACCCTACTGTTCCCAAACCTCCGCATTGTTATGGAGCAAGAGACAACTTGCTTGGCCGTGTTGGTCAACACATGAACTTGGGGACCAGCAGACTGCTTTACACCTGGCCATTCCTTTGACCTGTACAGAGAGTATGTTGTTATCTGGAAATAAAACTAGCACTAGCATAAACAATTGGAAAAACTGGAATTTAGAAGTACCAAGGTGGATAATTTGAAGTCATGCTGGACCGATATACATCCATCCTGTTTTTTCTTACAGGAATGCTAATGCGCATAGTTTAGCTGTGGGCATATTCCAGTTCAGTTTGGTTGATTACAGGAATACACGGTCATGGCAAAGCACTCGATACCAAAGAAATGCTGTTTAATGTTTCCTAAAATTTTACTGTCCATATTAATTACATATTTACATTAAAAAAAAATCTTATATGTTTAACTGTAAAATTATTTGATTATTTTTATCTAGCTAAATTAAGGACTCTATACATGTATATTCAAAATAAATAAATAAATAATACATTTATATTTTGATAGTATATAAATATTAGAAAGCTTAAAAATGTAATTTTGTTCAGATTGGAACAACTACAATGCAATTAGTTCAGCAGATACCCAAATCAAGTTTCTAACTGCTAGTGTCACATGCCCAGAGTGAGATTCTCCACTTAACAAGTAGACAATAGTTAAGTCTTCAGATGAAGAGCTTCGGATTCCAAAATGAATTTGAAATATAATCTCTGTGAAAGACATTGCAATATTCTTATGTTTAAGAGAAAGAGATATCTTCTAGTTGTGTTCCCAGCATGCCAAACCCACCTCAGTCTTCTACAGAGCAACCTTTTGAAACCTTGAATCATGCACGCCTAAATCACAACTACATCCAACGACAATCACCTGCGTCACTCAGGTTAACTGGGAAAAAAAAACAAAACCCACAACAGAAATTTAATTTAACAGCTTTGTCTTATGTAAGGAAACCAAGATCTTCTTGAACAGGATAAAAGAAAGAATATTTTGTTATCTGACACAGCAGAACAATTGGTGAGGTATATAACAATTACGCAGACTGGCATGTCCCTGAGTAAAAAAGGATGAAGTTACTGCAAATCCATCCAAATACTTACATCCAGCTCCGAAAGTGAATCAGCACAAAGTGACCAGAAGCTGATTCATCTGAATAACAAAAGCATGAACACCTCATCAGCTGTCACCACAAGGAAGTAATCAATAATGACACAAATACACTCTCCTGCCACAATGTAGTACAGTCAGACTGGCAAAGAGCTCTTTCTATATCCAGCAATCTTCTGCTCAGGAGGAGAGAAATAGAGTTAGATGACATCCACGTGCCTCCTCAAGGGTGTTGAATATTCACTTTTCCTTAATGGTGTTCTTGACACTTCAGCAACAGAATAAGTACCTTTCTGATGGTTTTTCACCGAGCACAAAGGATATGGATTTAAGTCATTCTCCCCGCCCAGCTCAGTGAACAACCCTCGTGTAAACCCAAGTAGATAAGACTTAGCCTTGAGCTCCTCAAGATGCTGTCTAGCTGTTACAGACATGTCAACAGCTCAGTCTGTACGGAAGGCACTTTCCTGCAAACCAGAAAGAAACGTTCTCATCTCATGAAGTGGCTGAATCAGGTGACTGAATCAGTCAGCAGGAAAAAAAGCCTAGATTAAGCAGGCTGTCTTCCTCATGGAGAAAAATTACTGCCTAAGATCATGTAGGTCCTATGTAAAGGCAAGACTATGTTCTTTATCTCCAGAACAGCTGTGCAATAAAACTTTAATTCTTTATGTTGCCATTAACGTACTAAATAAATACCAACATTAATCAACATAACTGTCAGTCAGAAGCAGAAGTGCAGAGTTCTCCACAAAAGCTCTCATAGAAACATTCCACCCGAAAGCAGGCCAATGAAAGAGGAAATTATACCCATATTATAAAGGGGTCAATGACAGGCAGAAAATCTCACACACTGGAAAAACAATGACGAAATAAGCTTAAAATGAAAAAAAAAAAACCCCAAACAGCTATGACCCAAGTAATATTTCAGCCACAGAAGTCTAAGTTTGAAGACTTTATTAAACCCATTCACTCCTTCAAAGGGAAGGGGAGAGCTGGAGAAGAGCTGGTAGCAGCTCGTTTTTACAGGCACACTTTTACCTACAAGGCATGATGCACAGCAGAGGATAGATTCAGTTAGAAGATGCATTTTTCATTTATGATTGATAAATTATCAACCATCAGGTGGATTACCATCAGGTTTTGGATTGGCTATGGCCACTGCAACCTTCCTACACAGCATAAACAAACTTGCCTATTTGTTTAGTAGTACTAAACCCAGCAACCAATATAAAAATATAACACGGCTGTCAAGCAAAGTGCAAATAGACTCTGCAAACAGATTGCTCACTAACTGAACCTGTTAGCATTATGAAGATAAAATTCAGATAATCTTTAATAATTCCATTTTTCTCCCCATTGGTAATAGAGAAGGATCTCCAGGAATTTAGAGTCAATATACAAATGTTTTACTGCTCAGAATTAACAATGCAAATTTTGATGCAATTAGTACATTTTCCTATTAATACGAAATCTCTTCTTTCGGTGTCTGATACATCTCTTATTCCCTACTGCAGTTCAAAATATTGTTTTGTTCTCAACATGCCTGACAGTATTAGCTTGAGTTGAACTGTGACAGCTGTTCCTTGTCACCCTCCAGACAGGATGCGTTCAGCAGAGATTTAAGATTCCAAGCCGCTGTCTGGGGGAGCGAACAGCAGGATTTCTAGAGGACAGGTAATCTTCCACTAATACTAACTATTGTAACCTGGTAAAATCTGTCGTTCACCCACTAAAATAAATTTACAATCCCTTACCAGTTAGTCTGGAATACATATTAATTGTTACAGTTTGTCAGCTGCTCATTCTATCACAAATAATGAAGTCAGTGTACGTATCTTTTATTAGACCACTTCATGTAACTTTGGGGGAAGAAACAGACACATTTTTGGATGCACAAGCCACTGCAGAAATAATGTTATTAAAGTTACTACCAGTGCATATTCCAGGCAAAGACTGGAATTTATTACACAAGCATAACATTTTATAGGTGGAATTATGAAATACAGCTTATCTCTAAAGAATAAAATATATAACTAATAAAGGAAAAAAATTAAAAGGAATATATAACAATATGATGCAAGTGAAATATTTTACTGTTGTGAGATTGCTATCTGACTAACTAATAATTAACCTGCATGTCTAATGCATCATTTAAAGAACCTGATGAAAACATCCAAGGAAAATGATAATGAAATGATAATAAAAAGAAATTACAGAAATAAAGTGCAGAAATATAGATATACTAGTGTCATGAAACAAGGAGGCAATAGGTTAAAGAAATGTAAGTAGCACGGACAAAACAGAGTTTTTCCGAGCTGAAATAATTTTGGGGAATGATGAGCAAACAAATGAGTTTGCTTGATTTTTCAAGCGCATTCTAGGATTGGATTTGATTAGAAAATTTTTAATTGCTTCTAGAAATTATATCAATATAGGAACTAGCTTTCCAGATAGCATTCATATACTCCTTAGCGTAAGAGCTGCCAGATTTCCTTCCCAAACGTTTAGTGAAGTCACATGAAGTGATACTATTGTAAATGTGATTTTGATTTGCAACAAGGACATTACAAAAGAGTTGATCAAACAACCTTGGAGTGAATGCACATAAGATGATTCAATTTAAATTAAATGGAATGGTAAACAAACATTGGGCTCAATCTTGATTTTTGAAGAAGAATCTTTAAGTAACTATGGTAACTATTTACTGAAAATAATTGGGCTGAAAAACTCACTAACTTGAACCTGAAGGTCTAGAATTTATTTAATTTGTAAATATATTACTATTTCGAAAACTTGCATACCAAGCAAAGAGACTTCAGTAAAAATGGGCTCCAAAGGAATAACCACCCCAAAGAAAGTCAATAGTGCAAATGAGAAACCTAAAAGGGCTTTGAAAAGGTATGAAGTTGGAAGAGACAGGTACAACTTAAAAGTCTAAAATGCAAATGAAGAACGTCAGAACTTCCAGAAATTATTTTGAACTAAATCATGGAAAGGACAATAAAATAAAAGATTTTTCAGACGTGATTTTTTTTCAAAGGCAAAAAGTGGGAATACATTGCAGTGAAAATGAGACAGAGACTAAAGGTGATCTAGAAAAAAAAAAACCCTTTCTTTTTTAATTTTCAGTAAGAGCGTGTGACAGGTTCGCGTGCTGAATGGCAAATTAACACCAGCCATTTGGTATATACGTGAAAAGAATCATGTGTAGGAGGCCAAGGTCAAAGAGTTAAACACAACCTAATTGGGAACCTCATGGTATACAGCTCCAAATTCTAAAATATCTTGATATTTTACTGTCCTGTTCTGAAATCAGAAATTTGTAATATATTTCATCTTTTCATTCCAGTCTTAAAACGAGACAGATTCATTACTTGCATTTAGAAGGCAGACCAAGTGATCCAAGCAACCATTTCCCTATTAGTCAAACGTCTGCAGCATGCAAAGTTCTCAAATGTTTTGAATGAAATGTTACAGACAAAACAGAAAATGGGACAAAATGTAAGCTTTATTTAAATACAACTACTTTTCTAGAAAAAACTGTATGTGTATGGTCATCTACAGGAAATCTACCTATGATTGAATGAGACTAAGCAGTACACAAGGTAGAGAAGACAGACCTTAGTAAGGGAGCTGACTACTTTAGCGATGCCAGTGGGTGTGGAGTCCCCCAAGGGCTCTTTCTGAGATCATATTTTCACATAGTATTTATATTAACAGCATTTCCACAAACCCCAGAAACTATATTAATATAAACTGATGGCAATACAATGTGGGAGATCAGCAGAAGATCAGAGTATCTTCACACGAAATGGATCATTTTAATGACAGAGCAATCAGCACGGGATAAATGCTAATAGCACAACATGGAAAGTCATGCTCTCAGAAATTACGTGTCTGCTATGAGCTTAAGGTTCATTGGTTGAAAATGGCTGAGGAGAGAAAAAGCCTGTGTGTGCCGATCACGGGATGGCTAACAGCTTGATCCGTGGGGCAATCGAGGGAAAAAAGAAGCAAGCGTGACACTAGGGTGAAACAGGGCGAATCTTTTCACTGCAAACAGATCTCTTGACCAAGCCTCAGTACAAACTCTTAGTTAAAACTTGGGAGTACTTTATGTATTAATATCATCCGTCTTCCAGCAAGATTAACGCGCGTACAAACAAAGGTTGTTGGAACAATTAGGGAAATGGAAGATCTATCACATGAGAAGAGATGAAACTTCGCTTGCCTAGCACAGAAAAACAAAGAGAAGACACAGCTGTTGTTAGGAGATCATCACCAGTCCAATGTCCATGAGAAAGACCTTGTTATACAGTAAAAAGGTTTACCTTGTATTAGATCACTGTTGTAATAAAATGAATATTTTATTCAGAGCATTTTTCCCCCCTTTTTTGATTAAATACATTTATCACAATTTTCTTTTGGAGCAAGGAAAAGTTACGTATCCTGTAACCGTGATAAAAACATAATGGAGGAAGTATCAATCTGCCTGATTTTTTGCTGCTGTAACTGTATATATATTAGGTCCAGGAGCCAAAATATGTACCCAGAATGTACATTAAGCTGTTTTTATGGGAGCTGACTTGTTCTTCCCAAACACGGAACATGACTGATGTAAAGAATATCCTCTTACAGACATTTCTGGACAAATTTAGCATGGTATTTCAGAAAAAATTCTGAAGCCAATATACCATCTACTTACTGATCATAGCCAAGAGCAGGTGTGAACTTTCCATATTACAAATATTATACTAGAATTAATCCTATAAAAATACAGTGAACTACAAGAAATATGTACATAGTAAGTTAGATTGCCTACACCACAGACAGACAGGTTGAGCTACCTCAAGTTAAGAAGACACATTTTTACATTTTATTCTAAATATATGTTTATGGGAATTGCAGCCTGGGAAATATTTGATTCAGAGGCCAACCAAGTCCATATGATTTACTCATGCAAGCTATAAAATTGGGACGAATCCTACGCAGGGAACTTTGCATTCTGAAGCTGTAAGACATCTGATATACTTTCAGAAATTACTTTCAGTAATTCAGATCTTTACAATCCACAGATGCCTAATTTCTCTAGGATTATTTGCTGAAATATTAAAAAAGTTTTCTATTTACAATGAATATGAATCATAGGAGGCTTCCCGCTTGATGTCATATAAATATGTTTGTTAAAATGCTTCTGGAACAGCAGCACTATAAAATTGAAAAACATAATGATAATTGTCATTCCTAAAATGCCATTGATGCTCATCCTGGGCATTACAGATCTGTTAAAGATTAACAGAACACACTGAAGATTTTACTACTGTTACTAGCAGTAGCTCAGTCCAGACAACTTGAATGAAGCAATCAGACCATAACCAGCTAGATAACTAATCACAACAAACCTCACACTGTTACATGTCTCAGTGAGAGCAACATGGAGCTTGGATGGATTCAGATGAAAAGGGAAACAATTATTTCTAACTAATTTGCATGAATCTAATCTTACCACAAAGTTTTGCATCCCTTTCATATTGTAACATACTGTGCCAACTTCTGATATCCACCCTTCTCCAAACAGAAAACAGAAAAGGTTCAGGGGAAAAAAGCCAGAAGAATAATTTGAAGTCTGGAAAAAAAAATAAAATCTTCCTATTACGGAGATTTAAAGAGATCAATCTCTTTAGCTCTATCAAAGAGAAATGTAAGATAGGATATCGTCAGTGTCTATAAGCGTATACGCAAGGAGATTTCTGATAGCTCTTTAAATCCAGCAAAGGCATTACAAGATCAAAAGGCTCAAAGCTGATGACCTATTCAGTCTGGAAGAGGTGCAGATTTTTAATCATGGGAGTAAATTGGTACAACTTACGAGAGGATGTAACAGATTCTTTGTTGCTTCAGCTTTTTACTCTAGGGTTGGCTATCCCTGGAAGAAGCATTCATTAGCTCAACCAGAAAGGATGCTCTTCAGGTAATTCTTAGTTGAGGTTCTTGGACTCATGTGTTTCGGGGTAGGTCATTGTTACTGTTTTCTATAGAACAAATCAGTAAGTACGTGATCCTAACTCAAACTTATTTTCATTACTGAAAATTAAAATGTATTTGTATTAATATACTAGCACATATAGGTCTTATTTTAAAATTACTTCACCAGATGCTACACGTGGGTTTTTATGTCTATTTTATGGAAAAATCTTTCTAAAAATTAAAAACATTTTTGCATCCTTTTCCATATAGAATTTCATTTGTGTGTGAGTCAAAGGAGAGAAGCCTCATTATATATCACCTGAAATATTCTAATAGTCTAAAGATAAAAAATCACCACAAAACATGGCTTCTTTGGAATTTTCATAGCCAGGAAAAAAATGTTTTAGCTGTTAGGATCCTGTGAATTTTCTTATTTTTGTAGTTCAAAAATTCCTTCCAGGCTTAATAAACCAAAAGATGCTGCAGACATGACAGCTCTCACTGGCATATTGACAGCCTATGCTTAGTCTCAGTGGGCAATACCAGCTACATTTGGTATTAAAGAGAGAGCTACAGGTTTATCTGTCCATTCAAGAAATGCAGCTGTCTGAATCCGCTCAGAGATTGGGAATGGCTGAATAAATCCTGGAAATGATGGCTTAGTGAGCAGCGTGTCAGCAAGATGGTCAATACTAACCAGTGAAATTCACGGATATTAGCAGTTTTTAAAATACACAACTCTAATGATGTCTACTTAGTGATTACTTGTATTTATTTTGTCATCTTGCTGTTCACACACTTGCTCTTTCCTTTCCGCCTATCGTCAGTCTTTAGTCCTGACTCCTGTGCCAAGGGGTGTAGTCATGTTCCTGCCTCCCTGGCAGAACAGAGCATGGGGCAGGGGTGGCACCCAAGGACTCTCAGCCCGAGACTCATTCCCAAGCAAATGCATAAAGCTGCAAAACACTCCACTAGCTTCTGCTCCAGCCTTCACACTCACCTGCTCTCTGCTAAGACAACCAGCCTTCCCTAGTCTCCTCAAGCTTCTCTTTGCTTACAGAAAATGAAAATGTCTTAATACTGTATAACCTCTAACAGCTTTCCTGCCCATGTACTGCTTTTGATTCATACAGTCCTTGAATCAGTTATCAAGTGGTTAAGACTCAGATGTTCAGAAGGTAGACAATGAATTTCCAATAAAATCATGACTTTGTGCATACTTTCCAATTAAAAAATAAACCCCAAAACTTTGTGATGCTAAAAACAGTCACAGTATTTTCACACCTGCATACTGGTGCCTGTTGCCAAAGGGATATTCACAAACAGACTGAGGGGGTTTCTGTGCCACAGCTCCCAGGGAACAGTGCATGGAAAATGCTCCACTTCAAGCAGCCTTTTTTGTTTCTTCTCAGTGTTGCCCTTCTGAATATTCCAGGTATATTCCTTCTTGCCGCACACAACATTCAGATTATGCTTTGTTTTTTTGACGATTCATTAGGTCAGCTGATACAGTAAATGTTTTAGGGGATTTTTCTCAGATTAAGCTGACCCCAGCACAGTATTATCAGGCCAGCAGTCTTTACCAATTACTTACAGTGCTAAAGGTTTACTGTAGCAAAGGCCTTGATTAAAGCGCTGATGAAAAAGGCATGAGCTCAGTGATTTGAAGCACAAAGTTTGCTTTTGTGTGAGACTTTCCAATACACGACTCCACAAACTCAGCTGCCTGTGGAAGAGAATTGCTCCCTTGGATGACCGCACTGGAGTCAGATGAAGAGCTCAGATGCAGGTGATTAAATCTGGATAGATGAATCTGGCATTTTCTTTCAGTAGTTATATGGAGCAAGGTAGCTAAGATTTGTAGGGAAGCAGCAGGCTTGGGAAGTTCTTGTGGTCACCAATGTACTCCATCCTTCCTCAGGGGTCTTTCCACTTGAGTGTGAGTCTAATGACTCCCATCAGCTGTAGGCAGACAGACACTGTTACTTAGGCACACACTAATCAGTCAGTCTGCAAACTGCTCTTCTGCTTCTTCTGTCAGTGGCCTGTACACCGTACTCTTGGGATCCAGGTACTTTATCTGAGACACAGTAAGAGAAGCATGCCTGCTCATAGCCTTAACTGAAACGGTTGGCAAGACCTTTGGTTCCCTGCGCAGGGAGCAGGAACCAAAGGGGAGAACAGAAAAGACGGTAACAAGCAGAGCTATTTACTTCTCTGATCCTACATTTCCGTCTCCAGTGAACTGCCTGGAATTGGGGCAAGCAAGAGCCTTCTCAGTCCAGAGCACTACTTTCTGTTCAAGATTCACATGCATACCATCACCTCAGTGTTCCTGCACTGTGAAGTGAGACAGGAGAACACCTGCACGGCAAAACAGTTGGCGCTGAGAACCCAGCATCTACAATGTACGTCACTTTGAGTGGGTCCAGCAACTAACATTCCCCAGCTGCTTAACGGACATTCAAGGGTGTTCCTGGAGCGCATATTCTAGTTTAGTTTTAACCAGAAGGAATCAATTCATGTGCTTTCACACCACTCAGTGACATGAGGCGAACTGCAGTAAATGGGAACAACTGAGAGACTGACTTCAAAATTGCATCAAAGGTGGATGTACTCTGCGGTAAAAACTGCACCTCAAGCTTTAAAATAAATGTTATCTCACGGCAGACTCTAAGATTAAAAAAAAAATCAAATAAAAAGCAGAGAACACTGAGTCAGAGTAGAATGTGAACTGGCTCCGACTTTCTTAATTTAGTGTAGAGAATTAGGCTTTGCTTTGAAGGCAACTTGATGGATATTAAACAAATGACATGGACCTTCATACAGAAAGGTACTTTTACCACAGTGAAGGGTGTGCTAGAAAATCCTCTCGAAGAGTGAACGTGTTCCCCTGTTCTCTGGGCTAAGATCAAGAATCAATGAAGTAGGATGAGAGGTTGCTTCTGTATCCTTAGATTGCAGATCCACAAAGGTATAGCACAGACATAAAGAGATTTAGCTGTCCTAGGAGCAGATCTAATAATAATCGAGTAAGGCATTTATCACAGAAAACAGAATGGTAGAATAGTAATTTACAATTAGTTACAAATCAGGTTAGAGATAAAAATATCAAGCTAATTGGCTTGCCGGGCAATATTGAGTGGGAGGACCCTACAGGATTTCTGGAGCCTTGGTTTCCTGTGACTCTGTTGCTTGACAGAGTAAAGCTGGTTTGTATGAAAAATGGCCTTCAAGAACCCCATAGGAAGGAACAGACACAAAGGAATTCCTCAAGGAAGAAAATCGCAGCTTTACTACTACAGGGACAATCATTCATATGGCTAAAAAAAATGCAATTTAAGGATGACTGTTTGTGTTTCCAGACTAGCTATAACAGGATAAATTTCAGTATGAAGTTCCTATGAAAAGGCAGTTTTCAGAGGCTGTGGTTCTGCACTCTCAAGTTTACTTCTGCTGTGAAAACTGATGTTAAAAACAAAATAGTAAAATCAAATACCTAACTTGTATAATTGCATTTCAAAATACATGCACAAGTAAGTAGGTGACTAGCAAAATGACCTGAAACTTAACCTCAACAGCTTTAAAGCAGCCTTTAAAGTTTTGTAATTTAATCTCAAAACTTGTTTCAAAGGCAGTTTCTATTTTTCTCTTGGTATTCCAATTCTAGCTTTGCCATTGCTTGCAATCCACATTGGCAAGACACCCCCCAACAGAGATTTTCAGAAATATTCACTTCACTTCTGAGCTATCTAGAGCCTGGGTACATATTTCAAAGGGATTCCTCATCCCCAACTTTGAGAGAACTTGAGAAAATAAAACCCTAGAATTTTCCAAGACAGACTGTATGGCTCGGCACCAGCAACTACGGCCAAGTTTTCCAAAATGCTTAGCTACTCTGCTGAATATCCACTATGCTGAATACTTAGAGAAATGAGCATTTATAATGCTTGCACAGCAAACAATCTTTTCAGAAAACCTGGTCTGTGACTACATAAAACTGATTGAATCAGTGAAGACTTTTCAGAATTGAAGCATATCTGTTCTGTTACCTGAGGCTGTTGTAAGCATTAATTTAATTAAATGGCAATAAGAGTGTATAAATGAGATGTGAATCACATTTTGGGGAGTATAGTTTATATGGAGACGTGTAGAAGAAAATGTAAATTATACTAATTTAGATACAATACTGAGTTCAGGCTGATTAAAAAACTTTTAGAGATAAAAATACTTTTAAGGTGCAACTTTAAGTAGTGCCTAAATCTCATTTAAAGTCAAGGGAATTGTATGAACATGTAGTAGCTGTTTAAATATTTTGTCATTAATTCAGATCAGGCTATCTGAAACATTTTAATAATATACTAAGTATTTGGTATAAACTTCAGCTCCCTTTGGCTCTCAACAGACGAAAGAGGAGTTGCTGCTGTTATAGGTACAATGCATGCACACGCACACACGCAGCAGCAGCTCCTACCCCAAGGCAATTACAGTCTACAAATATTGAGACATAAGCTAGAGACGGTGCTGTGATATACAAACAAAATATAGTGGTGGAAAATATCACATCAATTCCAGTGTATATAAAGGTTCATTTAAGTAAGAAATGACTGAACAGAAAGAAAAGTGAAAGGGACTTGGAATACTAATGGAGGCAGATGAAAAGTACCACATGGAATAAATACATTTGAGCCACAGTAGTTGCCACTGCCACCCAGGAGAAAAAGATACCAGTCCAGAGCTATAATTAGAAACAGTGTGATGACAGAGGGACACTAGGAAGGGACAGGATTCAAGATACGGAGAGCTGCTTCGAGTTGTCTGAAAGCCTCACTGTAACCCAGGAAAGAGAGAGGGTGAGAAGGGAGCAAAAAGAGCTATTATGATATAAACTTTAGCTGAAGAAAATTTAAGGGATAAAACCAGATGAGATTCCACTGAAAGTTTGTGACAGGAGTCCCCACACTGTCCCAGTAAGCCAGAGCAATCCATCTCCTTTATGCACGTCTATTTGTATATGGGGAGGGACAAAAAAAATACATTTATGGCTTCATCAACTGGTACTAACGCTTCAACTTGCACAAACCTGGAGTCCAGTGACATACACACAGAGTGGTTTTGAAACTTTCAGAAGTACATAGAGCTATTTTTTGGAAGAGATGTCTCAGCACTACACCTAGAGAACATCATTAAAATTCCAAATGACTATTTATTAAAAACTACTGAAAGAAAGCAGTCTTATTCCATCACTATAAATGTGTGTATGAGGCAGATTTTAGGACTTCCCTCCTTTGTTTTCCCTTAATAGCTGTGGTCAGAAGCTATTGCACATGTCTAGACTGACCAATTGCTCTTTTGAACAGCCAGCTACCATGTGATTCAAATTCCAAACGGAAGATTAACATGCTGCTACAATAAAGAGAAAACCAAAACATGCTATTAGCAGCCTGTCACTTATCTAATTTAATCAATTTGCAGCTTCAGAAGAAATGAACATAATCCCAGGGACACTGCCAGAAAGCCTGAGCTACGTACAGCGTTCGGAAACAAAAGGGCCATCAACTTCCTCTAATGATGTACCAAAGCTTTGATTTCCATGCTGAGGATTAACACTCCCTAAATTTCCCCAGGTAACCACAATCCGCACGCATCACGTTTATTTGTTAGCAGTGAAAATTACTGAGAACTTTTTCTTTACCTTTAGAAACTCCTCTAACACTATAACCACTTCAGCCACTTTGCACTAGAATTGCACCTTCTCACCTGCCTGAGCTCCTGTGTACGTGCAAATGTAATGAACTCCAGGGCAGAGCAGCAACGCAGCTCACAGATCTGTTTCTGAAAGGGTTCAGCTGCAGGCCCTGGGGTGGTAGCTCTACTGAGAGAAGGTGCAGAACAAGGAGTTGAGCGTCTCTTGGTGCCTGAAGTTAGAGAGGTTTGAGCGAGTTAGAGAGCCCAGTCAGCCTTTGAAGACTGGCCCAAACGCTGTAAACTGTCAGACGCTCTAGTTTACAAACAGGGGCTACACTAACTTCAAACGAGCACTGTTTTCAAGAGGCAGCACAGGACTGAATTTGATGTGCATACAACAAGGAGTTTGATCCAAGAAGTTTCACAAAACTCTAGGTTTGAAAACAGCCATGGTATGTAAACAAGGACCCAAGGTCTTCAACCCTGGAAAATTTCAAAGGTATAAGCACATTGGTTCTTTCTATTCTTTCTTCACCCCATTGTTTTGATGAGAAAGAACAGAAACCTTTCACAATGCCTGATGTACACATTTCTTGATGAATATATTTTTTTACAGTTTCACACCATGCATATTGGCAACGAAACAAGAAAACATTCAGAGAGGCATAAAGGAAATGGAAAAAAAAAATCTATAGATTGTCCTCCTTTTTGGGGAAAAAAAACCCAAAACACTTTGCTATTAATTGCAATTATTCCAAATGTTGGGAGGTTTTTTTGAACTGTATATACAGCATGACAGGTCCATTCTGTGGTATACTTTCCTTTAATCGCTGAAGTTGTTATTCACACATCTTGATTCTCCTGTCCTGAGAGATCCTTTCCATATGGAAATATGTAAAACCAACATAACAGCATTCCTGAACAAGGCTTTTCCACCATATCCAATTCTTGTTCTATCAAGGTCTCAGTCAGCACGTTTCCTGCTCATCAGTTTCCTTCAGACAGCAGTTACACATATGTTTTTGGTGTAAATTAGTTTAGCCCCACCCAAATAATTACCAGCAGAGAATCTGGCCTAATACATTCAGTAGATAAACTGTCTTCTATCAGATTACAGTATCTTCAAAGCTATAATTTATCTCTATAGTCTACAGTACAAGATAAGAGTCATACAAAGAGCCATACATTAGGTCTAAGATACGTTTTATGAAAGAATCCCATCCCCAACCCTAAAAAAAAAAAGGAAAAAACACATAAACATCCAAATTTCCCTTGCTGTACAGAATATTAAAGACTTATTGAAGACTTTACGTGGCATATGTGGGATAACGTTCTGTTTCATTGCAGAACTGAAGTGATAGGAAGAAAGAACAAAAATGGAAGATCAGAATTTTAGAATTGTTAGAAAAGTATATGATTTATTTACTCAAGACACTATCTTTTGGAAAAATCTTCTGGAAATCACACATGGAAAATAATTAATGCAGATGAAACAAACAGATGAAACTTATGTCTTTTGCCAGATATTACTGAATTTTTCTAAAAGCAGTATTTCTTCTCCTGCCGTTTTTGTGTAATGTGAAAAGTTTTGAATACAAACCAGTCTGTTCATTAAGGCAATTTAAATACAGACAAAAATCTCGTAGCTGGCACTATCATCTGCTGATTACAGCCACCTGCCTGTACTGAAATCCTCCTGTATGCCATAGCTACCATCATTCCCAACAATTTGTCCAGCTTCTGTTTCTTATACAAAAGTAAAAATAAAGCAAAATTACAACCAGCGTCGCCCCCCAGCACTCCTGGCCCCACAGCCAAGTGCCATGCTTTCTCATGTTCTTGGAAGTGGCCCACTTTGGATGAGGCAGCCAGTGGGTTTATGTGGCAGCATACGTTCTCAAGAGACACATGATGAAACACAGATCATGCTGCAACCACATTCACACCAAAGTCTTGTTATACTACCTTATAATGATGGATTGGAAAGTTAAAAACAGGATTGTTTAACTAAAATGAGAATTTGCAATGACAGAAACATAACACGCGCTTTCCTGTTAAGGAAAAATCTGGGACTTAGATCAGCACAAGAGCAGAAGGAGAAGAGGCAGTCTTCTAGCACAGATACAACAAAATGGTGCCAGCAGCATGTCCTCAGACACAAACACGACTGAAGTAGATGACGACAGCTTGGTAGCCAGAACTGTGAAAGATATTACACACAATCTTCCCCTAGTAATAGGGGAAAAAAGGTTTCAAGGTCTCTAATCCTCTCTAACAGAAACCTCTTATGTGCAAAATTCAAGTAGACACATGACAATGATAATCAAGGAAAGACTACACGGTTTAGAGCACCACACAAATACAGGAGGTATGTGATGGTGGATTCCCACCACTGCTGAAAGAGCTACAATAGCTTGAAGATTCACCAGAACACGGCAAAAGGGCTGCAGAGAAAAATACCTGCATTTGTGCCTTCCTTGCAGCACTGAACTGCCTTTCCAGACTCTCTGTTGTCCCAGCTTCCAACTTCATAGTAAATGGTAGAACGAGCATGTTCAAAACTGCAAAGGCACATCATCCAGTCGGCCACAAAGCCATCATGATCTGCATTGATAATCAGAGAGGCAGACAAAGCTATTCTGGCTGCTGAAATAAATAAATGAGACTCCAAACAATTGAAGGAAATGCTGATATTTCTGTGTAACAAAACCAAGACACCTGGGCCTCTGCCCTAGAAAAGATCTTAAAGAGCGTGGTGCACAGATATAACTCCATTTCCACAGCTTTTAACAGAGAAGAACAGATCTTTATGACACTAGTCAAAGGCTTACTCTGAAACTGCTTAAAGCACTGGCACAGATACACATTTTCTAAACATATACTACTGGAGAGAAACTCTTGCATATCACCATATGGATTTGTAGGTTATATATATATATTTTGCTGTTGGCTTGTAAACTACAATAAATTAGAGCATGCTTAATCACCTTCAGTTACAGCTTCTGTACTGAAAGTAAGTTTTAGGTTTGTCTTTAGCTGAAGAAAGGGATTAACTTTGCTTGTGAAATTCTGCCCAAAGCTTGTAAATGAAATCTGAAAACAACGTTTAGGGATATGTTTGTTTGGCTTAGATGAATTCAATACTCAGTAATTAATGATAGATTAAATATTTTCCCCTAGTAGACAAGAATCTTCATATATAGCTACCCTTAAAGTTTCATCATTTTTTGATACAGTTAACATGGTTTCAGTGACTCTAAGGTTTGTTCTTGGCATATGAGAATGAAAATGCTCTTGTTCCTAAAGAGAAAGCAAAAATTTCAGGGAGAGAGAGGAACAGGGCCCTATGTACCTTTCAAAAGAATTACATTTTTGGAGAAGAACTACCCACTAGAAGTAGCAAGCTCTTTCACTGTCAACCCTCTTTTATGTCCTAGCCTCAAGGAATAGCTTTTTATTCAAAACAAACAAACCCAAAATTTCTCTTCACAAAGCAAACAGCCAGAAACCCAGGAGGCTCTCCTTTTGCACCTCTTTCTAACCAGAAAAAGGGAGAGGAACTGGTAGGAGAAACACAAAGCAATATCCCTGCCTCTAAAAGGCTGCTGAATCATGTGACAGGCAGCCAGCTCTTCATTTTATCTGTTTTGTCCTGTCACATTCAAATTCAGCAAGAACATCATATGGTACTAAAATCAATATTGCTGGCATATTTTCATCTCCTCAAAAGCAACATATTTTCCACAGTTTTTATTTCAAATTTGACTGAATTATAGTTATTCCTGTACATTACAATCTTTCTAATAGCAGCAGACCTGGCAATGGTGCTGCAGGAGCTGTGGGATATTATATACCATTTACTCTGTTAGCTGAGGAAATCCATTTAGACTTTTATGCTGAGTAGTGCAATACTAACGCAAGGAGACATTTAAACAGTACAAGAAAAAAACTTCATTTTTCACTTTCACAGACATTAAACAGACTTTGTTTCCTTCTAGGACTCACTGAGGATTCTGCTATAAATGTGCAAAAGCAGAACTAATACTGTTCACTGAAACTGTCCCGACACTTGACATCAGGAGACTCAGTTTTCAGTTAGTTACAGTTTTGCCAAAAATTATCTATTTAGCCTGAATATTTTGATGCTGAATATCACCTGCATGGTAATTTGTTTTCTTCCCTTATAGACAGACAGTTTAGCTGGTTGTAACAACAAAGCTAGAGTAGGGAAAATACATTATTTTGCTAACATAAAAAATAAGTTCTGGCAACTTTTGAAAAGCAACCGATGCAATTTTCACCAAACTTTCAGTGCTAGGCAATGACCACGCTGCTACTGAAACCCACATTCTAATTCCATCCATTTTCTAACTTCATCTTATCTGGGAAGCTTTCAGAAGACAGATCCCACAGGCTTCTCTCTGCTTAAAAGAAAACAACGACCGCCTTGGCATACATTTAGAGAGCAGTCTCAAGAGAACAGGAGAAAAAAAGACCAAGAAAACTGGCCTTCACTGGGCTCCAAAGGAATAAGCTAAAATCTCCTCCTGTTAGCTTTAGAATTTAGAGGATCCAGAGTGAACGTAAAGGAATGGCCTCATCAACAAATTGGCTCTAAACTGAAGTTGCAATAATTTTTGATGCATAAAAAACTTTGCATAAAACAGAACTCAACAGACTGGTCACTCAAGTTATTCCAGTAATCTTTATGCATAAAAAAATACCTCTTTATTGGACTTTTCTGCAGGAATATTTTCATTTATTTTTCATAGAGCAAATTGATTGAAAGAAGCCTTCTCTGTTTTCTCCACATATTAAGCAAAATCAAACAAAATAATCCCGCAGGTATTCTTTATTCTTTCTATATATTTTTATTGCACTTCCTTCACACTAAAATTCAAATCTAACCAACTTCAGGCTGGGAAAGACAGCAGAAAGCAAGACTTCCTCTGGAGTCTTGTCATAGAAAGGGAAGTCCCAACCACCCGTTGTGAGACAGGGCTGGAAGGTGCCAGTTTGAGCCAGGTGGAAGCTGAAACGTCACTGGGACATCCCAAGAAAGACAAGAAAGTTTGATGTGCGCAGTTATTGACTGTGCAGAGCCAGTGCCAGTGGGCTGGAGAAAGCCCCAGTTGAGAACAACCACTGCATCGAGGCAGATCTAGGGTAAATTGGGGTGAGTGGGGTGGAGCTGAAGTGAGATCTCTCTAGGAAGACAGAACTTTCAAGTAAAGCATCTGTTTCTTAATACATCAAAACAGGCTGTTTTCCCAGGCTAGCAAGACTCTCAGACACGCTTACAAAAAGTGAAGAACAACTACTAAAAAAGGCCTTTAGGTGTTTGTATTTTAACCTCTTAGAGACAGAATTTAGGGAGAGATGAACCGTGCAGCTAGAAGGCAATGTTTCATTAATACTCAAAAGGACCTTCGATGTCGTGTCACACCCACCCACGTAACGGCCGTTACCCATGGCAGAAGGGTTAAATACACCTCTGTGAAACACACGGGGAAACGTCACTGCTATCGCCTCTTGTCTGGTGCTGGATACGCTTTGTTCTGAAAATAGCACGCAGCTAACTGGCGGTACTCGCCAGCACAGCTGAATTAGTCAGAAAAGCTGCCAGGGAGGTGGGAAATCTCCAAGGCTCTTTGCTTGCTCCAGGGCTTGTTCCACTGTGGCACAATTACAAATACACAACTGTGGAATCTGCTGTGCTGCTAGTTCTGAAAACAGTAGTTCAGGGTCTATTTTCTTTATGAATTTCACTCAGCACTCCCATGAATGCTGACAGGAACCGCACACGTACTGAGAGAAGCACAGACTCGTTTTTCTCCTGTGTAAAAGGATTTCGTTCAGATGCTTAAAGGTAGAAAAAGTTCTTCAATCATGCGAGTTTCAGACTTACTACAGCTGTCTGATTCTTCAAAGTCACTGCTCTTCTTCACTGTTTAGTGATAGTAATCAAATTATTATTCCATTATAGATAATTCATCTATAGATTAATAGATAGGCAAAATGTAAATCTCTATCAGAATGTTCACAGAAAGGATGGGTCATTGTAGCTGAGAAACCTATTACCTTGCCTGCAGTCCTGTCAGTTCTCAAACAGGTGGCCATGTCGGGTGAATCAGTAACTCATGGCAAGAAATTCAAAGATCAGGAATCAAGCAATGGAAAAAGGGATTCAGCAGATGAGAACTACAAGGTTTGATTTAAGCTGGCCTTCTAAAGCCTTTAATCACACATGCATAGTTTCTTTTTACATAAGTTATTTCGCGTATTCTTTACATAATTTTTGCATAAAATGGAAAAAGTTTGTGCATTAAGATATGGTAGCTCCCAGGTTTTTATTTAGCAAGGGGCCTTGGGGAACTGCTGAAGAGAGAGAAAGGGAAAGCGCAGGGAAATAGCTGCAATGACAAGAACACGTGCATTGAAAGAATATGCCGATTAGATTATTAGACAATTCTAAAAAATTGTTACTGATCATGGGTATTCTCATTACCTCTGTCAAAAGTCTGGTTTTGTAACATTACCAGCAGAAACCGCTCACATATCCTGTTCTTCACATTTCTGGAATTAAATCTTTTCTGATTCACCCTTGGGATTTTCCTCTCTGAGAAGTAGACCAGATTGACAATCCGTTACACCTGGGCTCTAGTAGATGTTGAAGTGATGAGCATAGTTCCTGAAGCAAATAACACCTATAAAAGGCAAAGGTTGTATGAAGGCAAAATGCATCTAGAATGACCCAACAATTGTGGAGGCTGCATATATTCCTTTCTTCTCTAATAGGCCATCCAGAAGAAAAAGGTGAAATACCTGAGTTACTGCTATGGCCAGGCTGACTAGTCTGATTTGACACGAGATCACACATGCTTTACTATAGCCTAACTAAGCCTCCACTGCCTGATTCCAGACAAAAAACAGCAATGCTACAAAAATTAAAATGCCAAGTTGCCATAAGACAATCCAAATCAGCCTTTAGCCAACAGTTTCTCTTTGAGAGGGTTTCATACCAGAACAAATACATATGTTGAGGAACTCATACGTTATGCCTATCAATAGCTAAATCATTAGACATCATTGGCTAGAGCAGTGGTGGGGTAACTGACTAAAAAGAATCTGCCTTCTTACATTCCCTCCAGATTAGACAGTGCCTTATTAAACGAGACTAGATAATGCTACTACCAGCTTTATACTTTGCCTTCATTACTGGTGTTTTAATTTGTAGATACACTCACTTGAATTATTTCATTGTTTCAGTCTTGGTTGAATCAGTTTAGTTACCACATTTTTCATCTTTGAGTAAATAAATTTATTCTTACTCTGTTTTGTATAAAAACTATTAAAAGTGTGGAAAACACTACATTTCCTAGATTTTATGACGGACTGTGAAGACGTTGGCAGAGGCAATCTCAGATAAGAAATCTCCAAGGCACTTGGCTTTGCTTGCAAGTTAGAATTTATTTACATCTAAGAAAAGTTATGACCTGAATGCAACACAAACAGTCTGTGCCTTTGTGAAACAGACAATATAGAACCATATGAGAAATAAGGGAATGATGAAAATGGAGAAGAGACCAGTATAAAAACTGTAAGCTGGTTAAAAAAAAAAAAAAAGGCTAAAACCTGACAGTAGGCTGTTCTGAATGGGAAAATGCTGTGCATGAAGATGATCACTACTGGTGTTCCTCAGCTTAGCATTTGGGACAATTTTCATTTAGTATTTTAACTAATAGTGTTGGTACAAAACTAGGAGTTGGTACAAAACTAGGCAACCACTCATGGGAGTTCCTGATGACCTTAGGAAAACATAGTCAGCTGGGTTTTACACGTGATTTTTATTTGTGGATGATCTTCTTTAAGATAATAATCAAAATAGATGAAAATTTAATAATACACAGCTACTAGTAATAAAATTTAAAAAATCACTATAAGCCTTAGCCTTACCTGTGGCAAACAACAGAGGAAAAGACCCTTCTCTTTATTGCTCAATCTAAAAATGATCCCGAGTCATCTGTTTAATGTGGTCATGAACATGGCAGCGCAATGCTAGGCCTTAGAGAGAAAGGTCAAGAGAAGGTAGAGCAGTATCAATACCATTGGGTAAGTTGCCTCCTTTGGAACTCCAGTAATGACTTTTTGTAATAATTTCCTGCACCAATACTGGTTTGAGAGACTAATATAAAAATAAAGGGAATTGAAGGCCTGTCTTTTGTAAGGAGAATAGAAAGGTTTGCTTGTCTAAACAAGGCTAAAAGAGAATAATTATTTTCTTTAGGAACTTTAGGAGAACAAATACTCAGACAAGTGAGGAGGAAATGAGAAAACAATGATCCAGGCTAAATAACATCTGCATCATGAATCAATGGACAGAAACTGGTTGTAGTAAAAGCTGGAATAAGATTCTTTTATAGTATTCCAAGAGGAGTTTCATGGACAACTTAAGTTTCTGAGACTAAGCCTAATGCATTTGTCAAAGGGATTTACACTGATACGATGGCTTATAATAGAAACGGCTTGGACCTTTGACCCAGGAGTTCCCTCTTCTCTTTATTTCCTTGGAGATTTAACACAGAGTGGATTTTTTCCTCAAGGCTAGCACAGTATCAATGCGTGTTATCAGACAGAAGACAACGTGCCACTTTGAATCTGATGACACATAGATGGAATTTTAATTATACACTGCAATTTTAGAAGGCTCTTAAACTCCTTTCAAAAGTCAGGCTGCAGTTTTAAAAACAGATTTGAGAGGTTTGTCAGAAGTGAAATATTTCAAAATAACTGACTACTAAGAATTCTCTAATCTTTATCATAAAATCACTTTAATACCAGTTAATTGGTAAATCCAGTGAAGATTTTCTGGCATTTTAGTTTTCCCTTAAGAAATGGTTAGCAAGGTTACACTATCCCATTAAATTCACTTACAGTTTTATCCAAATACAGCATTGGTCATGGTGTCCTCCTAGAGTAAGACACAGACCTGATAAACTTCAATTCCCCTTAAAGGTGTTTGCGTTTGAAGTGGGAATGAATATTTCACTCAGCAAACCCTCTGGTGTTCTTCAGATACAAGCTACATAAAATGTGATCTGTCATATGATTAGTATTTCCTGATATGGGGCGCAAAACTTGAGTTACGTGCCGCTTGCGTTTTCCCCAGTGCATCAAGTCACCTGTCTGCATTTTGGTAACACGGGACTTACACGGTTACAACTCCTCAACGGTTTGATTTTAAGTTGATTTTTCTTGGTAACTGTAAGAAAAGTAAGCGACATGCATCTTCTGAAATAAAGCAATTCATGATAGAAAATCACACTTGTTAAACTTGAGTTATCATAGAAGCCTGTACTCTGAGAAACTGCACAGACTAAACAAAACATTTTGCTGTACAACCCTCAGCAGGCTGCATTCATGAACAAAAAACTCCAAAGCCACTTTCTGTCTCTGCAGCTTAGGAACTTCACTGGTGGTGTATGTTCACATCCGTTCAGATAATAAAACAATTTCCAGGGGAGATAAAGAAGTCAGATGATTACCAATGTCATTACAAAGATAAAAATGCATTTTTGAGCTTGAAAAACATAATTCCAAATGCAGGTTTTGGAAAAGAAAAAAAAAGTAGTTTCCCACTAGGCATAGTTTACTTGTCCTAAGTTCAGAGCCTCCTAAGCATTAGAACAATAAATTGCCTTTCTGTGTTTTTATTGAAACAGAGCAACAAATACACACAAAAAAAAACCCAAACACAAAAACTATTCAGATCTCAAGTTATGGAAATGTAATGAACAGGCATTTTTAGTTTGTTTTCCCATCAAAACAATGAACCATGAAAACAGATTTTGCTTGACAGGGTACTCCTCTCTCTTGTCTTTTCCTTTTGTTCCACCCACAACCTGTTGGTTGATTTGAGAAATCATCTAGATCCTATAAATTCACAAAATAGGCAGTTGGAGGGGAAAACACTGATGTACATGCCTTCTTAGCAACAGCAGAGCCAGTCCTGATAAACACCGCATGGAAAAGAAAAATTATGTTTTGAATCTGCACCATATTAGATACTGTGGTCACTCAAGTGAGACACGAAGGCACAGGAAGATAACATTTTTATGAACACTAGTGCTAGCAGAACTACTTCTCTGATGTTTTGGTATAAATTAGTTTTTCAGTAAAATATTTTATATATATATATTGTCTTAGGTAATTGCAAAACCTCACTGGCATGTTTCAGGCATTTATGTAGTATACAACGCAGCCACAATTTAATTCCTGCAGAAATAAGTTACTGATTTTACTCCACCAACAGGAGAAATGTTAATAAAAGTACCCAGCGGACTGGACCCAGATAAGGAGAGCTGTGTGGGGGATGTGGAGGGCCATCACACCTGCCTCCCACTTTGAACTTCATAGCTCACAGCTGGGAGACAGCTTCCTGCACATTTCATGCAAAAAAAGTCAGGCACCTAAAAGCAGGTTTCACAACAGATAACACATAGAGTGCTGCGATACTTACGCCAACCCACAGTGAGGACTGAAGAGATTTTCTCACATCACATCCATCCCTGGTCCAACATATCCAGTTACAAACACGCATTTCAAACTTCAGAGATCTGGACTAAGGATGTATCTGCACTGCACAGTGGCCCACAGTGTTAACAACAACTGAGCTAGTGCTGGAACTGGAAACAATTAGCTATGTCAGTCAAGAGTTGCATGAATGCTAATTAGCTTTGATGCTGGAAAAGCGGTTATGTATTTTATCCAACAAAGAAGGCGCAAGTTATCAACAGCCCTGGGAACTGAAACCTTGCACGAATAGCCTCCCTATTACTCCATAAAACTTTTTCTCCTTTTTATTCATTCTCTCCAGCCCCCTAGATCTTGATTTTACTTTTTTTTCCTAACCACTGGCAAATTTCTAATCTCATGGCAAAAGCACTTTCCTGGCAAATGAGTGACAAATATTTGAAGTCCATGGAGCCATAAGAGGCAAAGAACCTAGATCTACTCGTGCCATGTGGAGCACTCATCACCATTGCTCTCCCTTTCTGGTCTGATACTACTTCATTGTGATCTTAATGGTGTCTGTGTGTGCATCCCGCTAAGGCCAGATACCTCAGAGGCCACGAAGACACCTGGGTTTATTAATCCCAAAGGGAGATGAATATGTACCAGGGCACTAGGCAATTATTTTGGATTTCATGGAGTTCTCTCAGGAAGCAAGAGGTCAACATATAATTACAGTACCCTTCCCCTACTCCTGTCCTCCTTTTGTAAGCAGTGGTTTCTCAGGAACACTGGTAAGTGACACTTTTTTATATGTGTTTACATTCTGAACATGCCATGCAGGAAACTGGGGACACAGCAAAAACTATATTCTAGAAGTTATACAGTTGTCTTTTCCCAGCTTCCAAAAAGGAAGCAGTATTTTATAGAGGAAGTACTCTCTTGTGTTCATGTTAACTTTCTGAAGTTCTACTATAGAATATTCTTGGATTAGAGCTCAAAGAATACTCAATGTCATCTTCTAAACAATGATGGAATTTGGGCAGATTTCTTTATTCAGGTAACACATGTGAGATTCAGGTTTGCTTTAAATAGGAAATAGAAGTACAAATCTACACATTTTGCAGAGTGCAAAAAAC
Organism: Tauraco erythrolophus; assembly: GCF_009769465.1. Taxonomy (NCBI): domain Eukaryota; kingdom Metazoa; phylum Chordata; class Aves; order Musophagiformes; family Musophagidae; genus Tauraco; species Tauraco erythrolophus. The sequence goes on along the minus strand of NC_141476.1, from coordinate 18,744,814 downwards.
ACATAAACATATGCCACAAGGGCCCAAAGAATCCAACTTAACAATTAAATGGTAATTCTGGAGGAAGGAACAAAAGATTTCTTTCCTCCCACCCGTCTCCAAGAAGCCCCTGAAGCCAATTCTGCCCTCATGCATGTGCAACCTCATCTTCCTCAGTGCAGCAAAACTCAGTCCCAGGTTCAAGTTAAATGAGCTCAGAGAGAGGAAAGGGAAAAGCTGTTATTTCTAGTGGTCATGAACCTAATGCCCTTTGCGTACGCCTCAGCTACTTAATTGATGGAGCTCCCATTTCTCCCTGAGCATGCACATGCTTTCAACACTCTCCTATATGCTGCTTATGAAAATATTTTACAATACAACTCTTAGTTGAATTTAGGCCCACAATAGTCAAGTAACTTTTTTTTTTTTAACTAGGGTCCTTAAAAACAGTCCTCTGTCTCCCTGGAAATCTCCAGATCACAAACTGATAAGCCGTCTGAGTCAGAAAACACAGTCTCTTCTCTATCTCTAGAAACTGTAGGCTAGAGACTTGGGGACTGAAAACGATGCCAAATTGTTTCCTTCCTCCTCATAGTGCCCTTCCATTTACCCATTAATTTTAACAGTGAATAGTTGCTTTGTTGCTGGACTGACTTCCACAGAACACTTAAACTGGCCACTATATTAATCCTTCACAGTGTGCTCTGAACAGAAGGTTAACTGCAAATAATATCAATAAATCCACTATCAAATAAGGGATTTTCTTACTTAAAACGTTCTGTAAAAAACAGAATAAACACAAACAAGATGGATTCTTGTTCCACTCAGCCATTTTTCTGATGTCTGTTCTTATGCAGCTCTTCCAGACGTTTTCACTGGAGGACACTATGTCAGGCTGCACTTCAAAAGCACTGGATTTGGTTCTAGTGCTCTTTCAAGTTAAGGGACCCCAGAATTCCAATCCCTGCACTTCTTGGCTCAACTGCATTTCCTTTTTTAAATCATCCCACTGTCCTCTCTCAGTTGACTAAGCGTTGAGACCTATCAGTTCTAGCTGCAGAGTTCGTTCTACGTTCATACATAATTTTTCATATTTTTTGCCTTACAGTAGAAAAGATAGAATATGTAGTACTTAATAGTTTTTTTTTTCCCTTGCCATATCAACTTTAGTTAATAACACAGAATTTGGACGACAAATTATATTAAAAAGTTTTCTCTCTCCCCTCTCTGATTTATAGGAATAGAACTGTCTGCCTGTAAGTAGGAAGAAGCACAAATAAATAAAGTTCAACCATACTTGATTTTTTTTTCTCTTTTTAGGCTACTTAACTGCAAGACAGCTTATACTATTTTCCAGGAAGTACTTGGGAGAAACTAAATTTTGTAAGGGACCTCTATTTTAGATTTGTGAAATTGCAGTGAAACCAAATGAATGAAGGAATTCTGAATACCCCAAGCCCTTAGTTTCCCTGGCCTAAGTAAAAAAAAAAAAAATATCTCTTAGAGTTTCAAGAGAAAATTATACCAGAAGGGACCTCTTTAACCATAATCTTAATTTCTTTCGGGAAAGAACGGATGAGCAGATACTAACATCATCAGCTCATTCCAATAGATAGTAGTACTATTAACTTTTAAGTAAAAACGTTACCTGCTGAAGTTAAAAAAAAAATAATCCAAAACCTGATCGTAAAAACTCCATGTAGTGCACAGTGGGCAGAATAAGGGCTGAAGATTTGTCACCGGACACATGACTGAACTCTAAGTTAAAGTGCAGTTTAATCGGGTTTCTAGTCCTTAGGATCCTGTTTTTGACAGCCCTTCACAGCAGGGACAGGAAAACTGACAGCTCTGCAGGATCCGAGTTCATCACAACCACGCAACAGCAGCTGCAGGAAATGTCCCCGTCTAAGGGTAATGTCCTCATTAAGCAAAGCTTCTGGAAAGGCTCATCAGCTAGTTAAGAACTGTGGCTGCGTCCAACTCCAGCATGTTTTCCAACAGTTTTCACTGAATATTGTCACTGCCACAAAGCCACCTCTTTCTGTGCTGAATCAGCGCTTCCAGAACAGACTTTTGTTCCGTATACAAAGCGATCTGGCAAAGGTCCTGGTCAGAGGTGCTGCTTTTTGAATGAATGTGGAAGGAATTTATGCAGGGAGGAAAGAAAAAAGAATACAGGTCAGAGAAATAGAGATGAGAAGGCAGAAAAGAAAGTGCCACCTGAATCACAAAATGGAAGGTTAGGAACAGATTTCTAATCCTGGTCCGCACACCAAACCTGCCCTGAGACAAAATCACTTAATTCTTCTAATTCCATTTTCCTCATTGGTGTACAACTTGCCTAATAGGAAGTCCATAAACAACTTACTGTTCCTCAAAATACTTTGAAGCTATGAAATGCTTATTCATAAAGATGAGACTGAGATAAAATGGAGGACAGAAAAGAGCAAGGGAAGAGAAACTTGGAAGAATAATTAGAATAATGTGGAAAAGATTTTCAGATTATTTGAGCTATGGTGCAAGAATAAGAGAAAAGTCAAGTAAAATAGACTCAAAAAGAAAGATTCAAAATCTTTCCAGCCAAAATTGTCTACAAGAAATGACCACAAAGAGGTTTGTAGGTAACCTACTTGTGACCTTTTGGTCTTTATTACTCATGATAAAGGGCTGCTTTCCTAATCCTAACTCATTTTCAAGAACAGCAGATTAACAAGAAGGGATCACTATCAAGCTGAGTCTTCCAGATAATAATCTCTGCTAGCTCTAAACAATCACTGAAAGAGGAGCATAAAAGGCACTATAATGATTTCCTTTTAATGCTGTTGATGGGGAACATGCAGAAAGCTATCACAGAAAGGTGCTAGAATGCTGCATTTTCCTAACAATTGGTATTTTATCCAAAAATAAAACCAGCCAAATAAAAAAGCAATCTTATTTATTTCAGCCTACAATGTTATCCACGTATAGAATTATTCAAGATATGGGGAAAATTATTGGTTGTCTATCTAGCAAGTTAAATCAGATTAAAATACTGTATGAATTTTAAGCAGAACTGTTCCTACACAGACTTATTTAAGGAGAATTTAATTCACTCAGAGAGAATTAAGCTAAAAGAACAAGGCTTACTGAATTCTCAGTAACAGGATCCCCGAGTTAAGCTAGGCTGTGTTTTACGACTACTTCTCAAATTTGCTTAGGCCCTAGAAGTCACCTCCTTTTGCCGAACACTGGACACACAATGCTCACCTGCTAGGGCTGCTGTTAACTTGGCTGCTGCCAACCCCATATAGGTACAGCAAGTATTCAAATTTAAATAGGTGTAGGTATGTGTGCATACCTACAGACACACACAGTTTCCTGTATTTTACTGAGAAAAATACATCACATCTAAAATCCACGCTCCTAAATTCTTAGAGATACAAATTTAAATCATAAAACAAAAAGGAAAACTTGGCAAATATTTTGCTTCACAACATCAGAGGAAGATAAAAGACGTTAAGAGGAACAGTACTTCTCACGTTACACAAAGAAACACCTGAAATCTGTGAAAAATAACATAAAAATATACCGACAGTTATGCAAATCTCTGCACCTGTTGGCAACAGACATCGTATCTCTCAGTTCAACATAAAGATCTCCTGCATCATGTTTGCACAAATCTCATTAGCTGCCCCTCATGACTGCCTGGGGCTTTTTTAATTATTTTTTTTTTAAAGGAGTAGTGTTAGTTTTAGAGAATTCAGACAACTTGGAATCTCATCTTTCTGTTGCTCAGAACATGGCTCTCATTTGTCGGTTCAAGTTTTCTTTTCTGCGAGTATGAACACAATCTACCAGACTCCATTTGATTCCCTGGCTAAACAAGCTTGAGAAAGAGGAACTGGCAATATCTTCTGTTTCCAGGGGATGCTGTAAGATCACTGCTCGGTGTTTGTAAGTAGGCAGATAAATCTTCTCTCTCTGACACAGAGCGAAAAGAGAGAACCAGGCAGTGAGGAGCCTTCCAGCTTCACATGCCTACAAGACAAACTCAGCAAATCTTGTTTGCTCCCTCAGATTTATTAGATATTGTTTACAAGATTTGTGGGCTGCCACTGCCTGTCCTGTGATGTTTTATACTTGGTTGGTCATCACTGCGCTGCCTGTAACACAGAACTCCAGTCTGTCAGCAGGCCAGGGAAGAAAAGCCGTTCTATCCAGATAAAACGACAGAGGCATGACAGATGCGTATATTTTCAAGCGCGGCATAAGAACTAACTTTAAAATATTACTTCCATCAGTAATTTTACCCCCAATCAAATGAAATCTAAAACCAAAATAAAATGAAAAACGCAATAAGTAAAATCACAAAAAAAGTAACTTTGAGCTTGAATACAACTGCACTCTAAAAATATCAATGCATTATGTGTGAATCAAAGCAAGTGACTGACACAGGAGTTTGTCCTTGCAAATAACAAGGAATTGCTATCACAGTCACCACCACGGACAATGAGCCTGGTGCTTCCCCTCAATGCTTGAGGGGACACTGTCAGTGTCACCATCTCCCCATCTCCCTCTACCTCTTCCAAGCATGTTTCTAATCCATTAGCTGGGGAATACATAGACGTACTCTCTTCCTGGTAATGACAGTCTGCTGCTACGCGTGGCACGCACAACAGGATTTGCCTTGCTGGAAGTGGTGCATGCCTCCCTGCCAGAAACTGTCCTGCGCAGCTTTCCATAGATGATCCCTGAAACCTTTGCTGTGCTGTCATGCTCCCAAGGTCAATGTTCATAACTGAACGCTGACTTTTTTTTTTTTATCTGATGCACACCATGGAAATACATAACATATGAATATTATTCCCTGAACAAAAGTCACTGTGGTACTCTGTCCAAACAATGAGCTAGCCAGTCAGTTTAGGATTAATTCAAATCCTCCTTCTTCTTTTTTTCTTTCCAATATCTGAAGATGGTACCTTGTCCTACTTCTGCAATCTCTTTCTTTTAAGATTGATTTATGGTAGCAATTTTCTCCCATCTGCATATCCATCAAAATTTGGGACCCAGCAGCAGAGCATAAGCTTATTCTAAAATAAGAAAGCTTCACAAAAAATGAAGCCATATAAGAACACCCATGGTGAGCTACGAGTATATTACACAAGGCACAATAGGGACCCTATGGAACACAGCAGCCCTAAAGTATTCCAGGCACATTTTTATCCTTAGCAAGCAGATAAAAGATGACTCCTAGTTTTCAAATCTCTAAAGGATGAAAAGAAATTCAGCTTGGATTAGGGTAAATACCACATATGAAAAGAGACAGACAACAGATTTCTCTATGGGAGTTATTTTTCTCATGAACTTATTCTGATTTTTCTGTGGATTCCTGTTAACTCAAATTAATGATTCATGACTGCTTTAAACACTTGCACTATTAACCTACTGGATCAGTAACAAGGAATTTGTAACTTCCTTCTGGGAAAGCAGAAAACAGATGACCCACCAGCATCTACATCTACAGCTTTATGAGTTTTATATTTTGTTTTGGGTTTTTTGGGCATGTCCTATGGGTAAAGCATAAATAATGATCCAGACAAATTTTTAAACAATATACCAGACATCTAGGTACTGATAATAAAGTGAACATAAAAGTGCTAATCTAAAAGCTATTAATACAACTTACTTTTTTAATGGAACTGGACTGCCAACTCCATCTATAGGCTTGCCTATGAATAGGGGAAAAAGTGATTTAGCGTGTAAGTGCATTATAATAATATAATAATATAATTAAATCCACAGGGACAGAGGAAAGAGCAAAGACAGTCTGCCTTTCTAAGCTTGCATACAGAGTAATTTCTTCACTATAAATCCAGACCAGTCTTTGCTAATATTTCCTATAACTTAAAAAAAAAAAAATACTTCTGTTAACTTTCCTTCCAACATACCTAGAACACAGCCTTTGATTTCTCATGAAAAAAGCTAGCTTATGATTATTGGAAAACTCTGATGAATTACTAAGTCAAAGACTTTTACTATTAAAAAAATATTTTTCTTCTGTGCAAGGGAGCGGGCACCTAGAGGACCACCCTAATTAGGCTCCTGCCATCATCTCTGTGGCAACATAAATCACACTATTAAATTCCAGTTACTAGAAACTGACATTCACTTGGCTCAAAATATATTTGTAATTTAGTGTCAGCTTAAACTTTATAGTGAAGGCATAACTTCAATGAAATGAAAGGGAGAAAGTATCTCAATTAATACTCTGAATTCATTTATCTGTATCCCACCGTCCCAGAGGGCCCAATCCACGCGTGTCTGTTTCTACTCACTCTTATGCTCTGGGTAGACTCAGATGATATTTCAGACTGTTATTACTAAGGAACCTTATTCCTTTGGCAACAACTTATTTTTTCAGCCGTGCTGTTGCTACACCACTACAGTTAGCATTTCCTGGTCAATTTGGTCAGGAAAAGGACCAGCTGCAAGAAAAGAAGTGGGCATTCACATTAGTCTTGGCAGCCACAGCGAAGCAGCTCAGGTGTGTTTTCATCTGAGATTACTCCATTTGCAAATCTGTATCATGGTCTTTGGATCCCTGAAGTTTCATTCCTTCCTGTTTCTTTTTGTTCATTTCAAATCACTCCTCCAAATTTTTCCGTTCAATCATCTAAAAACGTCAACCCTTTTGATCTGCTCTGCAAACCTTCTGGACGTGCTCATCCCTTCCCAGTCTTCTAGCCTCCAGGGAACAACAAAGTGGCACGGTGAGGAAAATACTTTAGTACTTCCCCGAGAAGAGAAAAAGTGCAGTCAGGACCTGAAAAGCCTTAATGCAGCAACAGGCTTCTTAGCAGCTCTATGTAGGAACTGCAAAGTAAACACAGAATCAAAGAGCTTTTCCCTTCTATCTCAAAACAGTAAGTGATACCAGCTGCCTCTCTTTGCAAAAGCAGTAATGAATTTCCATTTCTGATGGTCTTTGGGGTTGTCAGCCACGCTCTTGCTCCCTGGAGAAGTAGGTGACACTACTTCATTGCAGAGAGAAATGGGAGGATTGACCTTAGACTGGCTGCTTGCATATGAACCTTAACTGCTCAGTTTGACTTTAGTTTATAAACTATATTTTTTGCCTCTTGTACTGACCTGAATACTGCAATGTTTGGTTTACAAACACGTCAAGGGAAAACTGGTTTTGCCCTTGCCCTACATTTCCCTTTCCCTTCACGGTTTAGCATCTCTAATACATTAGTTTCCTTTACCCATATTATAGAAACTACTTTTTCACACAAAATATTTTAGTCACTTGCTGGAATTCATATGCTTGTGAGTGGGCTTCATATCCCACCATTTAAATAGCCAGCGTTGAATCAATTTATTTATACTAAATAAACAGTTTGCTATTAAAAACATATAAAATGCTACTGCTTTGATTAATGTCTGTAAAGCTATTTTTTAAAAAACAAAAATTCAGGCTAACAAAGAAAACTTTTGTTGCTACAGTTTATAATTTATAAAATAGAGAAAAACTCACCTCTCCTGACATTCATTTTCATTCCACTGCCTTTCGTTCCATCAGACTATTCCCTCTGCACACCTGCTCTCTATCTCCATTTGTCTGATTAATTATCCTCACTTCATCTCTACAGGCTTTGACAAGTTCCTCTTCCTTCTCCAGCTTCATCCCCGTTTTTTGTGTGTTGTGTGTGGCTTTAACCTCCACCCTAGATATACTGGCTCCCCTCAAAATGAAACAACACAGAAACTATCAATAAACAGTCATAAATAAAGTAACAATAAATAGCAGAACATCTTGGCTACATACCAATTTTTGGAGAATTTATGAATTTAAGCAGTTTTAAGAGTAGGAACTGGCTGAGAGGTTTAGGTTTCTGTGGGACATGTTCTCCCATGGAGAAACAGCCATATTCAAAGAGCTCTTATTACAGCATTATACATATTTTTTCCCTTAGGTAACACGGTTTAAAATTACTAACAATTCAGAATCGAATATGAATGAGGAGCAGTATTTTCTGTACGTCGAAGTGTCACATAGGTGCGTCTCAGTTTATTTTTTTCAACAGTTGCCTGATAGTATACACTATAATTAATTCTTCTCAGGATTTCCAAAATTACTATTCTTCTCTTGTCCTGCTTTCAGTTTGCTGAGCTTTGTCAAAAAATCCTGCTGTTAAGCTAAAACATACCTGTGCTTTATCACTTAGCTTTTAATATGGAAAATTTGTAGATTTTTTTATTAGCAAACAATTCAAAAGCAGATACATAATCTTCACAAAGATGGATCTGAGTGTTCCTTGAGAGGCTATAGTAGAGAGGATCGAGATGGTCTGGTGTTGAAAGTACACCTGTGATACATAGTTTTGTGTTCAGTTTCCTTCTCTGCCCAAAATTCATGTAACCTTTCCAAGTCTTTCAGTTCCAGATTCTCAAAGGTCAGTAAGTCTTTGAGTATCTTTGAAATCAGAGTAGTCTCCCTAATCTACTTTCGCCATTTCATAAGACTGGTAAGGGTTTGAGCATGATTATGGGACAGGTATTTTAGAAAAAGCACAGAGAGTATGTTTGGCAGCATACAGAGGCAGAGAGATAACAGGTATTACTCACCTATGAGAGGCACACCATTCGTCGTCTTTGTCAAAAAGGCAGGGAAGAGAAGGTAGGAAATACTTAAAAGTAATTTTGCACTTGTAAATACAAGCAATTGCATAGTCTTACCTTCTCACCAGCAATCTTTTTTTTTTTCACACATATCTAAACCAACCTGCACTTCCCAGATGCCCATTTGATCCTTTTGCCCTAGGGGTTTTGGCTATCTTTAAAACAGATCCATTCTTTAAATTTAACAAAAAGAGTCAAATCACACACGGTCAGATGTGAGTATCCTGACAGAAAGATTTGGCCTCCCATGTCCCATCTCCAGGTTTTTTTTGTGGTGTGGTGGTGGGTTTTTTTTTTTCCTCTCTCCAAACATGTTATTACTGTCTATGAGTCATTTCATTAATCCGGAGAGAAGGCTAGAAAACGAGTGAATAAACACCCTGCTTCACAACCTTCTGTCTGCACTGTTTACTTCTCTGCTAATGAATGAACAGCTAAAAAATAGAATTATCCTAATTGGGGACATTCAAAGGGACATTATCTCCTCTTTGTCAATAGCTGCTGCCTGGGTCTGCCAGTGATTATATTACATGGTCAGAGGATGATCTCCCAATGTTCACTCCCGATGACACTGTAAATATGATAGAAAGTCCAGGAAAACAGTGGAAAGGAACACACATGCAAGTTGAAATGAGGAGCACAGGCGTTTTTTACATGAATGATACCGAAAATTTGAAATAGTATTCTTTTTGTATATGTCCATCTGTATTCTTTTTATATCTAAACAACAGATTATTCAAGAACGTTAACGAGCAGAAAACTAATCACTTTGAGCTAAGCACAGACCAGATCGACCTTGAATAATAGCCAGAACTGGTTAACCATTAGAATCAAAATAAAGGACACCTGGATTCTTCCTCAGAGTGCATGCTCCAAAGAAAGTTCAACCAAAGGACATTTTAAAACGACCACCAGAGGGTCCTGAAGACCCCAAAGGACCCTCACAGAAGACCCCAAAGGACTTACAGTGCATGTGTAATCAGGATGCAAATATTATAATTATTTTTTGGGAACAGGATAATATGCATAATCATTCTTGGAAATCTAATACATATGTATATAACTGTCTTATGTAAAATCTACTAACTTCAACCAACAGCAGGCACGTTCAGAGGAATTATCCTCCATGTCCCCAGCGCTGCAATAAAAAATGCCTGCCTTCTAAAACTTCACAACAAGCCTTAGAGGGTTTTTCCTCTGCCGACTTTTACGGTATCATGACCACATCCTTCCTATTAAAAAAAGACTAAAAAAAAAGCATGAGAAACATAGAAGAGCTGTGATGCCAGACACAGGACTCTGTCTCCAGCAGGACAAGGTCAGATCTCTGATATGCACTGTGCTGGAACTCAGCACGTGCTCCAAGTGCTGCAGTTCCCTCTGTGCGCATGGATGGGGCTCTTCATTTATCACGAATATGGCAGTCAAGTGCCGGAAATGTCCCGCTCCCCCCTGCAGAGCTGTCAGAGTGATCCTATCTCTAGTGACACGGATAAAGATAGAAGATGAAGGCCTAAAAGAGAAACAAATTACTGCAGCCGCAGTTTTGCCCTCCAATGCAGAAATTACAGGAATTCAAGGTCTAACTGCTGCCACCATGGAGGCCTGGGTTTTACTCTCCCTCGCAGTCAGTCCGACAGCTGCAGAGGTAGATACAGATGAATTTGATGCTCTGTGCAGCCCACACTTCATCCCAACTCCTTTCAGATTTACAGAATCTACATTTTCTTGCCTCCCTCACAAGCACAGACAGAGTTAAACCTCAGGACTATTATTTTAAACACTGTAAGGTGTTTAATAGGTCCCTTTCAACTTTCAAGTATAGGAATATTGCCCAGTTTCTTCATAAAACAAGTATTTAACGCCCACAGAAAGCATTCTAAATAACATTCAGATTACTATGAATTATTTGCAAAATAAGGCATGACGCTAAGTCTGCTTGTCCACTTTATATACTCTTTGCCCTTTTTTGTTACATACACTCAGATTTTGGAATTTAGTCTAGCATTTATATTTCTGTACTTCGGCGCATAGTTGAACACACTCTTCTCTGATCTGCTTTCAAAGGGAATCCATTAATTTCTATATCAAGGAGGGCTGATGCTCAATCCTTGAGCTAAACATACAGTCCAACAGAACATGAAATTCAACATTTGGCCACTTCCTGATGATTTATTTTCCTGATCGCATTGTATAATGGGACAGCAGCTTGTACATGTCCCCATCACACCAGTGGTGTACTTCCACTTTTGTGACAACTGGTCAACTATGAGGTTTTGTCCCTGCCAAACATCACACAGAGGTACCTCCCTAAAACACCTTCAAACACTTGTAGGAACTGCTGTGTACCTCTCCGTGTCCTTCTAGATGAGGAGATGTTATCCATGCTGTCTGGGCTGGGCATCACTGGTCTATGACATTGCCACAACACATTGACTTGTGTCACCTGGACTTCTCAGGACTTACAAAGACAGACAGACAGCCCCCACACCTGCTCTGAGCCCTGACAGCAAACAAGCTGACATCTTCGTGGCTGGCAGCATTTCAGATGAAGAGTTAGTATCTTTGCAGACTCCTTGATAGCTTGTGACACACAAATCAACGCGAAGCTAGTGTTCAGCAAATAAAATAGCCTTTCCCTAACACTCAGTAAGACTCTTTCAACAGAATATAGTTTTCTTCTTATAAATTCAGTTGTATCAGGAAAAACAGAAAAAAGCCCAAGAGTATGAGTTAAAAGTGGTCAGCCAAGCACTAACCACCACTCCATCACAGACAGTCTATTTTCCCCTTCATCTGCCACATAGTGCAGTAGACCACATGTGGGGAGGGCTGCTAGTACCCCTGGCTGGAGGACTGTGTTCTTGCATCCAGATGCTGTGTGTACGAGAGGTCCAGCTCTCAGAGAAGACGTACTGCTCACTCCTGCTCACCCATTCATATCGCAGGACAGGTTCCCAGTCTGTGCTAATAGCTCCTCTCCTCCAACACATGCCTACTAGGACTGGGTCCGCTCTCAGGGACAGGGTGACAGGACATGATCTGCCAGGCAGCTTCCCACAAAAGTAAAGTTTCCTATAGATCTGAGGTACAGAAAATGACCAATACATTAATAAAATTAACTCTATGTCCTTTAAGCTGACCTGCCATGCCTCATCTGCATGTGTAGAATAACACAGGCAATTCCAGCTAGAGCTCTTTCCCACTGCTTCTCTTCTCCTCTTCTTTAGACTAAGCAATGTCCAGTGGCAAATGGGAAAGCAATGACAGAGACACAAAACTACATCACGTTTACTGGCAGTGAGAACCTTAATTTAGTGATGCAGCAGGAAGGAAAAAAGGGAACTTGACAACAAAAGCTCAGACTAAATGTTTCGAGGCTTCACACCAGAGTGGATGTCTCTACATATGTAAATATGTATTTGATTTGTACTTCTGAACTGAAAGCATTTGGGCTACAACACTTGAAATACTTTAGGATATATAACTTCAGGATATATCCTTAACTTTAGGATATATAACTTCAAAGATATAAGCATGCGAAGTCACTCTTGACAGAGAAATCATCATCATCCAAACAGAAGACTAGTATTGTCTTAAAAAAAAAAAAAAAAAAAAAGAAAAGAAAACCACTTTGACAGAACAGTATTTCTGATTAACAGAAATTCAAATTAAATTTCTCCTTTCACGTATGCAGTAGTTAATTGTAATCAAGCAAGCTCAAGCTTTTCAGTTGCCTGGATAGGACTAGTTTCTTCCACATTATTACTTCAACACATGCAATCATACATAGCACACAAATATCAACTTCCTTTCTAACAAATATGAACTTTCCTTTCAAATTTTCACTAGAAATAATTTTCTGAAGTTGGGAACAAATTCTGCTCCAAAGAGAAATACAGAGTCTCAAGAATCCTACAAAGAAAAGTTTCAGGCTTAAAAGAAATGCTTTAAAATTAATTTGTTTAGTAAGGAACACCACCATCATTTAGATTTCATACAGAAATGAAGCAATGCTTTATATTAGAGGAAAGTTATGGGAAGAAGGTTTGATGTGTGTGTGTGAATGACTGTAGATATGCTATGCAAGCAAACAACATTAACAAACTAAAGTAATCTCTTATTATTACGGAGTTCCTGTTAGCCAGGCATAGAACTGTTGTCACTTGAGATAACGGAAGCTTCAAGTGATAGCACAGATGCCTCATGACACAGAGTTGTGTCCTTTTGGAGCTAATGATTGCTTAATAGATAGTTGTTCCAGGATCCTCGAGCAACAGCTTAAAAACTGACTTGGTGCAGGAACGACAAATTAATCGAGAAAACATTTGATAGCTCTACTGAGTGCCAGCCAAGGTCTGAGCTGGATGCAGAGAACCTATTACGAAACAAGGAGGCAGACCCAGCTGAGTCACTTTAAATCAGGAAATTAAATTCCTTCCTACTTCTCAGATTTTAAATATCCTGTAGCAAAAAGCTTCAATAGGATTTTTTTTTTTTATGTTTAGAGAAGAAACTGAAATACTGCAGTCAAGTGTCTCTAAAGGAAGTACTCATGACTTCCAAAAGGTGTAAAATACGTCAATCTAACAAAATTAAGAAGAAAATCAAAGGATTAAAAGGAAGATTTTAAGTCCACCTCGTTTTACTCTCTGTAGTTAAGTGAAGCATTCCACACAAAGACTTAAAAGCCAGAAGGAGGAAATAAAAGTATTTCTTCTGCTCTAAGTGGCTACTTCTCAGTGAGATACTGTACAACCAGCACCAAGAGATTTTGGGGTAACAGCTCTATGACCCAGGACACTAGCATGGTGCATTACAGAGCTTATTGAAAAAAAGCTTAACTTCCATTGGAAACGGGATTTTAAAGCAACAATTTCCTAAGAAATATAAACATGTTTATTCCGAATAAAGCTGAGAAACAGTAAAGGTTAAAACATCCTGTGCAGGGGTGAAAGGACTGATGGTTCTACTTACACTCCCCCCGTTCACCACAGCACCTTGGGTATGAGAATGATGATGGAGAAGGTCTATCAACCTCTGAGAGAAGCTTCAGCGACGCAGGCAAGGCAGGGCTGCTTGCCACACCATCATGCAGGAGACTTCTATGACTCTAAAGGGAGACCAGCATCCTTTTGGGTTATCTCTGAAGGAGGCCCTCTTAAATATTGGAGACTATTACCACAGCCTGCTCTCAAACAGTAAGAAAAAGCATTAAGTTCTAGTTGGGTTCATTTCTTTGCAGAGGTCTTCTACTTCCCTCAGAGGGATATCTTTCCTACTATTACCCTACTTTTCCTAGTATTACTACTGCTTGGAACTTTCCTCCTTAGCATTTTACATACAACATAGTTTCTTGTTTCCTGCCAGGTAGTGAGATTCCTTGAAAAATCTTCCAATACTTTACACCACGAAAAGAAGTTCAGAAATAAGAGAAGAGGTGGTATAAGTGTAATTGAGCCAAAAAAGAAAAAAACACTGCATCATGGAAGGTTAGCTTTGAGACAGCTAATTAGATTTTACTCAAGACAAGTGTCAAACACAGTGATGAGCTGCAAGATAGAAATGCAAAATCTCTGAAAGCAAAAAGAAAGTTAACTTCACCTCAACGAGGTTTATGCAAGTAGAAAGGGAGCTCACTCAGGCAACTCTGGGAGTAGAACTTAATCTGCAAAGCGTATTTGTTCAGTTATTAGTCGCACTAAAAAAAGGGCCATTTATTTGGTATACTAACAGCATTTACTCAAAAGTCTCATTTATAAACATCAAGCTGAGCCTTGCTTTAGACTACCTTAGGAAAAAAAAATGGAGTCTGTGTTGTATATCTATCTTTAGGGAAACATAATTACTTCTGAATTCAGGAACTACTCTGGGTTGGAGCAGCAGCTAATATCCTAACCAGAATTTCTTTGATCATTACTCAAGTGGTAGCATTTTTATTTTAAAAAACCTTAGTCCTCCTCCCCCACCAGTATTTCTCTTCTAACACATTCCATTCTAATTTTAGTCTTTGGAGAAGTTTCTTTTCCACATCAACCCACTCTTTTTCACATTTAAATAATTTTCAGGTTTTTTTAAAGAGCTCAGCTTTAGCAGGTGTTTCAGTAGCTAAGCAATAAGAAATCTCTTGAGATCATTTTCCATGTTTCCCAAATGGATTAGCCTGGAAGTTTTGGGAGAACAAAATTGGGCAAAATAACCTTGCCATTTAATTTCAAAACTGGAATAGAACTCCTAAGACAAGAAAGACAAAAAGACACCACCCCCGCTCCCCCAAAAAAGCAGCACTGAGACTCACTGTTAACAAATAAAGAAGGTGCAATAAGAAACAGTTTTTACACTAGCAATACCAGTAATTAACTTGAACACAGTAAAATTCAACAGAAATAAATTTAGAAGCTTAACATGGAGGAAAACGATGGAACTCCTCTTTTTTTTTTTTAATTATTCAGCTTCAGTGCAGCCCCAGGATCAAGAATGCTAAATGGTTTGCAACCATGGACCAAATAAGTACATTTCAGTGGCTAATAGTGGAAAAATCCCAGCACGCTGTCAAAGCAGCAGAGACTTTACTAGCAATTTGGGCCTGCAGCCCCACACAGCTAAACATTTTTATTACCAGATCTGGAAGTTGAACTGAGGCAAGGTCAAGATACCTGTATACTATCTTCAAGCACCACCCCTCTTCAGATAAAAGATAGCCTGGCCCTTCATGTCACCTCCAGCTATTCGAAAGCTGCATTTTTTCCTCTTGGCTCCTGGAAGCTAAAACCACTGCAGTACATTTCAGCAACTGCTGCTTTTTGCAGTCTCAAGCAGTATGAAGAAAGCCACTGACAATGCTGCCTCTGTGCCTTTATGCAGCTAGAGCAGACCTATGAGAACTTGCCACCTGGTAGATTCATGAGGCAGGAAATTTTAAAACAAAGTTAATGCTAGGCATCATTTACAGATGTTCCAGTACAGGTGTTCATCTACAGTCACAGGATTATCTTCCACATTTCCCTAGAGTGTAGAAATATCCTCATCCTCCTCCTCCAGTGGTAAAAAAGACTAATAGAAAGTTGAATCTATCCTGCTATGTCTGTACAGAAGTATCACCTGCAGTAAAAAAATAAGTTGGAGTAGAACACAACAGTAGCTATTTCTTATCTTATTCTTCAACATGACACATAATCCTTCATTTCTACTCCCTTTGCCCCACTAAAGTCTTCTAACCACGCAGACTAAAAAAAAAAAATCCATTTTAAAGCTGTACTTAATACTCAAAAAGCATTTTTGTACCCGGCGCAAAGATTTCAGGGAAACATTTCTTCAGCAAATGATATTACCTAGGATTGCTCTAACCTCAATTTTCCAGATGTGACATGCATTTAAATATGTACCTGAAGTAAACTTGCGTGTTAGCTTGCAAGAATTTTGAACATTTTTTTTTCTTTGGGGTTTCGAGTATGCGTTCTCTGTCTTCCAAGTTTGCTTCCTTGTCTTCATCCTGTTCAGGCTCTCTAAAAGAATCACCTATGTTCATTCTCAGCTATGCCAGCTCCACTACCGAGAACAGCCAGGTGAACTGAGGAGATATTGGAACCTAGGAAAAAGAGAATTCTGGTATTTCCACAGAAATCCCTCCAAAACATGTACTCTTGGAAGAAAGGAGTTCTCCCACATGTAAATCCATTCCCTGCTTGCCTTCACTCCCTTTGTCCCCGTGGTTTGCTAGCGAGCGTGAAAGGGCACTGGTGAATGAGCTGGGGTGCATGGGTACATCCTCGAGGACAAGTTTTCCTCCCATTAAGCGCAGCTGAGCTGGCTCCCATGGCTGGCTTCATCCTTAGGCTAAGTATGCAAATGTGCCAAAGCAGTTGGACATAGATTAACATCTCTTTCCCACCTTTAACGCAGGTTTAAAACAGTACACATACCTATGACTACGTGCAAGTAATTAAAAGCTTCAGTTCTCTCCTCCTCACTGAATCTTCCTTCTCTCAAAAGCGCCTTTGTCTAAACATGGGCCAAATAAAGTCTGAATTGGAAAGAGGACAGGAAATTAGATCAAACTGAGTATGTAGCATTTTCATTATCCCTCATGTCAGACAAGTCAGAAGCGGTTACATAATTGGGCCTCTAGACTCTAGGCAGTGAAGTGTTAAGAGAGAAAAGCAATCCCAGGACTGCATGCTGGGTTTTGACAAATAGAAAAACACAGAAGTAGGCCAAGAGCTCACCATTAATGTTAGTTTTTAATTGTACCATGTCAAAAAACAGGTTCATCATATGGCACGTGGTCAAAGAGGTGTACGTGTGTAGTGCAAGAAATGGAAAAGTGAGGCAGGGAATTTTAGCTGTGCTTGTGTACACACTTGTGTGTGAATCAGAGAAAGCGTACTTGCCAGTGGGTGAGCAAGAACGCATGTATATGAGAAGAGTACAGTGCAGAGAAATACAAGGGGAGGCAGCGGCCCATAAGCAATTGCTATGAAAAGGAATGGGGGTGGGGAATTGTGCACAGCCCGTTTTCCAGCTTCTGCTGTAAAAAATAAATAGACCTTTTAATCTGTGCTCTCCCTGAAGCCTTCTCTATTGACCATTCATTTCTTCTTTCCCTTCCCAGCTCTTTACCTCCTCTATATGGCTGATGAATATGCAAATGCATAATCAGTTCCATAATAGCCTATCCTTTCTAAAAACAGGCTATAAATTTGGATCCTAAGCAGCAGATTCTAAAGAGACTATTATACTGTACGGCTGGGGGAAGAGGCAAAACCCAAATACCACCACTAGCACACCAGAGTTCTTTATACCGTGTGTGAATGCCGCTAGAAAGTGGGCCCTTTTAGTACAACCAGCAGCCAGAAAGGAAGGATCTTCTGCAAAACGTACACAGGAATCTCACCACGGGCTCCCGCAGGGCACAGCGCACGTGCTAGCAACAGGCAGTGCTCCCTGCAGGCTCTGGCGAGAACACTGCCGCCACACAGACCCCGGGACCCCGACGGTCTGAGTTTGAACTGCCGCCAGCTACCGGAATCGCGGCAGCTCCCGGGAAAGCCCGGTGTGCCGGAGGCTGGCGGCGGTGCTCGGCCCCGCGGCCCCCGGAGCTGCAGGGCGGCGGCGCGGGCAGCAGGTGGCGCCGCGGAGCCGCCCCCTCGGTCCGGAGCGGGCTATGGATGCGCGGACGGACAGACGGACACTGCGGGGGGACGACCGCACCCCGGGGGTGGCAGCCAGCACGGCCCCCAGACCTGCACCCGGCCGACGCTCACAGCTCCGGTGGACTCAGACACGGCTAAAAGAAGACGGAGCTCTTACGGCCGGTGCCTTACGGGCGGCAGCTGTGCCACAGGCAGGGCAGCCACACGCCGCGGGACAGACACACGCCGCGGGCCAGCTGCTTCCCAAGGAGTTGCCTCCTTTCTTCTGTAAAATAAGCTCAAATGCTTCTGTACAATACTTGCATACACTTCCAGGTCTGCCATTTTGAGGCCCTCCTCAGGTTCCCACCGGGCTTCACAATATTCCTGGATGTTGTCACTGCAGGGTAGAACGCGAGAACCATTAGTTCAAATTTAATGAGATGGCATTGTCCTACTGTACAGGGACTGAAAGCTGACGGTGCCGTGGCCAACTGCATCAGTTCATCGCTCCAGCTTCTGAACCGCAGCGCGGTAAAGACTGGAAGCCCACAGGAAGTAATCGGGTCCAGACGTGCTGTACAGTTGCCCATGGAAAACTACTCAGGAACAGATACGTGTCTTCAAGCTCCAGACTGAACTGACATGCAAGAAGGCACTGGCTGGAAACTGAGAGCTCCTGCTCAAACTCTGGGCAAGACAGAAGCGAAAACACGGGTTGCAACAGTTTCAATACCACCCACCCAAGGCAGCCAGGACATCATCACATTATACACAAGTTGCCCTATTAATTGGGATAGTGGGAGCATGTATCACCCTGATGGGGCACAGAGATGGGAAGGCAGGACTGACATACACAGCACCCTCCAAAAATTTGGATGAAGGGACAGAAACTTAGATCTGGCTCAAATCCCAACTATTGCACCCTGAACACGTCACAACTCTTCATTCGTTGTATTATCACTCGCAGTTAGTGAATAATATTTGCATAATTCATAGGAGTAATATGATAAAATAAATATATACAGGACATGCTATAATCACAGAGATACCCAGATAAACATGAAATAATTTTAAAATAAATCTTTGCGGAGATTGAGAATTAAAACCCATCTCTTGTAATCTTAAAAGATGCTCAAAGGTCGGTAGCTTTTGAACGCGGACATTGTTGAAAGCTTTCCTTCTCCCTTTTCCCATCACCTTCAACAGAGGTACCTCACAAAGCAAAACAAACTGCAACACCTCAACAGAAACAGGGATGACAGGAGGAAGGAATGTTGTAACACGATTTATTAAAATCCGTTTATAAAACCCTAGGACCAGTTCACAAAGAAGAATGGAGGTCTCACCCAACACTTTGAAGATGGCAAGAAGGCTCCCCAGACAAGGTCCAAAGCCTTGAGATGATCTTTGTTGGAGGTAACAAGAGCTCTGTGGCACTCAGATTTGATGGTTCAGATCCTCTCTGGAGCCTTCTTTTTCGTCTTTTAACATTCTTCCCAGCCTATTTACACACCAGTACTCTGTGTGCCTACCACAAAGTAATTTTCACCTGCATCACTGGAAGCACGTAATTTTCATCCTAGACTGATAATACTTTCACAAATATTTGCTTCACCTCAACTAAAAAAAACCAACAAAACCCAAAATACAGTCTGAGGAAATATTTTGATCACAAAGTAAAACAAATTAGCAAACCAAGACTAGGATCTCATAAAACGAGAACTGGAATAGGAAAAAAACAACAGGTGGATATACTTAGGCGGTGAAAATCTTTGGATCCAAAAACACTGACAAAACACTGCAAATAAAGTAGCATCCTCCCCCTCCCTGACCCCAGGAAAGCCCAGCACTCCAAAATTTGCTATGATCAGCATATCTTAGGCACAGGATCTGGAGATAATTACCAGAAGGGCTGCTGGCAGACAGCAGGGTCCGTTCAGACAACATGCATTTGCCACTTCTTCCCGAATTTCAGAAGTCTCTCTTCTAGAGCAGTCTCTTGTATACAATTGCATGTCCAGTTGCACACCCTAGAGGTTGTGGATCCAAGAGGAACAGCAATATTCTCTTCAGGATACTTTCAGTTAATTAAATCCTTATTAAAACTCTTCACATGAAGTACCATTTAAATTAAAAACGTTTCAAGAGAGGGACCTGACAGAGGCATAGACACGACACAATGGTTACTGTTTAGAAAACTTGCATGTTACCAAATGAGAATCCACGACAAACTCAAATCTTCACATGAGACTACATGAAGACTTCACAAAAATGAAAATGTATGGATACTTTTTCCAGTAACAGGAATAACTGCTTATCATTTAGATGATATTCTGTAATTATAGGAAGTAAGTTTGGAAATATTGACTATTACTGATTCTAACATGAAATGCTGTCCAGATGCATCCATAACAGAACTGCACCTGTGCTACTGCTATAAACAGCAGTGACATTTTCTCCTTTCTCAGCATCCATGTTTGAACTACTAAAACAATCCTAGCAGAACACTTGGCATTTTTTCTATTCCCAAGTTTAAAATGGCAGCAGGAGTTGCTCTTGCACATGTCTGTTAAAGCCTCAGAGCATTAGTAGGCTGAGACTGCCTCTTGTCCGACGCACTTAAAGCCAAAGCAAAAACCATTAACATTTCTGGTATTACCGTTCCTTCCCTAGTGATGTGCAACAGACTCATGTCACACACATATTAGCCTTCAAAAGCAAAGCCCTGATTCCAGTTATAAAAATGTAATTGTTCATACTGCTCCCTCTTTGCAGGATATCTTCGTCATGGTCTCATTGCCTCTGTGGTTCGGACCGAGTTGATCATACTGATTTCAAATTGTTCCTTTCAGCTTTCACCCTCCACCCACAGGTCCTTGGTTTCTCTTCTCATTGGTTATTGCACCCTGGGGCTGCAGAAGAGGTGCCTGCCTGCTTCTGCTTCTTACGGCGTTTGTTCAGAAGGCGGTTGTTGGATGTTTTCAAGTCTTTGATTTTCACCTGATCATAGTCCACCCTCATGGTAGCCAAAGCACTGGTCATCTCCTCCTGAAACCAAGGAAGCAATTTATTGAACACTCTGAGCCAGAGAGCGCACAGCCACCCACACTACTGCCAGGAGATGGATGTACAAAAGAAACCCTCTGTCACACTATGGCCAGAAATAGCTGAGCCCTTTCTGCTGCACTAGACTATGACTAAAGGCTTCGTTCTACTCATGGGCTCATTCAGGAGGAACTATTCACACAGCGTTTCATACGTAAGCACCCAGGACCACACGCCGTTGGCCTAAATTCCACCATGTCCCTATGCCCAGCATTTCTTACCGGCTGGCTCTGGGCCTTCACCAGCTACTGAGCCTGGGCTGCTTGCACCAGAGTCAGAGCTCTGCTTTCCGTGCTCTGCTACCAACCTGGGTTAGCAGGAGCTAGAACAGAGTCCACACAAAGTTCTTTAAAAGTACGTGCTTCGAATTCACGTACCTCCTTAGTCTGAATTAATGTTTAAGTGCAGGCAAATTTTAAGCTTTTTAATAAAGCTTTGAGCAAAAATCTGCTTAAGTAAATGAATGTCTATGCATTTAGTTCAGGAAAGGAAAAAATTATTAAATATTATGGGAATGCCGGTGGCCCAAGGGAATATCTCTAAGACCTATACGAAGCACAAGATCTCAGAAACGTGGAAATGAAGAACACTAAGTGAAATTATCTGTTTGATCTCTGACTCAGGAGGCACATGTTGCCTAGGTCCTACGAAATGTTACCATTACATAGTTCAACAGCTGAGACTACACATCAGTAATTTAAATAAAATCAGTAATCAGTAAAATACACTACAGGAATGTTGCAATTATCAAAATGGTATGCATTGTAAGTGCAAAAAATTCAGAATTAATTGTAAAAGCATGCCAACCTGATAAAGGCCAGCAGGAAAGAGTTAAACTTGCAAACAACTTTTAGTCTGCCCTATAGTTTCTCTTTGCAGGAAGCATTCAACTGTCATCTGTACAAACAGTAGGTGAGGCACCTGGTTAGATTAAGGGAAAGACAGATATATTTTTATCTCCCCTCGCCAAACGTCACAACAAGACAAAGCTAAGCTTATTTAATGCTGGTTTACAATACAAGAACAGAATAGAAAACCAGAATGCAGCTCAACACTCCCACCCTGTCCCCGTACGTTTTCATCATGCTCTTCGCTTCGCTATAATGAACTCCGAGCTCCCTCAGCACTGTCCCTTCTCCTCTGTGGTTACATCCAGTGGCTCCGCAGGTAGCATCCTTAATAACTTTGATCATAAACATCATCTTTGTTGGTATTTGGCACAGTTGTAACGCTGCTGGATGAAGCTCAAACAGCATTCTTCTTTTTTTAAACAGCTATCACATGCACTACTGTTCTAACCGAGACTGTTTATGCTTCCCTTGTTTAACATGGTTGTATTCAAAATAGCCATCATCTCCAAGGAAATAGGCATATGCAGAGAAGACAGCCCATCTAATCTCTTACCACACTTGACTTCGAGAAATCTGAACTATGATCGACTCACTTTAACTTCATCCCAGTGGTCTTTATCCTCTTGCAGGACCCGTGCAGTATGAAGAGGTGTTGGTGGCACTGCCATTGATCTCTGAGAAAAGGGAAAAATACCAAAAGAAGTGTTTTGCAAAATTGCGTTCAGGAAGTGACTGTTTGCTCTTCTGTGTGTATGGAGGACATAAAAGTTTAGCTAATGTCCTTCAGTGGCCCTCATCATTCATGCTTTCAGTCAGTCCGCAAGCTAATTCATGCGTGAGGTAGAAAAGGACTATAGTCCCCACATGACAGTATCTTTAAAAAACAAATGGAGAGAGAAACCAGAGCTGAGTTTCATAGACTCATAGAATAGTTAGGGTTGGAAGGGACCTCAAAGATCATCTAGTTTGTGTCACTCTTCTCCCTTCCAGTCCAACCAATAACCCTGTGGTGGATAAATTTTTATGTACATTTTAGATTTTAACTGTCATTTCATTATTCATTAGTCAGTGTTTCAAAGTGGTTAATTTGACCTTTATCTTCTAGGATTTGTCATAGGAGAAATTTTCTTGTACATATACATTAATTGAAATTTCCAGTTTATCAGATCGTAAGTGTGCCCCAAAGAGGAAATTACACTATTTATTGTTCAGTGTAAGGCATAGCTTGGAAGACAGCGCATCGCTTGAGTTGCTCTTCCACATAAAACAGAGATCTTTGCTCACCTGCCATGAAAGATCAGCAGATACTTCAAATTAGAATGAGGTACAATTTCTAAAACACGGAGCACAGTTCCCTAGCTAAATTCACTTGATTCAGCAAGAATCGTAGTGTTTCTTGCCAGCCCATAACTCAAACTATAAACTCATATTCTATCTCCCTTGTAGTTTCTACTCAAACTTGCTGTCTACTGCTGTGGTGTCCTACACCAGACACAGCTGCATGTCAACAAAGTCTAAGGAGGTCTCTGCATATGTCGTTGTGAAATAAGCATTACATGGGAAGCAGTGCTTATACTCCACTGAGCTAAGAGCACCATTGCAGAAGTGGCAGCAGAAATGACGACTCCTGCGTCCTCTGGAAAAGGACTCTAGCTGGCCAGGGTGTGGTTTTATCAAGCACAGCTGGGACACGGGAAATGGAAAACCAGCAGACTGGCTTTAGTGGTGTCCCTGTTGAAGTTGCCCTCCTATCTGCTGTGAGCTACTCCTCGTTAAATAAACCTTATCTACAAGCTAACTAGGGGATTATGTGCTCCACCTAAACTGACAATTTTTGCATAGTCCACAATGGAGAAAAAAAAGAGGAGACAAATACCCTCCTCCACTGCTTGAGCAAGGCATCTCCCCATACATGTTCCCACTTACAGATTCAGGAAAACAAAGGGAAGAACACAGACATTCACTATGTTGGTCTTTCCCTCTCCCTCCCTCTGCCTCATGGGAACAATAGGTTTAGCAGAAAATGCCAATCTGCAGCTCCTGGACCTTTCTCCCAGGAACCGTATTCTAGCACGGCTCTTTGGTGCAGCAGAGTCTATAGACCTTGTCTCTAATCTCCTCCTTATTAATAGGTTATACGCATATTTCAAGTAGCATGTGTCGCTGTAGGTGGTAGCTTCCTTAGCTATTAGGCACTCATCCTGTGAAATTCATCGCCTGCTGACTTCTGGAACACCTCCTTCTTGGGTCTTCAAACACTTAAAGCTGGAGGCATTTATTCTGAACAGTGATTACATTTTTATTTGGTTAAAAAAGACTTAGAAACATTGTCTAGGTTCTGTTCCAGTTCTACAGACTCTTTGTTACCCTAATTTCTCAGCTTTCACAGCTCAATGAAGACACCTATCTGCTCCATCAAGATACTGTACAGCTACATTTCTGTACAATTCTAAGGGCCTCCAGCTCTTCGAACAGGCATTACAGAAATGCTGACTACTAGTCACGCCTCCGTTTCTGCCCTGTCTTCTGAGGATCAACACAGACGGAGGGAGCACTATGAGAGAATCGGGCATTCTACAGTACAAACGAATCTGTTCCTGGCTGATGACTTTTTGGGCAGCAAGAACAAGACTGGTGTCCTTTTAGGCACAAACATGAGAAGTATAATCTATTATTTTAGGCGACACCTAGAGAGCAGAGATGATATCCTGAAACTCAGCCTGATCTCTCATGGGATTCTTGTCTTTTTTTAAAAAATAATTAATATTATATTATTCGAGTGTTTTTTTTCCTTTTTCCCCAAAAAGTATTTTTTAAGGAAAAGTAAATTCAACCAAGTTGTGGAATGAAACCTGAACTGCGGCCGTTAACAGCTCTGTGTGCCACCCTATCTGGCAGTCTCTTACTGGGCACCCAGCCGAGACCCTTGCTCCTCCCCCACACATTTCCATACTCTGCCAAGCATGAGAATTCCCACTAAGCATAGGACTGTGTTCACACTAACACAGCTATGCACAACGGTGCCTGAGTCCACTAATAATAGCTCTCTTTAAATCCTGCACCGATGAAGTAAGTACATACAGTTTATTTTTGTATTTTTAAAGAGAGTAACACATGCATATGCTGCAGAGTCAAGAGTGATGCCTGCTCACAGACAGACACATTCCCAAGGACACTATTGTGGGTGTCTCTCTGTGTGTCCTCTGGTAACACCAAGAAGAATTGGGGTTCTACAGGCAGATGACTCTCTGTGGAGTGCACAGTAGGTTAAGTTATTAACAGCAATCCTTCTCTTGCTATGCTGTGTGGAGCTATATGTAAGTTCCGCATGTAAGAATTAATCTTGCTCCCTTGTAAAAAGAGATGTGAAACTCACGTTAATCCAAGGGTGATTCATAAATTGAGAAACTGTCATCCTCTCTGTTGGGTCGGTCTTCAGTAAATGGCGAATCAGTTGTTTGGCTGAAAAACAGGACCAACACAGCACATTGCAGTCTGCTACTGCATTCCCAAATAACCTTCAGAACACAAAGATCTGCTGAATGAAGAAAGGTAATTTTGCAGAACTCCAACACCCACCTATTGCTGTTATCATGTTAAGAAGCCATGCACAGTGTGGTAGGTTATTATGTTGAAAGAGGCAGAACATGAAAACATCCAAAACGAGGTAAGAAGGACAGACAAAGGATTGGGGATTCCATCTATGCTATCTACATCACCAAACCAACTGTTTTGAGAGCAAGAACTTGAGAAAAAGAGAAACATAGGAACAGAAAGCTGCCAAGCTGCCTGGCTGAAAGATGGCGAGAAGCTTGGCATTATGGGCTGAATGAATGCATAAGCTCATGTTCTGAGAAATTATAGATGACAAAAACTATCTCAGGCTGTTGGGAAAAAAAAAAAGACAATAAATTTATCTTTGATAACTGAGAGGTTTCTAAAAGGACAAAAGAAATGGATTGTACAAACAAGCTTTGTAGCAGCTTTCTGTGAAGACAGTATCTGCCAAAGCAAGAGTACTAAGTAACTGAGATATGAGATGACAAGAGTCTGGACAAGTGTTGTATTAATGCAGGCAGACAGACAGGAAATGCTACATCCAAGGAATGTTATTTAGAAAGACTTAAACATAACTTCCTTGAGGGAACCTAGAAGAACTTCTGAATAAGAGTTCTCTTTTAGAAACATTGAACGCAAGATGACTAAAGGCTTGTAAGAAGTTGCCAGAAGTACAAGTTGAGGCTTCAGTTTGTCCAGAGAGGCTGCAAATGAAGGTTGCAGAAGAGATTACCTGGAACCTAAAGTGTACAAGGAAACAAAAGGAGAAGACCACAAACAGAGCCCATTAAGATTATTACAGGAAGCTGGTGGGGAATTTAGAGGAAGCCTCCATAGATGATGCAATGAAGGAATGATTAGATAAAGAAAACCATGACAAGAACAGTATAAAGGAGGGCAAAAAGCAGCAGTCTGCTGAAGGTGCCTGATCAACCTAAAAGAATGCACATAAACTAGTTGATCTTAATAGGTCCAAAGGTAGAGGAGGTGCCTATTTCATTCAGGCAAGCACACAGGAACTCTACAGATTTTCCAAGCAAATGTTCTCTCACCAAGCTCCCCCAGCATTTTAATAACTACTGTAATATGAAAAAGACCCAAGGCAGACAAAATATTAAGGCAGCAACTCATAGGTAAAACATCTTTCTTATTCATGTTCAGTAGTCCATGCTGCACACGCAACCGTGAGATCCAATGAGGGGTTGCAGTGCCAAGGATCACAGTATTATCCCATGATAATTTGTTGGGGCTAAACAGCAGACAAAAATAGGATGCTGAAAACAGCAACATAAAGGGCTTGTTACAAAAAAAGATGTGTCCAGAGGTTGCTGACCTTCTCTAATATGACAGGCAGGTGAGACTTCCAGCTTACGAGACTGTCAGAAAAAGAGGGAATCAAAACCATCCACTTTCAGGACACTCGTTTGAGCCCATCCAGGTCACAGCTGAACAGCAGCTGCTTTTGGTCAATGACTTCTACAAAATAAATTGTTGACCTTTATTTAAGTGGTGGCTGGCAAGTTCCCACATCACAAAAAGCTAGCAGGAAAACTTGCCATCCTTGCTGGCTGGCTGACTGAGGAGGGCAAAGACTGAATGAGTTCTTCAGACAGTTTGCCTTTCTTCCAACTCAGCTCGCATTGCAGCTGTCCTGGCAGTCTCCTCTCTCAGGATTAAAGACTTTTGTCTTCAGAGGATTTAATCTCAGCATTCACTAGCATTAGCTGGAATTTGAAAGAAAGTTTTCAGTAGCCATTTACTTTCTGTAGTACTTGGGTTGCTGGCTAGAGTTTGAGTTCCTAGTTGTTCTCTGCGTCAGCTTACAAAAAATTAATTTAAATTCTAAAAAAAAAATGAAACAAACACTAAACCAGTTTTTAGAAACAGACTCTTATAGGCACTTTACCTATGCACACCATGTGCATACTCATCAGTAGCAGTGAGAATTGTTACCTTCCTCGGATACTTCAGCCCACTCTGGATTGGGAAATCCATATTGCCCCATCCGAATTCTTCTCTTCATCCCTGGAGAAATGGCTTGACCAGTGTTTGAGTAGAATGGAGGGAACCCACACAAGCTGTAAGAGTGGACAAAAGAACTCTTATAACTAGGAAAGTCCTTTCATCTCTTAAAAAGTCCCATACAAGCCTACATTCTTCTGCAGGTTACATGATCCTAGTGACTAATTACTTCTAAGTGCAGATTTACTAAAATGGGTCCTTTTTCTGTACATCAAACCTCCTTCCAAATACTTACAGAATATACGTGATGACACCCAATGACCACATGTCACATGATTTGTCATACTTCTCAGGACCAAGGACTTCTGGGGCTAAAGAGGATTAAAACCAGAAATTAACAGAGTACCAGATATTTCTTTTCATATCCATCACCTTATAAGTAGCAGCACACTTCAACACCAAATATCAGAGGCATTAAAAAAGCGCAACTCACTGCAGGAACTGGGAAGTATTTTCTATAGTCAAGTTCCTAACCACATCCAATAATATAGCTTTAAAAAGGAGGAACGGAGCTGGCAAAATGCCCTGCTCTTCACCTTAGTGTCTGTCTGCTCAAGAGAGTACTAAGATTACAGAAAAGCAGAAGGAGCTATAGCTAAATGTGTACAGAGAGGCACGGCACTGAAAGAGGCAGGAGCATATGTTCCAGAAATCAGAACAGAAAAGACCTACTTGAGCTGTGATAAAATTTTGATTGGTACCTGGGTAGAATGTGTTTAACTGCAGCAACTACAGTGCAATGTATTTTTCTTTGGCCTCCAGAGCATTATTTTTTTTTTCACTAAGTAACAAAACTATAGAGAGATACATTTAGAGGGGATTTTTTTTTTTCCCCCTGGGGCAGGTGAACTGCAGGGAGCTTGATGTTGTAAGGAAAATGATTCTCTAAACATATGAGCAATCATGCTGGTTTATAAAAAGGTGTTGAGAAGGGAAATGTCAGCCTGTTTATACACAAATATAAAGGCATAAAAACATATACGCATAAATTCCTTAACATTTTATCACTAATCCCAGCTTACAAAAATATAGAAGAAAAGCATCAGGGAAAAAAATTGCTGTCATAATTCTCTGCTAACAATGAATAACAGTATGTCTCAATACAAAAAAACTATAAAAACTTACATTGTAGAAGAGAACTAATTCTTCCAAAAAATTAAGCCCTTTTTCCTCCAAAGAAATTCCAAGCGCAGACTGCCTCAGTCATACCATATGGCGACTGACTATTAACTCAGAGACCAAAAGGGACATACTCGAAAATGAATGCATAAAGAACAGTCTACCATGGCATTCATTACACAGTGCTCGGTCTTCGGAGAAAATGCAGGCAAAAATTCAGTTATGATTAAGTCACAATGGTGTTTTATTACTAACTCATCCATTTGCCAGCCTTAAGAAGCTTTACAGCTGAGGCAATACTCTCCCTGTTCTCTTTCACTGCATTAGTTGAGCTAGAGGAAGTTTTGCAAGGAAACATCCAAATAATCCCAAAGTTGAGTTCAAATTATGGCTTTTATTGCATCATTCAGAGGAAACATCAGGATTACTTAAGTGTAATCAGAAGCAACATGTTCTTTCTCCTTGATCCTCATTTGCATTCCCTGTTAAGGCTCTGCAACCAAGGAAGAAAGCAGGAGCACTGAACTGTACTGGAACCAGACTAGGTTTGGGTTGGACGCCAGTTTGAATTCTGCAGGCTACCTCTTTGCATTACATCCACAACAGAAGATTTCCCATCCATTCCTACAGTTCCCCAGCCCACTGTAACGGGAGGGATGACAGACTGAAACACAGAAGAATTGCATTTTGGATAACTTACCAACATAATAAGGAGTGTAACAGGGGGTCTGCAGTGCATTTTGCACAGTGGTTTCTTTGGCAAAGCCGAAGTCTGTGAGTTTGAGCACTGTATCCTTCTCTTTAGATGTGTAAAGCAAATTTTCAGGCTGAAAGACCACCAAGAAAAAGGATAAACTGGACAGTGAAGAGATGTGTCTCATGAGCAGAAAGGTCAAATGATTCCCACTTGCCTGGATCACCACCAGCACCTGGGTCTTGTTACTCCTCTCACATCCCCACCATACCATGCAGAAAGTTCCCTCCCAGCACGCAGCATTTTCACTCAGACTAAGGATCAACATCCTTCTCAACATGGTATTTAGGAGAGCCAACCACGACTCTCGTCAGGTCGGATAGGCACCAAGCCCAGCTTCTTGAACCTCTCTCTAGGTCACTGCACTTACTAGGACTGGTCTGTCTGATCACCACCAGCTGATCTGACAGCACTCTGTACCGCTCGTAGCTGAGGTGGAAGACAAAGATATCATCAGTCAAACTCTCTATGAGCAACTGACATAACTCCATCAGAATTAACTGATACAGACACAATGCCCTTCCTCATCCCCCTCTACTCTGCCTCCTGAAACCTGAGTTAATTCCATTCTGCTCCACGCTCCATAAAGGCTCTCCAAAACCAGAAGTGGCACAGAGGGAACAAGAAGCATGAGGAGAATGGCACATCTCCAGAATCTGCAATTGTTTGAACTTGTTTTCCAGTTTCTCAGTCCTAAGGAAGCTATGCTCTCATGCTAGTGTTTAGGGACGTACAGAAGGAAGGAGAGGCTTGAAAGAAAACAGGATTTAGGATCTATCAAGCAATTTGAACCATTTCTATGTTAGTTCACTGAGCGTGTGTGTTTGGAGCTAAGCGCTTCTGTGCTGGCAACAGGCAATGGCACATAGCTCCACAAAAGTGAATAGGTTTTTAGTCTCTGAATTCTCCAGTTCCTACTTAAAGAGCCCTCAAACATACCCCTCAGTGACACCAAGCAATGGCAGTTCTCCCTCCAGCTAAACACACAGAAGCATCTGTAGAAAACACACAAACTCAAAACTGTGGAATCAATCAGAGACCATTTTCCCAAATACTTTCCTATACTATTAAAGTGGGTTGGATTCATGGAATTGGTCTTATTCCTCCCATACATGCAGCTTCTCCTATGTCTGAAGGAGGTTTTGGTGTTTGGGGTTTTTATTTGTTTGTTTTGTGGGCTTCTTTGTTTTTTTTTAAGCAAGTACAATTCTGAAAACAACTAACAACTGGCAAAGACTGTACATAGAGGTACAGCATCTAGTGTAAGATCACTTCAGGCAGTGCTATTTTCTTGTTAATTAACTGAACTGCAAGTTGATAGTAGCTCTTTAATTAACCATCTGACTATCACCAGATTCTTCTGCATTCGGTACACAACTGGAAGACACTAGTGCATGTGAACATTCTGACCTTGGACTAGTTGCAAACTAGTTGCAAACAGAGCCTTTCTCACACTGGCACTTTGACCATCTGATCGCACTCCTGGTTCTGCTTAAAACGCCACTGCCCATTTATTTTTCTGCCTTATGCTCTTTTCTCCCTGCCCACACACCTTCAGGCCTCACCTTGACGTCTCTATGGGCAATGTTCATTGAATGCAGATACTGGATGGCTGTTCCGATGTCTCTCATTATCTCAGAGGCCTCTATAAATACAATTTTAAAGAAAGGTCACATTAACATTCCCACTGCAACTCAGGGACATGCTTGGGAATGCTTATAACTTACAAACAGCTCGCTGGAATACAGGGCTAGTGTCAAGACTAGAAAACCTAAAATTAGCCCTAACAGCTGTGTTTTGGTTTTGCAGGCAACCATAGCCCCCCAGTTCCCTGGCTGCTCAGCTCTCCTCCTGAGCGGGCCTTGCAACTGAACAGTTGAG
This sequence comes from Tauraco erythrolophus, assembly GCF_009769465.1. NCBI lineage: Eukaryota > Metazoa > Chordata > Aves > Musophagiformes > Musophagidae > Tauraco > Tauraco erythrolophus. The sequence goes on along the minus strand of NC_141476.1, from coordinate 18,713,750 downwards.
ATTCCTACTTTTTATGAGTTTGTAAATTTTTTCTTTAATTTGCCCAACAGAAAAGCAGCAAGAGCAGAGTAGGTACCCCAGCAACATGCAAGACTGTGGAAAAAGAGACCCCAACCAGGACACATCCCTGATTGTGCAGGACAGAAGTTTAACTTTCAGCTTCTAGTTCAGGGGTAATAGGAGGATCTAACAGATTTTCTAAAAATACAGCAACATAACAATATAGTAATTTTAGGATAGGTCACATCATCATTCCTCACTGTCTTCAGAAGCGTTTCCTCAGGAGAAACAAAATCAACAGTTCTATTCTGCAAAGCCCAAACTGCCACCTTTGAAATAATACGTTTCTAAAATTTAACGTAACCCCAGTGGGAAATTCTAGTGGTTGGTGAGCTGCCTTGCAACAGCAGTACTCTTGAAGTCTGGAAGAGTTCAGTTACACAGGGAGAGGTTTCGGAGCAGCGAGGAGTGACATTCCTCTTGTACCAACTGAGCATTATATCACATCTCCATTGACAGGAAAACAGAATTAGCAGCTTCAGCTTGATCCTCTGTTTTCTGCAAAGGTAGAAACCTCAGCTGCAGTGGTGAGAGAGAAGGTAGAAATTCTTCTGCTGTAACCTGGAATCTTTTTTCACATGGCTTGAGACTGAAATTACACAATCTCAGGCAAGGACAATCAGAAGGCAGAAACACTCATCCTCTTTGGGGAAAACCTTGCACAACCTCCTCCTTCCTGACCCAGGCCAAAAACCCTCGCTCCTAATGAGAAGTTGTGGCTGATACATAAACAGCCAGTGAACCTGGGGAATCCAGTGGAACAGGGCTCATTTATCGCAGGAAAGAATGAAGGTTTGGGTTTTTTTTTTAACACTCCCAGATGGTTTCTGAGTAAGTATTTAGAATGTTATACAATGGTATTTAATGTAGAAAAATCATGTTTTTAGCAGAGTGGAGTCACTAATGATCACGGAACCAGTCTTCCCCCTGGAATTTTGTATTCTAGAGAGGAACAAATAAAGTTCCTGAAAATGCTTGTTTTGCCTACACAAGTCTCATACCACTTAAAGGATTCATCCCAGGCTAGGAACACAGGATCAAAAAAAAGCCTGGCCTTTATAGCAGACTTGCAAATCAGTCACAGTAATTTATAAGCTCAGGTATAAATTTTCCTTCTTCCAATCATTTTTGTCACGATGCTAATGACAAACACTAACATTTTTAGTCCTGAGCAGAAACAAGCTCCTGTTGTGAACGGGCAAGGAGAACGAGTCAAGCACACCTGTGGTACTCTGCAAATAATAAACAGCAAAGACAATAAAAATGGCAAGATTATTCTATAGCAAGCTCCGTCACTGACTCAAAGCAGGTCTTTAAATTTGCTCACAGTCCCTATCATAGATAAGCAGGCTTGTTTACAGCATGGCTAATAACACTTCCTTTCAAGTAGTACTTTAAAACCCTTGAATGAGAGATGTTTCAGCAAATGTCATTTGCTCATTGTATTCATCACCTAACAGTACAGTTGTGCACACTGATGCTGATTGAGGGACAGCCAGAAGAGAAATCGCAGTAGGAGCTGCACTGATCATGTTAGAGATGGTCTGGCAGGAGACCGGGGACTAGAGTAACAGAGGCTGCAGTGGTTCAGAAATGAAGAAGCTGACCAGATTTGTATGAAGAATTTTCCTCTAAACCTTCCACATTGTGTCTGAACTTGTCCAATTCTGGTAATTCCTGATTTTCAGGAATTTTAAAATATAAATGTTTAACACAGAGTTGGATAGAAAATAATAATAATAAAAAAATAATTTAAAATTACAAACAAAAATCAAATCAAAGAAAAATTCCTGTATGGGAATTAAGCAAGGGGATAGAGAAAGGGAGAAGGAATCTTTTTATAAAATTAAACTTTTTTTTTTCACCTCTCTCAGTGAAAGCTTGATCTCCTCTCTCCTGGATCCTGCTAAACAGCTCTCCTCCCTCCATGCTGAAACAAAGAACAGAAAAACGCCCCACCTTTCATGAGCAGAAAAGATCAAATTAACACCTGAGTGTGCATCCATATAATCACGCAGAACAATGGCAGGAACAAATTAGAAAATATTACAGGCCTCCTATACCAATGCTTCCTAAACATCACACTCATTTGAATCAATGCACAAAGCCATTCTGATATGGAACAGACAGAAAACAAAACCAGACTAAGGAGTTTTGATGCTTTCAGTTTAATGTACCCTATCACAAGGAACATGACACACATCGTTGGGAAGTCAGATACACTGGCACTGGGAGGCTGACAGTAATCTTGTTTTACTTGAAGGAGGTTGGAGATGAAGAAGAAAGAAAGAGGGAAGCAAAGATACTGAAAAGAAATATTAATTTATCCCCAGTGAAGAAGACAATAACTGTGGTATTACTGATCAAAGAGAGAATAGGAAAAGTTAGAGTCAAAATAGTAGCAAAAAGGATCATGTCAGATTATAGGATTTACATCTGAAGTTGGAAGCCAATCACAATCAAAGTGCATCATATCTGTAGAGACATATCTTTCAAGATTGTATTAATTAGTCAATGCCTTAATGAGGACAAATGTCATAGAGTACAAGGAAAATTTATTTTCTGGTTAAGGTTCCTCATTCTTCCATCACACAAGATGGCTGGAGCACCTCTACGTTTCCCTACCAGGCCCACAAAGACAACAAAAGGTCTGCTGCGCAAACTAAAATCGTGCTGCTGAGAAAGCTCACCTAACTGTCATCTAAGCCAACACATTCTCCCACTCCCTCCACCCTCTCAAAGAGCAACGCTTGGTGGGGGGCTGCTGCTGGTCCATACCATTCCATGACAATGAGGAGGCATCTCTTTCCATGATGTATATTCTCATAAACATCCAGGACATGGACAATGTGGGGACACCCTGATGCTCGCCAATGATATTCTACTTCCTGACGGGCTTTTGGGTTGTCATACAGGAGCTGTGAAGAAATAGGAGAGAGCAATGTCAGTGAGCCAGCATCACTCTGCTTTAAATTGGCACCTACATGCATTTGAGCTCAAAGATGGTGGCAAAGGCTGCTCTCAGCACCTTCTCCAGACAAAGGATGCCAATCCATCACAAGACTTTCACCATCTCTGGGCTGTCCAACTTCCTAGATTGAGGAATATAGAAACAACTGGTCCCTTGGAACTGGGAGGACCTCAAGTGGCAGTAAGAAGAGATTTTGCATCTGAGATGGAGGCAGACCTATCTTGCCCATCTCTGGCTGGGAAACAGCATTTTTTTCCTACTTGTTTGCAGCACTTGGAAACACAGGAGAACCCCTCTGCTAAGGACAATAACCCTCCCACCTGCCCCCCAGCTGCTGGGAGAAGAGACTTTTAGGTGCAACGCAAATCCTTAGAGTTCAGTGAGATTTAAAACAATAAGGACTTTCGCACTGACTGTGAATGTGCTGCTTAAATGCTACACAAATTTCTGACTCCATCAGGGTCAGAAAGGGACCTTTGACTATCCAGATGCTTGAACTTCTTTCTCTGTCACATGCAAGGCCAGTTTATTTTAAAGGCGCTAATCTCTAGAAGGGAGGTAAGAGCTCATCTTTCCTAATACTGCAACCTTGCACACAAGAAACATGCCCCTTCCCATGTGAAGAACTGCTCTGTATCAGACTCTGCAACCGAGCTTTCGTGCAACAAGGGCGCATTGCTGAATCGTGCCTTTTCTTCTCTGCCTCGTCTCTCTAGACTTTGTGACAGAGGCTCTCTCTTTACTGCACGTTTACGCAGCTCCTACACAACACGGCTGTGATCTGAGTTTGATACTTTATGCCCTATAGTAATAATCACTGTAATGATGGAGCAGCGACAGTACTGATGCTATGTAAAGCATTGTCAAATGCATTGAAACAGAACAAAAAACAAGCAAAGAGCAACCACCTCTGACCTGTTTGCCTTAGAAAAGGACAACAGCAACTGTGGGGGAACTTTTTCCAAACAGGCAAACAAGAAGTATCACTGCTGCACTACTAGGCCTCAGCCTGAAGCTCTCCCCATTCATGTTTGCTATCAGGTGCCCGTCAAAACACAACTGCACGATAATTGCCGAAGACAAGTATTAACATGTAACCTGTCATTAGGGAACTGTGAATCAGCCCAGGAAAATGAGATTGCTTTCCATTCAATTGCCAAGCTAAGGCACAAATGGTGTCACAGGCACCTCTCAATATAGGGAAACACATGATTTAAAGGTCATAGGAAGGAACACACAAATTCTGATTCCTTTATTGACTCCAATATAGACAGTTTGCATCACTGGGGAAAAAAGCTCACACTTCTTTGCTGCTTCAACATCTCTTTCAGCAAAGCAGACAGAGTAACATGGCAGGAGAGGCCTGTAACAGTTTATGAAATGCTGGGGAAGCGCTCAGGAACCACTGGATAGAAGGTAAGAGGCTTCTCTTCTTTTCCAGGCTGGGAACAGGAAAAGGGTGACAAGCATTCCTCTGCCAAGTGCACATTTTTATATTTTTGTGAAGCACAGAGGGGTTGCAGGAGGGGACGAGCGGCCTCAGGAGGGCTGCTGGCTCCTTAGCCAAACAGGCAGCCAGTCTCAACATGGTGACCACCCTCCAGGCTCCCTCAGCTCTTCCAAAGGCTCCAGCATGACACCAGGTTTTCAGCAGTGCAAAGAGCTGAAGGAGCTTTCTTGCCAAGTTCAATGCCCTCGCAGCCAACCTACTTCTTCCACAGCTGTCGTTCTGCACCCAGAGCACACCCTTTTGAGATCACTAGCTATCCGCCTCTTCCTTCCTGCTCCAGCCTGGCTATGGCCTGATTTCCGACACAAATAACTTCCTAAAGAAAGAGATGGCTCCAATTTGGACAAAAAGCCCATTAGTGAGTCCAAGTGCAGTTGCTTTACTTCTTTCAGCCATCAGCCCATTCAGTAGCTTTTCCTTCACAGCCACTGTGTCCTAGCTCAGTAGGATTGTCTATCAGCATTTTCCCCTCTGCCCTTCTGAGTTTGGGCTGTTGCCTAGAGGTCTGTTTAAAAGTTCATTAAATGACGTGTGCAACAACAAAGCCCAAACACCCTCAGGACTAACCAGGCCGTTTAGAAACGCATTACAGGGTTTACTGCTCCGATATTACTGGATTAATGCCACTTCTGAGCAGGACGCTTCAGAAACCTCCTCACCTATCCTGTGCTACTAATTAGACATAACCATTCTCTTTACTAATGTCAACTGCACTATAATCTGTGTATCTGGTGCTCGCACAGCATGCAGAGATGCTGTTTTTCATGTTTGTACCAAATGCTTATGAAAATTGTTTCACAGAATTGAATTCTCACTCTCTAAAGAGCTTTTACAAGGCGTTTTGATACACACAAGGATGCTGCAGTTTCTTTTCTCCACCCCTGCTAAGTTTCATATATTCCTCAGTGCCAAGCTTGAATGTACTCATGTCAAGATGACACCTGGAGAAGGAGAGAAAAGTAAATGCAAAAATAAAGAGCAGATACACATACCAAGCAACATCTGATACATCAACCAACTGTTAACCTTTGGATTTCTCCTTCTGAGCCTTAAAAATAAATTAAATCTTTTCCTTATGTCTGAAACTGGAAGCCATAACTATGCCTTTTAAGGCATCCTAGAGACGCAGACACCTGTAACAGGAAAGCCAGGCAGAGCTGAAAGCACCAATTTCTGCAAAACATAGGTGATGATTTAGAAACACTGACTGAAATTCTAGCCCTATGGTTAAATTCAACAAAGTTGCAAAAAAAATAAATGGACATTGTGCCATCTTCCTTAGCCTGAAGAGAGACTGTCCTTCTATTGCTGCAATAGCTTTGATAAGACTATGACTGGGTTCCCCTGACGTTCTGCAAAAGTGCAGAGGTAGTTGTGAACAAACCCAGAGTTTCAGGTAGGTTTTCCAGCACTGCTGGTTCGCACTGGTTTGAGGAAAGAGCAGCTTTGTCAAACAGTATCAGCTCCAAGAGCCCCCAGTCATTCCCCTGGAGTTCCCACACAGTTCAGCTGAGTCACAGCTTGTCACGATGGGCTGTGGGCAGGATCATGAACCAACCTAACTTCAAAACAAGACAAACCCAAGAAACATGCCCCATCTCGCAACTTTTCATGAAGCCAGATCAGCAATCCAGTGCACAACGCACAGCAGCCTTTGCGCAACAGAGGGGATGCCCACGTGCATGGTCAGGCAACACAGTTTGGAACGGGAGCTGCGCAATAGGAAACTGCACTTATACTGGAGCTCAGCACTACCAAATCACTGCCTGAAAGAAGCAGATGAAGCAAGAATTAACAGCTATTCACAGAGAGATCAGTGAAAACCGAGGCGACAGAAGGCAAGAAAGTACAAGAGCGCTACAGTCCTAAGCCCTAGCGATTCACCTAACTCTTGTCAATATCTGCAAAAGCTGGAGAGGGAAGGGAGCTGCACCAGCGGGTGTGCTCGGCCTGTTTCAGAGGAGTAACAGGGCAGATGTCAGCAGATACTCCAGGTTCCCCTGCTAATTCAGGGCCTGGCAGTGGAGGGAAGTCTGAACTCTAAATTCTGGGGTAATGGTCTAGCTCAGGTTGGCAAGCACCTGCAAAACAAAACAAATTCTCAACTGCAGCTTTTAAGGCCAGCCCTGTGAAATTTCTCCCTGTGCAGAATATCGTGGCAGAAAAAAAGGGGAGACTGAAAAGTGACACAGTATCTTCTAATTGCTTTTCCATTGATTCAGAGTTGTGTAAGCAAGGAAGGATAGCAGGAACCCTCATACCTTAATGGTCTGATCTATACAGGAAATAGCCTTCTAAGGACTCCAGGGAGCAGCAAGTGATTTTCTGGACTCTGAAATTGTAACAACAGAGAGAGAGAAGATATCCATGGGCGCAGGTATGAAACAGGCTGAGGACAGGAAGCAATGACTTCTTTGTGACTTTAACACGCACTAGCAGATTACACAGGTTACTATTACTGCTGTTTCCTACATAAGGGATTAAGACCCCCACATATGCTTTTTTAAATTTATTTTAAACTTCAGCAATTCCTCCTAGTTTCAAACAGTTGTGGTGCTTGGATCACATCTTGGAGCACATCCAATGCTGCACCTTTTACTTACTTGCACCAATTCCAGAATCTGAACTCTTCTTCAATAATCAGTTTTATAATCTGTACACTATTTTCCTCACAGGAAGGCTTCCCATTATTAAACCAGAAATGAGACCAGCAGAAACTTTCAGTCCTAGAGGTCCTCAACATGTAATACTGATATACAAGTACTTAAATATAGCTTTGTTTATTTTCCTAGCTGGGGAAAAAAAAGTCTCTGCTCAGGCATAAGTGGGTAAATGTCTAACTTCTTTTGCTTTCTTCCCCTCTTCCTTGTAGCTGTTACAAAAATGCCGAATCCTACAAATAAGCCTTGGAATCTAAATTCACACTGATGCACAGAAACTAACACCGTTTGCTGCAGAGCAGCTCTTCCAGTCGTTCTTTATTCAAGAGGGGTTGGTGGCAAAAAGAGGCTTGGATAATGTTCCTTTCATCTCCTCCCTCCCCTATGCTACAAAAAGACGGGGGGGTGTGGGGGGGGCGTGGTAGAAAAAAGAGCTATCACTATGGCTTTGGACATTTTGTCTTTTTATTACATCCTGATTATTTGCAGTACATCTATTAATTCAATGTTAACAATCTTTATCTGTTTCCAGATCTCTTCATAAGGGATAAAGCCATCCTCTGTGTTAGAACGCTACAGGAATTGAAATTATCAAGGTTTTCTTCTTCACGCGTCAGCACTGCCAGTCAGTCGAGCTGCAGCAAGAAGCATGTGGCTTTTTGCAACGGCAGCCCAGCGAGCAGGCGCATCCACACATGCAAATCTCAAAGAAGGCATTGAATTTTTTTCTTAAAATGAAAAAAATAGAAAACATTTCTGCTCAAATTGCTTACTACTGAAGCATCAGTCTATAGACAAGGGATAAAACCCGGGTAGGCACAGGTGGGTCATCACTAAGTCTTTCACTTTCCTGCTTTCATTTCAAATCCAGCTTAGGCTATTAAGAAATTAAATAGCCTTCACTGAAACAAGCTGTCATCCCAATTCCTGCAGAGCTATCCAGGCTGCTACCACAGTTGGCACTATCTGGCATCTTTATCAGTGCTCAGGTAGACAGCCAGTCCCAGAAGCGGGCTTCTCCCAGTTAACAATAGAGCTCAGTCAAGTACATGATTTTGCAACACTCCTGCCTGTGGTATCCAATCTTTTTGCTCAACCTACTGAGTATCAGGGCTGTACTGCCCACACTGAGGGACCATTCCCTTTCCATGTCTTCTCTCCAGTCTTCCAATCTCTACTCAGCTTATCTTTTGAAATGGCAAAAGCTGCAACAGATCTTTGGTGTCTTGCCAGCGTAAGTGCGAATGAAGAGGACTCAGAGAGGACTGCTTGCATGTGGTGTCAGTGTCAGACTCTGAAACCAATTTCCTGCTGACACACACAGCTTTAAGTGGCTTAAGCACAAGTTTTAAGAGAAAAACAGGAGAAAGAGAAGAACGGACAGAGATAAAAAGAACAGGTTAACAGAGAGACATGCTCATTTGTGTGAGTTTGCACACCAGACTTAGAGCAAATCTGCTGAAGAATTTAGCTCTCTGAGCACTCCTGCTTCTCCATCTCCAGAGACCACACACTACATAAATATTATTTTGCTTGAAGCCTCTCTCCTGCAGTGACTCAACCAGGTCTCTCAAAAACAACTTTGGTGTCATTTTGAATTTTATTTATTGTAGCAGTATTCAAATCACCACCAGGCACTCAATATGACTCTACAACCTGAGGTAAATAAATGAGACACACCATTATTAATTCTCTAATTACACAGGCATCTAGCCATTCACTCTGCAAAGGTCAACTGTCTTTGTTCATAAATGTTAGTGGAGATATGGCAAATACAACTGAAATGGCAAAGCAGTGGGCCAGTATACATTTCAAAGGTATTCCCATACACATGCCAGGTTAGCATAAAACTCGGGCACAAAAATGAGCAAAAAGTGCCCATGAAGCAAAGCTACTGTCCTGATAAATACTCTGATAATACTACATGAATCTGTCTGAACTGCAGTGCCAAAAGTACGTAACTGCACATTCAATGCTATGGGGTATATATGGATTTAAATAAAAAGCACGCTATATGTTTTGCTACATATGTAAGATTACTTTGCATTTTAATATTGCACTTACTCCGTTGTGTGGACAGAAAAATAATTCTTATTGGCACTTTAGGATTCCAGTTACACTCAGTTGTGACAGGCTACAAACCAGCTACGCGCGGCTTCTATTTTATTCAAAATATCACAACTGTATTTTAAAGGAAAAATAAATCGCCAACAGCTATTAACATGCTGTTACTGGACAAGAACACCCTCAAATGCTGGTTTATACAAGAAGGCCTAGAGATCAGCAAATCTCTCGCCCCTCTCCTTGTGACAACTCCTGCCACACAAACGCTGCCGCTCAAGCAGCACCGACAACTGCATTCGATACCTGCAGTCAACACTCAGCATCTCGGGAGAGCTGCTGCAAAGCCCTTTCTGCAACCCAGGCACACTGCACACTATCTCGTCTTTCCTTGGTTCTTTGCTACGCACATTACGACCACCTGAGGTGAAACCAAACTGGGAAGTGCTCTAGAGGTCTTTCCACCCTTCGTTTTAAAGTCTCTTTCTCCAGGGATAGGCAGAATCGCAGGACAAACAGGCAAGCCATGGGATTTGTGCTCACACTCTTTCCATGTCTGCAGGACCTTGATATGGCTTTGCTCTGTGCTGAGATGCTTTTCACCATCAAAACCACTGTCTCCTCCTTAGAGCAGGATTCTGACTGCAGTGCCCACACCCACACCGCACAGAACACCGGGCAGCTGCTGCTCCTACCCAGCAGGGTGTTCAGCCTGACGTGCCAACATGGCTCTGCATACAGCGTACTCAGGTTATCAGCGTAACGCCAAACTTTCCAAAACCTCGTATGGCATAAATACCTACGATTAATCGGGATTGTGATCAAAACAACCTGTAGCTGTACCACTATTTTTGCTCTTCCTAAATTTCTGAGTTGAGGAAAAGGAAATCTAAAATCCCAGCTGAAAACTATGACGCTTTTTACTTTACACTTTCACTCTAGTGCCTGATATGAGGTTTGCCTTTGAAAAGGAAAAAAGAGGGGGGAGGGGAAAAACCTCAACAAAAACTTTACTCCTGCCAGCTATGAGTTCATAAATTCTGATAACAAGGGTTCAGGTGACTTGGCTTCAGTAATTCATATATCTCAATCCTTGGCTGGTCACAAGTAATAGAGCTTGCTTGTGAAACTCTGCCCTTTAAGAAAATTCCAGCAGTACAAAATGCCATGGCACCTGCTCAGGTCATGAGCCCATCAAACTCTCCCTCTGTTTTGACTTTAGCTACTCATAGAACAGTAAAACAAATTCAAGATCATAATCTTGATCTTCTAGGTGTCTAACACCTTTATATGCTTGACTGAAAGCATACAAAAGATCACTTAAAGCTTTGAGACATAGACTGTGGCCAACAGTTTTGTTACCCTGCCATAGTGAAATTTCCCACAATGAGGATATATCTTGTCTGTCCAGGAGTCAGAGCTGTCTTCAGGGTCAATCTGAGACTGGGACACAGATTTCCACAAGAACTACAGCCATTGCAAAAAACTCTCCCATTTGTTTTTTTAAGTGCCAGTTGCATTTCCTTACCTTTGCCTTTCTCCTGTGCAATGACCGTGATGCAGTAATATCTCAAAAAAGCATACTAGCACGTCTCATGGTCATGAACTGGGATGGAGCATATGTCTGCCAGGATGTGACCCTCTCATATGCTCCCCAATATTGACAGCCACAGTTGCCAAGTTCCATTTTAACCACACCTAACACCCCCTCCTCCCAACAATATGACATTATTTTTTTTATGTATATATATATATGTCTTATACTTTTGTTTTTCTTAAAAAAAAAAACAAAAACAAAAACATAAACTAATTACTCCAGTAGTAATAGCCAGTGCACTCTACAAACATTTTCTGCAGGAAGGAGAAACAGCAAATATCGTAGATGTTATTCGGAGTACTTAATGCTCATCTCAGTGCTAACTGCCATGAAACCCACATGTACAGCTGTGTGGGACAGCAGGACAACGATACCAAGATTAGCAAGGCTTGGCAGACCTTTGTTGGAGCAGGATGTGGCAGAAGGCACAGATCAGAAAAAAGAAGTACTACAAAGATCTAAGTCTGATGCTCTCTTTCCTAGTCTTCATGCTAATAAGCGGTATCAAAATGAACACAGAAGGGATAATACTGAACAAGGTAGAAGCAAAAATTAGCAACATGTTTAATCTCATTAATCACAGATAACAGGAGCTCCAAGAGGAACTCATGCTGCCCCAGCCTTTCTCTGTATTTCTTGCATGTGTGACTACAGTCACGAAGATCAAATCACTCAAGAACTCCCAGGAAGGCTTTGACATCCTTCCCCAGTACACTCTTCGGGGTGCAGGCGGATTCATGCTGTAGGCACTTTCCATGCATCTATCTTTTCACTCTGCTCTGCACCCCAGCCCCTCTTTTTGACAGTTAACACCTTAATGAGCTTCCCCACCACTGCAGCTATGTTCTCCTCTACAGCCCCACCATTTGGCAGCAGAATTCAGAATGAAGATTCCGCCCTCTCATACCACGGCCTGCACACCTGAGCTCCCTTTTTAGCCGACTTCCCCTCCCCTTCCACATGAACTTAAGACTGTCATCTACACATGTAAGGCTTGGCAATGTGCAGCCCAGGCCAGTTCTTTCTCATATGTTGCTGTTCTTCCTCCTCTTTCACATTTCCCTTCTCTACACCCACATTTGTGCTTTCTGTCACATAACCTACCAGGCCAAGCAGCATCTCTTTCTTCTGTTGCACCATATATTTCAAGCATTCCTAAATCATCCAAACACAAGAATGCAGAAATAAACAAAGAACTCTCAAGTCTTTCTTGTCCCATTCCACAGGGCTCACTTACTTCTTTTAAGCATTACCTTAAGGGGAGACTTGCTAAATCCCAGACATCAGTGGCACTGACAGTAACTGCACCTCACGTCCCTCACAGAAGAGATACTGAGATTCCACCCAGTTCTTGGGAGTCTAACTGGAGTGACTCTGGCCAGTGTAATGTCAAACATTCACTCCTGAAAGCTGTCACCTGTGGGAACTTGTCTTCAAAAATAAAACAAAGCCCTAAAACCTAAAAAGGACATCTGTAAGATTTCTCTAGTGCTTCAAATCACCGCTACATATATTTTCACACTTGCGTTTGTGCAGGCTCTGCCAGTAGCATTTTCAAGCAAAGATTCTAAGTCACAACTCTGTAGATAGCTCAGTGGTTGATAGTTTAAAGGTCGATCAGGCATAAAGATCCCTGGAACTGCTTATTGTTACAGCAAAGATACGATAGAGAATTGTGTGACTGAATGGAAACAAAACTATGCAGCATTCAGCAGAGGCTAGAAATGCAAAGGAAGCCATTAAGAGAAAGAGGAAAGTAAATTGCTCTCCCAAGACTTCTTGTGCTTATTTTGTTTCAATATATTCTAAAGCCAAGTAAACTATTACATAGGAAAGGAAAGAAAATAAATAAACTGAGGGAAGGGGGAATTCAACAGATGGAGTCAACATAAGCAAGTGACAGTGCAGTAAAACTGTTATTTATGTTGCAATTCTCATGGATTCATTTTGCTCGGTGCACTAGCTTAGCCACCCAGGGTTACAGCGCTGCTTCCCCAGAACAGCATCGGAATCCAGCAATCAAAAACGTTACTTCCCTCCCAGGCCCCACGGCACACTCCTGCAGCAGCTAATGCCTTGCAGCACTCACCACTTGATTAAGTGCTCTTTAATATCCACAATGCTGGAAAACACACACTTTCTAGAACACAATTGCGAGCTCCCAGTTCATACACAGCCTAACAGTCCTTCCCAGTTCCTTTTGGGAACCTTCAAGAAGCACCATGCAAGCTGCCTTTAAGGAAGATCCCCTCACCACAGAGACGCTCCATCCTTCTAATTTAAACCCGCCCTGAGCCACAGCTCCCCTTCCTAACCCAAACCTGTTCAGTTATTTGCCAGCCCATCCAGACTCCCACCGTGCCTGGTTGAGCACCAAACCCTCGGAGGCTCTCCTTCAACAGCTGAGAACTTCGGCGAGCCCCTCACAAGTCACCGCTTTCAGCCACTCTGGGCAAGCGGACTTTATTTATCCTCAGCCCCAGATGGTAGGGAACATCTTTCCATTTTGCTGATCACTTTATTTCGGTTTTTAGCCACCTAGACTTCCTCTAAAGATTCTCCCTATACCAGGATATGGTGTGGTGTGAGAGGTGGGAACTGAAGGCTCCCTCCCCAACATCCATGTTCCATTTTTTTGACAGATGTTTTTGACATCTTGACATTGTGATTTTTTTGACAGAGAGAACTGCTTCACATTCCCTGCCACCAAAAAAGCAGTCAGACACCACACAGGTAGAATAGACCAGCTTAAATGGAAGGGTGTTTTTTTTTGCAAAAATCAAGAGCATTTCCTTCACATTCCTGAATAGATTTCCTCTCCACTCCTGCGTTGTGTTGGCTGCCTCATGACTACACGTGCAAAACGAAGAGGAGGAGGATCCCAAGATATTTGGAAGTCTAATGTTTTGATGTCTCGGCTAAAGCAGAACCATGCTGAGGACTGCACAGGGGTCAGAAAAATGAGATGTAGCAAAAGTACTGCTGAACAAAAATCACTCCAGGAATTTCAACCCTTTTTATCTTTCCAAGCTGAAACATACATCCATTTCCCTCTCTTAAGACACTGTCCTTTCCCCCCCGTCTCCCTGCAGCAGTATCTGCTTGTGGTACACTGCAACGTTGGCTCACTTCCACAAGTCAGTGTGCCTGAAAGAGAGAAGTCTGGGCTTGAAGAAGGGGGAGGAGGGAGGGAGAAAGCTGGGGCGATGGAGAAAAGGGACTCAGAAGATCTTTCCGGCCTAAAGTCACCTGCCTGATTCCAACTAACAGTACCTTGGAAACAGCTGCTCCACGAAAGTGTTAATAACTTCTGAGGTGATGATTTCACAGAAGCAACGTGCCATCCAGTATCATTCTCCTAGACGTGACACATCAGGGAATCAGGAAAACACACCCGCACCGAAGCCATGTTAACAGAGAAACAGATTGTCTGAGCTGTGCAGCTGCTGGTCTCTCAACAGAGCTGACTCAACACTTCACAGCAGGCAGTGGCAAGGGGAGACGGCACTCAGCCATGATGCTCTTCCCATCAGTCGGGAAGACAGATCCCCAAGTGCAGGCAGGAAGGGTAAGGGAAATTTGCAGATTTTGAACATCACGCAGCACTCCGTAAGACCTGGATGACACCTGCTTAAGATGCAGGATTTTGTCCAAGACCCGTCAAGTGGTGGTAATTTCAACTTTCACGGGTTAATCCTTCTGCTATTACCAAAAACGCTTGTGTATTTACTTATATATGGCCACATGACACTTTTCCAAGTAGTGGTCACTTTGAAAACCTTTAGAAACTATCTCTTGGTTTTTCTTCACCATTTAATACTCATATATCATAAGATGAAGGAGGGGGTTATTTGTCCAAATTCACAGGTGTACTTGCAACCCTCCTGCCCCCCTTAGTTACCAATGGAAGTTATAAGGGCTGCTTACAACCAGCAAGAGACCAGCTCTGAAGAGCACCCCAGCATCCCTACCACCACAAGCTTCTTGGCTCTTACTGCTCTGTTTTGGGTGAGGAAGAAGAATCCCTGAAGGTCCAGTGAAAGAACACCAAGACAATGATATATCATTCCCATCATACAACTACGCAGTACAGGCTCAACCAGGTCAAATGTGATCACTTTCAAAACACTTCTTAATATTAAATGATGAAACCAACTACTGCAGAATCTGGAGACATTTTTCAAACCTTAATGCATTAAACCTTAAGGTTCCTGAAGTCTCATTTTTTTTCTTGGTAGTTGACTATTCTAAACTAAGCAGCTGTGATATTTTGAACGTGGGGGGGTGCTCTGCCAGAATTCATAATTATCCATCACTAGCTGTATCTTCAAATGCAAGATTAGAACTATTTTAGTCAAAACTAAAAGTTTCCATATGAAAATATACAACATATTGGTAGAAAAGCATTCTTAGGTCTTGGACAGGACCACCACTCAAAACCATCAAGAGACCCTGCATTCACATATCAGATAACCAACAGCTGATTTGCCTATTAAGTCTGGATGCAGAAATCCACTTTCAGACCCTTGCTCTGCCTGAAATAGATCAGGATCTTTCTCTTCATCACCTGAGTCCTTACAGCTCTTAGAGAACTCTTTGCTTGTCTGCAGTGTGTGCAATGTCTCCCAGTTTCCACTACTGAAAGAGAAGTCAGAAAAGTAGGGACGTAGCCTAGCCCTGAAATTTCTCAGATCTGTCTACTGTGGGATGGGCATGGCTATTCTTATTTCTCAAGAGAAGTTTTAAAAGTTCCTGAGAACACAAATTTTTGTATCGGATAAAGTTTTCATGCAGTCAGAACACCATTTCCCATTCAGATTTAAGGGAGGTATTTCTAAAAACAATTATCACAGAAGAATGGAAAAGGTGAACCTTGGCAAGAAAACCTCCTTGGGGGTACACACACTCACTACATGCAGAGTGACGGGGAGTCAGAAGAGAGCCTGAGAAAATAAGACGCGCCTAAGACAAGTTTCATGAATGCTGGCAGAACTGGAGAGCTGCACATCAGGACTCTTGCAGGGTCTTGGGCGATGCCATGCAATAGCCGCACTCAGTTTCTAGAACTTACACTGACACAGCAAGCACTGCTGCAAAAATATTATTGCTCATTTCCCAAAGGACTGTTACATAAATACCTACGGCTGTTTCGCTCATCTATCCTTGAGAGCCTTCGGTGAAAAGAGCACAAAAACTTGGGACTTGTAACACGAAAGTGCAGCCTTTTCATAACTCTGCAACATGCTTACCAAGGCAATTTCTATTAAAGGGTGCTTCAGCCCCTGCATCAGAAAGAAAAATTCTCTTGCCTTTGAGAAAGAAGGAATAAGGCTTGGCTGCAGAAACATGACTGAAGTCAGACTCTTACTCAAATGACTAAGCATGTATTTTTCAAGACCCCAATGCTGGCTACACCACAATAGTACCAAAAAAAAAAAAAAAAAAAAAAAAGAAAAAAAAAAAGGCAACCAACCTTTTTGATAGGTTCCGTATAGCTAAAGAGAGATCCATGCTCAGCCACAAGTCACAAGTCTGATGAAACGTTATAAAGCATACAGCTTCTGACTTGAATAAAGCAATTATTTAGGGAAGCAAAACTAAACAAAAAAAAATCCAAGAACTTCCATCAAATGAAGTGAGCAACAGAACTCTCCATCCTCCTTTAGGCACGTATCTGGAAACTTGAAACTGTGACATTTAGCCACAACTCATAATTCCACTGCTTGGTCTTCCCAAAAAAAGGCCTGACTGCAACTTTTAAAGCTGCATAGCACATATGTCTTTGGAAATTTGTAGATAAATGCTACCCCACTTTGAGCACCGTTCCCCATGACAACCCTGCAGGCCTTGGCCATGAATCCACTGCTGTTTTGCAACACACGCAGCAGCTTTATTCTCTTGTAGATACAGCCACCCTGTTGTCTTACATACCTTGCAAAGGGTAAAAACCACAACCAAGAAATACCTGGTAGAAGCCAAAGAGAGAAAGGTATTTAAATCCCAGGATCCAGCAGTGCTTCCTGGCACATCAAAGGTGAACTCTACAGGTTCCATTCTGCAAAGATACTATCAAATTTAAAGATTACAGATTTATAGATTATAAATACTCTATAGTGTTGTAGATTCTTGCAGTACTCCTCAGTTCAGATGTCACCTAGGCCACATTTGATAACATCATCTCCTTTTGACTACATGAAATTCAGGACACCCAATCAATGGTCATATTCCCTGTCTTCGCCAATCTCCATGCTATTAGCCTGTAAATACTGTTGCCACAGATTTCCTTATTATCAATAATCTATTGTGTTCAGTGTGTGTTTATTATTTATTGCAACTTTAGCTCAGACACCCTGTCTCCAAGTTTTTATTACTTGGGTAAAGTTAGCACAGAAGCTCACTGTGGCAGTCCCACCAATTGGACACATGAAAGAAAGCAGAGATCCCATGCACAATCCTGTCTCCCATCCCTCTGTCCTAGCCCATGTCGAGCCTCTCGTCTCTCCCGCCATACCCTAATAAGGACTCTTTTCTCTGCTCAGAACACACAGGGCTGTGGGATTAAAAACTCCAAGCGATGTTTGGATTTTTCAGATGCATTAACATACTTTTACATAGCTAAGCTGTCAAAGCCATGTCACTAAAAATTAAAAGGGAAAAAACAGCCTGTACAGTTTATCTTTCTACCAGGACCATTCGCGGTGCATGTTGTAACCACCGCGCACACCTAGAAGTGCCTGTAAAAGAAACTGCACGGCAGTTCAAAAACCTGACGTTCTGATCCAGTCTAGGCAAATGAGGCAACTTTTGTAAAACAAGTGGAAAAGAAACAAAAGCTGAATCCTCTTTTTTGCATATTCTTGACAAAAAAAAAAAAAGCAGCAGATAAAGCAGGCAAGGCCCAGGTTGCCGTTTTCACTGAGAAGGCTTCAGTGAAAGAGAGGAAGAGTAGTGCCTTTTTATTGGAAGTGACTGGCAGTAGGAGCAAAAATAACCCTACCAGCAGCAGAATTTCTGAGCAGTGTTTATTGAAAGCTGTTGTGCCATTCAGTCTTTCCATGTTGCGCGGTTTGCAAGTTTTCTGCAGCTCATGGCCCTCGGAAGTGCCTGTAAAATTACACCATGGATTTTTCACACGGAATAACTGACATACACACGTTGCCTACGTAAACTGCTATGGCACAGCTCAGAGGCTATGCTCTTGCCGTTAACAGACTGGACTCAGGAATGTCGGATCTTTTTCTAGGTCACAGACTTCTTTTGAAACAAAAACTGTCTCTGGATGCCACTTTCCTCATGTTTTACTGCAACGGCTTGCTTTTGGCACAAATTGTTTGAGAATCTCCAACATAGAGACGACAGAGGCTGTAATAAATCCTGATAATATAAATTCTGTGCATACCGCATAACTTAGCAATTTCATTATTCTGTTATTTCTCTATATTGTTTTCTCTGAACCATTTAATACCCCTCAATAAATAAAACGTTGCAGATGAAAAAACAACCATTAGTCTATCTTATTCTTCGTATCTACAGGCCTCTGTGATAATTAACAAAAACAAAACACAGATGTCATAACATGGGAAAAATGGCCCTTTTAGACCTCCTAACAGTAGTCTATTCCAGGATTAAGGTGCCTGAGTATTGCTCCCTTTGTATGCATGTATTAAACACAGTATTATTATACACTATTTCTCCCTCTTCAACTTCATCCTTACAACAGAGTACAACCTGAACCTGATCAGGGCACATGTCAGGATGCAGAGTGACAGAAACTGTTATCTGTAGCCTCTCTCACCTCCTCTTCATTTTACATAGAAACTGGAAAGTGTAACAGAAGAAAGAAGGGTCTTGTGGCTACCACAGCTGAAGGCTACTTTCGAAACTCTGGATTCTACCCTTGAGCCTTTCTGATGCCTCAGGACGTCAGCTGAGCCAAACAGGTAGTCACTAATCGCCTGTACCTCAGTTCTTGGAAGCCTGATCTGCACCCTCATTTGCAAAAGTCCTCGGCACTCCCAGCTGTAACAGAACTTGGGTCTGAACAGCTTGGCTTGAGTTAACGTGCAGTCTGCTACTCAGTACACTGAGGAGGACTGGGGGGTATCCAGTCCAAATCCAAAACAAGCCACCCTCATGCCAGATATTTCACATGGAGCTCCCAAAATCCAAGTAGATACTTTTACTCTTAGAAGTCTACTGTTACTCTGCTCCCCATATATGAAGTAGGGACAACACACAAAAAAACTTATCTGAAAGCAATGTTGTAAAAATAAGAGTGATCCAGCCACTACAGTGAAAACACCATAAAGCACAACCAAGAGGAAATTAAAAAAAAAAAAGTGTTTTCAGAGTAAGTCTAAAGTAACCTGAAATAAAGCAGCCTCATTCATATACTGAACAAAAACAATGAAACCAGCTATTGAAATCAACCATTTAACAATCTAATAATTTTGTCTGTGCACTGAAAAAGGCTGAAATGTGGTAGAAAAGAGAGTGCAAGATAGTCAAAGTATATACATAGACATTTACTACATATGAACGCTCAGTTTCCCAACCCAAAACTGCTACTTTAGGAAGGAGCTTTGTGCATCTGAGAGAGATTGTCTAGTTTTTGTGGCATGGTTTGTTTGGGGTTTCCTTTAGTAACAGCAAAACAACACTAAAAACAACAAATCCCCTTATACATCTTCATACTGGTATCCCTCATGAGTTACCTGCAGAGCTCAAGCTCACAGAGCTCCTGCACAGACCGCTGCTAGTTCGCTCCAAAGCGGCTAACAACAATAACAGAATGTAACAACTGCGGAAAACGAGAGCGTGTAAGACATTTTAGACCAATGAGTTTTACAGCTACTTGACAAGTGGAGAGAAACCAGGAAACTAGGAGACTCTGGGATGCAGTCCTGTCTGGAGGGTGAGCACTATGCTAAGCAGCTTTCTATATCTTCTGAAAAAAAACCCAACACAATCCAACCCTCCTGCTGGTCCCATCTGCACCTCTGACCCCTTGCCTTAATCCCATCATCCTCTCCTAACAAGCCTCATCACCCAACGAGCTCTTTTCCCACCCCTTGGAACTAGCACCAGAGCCAGTCAGCTCTTCCTTGGCTCCTGCGGCCAGACTAGAGATTGCTTTTCTTAGTACCTGTGTCCAGAGCCAGTAGAGATTTCAGGAGCACAGGGATTCAATCCCTGGAAAATACCTGCTCCGCTGTAGTCTGCGACATGCACAGTGCAAATGCATCTTTGAGAAAGCCAACTGTTAAAACTGAACACATCTCTACTGACCATTAAAGGTTTAGAATTTGGCTGAACTTGGGATGATTTTAAGGGGGACAGGGTAAGACACTCCTAGAACAAAATTCACCTCTCAAAATTCAAATCCAAGTAACAGGCAAATCATTAGAAACTTAATTTGTATTTTATGTAGGCAAAACAATTTTTTTCCTCTCGTCTTATTACTGGAAACGGTTGAGAAATTTCTGCCAAACAACTCTTGCAAAACTATTTCTGTTCAGCACAGGAAATACCATCCTTCAAGTCTGTCAGAATAATAAGTTGAGAAAGGCCATGGAGACCAGGGCAATCCCACCAGGAAGCTAAGCTATGAGCCTCCAGGCAAGTCCAGCCCAATTCTGCATCCTTCCAGAGGCACAGCAGAGCTCCCTGGTAAGAGCACTCATAGCATTGACCTCATAATACCATCACTTCCCCTGAAGTCTATTTTTTCCTCTTTACATGAGATTTATCACATTAGTCACAGTTCTGATGTCTTCGCCAAGATAAACAGCTCTCTTCACAGATATTTTGCCTGAGCAAGGACAATGACTTTGGTGGTTATTTTTGTTTCTTTCCACCATTAATCTAATACTGCCTGAGAAGCTAATTACATCAGTAATCAGTGTTTTATCTGAGATGCCTTTTCCTGATTCTGTCTTCAAACCATATACATCCAGCTTTCATCATTGCTCACCGTACAAACACCTGTTATCCAGAGCGATCTACTCTTGGAACAATTCAAACAGTTGATGTTTCCTCCTCTTTCTTGATAGGAGGTGTCTGTCACTTGATGCAGAAATTTGCAGGGTGCAGATGGTAGTTCTGTCCACACATTAAGTAATTCCAACACCAGCACTATTGTAGCAAATCAGATGCACTAAATATAACTGAGGGTCTCCAAGTGCAGCTGCATAAAAAGTTTTTTAACTTTTTAAATGCTGCTGTGCTGCCATTAATTAATGCCCAAAAGGAATAAACTTGTACTCAAGTATCAATCTGCATCGTTCTCAGTGTTTCCTCCTGCGTATTTCTCTCATCTTCTGAAGAGCTACACGTCTTCCCCTTTATTTTGATTTTATAACATCGTATTGATTAGTTTGTCGTTATTCTGTACCTTTTACCTCTGCTTGAATATCCTTTACAAAAATGGAGGAACCAACAACTTAACACAACCCTCAGCGTCTTTTACTGTAACTTCATTTGCTTTGTTTAAATTCAGCATCATTTTTCTAGGCAGATTAGGTGTAGTAAAGAACCAAAGACTTGAATAAAAGACTTTCTAATTTTATTAATGCCTGCTCAATCCAATAATCAAAACGAGGCATTATCTTTATTTCACTGTTATATAAAATTGTGCCACTATATTGTTTAAAAAAAAAAAGGTAATTTTCTACTACTCTGATCTTGGTTTATTTAAATTAAAATCATAAAACCCTTAATTCTTAGACTAATTTATCCAATTGCTCTCCTCTACCAGCAATGGTCATTATGTCTTTCAATTCCAGTATACTTAGTTGTTTTTATTTTCCTCAGTTCTACTGGGCAACACTAGATCATTTGCATGTCTTATTTCTTTGTCATATAAAGTCTACAAATAAGTAATTTGCTGCCTCCTACTCTCCCATTTCAAATTAACAATAAAATGAGTGAGGTTAGAAGATATTTATTTCATGCCTCTTTACTTTTGGGGCAATTAGCAACAAATTACATTTTAAGAATGGAAGAGAATTTTAAATTAATGTAGTCAAGCTAAAGGAGTCTGACAGTATTTGGACAATTCTATGCTAGACTTTTTATACTACTTATGTTTCTTGCTTCAGCAGAGACCCCAGTTCAACAGCAACGAAAGGGATGCAGGCTGATGTACAATATGTAGCAGCAGATCTTGGAGCAGCCAAGCTTCCTGGAAGGCAGTGCTAACAGCTGGCTCGTGTTTTCAGTCAGCTAGAGACAGACATCATATAAATGGTTACTGCTAGCACAGAATGAGCTGCTGTAACTTCAGGTTACAGGAGACGACAGTCTTTGATACCTGTATTCAATTTCAGGCTACAGCCCTCATGCTAAGGGCTTGAGTTGGGCACCTCTTCATCATCCATGAGGCAGGCCATCATCTCATAGCATCCTTACCAACTTACCTGCTCTTGCCCTTGTACCTGGGTCACCTCATCAGAGAAGCCATTTGGGAAGCAGTAAGGGAGATGCCATCCTACACGGCTTATCTGACTACGTATTAAGGAAAACTCAGATCAGTGGAGAGCATGTGCCTTGGAAGAACAGACACACACATCCTGGAATACTCCCTTGTTCTTGTGTAATCCAGGCCTGTCCTTTTCAGGGAGTCATGCTGGGCAGTGGCTGTGCTATCTACCCCAGAACAGCTCTGTAGGTAGGTGGCCGTGCTGCACAGTGCAACACACATACTCACAACACAACCTAGCGGGAAGCGGGCACAGGAGACGCTTCCCCAGTGCTCTCCAAGCCTGTTAAAATTGAAATTGTATGTAAAAGAAACAATGGCATGTAAAACGTACCTTGGCCAAACAGTAGTAGTACTGGGTAAACATGCCTCATAGCTCCTCCAAGTCTCCCACAGGAGCATTTAAATGAAACAAGATAACTAGGTAAACTTGGGTATATTTTGCTGAGTAAAATCCTAATCTATCCAAATTTTTCTCCTCAAACGTTTAGCAGATTTTAAGATGTAAATTATAATCCTTTGTGGATAGACAGGAAAATGTAAATGCGGAAATTGGAATATAGGCCTCACGAGTCTAGCGTTAAACCACAGAAACGTGGGTTAGTGTAGGGTCATCAGAGGCATAAATGCAGTACCGTTACGTTGAACTGCAGAAGCAGCATCCCATCTATTGTGAGACTATTTCCTATATCTTTGATTTATATTATGCATGGAAGCCCGAGTATTTCCTGAAAATGGCAATGCTTACTGACTTCTATTTTCATGGTCAGTGAGAAAACAAACACAAGGCCAAAACTGAATTCCTAATTCAAGCCAAACTCCAACAGACTTTTCAGGAAAAAGGCAGAAAGGAATCTAACATTTTTGGTTTAGTTACTCATCCTACAAGTTTTATTTTGTCATATATTTGTGGTTGCTAACAAGCCTCTAGTGGGCTACAGTTCCCAGTAATTAATGTTTATTTGTTCCCCTTTTTCTAAATAATATATATTTTGGCTCTCATGTTCTCACACAACGATAAATACAAACATGCAAAAAGGACAAAATAATGTATTTTATTTCGAGCTAACAAGCTCTATGATTTCAGAAAACAGGAAACAGGCAAATAATATACCAGAGCTTACATTTCTATGTAACTAGTAAAAAAAAAAAGGAATCATTAAAAACTAATTGGGGAGTATATAAACTGTAAAGAAAAAGCAGAGTAGAGAGATAATCCACTTCTACCTGGCCTCAGAAAAAGTTCAAATGCAAATACGTCTTTTATTTTTAAAGCCATTTTTCTTTTTTCTTCTTCAATGTGAAAAAGATTAACAGCAAATTTAACCACACTTTAGAAGTACAGTTTCTATTTATTGAATGCTAAATAGATCTGAGAGAAGAAAAAGAGAAAAATTGCAAAGTGATGTCTCGCAGATTACTTTCCCCTCATATAATTTTTAATAATAACATGGGAAGTTTTGGGGTGGAAGGAAAAATTGACATTTACTGACATTTAGCAGTTAAAATGTAATCCTTCCAGAGAATGAATAGCAGAAAAAGGTGGGGGTGGAAGAGAATGGAATCAACTTCTGCCCTGATTACACAGAAGAAAAAAGTTAAAAAGCACGGAATAAACTGGCTGAAAGCACAAACCCACAAGTATTTGCAGATGAAGTTCTCCCAGGCACGGAGGAGGATGTCAGAGGTCCCAAGAATACTGATTTTGGGCTCCCTACAAAACAAGCAGTCAGCTACAAACCACTCATGGTAATCAGTCACACTGAACTGGAAAAAAAGGGATCATCGCTCTTATGTCTCACTGGCAGTAACTGGTGACCAATACACACTAACACATAGCTCAGAATCTGCATAAGATTCTACTTATTTATTTAGGAAAATGCTTTACAAATTTCATTAGCCCATTTTTTAAAAAGCAAATAGAAAAGAAGAAAATCCCCATGAGTTTTGTAGCAGGGACAGCGATCACTGTATGTAGATGCAGGCTGAAATGCAAAACATCAGCCAAGATTTCTGTGTGATCATGCAACAAATCATGCACAGGAATCTAAAGATTGACTACAGCCTGAAGGTATAAGGTATTTAGATTAGTAACTTGCAGATTTAGATTAAATGTGTTACGAAAGCATAAATTATCTTAAATAAAGTTAATTCAGTTTTTAATTAAAGTTTAAGTATTATTTGAAGGCTTGAACAGACAGCTTAAGACAACTCAATGCAGCCTGATTTCTCAGCAGAGTCACCACATCAGAAAAGTCATTCCTCCTTCGAATCGTTTCAAGTTAAGTAGCTAAAATTGAAACTAGTTAAAATTGAACCTAGGTCACCAGGTCTGCTCTGGTCAACTCTTTTATAAAAAACCCTGATGCACTAGGGAGCTTTGAAACATTATCATCCTTCAGAGAAAGTGAGCAACCTTTGGGTAATAAGAAGCAATCATAAGACAGAATCTTGATTCATATTAATAACATATCAACGGTGCTAATCTCAACTAAAGAGAATAAGCACTTAATGCTCTTGTGCACAAGAAGTAGGGAGTAATGACATGCAGTTGCCTACCAGTGGTTCCACTATGCAGCAGGAAACCAAGTGAAGATGGAACACATTAGTGTTATTCATCTCTAATATAAACCAGTGTAGTGCTCCTCAGTGATGCTGGTGGTGTGTTGGGCACACAAGAAGTTGGTGACTAGCAGTGATATTAACAATATGTTATTAAAGATAAGCTCCCCTACCAAGTCATCCCTATTTTAACTTGCTCAAATGCAGGTCAGTAGATCAATTTTAAAAGATAGAAACGAGCATTTTGGTCTGCCAAGTCAGAGCATCCTCAAGAAACAATGAAGAAATCATATCTGGAACACACATGACGTTAGAAAGCAGTTGTTCAGCACACAATACAAACTTATAGCACACTGAATTGGCTCAGATGTTTGAGTTTAGAAGGTTTACGTATAAACAGAGAACACCAATCTCCCCATGCTTGGGACAGATGACGTGAGAAACTCCACATCCTATCCTTATAGGACTGCCACACAGCCCTTTCTCACACCGACTCAACCCAGGCTCCAAGTTCAAACCATTCTCCTTCTCCAAAACTGCCCTCCTGTGAAACATGCTCCTTTGCTTGTAGGATGCAAGCAAACTCCTGCTTGAGTTTTTAAACTAAGCAGTCCTACACAGTTACTAGCTCACATTGCCAAAAATCAAGACTGTCACAGATACCAAGAACCAGTTTGGGGTGTTTTGATTTAACAAAAATTATTATTGCTGTGTTGGATGTTTTATTGAATCAACACTTGTGAGAACTTTCTCCATATTTCCCCTGAGAGACTTGGCTTTTGTGCACAAACACACAACATCACAGTCATTCACCTTCCCTCACACCTCCACAGCAGTGATTCAGACAGCAGAGAGGTGGGAAAGACTCAGAATTAATTGCTCTTGTATAAAGTCTTTTATCAATAACGTATATCGCTGTTTTCTCCGCCTCCCTACTGCAGTAAGAGGTTAGTTTTTGCAGATCTTGAGTGTCATATCCCATCTTTCAATGGTAACAGGCATATAGCCCCAACCCAAGCCAAGGCAGTCACACTCACCTGCCAAAATAGAGGCGTGCCTGGCAATCAGGGTTTCTGAAATGCAACTGGAACTAAAAGTCACACTCTCACTCCCTCCGCCCTCAAGAGGCTTTTAATCACAGCATCTCCGCAACAGGAAAAAGCTATTACAGAGCTGAGAGGCTGGAGGAAAATTCCACTTGATACCAATCCACCAGAACTGAGGCTGTTTATAAATTAATTGACCTTTCCTCATTCACCACTCTCACTTTGTGAGTCTGCTTCCCTGCACTTTGGTGCCAGAAATCCTGTGAGATACTACTTTGTAGGTTTCCAAACATGAAGAAAAATAACCAAAAAAACACCCAACTAAATCTGATAAACCTGGCAGAACACTTAATTCCAGTAGACGAGACACAGCCTTCCAGAGGTTTTGCCCTTTGTAAGAATGACTCGTGTACCACAAACTCCAATGCAGAGCCAGATACTTGTTAAGAAAGTGACAGAAATAAACAGTACAAATACAACCAGCTACCAAAAGCAGGCTGTGATTCTATTCGAAGTTACAGACACAAAGCTTAGTCTTTAAAAGTCAGTAAAAGGCTTCCAAAAATTGAGCTAAAACCATATCTGCATCTGGGTACGTGATTTCATCATGTATCTGAGCCAGTTTAAAGCATTAACCTCCCATTTCTCTAAAGTTTCAGCTTCTGTTTTTAACTGTCTTCAGCAGTTGATTGTTAACACTACTTCTATTAAAAGTGAAAACAAGCAGCAGAAAGCACCTCAAAAGAATTTTCAACAATGTTACACTGTTTGCATTTCCATGGGCCCAGTCCCGTAAAAGTGATTTTCCTGCCCTGCCCTTCAAAAGAGGGGAAAAAAAGGATCTAAATATGAATAGCCATTGTGAAAAAATCTATTTCACTTTATGTTTACACAAGAACAACTTGCCCAGGAAGACACACCCTTACATGAAACCATTACACAAGCACTGGGCATTACCCTGAGCTACAGCCCTCTGCAAAGCTCCGACCCAGGCTCCACCTGCCTCTCCTTGGCCAGGAGGGTATTCCACACCTGCAGCAGCAACAGCCTTAGCACAAGATAAGCAATAAGACGCCTTCTGAAACTCAAAGTTCCATCGCTTATCCTGATAGTTTTGTAATTATAAGTTGTAACAACAAGATCCAGAAGACCACAGCCAAATTTCTACACTATATTGAAACTATGAGGTTTTTCTTCACATTTGCAATACTCAGAGAATTGCTTGTTTCCTCTCAAGATCTTCACAGCGTCACTACCGCTCATCTCCTGAGGCAAATGAATTCCACAGGTTAACTATGTACCAGAAAGTGCTTTTAAACAACGCAATTTTCCAAGGTCAGTAGGAGCAAGGCTTAGTTCCCACCCTACGGGGACAGGTGCATCAAAATCCACCCCAGCAGGTTTAACTTGAGCAGGTTTCACATTACTGGGCAAGGTAAAGGGCTGATCATTTTTCATGTTCTCATTCACAAGCAGGTACTGAACACGAGTCAAAAAGAACAGTGCTCTGCTCTCCTCCTTACTCCAACTCACTGCTACCAGTTTTGCGTGTACGCAAGTGATGTTTTGTTCACAAAAACTCCTCAAAAAGCTGACGACAGAAGAGCACCCTTCAGAACAGAGGGCTTGAAAGAACAGGAAGCTTCCACGCATCAAGGAACCATCAAGCCCTGTCATCCTCCCAAGTGTCAAATTTTGACTGTAAATTGATTGGAAGGGGAAGAGTAGAACAAAATGAAAGGCTTTTACGCTTCAGAAGGACAACGGAGACGTTGTGCTGTAGCGTGGCTGCAGCAAGGGCCTCTAGCCTGGCGAGGCAGCTGAGCCAGAAAACACAGCCCCCTCCCCTCCCTACCTTCCAGCACTGACATCTCTGGTGTTAACAGCTCCGTTACTGTGGAAACCAGACTGCTTTGGACAAAGCCACATTGACTAAAAGCAACATGTGGGAAAACGGAGTAAGGCCCTGAGAGAAATTAATTGTTTACAAGAAAAATGAATAAACACGTTTTTGGTTAAAAATGAAGCAAGCAAAGGATTGTATTGTCATCAGAGCTACAGGCAAGGAGAACCCTGGCAGCTACAGCAGTACCAAACGCCAGGCCTTGCGGCACTGCGAACGGCATTTTAAGGACTCTTCATCCCTGAAATATATGGCAGATTTGGTGCTAAGGAGTACCCAGGAGTCCCACGCAGAACACAGGTGTGGAGGCAGCTGCTCCCTAACCAGTTTTTAACTGCTCTCCTTGGAAAACAAAACCCAAATCCACCCCATAGTCCAACAGAAACCAACTGCAGTTACAGATCACTACTCAAGTGCTTTCGTAAGGGCTTACAGCTGATTCACACCTAGGCAAACTACTCTCCCCAGCCAACATTTCACCACACAGGAAAGTTTGGAGGATGAAGAGCATGAGTCACTCCACACCCCGCCGTTTCCAAACAGTTTATATATTTTAGAAGTGCCATCCACAAAAATAAACAAAAAAAAAGTTTTTCGGAGTTCTCCTTTTACAATGGCTTTAATAATTCTGTCCTCAGCCCCAGCTGACTCGGATCCCAGGAGTTGCCTTAGGGCCTGTTACTTGGAACACCAGCATACTTAAGAGAGTATTCAAGAAAAAAAAAAAAATCATCCTGGGAAAAAGCCCATGGAGAAGAGCCAGAGTTTGAACTGGCAAGACTTAAGATCTGTGAACGGTGCAACTTTAATAAGATTGGCTCCTTAGCCAGAATATCTGAAATTACCCATAAAGATGGCACATTCAGGGTGGTTTGTTTTGGTTTTTTAAGTAGGTTCAGCAAGCAAACTTTTCTGGAGAAAAAATTAATTTTATACAAATATAGTATTTGCTTTTTCTCTTAAAACAGGCCATGAAAGCTTCAGTGCAAAATGCCATATATTACAAAGACTCAGGAAATAGGAGGCCACGCGTGATTTACATGCTAAGCAAGAATTCTCTCCCCCTTCACTCCTGAGGTATTAAAATGCTGGAGCGTTATAGCTTAATCTCATTTACGGAGCTTTGAATCATCTTAAGTCCTTAGGAAGTCTGTGTAAAATACCACAATCCACACAGTTCATACGCTCTAATCCAGACAGACTGCAGCACCAGCTTTCACTGGTGATGATGGAAAGAAATTCTCACGGTTTTCCAGTTAAGCAAACAGGTCATCTACTCTCTACCACTGGCCACATTTCTGCCACTTTCCTTTTCACAAATGACACTGTAAGAAGAGGTGGCGAAAGAGCCACAACGCAAACAGTTCAAACCACTCCACCCGAAGGAATAAGGACAGCCATGCAGACAGCTATACTATTGCTACTAGAATATTACACATGATCCTAAAGTCTGGCATTGTAAAGACATATTTAACATGGAAAAATTCCATAACAAGGAAACATACGCACATCATATGAGAAATGGGAGCTTTTTCAGGGTCAGGCAAACAGTAACTGCAAAAACATTTAGGGATGCAAAACGTTGCCTATGATTATGTAAATAAATCAATGATTGTATCTTTTTTTTAAATAATCACTGTATACAATTAGGAGATTAACACAGAAGAGTCTTTATATACAAGAGATTCATCTATTAACTTTCGGAAATTCACATCAGCTCTTGCTCCCAGTGACAGTGACATCTCCCTTCTCTCTGCTTCCCATGAATTTATCACAGCATGAAAATCATATCTTTCTTCTGCTGAGACTTAACTGGCAGCAAGCTATCACAGGAAGCCATTTATTCTCTGAGCATGCTGCTCTTACACAGGGTGCTATCACAGACAGAGAAAAATATACTTAAGGAAAAACAGGCATGTGTGAGCCACGACGTTCAGGTGTAGCCTTGATTCTTCCCAAATTATAAAAGATGGTACCAGGCTTTTCCAGCCTGGGCATCTCTCTAGATAGTATTACCATAAATAAATGAGGCCGAAGTAACTTGTCTTGTAAATGAACTTCTTGCTTACGGTTCCCTTGCGCTAAAGCTGATTTGCAAAATCCAGTTATCGTAATGAGACCCCCAGCTAGCATGAAAACGAGGTTTTACTTGAGGTAAATGGAATAGAAGGATTTCGACTCTAAATGGAGGAGAGAGACAAAGACAAGGGTCTTCTAGTCCAAAGAGGGTGTCAA
This sequence comes from Tauraco erythrolophus, assembly GCF_009769465.1. Classification (NCBI taxonomy): domain Eukaryota; kingdom Metazoa; phylum Chordata; class Aves; order Musophagiformes; family Musophagidae; genus Tauraco; species Tauraco erythrolophus. Next base: position 18,683,666 of record NC_141476.1, on the reverse strand, counting down.
GTGACGAGTCTGATCGACACGCACACGTGCTCTCCCTTTAAGCACCTTCCTCCCAGTTGAAATAAGACACGTATCTCTAACACTTCCTCAGATCTTTGAACCTGGGTGCAGGCAGGGAACACACCTCCATGTTCCCAAGCTTTGCTGCTACACAAGTCAGGGTATAACGTGTGCCAGCTTGCCGGTACACTGGCAGAGAACACAGAAGGTGCAAAGTTGCATCGACATAGTTTGGTTTTTTTTTCAAGATGACTTAATGGTTTGAAGCGTTTGCCTTTCTGTTTGCACTTGATAGGCTTAATGAACCGCCACTGAACCTAGTAGGAATTTACCACACATGGTTTTATTAATTCAGACCAAGCCTTTTTTTTAAAAAAAAAAAATTATTTGCTGTATTACAAATAAGGAGAAGACCAGTCAAGAATGCCAGATCTTCAAAGTAAATTGATCAAGACTACCTTTTTAAAATTAACTAGTCCAATTGACACTGTGGAAGGTGCCATTCTGGCCCAAATACGTACACAGCGCTGAAAGACTGAGGTCTTGAATGACTCACTGGTTTAAAAACAATTCTTGCAGCAGTGGAAACGACCCACTTTTTAATCGACTGAATGTTATTTTAGGTATTTTACGCATATTTACGTAATACATACCGAGATTGGCACTGAAGGATAAAACTCAAGGACCAGTCTCATGCCATCCATATTTTAGGTACTCCTCCGTACACTGGGGGGCTGCCATTTAACTAGAACTTTTCTGAACTCATATTCATTCTACATTGGTTCTGCCTTTGATCTGCAGTACATAGCTCCTGGAGTTTATTACTCATGCTCAGCCGTGTTACTGACACTGAATTTACTGTAGCATGAGATAAACCAGTATAAATAGGCTAAAGGAAACATGGTAGGTGAGAGGGAACTACGGAATATTTCATTAGGAAGTGCTAATTTCCTCCTGAAATATACAATCACTCTAGTAAAGCAAGAGCTCCTTCATCCTGAAGAAAACCTAACCAAAAATTACACTTGGTTCCCCTGAATTCCCACTGCAGCTCTAGCTTACTACAACATTATTCTTCCTTATTCTAAAAATGTTGAAATGTTTCATTTCTAATCTGGCATAATTTTCTTCTCTTCTAAAAATGCAATCTGTAGCATCTAAGAAACCTGTTAACATTTCCTTTTCTACAATCAATCATCGGCCTAAAATAACCTTCACTTTCACTGTATGCATTGCCTTCTCCACTGCTGCACGCTTTTCCTTGATCATCACCTTATTTCAGGCAACAAACAGGGTATTTTACAAGTACCAGCTATTTAGATAACTTGCAAAACAAATACTTTGGACTGCACAGCCTCCTGTTTGTGAGCAATCATGACCCAACTTCAAGGTATGCTAACCGAAAACAGACTATCCAGCAATTAGTTTATGTGATGTAGTATCACTTAATGTAATCAGAAATACTGAGTAAGAAGCAGAAACGTAGCTCAAGACTAAATGAAATTAATGGGGCACAGAATGACTATCCTTCTCCACAGTGACTCCACTTTAGAAAGCAGAACAACGTTATCTATATAGTCCTATGTGTGGTTTTCAAGAACCACTTTAGGAATGATTTTTTATTTTTTTTTTATTTCTTTCTCCATTCCCTGCTTTCCTTCCTTCTGAGCACAAAGTTATGCTACTATTCTTACGGATAACAGTAGAGCCTCCTACTCTATGATTATCATTTATATCATTCACCAAAGTTTCCTTAAAGGCAAGGAGCCTGTTCATTGTTGCGTTTGCTTTTTGCTTTATTTAACTTTCGGGCTTCACCTATTTATCTTCAAATCAGCAAGTCACGTATGCTGTACTGCTGGCACTTAGCAGCACAGGACATTTTCCATGAGGCAGGTCATGACTGAACTCCCTATTTATTCCAGAAGATAAGACCTATGAACTAGCAGGTCCGTTCATATATGCTCTGCCTTAACATGGAAGTCTCAGATGACTGGAAGGCAGCCACTGCATATGGTGCATATCCACGGTGCTCAGGGGAGAAGTACTTTACAATTGCCATACTGTTACTCAGGGGAGTTTTCATATCAAAAGTACCAATACACTTATAACCTGTGAACTTTGTTTTCCTGAAGTTCCAAGGGTCTTTGCTGTGCTGCTGTGCCTGAATTGTCTTTCCTTTTCTTCTCCTGGAAAGAAGCAGCATCTATTTACTAAAGGTGAACACTATGCCAGCCACAAGTAACACTGGTTTTACATCCTGAAACATCCACCAAAATCCAGAAGATGCAGATGCAGAGAAGTCCTGATACCCCAGCAGAATGCTCTCTAGCTCTCTTTTCTTGATCCCAACTCTCTCTAAGCCCTTTCTATCATTTTTCACCAAAATAGAGTAGGTCATCAAATGCATTGAAATATTATTTTGACACCATTTAACAGGAATTTGTGACAAAAAAAAAAAAAAAGAAATGAGGGAAAAAGAAAGAACAAGGAACTGTAGGTTGTTTTTTTTTTTTTAATGGGAGGCAAGTCCCAGGAGTCCACGTTTATCCTCACAGGTAGTCAAGTATTGTGGTCTCCTTCTCTCCCTAAAAACAGGGAGGAGTATGAACAACAGCAGAGAACACTCAGGTTGATGACAGTGATAAAGGAGTGGAGGTTGAATTTTAGCCCCAAAAGGTAAGGTGAACAGAAGGGGGCAGGCTGGCAAAGAGGAGATAAAAATAAAAGAGTGACTAGACTTCACTTGACTGCTATTTCTGGATCAACTATGGAAAGAGATCTGAGAAGCTTTCTATTTGCAAGGGAGAGAGATGAAAACATAGTTGCCTTCCAGAAGGCCACAGTCCTGCAGAGCAGTTTCGCTTATGCCTCTACTTTTCTAAATCCCTGCATTCTCACTGTTTGGAAACACTGCTGTTCAGCCAAAATGTCACTACGCGTCTAAGCGAGTAACCAGATTAGGTTGTCTGGAGCGGGACAGCAATGCGTGTGGCATTTCAACCTAACAGGAACAAAGCTGACAGCACGTTGTAAAGGCGAGTAGCGAATCACAACGCCAAGCGGAGCAAACTAAGCCACATAATACTTCAGGAAAACAACCAAAGCCCTGCAGTGTCTCTGAGAGGACGTCTTGTGTTTTCCCACTCTGAAATAATTAGTGAAATTCTAACTAGCTCCAATTACGGACACAGACTAAAGAAGACAACAGGGACCTCCCAATTACAGTACGTAGGGCTTGACTGACACATGGCTCTGGGATGAATGTTTCTGCCTGTTTGAGCCCTTTCCTCTTGAGTATCTCAGTTAAAATTCCTTCCATTGCGTAATTTCTATCCAGATTCTGGCTGTGCTGGCTTTGCTCCCATATGAAAGAAAACCTGCAGGCAGAAAGCAGTGCCATCTGCCAAGTCAGAAGCTGCTTTAATGGGCAAGTTTGGTGCGAAGGGGAACAGACTATTACGCTTTATCTTCAGCAGCAGGAGTGGTGTTTTTCCTTTCCTAGGAGTAGGTTACAGCAAGCACACTCATGCCTGAAGTATTTGTCCACAAATACACATAGATCTCAATGGATACTGCACAAGCAACCTCCAGAAAAAAAAACAAAAACAAAACTGCCCAGCATCCCCTTTTTCTTGTTCAACTTGCAACTCAATCTTTACCTGTCAGACCAGTTGGTTTTTTCTGTGACAGCTTCATCAGCCTCCACTTTCTATTCCTGTAGGTGAATGACAACCCCACCATCACACCTAGGAAGCATGAGCAGTGGCAAGGCAGAAACACCAAGGCCCTATTGTCCCTACACTGAGAATTTTGCACTGAAGCTGTTTCTGAACATGTTTTTCTCAAGTTTCTTGTCCCTTTTCCATAACTGTTTTGACTGGATGGCTTGCTCTGAAGTCTCACCTGGAGCAGGTTTGAGACTTGCATGGCCCAGTTCAGGTTCCATGAGAAACAAGAGAAAAACTTTTAAGATTTCCATCCTTGCAAATATCTTCGGGGTTAGGAAAAGATCGTTCTATTCTTGCCAATTAACCAAACACAGTTTTTATACTTCCTTGTTGGGTAATCTTCTCATTAGACCATCTTTGGAGAGAATAGCAGATTCTCTCTGAGCTGCTGGCAGTTTTACTTAATTGCATATTTAACTTTTTATTCAGCACTTAAACTCATAACGATGAGAAATACATACATGCAAGCAGCAAAGTATTATCTGCCATTTAAACTCCCTAGAGAACTCATAAACATCTTAATATTTCCGTCCCTTGCAGAAGAAAAGTGCAGACATTCCACAGCTGGGGGAGGGAAGCAGGGGCAGGGAGAATGACAAACACGTATGTAACGTAATTTCAGTGACAGATTAGCCATTACTGACAAAACTCCAGTTTGGGAAGAGGGGCGGTGCTTTGGTCCTTAATATATTCTAAAAGTTCTGAAAAAATCAGGCAACCCAATCAGTGCTAAACAGAAACTGATATCACAGGATCTACTATAGGTTCCTCCTCCCCATAAGGCAGAGGTCATTTGTCAGGGCACAGCAAACTTACCTTTCTTCTCCCCCTTCACAACTCTGAGCACTGAATTAAAAACATATTTTAGAGAAGCTCATATCCATAGGAATGTATTTTCTATTTGATTCCAGAGTTACAGAATTTGATCTGAAACACTTGTTGCTATTGGATTGTGCTCTGGAATAGCAACTTCTATTCTAAAACGTTTCCAGCCCTTATGACTGCAAAACCTTTGAAGTATGAATGGTCTATAACCAGCAACAAAGCCACTGAACTCTTCAGAAACAGCAGAACGGCTTCAATTAATAATGTTAACTACTATCCTTCATCACAGTATGTTCAGCATAGAAATAAATGCTGATAGCACTTCAGAAGGTCTGATTAATGGACCACCTCAGAGCAGTGAAAACCTGACCCTCTCCCACGCAGGCGCAAAACCCCAGTACTTCCAGTCTGTTTGCCAAAACCTCCAGTTTTCCCATGATAAACTTCTGTGAGTCAGCTATATGAAGCCAATGCAAAAACCAGTGTGATAAAGAAAATGAGCGTTAGAAATCTGTGAATCAGTCAGCACATCATTGCATTATAAGCTTTTCTAGCTCCTCTGTTCAAAATCTTTTCAATACACAAATCTACCAGATATTTCCAGTCTGCTCTATCAAAGTGCAAAGGCTTTGCTGGGGATAGCAGTTGCAGCTTGGTAAAGGTAAGACCATATCCAGACCTTGGCAGACCCTCCAGCTGGCCACCAGAAGATTTGTCCTACTGTCAGCAAACATGGAGTGTGAGCCTTAGGAAAAGGAAGGGTACCTGAAAGCCTTCTAGACATCCCAAATAATCAGATTAACACCAGCAAGGACTCAGTGACATTCTTAAGTGATTCTCATCACAATTACTTCAGCTGGTTTTCAGTCTTACCATACAGAACCATTCTGGTTCTCACTTGGGCTGCTTTTTTCCTAACAATGTGGTTTAAAAGCATCAGGAAACTCTTCAAGTTTAAAAGCTGCAGAGCAAAAGGTAGGTGAGCTTTATGTTCTCTAATGAACGGTTATTGCTCCACTTATTTAAGTGGTACTTATCACCATGAATATCTACTAAACTTTCTTGCCAATACTGGTGTAATCAGATAATACCCTTCTGTAAATGGATCGTAAAAATAAAGAGGAGAGTAAGTGAGTTAAAAGCTAGAAACACCCTTACGAAAAGACTTCAAAGCAGGGAAAGCCTGAAGACCAATGAACATTTAAATACTTTCTAGTTTAGGCCTACTTCATTGCACGAGATCCAAAACAGTTTCCTTCTCAAGTATTGCATAATATGTTCATTCAAAATCTAGCTAGCTTTCTCACAGAACACACCAGGACACTGTTCTGTCCCCTGCTTTTTTGTCTTTTAAATATGAACACGAGAACTTCACAGCTGTTAACATTCTTCTGGAAACTCACACAGAATATTCTGGAAAAGACTCAAGTTTGGACTGAAATGTTGTAAGTAATAGCAAATGTTTTCACATATTCGAATTCTTCATGCAGCACTCCTTGGGAAACGTAAGCAACAGAACAAGTAGCTTTTACAGGGCTTTGGAACTGAACTCTGGCCTCCAAACCATAAATAAGAAGAAAAAAAGAAAAAGCCTACATACCTTCAAAGCACATTTCTGGCCTGTCTCCTTGTTGAAACACTCCAGTACTTTGCCATTGATTCCTAACCCCAGCACTCGTTTAGAGAGTTTGTAGTCATCCGTAACTGCATGTTTTTTTATCTCTAGTTTGACATGGGCTGCTCCCCCAGGCAAGGATTTCACGCTGCTCTTGCTATCCACGTGACTCTCTGGCTGGGATTCCTGTTCACCTTCACTTTGTTCCATATCAGGGAACAGTCTGAGATGACAGAGACACCCAGCAGATTCCCTGTGGGGTATCCTAAGCAGAGTCCCTCCTCTTAGGCGATCAAGCCCAGCGCTTCAAACAGTCCATTTGCTCGCCTCGTGGTCCTGAGTGAAAATGTGATTATTAGTAATGAATATCAACTCACCGTTCTCCCACCTAACCACACTCCTCTCTTCCTTTCTTAAGGAGATAACCTGGCACCAGAGAGATCAAAAGTGGAGGTTTACCTCAGGAAAGCACGCTTTGTTTAGCTTTACAGACCAGTCACCCCAGTTCCAATACACACAGCTATCAGTCTGCAGTTACAAATTAATTGCTTTTATTGCAACAAGTGCCTGTGCTGAGCCCTGGACTAAAGTCTCACTCGGCTAAGCTCTGTACAAAAGAGCAGAGATGGCCTCTGCTTCGAGGAGCTTATAAACCTTCATCAACCTGTTGCCTCCGTGTTTTAGGTAGAAATCTCCAGAACGGTCCCCTGCCTCATCCCAACACCCCAAGTTACGCACGAGAACCACGAATACCTGGATTAAACCCCAGAGAGGCAGTGAGAGGCAGAGCGAGGGGCAGGTGCGGCATTACTTAGGGGACCACCAAACCACCCAAAAACTCGGGTACATGGAGACGCGACAGCGCCCTAAAGCTGAGGAGCTGCCTGGCGCCGCTGGCGACCGGCGGGCCGCTGGCCTCTCGGGACCGAAGTCCCGGGCGAGGCACCGAGCCCCGTTAAGGCGGCTGAGCCACGGGCAGGCGAAGCGCGGCGGGGAGGCTACAGGCCGTTCCTCACGGCGGAGCAAGGGGCTGCCGGGCCGGGGGCGTGCCCCGCAGACAGCCGCCCCGGACGAGGCAGCAGCTCCCTCAGCGAGGGCCGGCGGCGGGGCGGCTCCCTCAGCCCCCCGCACTGCGAAGCGGAGGAGGAGGGCGGGAAAGCCCGGAGGCGGGAAAACGCTGAGGTGAGGTGAGGTGAAGCGAGGCGAGGCAGGCCCCGCCGAGCGCAAGGGGTGGGGGGGGGGGGGGGCGGCGGGGAACCGCCGGGGGGAGCTCCGGGGCCCCGCCGGAGGACGGTTACCTGCCTGTGGCGGCGCAGCGCGGCCCCGGCCGAGGCTTCCCGGTGCGGAGTCCCGGAGGGCGGGGTCTGCCTGGGCCCGCCCCGGCGCCCTGGGCAGGTGCGCGCCGCCTCCCCCCGGCGCTGAGGAGAGGCCGCCCGCGGCGGGGTCCGCGCCGGCCCGACCCCCCCGGGGAAACCTCCGGTTTCCCCGGGGGGGTCGGGCCGGCGCGGACCCCGCATGGGGCTGAGGGGCGATCGCTGAGGAGCGAAGCGTTATTCCATACCGGACTACGGTCCTTTAGGCACTATACGGTCACCAAAACAGTCGCTGCTGGTAATAAAGCGACCTTTTCTACCAAATAAGCAGTCGGTATTTCTTTCGTATGCGGAGTCAGGATATGAAAAGTGATGGTTCCCACAGCAACCGCCGCTCATCGCTGGTGCACGGAGTGTAGTTGCAGGGATGTGAAATGCTGAGTTTTTTCCGGCGTGTGGAGATGAGTCACGCATTGAAACGGAGCCGGGTTCGTATCGCTGGGAAGAGCTTCACGCTTTACGGGTTAAAAATACATTTGTCATTTTACGTAACGTAATGGCATCTGGAGTTCTAGCGGTTAGGAAAATAATTAAAAGGGCTAATGAGTCCTTTCTCCAAGGGATAAAAAGTAGTTCAGCTTAGCGGGATGCAGATCTGCAGTATATTGCCATGTGATGTGACGCTACAGCTATTCTGCCTCAGGTTTCCCTTCCAGGCTTTCAGCAGTTCAGCTGGAGGAGGGCCTGGTCCTCTGATTCAGTGCACCTATTCTGGGCTAATCGAATCCCAGAGGAACGCAGCTATTTCCAACCTTTCCTTCTCAGGTTTGGCTTCCAGCCTTCTTCGGCTTTGCACCACCTCCCACTGTGACAATCTCAGGGAAATGCATCCATAACTGTAAGCTCCCAGGTTGCAAACTTTCAATAACACTGTTCTGTAGTCAGCAGAACTTGCTCTTATTTTCCTTCCCACAGCTTCTGCCCGTATTTGCTGTTTTATTTGTCCTGGATGGTAATTTCCTTCTCTTCACAACACGTAACTATAGTCCTCTTCCCAGGTCAGTCACTGGGGGCCAGACCCTTCAGAAAACTTTTACATCTCTCAGCTCTCTTCCGTATTTTACAATTCAAGAAACATACGCGCTCACCTGATTTGTAGCTCCCATTCCAGCCCCACTTCTGATCTTTCCCTGTAACTCTTACACAAAAGCCTACAGCTGACCACAGCAAGCAGTCGTTACAGCGGCTAGCACATTAAAGCTAGCAGAAGGCAATTTATGGCCCTATTCTGGGAAATCTGAAACATTGCAAATATGCCAAACAGATGCCTGCTTAAGGGATTGCTATTTTTTACAGAGTGTGTCAGAAGCAAGGAATTCCATTAAGAAATTATGACTTTTTCTAACTATTACAAGAATGAGCTTCTACAAAATAAGCTCTGCGTGGAAAGAAAGGATAGATAAGGGAATAAGGCAGGATTCTTCTGTTTGAAGTTAGCTGGTTCTACACATCTCAGTTACAAATAGTCTCCCACTGAGAAGAGTTCAACTGGTAGGATACAAACCACATTTTTCAAGTCACTGCTGGAGATGATATCTTACTGAAAGCTATGCTTGTTTGAGTTCATGACTTGATACTGTCTACACATGCTTATAGCAAAGCTCACCATTCTACCAGCAACTAGCAATAAGTTTAAACAGAGCAAAGACCTTAACAATCCAGTCTGAATCATGGTTAATAAGGCCTTACACCAACCCTCTGCTAATTTCACCCACCATAAACTCCAAAAAGCCTTTCCAGCACCAGCCCAAGTATCAAATAACCTCCCTGCACACAGGGATAACCGCAGCTGAGGAACAAAAAGCGAACATATTCCCTTGCTCTTTGTGTTCATTTTCTGTCTTAGGCTGTGCGAGCAAAAAACACACCTCTCTCTACTCCAGGCAAAACACGAATATCAGGTGCAGAAAATCTTTAAAACCAGTAACAAAGACGGTATTTCTCAGTATGTAAAAGTCTTTGCAACAGAGTGTTTTCACCAGTAACACAGTGGCGAGCTCATACTGTAAGTAACAGCCAAAAGTAACCTGTGCTCTTGTACTAAGCTTCTAAATCTCTTCCACCAGACATCTCTCCTGATTTCGCTTAGCTGACGCTTTTCATTTGGTGTTATTCTGACCACGCTGGGCAGCCCAAAAGCAGACTGGTTTGGGGGCTGCGCTAGTGGAACGACTCTGCCACAGTGACCTGGTGTAGTGTCTCCAGTGACTGTCTGCAAATCCATGTTGGGTACTCACTCTGGAGTTCTCACACTTGTAAATCCCAACCTCTGCAACCCACACACAGTGTGTACAGAGGCGGGAACATTCACTTCCGCAATGTCCTTCTCTTCAGCTGCTTAAGGTTTTATAATTTCTCTGACAAGCTCTGGAGAGGGCCAAGCATGCTGGGTCCAGGCACACGTCTTGGAGTTAACCCCAACACCTGGGACATCCTAAAGGCAAGGCAGCGCAGTGTGGTCACCTCGGCTGCAGCTGTCCTTGTCTGGCTCTGGGAGCGTTTCCCACAACATCTGCTTTCAAATGCCAGCTTTAGATCTCCCTGGGAGTTACATCTCATGATCAAAAACTTACGCCGCGGATCCTGCGGCTTCTCTTTGTGCTCGTGGCAGGTCGAGCCACGGTAGCGTCCTTTGGAGATGCTGATGGAGGACACGCTGACAGGCCCACTGCAGCTTACGATGCCGGGGACGTTTTTCATCGAAAGAGACGTTTTTATTTATTTATTGATGTTTGCTTTTTGAAGTTTTAAAAAAAACCCACTACTATTACAGGATAAGAGCCCACTATGGCAGAAGCTCTTTCATCCTCACAAAAATCCCTAAAACTGTAAATTAAATATTAATCCTGTTTTTACCAAAAATCCCCAACAGCAGCAACACAAACCAACTTATTTCAAGAGAGAATTTAGTAGCTCAGCCACGCCTGCCTTGCCCCAGACAAGAAGAGTCGTTTAGAGGAGAAAATGACCAAACAATAAGGCCCTAATCTTGCAACAAGCTTTGGGGCAGCAGCCCCGTTTCTCTAAGCTAGTGCATCAGCACTTTGAAGCTTCATATTTTAGCATGCGGTCTGGATAGGCTGTTCCCGATTTTGTCATGCCTTGGATATCACAGACACCTGGTTTACACAGAGAGCACTGCTGTTTAAATCCAGAAGGTTTATTCTGGCTATCCCACTGGGTATTTTCACTGCCTTTTTGCCATGCTGTAGCAATTCAATAGCAGTAACATCTCGGATCAAAGACATTTCAGACTTTCAAATATCTCATTTCTTAACAAAAAGAAAACGAAATATCCGAGTTTGCTCTCATTTGGAGAGCTAGGAAAGCTGATGTCATCAAATGTTCTTTGAGGGATCGCACATTTTGGAGAAGTGATACCTGAACGCCACAGTTACCTGAGTTTGTTTATATACGAGAGTGATTTGCACAGTCAGTCCTTCGACAGCAGTGTCTTGTGGAAATCACATCAGCTACAATAAAGAAAATATCACCACCAGATGGAAATATAGTGACTTGTTTCTCTGAAACATTGCTTTCTCTCAGTAACAGCTATGTATTTTTTCCAGTGTTATGAGAAATCCACTCTCCGGCACGCATTATATAGATGTTACCAAAGAGAAAATCCTCTGTGTTGTCAGGTTGAAGTGAGGACAGCTTCGTCTGACGGGGAGCTTGCAACAACCTTATTAAATCTCTCAGGAAGTTCTTCAGAAACTGCGTCTGTGATATTAGAAGAAAGAAAGGGCAGCTCTACAGAACAGTACTGTGATATGAAGAAGAAAAGAAGCTTCTTGTAGGATCTTTAGTTTAGTCTTTCATGTACACAGTGGCCTGAAGAAGAGACTATATGCGCGTTTTTTTCACCGGTTTTTCAGTTCTGCTCTGGAGGTGCCTGTCTCAGACTTACCAAAAAGAAAAGAAAAAAAAAAAGGAGAAAGAAAAGCCCAACAAGCCAGAAACTGAAATAGTTTGTTACCCATACAACTAGGAAAGCTCATCAGCAAACAGCCTAGCTTTTTTCTCTCCATTGCTGAGGTAAGAACAGGTTTATAGAGGTATTTCATAGGCAATGATGTTTACCTGATGCTTTGTGATCACCAATCTAGAACAACTTCTCATTTATTCTCAACACCCTCTGCCCTGACCTGAGATTATAACATGGTTTCTGGGAGGAATTACAAATTCTAGCTATGAACCAGCTGCTAGTGAAGGAAAGGGAAGGCTCAGGAGCACCGGTCCCACAGTCTGGAGAACATGTCCTAATACCTCACTTAGTTCCTTAAGATTACTTCCTCCCTGTTAGCACATACTCAGCAAGTATTTTTCTACAGAAATACAGAAAAGGGCAGAACAATTGCTTTTATAATCCTGGACTCAGACAACTTATTACAGATACCTTGTCTGTAGGTCATCAAGAAGGTTTTGAGGGGCTCACTCCCTGCTCCTCCACTAAGGGTTGCTGTCCAGGGATCTTAGAGCAGAAGGAGCTCTGGGACACAGCTTATTTACAGAGGGAGACAGAGAGATGCCAGCTGGACATTTCCATTTCAGCAGAGAGAAAAAAAAAATGTTTTTTCATAGAAGTACCATAAATCAAAAGCATCATAAAACTTCCAATCTGTCTGCAGTTTCATTTTATGCTGCAGTGGAGCACAAGAAATTAATCTCTCTCTTTCATTGAAAGAGATCCTGCAACTAATAGGTATAGCAACATTGTGTGACAGTCCTGTCAGGAACACAGATTTTGCAGAAACACGGCATTTCATACAATTAGAAAAGTTCCTAACAGATGCCACACTGCAGTCATCTAGGTCACCACATGCCAGCACGCCTAGGGACAACGAACACAGTGAGTTCCTTACAGTAGCACCGAGGTATTTTTTTGTAGCCTGAAATGAAGCCCATTGCTGTCCTGCACACCCTACTTCTCGTGGAGCCAGCTGGGACGCCCCTGAGTCCATGGCACAGCTCACCCATGCCCTGGAGACTCCTCTGTTGCTCCACACCAGGCTGGGAAATCCAGGAACCACAACGGTAAGTTCCTCACCCTCTTGTGTGCTGTTGATTACAGAAATTGGTGTGCCCTACTCAAATAACAAGACAGCCCATCTAAACAAGGAATAGATCCTTGTTACTGTTCCTGTTTGTTCTGTCACATGTTATTTATCACAGTACCACACAGAGTAAGAGTTAGAGACGGCCTTATGGCCACACGGCACCAGAGGGGCAACTTTCTTTCAGTCTTTCATATAGAAGCTCATAGTGAAGGCAAATCTAGTTTCCAGACACACAGCCCTCTCTCAAGAGTTACGATTTTGGATGTCATTTTTCATTTACACCAATTCTACAAGATTACGGAAATGTCCAACCAGACAGCTGAAGCAGTGTAACCTACCCTCAGTGGAACAGGGACTCTGGCTGCCTGTCTGAGTCTCAAACACACATTTATCAGTAGATGGTGCTGTTGTGTTGGTGAACTTTCCTACGGGACTAACTGGCTCACGATTTCTGGATTTTCTTACCTCCCTGACTTTATTGTGGCCTTTCTTTGATACCTTTCGCAACCAAAGCCTATCGCTCAACAAAATCGCTCAACAATATTTGTTGTAACTGCCTCTGCAATGCCCTAATTCTTCAACGCTGAACCCTGGAAAGCCATTTATATCAGTATAAACTGGGTTTAAACAAATAATTTGTTGTGATGGCAGCAATTTACACTGACTGCGCAGAGTAACCAACTGCACAAGGCCGGGGGCACACTGTTCTGTTTCCTACTTAGGGCATTGCCATGTGCACAAGGAATGCCAATGCAGGGCAAAACGTTCAGGTAGAGTGATGAAGTACTACTGAACACTCCTGACGTAAAACTGCTCACTAATTTTGTACATAAAATATCCCAGGCATTGGCCTGAACGTTTTTTTGAGGTGGGCCCCTCCAAAAGTTTCTGATGAAGATGAAAGCTCCTTTCAGTAATTCTCATACATGTTAGCGACTTTGATTTAACGGTCATCTTTCTGTATGTATCTACAGGACCTCTTTTCAGGGTCCTGTAGAACTCCTGAAAAGAGCAGCACGGATCTAGTGATCGCAGGTGGAAAACCACGGCACGGAATGCAATGCACATGAATAACAACTGGTGTGAACACCTATGCTGCTTCCACAGAGCAAAAATACAGAGCTGCCAACGGACACCCGTTTCAATCTGTGATGTTTCCACTGTACAGCTCTTAGCACTGCTTTCCTGCACAAATAGCTACTCAAACAACAGCACAGAGCCTGCATACAAAGACTTTTCCAAAAGATCACTAGATGGAGCCCAATTCTAAGTAAAAAACCTATGTGAAGAGAGCTTCTCAATGTCTGTGCTGGACTGCAGCACTCCGTCCCTACAGCACACACCTCAGTGTCCCCTCCAAGGCTGAAGATGAAATACCTCTGAACGTGCAGGTTAACTTCAGTTCGCAGGGGACAGCAGCCACCTCCTACTCTCTAGTCCAGCTCTGTTCAAACCCATCGTGCTGCTGCACCACCAACACAAGGTTTTAGATAATGCCGAATTGAGACATGAAGGAACACGTGCACGCGGGCGTCCCCCTGCAACCCTGCACCAGAACGGCGAAGGTCGTTTGACTGTGTGCTTGCTGTGCACAGGAAGAGAGAGGATTGAAATTCCTCTCTCCTCTGCTATCTCCTCGCCTCTCCTGTGAATTCACGTGTATTCACATGAAGCATCAGCCAACATCCATCTTAGCATCGGAAGCAAACTGGTCAAGGGATGCATGCATGGTGACATTCCCATCCCTCTGGATACACAGACGGCCTCAGCACCTCTCTCTTTGAATAGCTCGGTGTCAGCAGTGGCAGTCATTACTGCACTGTCCCTGATGTAGTGAAGACAACCACCAGCAGCATGCAGAAGGCCAACAGGCTGCTAAATGAAACAGCAGGGAGTTAAGGGCTGAGTCAGGAGCTGACACGAGAACATCCTTCTAACCTTTTCTTTATCATCATCTTCCCCCCCCCGCCTCCTGGCCCCATCCAATTTGGTTCTGAACAGCACAATTATTACTAATATTTTTAAATATTCAGTCTGCTTCAGCAGAGGTGACAGACAGCTCACTCTCACATTCCCCCGTATCTCTGATACGTGAAGAAGTGGCAGCTCGTGGCAGAAAAAGAATGATCGAGATTTTGTTATAAAGTGTTTAAAAATAAAAGGATCAATAACCCTGAAAGTAACTGAAAAATTGCCTCCAGGGTCACACAATTTTAACTTGAAAGAGGTGAGATTTAGATTGGATATAAGGAAGAAATTTTTCACTCAGAGGGTGGTGAGGCACTGGAACAGGCTGCCCAGAGAAGTTGTAGATGCCCCATCCCTGGCAGTGTTCAAGGCCAGGTTGGATGAGGCTTTGGGCAACCTGGTGTAGTGGAGGGTTTCCCTGCCCATGGCAGGGGGGTTGGAACTGGATGATCTTTGAGGTCCTTTCCAACTCTAACCATTCTATGATTCTAAACGCAGGACAAAATAGTGGTGGCGCAACCTTTTCCAGGAGACTTCGCCGAGCTGAAATCCAGGGGTATTCCCAGATGACCAAGCCACGGGGCCACCCCATGCAGCGCGACAACCGTATTTTCGCCGTCGGGACTACATCCTCCCACCGCCCGCGTTTCCCTGGAACGTGACCCGTTCCCCCGGCGGGAGCTGGCAGCTGCACCTCCCCGATCTGTCGCTCCCTCGTCGCTTCCCATCGCAGGGAAACGCCCCGGTGCCTCCAGCCCAGGGCCTGCCTCCTCCCTCGGCACAAGCGCTCCTGCGACCCAGGCAGCTGTCGCGGGGCCGCCGCTCCCGCCGCTCCCCCGCGTTCCGCGGGGGAGCGGCGGGAGCGACGGCCCCGCGCATGCGGTGGGCGGGGCCAGCGGCGGAGGCGCCCATTGGCGGACGGGCGGGCGGCGGCGGCGCCCATTGGCAGCGCGGCCCCCGCGTTCCTGGAAAGTTCTTGGAAATGGATCAAAGCCGTTTCCACGAACACGCGCGGCGGCGGCGGCGGCTCGGCGCAGCCCACCCGGGAGGGCTCCGCTCCCCTTCCCATCCCCCGGCGAGCGGTGCTGACACCAACGCGGCCGTTATGGACACAGCTATTTATACCTTCTCTCTCCCCCCCCCCCCTTTTTTTTTTTTTTTTCCTCTCCGCGTGGCTGACATCGGAAGGGTGATGCGGACACAATACGATTCCAGGAATCCCTCACTTCCTGGAACAGATTAAAAGCGGCAAACAAAAGATTACTTAGTAGGTTGGGTTTTTTCCCTCGGAGCTTCATTACTTCGGGAGTCAGTGGAAAAGCAGGTTGCTGCTCTCTCGGCTCTCTTCCCCCGGGCGTTCGGGGAGACATTATTTATTGGTATCTATTTATTATTATTTCAGAGCACATGGAATGTTTTTTTCTAAAAGATTGCTCTGAAGGAAGATCAGTTCCTCTTTAAATAGATGTAATTTCCCTTCTCTCTGGTTATTTTTAACACTTTTTTGTCGTCGTTTTCTGAAACGCAGAACAAGAACACGTTATTTTCTAAAGCACTGAGAGTGCATGCGTTTTTCTGGCCAAAGTTGCTAAACAATCTGCGAAGTCTTTCTCGGACAGCCTGATTCGCCTCCTGCTTCGCTTTTTCTGTGTCTGAAGCACAGCCTACTGCGGAAGGGGTTTGCTGGGACTCTCCAGCCTTCCCTTACCGTGAACCCCTAATCAGAGGCTGGAACTAGTTCGCTCCTTCTGGGAAGCAAAGGAAAAGGAGACGAGAAGGGAACAAGAGAAGAGGAGAAAGCATTTCCCACCTTCTTGAAGACTTAATGCGTTTCTTCCCTTGGTCCAGGAGTGACATGATCCTCTGTGTTCAGGGGTAAGACACTTTGCAGCCTTCTTTTAAAAGCTGTGGGTTGAAAATTGTAATTAGTAAGATTCTCTGGGACAGTTTTTCAGCTCGTGTGAGTTGCCATGTGTGATTGTTATGGAAGGGGAAACGACTTACACTGGCCGAGTTGTACGTGTGTGTCCTGTGTCTGCTTTTTAGACTCCATGGCCAAAAATCATGGGACCAAAAAGTATTCCTGATTTCTGTGCTTTCTATTGCTAAACAGCTACTGGTATTCAAAGTCTTTGGGGGAGTAAAAATGAGTAAAAACTTGGGAGTGTGTTACTCAGTGGTGTGTCTGCAGCACCAGCGGGGACACAAGCCTGAGACTGTAGGTGTTCTCTAATGTCCCAGTGGAAACAAACTACTTACAGGGAAAAACCTCCCTGGATTTCAGATGTTTTTGTCTAGTTCTAATTAAATATTTATGCTAAACACCTAATTTTGGTTTTCTGTTGCTTTTATGGGTAAGATTAAATGTATGTACACATACACAGACTTACCCATACATACTGTTCTGTAGAATGAAAGCCACGGGGGCACAGTTACACCACCTTTGTTCAGTAAAACAGGTCACATCCGAGACCCTTCTCCGGTACTGGTGTCTTGGCACCTCAGTGTCTCTGTGATCAGCTCAGGTCATCAACATGCGTTAATACCTGGTCTGCAGGAAGCATCCAGCATTTTCAGGTGCTGCGTATTTGGAAAGTGTCAGCATCTCTTTCAGCCTGAGCCGTAACGTCAGTATTGCCCATCCCTCCTGCCCTCAGTGGATTTTCCTCAGAGGCAATGAGGAAAAGCCTTGTCTGCTTTAAATGACTAAAGCACGGGGATTTTTCTGCTATTTCCCCTCAAAAACTGTTCCACAGACAGACAGATGCTTACTAATACTTTCCTACTACTCAAGTGGGTTCATTTTCGCTCTCATTTTCAGTCTACTGCTGCAGTTCCTATAGCCATAGTAAAACGAATTCATTTTTCAACTTGGGCTTTGTGAAACCCTTATCTGAAACTTTTCTCCAGGGTTAGCATGCCAGAGCTACTGCTTCCCTTCACCCACTAAGAACTTGTTATGTAGCCAGACATGTAGATGGTTGTCTCTTAATATCTTTTCTTATGACCATTTATTGCTCAGTTTTCACTGTCCTCTAGGATTTCATATATCCTGGACTCTATACTGTCTCCTATTCAGACCAAGCTCCCATGGGAGTCTTGGGACGTGGCTGATGGAAGGGAGAGCAGCTCAACACACTTTTTCTTTTACTATTTGTACTGTGTTGCAAAGTTATCAGCAAAGTAACTGCAAAGCTAACACTAAATGATATCGGACATATCTGATTCTCTTGAACTTTCTTGGTTTTCCAAGGCTTTTTGAAACACTAGGTGCCAAAGCACAGGGAAGTTCATTTGCTGTTTCTCCACAAGAGACTCCGCACAGACTACCAGCTAGACATGCCAAACTTTACAAATTTGTTTTCTTCCTCATCGCAGCTGCTGTACTAACACTTTACTCTCTTCAGTCCTGATCCTCCACATCTCTCCTCTACCTTCTTTCTTACAAGCAGTAATTATTTGCAAATAGGTACTTTGCCCCATTAAAGGACTGACTTTTTCATGCCAGCATACCTTTTTCAACGTGTCCTCATGCCAGCAAAGTCTTCTTATCCCTCTTGCAAAAGTACTTGCATTAAAAGTTGTACTCTGCCATTACTCACTGATCCCCCTGCTCTTCCTTTCCTGCACTTGGAACTGCTCTGGTCACAGCAGCAGCTCTTTTTTCTCCAGCCTATGTACAAAGCTGTTTAGGACACCAGCACCTCCCAGTCTGAGAATTTCTAATCCCGCCATGCTGCTTTGAGACTACAGTTGCACTAGGACTTTTTGTAGGGGGAGAGAGAGGCACAAAAACACAGGTATATAGAAGGAAAATATGAAGAGTATAAGCATGGCCCTTCTCTGGCTGCAGAGGAAGAATCTCCACAGTGACTGCATGGAGTTTGGGCTCCTTCAGCTTCAGGTGGCAGAAGGTGTAAGGCAGCCGAGAACGAGCACAGTGGGAAACCTCATCTCAAGCACACGGGCTCTGCCTCAGAGACCTACAGTGGCTCTGCAAAAGAAACCTACTGACAAATTCACAGAGTTGATGTGTCTTTTAGAGGACCAAACCGTGAACTGGTACAGCCCTTGAAATTAGCAGCTTTCTGCAATGAAACAGGAGTACACTTCCTCACATAGCTTTGCTATCTCTCCCTTCCTTCCCAGTCTCTTAGCCAATTCCTAATTTCCTCTCCCAAGCAGGTATATAAAAAGAAAAAACCCCAAGTAGTTCCATGCTAGGAGCAAGAAAAATTTTCTTCATGTTCAAAACCCTTCCCAAATGGTTGGCCAGAAAGATGTTCCAGGAGAAAAGAAGTTCAGAGAGATTCGGAATTTGGACTGCAGTATTCAAGTTCTAGGGAGTGAGTGGGCAGTGAGCAGTGCAGGACTGATTTTACTTAACATTGGCCACAGTCATTTTCAGCTCAGGTGGGACTTAAAAGAGAACTCAAAGGTTTTCCAACAGCGATCTCCAGGTATAAAAGTATATTCAGATCCACTTGTTCTGTGAAAGCCCCTGCAAACGCAGTGCAGTCCCTGGTGCCTGGTGAAGATAAGGGCCAGCAACCCCTTTATTAGGTTTGGCGTCCTACCCATGAATAGAAATTAAGAAAAGAGGATCAAATGTCATGAATGCCAAGTAGATATCCTGCTTCTGAAATGTGATTTGGCATATGGAAAACTGAAGAATGTTCTTTTCTAAATACCAACAGAATAGAGGGGTTTGCCATGCGTTTCATGGGCAAGAAGTGTCTCTCTGTAGATTCAATTTTACCAGTGGTTTTACAAAAACCCTACTCCAAACCTACGTGGTTTTATTAGAAATGCAGAGTCATAGAACTGATCATGGCTCTCACAAATCATTGTGAAGTCATTTTCAGGTTCTCTCTACCCTACTTTTCCCCAAAATCCCTTCTTCCTGCTCCCTGCCCCGTACGTGAGACTTGGCAGCCTGAGAAGGTAGAGTGCAGCTACGACCAGGTGCAGAGCAGTTTACAACACATTTATGTATGTACCTGAAGTGCCACTGTTCACATAAAGCACAGACAAGGACAAAGATCGGAAGGGACGTGCTGATGACTTTAGAGTTTCCTTCCACTTCTCTCTTCAGTGGTGTGGGAGGAGGTGGCTGCTGCCTTTGCAATCACCATTAGTCCCAATGGTGCTGTGACGGTCTCACGTTGAGGACTGTGTTGTATTTCTATGGAAACTCAGCTATCTTTTAAGTGTCTGAAAGAACATCTCAAGCAAGCGAGTGCATGCGAGGGACACGACACAGACATGCAGCAGTACAGGGCACACAAAGGCAAAAAGCCTAGGAGAAAAGACAGAAACTAATGTTTTTGCTCAGGAGATCACCTGGGAATGAAGACTTCCCTGGCCTCCAACATGCGTCCTCCCTCTGGAGCTCTGCCTTCCTTTAGGAATCTCCATACTGCAGAGAAAGAGCACCCATGGCCCATGAGAGCTCCAGGCTTTGTGAAACTGCACTCAGATACTGAATGGCTACACTAACGCTCTCCTTAGGCCACACAGGGATTAATGTTCACAGCAGCCCAGTCATGGCAGAACCTCCTACTGCTGTAATCCTGCAGGGATTACAGTTGCACTGACATTTCCATCGTGCCATTGAATGCTAGGGTTTGTGTAGTGCAGAGGCTTGGCTGAAACAAGAATTCCCATTATTCTACTACAAGATCAGCTCACCCTGAGTTCTAACAGACACATTTAGGATCGGGTCAACCTTCAGCAGAAAGCAGGTAGGACAAAACCCAAGCTATTCATTCCCAGCTCTGCTTCTAATTATGTTACAGTAAATGACTAACAAACCCACTGGCAGAAAAAGAAATGCTCTAATGTTCTAATAATGTAAGTGGAGCTGTAATGCTGCCATGAACCTTATTGCCTCTGAAACGACATACTAAAAGGCAACATCTGAAAATACCAGGTTTCAAATCAACCTAAATAGCAAGATAGACCACCTTTTACAAGGCGAAAGAGGCCAGCTCTCTGTTTCTGAAGGCTCATCTTTAGCTATGTAATTTTTCTCCCCTTGCCTCTCTCTGAAACATAATCATAATGAGGATCTGTTCATGAAACATAGCATGTTGTAGTACAAAGGAGCATGCAGGAAAAATAGCAGAGTATGCCCTTTGTTTCAGACCTCATCCTTTGCTGGCGGAGGAGAAGATCAGGAGACTGTCACTCAGGGGCATTGCGGTGGATCTGCCAGAGCCGATCATGCAGCCTCTCCCAGTTATGGCCTTCCAGGAGGAGTCTGCGCCTGCCTTTGCAGCACCAGTTCCAGACAGCAACCCACCTCAGACACGAGACCCTGAAGAAGACCTTCTCTGCATTGCAAAAACCTTCTCCTATCTGCGAGAATCTGGTAAGGCTCAACTCACAAAGTCATGAGGTCAGAAGGATCTGAGCTCCAGGAAGAATCTTGTGATCCCACTTCAGATAGGAACCTGGTTCTGTCGCAGACATGGCTGACTCTTGCGATGCGGCAAGTGTATTTTCAGACTCTACAAACTTTTATCATAACGTAATTTATTACCAGTGTAAGCACAAGCTTTGTTGTTTATAACTCAATCAGGAGAAAGAAATGCAAAAAGGCCCCTCTTTCTCTGTAAACTGCAGTAGCTGCAAAAGTAGTCATCCCCATCCCAAGCCCTGGCACAGCAATGACAAGCATGGATAGGAAACCCACTTGACATGGTCTTAAAGACCCACTTGAAGGTCTTACTGAGTCTGGCCTTGGTTAATTCCCAGGCTCTGAACTCAGTAGGCTTCAAGCCTTCCTTAAATACACTGCCAGTCCTTTAACACCTTTTTTCCCCTAACAAGTTCTCTCTGGGATGCTTTTCCAGGTTGGTACTGGGGATCTATCACTGCCAGTGAGGCCAAGCAGCATCTCCAAAAGATGCCTGAGGGCACTTTCCTGGTACGGGACAGCACCCACCCCAGCTACCTGTTCACACTCTCTGTCAAGACAAATCGAGGTCCCACCAACGTGCGCATCGAATACACTGACAGCAAATTCCGGCTAGACTCAAACTACTTGTCCAAGCCTCGCATCCTGGCCTTCCCAGACGTGGTCAGTCTTATCCAGCATTATGTCATGTCCTGCACAATGGAAAGCAAGAACGAGGCTCCTTACCCGCCTCCATCTCCTCTACCTCCTATGCAAAAAGAGATGGCAGCAGCTGCAGTACACTTGAAGCTCATCCGGCCACTGGGCCGCAAAGACAACATCCCCAGTCTGCAGCACCTGTGCCGGCTGAGGATTAACAAGTCTACAGCTGACGTGGACCAGCTCCCTCTGCCCAGGCGGATGGGGGACTACTTGAAGCAATACCCTTTCCAGCTCTGAAGCACGGCCATTCTATCTCAGGCATGACAGACAGGGACAGAAAACAGAGAACTTTGTGTCTTTGTCCCGCTAAAGTGCGGCATCAGGTGGGCACAGTAAAGACCCGATTATCAGCAGAGACTGCATCCATCTTTCCTCTCCCCTTCTCTCCAGATCCATTCCAGCGCCAAGGAGGAGTTGGTTGTTTCAGTGAACAACGGGACACAATCTGAGCTCTGAGCCTCAGACCGCGCCGAAGGTGGCTGTGAGAAAGTGCTGTCGGCATGTGCACACTACTTGAATTTCAGAGTTGCTGTGACACCGGAAATGTTAACGTCGTTATTTTCGCTATTTATTTCCATGGTAGTTTCTCTCCTCATGGTATTTTAAAAGCACCTTTTACTTTTTTGTTTTTTGTTTCTTTTTCTTTTGTGGAATTAGAGATAGAATAAAGCCTCCCAGCCAACTGGCAGCCAAAAACCTGTGGGAATTTGGATTTGGATTCACATCCAAATAGTACCTGTTTGAGCCTGTCCCTGTCACAGGAGTCCACATCCAAGCTCCCCCAGGCTTCTTGGGTCTCAGATGGCTGCATCTAGACCCACCTCTACAAAGGTAAAGAATATTCTTCTTCTTCCTTAGCTACAGGGGGCTGGGTATTGTAACCTCAAAGCACATTGGTAGCAGCTTGTGCATCTGCCAGACACGTGTGCTGCATCATAGCTTGTGGACAGGAGAGTTCTTTCAGGAAGCCCTTCTTTCTTGAGAGCTCTAAGCAGAGAATCTGGATATTGAGCTTGGGCCAGGGAGCACTCATCCCATTTTTTTTCATCTTCCCCATCTTCAAAGGAAGTTTGTGACAAAACATTTAGAAACAAGTAATATCAGAAACCCAACTTTCTCATTTGCAGGCAGAGGGATTTGGTTTCAGAGCACCCTGCATTTGGCTTATGTTTTGAAAGTGCTGTTCCCTGATGTTGCCCTTGCCTTGCGAGACGGGGGCAAGAATGAGGTCTCCTTGAGCAGGAGTTCAGAGAGAGCTCTGCTGAACTGCACCAAAGGCATACACAGCTTCAGGATATTTATTTATTTATTGGGGGGGGGTGGGGAGGGAGGGGGGGGCAGTAACAAGTTAGAAGCACCTCAGTAGAAATAGCTGCCTTCCTCTGCTAACACAATGCCAAACTGCCAGTTGTTCTGCTTCTGCCAGCACTATTCACAAGCCATGTGGCTTCAGTCAGAGCTGGGCCCTAGCACACACTGGAAACCACAGTTCAACTCTCCTGTTTGCCAAGGTCCAGACCTCTCCTTTCCCTTTCTCCGACTTGCATGTTGGTTATCCTTAATTGGATTTTTTGCTTTGGTTTCCTTCTTGCACCCCATCCCCTGCAAATGAAGCACAATGGCTCTCCCTCGTTCTTTTGCAGATAGGAGGGCTAAACAGCAGATGGGATCTGCCCAAAATCAAGCATAGACAGAGAAGTTGCCCCTTCCTCGTCAGTCGCATGATCCCATCACCTTCCCAGCCTGCAGGAGCCAGTCCATGCCACTGAGTAGAAAAGGGAGCAGACAGGTCTAGAGAAATTATCTTTTGGCTTCTTTGCCCCTAAGATCCCATAACTTGATCAAGCACGAACCAATGTTAAGGATTCCTCATTCATCCCTCCCTGTGACTGTCTCTCTAAGGCTCTGTAAAATTAGAAGAGACAAATCCCAGCTATACCTGAGGGTTGAGAGCAAAAGGTGTAAAAGGATGGGATGGTGACCCAGGAGACAAGCTCAAAAAACAGGTGGAGTTTCTTCCACCCTAACTTAAAGCTGCCCAAAGGGACAAGATGGCCTGATGTGCTTAGTCAGTGTCCTTTTTATTTTTCTACTCCACATTTATACAAGTTTGTGCTCTTGCAAGCTTTGTTTTTGATACTTTGATGATTGACAGCGTGCATGTGTGATGTCAGGTTTGCTTTTTATTATATCCTTCCCCCTTGCCCCATATGGCAGCAACTGTGGGAAGGTACTGAATGAGAATGAAAACTTAGAAGGCAAAACAAATAAGAAAACTTTTTTTTTTTTTAATTAAATAATATAAACCATAAACCACTGAAAAGGCTTCCTTTTATCCAAACACCTCTATCTGCCTGAGGACACTGGGAACAAGGAAACCATAGCTCTCCAAGGAGCAGCAGTGATCTCAGGAAGCCCACTTGGCTCAGCCACAGGCTTGGTATCTACAGCATGTGAAAAATCAGTTTGAGAAACATACAGCAGGAAAGGACAAGCTGTTCAGCGCTCTGAAACTTGCCTCCTACTTGATCTTTACTTTGCTGGGGGTAATGAGGAAAGCAAGCTTGCAGGTTTGACCTCATTGCCCCAAGAGAGCCCAGCTAAAATGACAGAAGCATGTAACGAGGATAAATACCTGGTTAATCTCCCAGCAGGACGATGCAGAGGCTAAGCTGAAGGCTGTAAGCTCATATGGGCAGGGACCAGCTCTGTTGTATGTTTGTTCCGCATCTAGCACAAAAGGGTTGTCCAGGTGCTACTGCAATACAAAGAATAAACAATACAGTTACTCCAAAAAGTCAGTTTCTTCTATCTTGAGACAGTTTGTTAAAAATCATTTGACTTGGATTTTAAATAAACGTTTTAAATATATTTTAAAGCCACTCGATGTAGAAGTCTTTGGTAAAATCCAAATGGATTAATTCGTTTGCTGTTCACAGGAATCCTCCCCAAGAAGATCAGACAAACTCTTGACCATTTTTTTTTTTTTCAAACAAGAGAGAAAAAACATTTTAACGAAAAGTCCTTTAGATACTATGAGAGTTAACACCAAAATCATCATTAGTGTGGGACTCGTTTCTACTGCACACAGACGAGCAGTGGCAGACCTCAAGTCCCAAGTTACCAAGGGCTGAAGGAACGTTCTTTAATGATGTAGAAAAAAACAGGGATGATTTTCGTATTGCTTCTGTGTGCCATAGAAAACCATTACAATCTAGGGGAAAGGAGATGGAATGTAACTGGAAGTTTGGTAACTTGTTTACAGCAGGCTTCACATTGGCCCCAAAGAAAACTGCTCATAGTAGTGTTGAAAGACAAGTTCGTGAAAGGCAGACCATGCTTCAGATGGGACACTCACAGCATCAGCTTTTTCTCCATGTTCTGCTGCCACTGGGCCTCAGCCTCCCCATATTTGCAGTCTAGCCCAGCACCCTTTCCCCTTCTCCTCACCACATACGACAGACACAGCAGGTGGGGAAACCCCTGGGGAGCTTGATCTGCCTTGTGGTGTCAGAGAGAGACAGAGGCCACCTCATCTATCCCACCTCTGAAACGCAGGGAATATCCTGAGGCAACCCGACTACTGGCACTTGACTCCACTGTGGTCCCTTCGCACTCACTTCCCAGGAGAGATGCTCATGCCACAGCCCCCCATCCTGCCCAAAGCGCAGCATGGTGTGCTCTTAACCACTGAAAACAATAAAATATGCTCAGAAAAGTAGAGAAGCTCAACTAGCTCCTCTCTGTCATTCTCCCTTTTGGAATCCACTGGCTTCAAAGTTCAAAATACTGCTGCAAATTATTCCTAAAGCACGTGCTGTCTTTTCCGTGCCACTTGTGGGGTCGGCATTCACTAGCAAACATGATTTGCACAACCTCATCAATGTGAGTCCGTGGGTAGATTTCCATCACAAACCAACCAGGAAACGTTGGCAATGGAATAATCTGCTCAAGTTTAGGTTGTTAAACAAAAACAATCACATCCCTGTTGGTTTTATGGGAAAAATGGAATGCGAGCTAGATGGGATAGAAAGAAAACACAATGAAATAAGTGGAAAAATGAAAACAAAGGAAGGAAAAGCCGCATCCACCTTTAAAAGGGAACTTCGAAAACCCTGGAAAATAACTGAAAAGGAAGATGTAGCATTTCTGACACATTATTAAGTAATTTCTTAACTCCTCCCCTAGCTACATACATGAAACCCTACGGCTCACTTTCCGCAGACGGAAGGCAGAAACGATCGGCATGAGCCAAGCCGATCCATAACTGCAGTCACCCATGGTTTTACTGCATCCACTGTTATCTTAACGACTCCCTCTCCTGCACCTTCAGCACATTTTGTTAAAGCAAACAGGTTCATGTTCTGAGAACTCCTATGCCAAACCTTCCTGCACACTGAACTGAGTTCCACATCGCTGGATGCGTTCGTGGAAATGCAGACTGACCTCTACAATCACTGAAGTACAGCTGCAACACCCCTCCTGGTGACACCTGTACAGTTTGCTGAGCCAATGCAGGACAATTTGGTTGGCTTCTCTCTTGCTTTGCAGTTTCTGACTATAGCTGGACACCTGGATGTGAAGCCCTCACTGAGAGTCTGAAAAGCAGACTGATAGGATAGGGAATAGAAATCCCAGTCCATGATGAAAACCATGCTACCGTGGCTCACTGCCACAGCAGAAATACCCTGCAGTTTGTCAGGCACACATGGTATCATCTTCTTAAATAATCAGCTTTCTGAAACAGCCACACATGCAAGGGAAAAATAACCCGTTTACGTGCACATGTACCTGTCCTCTCAAACTTACTGAAATCTTATTCCTTTCCCCAGACACTCTCAAGTGCACAACGTCCCTTAGCCCAAGCCAAATGAACCAGCAAGAAGTGAATCAGCAGAGTGTATTTAATTGTCTTACAACAGACACGGTCAGAGTTTAAAGCAATTGACCTATCACATGACATTTTTAGTCCAAATTCCATGGTCAGTCTTACCTGCTATCTATCTATGAATTAAGAAAATTAAAATCAAAATTAACTGGACACTCTACGTATGACTCTTCTGCTCTGCTGAAACATGTTCTCATGTTCAAATCTGTCAGAAGCCAATTATCACAGTCCTTTCCTGTCTCTCCCTAATGACTGCTGAAACACTTGCAATCCTCATGGAAATGCACTATCCTCTTCCCCACCCCTCAACTCATCAGCAGTCCAAAGGTCTGGAGCACAAGGCAAAGCAATATCCAGTAAAGATGTGCCAGAGCAACCTTGGATGCCAAGTAACAACTTCCAACTCAGTTTCTAGCAGCGTTGTCACAACATCTGTGTCTCATTTTCAGTGAGCCCCACCCACCATTCACAGGAGATGAAAGAAAAAAACACCAGAATAGGCAGCTCCTTATGAAACAAACCAGCCAAAGATAAAAATGAGATATTACTTAAAGAGATCTGCCCTGTCCTTGTGCAGAAACATCCATCCTTTTGCCTTTTTCTCTTCACTGCAACCTAGCATGGAATTTTTAAGAGGGAGTACAAGGGAACCCAGTCCTGCCAGTATCGCTTAATGGCATCACAGCAGAAATAGAGCTATGCTGTTGCTAAGTGCGTTGATAACAGGTTCAGACTCAGACTAATTTCTTTTTAGACATGCCTATTTTCTGCCCACACCCAGTCCTGCCTATTTTTTTTTTTTTTTTTAATAATCACAGGTGCCAGAGTGCCAGGGAATAGGAACGCGTGGAGGCATGGCTTTATCTGGAGGCTAATGCTGCCTCATGTGAACCCTCTTTTGATCTTCCACTTAGGCTTCCTGAGAAACACGATTGTGCGGCTTCAGCTACACGCTGCACAAACAAGTAAGGCAAGTGGCCTTCGGGAGCAGGCACAATGCTGCAGCACTGTCAGGCATCCATCAGCACCCCTGCCGCACAGCACAACGCAAGTCCAAAGAACAACGGCAAAGCGCGCCTAGGAATAAAATTAAATCAGCGGTTTTCAGTATTCACATCATGTAGAGGGATGAGTACACACAAATACTCTCTTCCAAATTTTAGCAAGAATGTGATGTGGGTTTTTTAACTTGGAAAAGGTTATATTGTTCAAAGGAAAAGGCTACTGGTAGGCCAAACATAAACCAGACAGAAGAAAAATCATTCTAACAGCTTCACTAGTAGCTTGGGCAATAAACATCAAAAGGAAACTATGAAAAGGATTCCTGTAAATAAAATACAATTTGGGTATTACATAATAATGTAACAGCTTCTACATAATACAGTGCTTTTGGATTGGGAAAGGGGAGGGAATACAACAAAGCTTCAAAATGTTAGCTAATATTTATTAAAGACAAGATTCAAAGAAAAAAGAAATTTTACAGCAAATCATTGGTGGCTTTAGTCCTTGTAATCTCCTTTTAAGCAGCTGTAGTAGTGGTCACAGCCGCAGACACACTGTTGGGCTAGATGGCCCACAGGCCAGCTCCACCTAGAGCTGGTCTTGCGTTCTTGCAAAATCATCATTCAAATAACTTAAATATGGAAAAGACCAGACCCCAGAGAAAGCAGCCTGCCCCAGCAAAGGAAAGGATCCAGTCAGAACTGTTCCCAGTCTGACACCAACCTAGATTTGCAGAAAAGGGTTTCCTTCTGCCAACAGGAACTACTCTCGCCATTTTGCTCCTTTTTCTCAGACCTCACTGGCAAGGGTTTTCCCCTGAATGCCATTACTTCCTAAACGCAGTGTAACTGCACTTTGCATCGGCTCAGGCGTGAGTTACAAAAATGAACACAATGTCAGTTTTTGTAAAAATAGCTATTTTAAGAGAGCACTCTATCTCGGCAGGAAAGGCATTTGCTCTAATGTACCCCCATGCAACTACAGGGACAATAAAAACTTGAAATAATAGTGGCTACTGCAGCATTAGATTGTCCAAACGTATAATCAGAGACTCGGTATTTCTCAAGAACCTATGATATAAATATGCCAGATGGAAGGACAAAGGAAGAGCTGGTCAACCAAGAATCAGTGGCAGAGCTCTGCCAGGACTCAAGTTTCTTGGACTCCAGCCTAGCAGCCTGCGTAACTCCATCATGTGATTGCCTTCTTCTAGAAGATACGCTGCAAATTTTCCAGTTGCAGCTGCTGGAGAAGCGCTGCTCTTACTGAAGCAGCCCTGCCTATGAAACCTGTGAAACAAAACAGGCTAAAGCCAGGTTCATTTCCCATTCCCAATTCATCTGCTTCAGGGCTGAATTTGGTCCAGTTAATATTCCTAGTTTTACAGACAAGGACTTTATCCCTGGTGTAATTCTGACATGAATTCCTCATTAAAGGGAACTATAACACTGAAGTGCAACTTACTTAACACAAGAAAAACCTTCCTTCACACACTGCCCCACCGGCATCCATAAGCCCTAGCCTGGACATTACCCTTTTAAAAGAAAACAAAAGCTCATCATGTGTTGTACAGTTAAGTTCTGCCTTCACTTGACTTCACCAATAAACATGCCAGTCAGAACATTTGCAATGCCACTTTGGGATGTAAACGTCTGGAAAACTAAGCAGACAAACCTGGATTGATCTCAGCAAACTCATTACATGTTGGCTAAGACAGAGCTTTCAGCAATGACAACTTCTAAAAACAACAGGGTTATATTTGTGACAAAGAGACACCAAGATCCAGTGCTAAGCTCCTGGGACGCCCATCCCATCCAGTCGTCCCTTGCTGCTTGTTCTTTCTGGGATCACTCAATGCAAACCAGCAGAGAGATTGAATAGCTGATCAGAGAGACTACAGAGTCTTTAATGTCAGGACTGTCTCTTCCCTAGAACAGCAATATGGTTTGAAATCTAGTTTACAGAAGGCAGAGTTGTGTTTATACTTGTTGGAAGTTACCCAACTTGGCAACGATTCTTCCCATCATGCAAGTGCCATTGCAGTCATTGCCAAACACTGCAGAGGCAGAGTTCAAACACTACCTTCAAGCCTGTAAATCCATTGAAGAAACACGTTGCACAGCGCACATGCTATGTGTTTGCACATGTCTGAAAGCGTTAAATAGTAATAGAAGGTGTTAGGCTTAAAATGTGAGTCTGAAAAAGCCTAAAACATGACCTAATATTATTTCCAGGGAACTTTTTGGAAAAAATCTCTAACTCTTTGAAAAGACATCCCTCTCTTCTAAGCCTCTGCTTTTGGAATACTCCTTACATTCTTTTAAGACTCTTTGCAATTCACCCCTCTTTAATTCCCTTCTCTCCAGTCCTGTGCTAGGAAAGTCACCTGAGCCAAGAGGTGCTGGGCAACATTCTGGAAAGTACATGTACAAAATAGCACTGCAAGACTGCTGCAGTGAGGCTGATCAGCTGGGGGCTGAGCAGTCCCCTGCATGGGGCCAACACGGAGACTCCATGTTACTCTCTTCTGTCCGAGAATACAGGAGATTGAAGGCTTCCCAGTGCACACAAAACCTTTTCTTGCTGATCAAATCCTTGGGAGTGAGGAGTGGGGTTGGGGTGACCTGCCACGCTGCTGACTCAGGGGTATTCACAATCAAGTTCCAAGCAAGAGTGTGCAAATGTTGTAATAACCTCAGTGCCTCAGGATACAGAAAACTAGCTGGGAGGAAGAGTTTGGTCATTACGGTAGAGGGGAAACTTTGCTGCAGAAGTCATTGATTCTGTTACAAAGTGAAGAGATGCACTTTCCAGTTCCAGTGTAGATCATTCAGGTGACAAAACCAAACTGGTATGCCACTCCTACAGCTGCCTGTTACTCGACTCGGTCCATCTCTCCCCATCCACACTGTTTTCCATCCGACACACTCATGCACCCTCAGGCCACATATAAACTTCTAGCTTGGCTCTGGGTTAAGGGAAGCATTTCACTGTGCCTTGCCCATCCGTGTGTCAGGCAGGGAGGAGACTGGATCCACACACTCCCTAGTACGCTTGTCCCTCTTGTTCAGATATGCCACATGAAGATGGTACCTAAAGGCTATTATTTTTTGCATCCCTTAGCTCTCTGCTGCCTGGCTGGATAACACAGCGTGTCTCACCTGACAAGATGAGCCTTTATTACACAAAACAGTACAAACCAGCTGGAAACAAAATAACTCACGTTAGTGTCAGGTCACAGTGTGACACAGACTTGTGTAGTAAGTGAAAATGTCACGTGCTGACTTCTGCTGTTTCCTAACACAGAAGTCTATTAGCAGATTGTGACTGAACATCATGTTGGTGTTACTTCTTCATATAAATCATGGTTTCGAAGGGAGGGTCCATCACAACCACCGGATAGGGAAATACTTCACTCAGTCTTGGATGGGAAGAGAGATGAGTTTCAGTCTTGGATGGGAAGAGAGGTGAGTTCAGAAAGAGACAGCCCACTCTAGAACACAATCAGATAACCTCTGCCGCACGTTATCAATCCAGTCCTACTTGACTAACAAACAATAAAAATAAATATTTCATCTTGCTTATGTTTCTTATCCCATTTGCAGGAAGCGACAAGGATTTTGTAGGTTAATTTTCCAGTTTATTTCGTATTTTCCTTTTGGCCTATTATTCTAATAATTACTCCCTTCATCTCAGCTCTTCTTAGAGAATTAGCTGAGGGAAGAGCAACACTCCTGTCAAAGAGCTTCTTAAACCAAGGACAATCCTCTTCCTGTGAGCTAAAAGAAACATTCTCGTCTTATGCTTTGGTTTAAGGGAAACAGGTAACTTCCAAAGAAGCTGTTTCTTAATTATCTCTTCCCATTCTCCCAGCAGCAGCAGCCAGCATCCCTTTTCAGGCTATTACTTAGGCAGAATTAAAACCCCGAAGGCTTACGGCAAATGCTGTATATCCTATAGTGATCCCTATACTTAGCATCATTAATTCTTGCTGGAGCAGAAACAGAAAGCTCCAAAATTTTCTCTGGAGTTACTGACAAAACAAACAACTTAATGAAAAGGAAACATGTTACAGTCACTGGTGGATTCCAGGTAGCCAGCTATCTCATGTAATGACCCAACAAACACCAGATGACATAGCTAGCTGAGGTCAGCACTCCTCATAGGGTTTACCTTGACCAGCTACAGAGATATAAATATTCCCTATGCCTTCCTGTTCCAGTATGTCTGCTTTCTAAGATGGG
Source organism: Tauraco erythrolophus (assembly GCF_009769465.1). Taxonomy (NCBI): domain Eukaryota; kingdom Metazoa; phylum Chordata; class Aves; order Musophagiformes; family Musophagidae; genus Tauraco; species Tauraco erythrolophus. The sequence continues at coordinate 18,651,837 of NC_141476.1, read as the reverse complement.
CACTTCAAAAGATGATGTCTCAGGAAACCAAAGTATGAAGGAATTATTGTTTTTTGTTTACCCTTGCCCTCAAGCCTTCCCACGGCTGATATAAGTAGTACAGCAGTGCTGGTTTGGAGGCAATTGATGATTAAAGCCTACAAAAGAAAGCACTTCAAATTACGTCAGGGAACATTGGTTTTTCATGTATCTTTTGCCTTGTAGAGATGGCTTTTTGATGCAAAGGGACATGAAGTCAAATGACGTTTATATGTTATGGAATCAAGCAAAAGAAAAGGGAGGAAAAGCAGGCCCTTTACCATCTCTGTCATTAGGCATTCACGCCAGTTGGAACCACTGCCAAAGAAAGAGCCCAGCTCGTTACTGAGGCAGACACCCCCAAAATCATACATGTGTGTTTGTGTGAAGAATGCTCGTGATCAAATATCATTCATGAAGGCTCTCTTCAGCTTCATCTTCCAGCCCCAGTTTCTAAGCCTCAGGTTCAGTATGTATGTCGAGATGGTTCTATTAAAAATCAACACGAAACATGCTCGGAAGCCTTACTCCATGGACACACACCACTTGGCTTGCCTCCTATCCTGAAAGAATCATGGCTGTCACTCTTTGAAAGCAACAGGAAAAGGATGATGGTACACAGATACCAGCAAACCTATAAATAGTTAAAGCAATGGAGTCAGTATAGTGAAATGGCAGACATCGACAATCTGCATAGAAAAGTCTCTGGATTTTACTTTTTTTTTTTAATTTGATTACTTTGAATCTGTGAACCCCAGCTACCTTTTTTTTTCTTCTTTTCCTCCTCCTTTCCCAGCTGAGCAGTGTGCACGTTCAGGGAACATAAGGAAAACTGGCAGATAAAGGAAGTTACCTCTTTTTGTTCCTCTGAGGCAGCGAGATGTTGGGGCTTTGTGTGTCCTCTCCATGGCTTCCAGTGGGGAGGGAGGAACGAAAAGGCTGAGGACACAAGGACTGAATGTACATCTCCTACATGGTACTTGACAGAAGTGCCTGGATGAGTGGAGTTTTCATGTTGTTCCTCCTTTCTGTTCCCTGTACTGGTGATCTGCTTTCACATCATCAGAAAATATCTGAGTGACACAAAATTATCAGTGGTGACTAGCCTGACCTTGAGACACACAAAGGCAGCTACAAAATTCAGCAGCTGAGGACAAAGTGGGACTATTAAAGGTACTTCAAACCCTACACAGTTACCAAGTAACAATTTAATGTCTGTTTTAAAATGACAGCTCTCCCTGCAGAAAGTAGGTCATTTCTTCAATGTCAAATTCAAAACAGACAGACCATAGCTGTGTTCACTTAAACCAGTTATCCCAGCTATCGGGCAGTTCCTATTGCTATCTTAAGCTAAAAGTAACCCTGTGCACCTTACTGAAAATCATTTGAACAACCCAAGGATAGAGGATGTGTTCAAATCACTCCTTTATTTCCAGGGATGACACAGGACTACATCAACATTTGGCCAGTCCATTTACACACGGCAGCTCAGAGACAAGGGCTGCCCGTGGGCGGCCTGGGGAGGTCCCCTGGGTGAGGGGCGCGGGGAACCAAACTGAGCTCGAGTCCCCCAGACTTCCTTCTCTGACCTAAAACCTCGGCTCGAATCCTCGCGCAGAGCCCCGGGCCACGCACCCGCCGGGAACCGCTGCAGCGGGAATGGCCTTTAGGAACAATGGGCAAAAAGCCCGTCGCCAAAATTAACGCGGCTCTACCCAAGCCTGAAGAGTCTCCTGCAGTGCAATTTGAAAACAACCTCAAAAACAATTCTGGAGAAATGATTACAGCCGGCGCACGACGGGGTTGGTTCTCCGCGCTGCCGCCTCCGCTGAGGTCACACCGATACAAGGAACCTTCACAAAGGGAAAGTCGGGCCCAAAGCCATTCTGTACAAAGGTGACCTTCTCTTGCCCTCTGCAATGCTGCCTCAAATCCTAGTGAGAACTATTTGTAAGTGGCCCAGCCTCCCCAGCACTGCCAGAGAAGAGACAAGTCCATCAGACTGGTAGGACGATAAAGGAAAGTACAAGTGACTTCAGTAAATCTTTTTTCTCGTCCCTCGGGCAATCAACCACACATGAAGAGAAAACCCCCACATGTCTAAGCCTGGCTTTCTTAGCTCAGGAACTAAAGCCGACTCTTGGGCTCATAACCATTTAAGGTCTTCCCTTGGTCCTCTCCCTCTCAAATGGAAAACACTCCGACTTGACCTCCTGCCTGACAGCTCGCACACTGTATTTTCACTGCTCTTGCACAAACACGAGCGTTCTCCTTGCCGGAGCGCTACAGCCAGGCCCCCTCTCCCCATGGCGCGGTGGGCAGCTCGCTGCTGACTGCGATGAATCATGGTTGCTCTTTGGAAACTCAGCCTGGTTTAGCAGGAGCGGTGTATCATTAGAGTACCTGAACAGGTCTGACTCCTCACGGCAGCTAATAAGCTTTTCATGGAAAGTTGGATTCTGTTACTAATTACATCCAGCCACACCCTTCTTATGACAAACACCTATTCCACCCTGTGTTTGCTCGAGAGAAGGTGACTAAAATGATTTGCTTGGAAAGAAACCAACCACAAAAGCGTGCTTCCCTCCTGCTGTCTCCATGCACCATAGCTGATTAGTTTCACTTCCCTGTACTGTTAAATGTCAAGTACTTTTGTTATGTGTACACTTATTGTTTTGAGTCTCCAAAGCAGTCCAAAGGAGCTCAGAAAGATAATTTTTTAATTGTACTCAACCTCCCCTGCTTGGAAAAGTACTTTTTGCCTTTTCCATATGGTGCACTAACACTTTGTAACCTATACAGAATACTTTGGACTCGATTTTCCCCTCATATCATGGTGAGCATGGTGCAGATCCCAGTGAAGTCACCCAAGCTATGGAAGTGTGCGTGAAAGGGGTGTCACACCCACTACATGCAGCAGCGACTGCTGACAGCCTAGGAAAAGGCTTTGACGGGGCAATGGAGGGGCCACTGGGTGAAACTCATGTCACTGGGCTGCTCATGGATCCTAGGGTGGGAAACAAAAGCAGAGCCGTTTCCGACTTTTCTCTAGCCAAGCAGCAGAGTTGTATTTGCTGCTGGTCAGATCAAGCGTAACATCAATAGCAGCATGCCTCTGTTCTACTGAAACTTTGAAGAACCACTTGCGCAGGCAAGGAAATAATTTAGGTCTTAGCACCAACGGAGCCTGCAGTCTGAGATGATGCTGCCCTACGCCACGGGAGTGGCAATAAATCCTGAGTGTGTTACTCTTCAGGGCAATGGTTTGTCATGCTCAGAGCCTGGCAGAACCTGCAGGAGGATGGCAATACCCTGCACCGTCAGAGCACTCCGAGTCCCCTACGGTTCTGGTCTCAGTTTCAGATAAAGGTAATGAAATAATTTCAGTGAGTTAGTAAGTTACATAAAATCGACCCCTTGCAAGACGCTGCGAGCACATGGAGAGCAGCAAGCACACCGTCAATCCATGCTCTGGCTTAGTGCACTCTGACTTCTTGATAAAGACAAGCTCCTGAACATGGCAATATGATCTAGAATTAAAAATCTATAGTGTAAATAAGGGGTGGACAAGTCATCTGCTGAGCTTTTGGGTCTCCAGAAACGAGAAGGAAGCTGACAGTACCCACAGGGTGCCCTGCGGCACACAGAAAAACCACAGAAGGGTGGCCCAGTGCCTTTACCTGTGCGATGCTGCAGGAAGCATTAGGACCCTACTGATGAAGGATGCTACTGAAGCTGTGTGCAGCACTGTCACTCCCTCCATTTCTCTGTCACGCTGCAGAAAGGAAACTAAATGAGCTTTTAAAACCATGCAGTCTCAGTCAGCCCTCCCCCAGACTGCCGGGTTTCTGTGGAAAGCCCATTGCTCCCTGGGGTCATTTTCATTGCACCTCAGCTCTTCCAGGAACTCAGGCACACTGACAGCAGTCCCACCTCTGCCAGACACCCAATCAGAGAACCCAGGGAGGTTTTTCTAAGGAAGGTAATTGACCATGTTTTATTAAAAAGAAAGAAAGAAAGAAAACAACCAGCCAACCAACACCCACCACTTTGCTCTACAGGCAAATTCTCTGAAACACAGAAAACCCAGAGGGCAAGGTGCTAGGCACAGGATCAGCTCGAAATGTTGTTTAGGGAAACAGACAAAGCTGATGAGGAGCTTTCTCTGGTGTCTGGAAGGGCCATCAAGACCCATGCTTGGCCTGCACCTTACACCTTGTCGAAGGGGTGTCTCAGTTTGGGGATCAATGCCTGGAAAAGGGGTAAGGTGGCAGTTCTACGCAGGCTTTTCCGTGTGAGCTGCGGGGCAAACAATGACTCAGAATTCGCCACGTGACAGGACTTGCTATTCACTACGCAAACCCGTTAGCAGTGATTATTAGCACACCAAAGTGGTGGAAGCAAGGCCAAGGACGCCAAGCACCCAGTCTTTATTTGTAGAGCTCCAGTTGCCCTTTCTGTACTGTGATAACTCCTAAAGCAACCGATCTTCCTGCTGCACCGAGGTTCTGGAATTAATCCAAACACTACAAGGACACAGAGCACTGCAAGGTTGGGAGAGTCATACTTTGATTACCTAAAAAGTGCGAGGGGATATACATCATGACCCCATTCAATCCCACCTATGATCTTTACAATCCCCCTCCGAAGTGGAAGGCTACCCCAGAAGGGACCAGAGCACACATGGGGCTGAACAGGAAGGCACTCATTGGGCACCGGCCACGGCCTCACGAGCCTGGGAACACTCACCACGCTGCTCTCAGGATCCAAGCTGGTATCACCATGGGCATGTACTGAAAGGCACTCAGATCAGCTCCGGTTTGAGCACCTCTGCAACATGACTTGTTGCAGTACACAAACATTTATCCGGACTTTAAAAAGAGAATAGGTCTCTGACTGCTGTAGGCCACAGGTATGGATGTAAAGATGGAGCAGAGAGGAAACAAGCACACCACAGCTCTCACTGCAATGGCAAGACAAACAGAAATGCAGTGACTTACCACAGTTATTTTTATCAAATGGCCTTCTACAGATTTTTCATCCGAGGTTTTCTAAAGGCTTTATGAAAATGTGCCAAAATCAGCACAGGTATAATTTTATCATGGCTAGAACTTATCCTTAATCAACACATTGATGCACAAGTCTCTAAAGGATACATAGGAATTAATCCATACATCTCTATCCCACAAAACAAAGAGCAATTCATTACTAGGCAGCACCTCTGAACTACAGTTTGGAAATGAAAGTCAGGAAATGTTCACAAGGAATTCAGGGAAGTGAAACACACTATCCACAAATGTGATGGACAGGATGCAAGCATTATTGCTCACTTTTTTACATCATACTGTCTAGGGCCCTTTGACTGTTAAGTGCACATCTCTCCCCTCTGAACAGAGGATCTCCGATCCTGTGCAAGGTGAAGGGCTCACGTACAGCTGAAAGGCACATAACCATCAAGGTGAAGGATGAACGGGGTTGAGACATCTTCTTCAATGTCTCCCTGATACTTTCTATTTATGGGAATAAATCCACACAAAGGCGTGTGTAGCTGCCAGATTCAGGAATTCTATTTAAAATCCTCCAGCAGTTGCAGCTAGAAAACAGCATTATCAAATTCCTAATATTTCTGAGCAGGAAACACCACAAATGGCCCATTGCAGATGTGGCTGCCCTCCCCAGGAAGACCTAGGAGTAGTGAAGGAGAGCTCAGTGCAGATGTTCTCACTGTAGCAAATTATCCAGCTGCAAAGGCACCAGACTGTACCATACTGCAAGAGCTCTCCTGCTCTGGGCTGCAGGCAGCATAGCTATGTTTCTGGAGCACCAGTAGGTCCTCCTGCCAAAGTCAGCCATTGCTGGTGGGGTGCAAATCATGCAAACACACCCCATTTACACCCAGACAGTTTTAGAGGCCCAGCGTCTCCAGCTGTGGGGTTAGTGAGGGCTGTACCGGCTCAGGTTTGGCCTCTGCATTGGGATTTGCCGTTATCACAGATGGTTTGCACAGCCTTCGAGCTGCTTAAGCATCCCCTTTGGACTGAGAAGCACCAATAAAGACAACTGCTAACGCATTACTAATGCGTCACTCCAGGATATTGCGTTGCTCCTAAACCTTTCACCTGCCTCTGCTCCCTCCAACCTTCTCCCAGATAGTCTCATGCATCAAAAGAACAAACAAACAAGTGAGAAGGCAAACAAATAGGGAGAGATATGCACTATCAGGAGAGAATTAATACATTGGCACTAGATCACGTTGCAACCGTATGGTGCTGTGAGTACCTTTGGAAGCGTCCCATCCACTGCTGAGCAATAAATCTGTGCAGGTTTCCCTCAAACTCCTACCGAGAGCCAGTTTGCAGGGAAAAGCCTCTTCCAATGATAGTGCTAATTTCGGATTGGACAGATGTCTCCTATGGCCAACAAAACAGGGAGTCTCATGTCTTCTGCACCTTTCCTAGGTCACCACAAAGAGACAGGAACATTTTGTAAACATTACGCTGCAACAATTCTCACCTCTTTCCAGCTGCTCCAAAGTCCCTGCTGTGCCAGTCCCTGCTGTCAGCCTGCAGGTTCCATGGAGTCCAGCAAGCAGGATTTTCCACTGCAACTCTTGGCATGACAGTGTGGCACAGAGAACACCCAGGAGAAGGAAGGGCAAAAGCTGCTTTACTCTAGGAGCCAAAACAGCATGTGGCACAATTCAGTCAGCCAAAGTGCCATGGATAGTCAGTCCCAGTTGCAGAGGATGCAGCCATGCTCAGATTCTCAATTCCAGGCATTGCTCATCACTTGCAAGGAAACTTGCTCAGGCAGGAAATAACTATGCTGCCAAAGTCTGGAAGAGAGGGGGTTTATAAAGAAGGATTACAGCAATATATCTGTGTGTTTAGGAAGAGGTAGGATCTGTTTGCTTTACGTTACCAGTTTCCCATTGGAAAAGCAAGCTGGTTATGTTCCTTATCCTTCAGATTAGGTGACTAATTCATAAAAAGTTAACTCATTGACAGCTACTTTAAGGAATCATTGCACAGCTTGTTTGAAAGCTAACAGACAGAAAAGTAGAGACTTGTTTCAGCTATTGGAGACACACATAATAAACAAGTTATGTGTGAACTTCAAACCACGCCTTTCCTAGAAGTAAACAGAAAACGCAACAATGGATGGATCAAAAAATCACTCAAGACTTCACAAACAAAACCGATAATTGCTCTACTACCCTACTGTTGACCTGTGATGGCAGCAAGAAGTTTCTGTCATCAAAAAAACCCTCTCTATCTTGGCAGTAACCAACATCTGAAATGCAAGTTCTATGCACATCAGCAGCAGCTGCTGACATTGCACATAACTGAGCGAATAATGACATAATGTGGCACCTGCACCTATTTATGCCAGTTACAGCAATGGAAAGAAGGAGAAGCAATAAAGATTTTTTTCTTTTTTTTAACTTCCTATAGAATTTCTTGGCTTCCCTCAGCTCTGTCCTGTCTCTTTGCTGCAGCAGAGCAACAAGTCACAAAACTAAGGAGCACTGTGTTTTTTAAACATGTGCCTGCATCCAAAAGGAAAATATGTGGTGAAGGACAGAAAAATGGAGACATGAAAGAAAAAGCTACTTACACTGTTCTAGCTCCATTCAGGCACAGTGAAGACACCCTAAAAGGCCTGGGAATAACTCCATTAAAGCAGAGCATCTACAAACAATCTGAATATATTGGTCTGCCAAGTTCCTCAAGGACTTAGCACACAAAGGCAACTAAAAAGAAACTGAACCTGTTAGGAGAAAAAGGAAGATTCTAGAGGAAGAGTCTACAAGCAATCTTTGAAAGACAGCTGCTAAGCACGTGCACCATCATTCATCAGAACCTGCATCAGCCACACACCAGCAAAACCTCAGGAGACCAAGAAGAAGCTGTGACAAGGAGTCACCCTCTACTGAGCATTCAGCCTTGTGGTATGAAAGCAAAACAGGGAGGAAGCAACATGTACAGGGAGATGGGTTGAGGGAGAGTAGGCTCTGCAGGGCCTGAACTCAGGATTTCAGATGCTTCCAGGTGAGCAAGAAACACGCAGGACCCCCTCCAAGCTAGGGGCAGCAAGGACAGTCTCAGTGCAGCTGGCAGAGCTGCTCCTGCCTGTGGCACCGGGAGATTCCCAGGTTCTGGTTTGGCCACGGGGCACACACCCCCGCCGCACCTTCCTCTCGGGTACCCCCTATGGCAAAGGACTCTGCCCGCATCATCGTAGAGCGCATGAAGTTATTAGAAGGAGATCATCCCAGCACAGCACTGCAATCCTTTTGTTACCTTTCTAGGAAAGAGCTAAGCCTTTTGATCTCCTACCAAAAACTAAAAAGCAAATTAAATGTTAATAAAACCTTAATAAAGAGCTACTCTTCTGCATTTTAATTAGTTGCTCATAGAAACCAAATACATCTGTTAGACTAGGAAAATGAAAGGCAACAAGCAAGCTGCTACAGCTTTGATAGAACAGCTACTCCAGCAGCATAATCCCATGAACACATTAAGGTCTTTTACATGAAGAGCAAGAACAGCTGCCTCTCCCCAAACACGCGCATATGCTTCTTCCCAAACCGAGGACATAAATGAGCCGAAAAGATTTTCCTAGCTCTCTTTTTATGAAAGTTTCTCCACAGTGGAAAAATACGCAGGAAAAAAGCAAAAGACAAAAAAAAAACACCCCAAAACTGAAAAAAAGAGGAAAGGCCCAAAGGCAGTATCAGAAAGTTGAATCAAACACTAGGAGCAGAATCACAATAAATACATGGGAAGAAAGAGGTTTGGGGCTTACTGATACCTTCGAAAGGCATTAAATGTAAAAGCAAAGAAACAATCTGCTACGATGTCTAGGGGAAAAGTGAGGGCATTAAATGAACAACCACAAAAGACAACGCACTTGGTGGCTGGAGCACAACGTGACAGAGCTGTGGTTATCACCTCGAGTCAAAAGAGTGCAGCAAAACTCAGGGTCAGAGTTGGAACAGAGTTCACAGGACTTTTCAAAGACCAGGACTAGACTCAAAACAGTGTGCAGAATGGTAATATCCCAACAAAATTCATGGCACTGACAATGTCAAGGCCTCAGGAACCTGTCTGATCTGGCCCAGAAGGCCAGAAAACGCGACTCCTTGCCTCCTCTCTTTGAACAACTCACAATGGGTTAACCCACCTCTTCCAGGAGAGTGACCCTTCCATGTGTGCTCCACACAAGCACAGAAAAAGCAGGCACTATCTGCAGCCTGCAGCATTGCTGCAGTGACTTATAAAAGTATCTTGGAAGCCGATGTCCAACTTCAGCACTTCCTCCCTACAGATCTCTGCTAATTTGAAGCTGACTCAGAGCAACTCAGTAACTGCACGTAGAAGATGTATTTTAAAGGCCAGCGCTGTGAGAAATTCACTCCTCCCAGGCTGCCAGCAGCATGTGAAATAATTTTATCTTGCAAATGGGCTGTAAGAATAACATTAGTTTGCCAGTGTCATGCTGAGTATTTTCCCCAGAAGCTCTGCAGGGCTTGGGAGAAAAGTTCCCATCATCTCCTGCTTTGGAAGGAGGGAACGTGTGGCAGGCCCGAAGGCGGAACAGGCGAATGACGGATGAGAGCTATGGCACTGGCGAGCAGAAAGGGCAGGACAGCAGCACAAGCCAGGCTCAGCCTCGGTTTGCTGCTGCTTGTTTCATTAATTCAAGGTCATGTGGTTGAGGGAGGTTTCAGGGTCTCGAAATCCCTGTCTGAGCTTCTGGCACCCTCTCCAGCTCCTACCAAGGAGATGATGACTGATGGCGGGAAATTTTGACCTTTTAACTCCATATCCCTTTTCTAAATTCCTACGGTCACTATTGGTATCTCCTGCGTAGCAAATTCTTCCTCTCCCTCCCCCAGGAAGCCGAAAAACTTTCATAGCACAGTTCTGAGCGGGACATAAATCTCCAGGCCCCTCTGTGTCTGGTAATCTTCCCAGTCCTGCGGCGTGAGGCCAAACTTTTGCCCCCTGTCACTGGGGAGCCCCAGGTCACTGGACGAGCTCTTTTGCCATCCTTGGAATAGCAGCGAGAATTCCCTGAAGCGTCCTGCGGGGCCGGGGCTGCAGTTCCCAGAAGCGGCGGCTGCTGACTCGGCTCACGCGCTTCCTAGAACTGCTGGGCCTTCGGGCTGGGGGGACGGCGGGAAGAGGGGCAGCGGAGGGGCAGGAACGACGACAGGAAAGAGGCCACGTTGCACAGATCCTTCAGCGCTCCAGACGTTCCCCTCTTCTTTTTCACGTGAATCCCAGAAAGATTATTTTTACCACATTTTAAGTGCTGGCAAGTGCAGGGATGAGTCCAGCTGCGGCCAGACTGGACTGTCAGCAGCAGCTCCTGCCATATCTCGGGTTTGCTTTCAGTAATTCCAGCTCCTGGATTTGAAGACGACTCCACGAGAGGTGGCAGCCATGCCCAGGTATCACATCGAAACTCCTTTCTAAGCATCAGCACACGTTACATCAGGAAACATTAAGAGTGACAAAACAGCACTAAGAAGGAAATCTGCCACACGACAGGGAGGTTCCAACTAGGCTAAGCCTAAGACAGGCGATCTACACTGGGAATGATCTCCATTACCAGCTCCTCGCACGGCGGCTGTGTACATCACACTTCTGACAGTGTGCTTACTTTATGGAACAGCTTTCCTACATCACAGCTTTCTCAGGAATTCTCATGGAGCCACCTCGGCTCCTAACTCCACTCTAAGCAGCTGTGTGTACCACCCATCGCACACCTAGCTACAACATTTATTTCTAGGGAATAGATGTCTCTAGTGTGAGCCAGACACGTCTGGGACCAAATTCTTTTCTTGGCTAACCACAGGCAATTTCTCTCGCTTCAAGAAAACTGTGCCAAGGTGATGGAGAAAGAATTTGGCCCACAGCCTGGCTTCTCCCCAGCACAGCATTTAGCTGTAGACAGACTCAGGGTTTTCAGAAGGAAGCTCTCTGAGCTCTTGGCTGAAAAATGAGAGTCAGAAAAACCCAGAACATGGTGGATGAAAATTAGGAGCTGAAAGAAAGTAAATAAACTAAATGGGTTTCCCTGCTCTGACAGCACACGTTTTTCCTTCCATCATCCGCGCTGCAATGAAAGGTGAGGATATTGCTCCATTTACAGAGTTTTTCCTGGCCTGTCCCCAAGGCCACAATGCAGTGTGTTTATTTGGTTTTCATAAGGTCAAAGAAGTGCTTTTGGGTAACACAGAAAGTTTACTATGGACTTTCACCTTCATGATCTTAAACCAAGTGTGACAGTTGCAATGAAAAATATTTACTGCTGTTTACATAAATTAGTGGGGGCTTTTGGAAGAGAGAAGGCTTTCAGTCTCATTCCACGCCCTTCTCAACAGCTTTTTAAAAAATTACTTATTACACACAAGATGTAAGAGAAGAAAACGTCAAGATTGAGACCTCACAATGTTCCCAGGGCACATCCAGGGAGTTATTCACACTGATCTGTGCGGAAGAATTCCAGCAGTAACTACTGTTATTACGGATCACATACCTGGGGCTACTGTGTTCTTGTACTACTTTAAACAGGTGGGCAGAAGCTGCAGTAAGCAAGTCATGTGCAACACTGCCCTTTTCATGGAAGCCAAAAAAAACGCTGGCATAGCTTATCAGCTTACTTTATCTGGAAACCTCAACGTGCTGGAACTTCATGTACTTACACACCCTGCACTGTGGTTTTTAAGAACAGGCCATCAAGCAGGCACCCTACCCAAAAGGGAGTCTGTCCTACTCTCCACATCCATAGTCCATTTGGTGACCATCCTTTTTCTGTTTGTAGTGGCTACAGAAACAGACAGAAATCAAGAGGAGCAGGAGTCTGACAATGGTCCACAACTTGGTCTCACTTTTCCAGAAGGAACAACTGCAAAGGAAATCATTCCTCTCTGCACAGGCAGAGAACAAATGGCAAAAATCCACACTCCTGAGACACTTCTGGAGGTCAGAACATGTTGGGCAGGGAAGGACACGAGCTGATGCTAAAGTCCCACCAAACTATCTCTGGACAAACTGCCACTGTCTTTGACCCAGCAGCACCATGACTACAGTGACCACACAGAAATACAGAGTCCAATCTCCCTCAGCCCCTTTCTGACACAGAAAGGGAAGACAATACGATAAAATACACACCAATATCATCAGAGGCATCATCAAGCTGTCTTACATCAGTGGTTTTCAAGCTGCAGTCCTTAGAAGTTGAGGGTTTCCATGGATTACTGCTAACATTCAGGAAAGATGACTAATTAGAGGAAGTCTACTGTCAGGAGAACTTTCTGATGGAAAGTTTTGAGTTACTCATGTTGAAAGCGTTGACAGACAGTACCCTTAGGTGATGAGTAGCAAACAGTTTCTCCTAGTGTTTGAATGCCTTGGGTGGGGGCTGACAGGTGATGCTCTTCCTCCTCCCACCTGCACACTGACTTACATTCATTCCTCCCTAATTTAGCTCCTTCTGTTCAAATCCAAGCAGCTTCCTTGAGTAATCATCTCTAAAATTGAGACTACAATACAACATGTTGCTCACCAGCCTAGGCTGCGGCTCCAAGGATGCTGTTGCATCTTCCGCAGCCAGGAGGAAATGGCCCGTCTTTTGTAGGCAGGTTCTAAACCTTAATTAGATAATTACAAGCCAGCTGGGTGATAGCCATAATTCCCCCTTTTTGTTTTGTAGGGTTTGTTTTTTGTGTTGTTTTCAGGAAGGCTTTATGGTGAGCAGAGACCCAATTCATTCATTCCAACTCCAGCTCGCTTCCCTCTTTTGGGGTAGCGGCTTTACCTTCTTTATCGAAGGACTTCTCACTCTGGCTCCGGCTCTTTTGACTCGGGCTCTTGGCTCGGGCTCTGGCTCCGGCAAGGGAGTCGGGGTCATGATCTTCAGGGTCTCTTGTGAGGATATCACATCGGGGTCACCAGTTGTTGCTCACCAGCCTAGGCTGCAGCTCCAAGGATGTCGTTGCATCTTCCACAGCCAGGAGGAAATGGCCCACGTTTTGTAGGCAGGGTCTAAACCTTAATTAGATAATTACAAGCCAGCTGGGTGATAGCCATAACAACAGATCCTAAACTCTCCCCAGACCACAGGCATGTGAAAAGGTTAACCATGTTCTTAGCCCACCCTGACTGCACCAGCATTATTTAAGCAGAAATCCCTTTTTGAGTGACAGGAGAATAGCATCAAACGAGCTGGGCAACAGCTTTAAGGACAATTCTTAGCAGAAGGTAGCAGCTGGGCCTCTTAAGCTCTACTACGACAAGCCTAGTAGAAATCTACCTATTAAGTATTAATGTTTGTTATACGAAGTATAAATATATACTATTTGTAATAAGCATATGGCAACACAGAAAATGTCTTAAAACTGCCATCTAAGTTACAGTTGCTGTAACTCAAACCGCTATTAAGTTATAGACAGTATAGCTACCTCAGCTCCCATTCAGGCAAAGCAGGTGAGGTCATTTTACTGATAAGAGAGAAGAAAGATGCAGGAAACACTCCAGGAAAACCCTTTATGCAGGAAACACTCAAAGAAAACCCTTTTTCTCTTTCTATTTAGAAAATCAGCTATTTTTCATCCTTGCTCTTCACTGCAATTCTGCTAGTCAAAACAGTCAAGTTTTGAATCCCAGCAGCAAAATATAAGAAAAACAAAACAGATGTGATTCCACCCTCCAGGTGATGCAAAACCGCACAAACTGAGTACGTAACCCTTCCTTTGCGTATTGATCTCTTAAGACAGAAAGTACCATCACTGCTGCCAATTTGCACACGCAGCCATACTTAAGTCTGGGAAATGGTTGTCCTTAATTTCTTTTCTACAACTTTAATTGCGCCCCTACGCTGTCTCGCCTACGACAGGACCACAGAGCTTCCACCTCTTTCCAGAGAATGGCTGATCAGCTGCACAAGACGTTCCTTCTTCGTTCTGGATGTACTGGTTCTGCAGCCACCAAGGCCTAACTGCACAAATTATAAACAACACCTAGTCCTCAAGAGGGTGATTAAACTCATTCATTATTGCTACAGCATCAGACACCTGCCTCTTACACTGTGTCCCATGTGATGGAGGTGTAAGAAAGGAAGCATCTAAGAGAGAAGAGCAGGTCTGCTATAGGCTTCAGGAACTACTCTCTTGAATTCCTGAGGAGCCAGCAAAGGATTCACCCCCAGCACAGAGGATGGAGCTGTTTGCATCCTGACCAGCCTTCCATAGCCCTGCCAAGGATGGCAAGATTTTGTGAATATTCACTGAGGTCAAAGCGACCCCAGTTGTAATGTGCATCCGGCAGTTTTCAAAAAAGCTCCCTCACATCGACACACAACGTAAAGCACAAAAAGGAGTAAGCAGTTTGACATTAGCTGGTGCCATGGAAATTCAATAAAATACAGAACCAGATATAAAAACCATATCAATTCACAGACTTTTTCTGCTTTCTTTCCCCTCATTTTATTCAGACCATATTCCACTCGCTCTCTTCTTTCACAGTTGCTGTTTTCACCCTTTTCACTCCCTGCATTGATTCCACTCTTTCTTTTTAAAGGAAAGCAGCTCCTCAGTTGATTTCTACACTTCAGAGTTTCCCTCAGCTTCTGAATTCTTTTATCACACACTCCCTCACCATTCTCACCCATTCTCCACAGAGGATTTCCAATATCCTTTATTTCCCCCAATTATTTTCCCCTGTTTTCTTCTGGTTCCAACACAAATACACAAACACGTTCTGAAATAAAAGGAAGAGCTACTGCAGATGCAGAGGTCCGCATTTGCCTGACCTCATACCACTGCACAGTTAAAAAAATAATAATTTTAAAGCCAACTCAAAAGTGTCTTTCCCTTTCTTGCTATTGTCCATGCCCCTCCCTGTTTCTTCTCAGAGTTTGAGCACGCAACCAACTGAAAGTCTGTCCAAACAGACACAGCCCATTTCTCAATTAACTTCTTCAGCCACCGCTAAGGTAACTGCTGCATTTTTCCAGCAAACCACTTGTGTCACAGGCTCAGCTCTCAGGGCTTAATTCTATACAGTTCAGCAGCAAGCGTTTCTTTCCAGCTAGCATAAAATGCAAAGCCATTTCCCACAGAGCTAGTTTCCAAACAGGGTTTTGATTGCCAGGATTTGCCTTTATCAATACTCAGAAATTCTCCAGTTGCGTGTTTTCAGCCCCTAGCTACAACGATCATAGCTGGGCAGCCACACGATTTATCACACCAGTATCCCTCTATTGCAGCAAACTGCAGTTCACCAGTGGGGTTGTTGGGAACCGGACTTGAGGAAAAAAACCTTGAAAGCCTGATCCAAGCAAATTGCATCAATGCTCAGTGACGGCAGTGTGCCAGTGCTAATTACTTCACTGCCAATCAGTTGTCAGAAGCACCCAGCCACTGTGCTCATCTGTCAAGTCCTCTCCTTTGTCTCCAAGTGCCCCACCTTGCCCTCCTCTGCTGCCGAAACATCTGGGTGCCCTCTTCCCTTCCCACAGTGCAGTTTGAACAGATGACAAAGCCTCTAAGTAACAACAGAATATAAGCTCTAATTAAAATGCAGTGGAAAATAGAGCGAGAAACCATGGTATGATCTAAAGCATTAAGATGCTTTAGGTGCAGGCTGGAGCATCTTCTCTGTTGCTCAACAAGGAAACATTGAGCTAGTGCCTATCCGGAAGGGCAGAAAGCATCTGAAACAGTGCAGCGTTGGAGAACTGCATGCATTCTCCTCCCTTTCTTAGGAAAGCTGGGGAAATTAAACTAGATCCAAGAACCTTCTTCTCCGTTAACACTCATCTGCCACCACTTTTTTGCAAGGCAGTCCCTCCCTCCCTCTCTCCTGCAGTCACTTCAGCCAGCAGCCAGGCTCTTCCAGGAAATCAGACAAGACAAGAGCAGAATCACTCATCTGCCAACCACCCGATCACACAGCAGGGGCAAGAGATTGTAAAAGGAAACTCATTTTTTAAAAAGAAGCTTTTACTGCTTCTTGGGATCCGGCTTCTGTGTAGAATGACACACAAGGAAACTCTTACGACACATAAACAGTGAGGAATTCAGATTAGGGAAGTAAAGAGAGAAGCAGAGACAGCTCTGAACTAAGCTTGAAAACTTGCAGATCTTCAAGTGCATGTTGCAAGATGAGAGCAACAGGCTTGTACTAGGAACTAGGAGGAAAAAACAATCCCTTTTAAATCTTCCTATTTGAGGAGCTGCCAAGCACTCGGTTTAAACTTTTTTGGGGGGACATGGGTAATCTCCATGATTTTAACACTCAAATTTGAGATGGGAGGGGGAAGCAAATGACCAACATCACAAAACAACTTAGATCTCACCAGGGACAATCTAGAGTAACTGACCACAAATGGAAAAAATGAACTCATGTGTTTTAAAGGGGGAAATTTAACTCAAAAATATCATAACCCAGAAGAGCTATAAACTCTTACGCCATTAATATCTTGTAGACCTATTTTCAATACTTCTCATTCACATTGCATGCATACATAAAAAGAGTGGAAACACTTTCATGATCTTAAACCTGAGAAGGATTAAATAAGAGCTGGTGAAAAAGTCTGTAACTCAACAGCCTGAGCAGCAGTCCTGCCTTGTGCAGTGTTGGGAACGCGTATTTACAGGTTGCTTCCTGCAGCCAACCTAAAGGACAAGTGATCAGGGATTACAGCTCCTAGGACTCAGAGACAAACTTGCATTTGATTTACCGAGTGAAGCTTTCCAAAGCCGGTCATAAAGTTCCACTTCATCTCCCCCTGGCTCACACGCAGCCAAATACAGCTACACCTGAGAGTGCCTGAGTTCTGTCCAGAGGCTGGAATTAGCTCCTAAACTTTCAAAGGCTGCACGGTGCTCGTAAGTGCACAGGAGGCAAATATGCACTGACCTGAACTGCAGCGCTAGGAAAGATGAATAAAACAGAAAATACGGGATGGTTTACTACAGGTTTGGTCCATGACTCAACAGTTAGTAAGGTCTGCCCAGGGAAGGCTGGCAACCTCAAACTGATGTAAAAATAGTGTCTTTTTTAACAAACCCAGAGCCAATCAAAACTGTGCAACAAATCCGCTGACCTTCAGGTTGTTACCGCCTTGTGTTGCAACATTTTGAAACTTCCCAGAACAAAGCTTTTGTCCTCAGGACAGAGCCATTTGCGCAAACCAGAAACATCAGCTGCTGTTAACACAGTGAATTCTGCGTCCAACACACAGCTGCAGAGCCCATTCCTCCTCAGCAGGCAGGAATGATGCTTACTTGAACATCTACACATCGCAAACTGCACACGTATGTATTTATTAAATTGTACCAGCAAAAGCTTCAGAGAAAGCTGAGCTCATGAACTCCTCAAAGCAAAGAAACAAACCAAATCTGCAGGGAAGCTCTTCAGGGAAGAGTGTATGGAGAACGGGGAGTCTGCAGATTAGATTTTTTTCCTGGGATATGATGACTTTATGCTAGAGACAGGTGAAGTGAAACCTGACCAGGGTAACTTTAGCCAGAGAGAGTGAGATAGAAATAAACAATATTATTCCTGGAAAGAAGGGTAGTAGTTGTCCCTCTGCCAAAGTGCACTCCAGTCCAGAGCCTATTAGCTGTGGATTCCTTTCTGCGCTCCACCTCCCAGTGTCAGGGCAACGGTCCCAGGTCTTGACGTCAAAGCTGCCTTTTGTTTGCCGCGCAGACTTTCCCCTTCTGCAGGTTTAGCAGACCCAGGCATGGAAGCAGCCAGGCAAAGGGCTCTATTTCGGCCAGATCTGCAAACTCAACGCAACCCTCCACGGAAAGTCCTCTCCTCAAATCACTAACTTCATCTTTTCCAGTGAAAGAAAAATAAATTAGTTCAGTACGTCTAAAATTGGTTTATGTTTAAATTGTCCTCTTGCTAACCTTTTCTTCGATTCGTGCCCTGTCTTTTAGCTGTTGCGGTTTTATCTTGCATTATTTAGATTGCAAAAGTTGCCAAGCAAGGGCTATTTCCAGAAGCATAAGACAAGACAGTAAAACTACTTCTTTAACTATCATATATTTGGAGAAAATCCTTGGAGAGACAGGAGGATAAACTCCCAGTGCTCCAGGATAGTACTGAGAGATATCAGAGGGGGAAGGAAGAATGAGACCAGGTGCTACTACGAAATCATTCCACCTCTCTGAACTTGGGACAGCTACAGCCAAACTGGTTGTTTTCCAAACTCAGCAGAGGAAAGGCTGTGGGCACACAAGGACTTGGGCACATGCAAGCCATTTCTTGCCCTTCACATCCTCCTGCCTGCCTGCCCCAAAACACAAACTACTCTGTGGAGTATAGGGGAAGAGAGGTCTGCAGCAGAACTAGCTGTGTTAGATCAGGCTTCTCCTGCTAAAGAGGCCTTTTAAGATACAGTCATAGCAGTCACAGTAAGATTATGACACTTCTAATACAAATTCAACACTCTATTATATCCTACAGCATTTTTGTTTAAAGGCCAAAGATTGTAGGTCAATAAACAGGGGGCAAAAAGAAATGGAAAACCCCAGTCACATAATGCATACAAAAACGGGCACGGTAATCAGCTGCTACCTGTTTCCGAGAGGAGATGCCAGTCTTCTCACATGCTCAGAGTTAGGATCTGATCACATTCATAATCCCTCCTTTTGACAGCACTAAACCTGACACTCGCTGGGATATTCCACAACAGGGCCCTCCTATTCCCCTACTGCTGAGACTCCCAAAACCATCTCCCTCTGCCCAAAGCAGAGCCCAACGTTCTTACTTCTGTTCTCCAAACACAGGCATGCTGCAGGCTCTCTTTTTTTCCCCTTCAGAAAGCTTAAAGCTGGGGAACCTTTGGTATCTTTCCTTCTTGTAAGACTCTCAGACTAGTACTTGACTTTGTGATTCTCACACGAGTACTGTTGCTGGCTTTGTATACCTGTAACTGAGTGGAAAAACATGACTATTATCTCCTGGCTAAGGCACAGAGCCATCACTGCTGGGATGCAGCATTCCTAGGCTATTAGTATGGCTAACAAGATGAGCAGCATATGCTCTTCCTAGTGGGGAAAAAAAAAAGAAAGAAAGAAAGAAAAGAAATAAAAACTATCATCTCTGCTGTCAGAGTAACAGAAAAGTGTATGTTCAACCCAGGCCAAAGTGTTTCATCCCTTGTAAGGCATTAATTTGCGAGGCGGAATGCAAGTTGCCCGCATCTCAACGGAGCCTGGTCCTCCCATGCTGTCCCACTGACTGGTACAGAAAGCCAAACCTCCCAAAGAACTAACCCACGTCCAGTTCCCTGGGACAACTTACTCACTAACCAGCGTGAGTAAATCCTCATTCAACAGCACACATCCTGGGGAGGAGGAAGGAGTCCCAAGCGGGGTCTCGTACAGTCACACTTCTCCCTCCTGTGTCTCAGCCAAACTACAAGCACACAAATAAACACAGGGACCGGGTGTCACATTTAGTCTTTTAAGCTCCTTCTAGTGTTTTCAGAGAAGTCATGCTAAACAAAATGGAAAGGCCTGTTCATTTTTGCTTGTTCTGTCACAGTGGGGAGACACAAGCTAGTGGGTCAGCAGGATGACTTCATATTACCGACTTAAAAGCACCCACGGGTGGTATCGGGGGCAGATGTCAGGAAGTCTGCCAGCTGCTACAGTCTGATCTAGAGCTCTGCATGGGAGTGCTGCACCAAACCGGGCTCTGACTTCCTATCAATGCGTCCTGGAAATGCACACTGCCAGGCAGGTCACTGTGGAGATAAGCAGGACCTCACAGGCCTCATACAGATCCTTTCTCTAACATAAAGGCTCGACAAAATTGAGCCCCGGGGACGACTAGCAACCTGAACTTCATTTATGTCACGCAGCACTCTCTAAAACCAGGCTGTGATGCAAAGAGAAAGATTATTTCCAGGTATCGAAGTGACAGCTATTCCAGTAACTCAGCATTCCCCTCCCACTCCACCGAAGTAAGTGAGCGAGCGACACGCGGCTTATTCCAAGCGCTCTGAACCTGGGAGTCGGGTCTCAAGAAATCAATAGACTGACTGAAAAGCTAGTAATAGGGGTGTCAAGGTGGAACAGTTGCATGTGACTGGTTATTGGCTTTCAGACTGTTGACCCTTTAGGAAGCCATCTTTTCCAAGCCCTCTTTGTCACTACAATGGCTGAGAATCATAGATTTCATAGATTTCTAGGTTGGAAAAGACCTTAGAGATCATCCAGTCCAACTGTCCCTAATCCCCCATTAAACCATATCCCTAAGCAGTTCATCCACCCTTTTCTTAAACACATTCAGGGATGGGGACTCAACCACCTCCCTGGGCAGCCTATTCCAGTGACTGACAACCCTTTCAGAGAAGAAATACTTCCTAAAATCCAACCTGTACCTCCCCTGACTAAGCTTATACCCATTTCCTCTTGTTCTATCGCCCATCACTAACGTAAAGAGCCCTTCCCCTACCTCCCCACCACCCCTTCTCAAGTATTGTAAGCTGTAATCAAGTCTCCCCTCAGCCTCCTCTTCTCCAGGCTAAACAGTCCCAACTCCCTTAGCCGCTCCCCATAAGTTTTATTTTCCAGCCCCTTGATCAGTTTAGTTGCCCTTCTTTGGACCTGCTCATCTCTTTAAAAAAAAATAAAATAAAATAAAAATCATAGACCGTCTTATCAAGAAAGAAAATTATGAATCTAGAGCCAGAGGCTTGAAGAATAACAGCGAAGTATGCAGAGAGCTAACAACTACCAGAGCATTTCCCTGATGCTGGAGATAGTTTAGGACCGTGCCAGCCCTCAAAGAGCCAGCAGCAAGCCAAGCCCACCACTGTTGCCTAGAAGACCTGCTTTTAGCACCAGCTGGCTCCCAGGGCAGGATTTGTGCCACAGCAGCTCTGCCCACTCCCGACTCCCACCCATTCCCTCCCTTCCAGACTTAGTTGATACAGGAACCAGCTGCCTCCCACAGGAAGGTGATCACTTGTATGCGTTTCATTTGTAAATGTACGATGGGATTTTTCAGAGTTAAAAAATTCAAACAGCCACACAGCTGAAAATGTTCAGGAGCATGGAGTAGGTACAACCACGGCTCAGAGGCCACAGCTGCCTTGACTTCCCTGTCTCTGTCACGTTTGTTTTTTTTTGTTGCTTGTGATGTTGGTGCAGAGACCTAAGGAAACAGAAGTCCTGGGAGGAAGTGAGTCAGGAAACCTGTATGGCAGGCAGGGGGAAGCGTGACTCAGGGCGCATGGTGCTCGCCGCTCCCCGGTGCCCTGGAGGAGGTGATAAGATTGTGTAATCCCCAAGATAACTTGCTGCACATCCTAATTCTGCTGATCCTCCCAGGGGAGGGGTGCCTCTGCTGAGTACTGTACATTAGCTGATTTCTTAGAATAAACTGCGACAGCTCCCTGTGAGCTCATCGCGTGGGAGGGGGGATGCTGGGCTCCCTGCCTGTGCTGCCAGAAGAACGAGGAGCTACAGAAACACTGAATTTATCAAGAGCACAGCAAAAACCTGGAAAGCCTCTTGTTTAGTCTACTTGTTCTCCTTTAACAGACAGAGAGTGTAGGGACATAAGTACTTGAAAGCCACAAAGGAACCAGAAGGAAGTATATAGAGCTTAAGGGAGGATTTAAGAGAGAGTTTTACAAAGAAAAGGACAAACATGGTGGCAACGGGAGGGGAAGAGACAGTCTGTGTGGTCAGGACTGGTGAGGGGACAGTCGGGGAGAGGTACATGAGATACCGGGACGAAAGAAGCGAAGAGTGTAGGCCAAGCAAGGGAAGCGAGGAAGACAGAGAGGATGGAGCAAAGATCAGAGGGAGAGTCACTTAGGAGTGATGAGGAAGGTACAGCAAACCCCAAAACACTGAGGGAAAGAGGCTGTTATCAATTTGTGTTCTCAGTACACACCAGAGGCAGAGTTTGCATTTCTGGGTCTCTGTTTAACTGCATAAGGACCATTCCTGAAAAACAACCAGAGCCCTAAAGCAGGGAGGTGGAACAAGATCACCTTTTTTCACTCATACGTAATTGTCCTTGTTTCCTCACCATGAATGCAGGCACAAGCAGCGTTGGCACTCACACACTCAGCCCTTTGCCTGTGTCGGTACAGCATCTGGTGTCTCGGGACATGAGTAGGCTTCTGGAAACTTCTGCCATACAAGTAAAGCTCCCAGGCACCTTGGGGAGCTTGATGTCAGCTGAGCTTCCAAAGTCCTGCCCTCTCCCGGAGGGAGACAAAACTGTGCCTACAAAATTACTTTTGCAAACAAAACACTGCCTATGAAAGCAGAGAGAAGGAAGCACTCACTGTCCCAGCACGGGCACGGCTGGAGCATGGGCACACTGGGGCACACGCTGCTGCTTTCACAAAAGCTCATCAGGGTCAGAAAAGGCCCCGTCCTGTCCCAACTCACCAGCGTCAAAATCCACTAAATCATGAACACAGCACGAGTTAGGGAAATCCAGGCCTGGTTATACAGAAAATTCACTCTCGGGAAGTATCGTTTTCAGAAGGGACTGCTCTGTGCTTCCCAGGAGAGCTCCCCGCTCCGCCACGCAGGCATGCTCTGGGGCTGCAGCTGCACAGGCTCTGTCCATCTGAAGGAGACCTAAACTGTATTTCAAGCACTGTTTCAAGAGTCCTAACTGCGCACAATATGGCACTAAAAAATACCATATAGCCTTTCAACTGCAACTTTGTTATGCTATTTACGCTTGAGTCAGGAGCCAGATGTGACCAAACCACCACTTTCAGCGACTTTTACACCCAACTGAGGGGCAATGAAGGTGCTGGCTGAGATTCAGAAGACCTAAAGCCCATTTCCAGTTCTGCCCTCACCTGTCAGCTATCCTGAGAGAAACCACTGCACATCCTTGGGCTCCGGGTCCTTTTTTTCCCTTTTTTTAGCCTCACTGGTATCGAACTCAAGCTCCCTGGGCGTTGGCTGCTGAACAGTATATGCCTCTAACATTAAATGCACCCCAGACTGCAAAATGCTAAATGGTTCTGCAATGGAAATAATAACGAGTACTTTAAGTTTCAAAGCCTGGTATTTCTAGGACAAATGTCACAGCTCATATGACCTAACGTCCCAGGACTACTGAGCCTGGGAAGAAGAGCTGTGTATAGGAACTGTGTGCAGGGGAGCAGGCAACCGACCCTACAACTTCTGGTAACAAAACAGTAACATTTTTGTCATAAAATCCAAATCAAAGGAAATTCTTCTTGCTCACCCATGAAAATTCAAGGTTGCTGGAAAACAAATTTGCTGGAAATTTGTGATTGTTATCATGGGTTCAGTGAGACCCTATACTGTAATTCCTTATTTCACTGTCATCAGTCTGTTACTCAGAAACAGGACAACCAGATTTTGTTCCTGTAGGTGGTATCTGTAAAGCCACAGCGTAAGGACCGAAACTATTGGTATCATGCTTTATAAGCGTGTGTCAGTTATTCTGCCCCCTGCAAACACTCACCGACCTTGTGGGCACAGTATGGGGATGATGCTGGGTCCAGTTGAGCAGGTACTCACAGGTTTTTTGTTTAAATGATGTTTTGAGAGCCTGACTCAGCTGCTGACGCCTCCTCACCACACAGGATGCCTGCACTGTTTTGCAGTGGCTCTGTTTTTCTCTTTGAATCTGTGCTAATAGGAAAGCATCAGGTAGAAGAGTTTATTTTTTCCAGTTACTGTTTCTCAAGATGCTGCTTGGCCTCGATCAATTCCAAGAACTGAGGCAGTCGAACAAAGAAACTTTTACAGGCTCATCAGCAGCATGAACATCACTGCTCTGGCAATTTCCCACGCTGTAGCAAGAATTTGCACAAACCAAACCAAGACCACACACAACAGTCGGGCTGAGCAGCGCACGCGGGAACCACCAGCAACAGCACCTTCAGCACCTCTGCAGACTCCAGCACCACACCATTACACTTCCCCAGAATACGTGCTCAGGGAGAAACTGCCCCCCTCACCGCTGTTTATCTGGGCAACTAACCAAACCGCAGAGTTTCCACGGCGGTGGCAGGAGGAAGGCAGGGGACAGGGCTGTTCACTGGGTTCCCTCCCAAGAGGCCACACTCTCGGACAGGATTCACACACCACAGCCTCTTCTCTGCCTTGCAATACTACAGGCTGCTGACTATGAAGCCTGAAACTTCATATTTCAATTTACAGCAGTAAATTCGTTTAGGGGACAGGATGGGGCAAAGCAGAGATTCGTAAGATCCCAGGGCTTCAGCCCTTCTCCCTTCACCCCCCACACCTGGAAAAAAAAAAAAATCAGTCACCTCCATGAACTCTGCACAGGCACAAAAATAATCTCAAAAAATCATCTAATCACATGCAGCTACCAGTGCCAGCTTAAAAAGAGTGAATTTGACATCCCAGGTTACCCCAACCCCTTCCCATTCTCTCTTTCTTTGTGTGCACTTTGACAGATGCCTATGCTGGCGTTCACGGTAGGTTTGCTTTCTTTCCCAGATTAATGCACTGAGGAGCTGAAATTAGAGGCCAGCCCTCATCAAAGCTCAGCTGAGAAAGCAAAGCCCCAAGGCTGACCAAAATCAACCTGACGACCCGTGTCAAGTGACAAGTCTAAGCCAATTTTAGGCACAGAGGGAAAGGAAGGGATTTTCTTTCTCTTCTGAATAAGGAAAACCAAAAACATTGAAAGAGAAAAACCTTTGGACTACTCGTCTTCAGATAACTGCCTCCACAGAAATAGCAATAGAAATGCCTACATCTGCTATGTTCTGACCACCTTAAGTTATTTTCTGGATCTCATCAGATTCATCACAGCCCTCAGACTCAGATATATTTGGCACTGGGGCTATGGCTGTGACAGTCACAGCTGTGGAATAACACGCTTTGAGTCAGCCTGAACAAAGAAGCAAATGAGCCAGTATGTTTCCAGTGACCCAGTAATGGTTTGTCTTTCCAGAGATCTTGATGATCCCCAACTGAACCACAGTATTAGTACATCCTATACTACGCATAGTGGAAACTGAGGCACCAAAGAACAGTGCTTGGCCTCAATCATGCAGCAAGAAACAGATTACAAGATTATAAACTACAAACTCCTCCTACCTCTCCATAACACAAATGCAGACCCCCACAGAAGTAATTTCATTTAACTGACTGGAAGCAACCCTACAGCACACAAAGTCTTTACATGGCTCTAAGGGGACATTATCAAACTTTTTGTGCACCAGTACACAGCACCATGCTGTAATTACCCTCTCAAGGCACACCTTAACCAGGACAATTCGGGGGGAGTCTGTGGCTTAGGAGGTCTTTGCATTCCAGAAGGCACTTTCCTTACTGAAGTGCAGAGTTTGAGGAGGATGTGGCCACTGGAGCAGTCTGTCCTAGCTGAACAGCTGCTCGTGCTTCAATTCTGATAGGCAAGATAAAAAAAAAAAAAAGGTTACACCAGGGACACATTGGGCCGATGATGTGACATTGTATTTCAGAGTGACTTCCAAACACTCGGCCCCAATGAATGAAGAAAGCCTTTATCCTTTTCTAAAAGATCGCATTAGAGGCCTTGGCAGCCTTTCTTGGTGCAGTGAGGGTTAAACCAGGCTAGCAAACAAGAGGGATGAAATCAGCTCATCTTTTCCATTCAAGCAGAGCCTGCTACAGAAAATGATGGTTTCTCGATGCTCCGTGTCTCACTGACTTCCAGGAACAGTGAGCTAAACTCAGCTGCTCTTCCCAGCACCAGCTGAGGGGGCGGCAGGGGATGGAACACAGCCCTGTTCTTGGAAGGCAGGAAAAAATAAGGCTCTGGCAGAGCTGTGCAAACTCTCCTCTCTCCCTCCTCCCCTCCCCAAAAGCCTCTTTCAGCATCTCTAATTCCTGGCAGTATGGCTGGGTTGGTTTTTCCTTTTATCAAATAAACATAAGAGCAATGCAAGAAAACTGCAGGCAATTCCCGAGCAGAGAAAGGTTAAGTTAATCAAACAAATAAACGGTAAGCTCATCTCCGCGAGCTTCCACATGCCCCATGATTTTGCTCAGTTTAGTGCATGACCTACTGTACTTCTTAACATTTTCCTGCTAGATAAACACAGAAAGCTATAGAACCATCCAGCTCATGGAAACTATTTTTGGCTGCTTTATCTTCAGGCAATAGGAATTCCAGGGGATGATTGGATTTTTGGACTTCTCTCAGCCTGGCTGACTGTGAAGGGAGCAGACAGTAACCTCATTGCTATTCTTCTGTGGAAACAAACATCTTTCAGAGATGACAAGTATCTGGCTTGTAGGTACAGCATTCTGAATGAGATTCAGGGAAACAGAGCAGTCACCAGCTGTAAGGACTGTGAGGATAGCCTCGAGGCACACGAAAGAGGAAAACAGGAATAAGGCTGAGTTTTCAATAATTTTTTGAAATACAAGGCAGCAGCACTGAGCTATGAAGAGAAGGAGAAAGCCTGCTGCAAAGTTTGCAGTCAGCAGTGCAGCCGGATGAGAATTTGCACCATCTTTTACGCAGACTGGAGTCTGGCCTTGTAGAAAACTAAAAGAAAGCCTGTGACATCTGTGTTGGTGGGCCCCAGCTGAGCACCCGGCAGCACGCCCTGTCAGGCGTCTCAGCCAGCGGGCCCGGGAATGAATGGGCCACA
This sequence comes from Tauraco erythrolophus, assembly GCF_009769465.1. Taxonomy (NCBI): domain Eukaryota; kingdom Metazoa; phylum Chordata; class Aves; order Musophagiformes; family Musophagidae; genus Tauraco; species Tauraco erythrolophus. The sequence goes on along the minus strand of NC_141476.1, from coordinate 18,625,152 downwards.
AAGCTGCTCGCACTAACGGCTGGTCACCCCAGGACAGGGCCATGGCATGCTGCCACGGAGGCGCTGCAGGAGAAGCTGTGCCCGCAGATATACAGTAGCTGCTCAGCAGATAAGACGCCTGTCTCCAGCACAATCAGTCTCTCACCTATTCACAAGTGTTCCATGAACTTTAAATGCTGTGGTTTTCTGTTTGTTGGGTGGTTTTTTTCATCTGCTGGACAGAAGAAAAATGCAAATCTGCATGGTTACACGGGATTATGAAGTACCCTGTGACACCAAGGCTGTACACATGTGTTCAGAAGACAAGCAGACTTCATCGTTATCCTTAATGGATTTCAGGGCTATTAAAAAAAACAACAAAAAAGGGCACAAAAAGTGATGTAGAGTCAGCAGCAAACTACAAGACCAGTCTACAGGTTGTTGAACATTTTTCACTTGCTGATTTCTAGATTCTCAGACACCAGCTACGAGATTGAAGCACTCTGCTCTCCCTCCGGGACTTCTGAACTCCACCAGCATGATGCACCATTTATCTCTGCTACCTCTGGTTAGAAACAGGAAACAAAGAGTTGGGCACTGGCCTCATTTTTAGCTGTGCGAAACTGTGATGACCCAGCTACTTGCCTATAAATCAATGTAGATGTGCTGATTCCCACTCTGTGAGAAACTGGTTCATTAGCTAGAATTAAACAGAGGCCCAAGCCGCACTATTTAAATGTGAGCAGTGCTCCTGTACACCCTGTTCAGTCCAGGAACTGGGATTTGCTTGGTGCCTTCCTATATTTAGCATACAGTAATGTAATTGAAGCAACAAAATTAAACCCGCAAATAGACTGGTTTCTGAGTACTTAATCAAGGACCTTTTCCTAGAACTGCAGAGGGCTGAAATTAAAAGAAAGGAATGTGTGGTAATCAGCCCCATGGAGGCAGGAGGAAACCACCATGAGTTTGAACTCCAAGCACACATTCAGGCCAGCTGAATGTACCCTTGTTTAATTTAAACGTGGCTTCACAGTGATGACCCAGGCCAGGGACTGCATGAAAGACTTTCAAGGGTGCAGCTCCTGCACAAGGAATTACTGAGGAGATACAACTCTCATGGTCTGCAATCCACTGTACAACGAGAATGTTCTTGGACCCCTGTCCTTAACGGATGAAGGAAACGACAGGTCTGAGGTACCTCCCTCTGCAATGATAATAGTCTGTTTCTGTCAGCGACTTTTGTGAACAGCAACAGGTATAGAAAGAAGCGACCGAAAGACAAATCCAGTTGTACAAACTGCAAAATGCTGCCGTGGCAGCAAGCACACTGCAACAGCACTTCACAACAAAGAGAAGGCAGGAGCCCGCAGCACTGCGATCATCCGAATTCACTCTTAATAGGTCTTACAAGACAAACTAGAAGACTCTGTTTTCTGTCCTTTTCTTCTTAATCTTCTAATTTTTACTGGGGGGCTGAACAGGAGAATTAAATTGAAAGAAATATTTTTTCTGTCATCAGTTTTCGTATTACTATTAGGAAAATCTCCTCGTCACGTTCTAACCTAACAACTCCCAGAAGAATAAGACAAAAAGAAAATATTCCATAAGCAGAAACATAGTCAGATGTTTAAGTGTTGAAACGCTTCAGAAACTGTCAAAGCTTGCAGCTGACAGTGAATGAAAGGGAGCTTCATTTTCATGTATTTCTACAATACCAGCATCAGAAGCCTCACCATGCCAGTTCGGACATGCCAAGACACCGACGCAGAGCTAAGTCAGAGGAAGGTCTTTTGAAATATATGTCGGAGCTCTGTTTTCTAGCTTTGGCAAGGCCCTTGAAGAGGTCAGTTGTGTCTCCTCTTCTGCTCTCCCTGCCTGTTCTGCAAACAGACGGAACAGCCAGTCATGCACAGAGCATGCCCCTAGAAACATCCTCCAAACAGCTTTTGCCAATGAAGTTTTTGGACGGAATTTACTTCCCACACATAGAAGCTACTGACTCCTCTTGGAAAATTTTTGCTGCAAAATGTGGGATCTCTACTGGAGCAGGACAGATGGGGTAGAAAGATTAAGAGTTCCTGTGCACCGGTTTCATGTACTGCATTCCCACCTCCTGCTATTGCAGGAGGCAGAAGATGAGGACACAGCACAGAAACTGGGAAATTAAGGAGAGAAATAAGGTATGGGAACCAGACAACAGTAGCATAAATTTAAATCAGCCATTGTGCTTTTGATTCACCCTGAGGCAAGACAGCTGAGAAGGAAGGGCCCAGCTGGCTCCCCTCCCTGCTGTCACCCTGCAGTGGAAAAGCAGCGCTGGGCTCTAAAGACGAATCAAAAAATCACTCACTCCGAGCTCCGGATACTAAGAATGGATTATGTAAAGCTGCATCAGGGAAAACATTTCTTGTACGGTGTGGATCTTTCTCAGTGAAGGTCTACAAAACATTACAGCATTCATTAAGCTTCCATAAATATTAATAATTCCATTTGTAATTCCATTTCTAGTTCTGTTTCTTCCATTCATCTAATAATTAATATTGCATTCACATCATCATTAAAGACATCAGCTTGACAGAAGGAACAAAAGATGAGGCTGAGAACCTGATTCATAGTGAATGGTGACAAATAACATCAGGTGCAAAGTGTGAGAGTGCAGAAACTGCCTGCCTTCACCTCCAGGGTAACCCAACCGCACAAAAGCCTCTCTGATATTCACAGACACCAGCATTTCCTAGAAGAAAACCGAGAAGAAATCATTTACTCTTAAATTACGAAACACTCACTGGAGACGTAAGTACATTTGACAAATACATGTCAAATGCAATTCAGGGCAACACACTCCAGTGTTTTAAGAAAAGCCGTTACCTTCCTATGAAGGCAACACTAAGGAAATCGAAGTGGAATTACCACATCTGCCATTGTGGTCAATTCATGCAAGGGGAGGGCAGCGGAGCTGAACCAGAGGGTAAATGAGAAGCTGTGAGGCAAAGCTGATGGGGAGGTGGAGACTGTGCAGACTTATAGACAATAAATATCTTTTATCCTACAATTCAAAGCAGAATCAGCATGTGAACTAGTTTAATGCTTCACCCTTGGCCTTGTCTTCTTTTTCTCCCCAAAGACACGCTGTTCCTTTGAGCAGGCTTTTCCTTACTGCTGCACGCTTCTGCAGTGAGGAGCTCGAAGGCACTGGCTGTAAGAGGCACTCAGACACGTCTTTCCTGTATCTTCGAAGAGCTTCCTTGGGCAACATCTCGCACTTTTATGCTCCAATTTGTTACGTAGGAGCAGTCTGGGCTTTCGTATCTCATCCAGGCCTTGAGCCCACAGCGGGCAAGCCCTGGTTACTGTCTTAGTGGAGACACGGACAGCATGTAGAAGACCTTCCTATAGTTAATCCTATAAATCCTCCTTTTTTGGAGCAGGTGCAAAGGTGGGAAAATTCCCTCAGCTCACCAGCATGCTGTCTACAGAGCATCTGAGCCCTGCAGTGGGACAGTGTCATGGCAAGAACAAAAGCTCCACAGTGAGCGTATCTTTTCCTTAGCAGAGAGGCTGGAAGCTGTACAGATTCCATGCTCCCTTCCTAGGACATCAAAAGAGGAATTACCGTGTCAGTGTCCACATCATCATTCAGAACATTTCCAAAGGAAATTAATTCATAAGTAAGCAGGAGCCTAACTCACCAGTGGACAGAACATCCAAGAATAACCAGCATGCTACTACCTCCCACTGACAATTAATCCAAAATTGATGTTGCTTTAGGGGATGATGGCTTTGAATCTCAGCCAGCTCACTTTCCTCTCGAACCAGCAGCACTTTGTGGCCTTTTTTGACCCAGGGCCTTTTTTTTTTATTCAATGACTCCAAAGGAGCTATTCCTAAAGAAGCTGAGTTGTCATTCTGTCCTGTAAGAGTCATGGGAGGCCTTAAATCCAGCAAGTACACAAAGGGATCATCTGCCTCAGGGCTCGTCCCTAAGCCCACAGAGAATGAAGGAGCTGGGGAAGAAGTTTTTCACTCTAAACTCCCCATACAATGGTTTTGCTTGACTAATCCAGTCTCCCTTTTGGCATATGGAAACGTCAGCCAAAAAAACAGCATCCTGAATTTCCTCGGTACTAAAAATTGCCATCTGCAAGCCACCTTTCGTTTTAGCACCTCCGCTGGGGCTCTTGCCTGCAAGTTATCTGAACACGTACTTTCTAAATGCTTATTCCTATAGTCAGTGGTTTATAATACTTTTTTCTTGAGGCCTAATAATTTAGAAATTAATTCATTATCCTCCTGTGATTCTAGCATATTATTCTGCTGTCATCCAAACAAAGATCAGAAATACTTACTAAATGCTTCTACTTATTTTCATCATCATTAACAATTGCACCATTTCCATTTCAAAGAGGCCTTACACAATTCTTTTTCTGTTTCAAGCAGAATGTTTAAATACTTCATCATCCTTGAAGATAGCAGCCAAGGATAATTTTACATTTTCCTTTTAATTTCCAGTTTTTCACATTTAATTTCTAATTTATATTAACTGTGCCTCACTCTCTCTCCTCTTCCACGTCGCTTTTAATTTTTTGTTCCTAATGCTGTCTTTACCACTGAACAATAATCAGCTTTTATGAAGATGCCTCTTTCCTGAGGGCAGAATCACAGTTCTTCGCCATATAATGCACTGTTCATAAAGAATACCCAATTCTAATATTTTTTCCTATAAAACAATCCCCAACATTAACTCAAAAAGTCTTTTAACTTTGGGTAAATTATATGTCATGTTATTAGTTGGGAAAGTATCTTTTTACTTAGATTTATCTTTAAGGAGGTCACAGTCATGAAGATACTACCAACTTCCAATCCAGCTCTGAAATCCTTTGCTCCCAGACGTGCTGGGTCTGTTAAGACACTATTCAATTCTTTAAGGCCACTCAGCACATAAATCCTTTCGCTGATTTGTGTAACCGTCATGCTCTTATCTTCCCTGGATGCAGATTCCTGGACTCCAGCTGCACAACAGTCACTGAGTCAATGTGGGAGCAGGGGCTAACATGCATCTATTCCACCCCCACCACCAACTAAGAACATTTCTGCTCTCTATGGCTTGCAGAGCATCCTCCACCGCTCTGACTGGGCACTGGGCTTAGAGTTAGACCTTAAAAAGGTACTCTCAAAATGAGCGTGAAAGAAAGGGAAGCAAAAATATCATGGCTGGAAAATAGCAGGAGGGACAAAGTAAGAGCCTGAATTCTGCATAGGGCTGATCATGATGCAGTCTGGCAGCTGAGGATTGAGACCCAGCTGCCCGTGGGGGACTCCAGCAAGGACAAAAGGAAAGGGGAGGGAAAAGATCAGCAGTGAAAGGAGCAGAAATATCTTATTGTGTCTCTCTTTTGCGGCAGAACCCCCCTAGGTTGAACCCAGAGAAGAAAAGTAAGAATGGAAAAGGGTAGGATGAACAACGGCATTTAATGAAAAGCTTTTAAATTATAGGATCACAGATGTCTCATGTCACCCAATGAGAAACTGCTGCTTTCAGAATTTGACCATTTGGTCAAACTGCTCCCTCCTAGCACCTTCACTGAACTGTCCCATGCACAGCCAATGACAAACCCCCTCCAAGCGGGCAACCTCAACTGTGTGAGATACCTCCAGCAGGCTGATGTCAGGCCCATCAACCCTTCTGCCCAGGAAACTGGGCTTTTCACTAAATCTCACTGTGGGAACACTTCTGGCCCCAGTCCAAACAGATACTTGCCTACACCTCTGGCTCTAGGCCAGTTCTTTTCAGAGGCACAAGGTATTCTCAGAAACCCTAATATTCCTAGGTCAGAGCAGGAAATGATTCTTCAAAGTTCTTTGAAGAACTGCATTTTCTGGTCTCGGAGAAGGGTAGAAAGAGGTAGGAAAAAAAATGGGTTTGGAATCTAACTGGACAAATTAGTGGTTTGATCTTAAAGAAGTCCAGGTGCTTGGTGTGTTCAGGACTAACCACAAAAATCAGGGCAACTTGAAAATCGCCCCCACACCAAATTGCCACATAGGATCAGGGCTATGATCCAGCCAAATCCTTACTCAAATCTGACAGTGCCCAAGACTTCAAAGGGAAGTAAAAAACAAATCAACAAACAAAAATCCATTACATAGAATTAACAAAGAGGTTGTTTTGAAAGCTCGTCTTATGCTGGGACTTTGACTCTTCTGCTTTCCCCAGCCCTCTCTCTCTCTCTCTCTCCTATCTTTTCACTTTTTGCACAAGTTGTCCCAAAGACAGATCCTGAAGAATATAGCAAAGATCACAGAATACACCCATTTGCTGAAAACTACCATGGAGAAGATTCAAACTTAAAGACAGTTTTCAGCAGCTAAACGAAGGCTCTCAGCCTTCTCACTACACAACCAACCACTAAGAAGTGAGTGCTACAACAAGCACCAGAGCAATTCGGGATGTCTGTCATAATATAATTGAGGCTGGAAGGGATTTCTGGGTTTCATTTAGTCCATCAAGTTAGCTCAAAGCAGAGATAACCTCCAAGTCAGACCAGGTTGCTCAGGACTTTGTCTGTATGAGCTCTGACACGCTAGGGCTGCAAAAGAGGAGCCATGTACAAACAGACCAAATACTGGAATAAACTGCTGCATTTGCAAATGGGCTTTTCCTATTTGTAAAGTGGAAGCATTGCTACAAACCAGGACAACTGTTTAACTGCAATTCTTAAAAGTCAAACTGGTGTTTCCTCTTGGATGAGGAGGCAGTCTACCAGCAGGGAGAACAGCCAAGGGCTCGCTGATGACTTTCCAGCTTCCGTAAGTGGTTCCCAAAGGGTACACTACGCTCACAGGCAACCCATGCAATAATATAGTATCAAATAAAATTGAAAGTTTATCTTTTCAATGTTAGATACATTTGAGTTACAGAAGCAGCACAAAGTCACTACAGAATTATCTCAGATCAACATATTACACAATCACCTTTCTTTTAAAACCTCTTCAGCTCCATCCCATACTATGCAAATGGAGAACTGTTCAAAACTGAGTAAGTCTTTTACCACCCTGATATGACTGGTTTTCAATAGTTTTTTACTAAAGAACTAAGTGGAGAAATAAACCCACGTTTGGTGACACTGTATTCTGACTAAACTATCGAAACCATGGATGCCAAGAGGTAAGACCTTCCTTTGGGATTTTAATTCCCTGAACTAAGTACAGTGTTAAGTACAGCAGAAGATAAAGCATCCAGTCCTCTCTATGCATAGTCCACCCAGGTATGTTCTGTGGATGCTGCACACATTCACTCACACGCAATGTATATCCTACAGTACGTAGGTCCTGCAGTCATTATCTGTTAACTCCTACCAGTGCTTCAGTCCAAATCTTCAGGTTCTTTCAGGATGTCATTTAGCCTCACAACTTATTAGAACATCGCTCTTCCCTGGCTTAGTTGCCTACATTATCAAAGGTAACCTTAAAAGGACAAAAAAAAGAAGATGGAGAAGAATACTGCACTACTCTACCTTTGGAAGCAAGGACATACCAAACAGTACACCACCAGTAGCTTTATGAAGAGTAAATAAGGTTAACTTTAGCACAAAACACCCGAGATGTTCACTCTGTGGTATTTTGAAGCTGCAGATGTTCTTTGCAGGAGTCTGCTTTGCAATGTGTCCTTCTTCACTCAAACACTGTCTTTTCACCTATGCAGGAGAGGCTGTTAGGTCAGAGATCTGGCAGGGATTATCTGGAAAGATCTGGTCTTGCCCCAGGACAAGAGAGACAGACTTTCCTGCCTTATTTCTGTAATTCTTTCATGCTTTACTAAAGGTAATTGCTTGTATATATTTTATGAAGGCACTTAAGTTGCCTTCACTGCAATCTGCTTTACATGGATTGAACACCAACAAACTCCAAAGCTGTCATGACCTTTGCATCAGAGCATTAGTGCCTAACCACTGGTTTTATTTCAATTCTGTGCTGGTGTCAGCTCACCTGTATAGATCTAACAAAGGTGTTAAAGAACAGAACAGACCTAGAAAATCAGGAAAGGGCAACGTGGCTTGATTTATTTTGAAGACTTTTTCCATTAACCACTGTCTTTTCCACTTATAAATGTTATTTCTCCCAAATATTTCTGCACTGTTTCGATATCTCAGCGATCCATTTAATTCACTACTAACACAATGTGGTTTACAAGGGTTACATTTCTGGCACTCAGTTGTGAGTGTCTCTCAGCAATGGACTCAAGGGCTCAGTGTAAACCCACGGAGAAACGTGTCTCAGCTGGATCCACCTGTTGCAGGGAAAGACGTACTCTCCCAAAGTGAAGAGGCCAAGAGATCATCTCAATATGCTTATGAAAACATATACCAGTGGTTCCTAAGCTGTGGTACTGGAATCATTGAAGGAGGAACTACCCAGGCCACAGGGCAAACACCTCCAGGAGCACAGTTAAAGCTGATGGAGATGGGGTTTGGTAAACAAAAGGGTGCAGTGCAGGTCTTGACTCAGGACAGGGAGGATGGGTCCCTCTGGGAAGGAATACGGTAGCTTCAGGATTAGAAAAGTATATGACAGGAGGGTGCAAACAGGAAACTAGAGGCGCACCTTCCTATACGCATGAAAGAAAACATTTCCAGTGGCCACTGTCTCATGATCTGCCCTTGACTCCAGTACTGCTAATGATGACTGTTGCTAATATCTATGGTTGCTATTGCTGCTGCCTGTGCCTCAGAGAAGCACAAATCTGGGAAGCCCTGGCACAGGTTACAACCACAGGCTAAATCCCTCTTAGATATCACTTAAGCCAGTAGGAGTTCTGAGAAGTTGTTGCCACATGTTCTCTCCATGACGCACTGCTTAACAAGCAGCTCTTCTTTTGCGCTGCTTTCGGTTTCGGAGTGATTTCAACGTATGGTTGAAATATATTCAAGGCTTTGCAGTGGAGTGACTTGGAGCTGGGTAACTGTGGCAACACCAGTGTCCATGAACACAGCCATATGCTCTTCTACCTACATGTGAACAGGAACACTAGTATTCAGGGCTGTTCCTATCTACTGGAAACATTCACCTACACAGTAAAAACATTGTGAGGAATGCTTAGGTCATTTGGGTCTCACTTAACCTCTATTATCTGAGACAAGACAAGTAACTCTGTCCCACAGCCTTAAAAATCCCAATGCTCCTCATCTCTTGAGACTCTGACGATAGTCTGGGTTTAGCCAGGAACCACCACTGAGGTCAGGTGAGCTGGCTGACACATTACCCGTGATATGTCCTTACTTGCAGTGCTATCACTCCGCAGGACGTAAAGAGCTGTTTTCACCACTGGTCAAATTCACCACAAAAATCACAAGGCATCTTCCCTTTCCACTCACCGGCCACGGCTTAGTTACAGACCACGGAGGTCTCCAGGAATGAAACACTACCGACAGCAATCAGGGGATTCCGTGCTGCTGCCCAGAGTAAAAAAGCAGTCTTTGTGGATAAGTTTTCCTAGATCAGCACCCTGACCCCTCATCCAGAAGAAAGGCCATTAGTTCCAACGCTTTGTTAGGTTCCCTTCTGCGCAGAGGGAACTCGGAGGAGGAGGTGGTGTGAGAATGCTTGCCATAATGGGAAGCCTCTTGGAGGAAATCAAAGAGCTTTTGTCCTTCTTTCTGGAGCCTATCTTTTCTCTTCTCAGTAACTGGGTCTGATGAACTTTGAGATGTGCTGCATAGTCTCCTACTTACCCAGGCTTTCCGGAAGAAGTCAGGGACAAAAAAGCCATTTATGAGGAAAGATGGGTTTTGTGGGAGCTTACTGAGCCGCAGCATGCAGCCTTTAGGGGATATGACTATTTATTTCTGCTCTAGCTGCACTTTTAGCTTTCAGCAATGACAGCCACAGTCCTTTTTCTCATTTAAAATTACTCAGTGTTTACTGAAATAAGTTTTAACTTGAAATGCTGACTTCCAAGAGGAGGCAGATTCTTTAAGCAGCATTCACTAACCAATCCTGAGAAGTCAGGCTAAAGTCAAAGGGCCCGTTTCTTCAGCTTGTCACACATGGATCCCTCCTGTTCTCATGGAGCTCTGCAGACTTGAGAGCTGCAGCTACTTCTAAAAGTTATTCTCGTGAACTTTTTTGTTCATGAGATATTTACATCACTGTTTACCAGATACCCAAGGATATTACAGCTTAAATATATGAACTCCAACCTCAAATGAACATTACGCATTCATTTTTAACTATACATACACACATAGAATTTGTTAAAAATTAAAGAGCTTTTTGAGAAATTGGGAGAATAAACAGATTTATTAAATGCAAATTGGATTTCTTTTTTCAGCCAAAAGAGTCCCAGCCAAACACATAAGTGCTCTAATTTATTTTATTTTTCAGAAAAACAATTAGCCTTCAGTCAGATTGGCTTTTTACCACTTGCTGCTAACTCCTGGCTCCTCAGCCAACCAAACACAACTAACAACTACCGTTCAACTGATACTATAACATAGCACCAGAATCTTGTAGGTTTTGTGATGCTTTGCTGCTGCCTTGAATTCTCCTGTGTACAGCAATAGTGCTTGGGAAGGAATATCCGTGTTTTATCCATATCTCTCTACTTCATTGTCATATCAACAGGAAACAACTCTGAGGGCAGTGTTTTCACTAAACCCACTATAAAAAACACAAAACAAAGCAAGAGACAACGGCCAAAGAGAACTCCTCTGGCACACAGCAGAAGGGGACAGCAGAGCCTTGAGCATCCCCTCCCTCTTTCCTCGCACGCCATTCCCTTATCATTAAGGCACTCCTAGGAGTCTCTTCTAGCAAGCTCCAACTCAGAGAGCAGCATGCCAGGCAGGAGCTGTGTACCCACCATACATCACATTAGGAACAGTCTCGGCAATTCCCACCTGCCAAAGCTCGCCCCAAACACTGTGTTTCATTTGGTTGGTACCTCAAGGTATCTTAGGCCTGTTGGGCCCATTGGAATAGAAAATGCATAAAAGAGTCATTCTCTCTCCCCAGGACTGCGGGTTTTACACTGTTACCACCGGGCACAGAGCGCAACACTGATCAAGTAACAATCTTAAAGCAGAGGAATGACTTACCTTGAGTGAAATTCGCAGCTGACAGAGGATTCTGTCCAGACTTGTGCACCACTTTGGCTCTATTCATGTCACTGAAACTGGTTTAAAGAAAGTAAAAAACAGGTAATCTCACTCTTTGGGAATCTCTTCTTCCAGGAAAAAATGATTCACTAAACAACACATGGAACTTTTTTTTTTTAAACTAGTTCAGCACAAGACTAGTATAGGTCCTTTCCATATTGACCCAGTTAAACGCAGACACGTAACCAAAATTCTTAGAATAGGAACTTCTTTGACAGTCAATGGTGACAGAAAGGCACATTCCACCTGAATCTGACTTTGTCATCATTTGTCAGTGCCCAGACTGCTCTGCTGCAGGATCCAGCGTTTCTCAGGTTTGTAGGCTCATGTTCTATGACACTACCAAGTTTATCCTGCTGTCCCTTCAAAGATCAGAGGCAAAGGGCTTGATCTACCTGGTCTGTTAGTCAAAAAAAAAAATCTTTTTAATCCTCTTTCTGCTCCTTTCTCCATGGCAGCTAAGCCCATTTTCAGCAGCTCCTTGTTCACTGCCTGATTCTGCATTATCTAGAGCTTACGTATTCCCCCCAGGACTGGGAGGTAAGAATGACCCACATTGCAGTTTGCTGTATGATACGGACAATGGCTACTGCCTCATTTTGAAACCCAGAACACTCTTCTCTTGCTGCTTAATCAAAGTGGAAAGAATGAAACACTTGTTCCTGGGTGAGCCAGCAGCTCCTGACCTTGCAGGCATCCAGTGAGAACCAGGAACTGTTGCCACCTCAAAGGTGAGAACCTGCTGATGTGCTGTGAAGAAGGAGTTGCAATGCTTCTGGAACCACACTCCCAACTTTCCCTTCCCTTTCATTCTGTCTCTGCTGTGCCTGGTGAAATCCTAAGAGGATAAACTGTACTTGGCAACTTCCCAAAAGCAGCATGCAGAATGAATTCTTCTGCTCAGAGCTGTGGTCCTCGCTCAGTGGTGCACTGAGACATGCCATGCAGTTCACTGGCAGGTACGGTTAGTGCCCTCTGTGCTGCGGGGTGTCTCAATGGCTGCGCACTTATGGCCACCACAAAGGCTTTTGTGCCTGACACAGCGTCCTGAGCCAGCAGAGGGTCTCTGCTGTCTACTGTTGTGGAGACTGATGAACCCCAAAAAAAGACAGGAGAAGTTTTTCCCATTTTTATGAGTCCTACAAGCCTCACTGTACAGGACTGCTCAGGTGCTTTGCCCTTTCTTGTTTCCATGTTCAATCCACACCCTGCAAACATGACTGTAGTACTCAAACAGAGCCACAGTTTATCTACAGATGCCTCTGGTGAGAAAATAACACAGAGAGCAGGTGCTGATACATATGGAAGTGGAAAGACAGGAGGGGCTCAGGCCGCAGCTGGATCACTCGCTGGGGAAGAGTTTCACTCGTGTGCGTCAGGCATGAACACCACTGAACACAGAGCAGCCTGTAGCACAAAGAGGCACTTTCTTGGGAAACAAACATAATGTAAAGTCCTCCCGGTTTGGCATTTCAGTGCATCTTTCGCATAACAAACCCATGCGAGGACTATGTACATTTTTGTGAACGAGACTAAGACCCAGCACTGCTCACTTAGAGAGCACAGACTGAGCCTGCCCAGGCTTACGGGGCCACAGTATCTAATCTGAACTAAGACAGGAAATCAGCAGCTCAGAGGTCCTCATTTCATCGCAGATGTCTGAGATATTATTTGAAACCTGGGACTACTTCTAAACAAAACATGCTCATTTGCTAAAACCCAGCAACACTGTTCAAAGAAAAGAAATGGCTATTTATATTGTCATTCCACTGCTACAGAAGTGAAATTGGTAACTTTGTCATACAGTCCTGGTAAGTGTCTACTTTCTCCTACAGATACTCTTCCCTTCCCAAAGCTTTCAGCATAGCCCCATTTTCATGCTCCACTCTAAACTGGATCACTGCGTACCTTGTACAATTTTTGTTACATAAAAGCTGTACTGAGTATATTATTATAGTATATTATTATTTAACACACTATCCTTTCTCTTCTATATCTCTTATTAGATCACAAAGAATCAAGAGTTGATCTCAGCTATCAAATAAATGCCTGTTGTGAGTCTGAACCAGGCTGAGGTACCGATATTACATACAGACAAGCAGAGATCTGAGTGATCTAAGCTGCAATAAGCATCTTACAGTTAAGTGCAACACATAATGTGCTGTTCAAACCACAAATTAGCAATAATATGGAATCAATTCAAGTAAAAAATAAAAAATCATAACTTTGCCTTAAATAATGGCCTTTTTAATCAAATCGAATGTTTTCAATTCTGTGAAAAATCATTTTCTCTCCCAGTATTTTTGAGGACTATGGTTATTTTTCTATTTCTTGTGCAGATTTACTTTTCTTTTTACACATATTAAACCCCAAACATTTCAGCTTTCAAAGGCCATCAGGGTTGGTCCGACTTTCCTTTCTGAAGAAAGAAGTGAGAACCCTATTTAAGTCTCATCCTTCAGGCACACAAGTAAGGCTGGATTTGTTTCCTTTTAATACACACCGAACAGTGAGACAAACCAGAAATGACCTTCTGCTGATACAGTTATCTTGAGAAGCTAATGCTTTCACCCATGCTTAGAGAGGGAGGAACACTAAGAAAGCGAATATATTAACTTTTCAGAGAACTCTACAATTAATTGCAACACCAAAAATTAATATTAAGCACAATTTTTCACTTATTCCTTCCTTGTTTACACGGGAACAAGCAGTGCTAGCATTTGGAACAAATCAACACAAAATTAATACAGCACCATTTTGTCAGCACATTGTTGCAGCCTCATCACCAGCATTGTGCTGACCTGAACTGATCAATTTGCTTCGTCCTCATGTCACAGTGCCTCTCTACTACTCTGTCAGCAAGGAAAGGAGGTCAAAGAGATTAAAAAAATTAATTCATGCCTACTTTGAGACACCGTTACTCTGCCAGAGAGATGTAAAGAAGCACTACTCCAAAGCAGACCTGTGCCCAAGCTGCTCCATGTGCTCCCTGCGGGAGACATGCTCCTGATTTACACCGAGGACCTGCCTGGTTCTGAGTGACACCTGCATGAAGGGCAAGCATTTAGCAGCCCTCACCAGCCAGGTAAAAAGGCCATTTGTCACAGGTGTCCCCCAGCTACCAACCCAATCATTTAAATACTTTACAGAGGTCAAGCATCCCCAATATGGACCACGCTCACCGCAGAGCTGTGGCAGAACCCAAGAGACACAAGCTCATGAACCAGAATATTTTCAAATCATCTGGTCATTGTGTTGTTGCTTGATGAGAATGAAAAAAAAATCCCGAACTATGCTCCTCAACCTATGACACAATAGGTTACATCATAAATACAGCTCTTGGACGTCCTTCTGCTAAAGTCACTGAAAAGTCCATAAGCTTAGTGTGAGCTGTCAACTTGAAATCTTCAAATAAGATGTCTGCCAGCAGAGACAGGAGTTTGGAGACCATCGCCCACATAAGCTGGTACCATCAGAGCAAGATCCAAACCCTCTTTGCAGAGATTTTATCAGAGCTGGGTAAGCAACAGGCAGGTCATGAGTCACACTACCATTAACCCCTCTCAGCAGTGTTAGGATTTAAGGTGGAAAATTACAGGTGTGTTGTAGACCAAGGTTGTGTAACAGGTCAGTCTGCATGGTTGCATTTCAGCTACTTCCAACAGGGGTCAATGTGAATGGCTCAAGCATGGTGAAGGTGTAAGCACTTCAGAAAAGCAGCTAAAATGAGAAACACTACACCTTCACAGCAACAGGTTAGAAGAGAAGCACCTCGCACAAACATCACTGTGATATGCCATGATATTTGCAGCTAAACCTAACTTTCACTAGATGATGTCCTGCTTCTACAATATCAATATCCCTTACCCTCATCCAGTGAAATGAAAGGCAAATGCCTCATCACCTGCAGGGACTGTTTAGTATTGCTCCTCCTGGTCAACAGCAGCAAAGACTCAGATCAAAAGGCAGAACACTGAAGCCAGTGCAGTTCCTGATTGGTATCGTTTTTTCTCAGAGCATTACATCATGTTAGTTCACTTCCTCAAGCGGATTTCCTCTCCAGAGTCAGGCACTACTGCCTTGAACAGACTTCAGCATCACACAAACATTCCTTCCTCCTCCTCCCTGACTGTTCAGCTACATTTAAACCTAACCTTTGGGCAGTAGACAGTACAGAGTGCATTCAGATGTTAAAAAGAAGTATCATTATCCATAATCCTAGATAGAGAAGCGAAAACTAAAAACTACATCTGCCTCGGTAGTTGGACCATACATCTCAGCTAGGCACTGAACTCTGTATTCCGAAGACTGCAGAAGCCCACATCTAACCAGGAAAAGGGGAAGATGGGGGCAATCCCCACTGCCTGCAGCTTTCTTCCTCATTTTATTAACTTCACTACTTACTGTCAGACTGAACCTAATGCAACAAGAGCTGAACAGGTTCAAGAAAAGCCTCTTTGCAATGACCCTCACCACTGGCACAATTAAGTGGAAAGACTGAAACTCAGCTTGGGGGAGGTGTTGAGCACGTAATTCTGACAGGATAAGCAGGACTCTTTGTGCATCAAAAAAGGATCCCTTGATCAGAAAAAAACCCACGTTGAAATTTCTTTCAACCCAGCTATGTCTACTAACTAGCAAATACCATTCAACTTTCTTTTCTTCTTGGAGAAGTCTGCGTGGGTTTCTCCATGGATGTCTGCTTTTCTGTCCAACTGAGGGTGGGGTTTGACACCCACTGTTGTTTCTACAAGCTCTCAAATCTGTGGGGCAGCCCTTGTGGTTGTGTAAGCCAGGCTAAACATGATTTTGTGGCTATCTATCTCGTACAGGCAGCAGACAGGAGGTGTGGCAGTGACACAAGGTAAAAAGACACAGCAAACATGTTCCAAACATTTCCATTACTCTGAGGTCGCTGCCATTCTGGAACATCCATAGTTGAGACAGATTCTCAATACAATTTATAGGAATAGAATCATAGAATGGTTTGGGTTGGAAGGGACCTTAAGGATCATCTGGTGCCAACCCCCTTGTCATGGGCAGAGACACCTTCCACTAGATCAGGTTGCTCAAAGCCTCATCCAGCCTGGCCTTGAACACTCTGAATACACAAACTCTTGAGGACCTGCTGTTCTAAGCTCAAACACCTTGCAAAAATGAAAGTTTCAAAACTGAGCATGCACTCAGGGCAAAACCCACAAATTTACAACTACTCATTTTTCAGAATTCTTCCAGTTCTCTCTTACATCCACTGCAATTACATCCACTGCTTTGGTTTGGAGTAAGCAATAACAAAACAGGAAGGTAATCAAGATTTGAGACCTTTGTTTCTGTTATTGCTGTTTTGCTGGAACTAATGTAATCAAAAATAACTCCTCAGTGCACAAAAGTTTCGTACATGAACTGAGTGACAAAGAAACTGAATTAAAACAGTACAACACTTACCAAACACCTCGTTTGGTTTCATTTCAGCTGTGACAGAAAGAAGAGAAAGAATGGAGTGGCAGAGGAAGAAAGGGAAACAGAAAGAAATACAGAAATTTGTTTTGACTATGCATTATACAGAATATCTTCTATGTTAAATTAACAGAAAGTACAAAAGTATTTGTGGAAGATCTCAGAAGGAGATAGATTCATCTTAGTTATGGTTTCTTGAGGCTTTCAGCTTCTTACTGAGCAGCATTTGTTGTATGCACCTCCTCTATTTGCCAAGAAAGAAGTCTGGGAGCTACTCAGCATGTAGGTAGGCTTCTTCCAAATGTTCCTCTGTTGCATGTGCACAAGACAGCTTCTCCATAAGTAAGCCAAACGGTCTAAAGAAGCTGAAAAGGAGTTAGCTCAAGCCTCCGCGTAAGGACTACAGGTGTCAAGCCGGGCTGCAGAGGACGACCAGACTTACTGTCCTTGCCAACTATAAGATCACATCAGCATCAGTCCCTCATCATTTCCTCTCTCCTACCATAATTCCCTGCTGGTCCCATGATCACTTGAAAATGCAAGGACAGAATGCTTTAATGAGCTGGAGGGAAGAGAAGCTGGCCACTTCTGGATGACCTATGACTATTCACATCATCGGGTAAGAGCCTCCTCTGGGAAATGCAATTTTTGTATTCACTTTAACCCTCCAATGCATTGACTCCATTGATTAATGGCAACTTTCCAAGTTTTACTGACAAGTCAGGATCATGCTGGGGGACAAGTAAGTCTATTAATAAGAGAAAAATGCTGCACAGAAAATGAAGCAGAGCTACACCATGGATATCGCGGCAAAATTCAAAGAAGCCACAGTCTTTTTTCTTCAAATGCGCAACAATGCTCCCTCAGCTTTCTCCCATACAACTCTGATGCTCTCTGGGTCTGCAGCCACAAGGAATGGGAAGCAAACTCTCTCTTTGCCCTGAATGCTCACATCTGATTAGGAGCTGACTAGTAGTAGTAGTCTGCCCTACCATCCCTTCTTTCATTCCTCATGTTTTTGTCCAGATGCATCTTCTATTTATTGCTTTCTTCTTGTGTTCTTCATCCGAATTCCAAAGAACTATAATTCCCAGGAATATCTTTCTGTGTACCACCATTAAGGGCTGAAGTTCTTGTTGTAGCTGGTTGGTTTTTTGCTTGTATATTTGCATTTTCCTCTCAATTTCTAGTCTGAAAAGTTCAGCTTGTTCTATAGGTAAGTATTCCTCAGTTCTGACCCAGGATAACACCGTAACTTTCAGAACACTCTCAAGAAACTTCTTTTTTTTCTCTTAATCCAAAGGTTTATCAACACAATTTTGAGCTTGTTGCAAACCAACAAGCTGGTTTGCAAAAGGACCCTAGCACCTCCTCTGATAAAGGCAGCTCTGCTAAACTTTGCTAATCTTCCTTCTACAATTTCATGCCTAAAGGCTCTATTGGGAAGTCTCCAGCAAAACTGGAGGCATTCTCAAAATATGTCCTAGAACACATCCTAATCTTTTATGAACAAGGAATCAGGGGCACAGAGACAACAGTACCTTACTGCAGCCACAATGTAGATGCATGCCAGAACGGAGCAGAAAATGGCAGCAAATGGGAAGTGGAGAGGGAAGATTTAGCACAGAGTCCTACCATGCAAGTTTTGGTTCTAAAAGATGCTGTGAAAAGGCTATAAACTTAGTCAATTTGGTGAAGCCTCTGTTCTTAAACACTAGATACAGTCAAAGTTGGATATCTGCACAGCTCAGCTATCCTGAAACTCCCCACCTCCTGCAGCTGACCTGTAACTTGGCTGTCGACTCCCAGTTACAGCTGCTATCGCTGCTTCCACCTCCTACTGCAGCTTGCTCTCCTGCCGGCACTATTGGGTCAGGATGTCTACAGCATCAACATGCATAAAACAAAATGAGACTCTGTCAGAGATTTAATTTACTTTCCCTTTGCTACTGCAGGCTCCTCAGGCTTCTTTACAAAGCTTTGGTTTCCATTTCTCCCTTAAAGAGATTGCTCCAGAATCTCACTCCTCTAGTGGCTGAAAATCTAATTTCCAGGCTAAGTTTATTAATAGCAAATTTGTACCAATTTGTCCTTGTGCAGCATTGATCTTTATTATAAAGACCTTTTCTTCCCTTCTAGTATTTACTTTGCGATGAAGTGTTTACAGGGAGACATCACATTCCTCTCCCAGTCTTTGTTTTGCTAGGCAGAACAAACTCATCTCTTAGTTTTCTCTCATCTGCTAAGCTTTCTGTCCCCAACTCCTCCTCCTAGCCCTGTTCTGCACCTGCTCCTGCGTGAGAGCGTTTTTCTCACAGAACCGTACACACTGTTCTTGGCACATGTTTGCATCTCGCTTTTAAACTTCCCTGTTTGTAGCAGGACTGTCTCCTTGAAACTATCCTACAACTGTATCAGCCCTGATGCTTCTCTCCCATACGTTCCTACCACTATTCAAGTTCCTCTGCTGCCTCCAGCAGCCTCCTCAGCACTCAGCTCATTCCCTCCTCTACTCCCACCCGCCAGCACCTTGTGCACATCATTCCCGCACTGGCTGAGGACACACGGGGCCCACACACGGTGCCAGCACTCAGCCCCGTGCGCCCTGTGCTTCCGTAGGGCTCTCCCACCCTCACTGCAGGTACCAGCTGCGCTGCCCTGCTCCTCGACTTTAAAACAAGCAAACTCCCACAGAAGACTCCCCTGATCCTATACCTCCAGGACCTCCCGCCCTTGTTGGTAGGCTCTGCTGAACATCACTGACTCTCCAGCTTTCAAACCCTGCATCTTCTATGGCTCAGCCAGAGGTGACAGAAGGACCGAGCCTCCCTTAGACCCTCAAATCTTAGACCTCTGTCCTACTCAGAAGTACACAGTCCTTTAAGTAGACTTTGCAAGCTCTAAAATGCAGCCAAGCAACCCCTTCAGAACAGTCAGATACATCCACTGAACTTTTCCTGATGCCATGAACAATGGGAACATCCTTTTCCAAGCATGGGCTGGTTCTCCTCAGGCTTCTCTGCTAATGAAACACCAGTTCCCTGCTCGTGGGCAAAATTCCTGCTGACTTCATTACATTGGTCTAGTGTTGTACATGTAGCTACGATGTTTCCCAGATCACAGCCTTTTGTGTAGCCTTACAAAGATCCACTTTCAGCGTAAACCCAGACAGGGCAAAAATGGCCCACAAAATACCATTTAAGAACAAGCAAAGGCACTTTCATACTTGCCTAAAGAACCAATTTGGACGTAGCTAAACCCAGACCTTAGCCTAGGGAATAAAGAACTCTTCCATTTTCCAACACTCAATCTAATTCTGTGAACTGGGGCAAGCAGGGACATCTGTTGTCTTGGGGAAATAAAATGCAGAGGAGCACACCCATGGGAACTCATCCAGTGCTGTTTCAGTGGCACAGTTCCAGAAAGTGCCCTCACACCCTGCCTTCACTCATGCACTGCTCCCAGATCCTTGCAGTAGTAATGGCATTAAGGTCGCACAGCATAAACCAGTTCATGAAATCAGCTTGTTCTACACCAACTCAAAAACTGTCACTCATCATCTTATCTTTGCATTTGCAAACCTGTCGGCATCTTTATTTCTGACTTCCGGAGGGCTTAGCCCTCCCTGTTAGGTAGGAGTTTCTTTCACTGATACTATTAAGAAAAAGAGTCTTTAAATCAGCAGTGAGGTGAACGTGGCAGCTAAGGACAGATCAGTTTTGGCAGCACACTGCTGACTCATGCTTCCCTGCTGGGATACATCTTAAAACTATCGATGCCTGGATTGTGTACCAACTCCCATGAAAATACCCTACTTATAAATCCCACTGCCACTGCAGTCCTTTGCCATGCCACAGCCCAGTCTGCTCCTCCACTGTGAATGCTATTCCCAAATTAAACATGTTTCCTTTAAACAAACAAGCAAGCTGCTTCTACGGTATCAGTTTGGTTTAACTATATGGTGTAACAGCTGCATGGATTTAATTCAAGACCGATAAACTCTTCATCTGTGCTGTGAGCCACACTGGAATTTGGTTTCCCAAACTGTGTCTTCTCAGGAATGTCTGCAGTGATGACTGCTGAAGGGTAACCACAGAAACACCTTCCAAGAGCAGCCAAGGCCCACCCGTTAGTCATCAAATCTCCAGGCAAAGCATGACAGGGAAGGAAACTTTGGCTCTGTTTTGTGGCCTCCCAGTCATCCATGCTCTCCTCCCTGATCAGGCCTTCCTGGGGATTTTTGGAACTCATTTGTGTTGCTTGCTTGGGCAGCACTTTGGAAAACAGAAACAGGCATGACAACGTTTGCCATTTCCTCCATACGGAGGGAGGCCTCCATGGAAGAGGTCCAACAGTGAGAGCTGACTGCCCTTTCCCCGTGTGAGTAGCAGGAAAGCCCACAGCTGTCTGAACAGCATGCTCCTGCCTCGGGATAAGGAGAATTATTTCACACCTGACGTGGTGTGTTACAAGCAGTACAAAAGCAGCGTGGGAGCCAGCGAAGAGCAGCTTGTGCAACAAAGGAATTTTTAGGACTTTCACTACGGAGACTTGGGTCTAAGTTCTAATGAGAAAGGTCTAAGCCTTCTCTGCTCACAATGCTAAGGAGCACAACAAAGAGTGCCTTTGCTGGGAGAGAAATACAGCTAGGAGAAAAGCAACATCAAACCCTCTCTTGGGAACAACTTTTTTTAAGAACAGATTGTTTTTTTTTAATTTGTTTTTGAAACAAACGTTTTGAAGCATTGATTTTGATAAAAGTTCCTGTCAAAGCTACTTGGAACAGCTTTGTTTCTGGCAGTTCAGAAGCTCTATTTCAGAGCTTCCAAATTATACATATTTTATCTTAGAGGTTTTTATCCCACATGCATCATTATTACCTTGCCCTAACATGACAGAAGTAGTGAAATATTTTATTACTTTTTAGATCATTGAAATGAATTGCTGCTTACTACAGAACGAAATGTTACCTGCTTTTCTAGATGAAGGCATTCCTGGGTGTTGTAATGGCACTGCCAGACTTTCATTAGATTGCAAACAAAGGACTTCTTGTTCTAGAGAATAAGATAAGATGTTTTAGTCATATTAAGCAGCAGTTGTTCTTATCGATTAAAAAAAAGGTAACTAACTACTGTGTTTTCTTACGTATTAGCACATCAGCAGTAAACATAAGCAGTACAACAACTTAAAATGGATATAACTCAAAACAAAAATTCAGAAATCCCAGAGCAAAACATTTCTAAACCTCAAAATCTGGGACACAGTGTTCTCACAGGAAATTTAAAAAATAAATTATTGAATTCTGATTAAGGAAGGAATGGGGTAGAACCAAACAAGCTTTACAGTGCCAGAGCTTCCCAGGAAACAGTAATTCCGAGTTAGGCTAACACGCACTAATTCTGAGAGGTCTGAGCAGGATTTTTTCCTAGGGACAAAGTCCAAGAGGATCAGGATGGAGGGAGTTCTGCAGAGATCCATGGCACAAACACTGAGGTTACAGGAGGTCAGGCACAGCTGGGTGTGAGAGCTCTCCAGGGCTGAGCAGAGCTTTGGAGGAGTATAAGGTACCGCCACATTAGCAGAGCAAGGAAAAGGGGTTGTCTTGACTCCTCTGTCCACTGTCTGCAGAAAAGCAGCAGGTCAGACCTTCAGAGGGAGAAGTGTCGTGCTCCTGCGTGGGAGGTACACTGCTATCCATAAACGGATGCTCAAGGATCTACTGGCAAGCGCCCACACCTTCTAGAGGGGTGCTCAGGAAATGGCATGTCAGCAGCAGCAGGATGGTGCCTCCCTTCTTGCTTTTCCAGACGGCACGAGCAGAGGAGGGTGCCAGCAAGCACCAACTGCTGCAAAGACAGGATTTCAGGCAGTTATTTTGTGATCAGGACATCAACAACAGGCTACAGGGCATTCACCCAGATCTTTTAATTTTTGTGCTCATGCCCTTTCACACTCCTGACCTAGCCTTAATCTTGGCCCTACTTAATAACAAAGTTACTTAATTACTAAATTAAATACTTAATTTATTTAACACTTGACTAATTTCATTAAATTATCCAGCTTTCACAAGTTACAAAGGCCACCTGTCCAAAGACACCATTTTCACTCTCAGCATTTATGCCCCTTTTTCTTTCCCACACAGGCAATGATGGATGGAAAAGCCAAAATAAATGCCTGCCTACCTCCCCCTACACTCTTGGCTTCACTGCGAGCCAAGAGGGCACACAATCAAGCCCTGAAGCAGAACAGACGATGTATTTGCTGGGCGTATGGAACTTACCATGTTATTGCACAATTCAGGATCTGCATCACGTGTGTGTGCGCACACGTGCGCATTGCTGAGGTGGAAAAAGTTGTGATGCTGAACAAAGGACTACTGTCTGCTGACACAAACGAGACAAAAAACCTCACTGATCTGGAAGTTAAAGTACAAATCTACTTTCAGCCTGAGAGCTTGTTGCCCGTACACACTAAATGAAGAAGCCTTGTTTGAGCAAAGTATGATCTGAATCTGCTCTTCTCAAGCAAAGAGAGCACATGCCAGGACCTTGACTCCCACCCCAGCAAACACCATCAGTAGCAAAATAACAAAAAGGACAATCCAAGATGAAACTGTCTTTTAAATTAGGATTTTTCTGTCAGAATTTTACTCCAAATTATCTAGCATAAAGAAATTTATCCATGCAAGCCAATGATATCGGCAGGGGGAGAATTACACAACAAGATACTGGCAGGGCAATAGAGTACTGAAAGCTTAGAGATGGAGCAACCTGCGAAGAAAAGCTTCTAAGCACTATGGCAATACAAACACACCATGAAATGCAAAGGCTCAGAGAAGGATTTCAGAGAAGCAGCTAGTTCAAAGTCAAAAGGGATGGCAAGAAGGACCCTCCCAGATAAGTGGCAGAGCAATATGGAAAAGGCGAAAAGATTTAGCAGCTTAACAGCCTCTGGAGCCTGGAAAGCCTTAAACCAATAACTGGATGCTTGTTTCACAGAATATAAATACCACGTATCGCCAGGTGAGCCAATTTCAACCCAAGTGGAGTGAGTGGGATGACTCCACTGAGGTCAACAGAGTTGGAACAGCTTACTCAGGACTTACAGCTGGAGTATCGAAACATTATGCAAGCCTAAGTAATTAATCCTAAGCCAAATGCCAGGTCAGGAATTTTATAATAATTCAAGCCTTTTTCAACATTCCAAGCAACTGTGTTCACATTCTAGGCAGTCTCAGATGAATATTTCAGATAAACAGTGAGGATTTTGATGGCAGAAGCCACTCTCCTACCAGCATTGGTGGGTACTGCAGCTCTGGCAGCAGCTCAGGCAGCCAGGGAAGGACTCCACTGCAGCAGACCCTGTGCTATCAAGCCGATGGCCGTGCCCTGCTGTGGGCACGCTATCACGTATACACGAAGCACAGGAGACAAGCTAACCATCGAGAAAGAAAGCAGCAGCAGGTGGGGAGCTAAAATTATAGGGAAAAAAGAACCAAAACATCAAAATCTCCCATGTAAGAATTGCTGAAGACGTCCCACTAGAAGCAGAGTTCTGCCTCCCATATACCTAACTGTGCAACAGGTGTTTATAGAAACTCGGGCAAGTGGCATCTTAGGGACACACTCCGAGCAATTCTCTGCTCTCCATCAACAGGGCTCCTCAGAGTCCTGTGCTCTGTCCACTGTTGCTTGCCCACCACCTGTGGTCCACCAGCAAGCCATCCACACGGGCGAAGGAGCTCCATTCACTCTCTGAAGTACAGACATTAAGCGGAGATCCTCGGAGTTTTCCTCCCACGTACAACTTGTACCTTATGGAGACTCAGCCCTGCACTTCTACTTATCATTACAGAGCGGCAAAGCAAGAATGTGGCAGCACAGGCCACCCCTCCTAAAACCTCAGCTTCATTTTAACACACCCTTTCTCAAGAATCTTGTCTTCTCTAGATGAACCTCATGTAATGGTTTCTTCACCACTTCCTTCCTCCTCCATCACATCTGTCATTTGCACCCAGGTCCTGCAGTGGTTAGTAACAGCTGTGCCAGCAACACAAACTATGAAAATTGCCCTGTCATATCTCTAGACTGAGGCTCTTGAAACTAAACATTTCTCTGGTCACACTCTCCCATCCATTCTTCATGCAAACAGGAAGGAATAACAATAACTACTTCCTACTCTCGAGGAATTATCATCCTCCCGAGTGACAGCTGGGATGGCTATACTATTTAAAGAACCAGTAAAGAGAGAAACAAGAACAGCTAGAACTGGTTTGCCAGAACCACCACTAAGAGCATTTGAACTCTTCCTGTTACTCTGCTGTGATTCTTCCTTTGCTGTGCCTCAGTTTCACTTTACTTAAGTTGGCCCTGGATATTTAGATGACAAACTCTTCTTTGCCATGCAGAAAACTCCAGCCTGGGAACCAAGAATCCCTGCAATGTCTCCTGATGCTCCCTGCCATGGACAGGATGATCTCAGAACATCCCAGGTGTCACAAAAGAAAGGATAAATCCTGAAACTGCTAATGTTGCCCTTTGAAGCAAGATGAACCCAGAGCAAATGTTTACTGGGGACAGAGCCCCTTCCTCCCCAGGCAGCAGTTTGTTCACATGCAGCTTTTCTAAGGCCTTCCATCCTGTGGTAACCTTGCTCATGTAGCCATGGGTATCATCATAACACTGATGGGGTAGCTGCAACTGAAATGACACGTTGATGCCCACTGTGCCCAAAATGCTAGGATGAGCACGCAAGAGACGTAAGAGTGACCATTCAGGTTTGCTGGTGAAGGGAGAAGATGAAGTGTATCTTTAGAGCTAGAAGCTGCCACTTAAACAAAGCTATAGTTCTGACATCAGCCACATCAAGAAGACAAGCCATGGAGACCACACCATGTGGCAGCACTCCTCTCCACCTGTCTGCAATAGCAACGTGTTTGATGCTCACACACTGTAAAAGCAGCAGTTGCTTTTGTGAACAGGATCCACTTTCTCAGCGCTCTGCAGCAGGCTGGTTTGTCTGTGTCACGCTCTCATCACTCTCGGAGACGCGCTTGCCGCAGAAAAACTAGCGCTGGTACTTCGGCTTACTCCCACATCCTTTGGGTTTGCTCTGGCAGCACTGAAAATTAGCAAAGCAAATCTGATTTATCACGCTGCAGCAGGGCAGTGTGCCCTGTCACCAAGAAGCAGATGAGATGGATTTCATAGAAGCTGGCTCACTCTTCACTCTGTCTGGGTGTAACTGAAGAAGAGGTTGCCATAGGACAGTCACAGTCCTTCCTGAAGTAACCGAGTACCCCCCATCCTCGTCTGTAAGACAGCAAAGGGATATTATTCCAACCGTAACAACAGAGAACAGAGCAATAACGCAGCCAAGGTCAGGCCTGCAGTCTGTCACACAGCAGGGATCTGAGTCCAGATTGGGTGAATCCCAATATAGGGCTGAACCACTGGCAAACTTCCAGTAAGTGCAGCATTAAATTTCCCAAAGGGAGCAAAGTGGAATGACAGCTTATTTGCCTCTGACCTAGCAATAGCAGACGGAGAAGAGCGTGCAAGTCACGCCTGCTTTTGGGCACAGCTGGAATTACTCAGGCCTTGCTTGTAAGCAGGAAGTGCTGCGAACAGGTTCCCCCCTCTTTGTCATCCCTACCCGCTCCGTCCCCACAGTGAAATCCACAGGCACATGGATTTCATTCCTCAGATATGAGAGAAAGAAATCTAAAGGAGTTTGCACAAGAGCATATCCCTTGAAAAACAGCTGATTTTTGCAAAAACTCGCAGTGCATACACCATATTCCCCAAAGGCCTGATACCAGGATCCAGCCCAGAAGGAAAATCATCCTGGTATTCAGCTGAGCACAGCACACAGATTAGCATGATTGTGCCTCTTACTACTAGCATGTTCCTTGGTCTGCTCCATCCCTTCTGCCTAGGGGGTAACATAACCCTTACATACCCTCTCTGTGGAGGGGATCAAAAACCCCAAGTAAGAAGAGCAGGTGACTTAGAAAACCACTTGTACTTTTATTCTGCCCTCAGAAGGCTGTTCTGCCAGACCCATTGTGGCACTGATGGGTGAGACCAAAGAGGCCGGGGCAAAGAAATCATATAGGTCAGTATCCCGCAAGACACCACCTCCTGCTTGGAGGCACACTCACAAAAGACTACCCCAGGCCAGAGGGAAAATCTTGGGAACAGTTCAGATGCAGACTCTGAACCCTGGGCATGTCAGCCTAAGCCCGTCTGGCACAAAGAGGTGACTGTAAGGCAGGAGAAAGCTGGGTACAGGTCTGATTCTGCAACTGGAACACATTTTAGAACATCCTTGAGGCTACAGCAACTTCTGCTACCTGTCCCAATTGCAACAGCTGACTGCAGAGCATGCTTTGGCCGTGATGCCAGGGCTGCAGGATGGTAGCACGTAAATAGCCTCCGACATTCACCAGGGACTGGATGGACCATGCAGAGACTGGCACGCAGCTGCCAGGCAAAAGAAACAGAGAAGGACTGTGACATGACCCTACACAGGGAGGAACCATCTGAAACTTCTGACACTTTAACTCAAAGCATACCAAAACATCTATGGAAAAGGAAATATGCCGGAAACTGGACAAAGTCTTTCTTGGCATCTCATCATCTCCTTCACTTCACTTCTCTCACTGGGCATTTGTCCCTCTGGATGCAATCTGGAGTAGAAATAGTAGTTTATTCAATCTTAAATACAGCTTTTGAAAACGTGCCCAAACAAAATGTTAATGCAAGTTTTGGCTTGGTCTTCACTGCTTGGTCAATGACTCTTCCCCTGCAATAGGACAAGCTGTAGCAGCTCTGTTATTCCAATCACCACAGGCACTAGTGCCTGCAGCACGTTTGAAGCACACTACCCTTCAAGACACCAGGTCCACTCCTACATCTCACAAGCAGGGAGGGAAGGATGTGCAAGCAGCCTACAGAAACAACACAATGTTGGTGTTCTTTCCCTCAGAAATGAAGACTGTGAGGAAACATGGGAACAGAATATCACATAGAACCTGCTCTAAGGAAAGAGTCAGCTGTTCTCCACCTCAAGACAGGAGAAGTAGTATTCAGCTTTAATGGCAGCAAGGAAGACTAGGTACAAAGCATAACTTCCTTGCAGGTAGAACAGCAAAGCACCAGAACAGACTGCATGCAAAAGTCCTTATCAGTACTGAAGCCTTTTAGATCAGGCTGGGCAAAAACTTGTCAGGAATGATGCAAGCCAAGCTGATTCTTACTTGGACAGGGAAATTGGGCTAGATGACTGTCAAGCTCTCTTCCAACCCATTTTGATCTACAGCCTTTCATGGAGGAACTGAGCGCTGGCCAGTAATCCACACATTCAGTCTGACATTGTCATCTGTGTCACCCTAGTGGAGTCATTCTGTGTCTGCCAGTTCCTCACCTGGAAAGGGGTCTCATCCCTACAAGACCACAGGCTTGGCTGAGGGTGGTGTAAGGATAAATGCATTTCTTTGACTCTCTAAGGTCCCTGAGAAACTCCCTTCCACCTGAAAATACAGGTGGTACTCATGCTTCAGGGTGCTTACATGGAAATTACACCAGAACAAGAACGGCACTCTATCTCTGTCCTCCAACATACTGCGGATTGTCCAAAACCATGGTCTAATGCAGTCTTAGGGGAGCTTCAGGCCTCCCACTAACAGCTTGAGGTACAACTCCAGTCCTGTATCACAAGCTGTGAGGTCCCCTTCCAGCTTCCCTACGTGAGCCCAGTGCCGAAGCTCTGTTTACTGGCACAGGAATAGAGGTTAAAGCCCCACTTTGCAGCTGCACCCACTGAAGCCCTCTGTTGACCTGAGCTCTTTCCCCAAGCAACTGCACCTTGCCACGGGAAGCCTGTGGCAGGACTGTTCTCCAACACAGACACAGCTAAGCTGAGACCACAGCACCATCTGCAGGGCTCTGCCAAAGACCAAGCTTCTGCCAGCTCCTCCTCAAGGAAGGCCAGCGTTACCCTAGTAGGTACTTCACACCTGGAAACTCTCCCAAACACAGACATGAGCACACACACAACCACATTCTTCGAGGTCCTGGAGGAAAACAAAGCCCCTCTCTGAAAGCATCACTTCAGGAAACAAATCACTGTTTTGATACAGTTCCAAAGACCTGGTAAGTTCTTTTTAAGAAAATCAAGTGTAGGTCAAATACTGGGTCCCATAAAACACCGACTGAAGCATCAGCCTTCTGTGGCTTCAGGGAGCAGCTATGCCCCTGAAGAGAGCTCACGTGCACAGAATACTGCTGGCATCAGCCAAGCCTCCCGTTCACAGGCAACACAGATAACACAGACACAGACCAGCGCTTTGGCAAGGGAGCTGGGAGTGCCTATGGTTCCTTAAAACCACCACCTCCAAAAACCTTTGCAGTGCTTCTGTAGCAAAATGAACCCGGGCCAATACGTGTAAAGCACTGAAGAACATGTTGTACTGCACCAGCACAGTCCCTCAGATGCAAATCTGACAAATAAATCCAGCCTCTTGGGAGGAAGAACCATTTTTCTGCGTTCTTGTCTTTATGAGAAGGTCAGCAACACCATGTGATTTTCCGAGACATATAACCACTACGCAACGCAAGCCCTCAGAGATGCAAGCATTTTGGTTACTGCTTTAGCTGTAAATATAGGAATTTAACACTTGTCCTACTAGATTAGACCAAGAGTCTGTCTCACAGAGAAAGCGTCCTGCTCGGACAAGTGATTGATGCTTCCGAGAAATGGCACGCTGCTTTCTGCAGCCCAGCCACCAACGCGCTCTCTCAGAGGGACATCTAGCTCTAGCCTGCTGCAGGGAACCAGCCCACCCCTTGAAGAATGCAATATGACATCATTTAACGCTCTCGTAAGCCAGTAAACTATCCAGCTTTTAAAGCATCCTGCAGAACTAAGCTGCGCATGTCGCTCTGTTTCATTCATAAACACTGCTGATACCCAGACAAAATCTGTGAACTCATTTCTTTGAATTTAATTTTTAAACAAAGTCTGGCAAACTGTACTTAAAAACCCACTCTAAACCATTATTAAAAAAACCTGAACAGAATAACACCTCTTTGACTACCATTTGCATACACAGCTCTGCCAGGCAAAACTACCAGAAATCAGCTGTGCTGGAACTTTATTTCCAAACCTAGGATCAAGTGCACTTTAACTGAACTTTTTTAAGTTCTCTCCTTCCCTAGATTTCCTCTACTGCGTTTGACAGGGCAGGTACTGCAGTCTGGAGAAGGCTCATCACAGTAAAGAGTGTACTACTGGGACACACAGAGCAGCAGGGAGGATAAATGCCGCGTGGGTGGTATGATGGGGTGAAAGGTCAGTCTGTGAACAGAGCTGTAAAAGCCCAGAGGGTGGGGAAAGGATCCAACTGGAGACTTGAGCTCTGGTACATTGGAGAGCTCAGGTATCTGTGGAAAAGTAGGACCAATGTTCAACAGCTAAAGAGCAAACGAAAGAGGAGGGCGCATGAACATGGGAGAGGTAGATAGGAAGGGGACTAGATGTATCAGTGCGCCTCTGAATCTGCTGCAGCCTTCCAAACTGATGGAGTTTGATGATACATCTCCTACCGAACATTCCTGGCTACGCACTCCCAGTTCAGCCCAGACAGAGAGCCTGATAGCACCTCCCTAGTGCATACAGACTGCAAAAGGCACTGTCTGGACACTTCCATCTCTACTGAGCGCTCACCTCCAACTGCTTCCATTCAGACTGGTAGACCAGATCCTTTTATTTGCTTTCTTTCCTTCCTTCCCTGGCTAGCTATGGTCAGGAACAGAACCTGCAACTCTGGAAAGCACAGCAACGACAAGCAGCAGCTTGAATTTAATCCTGCCATTATTTACAATGTCATGATGTTGACTGTCCATTTCAGGGACTTGTCTCAGTGTTGTTTCAGGCAGCCCTACTCTGAGTCATCCTTCCCAAAGAAATAGACCTCAGCTATTCCCGTTGCTGTCAAGAGACGGGGTCCTACTCCAAGCTTAGCTTGTTGTCAAATTTTGTACAAGTCATTTCACCTCCTGTTTTTGAACTTCTCCACCTGCAAAACTGGAGTAGTGATTCTGGCCTTGTTTGTAAAGTCTTGCATTTAAATGCCCTGCATGGAAGTCAGGCATTTCTATTACTATCAGAAGCAATGTGGGGTGCCGGATGTTTATTCAGGCCTGTTAGCATGAATTTGCACAGCAATTCTTGTCAGGACACTGATCTGAAGCACTATCTTTATTACAATGTTTTGATTGTTTCTGGCAGCATCCATCAAGTGTCAGGTGCTAGAGATTCAGATAGTGTAACACGGGCATTGATCCTTCAACGACACATCACTCAGTCAGACTGGGAAACAAAGGCTGCTTGGCTGTTGGAGATCCACTCCTGAGCATCAGGATCCTGGAATAGAACTGAATTTGAAACGTGCAGGTTAGTCATGTCCCATTATACCTGCAAATCCATGTGCCAATATAAGCCAGAGTTTGGACCTATCATTCAATCTGGTCACATTCTACATGAATTTATCTCAAGGCAAAAAAAAAAAAAGTTAAATTCTTTCTAGGTCAAAAAGGTGATCTGACATGCTGAGAAGTTGAATTTTTAAGGAAATATCTGTAGCTGTGAACTCTTCCATATTGGGTCCTGAGATTAATGAGTCACTTTAGCAGAGTAAACTAAAAAGTTGCATGCAGCTTCCCGAGGAAGGTAAAACATTTCTACATGTTCTGCTGAACTTCTGCATCTCTGGATGACATCTGTATCAGGTCTGCCACTGCATGGAGAGTTCAACGCACTGGAGAATGGAGTGAAGATTCCTTCTGTCACGCAGAGTTTTGCTTTCAACAAGCTGTTCAGCAGGGCTCACCAGCAAAAAGCATAGTGCAAGAAGAGTTATTTCTGGTACAGCTGTCATCTGCTTTGTTTTTGGACGTGCAGAAACCTAGGCCTGTGGGAAAAAGAATGACCAGAGCATTAAGTCTTGCTAGGGAGAACAAGCCTCTACCCCCATCCTATAAAAGCAGTAATTTTCCAGTGGTGATAATCCTGGAGCTAGTTACCCCATCAGAAAGCCTCACCTGTGTCAGAATTTCTGACTCAGAAACACTTGCCAGGCTATCTCAGGATATGAGAGCTCCTATTTTGTTAAAATATCGGCTTCAGCTGTGGACTCTCTCTGGCTGAGTTCATTCAATACATTAGGGTGCAGGGACATCATCTACAAGTGACACAGACTTTTATCTGAAGCAAAAATCCGAAGGCAAAAGAGACTTACTTGCCACAGAAGTCCTTGTGAACGGCACGGAGGACGAGAGGTAAGTTGCGGTGTGCCTGTAGCCAGTTCTCCACCATATCTGGGTGTCTGGGATCAACTTCCAGAAACACACTCCTGAAAGGACACATTTGGGAGTAGAAAGTGGGAAGATGTACACATTTAGGTTGTTAAACTGATAAAAATTAAGGTCCTTCTTTCTGGATGACTCCTACCAGTGCAGGAAATGAGAAGGCCAGCAAACATGCTGCAATCCAACAATCCTAAAGCAGATCATAGCTGTTCATTTAAGACGCAGATTGCAACTGCCTCCTTCAGCAGGAGAAAGTGTTGGTCTTCGGGGGAGTTCTCATGGTACTCCTCTGTGTGAGCTGTTAAACCCATGTATCGAGATGTAAGGATCCCTTTTGAACCCCATGCAGAGATACCACCAGCTGTCTTTCTGAAGCTCCCGAAGATTTAAGGCCAGGATGAAATTTTGTGATGCAAATGCATGAACACTGAGCACTGGACTGACAGCACGACGTTCCTCTTTGTATGAGCAGGGTGACATTAAGTCCCAGTAGCGAGTCAAAGTACAAGCTAGTACATGCATTCTCCCCACAGTAAACGTCTCCACAAATCAGTGATGAAAACACCACCAGCATTCAGACCTACACAGAGGAGGTGCAGCTGGGATAAGGGAACTAGTCAGACCACCTCAGTTAGCACACCAGGATGAGGCCTGGACACTGCAGGGCTATTTCTGTCTCTGTTGCAGCCGGGCTTTATGACACCAGCCCATTTCTGAGTCTCCACTCCCGTGATGAGGCAGAACCACCCTAGCTTGCAGGCACGTGGAGATGATGGAACTGGTTACAGCCTGTGGCAGCACAGCAAGGTAAGTTTAACAGGCAAAGAAGAGAGGCCAAGCCCAAATCATGCACTCTCCTGAGAATTCCCAGAATGTTCCACACTGAATGCTCCCTATAAATTCACCAAACTAGCTACAAGCTGGGTGTGGATCTCATTTCTGACCTTAAAAAACTTCTACTCCTCAATGGGGGCTCCACCTTATAAAACAAGCAAAAAGGGAAGGAAAAAAAATAATCCTAACAAACAACCCCAAGGGACCAATCTCTGTTGCTGGGAAGTTCTAAGGAGCATCTTCTGCTCTTGTGGTCATGCAAAGCATAAGGAACTAATTCTTTTGCATGGAGTATGCCTCTTAATATTTCTGTTCCTCTTCTCAAAACAGATTTTTCAATGACCTCTCTTATGCTCTTAAAATGACAGGAATTTTCAACAGGATATACAAATGCCCTGACACAACAGACTTTTGGGTATCAGCATGCTATCTTTAAGCACAAAGTGGATCCCACATGACAGAATAGGAACAATCAGTTTTGAGTATTAACCATGGAGAAATCTAACATTTAAGAAACTACCCCTGGCTGATCTTCTTTCTCCTAGGATATTCAACATTGTATCCTGACTCAATAAACATGTTTCCCCTGAGTAAAGGGTGGGAGAGAAGTAAAGATCTACATCCATTCTCAGAGTTCTATATTGCTTCTCCTTCAATCAGATATTCTGCTTAGAAAGCTTCCTTTTTTTTTTTTCATTCTCTCTTTCATGTTCTTTTTATTGCTGCTTTGACCTTTACAGATTCTCACTTCACTAATGACTATGAAACACCATCCCTTGTCAAGGAAGGATTGTATCCCTTTTTTAACCAATTTCGAGCTAATTTTGCTTATACACATGACATTTTTTAAACTGCTATTACTAGATGGGGAGGGGGGAACATTTTTGCAACTATTTTCCCTCCATACCTTCCTGTCTGAAAAGAAAACAGAACTTACAGAAGTGAAGGGACAAGACATGTAATTCAAACAGAGAGCAGCACTCACCCAGAATCCTTCAGAAGAGAAGGAGCCAGAGCCAGAATTGTTTTGATGACCCTCATCCCATCATCTCCCCCATCCAGTGCATCGAGGTCCTCATAGCTGGAGAGTGGGAATAAGGAGACATTAACAGCAATTCATGTGGCATGTGCCACGACCTTCAGGATGCGTCGTCCCACATGCCGTGTAGAACACTGCACCTAACACCTGGACTCCAGCAGGTGACAGTGCTCACAGCTTTTATGCAAAATACAGGGAGCGAGAAGGCAGCTACCACTAGACTGAGAAACTCCATGCTGAGCACAAGCAGAAAACATCCCCTGAACTCCTCCTGAAAATTAAGAGCCAACTGCAGCCAGGGTCACACAGTTCCAACACGTGGATCTGTTCTCTCTGTGCTAGCTGGACAGGGAGAGAGCGAGGCATCACTTGCTTTATTTTAACCATGCCTTCAGAAAGCTCAGCTTTCAGAATCTGCTCTGCTGCACATCTTGTACACATCAGAGGTGGGAGCAAGACTTTGTCTTGACATGTATGACAATCAATTCTGAGGAAGAACCACCACATACAAAGTAGTTCCACATCCCAAAAGAGCTGATTCGTGTTTGTGTGAGTTGGTTTGCACAAGACAAGTACTGAGATGAGAAAGGGTCACAGCATTTCCACTGGAGGTTAATTTTCTATCACAAAAAGCTGTTCAGATTACTTGTACTTTCTTTCATAAACTCACATCAATTATACAAAAAAAAAGTCTAACAGGAAAAATGTTTTGAAACAGTTTTGGATTGGAAACTTGGTAATTTCAACGTGTGTGTTTGTTCCATTTTTATAAATATTTAAAATACTTTGATACTGTTTCAGACCTGTAAGCAGTATCAAAGTAACACTGTATTATTATATACCATATAAACTCACACTGTGTACCTGTATGCTACATTTGCACGTTTTGTGTGCAATTGTGTGTAGTATAAGGAAGCAGACAGAAAACCTTGCTTCAAGGAACAGGAGAAGAAAAATCTATTTGATTACCGGAGGATTTCTGCGTCCAAGGAAGCCATGTCTTCATGGAAGACATACGGGGGGTTACTGACTATGAAGTCTATGGGGCCCCAGAGTAGCAGCTGCTCGGCAGAATCTAGAAAAGAAAAAGAATCACAACCAGCTCTCAACCATAGCAATCCTCCCCAGAAGCTCAGCATCAAAATCCTATCCAGGAAACTGTCTCTCCAGACACATGCTCACGTGTGTTCAGCTCTGCTTTTCTCTAATAAAATTTTATCCTATTTCTTTTTGAGATAGCCTGGCCTGCTCACTCTGCCACCTTCAACGCAAGGCTGATACAAACCTAAGCACAGGCAAAGTATCATTTTTTTCTATCAACAGCCCTGCTTAGTGGAACATGTTACAAAGCACAGGACCTTGATGCTCTAGAGCTCTGTGCCCATCTGGATCTAAAGTAACAGAACTTGAGAGAGCCCACAAAGACCTAAGTGGGACCTTAGGCTAGCTGTCAGGATGCTCATCCTTCTTCTTATCAGAGCTGCAGAAGGACTCCCAACGAGCAAAAGAGCCAGGCCCTCTCAGCAGTATCAACCATCTGACAGTTTGCTCTTCTGCAGACAAGGCTCAGCTCACTACGCTCATGCTACTGTCTGGACTGACACATGGCAGCCCTGAGTTAGACATCGTGTGACCATGGGAGTGCAGACTGCCCTGAGGCCAGCACAGGGCTTACCCATGCAGGTGCAATGCTAACACAGCTACATGGCTTCTGGACTGGAGCTGCCTGGCGTACTGCTGTTTGCAGCATGGACAGCACAGACTGGGATTTGCAGACAGGAGACTGTGCAGACACGCCCCCAGAGGCAGTACAGCGTCAAAAACAACAGTGTCAAAAGGGACACTAATGAATCTACAGTGCTGGAGCTCCTGGCTCCACAGCACCTGGCTAAGAAACAGCTGAGCACACATCTATCTAACTGGATAAGCCTCATCAAATGGCGTTTTTAACCGGTTTCAGCTCGGTCTGGGGAAGAAGACAGGTATCCTTCCCTGGTTCAGCTCACCTAATTTCAGGTGAATAAGGCTGGGCATTTAATCTAAACTAAATATCTGGGCTCCTGCTAACACCAATGGAGAGACAGGCACACACCCCTTTATCTAAAGCATCCATGTCAGCATGGAACAAGTTACACTGTATATATCTGCCTCTCTCCAGTAACACCAGAGAGCACCTGGACTACCAGCTCAGACATAACCTTTAGACACGTAAAACCAGGAACAATTCACTTTCTGATGTAGCCGGGGACTTCTGCCAGCTGATCATCTGGTCTGGAAATCTCTGAAGGGAAAAGCTTCACTGGCTCACTTCTTACTGACCTTTATTAACTTCAACACCCTTCTGACACCTGTATCCCAAAGTGTTCCCTGGGCTGTGTCTCATGCCTGCCTTCCCCCACCAAAGCAAAAAGGAAGAAGGACAAAGGGGATTATAAAACAGTGAAAACAGTTACTGTATGAAACATCACGGTGGAGAATGTGGATCCTCTCCTGGAGTCGCAGCCTGTAAAATTCCAAATGCAAGAACAGCAAAAAGAAAGATTAGGAGGTATCCTTGTGTGAATTCATGAACAGCACATTCTGTAAACAGATTGTTAAATATCACATGTCTAATCTGATACACGTATATCCTACCACACTGCCTGCAGCTGTATTCCTCTCAAGCCACCAGGGAAGTTTAGGATTTGCTCTTTGCTCAAGGAACAAAATTCGAAGCACCCGTGGTCATTCCAGGGCACAGCTCCTGTGCACCCAAAAGCTATACGTATCACCACTTGCCATACACACAGCAGTACTCCCCCATCCTGCTGCATATTAACTACATCTCCAAGTCCTCCCCCAAGGTGAGTTTATCATCCCTTAAAAAAAAACCCAAACACAAACCAACAAAAAACCCCACAACAAAATGACCTGCTTCAAATATGTAAACCTGTTATTGTAAGCGGAGACAACACGCTCACGTTTGCCTTGTTCTTTCTTCAGCCTACCTGATAATCTAGATCTTCACAGCGTTCTGGCATCTGAGTGCATTTTCTAGGCATCCTTGGGTCTCATCTCACATGCCAATGTCAAGGTGATGAGATGTTACTGCACACTACCAGACACAAACACCTCTCCTCTACCTGTGACAAGCGAGCAAGGAAGGACACTGGCTTGCTATTTTAAGAAACAGATCTACAAGGGTCTCAGTACTTCTTGGGGAGAAATCTTGGCCAAGATGCTGATCTCTCTGACTCACTACATTAATCCAAGGTAGAGCGGTCTTGAGACTGCCAGACTGCCACTGCATGGTGCTTACGGTGCTACAGTCTGTCACAACCTGGCATGATCCGTCCCTAGCTCCCAGCTTGCTACAGAACGTGCTCCCTGTCAGGGGAAAATAGTTGAGATAATGATCCCCTTAAATCTTAGGAATCCTGAGTAAAGCTCCCTTGATGCTCCTGGTACAGGAAAGAAAAGCCAGTCTGAAAGCAGTCTAGATGCTTGGTGGCAGCCTGATACTACAGGAGAGGTCACAGAACAGAGAGCGTGAGACAGCAAGGAAGGAATAGAATGTCTAATTCCTCACCTACATGGTCTACTCATCAAAATACCTCTCTTTTCTCACTAGTTTTGCCTCTGGCTTTTGCGGAGACATTTGAGCAATGTCAGAGGATGCACTTTGCAAAGTCAGAAGGACAAGGCTGGTCAAGATCTGCTGTTGGAGAAAGACTCCAAGTCTCCCACCAGAGATGCCATTCCCAGATCAGCAACAGCATGCTGTGGCAGACAGCCGCACTGTTCCCTGACTCCTGTCCTCAGTGCGGCCACTGTCTAGAGAAAACAAAACTGCCCAGCCCTTCCCAGAATGTTCTCTCCTCCCACCACAGTGGCAGAGTTTTCCTCCCAGCTCTTCAGCGTTAACACCTTAGGGCTACCCAATGGGGCTTGTGGAGCAGGCTGTGACAAAAGCCTTATACCCAATTCCTACCTGCCTTTGCTGAGGGCCTATGGTACTGTCCTGTCAGCACACATAGGCATCAAGAAAGGGAGGGATTCCTGCATATGTCTGCAGTGTGCCCAGATGGGCCACCTGGCACTGGGATTGATTTAGTGAGAGCAAGACTCACCTAAGCATCTAGAGAACACAGCTGTGGTAAGGGAGCTCTGAAAAGAAGGCAGGAACCAAGCTGGCTTCAGTCAAGCAGTAACACAGCTTGTCCTGCTGGCTTCTCTCCCAAGAGCTACAGGGCACCATGCCAGGGACAAGATCACAAGGACTCAATGAAAATATCCGTGGAGAAATATGAGGTTCTCTGGCACAGCATTTATACTCCCTCATCCACTCTTGAGCCAACAAGCAATGTTAATAAGCAAGATGATTTTTCCCAGATGTCGGAGCAATAATCTACCAAGGAGGCAAAGATTTGGCCAGCTTTTATTATATCTACAAAAAATTGCAACAGAACTTGGTTTGACACTGACACATCAGAAGGAAACCTCTGCTCCTCCTTCCCTATAACTGGACTAGGAGGTAAAGGGTAACACTGAGGTGATGAATTTGGGAAGCACTTGTTCCTACACTTCAGATGCACATAAGAGCTGGGAAACAGAAGTAGCCTGTCTCTGTAGCCCCTTTTTTTTTTGAAAAAAAGGGTATGTGGGCCCTGTAGACAGAAACATCAGTTAATGAGCACCACTTGAGACTCACAGCTGTGCTAGACTCCAGAAGAGGCAGCAATAGGATCCCTTTTCCTGAGACTGCTCTAATTAACACCTGGAGCCCAGCAGTTATTGAGGGCATGAATACATATAGAGCTCTGTACCTTTTACAACGTCTACAGAGACTGATCTGGACTCAAAAGCATACTGAGATACCAGCTCTGGGACTCGCTATGTTAGCAACCGTCCAGGATAACCTGAGTTAAGAACAACCAGCTGAGGAAGCTGAGCCACTAGGAAGGACAAGGTCAACCTGATACTGTCAGGTCTGCCCTGACTTCAGGCACAAGATGTTTGATTCAGAAGCTCTGAACATCCAGCCACAGCACAGGTGTCGTCCAAACAGCACAGGACCCAGCAGTGCCATTCTCACCAAATCCAAGACTGCAAGGAGGATGCTGAGGGACACCATGCTAGCACACCAGAGTGAAAGTGCTATTTGAGTGCGCAAGCTTCTATCTAGAGGAGCAATGACAGAAACAAGCACAGCAATAACAATATAGGGAGTCACAGAGACAAAGGTTCAGGCTATACTTGTCCTTAACCCCCTAAGTGATATATACATTCTTACTACCTGGTGCCTTGAGTTTCCCAAGTTCACAGAAAGGGATAAGAATAGTTTCCACAAAACACTTTGAAAACCCTTGGAAGACAGACAGCATTTAAGTACTATTGATTTAGGCTGCTGTCTTTGCAAAGCACATTGACAAGTCAAAGAAAAAAATACTCTGGTAAATATAAGCTTTTTTTTCCCCTGAATTCTTAGCTAAATTAACTAACATTCTCTGTTTTCCAGTGGTGATAAACATCAACCACATGTCCAAATATTGAGGACTCTTAGTCTTTCTTAAACAATTTTCAAAAAAAGGGGAATATGTGGCTTGTACCTATGTGCATTCTCCCTGGTGAGATCCACAGCAGCCTCCTCTTTATCCATGGCGATCACCCGGCTCTGGGACAGGGAAAAAAACACAATCACCAACCAAGTATTACAACATCAAGGCTCCTGAGCAGACATGCTCTGCCAAAAAGGACATGCAAGATAAAAATTGACAATTGACTGTTCACTCTCGGCTCCTAAAAGGAATAGCTCGTGAAGAACGAGTCTCAGGGCCCTGATGAGGTCACGAGTCACTTCTAGTAAGACACTGCAACACTGCCAGCAGCCTACCAGAATAGACAGGCTTCTGACCAAACCAACTCAGCTGGCAACAATGAAGTCACTGACTCACATCACCTGACATGTTCATAGCTCCTAGTAGCATGAGACTCAACACCGTGGCTTGTCAAGGGTAGACACAGATTAAAGGAAGATCATGTTATAGACTTCTCCCCTCTAATGTGGGCAGAATCCCTCCCAGCAGTAACACAACCACTCGGGCAGAGGTTCTGGCGTTTTCCATCTGTTATGCAGATACCTTTTGCTTAGTTACTCCATTGCAGTCCTTACACCACACTCACTGCATGTATTGACTGCACGTACTTGACTGTGTGTCAAGTATTTGAGAGTCCTCCAGCAAAACATTAAGACGTAAGACTACACAGAGATTTGTTCGACCTTCCATTCCACCTTGGGAAAAGTGCAGGCAAAGGCCTGGCTTGGTTTTGCTTTGCTTAATGTTTTTTAAACACAGACGTTGGTAAGTATTTATGTAAAGAAAACATGCTTAAAGAAACTGCTTTGTATTTGGAGATGACGGCGTGACCAGCCATCATTCCTAGGGGGATTAATTTCACAGCCTGAGACTAGCACCCACCCGCACACATGAATCTGACCCTTAGGGTGAAGGTCACAGCTGAATCCCTACGTAAAAAGTTGCTGTTGTTTTCTCAGTAGCCTAGAGCCAAATTCTGCCTCAAACACTAAAGAGATCACACAGAGTGTAAACTCCAGTTAGCTG
The DNA here is from genome assembly GCF_009769465.1 of Tauraco erythrolophus. NCBI lineage: Eukaryota > Metazoa > Chordata > Aves > Musophagiformes > Musophagidae > Tauraco > Tauraco erythrolophus. Next base: position 18,584,714 of record NC_141476.1, on the reverse strand, counting down.
CCAGTGTGGCTACCACAAACTCTAACCAGTCAGGGCTCCTTATTTCTCTGGGCAGAGCAGCTTGTGTTAGCTTGCTGGGAAAGGACTTTTATCAGCGACAGAGACAGACTGACACAGCTCTTTGACTCAACAGGCAAGGAAAAGAGCATGAAGTACAGCTTGGGAAATCAGAATAATTAAACTTTGAAGTCATAGAGCTCAAGTATTAACCTTATCAGGTCACTGGGAGGAGGAACACAGGCATCAACCTCTAATTCTTACACACTAATTCTTATACTTCTACAAGAGGAGGAGCTGGCCACAGCAATTCTCGTTCACAAGAAGGAACTGGCTGGTCTGCAATTCTGAGGAAAGGAAAATATTTTTCCCTTTACCCACATGCAATGAGATCTTGGATTCGTTTCTCTTTCTGTTTACCAACAGTATCTCAGTAAGCACGTTACATGCCACAATAATCAGGGGCGAATAGGGCTTTGGTCACCCAGACCTCAGTCCCCTTCCTGCTCTTTTCACTCTGTTCAAAAGGTATGGGTTGTTATCAGGGAACAACCATTAAAAGTGGTTTGGCAGTTGTGACATGTGCTTGTCATATTGAACCCAAGTACTGACACTTCTGTGGTAATCCCTTCCCTGTATTCATTTAGTCCTCAGTCTCCTAGAGAGATGATCTTTTGATTCACAGCAAGGTGATTTTTAGAGATGACTGCCCCATAGATTTGGCTAATAGAGTGTATGCCCATGCCTCAGTCCCTCTTGTCCACAGCCCAGGATATGAGCTCAAACCAACACCCATCAGTGCTTCAAGCGAAGGTGTTTAATAGTGAGCTGTGACAGCTGAAGAATGAGCACATTTGCTTCTTTCTTTCTTCTGCAGACAGCTGGGGAGAGCAATTTCTAAATATTCCTCTTCTACCTAGCATGAACTTACAGAGCCTGACTGTCAGAGACCTTAGCTGCTGAAGACCCTTCAAAGAAAAGAATTTGTGTGTGAAATCCCAATGAAGACCGGCAGAATGGGATTGTCCTGTAACACAGGCATCTACTGTACCATGAGCACTGAAAAAATCTCACCTTTGGCAGTTTGCTCAACAGACTCAGAGCAACTGCTCCAGAGCCGCAGCCAATCTCCAGGATCACAGGATGAGGAACAGAAACTGGGAAGCAGAGGCCTGAATTCTTCTCACATTTCCGAGATTCTTCCTCCACAACTAAAGAGACGAGATCCTAACAAAACAAAAAAGACAACAACCAAACAAAAAGTTTCTAAGGGAGCTGTTTTGACTCACACCTTTGTGGTCTGAGGACTGAAGTTTAAATTTCTTGACTCTGTAACCCAACAAAATGTATTTTTATTGTTAATTTTTAAAACACAGATGTCAGCAATGGAACTGACATGCCAGAAGACACTTCAGCTCCATCTCCCCCACAGGGTGCTTTCATTAGTAACCAAATCCTCAGGATACAATTTCCCACAGATACTCTGAAATCTTCTAGCACTGTTGGGAAAAACAATAACCAAACAGCTGGAGCACATTATCTTCTGCAACACCATTTTATTTACTCCAAAATTCCAGCTTTCAGAATTTGTAAGCTTCAAAATTTAAGATTTCTACACCATCTCAGTATGGTATGTAACCTGGAGGTAGAGGTACGGCTCGTAACAGCATCTAAACCAACAATCCAACCTGCAGTGAAAAGCAAAGGTCATGAATTGCTAAATGATCCAAATAAGCAGCTCCCTGCATGGATTTCAGATTATGGACTCCTACTACATTTTGCTGGTATAAAGTCACATGGAAACAATTTTCATTCATGCTCCTGGATCCGTATCCATCTCTGCCATTGCTGCCTCGTCCCTCCCATCAGTCTGCTCTTTTTTAAATCCTTCACAATTTCATATAAAATCCAACGCAGCAGGAGAGGCCTTAAAGATATACAGCTCTAAAGTTTGCGAAAATGAGTGATGAGCCGCAAGAGAAAGCACACATGTGCCTCCCTCAGACTGCAGCATGAACTTCCCTTGCTACTCACTGCAGAAAACTGTAGGACAGAAACCTTACAAACACCCTGAGTACATCAGCAGCTTCAGCAGGTGCTCACAGCTCCCTGCAATCCTTGTGCTTTCATGGCACAGCAGTACGGACACACGGCCTTACTGCCCAAGGCGCTCCCACAACGGCTAGGTTATTCCCCTCGAGACGTCTACTCTTGGATCTCCTGTAAATCCAGAATGCTTAACAAAATTTACAAAGAATAATTGTCTTGATTTTGCCAACAGGTAAAAAAGACAGACATTACCAGGAAAACTACTGGCCTTCCATATTTACAAGGAACGTTGCATGTTCTTGGCATAAGCAGGCGTGTTTAGATGCAACACGTCCTGGCAGGCAGGCCGGCTTCTCTCCAGTAAAGCACTGGCCTTTTTCGGCAGCCTGAACCAGGCAGGCTTGGACATAAGGGCATAAGCCCTTCCTTGGATACATCACCCTAACTGGGGCGCAGTGTAAAAATGCCTTGTGCAAAGCTGTAGTTTTTGTGAAGATATTTGTTGCTGTTGGTCATCCTTCACGCTAGGCCAATTTGCATCTGCAGTAATAGGGAGGGAGGATGTCAACAGGTATAAAAATGAAGCACAAGGGTAGATGATCTTCAGCGAAACATGCCCGGCAGCAGACCACCTGAGACACAGGCTGTTTTGTCAGACAGTAGTTTCTGAGGTTTCCCACAAGATGTGAACTGCTTTTAAACACATTGAAGCACTGTGCCCCTCCATGCAAGCGCAAACCCAGTGCTTAGAGAACAGAAGCGAAGCTTGCACTACTTCCCAGTCCGGGATGGAGAAACAGGCATATTTCAACATTGCCCTGGCCTTGCAAAGCCAGGCAGCTTCCAACTGCTCCATTTTAATAGAACCCTTTGCCTGTCAATTCCTCCTGCTGAAAGAGCCTGAAAGCATACATAAAAAGGAAAGATTTGGTTTATTTGAACATGTAAACACTCCATATTTCTTCTAGTAACATTACTTCTTCAGGTCAGCTTTTCTGAGCCTTTGCCGTTTTCAACTCAGTTGTGTTAGGCTTCGCTGCATTTCCAGTACCCTGGCTCTGCCAACAATAGACTTTCGGGAGCTGCTGGCTCCTCAACTTTCTTTAGGCACAGCCACAGCCTTTTGCAGCCTTCAGGGGCTTTTTAGCAACAAGCACCTTCAACTGTTTTCATGGTTTTCTCTCAAATCTCCAGTTGTTGAGCTGGAAAGAGCCAGAGATGCCTGTGCCTTTGCTCACCAGATACTCAATGACAAGAGCCTTAGTGCTTCTCCAGACCATGCCCAATGCCTGCCAGAGCTTTCAGTGCTCCTCAGCAACGAGCTCTCGTGCCCATACCCAAAAGCCCAGGAGGGAATGAGAAGCAGCCCACAGGCTGGAGGGCACTATTCTGAGAGGTGTCTTCACTGCAAAGCTAAGTTTGGTGATGAATACCTAAGCCAGCCTCAGCCAGGTACGAAGAGCCCCACTGTAATGCCCTACCCTGGTTACCATGTCGCTATCGGCACTGCACTCATAAGAGAGTTTTGCTAACAGCCTTCAAAATCACATATTCCTTGTTGCGGCTCAGAGATCCCTTTCCTAGACTATTATGGAGGAAAACACTCCTCCAGGTTCCCAACAGGACTGAGGGGAAACAACTAGAAGATCACCAGCACTCAGATAACAACAGGGAAAAACAAGCACCTTACCTACCCACTTCTGTGGGAAAATGGCACTCGCCTTTCAGCTAACAGCTCCAGATGAATCAGTCTGAAAACACGTCTGCAATGGAGACAGCCGGAGATTGTAACCGCAGCTGGTTTGGGGAAGCAGGTGCTGATGATTCCAGGACCACAGAAGAAGAGCCACCCAAAAAGTCCTGCTCAGCCACTAAATCACTCTTTTAAATACCAGCCATTTCTAGCCACTTACACATATTTCCAGGAAATCTCTACAGTAACTCAGAAGAACCATCTGCCTCCAGAGTTACAAATGTCCAAACGTAACTTCCACACAGCAGAACTACTGTCAGCATTTATTCACTTCCTTAAGGCTTATCATTAATAATTTCAAGCTTGAAGTTTTTAATGGAACTTCTACTTTATGCATTCCACAGTGAAAGTAATTTTTGAGTGCTTGCCAAAGTCGTATTTAAATATCACTGATTTCAGTTTTTACCACACATATAATAAAAAAGGGATGTTGGTATTACTCAGGCTTTGTATCCTACTTCCTGATTCCCTTGCCTTTCTGTCTCGGTTATTTCATACACTTCTCACTGAGGCAAGGGCTAGTTCTCTCATAATATACGTTTATCATATTAGCTTAAAATTAAAAGATATTACAAATAATGTGACAACCTAAAGAAACTACACCCTTTCCCAGACATTAGTATCTCACTACAATCAAAAAGTTCAACAATTAAGAAAATAAATTCTTTTATGAAATAAATTTGATCGCCAAGCAAAACAGAAGGTGCATTCTAACTGGAAAATTAGGGGAAAAAAAATTACTAGTACGGGTTATTCAGCTGTTCAGCCTGGAGAAGAGAAGGCTCTGGGGTGATCTTATAGCAGCTTTCCAGTACTTAAAGGGGCCTACAGGAAAGCTGGAGAGGGACTTTTTACAGGGACGTGTAGTGGTAAGACAAGGGGCAATGGATTTAAACTGAAAGAGGGCAGATTTCCATTAGATATAAGGAAGAAATTTTTTACATTGAGGGTGGTGAGGCACTGGCACAGGTTGCCCAGAGAAGCTGTGGATGCCCCATACCTGGAAGTGTTCAAGGCCAGGCTGGATGAGGCTTTGGGCAACCTGGTGTAGCAGGGGATTTCTCTGCCCATGGCAGGGGGGTTGGAACTAGATTATCTTTAAGGTCCCTTCCAACCCAAACCATTCTATGATTCTATTCAATGTTGAATTAAATTTTCAATCATGCGCGTATTAAAAGCAAGAAGTAAAGACAAAACACAACGCACTGGAGTAAGACGTTTTGCAAGTCTGCATTAACTGGCTGTGATACCATGGTCCATTTCTTCACTTACAGCTTTCATGTGAAAACGTTTTCCCAACACCTACAAAAGAATCAGGAAAACTCAGCAACCGCAACACAGAGCACGTCCAGTTAGGTCACTGCCATAGCCACCAGGCTTCCTTTTCAAAAATCATGAATGACTAAGTTATCCAAAACTGTTTTGAAACAATATTCTTCAGATTCTTCTTAGTATTTTTGATCTTTTAGCAAGCAATCCAGCCAAAATCCGTGCTTCTCCAAGCACACCATCACCCCCAAGATGTCACCACTGGAAATCAATAAATTACAACACTTTGCAGAACACAGGAGAACCACTTTCACGCCTCATCCTCGGAGATGAAGTATTTCTGGCCTTGCATTACAGTGTTCATACAAAGGCTACAAAATGCCCTGCAAGACAGATGTTCCCTACCTCTGTAGAAGAATCTGACCAAAGCCACAGCTGGGGAAAAGCAACAAAGAGGCAGAAGGTGCTAAGAAGAGATGCCAGTCCCAGATACAGAGAAACTGAGACAACAACAGATGGTCAAAGGCTGTGGTCTTTATTGTGTAGGATATCCCACATCTTCTCAAAGTGAACATATTCAGAGCACAAACATCTACCAATATAATGCCATCATTGCTAAAAGCCATCTTAACTGTTAGTTTGATCACCAGATCCAAAGGCTGAGAGATGAAATTATAAAAATTCCACTGGGAAATAAGAGAGAACACTTCGGCAGCCTCAGTAATTAACCTTTGGAATAAGTTGGGTAAATTCTCCACAACCGGCACTCTAAACTGGCAGGCTGCTCAAAAGGGCTTCCTTTCACTCACACCATTTACAGGATTCAACATATCAGAGAGAAAAATGTCCTTCACTACAGAAAAATGCTATTTTGGATAAAACAAAGACTTGACAATCAGTTTTATATTCTCTAAAAAACAGGAAAATGAGTTGGCTTGCTCAGGTGCCTTGTCCCTGCAACATGCTGAGCACTTCAGCACCTTCAACACATTTATCCTCACACCTCCCATTTTCCAGATGAGCAACTGTATAAGAGTGACCATCTCAGACTCACAAAGGAGGACTATAGCAGAGCAGAGCATCAAACTCAATGCTCCAGAAGCCCCATCCTCACCTTTCCAATGACACCACTTTAGACAACGGAAACAGGTCCCCTAGACTCCAGTTAGGAACAGGCAGGACTACAGTTGTGTGAGGGCAACGGACCTCCTGCAGAAAAGCAGGAGGCACGACAATCAGAACCAGATTCCCACATCATCTAAACAAACAGTGTGTGGCTGCTCTTGAATCATCTTTTTGTTTTTACTGTTATAGATAAAAACTGTAAATACCAAAAAAAATGTTGAGAGTGTTGTATTTAGAAGCAAGTAATATCATAAATTCAAAAAGTATCTTAGAAACATGACCCGATTCCACATTTACCCGTAACATGCTAACTATTGGATAGGATGAATGATCAATTGTGGAGTTACTAAAATTCAAATTTTTGGTTACAGTATGCATCATTATTGTCAGTAACAACACCGCCTGCACTAAAATCCTGCTAACCAGTGCTACAGGGAATGGCAGAACTACTTTCATCCTGGCACCTGGTGTACATGTACATGGGTATAAGTGTGATATTTGTGTCAGAGTGGGGAAATGGAACATTTTTGAGATCTTTTCTCCCCTACTCCGTACAAGAAGACCCTTCCCCCAGCAAAAGCCAGTTTTGGAAGGAGTGGAGGGACTGAATGGCAAACAGACAAAACCAGAGAAACTAAAATCCTCTCTCTGCTTCTGCTAGCGATGGCATTAAGGTGGAAGGGAAGGTGGGACCTGGACACGGCTTGGGCAGCTCTCACAACTCAGAGCTGTTGACATCTGCATACAGGGGCAGAGAGCACATTTCATCCAAAAGATGAGTGTAAGAGGTGTTCAAGCAGCAGAGAGGGAGAGCTAGAAGTCACATGGAAAGGCGAGCTCAGTAGCCACCGCTGTCCCTTGGAGCAAATCTTATGTATGGCTAAAACTGCCCCACAGCTGTCCTCTCCCTCACAGCTTGCAGGATTGCCATGAGCCTTCCCAAGGCACACCAACACCACCAGCGTGCTCCAGGGCCTTTTGGTCATCTGTCACAGGCAGATGCCATGACAGTCAGTGCAACAGGCTAGGCTTAGGAACAGGGCCAGCTCACAGCTCTGCAGTTACCCGCGGGACTAAACCCCAATCCCTCTGCTTGTTGCAAACTCCCCTTGCACAGCAATAATCAATGAACTTCCCTTCTCCTCCATTTTACAGGATTTATGAAAATAAATATGCAAGAGGATGTCAAAAGCACCAGCCACCTCTGCAACCCGTGCACTCATGCAGGTGGTAAGAGTGCACCTCTTGCTTGGAGGTGCCAAGCAAAGTATCGGGAAGGGTTTTTACATTGCACTGGGCTAGAGATGATGCAGGCATCAAGTAACAGGTTTTCAGGTACCTGGATTCTGTTGCTCAGCAAAAAACAGAGTGGGGGGAAGGTGGCAGTACCTAGACCCTCTACGTCTTTGATAGAAGCGAATTTAAAAATCCACAGGATAAAAAGCAGGACATCCTTGGGAGGGAGAAGGATATCTGCTCCTGACTAGCAAAGGAACGGCTTGCAAGGACTAGAAGAGACCTAGTACCTGTGTTTCCACATACAGGGGACACAAATATTTGCTTCCCATGCTACTTATTTCCAGCACTCACAGGTTCTCAAGCTTTTGTCTCTTGGCCAAGCCACCCACAGCCTGCTCTCACCTTGCAATTCTAGGAAGTCTTGCTTCACTGCCAGATTCACCCTAAGTTCACGCTGTCATTTATTTGTCTTTTTGGGTCTCCCCACCCCCCCCCACCTTCTCTGTTGAGTGAAATCAAAACTTTGTGAACACCTCCAGTTTCCCATGAGCCTCTGCCTCACCCGTCCACCCACAACTCCCATTCCCCAACCTCCCCCAGCACACACTCATGTTCTGACAAGTTCTTGGTATTACCTCTCCCTCCCTGCGGCCAGGTCTCTAGTTCACTGGATTTCTTGGAACCGCAGCTGCACAAAGAAAGCGTGAGGGCAGTGTCTGCCAGCACCCAAACCACAAGCTCCACAGCTGCACAGCTCCAACCACCAGACAGCACAGGGTCAGATGGCTTTCAGCACCAAGACAGGCAGGAAGAACCAGCAGAGATTCTCGCTGCTCAACAGTGGCGACAGAGCCGTGCAGAAGTCCAGAGTTGAGGCAATCATGTGCTACAGGCCAACAACAGTGAATGACCCACTTGATGGTTTTGCGATTAAAAGTACAAGGCTAAGAAAAACAAGAGGAGGGGAGGAAAGGGAAAGGAAAGGGTGGAGGTCACAAATCCACACTAGAAGCACCCTTTTTCGTGCCCTGAATGCTCTGGGGAAAGCAAGGAAGACAAGGTTCCAGGAGTACGAGGCAGGGCGGCAACAGGCTCTAACTTCCCATGTTAGGAAACTGGACAAGGAAAGCAAAAGACACATGAAAACCTGAGTAACCTTCTCTCTGCTCTCACACACTTCCTGGGAATGTTCTACTTATTTGTGTGCTTTCCAGAAATTTCTGTTCTCAGAATCCAGGACTTTCCATAGAGTCTGATCTGATATTAACCAAATCACCCCTCCCCTCCTGTTTGTCCACTTGGCTGCCAATCAGCACATGGCAAAACACCAGGAAGCCAAGCTGGAAACCTCACTCCGTGGCAATGGCCCTAGAAGATCACTGCCATGTACCCTCCTTCCAAAACTGAGCCACCAAGTCAGTCCAGTGCTTAGTGGGCCGGCAGCTGTGGTGTTTGTGTCCTGGGCTCTTCCACCTGCCACCACAGCAGGAAAGAGAAAACGTTGCACAAAGTCCATGAACGCCCCCCATACATGTACAGAAAGCAAAACACCAGAAAAACTCCAGAAGGAGCCACTGATCCTGAGAGAAAAGATGACTTTAGGCAGAAGCAATGACAGACAAATGGGTAAATGCACATCTAATACTGAGGAAAGGGTTTGGCTTCTCTGTCATACAACAGAAGAAGCTCATGATGTGTCAGGGTACATGCCAAGCCGTTTCATCTGTTGGAGGAGAGGCTGTGACAGCACCTAGAAATGACTTCACCAAAAGGCAGCAACCTTTGCAACCCATACGTGCTAGTGCCCACGAGAAATTATTATAATGGTCATGTCTAAACTTAGCCATGCCCAAGAGGGGCAAGACTAGATCAAAGTCACTGTAAAATGGCCATACTTCAGGCCTCCAGCACAAGGCTCTACCTAGGCACATCTCTCCAGAATAAAGGCAGTTTCTCTCTCTGCAGATACTGGTGTTGACCACTGCCAGACAGAGCATCTGGACAGATGCGCTGGTCCAGCTTCCTAAACCCTAGATCTGAAGTTCCAGTTACTTGGATGTCCGAGAGAAGGGGTGCTCCCTGTTCATCTGGGAATCCCCTTGAGTCCCATCCCTCCTGTTACAGTCATTCTATAGGTTGTTTTTCTCCAGTTCTAGTCCTAAATCTTGCTCTAATTGCTGATGAGTTAAGCTACTCAGCTGAAACTCCCAGAAACAGAGACCATTTTTCAATTGGAAAAGGGAGATTAAAAAGCTGAAGACTTCATAGAGCTCTTTTGGGGCCAAAAAATAAAGGCATTAACAACATGAAGATCTGTGAGAATATATTAGGAAAGTCTAAATAAGTTAACCTGGGGAACAGGTTTAGTGCATGACTTAAAAGAACAGTTGTTGCTTTCTCTGCCTTCAGCACAGATTTTAGCTTTAAATTTACATTTTTGAGTCTGTCCTGGAAATCGCCAACTTTGAAGTAATTCTCTGCTCTAGCACAGCCTTTTTTTTCTTGCATAGGAAGCCAGGAGAAACTACTGTCATAGCTCATCTTGGCCAGTTAGCCAGGGACAACCCTGTTTCTTCCTGTATTTCCTTTTGAACAAGAAGAAATCTGTCCTGGCAAAACATCCTGTCCTGATTTTAGAGTAGCCAGCAATAGACTCCTGCTAAGTTGTTTCAGTAATTAGTTACACTCTCTGTTAAAGATGTGCACCTTTTCTTCTGGCCTGCATTTGTAGTGCTTGTTATACACTTGCATATGAAACTTTAAAGAGACTTCTGCTGTCAAAATTTCTGCTCCCTGTGCCCTAAGCTTGTCTTTGATGAGCGAAAGTCTTTCACAACAAGGCTGATTGTTTTCCAGCTGTTAATCCACCTACTGGTTCTTCTCCAAACCTAGTTTTCCATTTCTCTCCCCACTGGTCATTAACATAACTGGACATAATATTTTTGCAACTATTCCACTACTGCAGTACACAGATTATTTAATCCTGCTACCTGTACTTTGCAATCCCATTAACACTCACAAGGATCCCATTAGCCTGCTGGGCAGCCCACTGAAAACAGGTGCTCATGGTCAGCCAATATCCGTAAAAGCCCCAAATCTTTTTCCAGGCTCTTCTGGCAGCAGAAGCCCCTCAGCCACAAGGCACAGGCTGCATTATTTGTCTCTGCATATAGGATCCTATTAAACACTTGTACCTAGCTGAAAGGGCAATCCCAATTGCTCTGCAGCAACAACAGGCTCCCTTCATAATTCCCGTTCCCCAGCCCGTGTGCTACAGTCCACTTTCAGAAAACGTTGCTGTCCTCAAACATACTGATAAATCCCTATCAGATATCCAAAATCTGATCTATGTGAGGCCATAACAGCAACGCTCCAACTTTAACCTATTTGTTTACAGCTACATTTTGACATATGGCAGTTAATTTTTGATCTATTAAATAACGCCCTATTGCATTTATGTTCAATATACCTTACAGGAGCCTACATATATTTCAAAAAAAAGACCTTAAGCTACATACAAGATAGAGCACCATTATCTTTTTCATTTCCCAAACTGGGAAGCCAATGACACAAAAGGAGAAGCAGCCCTCCTTTGAAGAGACAAGTAGTCAAGAGGCAAAACCATGAAAAAACCCCAATCTCCTGATTCCTGGTCACTGGCTGTACTCACTATACAGTGTGACCTTCCGACCTTTCTGAAAAGTAACCAACCGTGGCAATGAAATCGGGGAAATTAAAGGCCATTCTGCATCAAAAGCTTCCTTTTTGCACTAATTAAAACAGAAAAATGTGTGCACTGCTCTGACATAAAGCACCAGAGAAAGGCTCCATCCTGCAATTTGTATATGTGCATATACATATCAGGAGCAAAAATCTTCCCTTCTCTGTGTGCCTGACCTTCTTGAAAGGATAATGATTATGTTTAGCTGGAAGTAAGGTTAAACTTCGTGAAAGGTTTCTCTGAGCAAATCTTTGCCTAAAGTGCTTTCAGGGAACTTCCCAGCACAGTGATTGCCATTCAGCTGACAAATGCAAGTAAACAGCAACAGTTTCGCTATATTGAACGTGCTATCATGCAAAAGAAACAATCTATCTTGGGAAACAAATTAAAACCTTCAAACGCATAAGTGGAAAAAGAATTGATCAGACAGCAACAGGACTAGAATGACAAATGCTACAGAGATCACGAATGGTTCATGTGTTACGCAGGAAGAAGTAAGGGCTTTCCTGTTAAATTAGCAGGCAGCACCGGAAGCGAAGAAAACACTTTTCCCACTCACAATGCAAAATTAGAAAGGTTTGCTGTCAGACGATGTCACGGAGGCTACACACAGACAGACTCAAAAGAGGGTTAAACGAATGGAGGACAGACCCAGCTTTGGCTAAGAACAGTCCTTAACTGCTGACTGTCAAAAGAAGGGGGGATCCTTCCATAATTATCTTTTCCCTCGTAATTTTGCCCCCACCATCTGCCACAAGCCCCAATGAGACACAGTACGTTGAACTAGACAAACCAATAGTCTGACCCACTAAGTCTCTTTTCTTGCCTCACAGGAGTTTGCAGCCATGATCTTTTTTGCATAACTACTAAAAAGTGTTCAGCACGGCACAGACCTGTAACTTCTTTCCCTAAGATGTCTCCCAGGCTAAACATGCATCCTCAGCATACAGTGTCCTCCCCCTTACAGGACAATGGACTGTTCTCATGACACAGTCACCACAACGAAGTCAAGACAGAAAAAAATTATGTAGGATCTGAGCTCGTGCTGAGATCATAACAGGTCAAAGAGGTGTCACCAGGGGACTCCTGGGCGCCCTGAGGGTCAGAGGGGATGGTGGGACTGTGATAATCCTCCCAAGCAGAACTGGAGTGCTCCTCCCAGCACTTTTCCTCCAGCAAGAAGACAGCTCAATGTCTGACAACCTCACTTTACCCACACAGTAGCTGCAAGGGATAAGAGATGACAATTTTTGTTTCCACTGAACAAATAAGCCTTCATTTGCTTTAAAACACAGCATCTGAGAGAGGAGGGGATCAGAAACACCAGAAATCCTGCAATAACTAATAGGAAATAGAACCATCAGGGACTCTCTGAGCCTGGAGTGCCCTCTAGGGGTAACAGACTGGTGAGCCCCACATCCCGAGCAGCTTCCTTCAGAGGAGTCCTGGCCCAAACCAAACCTTTCCTGAATGAAGTCATGGTGAGGCTTCATTTAGCCTGTATTTGCCTGAACAAAACAGGAACTACATATCCACGGTTGGCTGAGTTCTCCTCCTCTTTTCTCTGTTTTTCCTCTGACCCCCCAGGCTGCTGCCTGAGTTTTAGAAGGCCTTGTTTTGGGAAAAGGACTTTCTTCTCTGTTAGTACAGTGACTGAGCAATGCTGAGACAGGGATTCCTTGATATTGCAACAATAATCGTGCAATATAACTCACAAGAATGAGCACATCCCTAAACTCTGGCCCAAACACCTTCCCAGGGCAGAAGCCTGGCTCTGGTGGTCGCACGAGGAAAGCAGGCAGGACACTGAGTTCCACGAGCTACAAGCCTTGTAGCAGCAAGTCCAAAGCGTTGCTCACAGAGGGCCAGGTAACTGGAGGAAGGCGAGACTGAGGTCTGCTTAACAAAACTCTCCTCCAACGCAGGATGGCTGTGCTCACAGCGATATCCATCAGTCCTGTGCACCAAGAAGTTATGACTGAATGCAGTCAGCTTTGTTCTCCTGCTCTCAGAGCTTAAACAGGACCTGCTAGTTTCCCAATTTTGGCTGCCTGTCCCCTCTCCACCCAGATTCCCATGGAACACAAGAACGAAGCCACATGTGCTGAAAAAACGTTCCCAGAGGGAGCAAATGGGAGAGGGCTCAGCTACCAGAGAGAACTAAATAGACTCCAAAGGGGCAAACTGCACACAGGGCAAAATTAGGCGGACAACTGAGCTCCTCTCTTTGCATGCGTGTCTCTGTCCCCAGGACTGAAACAATGCTGGCGGTTTATGTCCTACTGTGCCTGCCTTCATGCCAGTACCAACGCGTCGGGAGCGAGAGCCACAACCCTTCTGCTGGAATCGTAGAACGAAACGTGCATGATGAAGATGGCTCTTCCTCCTTTCAGTCTTTGAATCAACAAGCAGGAGCATTTGCAGAAGCTACACAAATATAACTCGGAAGCAAATTTTGCAGGTGCTCATGTATCTGCACTAAGAAGTCAATTTGAGGAGTCGCGTTTACTCAGCCAAGGACAAGCCGTGCCATGTGGCTTGTGTGTGCAGTCACAGGTAAGCAACTTGAACCTGCAAGATCCATGTTGATAACAAATTGCTTCCTAAAGAACAAGGATTATTTACAGGTATTATTTGTTGAAAAATTTCAGCACTATTGGCTTTAAGAACACTGCAGACAAATCCTAAACAGAAAGAGCAACAGATGCAACTAACTTCAATATTTTTGAGAGGAGAAATTTCCACTAGAGTTTTTAAGTCCAGTGAAGTCTGGAAAATTACTCTGACGAAACAATGCACAGGCAAACACCAACCCGAACACACCGCACAAAGCTCTGAGTCAGAGATGACCAACCTTTCCTTCCTAGCAGAAGGAAAGGATCTGGACACCAGGTCGCTTTGTGCAACAGGTTGCACGCAGTACACGGTTCCTGGAAGCAGCATATGCCTAAAGCAATGTCCTGCCAGGTGCTGCTAAATAGCTGGATTTTGTCCCCATGCTCTTCCTATCCAAGTAACCTCCCCAGCACCAGATCACAAGAAAAATCTCAGTTGCCTGAAGAGCTCCATTCCTGAGCTATCATCATAAACTTCTGGCCTTCCATAATAAATGTGCTAAAAATATGCCTTCATAGTAAGTACCGTGACACATCAAATAAAGTTTTACCAGAGAGACCAGGCTTGGGTTAAGCTGTTTATGCCACATTTTTGCAGCAGGGTACATTAAGTGGTTTCAAACACAGCATGTTACACACACGGTATTTCAGTTTGGGCCAGTGGGAGATACTTTAACCAAAATTACGCATGTGGGCACAATTAACGATGTTCTCAGGCATTAGCCACCCTGGCTTCCACTCCACACAATAGGCCTTTGTTTGAAGCCAGGCACTGCACAGAGAGAACTACAGCACAGCACCAGAGGAAGCCTTGCCAGCAGATGTTTTGACTTGCAGAACATACAAGTTCTCCATGGTTTTAATGCTCACATTGCAGCCACAAATTAACGGGGAGTCAGAGGCTGGAAATACTCTCTTGAATCAACTGGAGCAGAAATACTGTTGACAGTAACAAAGCTAACCATCACTGGGCTCCAACCGGCAAACCAGTCCTCAGAGCCCTATTCCCAAACTTAGTCACCAGAGTGACCAAACCCAGACACAACAGAGAGCTCACACCTTCTCTGGACACAAGTGCCACCACTATGATCTAGGGCCCAGCAGGCTTCCAACGAGATGCTGCTGATGCCCCACATCAAATAAAGACTCTGGTTCTGAATATTCTACAGGCTGAGGTGAGAGTATGTCTAAGTGGTAGCTGTGCTGATTCCCACTAAATTGTCAGGAAGCTTCTCATGGATTCCAATAGCATCCTCTTCTTCAAAGAGTACAACGGAAGCAGAGGCTGTCTTTGCCTTTTAACTTTTGTGGAACAAAAGGTGTCAGATGAAGGATTCTGCAGGCTGCATCCTCTCTTTGGTGAGCTGCTGCTTTCTTCATACATTCCCAATACTATCCCTTCCCCAGAAAAAGCTAAGGTGATCTTCCCATCTCCAAAGCCCACTCAGTCCTCAGCATCTCTTCTGACATTTCATAGGGGACATTCTATCTGAATGATCCTTCTCATTCCTTTTGCAGCATGGGCCCCTACTTACAGAGACCTGAGCAGAGGGCCCCCAGCACATTACAACAGTCACCAATCAGCAGGCAAACAAATGAAAAAATTACTATTAGACTGAAACAGGGAACTCCTAAGTTGACAAGCTATGGAATCCACTTCATCTCCAAAAGTTAACTCAGGTTCCAAAAGAAAACAAATTCTCAAAGAAGGAAAAAAAACAAAGGAATCAACACAATCCCCCCCCAAAAAAAAAACTCACAAAACCTAAAGCCTCCTGAGCACTAATAAACAGAAAGACTTCCTTGCCAGGGCGGTCCGTGAGCTCAAAGTTAGGCTACTGTCAGGGAAAAGTGTCACCATGTAGTTCTCAGGCTCTTCCCTAGCAGCAGGAACACCGGCAAAAACAGTTTTAACTTGATCACGTATGGCTGTCCTTTACATTCTTATGACTGACATTCATATGTAATTCCAGACCAGGTCAGAACTTACCCTTCCGTCTCCAGTGTTTATTTTGTTACCATTCAGGAAACGACCCTTCAGTTGCCAGTGTTTGTTCAGAAACCACTGTGGAGCCATCAGACAGGTGGTAGGTGCCATTTCCTACCAACCTCCCCTGTTTCAGTCTGCACATGGACAAACGGGCTCTCTGGAGTCCATCACCATTTTCCAGTAGCAGGTTTCTACTACTGCAGGATTTTACTAACAGCCTTTGGACAACTTCAAGATTCTTGTCCTTGTATCAAAGTACTAAGGCCACTGGGATATAGCAGTACAGGTTTTGAGCTTCTAGGAGTCACTACTATAGCAGATGTAAGGAAAGCAAGCCAAGTCTTTCCATCAATGGCAATGGACCTCTGCAATTAAGTGATACGCTAGCTTGCAACATCTCTTGCTCTGAGCCGGGAGGCAAAGTTCACCAGCACCAGTTCCAGACCACAAGCTTACAATCCCGCTCTGTCCTAAAAGAAGCGGAGTGATCTGACCTCCTCATCACTACAACCTCACGATAAACAGGGCGCCTTCACAGCAACGCTGTGACTGTGTTGTATGATGTAATGCACAGATGCAAGCCCACCCTGCCATGTTCCCACATCCATACCTCTGTTTCAGGCCGAGGAATAAACACTGGGGGTCTCATCTTCAGAGTCAGGTCCTGGAAGTCCCACTCACCAAGCACATACTGCACCGGCATTCTGTGGCAGGCAAAAGCAAGTGTGAACACCTTAGGACTACACTCGCAATACCAGGCTTGTCTCATTACTTACCACATAACCCTCCTGAGAGTGAGCTCCTAGACACCCCTAAGGTTCTCAACTGCAAGAGCAACGTGCAATCTAAGGGAGCTGGGGAGCTCTGTTCCCACAAAAGAGTTTGTTATCGCGCACTGGACCCGGAGAACTACAGGCCAGTCAGCCTCACCTCAGTACTGGGGAAAGTGATGGAGCAAATACTCCTAGAGATCGTTTCCAAACATACTAAGTACTGGAAGGTGACTGGGAGCAGTCAGCATGGATTTACAAAGGGAAAATCATTCCTGACTGACTTGATAGCCACCCACAACATGACGACTAGCTTGGCGCATGAGGAGAGAGTAATCAATACTGTTTATCTTGACTTCCGGAAGGGTTTTGATACTGTCTCCCGTAACATACTCATCTACAAGTTGATGAAGTATGGACTAGATAAAGGAGGTGGACCGAAAACTGACTGAACTGGCAGGCTCGGGGGGCTGTGTTCAGCGGCACACTGAAGGCCGATCACTAGTGGAGCACCCCTGGGGTCAATAGCGAGGCCAATACGGCATAACATCTTCATTAACTCTCTGGATGAAGGGACAGAGGGCACCCTTGGCATGTCTGCAGATGACAGAAAATTGGGAGGAGTGGTTAACAGGCCAGATGGATATGCTACCTTTCAGAGGGACCTCAGGAGGCTGGGGAAAGGGGCTAACAGGAACCGCATGAAATTCAGCAGAGTAATGTGGAATCCTGTTAACTGGGGAGGGATAACCCCATGCAGCAGTACAGGCTGGACAGTGGCCTTGCAGAAAAGGCCCTGGGGATCGGGTGGACAAGTTGACCATAAGCCATCAATGTGGCCTTGCAGCAAAGATGACCAATGGCTTCCTGGGCTGCATTAGGCAGGGTGTTGCCAGAAGATCGAGGGAAGAAATCCTTCCCTTCTATTCAGCACCAGTAGGAAATATCTGGAGTGCTGGCCTCCCAGCACAGCAGAGTCATGGACATACTGGAGTAAGTCTAACAAATGGCCACTAAGATAATTAAGGGGCTGGCACATCTGACATACAAGGAGAGAGACTGGCACAGATTAGCCGTGAGAAGGGAAGGCTCAGGCTGGGGAAGCAGGGGAGGGAAATCTCATCAATAACCATCGGCACCTGGTGAGACGGAGTAAAGAAGTTGGAGCCTGACTCTCTTCAGTGGTATCCAGTGAAAAGACAAGCAAAGGGCACAGACTGAAATACAGAAAATTCCACTTAAACCTAAGAACCAGCCCCCTTTTTCTTTCTTCTTTTAAACACTGTGAGAGCTATCAAACACTGGAACAGGCTGTCCAGAGAGGTTGCACAGTATTTATCTTTAGCTATATTAAAAACCGAATTGGGCATGGCTCTGAGCAACTTGCTCTAGCTGATCCTGCTTTGAGCAGGAGGTGGACTAGATTTCCAGAGGTCCCTGTCAACCTCCATGACTCTCTGGTTCTATGAATTTTGGGGCCATGTTTTCAGCTGCTGTGAGGCACCATATCTCAATTCTTCATGTAGAAGAGCAGACATTTGTTGCAACCTCAACAGCACTCAAGACAGAGCAACTTACAAGTCAGACAGCTCTGCAAATTTTGCATTTCTGCTCCTAACACAAGACTCAAGAGCAGCAGGAAAAATTCAGGGACGACACTCAGATCCCACAAACGGTAACCACTGCTAACACACTGACTCCCTGAGAAACCTTCACATCCTATTCTGTGTTAAGTCATGGCAGGATTAATTCGCACAGCAAAATGAGGATCCACATCATAACCGCACTCACATAAACAAGCAGGACAATGCTACCTCCAACATACTCCCAAACATCTCCCACCCTTCTAAATTATCCAAGTTCCTGAATATTTCCTTTCCCCAGGCCCAGCCCGATTCCAAGTAGCTCCTTCACACAAAACCCATTTAATTTTTTGCACTAAGAGAACCCCTCACACAGAGCAAGCAAATGGAGACCAAAGCTGCAGCAGCCATGAATACTTCTCAACACCAAGGAAAACCCTCTGCAGGCAAAGCTCTCACAGAAGGGCTTAAAGAAAACATACCCAACTCAGAGCCAGCACTGCCAGTTTTCTGCTCCTCTGCAACATTCCTTAAACCCTCTTTGCTCCCAGATAAGTGATTTGCTACCTGACAACAGTAAATGCCCATCACTTCAGTGCCCATGAGACCCTGACACAGCACTGTTACTTGACATGTCAGCTGCTAATGGTCTTCTGCCTTCTCTCTGCTACCATTCCAGCTCCATTAAGACTGAAGGAAAACCCTCCAAAGAAAGACGGTAAGAGGATGCTCCTACCTTTCCAGTCGCTTGTGGCTCAGCTGCTGGATTTGCTCCTGCTGCGCTGCTGTAAGTGGAGTGCGGAGACTTTTGGAATTCAAGCTCTGAAACTGAAGACAAGGTCACTGTAAAATCTGCCCATTTGTGCCACCTGGGTGCCCTCTGCCCCTCCCAAGGGCATCCTCCAGGGAAAGCCAGCATGCTGACAAACACATATGCCTGGGACTGTTGGAAACCACAAACGATTAGGACAACCTATCTGTATGTTTAAAAACAAACTTGTACAAGTGTTCTGCCGCTTTTTGGGGCTGAGAAGAATAGGTAAAATTAAGAATAATTCCACCAGGCAAGTGAGGGTACAGTGTGGGTGTATATGTCATGGGTTACATTTCACAGTCCCTGCAAAAGGCAGCACTGAAGAGACTTCAAGTCGTCTATGGGCATTAATAAACCATGTCTCACCCTCTCTGCTATCTAAGGTAGGGACAAGTTGTTCTGCCTCGTATAAGTAAGATAAAAAGGTAAGGGATTCAACCAAAATGACAAAGTGAGAAGCACACACAGACCTTATTCTGTTCCTATTACTTAACTGTTTTTGCTCCCAGGACAAATGACACAATATATTCACTGGATTCTCGTGCTTCAGGGATCCCATTTGTCTCAAACACCTTCTGCCAGTAGCTGACCACATCAGCGGCAGTCACGAGCTCAGGTCTTGCACTGCAGCTCTGCCTCAGAGATGACCGCTTTGGCCTGACAACAGGAACTTTACTTGGACTCAGTCCCCCTGGCACACACTGAGGTGAGAGACCCAACAACCTCTTGAGCAGTGGGTGGGTGAGGCACCTCATTGTTGCAAAATCAGTTTCTGGCTTCCACATGTGTTCCTTGTTGCCATCTAGTCAGTGCTGAGCCTCACAGGACACTTGGTGCTACCACAAGCCACTGTGGCTAAGCACCAGTTAATCACAGTCAGCGGATTCTCCTCAGGGCAGCATGAAAACAGCACTGGTTCGCAGCTCTGCTGGTCTAGAAAAGGAGGCAAGAGTACAGACTGAATCCCTTGGGCTAGCGAATCACAGGTTCCCCTCCAACAGAATGCAGACTGCTTGCCCTAATCCCAGCCCACAGGTACAAAACCAATTACTTACACCTTAAGAGTAACAAAGGATTATCCCAAGAAAAGACCCAGGTGACAGCTAACCAGCACTGTCACCACATTCTATTTCTTCACAGAGCTGCCCATCTCCACAGGCCAGAGGTAGTGGGAAGCCAGTCCACAGCTATGGCAGGGCAGAAGCGAGTGTGCCTACACACAGGCACGGCATTCCTGCCTGTCCTTGGTCTCAGAATGCCACAAACACACCAACCTTCAGCTCCAGCCCCTGGCTCTCCACCCTGTGGTTGGGTCATCCTGGTCCCTGCAGGAAGACCTTCTAGATTCTTTCTTTTATTCCTCTCTCTGATCATAAACCACAAGTCCTAGGTTAGCAGGTGGGCTCACAGAAGCTCCTGACTCCCTGGGTCAAGGGTCTTCCACACTGTTACCATCCCCAGAGAGCAATCAAGGGACCACAGAGCCAAGGCTGAGGTGCTAGGAGCAGAGGAAGGAGAAAAGCTCCTAAGGCACAACTAGATGGAAGCGAAACACTTGAAAGATGCAAAGGCCAGAAAAGCCAAACCCTGACAGAGGGAAGTCAGTCTCTTAAAGGAGAGAACAGGCACAGCCAGACAGAGAGGGAAGAAAAACAAACAAAAAAAAAAAAACAAGCCGACTGCAGGAGACAAAGGAGATTAAATTTTACAGAGCAGCTGCTGCATATCGCACTTGGAAATGTGTTTTAATGCAGACAAACAGAACAACAACTCCACCTTCCTGCTGTGATCCATCAGAAATTAGGGCCCCCCTCCCTTCTGACTCACAGTCCCTGGAGCCACTGTGGGTTTCCCTGAGCGCCCATTCCCATTCCTCTATTGATGGCTGCTTTTCATCACTGTCTGGGAGAGGCCACAACCCCCCCGACCCCCTCCAATTCCTCTGGAAAAACCACCACACAAACAACTAACTAAACTCCTCTCCCAAGCTGCTGGCAGCACCCAGGGCAGGGGATTCTCCGCCCTGGAGGAGTGCTGCTGCAGGGAGGTCAGGGGAGGCCGGGTCAGCTCCCACTTGGGCAGATGCTGGCACTGAATCCTTGGACCCTACTACACAGGGCACCTGTGCAGGCAGCAGTATGGGGCCTGCCCAGCTCCCTCTGCATAGTTAAACTGTGGGAAGAGTCAGGCTTCCACCACCCTCCTTTGCAAAGCCAAACCAAATAGAGCTCAGGGAAGCAGCAAAGGGAATCCTGCAAAGGCTCATCTGCTACCTCCTGGCAAAGGGGTGAGTGCTCTAAGAGCCCAAGGATTTCCTTCCCACCATCCTCATTATCCCCACTAGAGAGGTAAGTGTGCCCTGTGAAAACTTGCCTTTCTGTTATGCATAAGCAGCCTGACAGCTACAGTCTTTACCCAAGCAGCTTCTCGCTTCAAGGCCCTGTTTTGGGGATACTGCCACAAGAGGAACACTGAAGGAATAAAACATTAGCGTTGTTAGGGAGGCAGATAAGACTTTAATTGACCATGGCCAGAAGAACACTACCACTACTATTATTTTTAATAAAGGAGGCTTCAGCTACTGATGTGAGGCCCCTGCCAAGGAACAGTCCCTGTATGCCACTTCTTGGCGCAAATCCTTGTTCGCACACAGGCAGGGAGGAGATTGTTATTTTTTTCCTGTGGTTTGGTCCATTGAACCCCCAGTTCAGCCCAGCCTGCAGCTCTCCCCCTCACTGCACTCCAACACGTACGCTGGTGGCCGCTGAAAGACACGGCCCATCCGCTCCCGGCCCCTGCCCTTCACCCCGTGCCCCGCGCACCGGCTCGGGCAGGAGCTGGGCTCGCGCTGTACCAGTCCATGCCGCTCTGCTGCTGGGCTAGCGGTCCGCTGAAGCGGCCCCCGGTACGGCCGGCCCCCGCCCCCGTTTGCCAGCCCGGGAGCTGCCCACCTGCGCCTCATTTCAGCGGCCGGGCGGCTCTCCGGCAGTAAGAGAGCCCCGCAGAGCAGCGCCGGGACCGGAGCCCGCCTTTCCCTCCGGCTGCCCCGGCCGCCCCTGCACACTCGATACCCTGACCAGGGCCAGGCGCCCCGCCGCTGCCGGACAGCCCCTTCACGCGGGCGGCGGCCCCTCAGAGGCGAGCGAGCGCGCCCGCACAGCGACGCCTCACCTCAGGGCGACCGCCACTATCGGGGCGGGAGGCGCAGCTGCCTCCTGCGCCGCAGCCTGCAGTGAGGGGCTCGGGGAAGGGGCACGGGGGGAACGGCCACACAGCCCGGCCGCTCCCGCAGCTCACCGACCGCCGCCACTGCCTCCGCACCGCCTGCCCCCCGCCGCCGCCGCGCGCACGAATGACAGGCGCGCTGGCCAACCGCTTGCCGAGCGCTGCGGCCGCCGGCCAATCGCCTGGGGCGCGGGGCGGGGCCGCAGGCCGTGCGGCGGCGCGCGCGCGGAGCTGAGCGGCCCGGCCTGGCCCGCCCCCCCCGCGGGCAGCGCGGCCCCGCGGCCGAGGGCGCGGCCCCCCGGCGGCCCCACCGCCAGCGGCGCTCGGGGGGACCGGACACCTCGGCGGGCAGTAAGTGCTGGCCCCGGCGGGCCGCGGGCGCCGGCGGGCAGCGGCCGCCCCGGGCGGGGGGGAGGGCGGCGCGGCGCTGAAATGCGGCTGCCTCCGGGGAGGGGCGCGGCGGCGGCGGGCTGGGCCGTGGGGGTGTCCGGCCGCGCCGCCCCGTCCCGTCCTGTCCCCTCATGTCCCGCCGGGCCGCGGGCGCAGGCGGGGGCTGCCGCGGCCTCTCGGCGGCGATGCGGTGCCCGACCCCGGCCCTGTCCCGGCCGCCCCGGCGAGTCCCGCCCAGCCCCGGCCGGGCGAGGCGGAGCGCTGCGGGTGGCCGGAGCGGCGGGCGCGGAGCGGAGCGGAGCTGAGGCAGCAGTGCTGCGGGGAGCCGGCTGCGAGCCCCGAGGCTGATCCGCCACCGCCTGAGTCGCGTCTCGGAGCGGGAAGGGCCGTATAACCCGTTATCCGTCTGGAAACTTCTCGCCGGGATGGGGAAGGAGTGACCCAGCGGAGGGGTGGCACTGCCCGGAACGCGTTCGGGGTCAGGGCGACTGCTCGTGTTTCAGTTTTCTGTCAGCACAAAGTTGGAGGAGTGGTGAGGTTGGTGGGGAGCATCCCCGTACCCGTGCCAGGGTGGGATGGGACCGTGGCACCTCTCGGACAGCGGGAGGGGGGCAGCTGAGGTGCGCTGGGACGGTGGGCACACGGGGTTGGGGCTTTTTGCCCTTTCCTGGGCGCTGCCGTGAAGCCTGGTCAGCGCTGTGCAGGGGGAGAGGAAGCCACATCCCATAGCCAACAGCAACCCAGTGCCCCTGGCATTGCCGAATTGCTAGAGACACTTCATTGTGGCGAAGTAACGCAGTAAAAACACTGGTTATTATTTACCTTCTTCATCCAGAGACCCTGTGACCCTCCTTCATCCCCATGACACAAACCTCTATTCCTGTTGTACCTACAGCACAGAGATATTAAAACCAAGACTCAGAAAGCCCAGCAGCCTCAAGCAAGTGCCTGACACAATGTTCTGCATCTCAAAGGTGTTGGCCACCACAGCACCTATCAGAGACCAGTTTGGAAACGCTGGCTTAAGAAAGAAACAAATGTGTTCTCCTTATTCCCGAACCCAGCAGAGCCCAGCACAGAGCAGTCCTGACTGTGTGAGAAGCTCTACTGGTGCAGGCAATGGAAGAATGCCAGCTCACAGCAGCTGAGGATCTGGTTCCTCTTCTGGTCTGTTCTATTTGTGCATGGACTATGCTGAAACCTGCCAGCGATAGGTAGTAGCTGTCCCTGGGCCTTAAGCAGCCATCAAAGACCTGGAGCATGCCCAGCCTGCAGATCAAACCACCAGCGCTAGGATGACAACTGGGAAAGGAAGGTGGTGGGAAAGATCATCCACCCCCAGCTCCACTGTTGTAAGGTGTGGGCCTTGGGCCATACTTGCACTCAGACTCCTTATCTGGTCCTCTGCAACCTGGACCAGAGGGGGTCTGGGAACAGAAATACCCTCATCTGGCCCTGAATAGGTTGTCTAAGCCATGTCAGAAACCTTTCATACAGGACTACTTTTAGAGCTAGGTCTCTGGGCTTGGGAATCCTTCAGCAGGGACAGGACCCTGAGAGCATGAACAACTCCAGCCCCACTCGACCAGATTTTCAGCTGGCTAATTTTAACTGAGCTTATTTTTTTTCAGAGAAGCAATGCACAGCAGCACAGCGTCTGGTCCATACAAAACGAGTCTTACCCAAAGGCTTCGTATCAACTTCAGCATCCAAGTTCCAGTGGTTTTCCAAAACTGACACTGCAATGAGAATGAAGGCCTGACTCATTTTGTTTCCAAAATTGAGAAGCTGTTCAAGATCTAAGAGCCATACTTTGCAAAGCCCTTGGGCTTGCTTCACTCCTTTCACTTAGGTTCTCTTTCCACTTTTTCATTCCTTGGTGGTGGCTTTTTTAAAAATGTGAATTATCCTAATGGAGAGTTTCCCTGAATAGCACAAATCAATGATTCTCCCTGAGCAGCTGCTCGGTCTGCCCAATACCTGCTCAACACGCCCTCCCTTTCCCTGCTGGGCTGTAGCTGCCGCCGCTGTTGTGGCACTCAGATTTCAAATTGCCATCTTTGTGTCCGCTACCCCTGAGCTCCACTGTGGTCAGTAATGGCTGAGGACATCCAGGTGCCACATGGTTTGAGCCAGGCGCGCATGATTTGGTGGTCAGTGAAGGACACGGTCCCTTTCAGCTGCAACGAACTCGTGTCTCAGCATGATGTTAGGTGGGACCAGACCAGAAGAGCTGTCTTCACATTTCTCTAGAAACTCATGGGAGTTTGAGAGCTCCTGCAGTCTCCCAGGCACTTCAAAATCCCCCAGCAACTCCTGCTTCACAGGGAGCTGTGAGACAGATCCTGCATGTGTGGCGAGAGATTTACCTGCTCAGGGAGAAGCAGGACGAGCGCTGTGCAAGTCCAGTTTGCTGCTCCGGCTGCTGACTGACCACAGGCAGCCTCGTGCTGTTTGCCTGGGGTGATTCCTCCGCTTCAGTTGTTAGTGACAGATGTTAATCACGCTGCTTAATTCAGTTACGGACAGCAGTAAGGCGTCACAGTGATGGGAACTGCGCAATAACCTTGCCTAGAATAGAACAGAGTGGAGCAGAACAATGGCTCGTTTCTCTTTGCAGGCACATCTTTTTCTATTCAGAGCTCATTAACCCCTGTGTCCCGGCTGCATTCCAGTCCGGAGATGTAATGTCTGCAAAACTGCAGAGAAATTATCAGAGGACTGCTGCAGTAGTTGTCGGGGTCAGCACTGCTCTGGTCCAGAGGCAGCTGCGTTTTCACTGAAGCAATTGCTGTACTAATGTTATATACAGTGGTTTTATAAACAAAGTTGTGCAAATACTTCCCATAGGATCATCCCATGGTGTTTTGCAACTCCTGATCATTTGCACAATAGAAGCATGAAACAATTGAAGCCTTTCATGTTCTCAGCATGAATAGATCTATCAAATTTCACAACTGCAATCCAAAATAGGACTGATTTTAAAATTAATGCTGATAATTAGCAGTGCATGACTAAGCTCGAGTGGGTGCTTTCACAAGGGACTTGAGAAATAGCATCTTTAGTAGCAGATGGGGGACCAGAGCAACCCATTGCTTTAAGGAAGCTGCTTTTCCAGAGTGCATGGGATGAGGGCCAGGGGAGCGATGGATACTGCAGTGACTTACCAGTCACTAGTGACCACCACAACAGGGAAGTCCTACTTTGGATTCACTAAAAAGCATTCTAAGATATAGATGCCTCATAGCTGAGTGTGATTTCATGGGATGTGTTCCTACTGATAAGGGGACCCATGTAACTTTCCATAAATGAAAAGCAAGAGACAGAAGAGAAGCAGGAAGATGCTATTTCTCCTGGGGTGGATAGAGGCCACATGGCTCAACCTGGAGCAGGCCACAGAGAGGTTCTGAGGTTGTCCCCACATAGTTCTGTCAAGTGCCTACAAGGAGGCAGAGCTGAAGCAGTGAGGGGAGAGTGTATCACTGACTCACACTGAATCAGGCATGACTTTGGGTGCTCTCGGTACCCCTGAAAAATCTTTTTTCTTACTTTTTTTTTCTTGAGTGGGCATCTGTGAGCCTATCGTATAAATTGTACTAGTGAACTGGGAAGCTTTGGAAAAGGTGGTGCCCGTCTCTAAGAGCTCTGCACTGTTCATTTGTTCTCATTCTTTCCTAGGCAGAATCCAGAGTGGTTCCTACGAAGAAAAGCCATCAGCAATGATGCTACTGGACAGGTCTCACATCAGGGTCCTTGATATGAAGGGCAGCTCTCTGCTTGTGTAGCTGACGGGTGAGGACAACAGCTTGGTAAAAGGCACTACCAAGAGCTGGCAGGATGAGTTACAGCTCACCCTCTGTGCATGACTTGTATCACAGCACCACCACTACGGCCAGTCCAGAACCAGGGACAACTCTGGACGTGACTGTACCAGAAACAGCTACCATAAGCCCTGAGACTACCAGTTTCAACAGCACCAAAATCCCAGATGTGGCCAGCACTGGACCCAGCATGAGCACAATGCTGCTGTCCTTTGGGATCATTACTGTGATTGGGTTGGCTGTAGCTATGGTAAGAGAGCCCTGCTAAATACTTCTCTCTCTGTTGAAGGTGGAGGGTGGCAAAGGAGCTCTAGGACTGATTTGGGTTGAATAATTTGTTTGCGTTGTACTAAAGGCTCACTCAGAACTGCTGGGAATGGATAGTTCCTGAGATCGCTTTCTTTTTAAGGCCTTTATCCAGTGCTCCAGTAGTTCTGTGGTCTCCCTGGGGTCTAGTCTGAGCGGGGTGCTCAGCAGGCCTTGAGGAAGCCATACTGATACTGTAGTATCAGTATTTATTTTTAACAGCAAATAGTTCAGTTAAAAGAACACAAATCAGATTCTCTTCTGACTTGTTAACTGGAACAGCTGCATTGATTTAAACCTTGTCAACATGGGGGCAAGAAAGTTCATCCAAATTAACTTTTAAAGCAGACTGTTGAAACTATGTTAGTGTCCCCTGTGGACATGCCTTTCTGAATTAAAGCAGCCTGAATCCATTTCAGCTAGATTCATTCTGGACTGCATTTCCAAGGTTCTACTTGCTGAGTATCAGCAGAGTCCTTGAGGATTTGCTGCATAACTAACCTTGCTATTAATGCTGTGGGCAGAAGCTTTCAGAAACTATAGTTCTGGGCCTGACACAGGCAATGCAAGTGCTGCAGTTCTTCTTTTGATATATAACCAGATTGTTTACCTGCCAACAGAGAACAGAAGGTAGCGGGAAGCTCCCATTCCTCGTATGAGGAAGAGCTTCACTAATACAACCATCAGAGGAGCCTACAGGAAGGGACTACTGCAAAATTTCATTGCAGGCCCAAGGAGGAGTTTTTCCAAAGCCCCTAAGAGAACCTGGAAACATTATCCTGGAAACGGTCATAAGTTCCCAAGAGCAACATCCAGCGTTGGTAGTTCTCAGAACAAGGCTCTGGAGGCCAAAAGCCTCACTTTCTTCCCAGCCCAGCCACTCTTACTGGCTGACACGAGGCAAGTCACTGAGCATGTCCTCTTTGCTTCTTCCCTTTATACTGGGGAGGGGGTTACAGCACTTCTATGCTGTAGGAAATCTACAGTTGAAAAGCACAAAGGGAAGGTTCTTCTTTCACTCTTAAATTGCAACATTTGTCCTGCAGCCACCAGAAATGTGCTGAGCTACACCTAATAATACATCTAATACTCTGACTACTACTAACACACCTATTAACAGGCCACTCGGGCACTGGGTGTCAGACTTGCTGTGCTACCGAGCTTACACCGATGCATATGAAATTTCATTTTCGGTTGTTGCTTTTCCCTTCTCCCTGCTGTGGTGCACAGCGATAGCAGACTTGCTACACCTCCTTTCTGTGTGCCCTGGGCCCAAAATTTCTCTTCCCAGCTGTTCCCCAATTACTGGGACTGTTGTAACGATGATTTTCTTTCTCCTTTAGGTTCTGTATATCAGAAAGAGGAAGAGGTAAGTAATGTCTGTTGTTAGCTGAAGAGAACTTAGTGCTTCAAAATCCACATAGAGCTAGGAAGGAGACAGGGGATGGGGGACGCAGCCTATGGGGAATCAGCTGCGTGTGAATGAGGCAGGCGTGGGGACACTGCACTCCTGGCATTGGCCCACCTTCTAACACCAGAGCTTGAAAGGCTCCTCTGTAGCTTTGGAAAGGAAAACATGGTTGAGCAGGAGGAGGCTAGGGATCCCGCAAACTCTTCATGCTTCATCTTTGAGATGCACTAAAACAGAGGAAAGTGTTGTGAGTGTGTAAAGAAGCTGGGAACTCTGTCATGAGAGGTGTGGATATCGTGTTTCAGCCATTCCCAGATTCCTGTGTTTACCAGCAGCCCAGGCTATGACACTGGTCTTGCAAGGCTGACAGCTTCTTCAGCTGCAGTCACCAACTGGCAGCAGCATAGTGCAGAGATGCAGCTTTCTAGTCTGAGACTTAGTGTCTTTCTTTCCATGTTAAGCTCCTGGCTAAAAATAGAGAGGAGAGCAGCATGCAGGGGGACACACTTCTTGATTCTTCCATGTCTGACAGCAGAGACCCTGGTGAAGATCCACTAGCTGTACCTCCTCCCTGCCTGACTCCTTGTGGCAGGCCTGGCCTGGCCACAGACTTTCAATAAGTGCTGCTGCCCACTGTAAAATTTCCAAGCCAAACCCTGAAGCCCAGATCTGGATACTGCCACAGGAGCAGCAAATGCTTGGCCTGTGAACATGGCGCTTCTGGAGATAATGGTTATGTTGGCAAACTGATATAGAGGCAGGGAGGGAATGTGTCATACTAACACTTGCCAAAATAGATATTTGTGGTGACACTGCCAGTATTTGCTTACACGATTTGCTTCCCCACCCCCAAAACCCAGCTACAGCCTAAGGCAGGGCTCAGTGTTCTCACAGGAGCATTCCCACCCATCCATCCTCCATCATTGAGTTGCCCAGTATTTAGGGAGATCCCTTGGGGTAATACTTTATAGCTCTGTCACTTGGAGCAATGATACAAGAGATCTGCTGATACAAAGAACAGTCTGTCCACAGGCAGCAGTCTCTGATAACCTCTTTCCTATATTCTATTGTTTAGTATTTTCTATTTATTTTTATGCACTTCAACCCCAGAGTTGAAATACTACTCTTAGGTGACTGGAGCTAAAAGTGGACTTCTGCTGGCAGGCGTAGTGGAACATGGCAGGACTGGCTGTTGTGGGCAGAGGAACAGAGGGAGAAGTTGCAAAATGCCTAACCAGTATGTTCCACCCTCTCTTATGTCCCACTACACACAGCTTGATCTCTTAAGGTCTGCAGGAACTTAAATCTGTGACTGATTCCACTGTGCATAATGCCTGCCAACATAGATTAGTGATGGCAATTAATCCCTGTAACAGCACTCTGGGTATCTTCCACTCCTGCTAGCTGTGCATAGTAGGTTCTTGTCCTCATCCCTGCAGGACATGACATGACCCTTATCCAGCAAGTGACAAGAGCTGAATCCCTGTGCAGCAGGAGAAATAGCCTGCAGAAGGCCTCAGCAGTGGGGTGGGGAAGGCAGCCTGAGCACTTGTCCTTCTACTTATTAAGTTTTTCAATCACCCCTTTCCTTTCTCTCCCACGGGCAGGTTGGAGAAGCTACGGCACCAGCTCATGCCCATGTATAACTTTGATCCCACCGAGGAACAGGATGAACTAGAGCAGGAGCTGCTGGAACATGGGCGAGATGCAGCATCTTCCCAGGCATCACAGAGCAAGGTAGGCAGCAGGGGCCAGCCAGTCTGTTAGCACGACCACTGGCACTTGCACTGCTTTTGTTACAGAGTCAAGGAGTTTTTGTAGGGTGAGGAAACCATGTAGGGCCTCAGGAGGGCTTCCCCCATGTCTGGAGATAGGGGGCTTGAGCATTTTGGAGTGCTTAGGATGGACTGAAGTCAGGCAGAAGAGCCTGGGGAGGTAAAGTGCTGGCTGTACTCAGAGACAAAAAAGGGCAATTTCAGTAATTAAGGGTGAGTTTACTAGAGTTTATCACCCAGAGCACTGAAAGGGAGCAATAGGATGAATGCAGTTTTCTGGGAGAGGGGAGGCACTGAGGCTCCCTTGCCCTGGCCCTGAAAAGGTATGCCTGCTTTGCCTAAGGACACAAGTGTGGAGCAAGGCCTTGCTGAGGGAAAGCCTGTAATCGTAACAGTTAACTGTGCTGCAAGCCCTTAAGAACACAGGCAGAAATCCTGCACGTTGTTGTGGCATGGCACATCTGATCTTGTCAGCACCTCCATGCCAACCTTGCTGGGCACAGAGCAGGCATGGCTCAGAAAGAGAAAAGGGAGGCGAGTTTGAAATTAGGGAGAAGGGGAGCACCTTTGCTTTGACCACTTGTGAGTGTTCAAAGGCACATGGCATGCTGAGAAATGATAAGGACCTCAGAGACCACTGACTTACTACATTTGTGAGTTAGGAAAGAGCTTGATAGCTTGGCCAGTTCACCTTCCCTGGTGTACCAACAAGTAGGAGGTGTGGGGAAGAAGGGCTTCTTGCCATCATTTGCAGCCAGTTTCACAGTGTTCTCTGTTTCCTTTGCCACCACCACACGCAAAAAACCTTTCTGAAAGACAGAGCCAGCAGTGATGGCTGGAACAGGTACGTCTTTTTGCCAGTGATGCAGCTTCCTCGTAGAGTAGACATCTATCCTTTCTTGAATTCTTCTCCAGCTGTTCTGTGTTGCCCATGTCTTCCCTTGCTTTTCCAGTTCCAGGAACAGGTATTCTCCCAGACAGTCCTCAGTTTCTACACGCTTTACACCTTCAGATAATCTGTAGCAAGTTTGGTGTGGGCAGAAAGGGAAAGACGAGATAATAAATACAACTGTAATTATAAAATATTTATCTTGAGACATGCTTCCCAACCTGCTAAAGAGCACAGAGGAGATGTGCGTGTTGGAATATGAAAGATAGTCAACATACTCCATACCCTGGTTTGGGAAAGCAAGAAGTACTGTTGTATAAAAGCAAACTTACTTGTCCTCCGAGTAGTGCATATTGGGAAAACATCAGATCCCTTTATTAGTGCACATAGAGGACTTCCCTTCAGGTAGTAAAGGGAGGAAGTAACAAGGCCAGAGTTAAACTTAGCACAGTAAAAGCACATCTTGCTTATACAGGGATTGGCCAGCAGGATACCTCAGATCCCTCCAGAGCTTGCTAATGCACAGACACCTTTCCTTGGAAGGCACACAAGGTTTAAAGGCTTAACCTAGTAAGAGGGGGAGTCTAAAACAACAGCCAAAGTTCAGTCTACGGCATGTTTCCAGGCCTTCTGGAGGCTCCAAGTCTTTTCATGCTGCCTTGTATGTATAAATAGTGAGACCCAGTAATCCAGTGATGTGGGGATTTTAAATTGGCATGGATGTGCTGACTTGCGCTCTGGTCTGTTGTGGTTTTCTGTCCCAGCCTTAATGCCGAGTTAGTCAGCCAGCCTCCCCTGAGTGCGGGGTGGAGCCTAGTTACAGTGCAGCCTGTGCCCAAGCACATGCACCTCAGCAAAGGCAGACTTGCTGGGTCTCATCTTTCACTGCTTCGATGCAGATTCTGCTGACAAGTCAAGGAGCCCTCCAGAGACCCAGCCGTCTTGTCTTCACAGACGTTGCCAATGCCATCAATGCATGAACAACACCTGCCCCTGCTCTGGGATCGTGCCGAGACCAGGGAGGACGAAGCCAACAAACCAGCGAGTTCCCGCAAGCATGGCTGATCCATCGAGCCCAGCTGGTCGCCCTGTTGGTTTGTGTCACAACCAGGCACAGGCACCGGGAACTGTTGTCACTTTGGGAAGCAAACCCTTTGTGATGGCAGTGGTGATTTTTTGGTGTGTCTGTTACCACTGAAAGGTCCTGAGCTCCAGTTTCTGGGCTGGTGCTGACTGATACCATCTACCAAGCTGCGTGCTTAAGAACAGTGCCTGCTCTGTTGTAGATTAAATTGTCAGAGCACATGTGCACACTCTCTGGGTCAGGGAAGGAGGAGAGGTGCATGTTTCAGAAAGCTTCCCCATTAGCTTTGTGCCACCAGACCCCAAGGAAAGCGATGAATGAGCCTCTCTGTACAGTGACCACAGCGTTGGCAGATCCTGGAGGGATGACTGGTGGCAAAGCCCCTGTGAGCAAGGAGAGCTGACTCCCCTAGCTGAGTGGTAATCTGGGGCACATCAGGGAAAACGCATACCATGGGCTTATACCCCTCCTTGTGATGTGGGCTGCTGATAGACGTGCGCCCAGGGTGATGTCGAAGCATGGGGAATTCGCTAGCTTTAAAAAATCAAATGGGGAACATTTGGATGATTACATCTTAACTGAGGAAGTGGCTGAATATCCCATATTAGGGCTGCTGTATAGACAGAGGGGAATTCACACAGCTAGAGGCAGGAGGTGTCAATGTCTGGCTACATGACTGCCTGCTGCTGAGCCAGGAATAATGGTGCTCAGGCCACAGAGAGGAGTCGAGTAGAACTGGGGTTCTGATACCATGTATCCCCCTCCTGCTTTGGCTCAGGGAAGTTTCTACAGTGCAGAGTATTATCCAGAAAAAAAAGATTAAGCCTTGAAATATTTTCTTTTAAAATAAGGAAAAATTTGTATTTGCTCAACATTACAGCAGCCCCATGTCTGCCCCCAGAGGTGGGTGAACAGCTGGTTCATACTTCCTTACCTGCCAGGACCTGCAGTCAGAGCCTTCTCTTCTTCCTGCTGAAGGAAACATGAGCTGCGTGTCAGCCTCTGCTCCTGTTACCTGCTAACGCAGGAGGTGGGACTAGACAGGTAAGCCAGGAGTCTTCTGTAACCCTGAAGCATCACCCTCCTGTTGGTCCTTCAGGGCTACAGGAGGGAGCAAGTGCAAAGGGGTCTCTGGCCACCTTGCAATGCGGCACAGGGGCTGTCCTCCGCAGAGCCTTTTGGTGGCCACCAGCCCCGAGTGCTGCAGGCCAGCACGGTGTCCAAGGGCCAGCAGCAGCACCTGCATGCAAGCACCAGTGCCCAGCCACGCACTGATCACCTCCTGATTTTTTTGCAGTACGTGCATCTGTCTGTCAGATCGTATTCCATCCACAGCACCAGTTAAAAGGGCATCAGGGCAAGCTAAAATTTGAACTCAGATCTAAAGGTAGGCTTTATGCAAGGAGATGTTTCTCTGAGTGGTAATTCAAGTATCATATGCTTTGTTGCAAGTTTAGACCTGCCAGTTAGTTTTTGTTCTCCCAATTTTTTTTTTCTTCCCCTGAGGTTTTTTTTTTTTCTGTATTCATTAAATTCAGACTCTTTCCTGTGCATGTGCCACTGACCCCTGCAGTGCACAGTTCCATACCAGCCCTCTCTCCTTCACTGACACAGCTTCCTGTGTGGCAGTTTTACCGGGTGAAGTTGCTTTAATTTTTCAGTATCCCTCTTTCTTTTTAAACCTGGGAGTGTATTAGGGCTAGGAGTGTCATCACGTGTGGAAAACAGCCCGTCCTCTGTAGCCAGGAGATGTGGCAAGAGGCACTTCCAGGCTGCTGGTTGCTTCTGGTGTTTGCAACTCCAGGGATACTGTTGGAAGAAGGGTGCATGAGTACAAATACTCAATGTAATCTGGCCTACATCTTTAGAATTTGGACACTCTCTGTGGGTCTTTCTAGAGATAATGCCTACGTGACCAGCTGAGAAGCAAATACATCACCCCCCGCCACATGCACACTTACCATCTCCTCCACGTGCTCACTGAGGGCAGGCTGCCACAGAGACATCGAATTTCTCCCTTCCGCAGCTGGCACGTCGCTGCCCGTCACACTCCCATGCCTTGCAGCAGGGCAGGGATGCAAGCGGCCGCAGGGGTGCACGGCTGTCCTAAATCGCAACGCTGCCCCTAGAACTCTTAGGATTGGAACTTCATTTGTTGTTTTCAACTCTATAAGAGGCAAGTGTAAGCTGACCTATTTCCTCAAATCAACAGCCTCCTGCGTGCTCTTTACCCAACTCCAAGTGCTGCCCAGGCAGCTGCCAAGCAGCGCGTCTGCCAGCTCAGGTGCAAACACATGCACTTTGTTCCACGTTAATGCTGAGATGTATAACAAACACACCTGCAGAGGAATTCTCTTTAACCATTCTTCCTGTACTGGTAGGCTTTGTCCTGTGATGATTGCCCTTAGATTAAAGAAGTACAGATAATAAGACTAAAAGAATATTATGGGTATTTGCTGGGCTTGTACTGGAGTGTTCTTTTAGTTCAATAGCACCTCCTCTCACAGTTCTTGGAAGTGTATGTACAATTTAGCAGAAGCATTATGATGTAATTTAATTCAAGTGTTTCTGTGTTTTAAGCATTGAAATACAATTAAACTATTTACATGAAATCTAGTGTGATTGTCTTCCCCCTGTCATCATTTGCATTTTCCACAGAAAACTGCTGGCTTGTATCTTCAGTACCTGTTGGTCATTTCTGTGCAGTGAATTCCCCTACTCTTTCAAAGACAGACATAAGTGTGAAAAACTTGGCAGGACAAGCTTGGCAGGGGTCAAGGTTTAGTGCTCCACAGCATGGAAACTCAGACCTCTTCATTCAGGAAGGCTTGGTGGAGAAGTCGGGAAGGCAGGAACTTCTAGCCTAGCAGATCCTGGGCATCTGGAGTGCAGAAAGACGAATTCCAATTTGTCTGACTGCCATATTATCCTTTAACCAGCTGAATTCCTGGGCAAACTAGGGGTTCATCAGCTCACCTGCAGCTCTTTCTGCGAGACTTTTCCAGCCCACACTGGGATGAACATTGTGGGCAGCAGCATTGGCAACTCCATGGTGATACCGTTGGTGCATTTCAGATTTGCTTTCTGCCTCATCTTCTGGCCCAAAGCCCCAAAATATAGGACTAGTTAGGCAAGCTGTAGATAACTGAAGAGGCTATGCACAGGAACAGAATGAATGGTATGAAAAGCTAAATGGTTGTGTGGCACACAGAACAATGTGAGGTATAAACAGACTCAGCTGTGGAGACTGCTGGATGTACACATACACATGAAGCAGAGTTGGCTTGTGTTCCAATCAAGCCAGTTATGAGGTACTATAAGATATACAAGAGGATGGAATTAGGTACCAACATTTGGGTTTAAGGGCCTGTGTTTTCCTCCTTGTGTGATTCCTCATGGTTATTATTCCTTGTTTTCGCATAGATCCGTGGGTGCTTCTGAAGGACCAAATAATCTTGTTTTATAATCCCCCAAACTCCCAATTCAGATAAAGAGAAACTCACCTTGTCTGGTGACACGTGTGTGTGCTGAGGTTGTTGCACATGGAGGATGCAAAGCAGAAGCCTGAAGTGCTACATTGTATTCCTTTATTAAACAAAAACTGCAATGCTAATTCACAAGTTGCCAACACTCTTCATGCCTTCACCAAAACCATGTATGAGAATCTTCCAAACTTTGCTAGATAACAAACCTCCTTCATCTCCCATGTTTTGATCTGACTGTAACAACTTCTTATTTTTGACTTTATTTTCACACCAAAACTGTCTGAGCTTAAAGACACTTGAAATGCATTTGCTTAGAGGTAGGATTTGGCTACACAGAAAAGGTAACTAACTATATGGGAAATAAAAAGTGTCTATTGTTCAAAAAAAAGAAAATCCAAGTAATGCAGGGTGAGAACCTAGCTCTCTGAAGATGGATAGAATTCTGCCCACCTTTAATAGGCATTGACTTTCATTCCAAGTCTCTGCATAAACACGGAAGCTTAAGCTATGGATTGGGATTTCAACTACGCACAGAGTAGCTCCTAATAGTGTGGAATTCTGCTGGTTCTCCTCGAGCACTTACATTTTTATGGAGACATGTTTTCTACTGTGGCTTTCCAGTAGAGTATTAAGAGGTAGCAAAGAATAGATTTTTTTTTTTTTAAGAGAAGTGCTTTGTATGCATGTCCCAGAGGAATATCACTGACCTAAAGCAGAAGGATTTACTATCTAGCTGAGGCAGTCCCATCTCTACTCCATGCCACCAGCTGCAAAAGGTCTGACTGATGTCATAAGAAAAGCTTGAGCCTCTTACAGATGCAATTCCTAATCCATTTAGGAGAAGCTGAAGTTCCAGTCTCATATTGCACCAGCTATTACTCTCAGGTAATAGGGGTTAATTAAATAGGCAGTACAGCCTTGCAAGCAGAGTACTAAACATGCCAATTCACCTGAAAATCAGATAAAGAAGTTGGTAAAATATCTTGGTCTGCCACTGGAGCGGCCATTGAATGCGGATGTGAACTGCAGCTGAACTTGTGTGTCCACTGAAGAAGGGCAGCTCGCTAACCTGAATTCAGAGGAACACCAGTTGGATCTCCTCATGTAACCATCAACAGTTACAGATTTGCATGCATGATGTCCCACCTGGATTTATCCACACAGCAGGAAAAGAGGATCAAACTCCTCCCGTACCTGGCAGCACGCCTCAGCCTACAGCACAAGATTTAGGTCAGTCCCCATGATCTAATCCATTTAATCCTTGATTTCTCTGCTTTGTGGAAGAGGAGGCACAGAGGCTATCTGTGAGGCAGTTTTCTGCTGAGACTGCCAAACTCCACACACAAGGAACTACTGTTACGGCAAACCAGATGACACACAGAATTAACAGGAACAGGACTCTGATCACTACTAAACTGGGTGGACTGGACAAAATTACTTAGACGGAAGAAAGCTTTTTTTTTTTCCTATTATCTGTCTCCCATCAGCCCTTCCTCTTAATTCTGCATATGTTCTCTTGTGTTAAATAAATACCTGCTAAGGGAACAGAACTCTGATGAAAGGATAATAAATGAGCTCAATATATGCTGCCATTTCATGGATTTCTGCTATGCACTGCCATAAATTTAAAGCCAATTATGTTCTGTTTAAATATTTAACACTGTAAAGCTAGCCAATTTTACACCTTGTCAAAGATAACTGAAATACCCACTTTGTCCCTTTAATAGGCAGGCAGAGCATCCACAAGATGGAAAATATCACCAGGATTTCACTGTTTGCAACTGGATATTGGAAATAACCTCAACTCCTCAGAATTTAGCAAGATCAGCTCTGACACTGAAAGCACAAATCTACATACAATGTGAGACTGAGAGCAGCCAGCAACATTCTCAGACCAACTGACTACTGCTGTCTCCCAAAACTGAACTGTATCAGCAAGCTTTTATTTGCATAGCTGCAACACTAGAGGACCCCACATACGCACATTATGGACTGAAGATACAACTTAGATTTAATCTTGAGGCTCTGCAAGGAAGCAACCTTTCTGTACCTGGTTCTTTATAGACACTCCTCTGAAGGGATGAAATCCAGTGGCTGTGACTAAGCTTGTAAACACTGTGCACTCAGAATTGCTGTTGAATTCAGAGGGAGAGCCACCAGGCCAAGAGCTACTTACAGGAGATGGGCCTGAGCTGATAACGGTAGGATAAAAATTTCAGAATCAATCCCCAAGACATGGGGGTGCACACTTTCCTCTAAGGCATCCAGGTTACTGACCACTGGAGGAACAGCATTAGGTAAGCTGGAAACTGTGAAGGTTTTTCTTTCTGATTAGTAAAGAAAGGACCCAAAGACTGTCATTCAGATGCTCATTCATTGAGCAAAACTTAACTCTTGGGACTGCACCATCAATCTACCAGAGCTGGTATGACATACAAGGTCAGCAGTTGGCTGTGTAAACAGATTTCCTTCACTGTATCTGCATTACTGCGCCAGCACTATCTTTCTGTTGAACTACTGGTGTCCGTGGCAGGGGAAGGCACTGTGTTATCCAAGTATTTTTAAGAAAGTTTAATATCCTCACAAAAGATATACTACAAACTGTGACAGGCATCTCCCCAACAAGGCATTTGCCATGTCTTCCCCTAAGTCCCTGTTTGGATGTTTGGGGTAAGCTAGCAGAGAACAGGAGAGAAAGCTTGGCCAAAATTATCACAAAGGAAGAACTTGAAATATGACATGAAAAATCCTGTTTGCTTTCCAGTCCTGAGGCTTCAGCAAGACATGAACAGGTGACATACTACTGAGCTGTGGCAGGGATGTTACTCTGAGATCTCCTAAGACCAGTAGTTTTGCTGGGCCTGGAACCATCTTTTCCAGTGATGCCTGAAGGGAAAGATCATGGGAGAGAGGGTTAGAGCTCTGGGTCCAGGAGCCTGGCTGCCCAAATGCCCCATTACAGAGTCACTGCGAGGTTAAAAGGCAGCAAGGATCCATTCCCAACCAACCAAAGGTCTTCACAACAGCATTCCCTTTGCTCTTGTACCTGCTCCAGGCTAAAGCCTGACACAAATGGCTTCCCTGGCAGCAGGCCTCAGCATGAGGCTATTGAGAGCCCAGAAGTTACAGTGTGTGTGAAATTTTGTGGCTTCTGCTATGCAAACACACATCACCAACCTCTGCTGTGAGCAGTTATATGTACTTACAACTGCAACCCAAGACCCTTATCAGACAAAAAGTCCTGGAAGTCCCTTACCCTATGTCATAAACATCAGGAAAGTAGATGCACAGGTCTGAAAACTGTCTGAGCAGGGAAGGTTTTTGACTACACAGGTGTGCTCTGATCTGCAGCTAACCCCTTGGTTTAAGGAAAGCCAGGGTGACCACTGGGGCAGCAAAGGGAACAAAGTGAGACAAAGGAGTCTGCAGCTGCTCCATCTCTCAATGTACTGAGAATACAGGGAAGGAAAGGTAAGCAAGAAGAAGCAAGATCCCAAGGCTGCTTCTGGCTTTGGACTGGGTCTTGGAAATTTTTCCATTAAGCAAACTGTTTCTTTCTCATACCTATACTCCACTGGTAAAGCAAAGTTAACAAAACAAACCAAGGCTGCTTCTGCGGCTTAGGAAGCAGCTATGAAATCCACTTCATCCACAAGCGGTACTCATGGAAGAGAAGGCAAGTGCATCTTGGCCCAGACAAACAGAAAACTTCAACAATTGAGTTGTGACCGGCAGCATCTGCAGGTAGCAACACAGTAAAGCCTGAACCCTTAACAAACCCCTGCCTGCTCCTGGGTAACCTAGAGTCACCAGTGCCTTGGGAAAATCAGAGCTGAATCCTCACCTACAAAGGCCATGGAAAAACATCAACTAGCTTTAAAGCAGCACTCTGCCCCATGGCAGGCTTGCAAGTTTTGCATATTTCTAGTTTGGCTCTTCCTATTTCTTGATTCTCCCTATGACAGACTGACTGAAAAGCAGGGAGTCAGTCATTGTTTATTTCAGCAATTCTCTCTTAATGTTGCAGACATGAAGCCCAGGGCAGATCTCTTTCCCACTCAGAGCTGGGATGACTGGATGAGCAAGCACACATATCCTCCCAAGCCCTCCCTCTAGCATGGCAGCTCAAAACCCCTCACCTAAAAGGAAAAAGCAAACCAACAAACCCCACAATGACCAAAAACTCTGTCTGTGCCTATAGCCGATGATTATTATACGATTGCAGACGCCTGCTAACAAATCTCAGAGCAGTGGCCTCCTGCACAAGTAGCGCAAAAGCTTGCAGGCAGATAATGTCTAAGTTAAACCCAACCCATAGATAGCATTCATCCAGAAACTACCTGTCTGAAAGCTGCTAAAGCTGCATCTCGCTTGCAAACAAGCCACAGGACAAGCCACAGGATCTGTAGTTTCCAGTAAGTCAGAAGAGTAAGTTTCCCCTTTCCCTTTTTAGTCAGAAGTTTCTAAGACAGGATTACCACCCCATCTCAAGCTCCTGAGCAAATAACAGCTGCTGTGAAATTTTCCAGAGGTTGCCAGGTTTCATACCGCACACGCTCATCCCCACTGGTTTTCAACCGGCTGGTTTTTCCCTACAGAAGTGCACACCTTCCCCAGCAGCAAAACTCCCCGCTCCATCCCCGGCGCTCCGTGCGCAGACACGGCGGTCTGGGCTGCAGTATCGTGTGCTGCTCTGCTGCCTCCCGCCAACCGCAGCATCCGCTTATCCTGTCACATCTGGTTCTACCGCGTTGCGACAGGAGGGAAACATATTCCTCCTGTCACTGCCCTCGGTCCCACTCAAACTGAAAGGAAGAAGAGAGTACCCACATCACCTGCGGTTTTGGGCAATGCTCAAGAGTACTACAAAAAAAGCAGTGACTGGGCCGGAGGTGAGCTCATCATCCGTGAGCCTGCGGCTCTGCTGATGTCATCACACAACTCGGTGGCAGGAAGTGATACGGGAGCAGGAGCCCGAGAGGAAACTGAATCGAGCAACTGAGGTTAACTACTCCGGCGTTATATCGTGTGGCATTTCCAGGGACTTTCTAAGAACCTGAGGGTGGGTTTGGCTGCCCAGCATCAGTTAGCTCTCTTCGCACGCCACGCTCAACAGCGCTAACGGCAGCGGGATGAGGGAGAGGCTGTGCTGACCACATGGCAAAACAAGGCAACATCTGCCTTCTCCTGGGCTGCTGGCTCCCTTCCCCCTCCCACTCAAGGGAAAACACTTAATGAATAGCTTCCTGCGATGCTCACTGAAGGACTCAGCTGCACGCAAGTTTTCCTGGCATCTACCTCAGAAATAGCCCTGACTGGTACAGGCTGGACCTGGATTTGTGCTTTACCAGGGTTGTAGTGAGGCTCTGGGTGGTGCATCTGTATGTTCCTACAACAGTGATAACAGTTATCTGGCATCTCATCTCAGAGCAGCTCAGACAGCTTTGCAGCCCCACATAGAAACCGGCCGGTGTCGTCACTCTCTGTGCTGCTGATGCACTCGCATCTCTGCTAGCGTGCCGGCCACTAACAGAGAGCGCTGCCTTAGCGTGCTAGTCAGGAGGGAGAGAGCAAGACTATCACGGAGGCATGCTGGAGTTAATCCAGAATACTAGGATGTCCCAAATGTCAAGGGATCTTCAACTGATATTTTTTGACAGCTAAAGACAGACATTCATGACAGACTATTTTCACTTTCTACATAACACAGCCAGATAACTTCACTGAGCCGTGCCTGTAACAGTGAGCAGAACCTCAGATACATGACATCTGGGAAAGACAAAGGTATAGATTCTCTTCCCATCCCTCTTTTCTGCCTCCACTTCTGCTGAACTATTCACAACTGTATTAGATGGAAGGAATGTGCTATCCTTCCTGTTGTAACAGGTGCCTGGAAGCTTTCAAAATTCTGTTTGTAAGGTTTACCAGAACGACTGCAGCCAGTGCTAGAGCTTTGAGGGTACATGCATATTTGCCAGGAACTGTGCTGGCTGCACAGTTTAGTCTCATGTAATTATGATTATCTAATGTCAAACCTTGTGTGGCTGGCGCCGAGTTCAAATTCAAGTCACTGCTTCCCTGAGGATTTCCTTCCTGAGACACTCCTTCTTGGACCACTAGTTGAGGCTATGAAGAAAAACACCAAACAAAACCCCCACATAAAATTAGCTATCAAGAGTCAAAATTGCAAATACACAAAGCAGATGGAAAGCAAAAAGCCTTTGATCGATGTTATTTAAATAAGCCTGTGAAGCCCTGAAACCATGTCCGTTTGCCACCACTTCTTGCGGGAGAAAGTGCCAGCACATGTGGTGTCCACACACATTCATAAGTGTCTCTGAATGGTTGTCAGAATCCATAATAAGACCCCATATTACCAGTCTTACGAGACACACAGCCCCACACTTTCAAAAAATCTCCCCATTATGCAGTTGTGGAGGTTTTTTCATCCTGAGTACACTTTCTATATTTCAGGATACTTTCTTGTCCTGAACATTTTGTCCATTGAAAATTAAAAACCAAATGGCTGTTCTTTTTCTTCTGCTTTGGTTTTACTCCCAAAAAACTCTTCAGCTGTTAAAACAAATTAATTATGAATTGAAACATCAGAATACTTCACTAATCAAAGTTAGAATGACACATTTCTGAAACATTAAAAAGAAAAATGAACCAGTGTATAAAAAGTTTTAAACTTCAATAAATTGGCATGTAGCAAAGATTTTTTAAAAAAAAAAAAATTACTATGCAGCTTATTGTTTACAGTAACAAACACCCTGTCTTACAGCTCTGGCACACAACTCAATTAATTTAACCACAAAACCCCAAGCCTAACCCTAAAACTGCAGCTACTACAATCTGTTACAGAAGAGAATGGCTGGAAGAGTCTTTTCCAACCTCATTTGCAGCTTGTTACAGATGAGATGGCTATAAATTATTTCTAGCATGCTATAGGCATTTATAGACTGGGCAAATCCCTGAGCATCCTGATCCAATTAGACCTGCTTTAAGCAGTGGTTTAAACTAAAGGATCTCCAATGGGCCCTTCCAGCTTAAATTATTCTATGATTCCAAAAAAATAAAAAGAGCATAGGTACACACACAGCTGAGGGATATCAGACATTCAATACCACTAGTAGTAGATGCTGGGAGCTATCAGGATGTGCCAAACTCTTGTCTTGCTGCTTCTTGTGGCATAAAGGTCTCAAGGAAGAATAAAGTGCCAACTGAACTTGTAAGGAAATGTTTTAATTAGATTATCATTACCGAAAAATAAGTATTTTCATGGAAAGATATTTTTTTTAATTGCACTTCTACCAACAAAAAGAGAACTTAAGACAGGAAAACTTTTCTAGCTAGCTTTATTTCAGATGTTAGCTTTTGACAGCACACATGTGGATGTCTGTGCCCCACACGATGTTGCAGAGCATGTTCTCAATGCCTGGCTGCCCCCATTTCCTTTGTCACTGCAGGAGCCTGTCCCCAGGGGGGAAGGAGAGGTTCCCTCTCTGCAGCCGTGCCAGGCACACAGAACAGCTACAAAGTAGGGCTGAAGCCATCTCCTCTGTCACTATTACTGTCAGTTTACTGTCAGTTTAACCACAAGACAGCCCTATCAGCAGGTGTTTTATAAACTGTCCCTTGCCCTGAAACCCCCTCTCAGACTTCTGCATAGGATCCTCAGCTTTATATAATAAGTACTTCACTTTTTTTTTTTTTTTGCCTTTCCCAAACCCTACAGTAACAAGAGTTTCACAGCCAAGGCTTCTCTCCCTGGTTCAGACTGCATCATGGCAACAGCAGAAGCTGGGACTGCATCTATTCCTCCCACCGAATTTCATTGCCTGCTCTTTCCCTCACCAGGCAGGGAGCAGAACAGCACTGTAGCACTCCTGAGGGTTAAACTTGCCTATTTCAGATTAGGTGAAGAACACAAACTAGTGCCAGAAACTGCCTGCCAGCTTCTCTGGAGTCCTTTGACCTCTGTATTTGCACTTACCCACTGTAGTTCATGGCTACACACACAGAAGACATCCATTTGTACCATTGTCCAAGACAGGGTGGTAGCCAAGGCCTCCTTCCCCATCTCTGCCTCCCCTCATGCAGATGGCCAGGTCAAATTGCACCTGCTGCTGAACATCCCTCTCACCCCATCTCGAATTCAGCAATACGCAGGCTGCTTCAAAGCTGCTTGCAAAGCCCGGCCTTTCTCTGCTCCCAAGGATGGACTGTCACACCGCTCGGATTGTCTGCTAGCCCTCATGCAACCACCTGGATGCCAGTCTCCAGCCCTACTTTCACCTGGTGAGAGTATGTGTGACATTGCCCCGTTCTCAGTGCTTCTTTTTAGCACAAATACTCCTCTCCTAGCTATTGCTTTTAGCTGGGTTGAAACTTCAGAGTAACTTCTAACAGTCATCTTCTGAGCCCCCCAAAACTTCCATCTGTTTGCCTCCAGGGTCTATCTGAAATTCCGTTGCAAAGAAATTTGTAACATATCAAAGTCTCAACCACATCTGAAGAGCACACTGCCAGCACCCAGCCCTTCCATGAAGGAGTGAGAAACCCTCTCATCCAGGACAAACTCTCAGAGCAGGGAGAACCCTGCAACCACAACCCTGCAGGGAACACCTGTACTATCTTTCACTCCATTTTCACAACATGATCTTTGATCCACATTACCTGGGGAGTCAGAGGTATGTTTTCTGGATGTACAGGTCTCTCCCTGTCCCCAGCCCCAGTTCAGGTTGATGCTGCATCTCAATTAGCTCTATCACCCTGGCATTTTCAGTCCAGCTCAGCAACGTTCAGCTCTGTTCTTTATCAGCAGGTAACAATGCCTCTCTTCTCACAGTCCTTTTTGTCCCAGACACTCTGCTTGAACAGGATTGTGCTCCTCATCTGCTTCAGGGAGCAATCTCTGGATCCCTGTTTATAGAGTCTTTGGGCAGGAAAATAACATCCTCCCCACCGAAACTGAGCTCTTTCTGACCCACTCTGTCCTTGAAAGGGACTCAAGACCATATGACTGGCTGTGCCTTCTTATTCTTTCCTGACATCTCTCCAATGTGCATGGCTCTAGTATGTATTTCTCTGAGCTAGAGGTGTTCAAGTAATTTTTCTTGCTTTCTTGCATCTAATTCATAAAAGAGCATCTTCTCTCCTAATTTGCTGCTGCTTTTTATTTATTCCTTCATCTCATTTCTTCCTCTGTCTAAAAACCAGGCAACCTCAAAAAAAAAATATCTTTTTTTCTTTTTCTGCTTTGCAGCCCTGAGATGTTTCTTTTTCCTCCAAATGCACTTTGTCATTTCACAACCACCTGGCTATGCCACCCTGCAATGAAAGGGAGAACACTGTCCTTTATTTATGTCCTTCTGGGTCCTCCTGCTTCTCTTTGAGATTTGTCAGCCCACGAATGACACCAGCAGAACTGACTGGGTAAGATGTTTTTGTCTCTAAGACACAGACATTTCTGCCTCCAGTGCTTTTCCATAGAGCTTAAGGATCCTTATTTGCAGAGCTGGATGCTTTAAGTCCTAGTAACATACCAGATTTCCTTACACAGTGTATTTTAAATAACATCATATAAATGACCTTAGAAAA
Organism: Tauraco erythrolophus; assembly: GCF_009769465.1. Lineage (NCBI taxonomy): Eukaryota > Metazoa > Chordata > Aves > Musophagiformes > Musophagidae > Tauraco > Tauraco erythrolophus. The sequence goes on along the minus strand of NC_141476.1, from coordinate 18,539,800 downwards.
AGCACTGGGCTTTTAGCAAAAGTTATGTGCTGAACTAGACTGTGACCTTCTCATCTGGTTTTCAAAGAAGAAACAGCAATCGGACAGGTTTATGGAGTAGATCTTTTGTCTCGGAGATTCAGTTCTGCACTAGGTTTGCGGACAGTTTTCCTCCATCACTATCCAAGAAATATTTGTATGCCAAGGTCACTGTCATGTCAGAAAAGTCTTCTAATCTCTTCCACATCCTGGTACTCCCTCCCTGGTGAATATTTCCTGCCAAACCTCCTGTGGAACCCTCACGGACTGTGCTATCCCTCTATTTCTGCTGAACCAGACAGTATCTCTTCCCATTCTAAGCAATCCTGCGGCACCACAGCTGTAGAACAAACCTATGGATTCCTGCAGCAAGTGTACAGCTTGGGTTTGGTCTAGAATTTTTCATAGTAACAGATACACATCAAATAATGGTTTGTGGTTGTGGGTTGTTTGTTGGTTTTTGTTTTGTTTTTTTAATCACTCCTAATGATATATAACATGACATTAATTGCTCATAGGATTGAATACCCTTACTGATTAAAAGCTTTCATCTTTTTTTTCATGCCTGAAATGTTCTATCTTCATCTTCTAACTACTGATTCTTACTAATCTTTTGTTTGCTGCATAAAAGAGCCTCCTGCTGGCAGGATTCAAAGCTTCATCATTCACCAAATTTCTCTTTTTGCTTAATTTTAAGTTTCTTCTTTTGACACAAACTGACATGCTAAGCAATCACTTTAGTCTTTCAAGACTCCTAGGAAGATAAACCCTCTGCCCAAGAAAGGATGGAATCTCTGCTCTGACGTTCCAAGCCTGGGAAAGTACTGTGGAAGACTAAGATATCTTGAAATATGTACAGCAGCTCTCCTGGGCTCTCAGAATTCTTCAGGAGCTGACTCTTAGGGGTGACTGGAAAGGCAGCCAGAGCTTCCCTAACATGTTAGATTTCCAGGCCACCTAGGCTGAAAGAATGTTGTTGCAGATAAAGAGCCTGAGAAGCACGAACACAACTGAAAATCCCCCAGGACTGGAGAGGAGCAAAAGGACTAAACACTGTACTCACCCACTTGCGGGGCCTCCCTCTCGGCCTTTTCCCAGCAGAAGGTTCTACCTTCATTGTAAAGAAATTGGAAAAAAAAATATTTTCAGCTCTCATATTTGCTGGGTACTGTGACTAATACACTGAATCTGGCCAAGGTGACCTCAGTATAAAGTTATTGAGAAACATGTAGCAGAAAAGGTGAAAGCTGGAAATAGAAGACAGTTGAGACGGAAACACCTGCCATACTACGCTGGTTGTGATTATTTGGCAACGGTGGAGGAGAAACGCTAGAAGGAAGCTGTTGAACAGGCCGTGGCAACACAGGAAGGCTGGGAGGTGAATCAGGACTAAGAGCACAATAGCTGGTTTGTCCCACAGTAGCAATTAAAGCTGAGCTGAATTAGAAGCAACTTTCACTGTCTATCTTTAAGCTAAGAGAAACTTCTCTGCTTGTCCTTCTGGCAATGCTTCAAGAAGGAACAGCCAGCTTCTCTCTCTCTCCTGTAAAAGAATACAGGCCATTTACTTTTACCATTTGTCCAGATATAGTAGTCACTTTCTTGCTTCCTTTTGGTCTTCCTCGTGGTTTCTTCACTGGCAATGGTCCCACAGCCTCCTCCTGGGATAAAAGGATAAAATCATCTAAGCAGGATGATACCTTGAACAACTTAACAGCTTCTCATTCTAATGTGTCTCAGAATGTCTAACACCAATAACAGCCCTCTGACCACTAAATACACTAAATACCTGGTTGTCTCTGCTTTTCCAGCTGTGAAGTGCATTAGAAGATGCCCAGCAATACCCCTACCCCGTTTATCCTTTGGGTTGAGGAAATCAATAAGCTCCCAGGACTCTGACTGTAGTGCCTGGAATGGGGAGAGAAGAGGCCTTGGCGTTCTCTGCTCTAACTACTGGTGCAGAAACAGAGGGTGGTGACACCTGAAAGTCTCCAGAACAGAGATCTGGCTAGCTCCTCTCATGCTGTTTCCTGGCCTGACCACTCACAGCCTGCCACATTAGAGGCACCTCTGAAGCCAGTGGCTGACATGCCCCAGGATGCACATGCTACTGCTTTCCTGAATAGCAATAGTATTTACCACGGAACACCTCAGCTTCCCTTGCTCTCTATTGACGAGCCACTTCCCAAGGCTGCCTGCAAATCCTATCAGGCTAACGCCATAGTATCCTCAGGCAGCCTCTTAGACGACGTGCCCTCACCTGTAGCTGCTTCTTTGGTCTTCCCCTCTTTCTCTTCAGGCCCTCGGTCAGCGTAGATGTGCCAGGGTTCACCAGCCTCTCGTTGCTCATGTTGACACTTTCCACAGTTTCCAGATGATAATCTAACAGGCTATTTTCCCATGGACTGGGAAGGAAAACTTCTATCTTCTTTTTTTTCCCCCAATCTTGTTACAGATTCTCCTCTACCTGTAAGGCTGAAATGGTGAGAGAGAATGAGGCACAACAGCTTGCTGTTGTTTTTATCAGCTAGAAGAGCCTGGGACACACTAGGCATTTAGAAGCATAACCATGTCTTATAAACACTAATGAACCGTTCTCTTACATGGCCCATTCCTCAGCTTTCTGAGGCTTTTGGTCAAAGGAACCAATCACTCCAGGTGCCTGCATCTACCTTCCCCCCTTATTGGCCAGTTTCACTTGAAGTGACAGTGTCTTCAGCTCTCTGAACTCACCTCTTCGTAGGCTTCCTTTGCCTGAGGAGGACAGAGGTGGGAGACAAAGTGGTGGTGGTGAGTTATAAACACCCCGTTCAAGCGTAAAGTTTCAGTTGGAGCTCCTATATCATCAGATACCAAAGCTAAACCTGGAACTCAAATCCAGAGCAAATAAAGCCTTATATCAGGATGCTTGAGAGAGCAAGTATCAGGGCACAAACTCTTTAAGAGGTGAATTTGGCTCTGGAGCTGCCCCTCAAGAGTTTGTTCCTCATCACTGGCCGAATAGGCACTGTTTGGAGAGATGGCCTGACCCCGTTTCAGAGCACTCAGCCTCCAGTCCTGCATGGGGCTCGCTATTTCCTATAGGACAAAAGAAGTTACCCAGACTTGGAGTTTTGCTTGAATCCTGAGCACCAGTTTATCTACTGCAACTTTTGTATCAGCAGGCTTGCCAGTCAGCCTGCTCCCTGTCCCCAAACTCTACTTAGTGCCTGCTGTGGTTGGAATGAGCCCTGATCTGACTTGTTTGCTCTAAGAAATAACCAAGATCATGAGCTGTTGAGGGTACATAGGAAACCAATAACTTTCCTTGCTTCTGCTTGAGGTTTCTCCTCTGGTGGTGCTGCCAGAGAAGGTGGCAGCCCAACTGTAAGCCTTTACACCATCACACCCCAAAGCAGGAAAACAACGGAAGAGACCTTGACCAGAAGCTCAGTCAGCACCTGGAATTCCAGGCACATTAAGAGAGATGGGGAGTCATTGGTCTTGCTTGGGGGTGAGGTAAATCCTATCCAAGGATCTGAGTTCAGCTCCCAGTTTGCTGATCTGCTTGAAAAAGGCACTTGTGGTCTCCACCAGACCTTGGCCCTTCTTTCCTCCTTGCACAGAAGGAGGAAGGGCTCAAGATGTGAGGGGCTGAGGGGACTGCGCCTGACTGGACAGAGGTCAGCAGTGCTGGCTGAATCAACTTTTGTCAGTAATTCTTTCCACCAAATAAACAGCGGAGAACAGTGTCGTTGGGAAAGTGGCATCATTGCTTGCTTAGGAAAGCTGGAGTACGGAGATGGACAATGCATTTCCACCTTCTGTGCAGAGCCACTGCTGCCTTCTCATCTAGAGGCTGCAGGTGTAACCTGCCTTGCCTATAGAAGAGCTTCTATCTCCACCTGAAAAATGTTTTTTGCAGCTCTTTGCTCTACCTGTTTTGTTTCTCCCTTCTCATTGTTAAATGAAAGGTAACGACAACGTGCTTAGGCAGCTCTTCCACCCACTGGCCTCGAGTGCCGCTGGGTCCCCGAGTCCCCCTGGCAGACTCTACCTGAGGCAATAAAGGCTGCATTGCAAGTAAGGGCACCGCTGCACCGTGTAGAAGAGAGTGACTGCTTTCTTCAAAATAATGCTGGAGGGCAGAAACTGGCTTCAGTTCCAGTTCATGCATGAACAACCCTATCTGTCGAACTCCCTGGCTGCCTCGTTGTGCACGCTGTTGGGACCCAGCTCACAGGTGCTGCTGCACACTTGGCTTTTCTATCAAAACCTCTGATCAGAGTGTGATGGCAAGACCACAGCTCAGGTCTCCGAGTTCAGGCTGCATCTGGAGGGCAGACAGTTAGAAAAAAAAGCATTCCTTTGTACTTGCAAGCCACGTACAGTTGCCACCAAGTGTCTGAGAGACAAGCATGAAATACTTTTGCAGTCTCTTTCAGAGAGGAGCTGTGCTTTTAGAAATCGTTACCAGAGCTTTGTAGTTTGATCGGACATTCACGTTACAAAGATGAAAGGGACTTTGATGAAGATGACAATAAATATTCTGCCCTCTGGTCCAGCTACTGTTTCCTGCTCTGCCCACATTTACTGGTCAGAATCAGGGCTCAAATGGCCATACACTGGTCCTAGCATTTAGGGCTGGCTATGGCAGGAAAGAGTCACTGAGGTCCATGGACCCTGGACAGCCCTAGGAGCAGAGAAACCTTAGTGCCTCTTCCCAAAGGCAGGACTGAGCTAGCCCTGACTCATGCTGCACACATCTACTGCTGGTTCAGCCCAGGGGGCTGCAAAGGTAGCTTGAAGTCTCCTGAGCCTGAGTGTCCCCTCAGCCACCTGTGGAACAGGAACGGACAAGTGTGAAAGTGCTGTCCAAGCCAGGTCCCTGGGAAGAGATTAAGGCTGCTTTGGCAACACAGCTTCTACCTATAGGTCACAGTAATACAAAAGCACTGGTTCAGTGCCTCTCGGAATTCAGGTTCTAATGCTAATATGTGGAAAAGAGTTACAGAGGAAATATAAACATGTCCTTGAAAAGCATCATATGAGCATTTTTTCCCCTATTTTTCCATGGTAATGATGACATGTAAGGAAGAGGATGAATGATGAGGTATGGCAGGTATTGTCAAAGATAACAACAGATGTAGGTGTATCTGTTTAAGGCTGTGCTGATAGGAGGGCAGAGTTAAGTATTTATATTTTATTTTTCAGTCATCTCAGATTGCACTATCTGCTTGGTCACCTCAGCTGGACACACAGAATCAAAAAATATCACTGGCAGATGCAGCAAGAAAACTTCCAGCCTTCACTCCGTATTCTAAGAAAATGTATGCAGTCATGACAGACACTGAAGCCATTGCTCTTACTGACCTTATTTACCTCTCTCATGAGTTCACTGTAACTGAGACATGCATTAAATCCAAATTTTGCATGTCATTATTCAAGTGGGAGCAACCACAGTGTACAGAATTCATTTTTCCCCAGATGGAAAGAAAGTCAGTTCTTGCACAATGATTGTTTTCTAAATCTTGCTAGACTGATACACTCTACAATGTTTTTCACATATCTGGCAAGCCTTCTACAGACATGAGTGCAGACAAACACATAGAGACTGCCAGGAGATAGCAGTGTCTTTCTACGTCTCTCTTCCACCTTCCCATCACCCACCAAAGGCACATGCTTCTTGAAGCCTGGAGTGAAAAGGAAAAAAAACCACAAGCAAAGCTATACAAGCATCAGTCCTTAGGGCTTTCATAAGCTTTACATGATTCAATTAAGATGCATACTAAGCACAAGCACCCACTGCAATTCTACTTCAAATTTCTCAACAATAGCTTTCCATTTACATATATACACACACACGCACACACACACAAAACCCCAAACCAATATTGACTCCCATTGTATACTAAAAAACCAAGTATGCTTCCCAGGGTTACTGCACTCCCTACCGGGAGTGGAGCCAGCAGGAGTAAATTCCACTCCTGCACACTATCCACAAGGGCACAAGATCCAAAACACCTATCCAAACGTTTGTTGGCCTTAGATGACCTTTATGTCAGCCCTATACAGAGCTTTGCAAATGGTGCAGATCTGTGAATACACATTTCTGGCAGTATTCAGACCTTCACATTGCAGAGACATCACCTAAAAGAAAGTACCTCATGTCCCAGAAGCATTCCCAGGCACCTGGCAGAGGGCAAGAGATTCTCAGTCTAACACTTTGTACCTAATTTAGGTACTAATATGTGCAAAACCAGTTTTTCTACCATACCACATTCTCAGGAGAGAAAAAGCTCCTTCTGGAGGCAATATAGTTGTTATTTAACACGGGGTATTGAATCATTTCTTGAGGGACTTTTCCCTTTCCATAGACTAAGAGAAAGCCTTGAGGATGAGCCTGCTGACTCGGGCAGGTATTAAATGACAGGACCCCTTCCCATTTGCCTCCTCAGGGAGGTTAAATTTTAGGTTATGTCCTTCGGAGAAATACAACATGACACAGGGATGCTTGAGACTTTGTACTAAAACCCCCAAACTGTGCGCATGATTCACGGCAAACGCTGCCAGAAAATGATTGTCTAGCTGCAGTGCCCACATACAAAATAAAAAGCTCACAAAGCCTTTTTCAAAGCATAATAGGAGTGTGATTATAACAGACCCTTCATTATAGCCTTAACTCTGCCGCTGTCTCTATAATAATAGGAAGAAATAGCCACAAAGCACAACTCCCACTTAGCGGCACTGCGCCATTGTTCTGCTGTCACGTGTGACAAAGTAAACGCAGGGTAACTTCGCCGACGTGAACGTGGTCACTCTTCGATCCCTCTGGTAAAAGAGGGACAGAAGAATTTGGCCCAAGCCCTGCATCAAGCAGAGGAGGATGAAAGACTTTGATAGTTAAAGACATCTAAAGAAGGGGACTACGGCCAGGCAGAGCGAAACCTTTCATTCCAATAACCGTAGCAGTAACGATCTGCACTCGCATTATGAGAAATTACTTTCACCTTCCGAGAAATCAAATGCTCATGTCTTTTCAGATCTCGCAGCAGATCAAGAAATACCACAGCTTGTTGCAGCTCCCCATGGACTGTTCTACCAGAAAAGCAGGATATCCAAGCGCTGAAATATCTCCCTTGGGAAAGAGCAGTGGTAGTAACACTCTGGCAAATGAACCTTTTCTGCCAGATTTTGCTGTGAAATGAGGAACTTCTGGGCTACTAAATCAAGCCCAGAAGTTGGGCTACTAAATGAGGTAACTGCCACAGTCTCATAAATCAAATCTCAAAAACATAAATAACCTCTCAAGGTGATTTCCCTAACTACTTTGAGCTGCTAAGTCTAAGCCTTCTTTGGTCTCATTCTTAAAAGCCTCCTAGTTCCTTGCCTGTTGGGTTTTTAATGGGCGATTTATTGTCATATGTTCTTGCACCAGAGTCCTTCAGCAGCAATATTTCTCTCTCCTCCATTTTTAAACCCACTCTAGCAGATATACACATTAATCTGAGATCTTCCCCATCTTGCTCAGCTGAACAAGCCAGTATGTTCCAGTTTCCTGGGATGTGGTCGTATCTCCTGATAATTTTGGTTGTCATTTACACCCTTTCCAATCTGAGCTCAACAGTTCTGAATATGATAAGGATTCTTACACTCAAAACTATTTTCAGTGAGGATAGCTTCACTAACTTCTGAGAAGCATGGGCTAAGCAACAGTTTAGTGGGAAAAATTCAGTTCCTGTGTAACATTAATAGGATACACTTCCAAAGCTACTCAATCGGCAAGCTATTCCACCACCTCCAGCATATCCTGACTGATAAAATATCCACTTCGAAGACAGAAATTATTTAAGCTTACAGAGGACAGAAAAATACAGGAACCGCATGGGCTTCCATGCTTCGCACCAGTGCTGGGGACCAGGTCAAGGCCCGAACGGGAACTTCTGTAGCTCTATCTAGAGTTACGTTTCTGACTGTTATAGACCCCTCTGTGTAACCCTAACAAAAGGGCCTTCGTGTGTTTCAGTTCCCCATCCACAAAACGGTACGTAGTTCTCTGACTGCTGAGCTATGCTGGTGATGGGGCTGAAGGGAAAGAACCCAAGTGAGGTAGGAAGAGACCATCCTGTCTGTGCCTGTTCTGAGACAGCCAGCAAGGCAGGCAGGTGCTACCAGCTAGGATAGGAGCTTATGGACTAAACACTAAAGATACTAGGAAACAGGCTGTGCCAGAAGACTTTGTTACATCAGACACATACACAGCTACATGGGAAAAGGGTTGTAGATCATTGAGTTTCAAGCAATGATGTGGACATGAACAATCTATTTTCTGTTTCCCAGATCCCAAGCACCCAGCTTCAGCAGCACCTGCCAACCTATTTCTCTCTCTGTCCAGATACCTGAACCAGCTACTACGCTGAGAGGCACCTTGCTCATCCTAATCCATACCACAATCAACCATAGAAATACCATCATGGCTCTGCTGTAGCTAGCCTAAAATATTCCCATTCCTTCCTCAGAATAGTGAGGCTTTGCACTTGCCCGTGGAATGAGTCAGGTCATGTACGGAGTCCTAGATGTGCTGAGGTCCTGTTCATTTCTGTATGTGCAGGACTTTCTCTGAAGGTTGCCACATAGCTCCACAGTGAAGGGCTCACCCTCAAACCTACTTCGGTGCCATCAGCTTCCAAGCCCTGCCAAGGTCTCAGGCTCCTTATGGTCAGAGAAGACAAAGCAAGAAGGCAATTAACCATCCCAGGAAAGATATGGAGAAGTTCTGCAGGATACAAAGACCAGAGAGGGAGAGAGATCTGGAATCTGTTCCTGACTCTGATCTTGAGCAAGTCATGCAATCTTTTTGTGCTTCACATTTTCTGTCTATAAGATTATGGAGCAACACCAGTAGTATTAACGCTTGCCCTCAACTAGGGGTGGAGGGACTGAGGATTAAGTCATTCCTATTGTAGAGTAACACTAAGAACCCCCAGCAGAAGAGAACAGAGCAAGGCATTATTAGCAGCAGCCTCCCCCATGTTGTCGTGTTTGGAAGCACAAAAAAAAGAGGCTGTCGCAACTGAAGAAATATAGCCCAGGATTAGCCACATCCTGCCGAGCAGCAAAACACACACCCTCATCCTCTTTCCCCAGGAAGCTGAAGGTTTGTAAGACCAATTTGGCCCAAAGCTGTAAACTGGAGTTCCCTGCCCTGGGAAGTTGGCACAGAGCAGCATTTGAGTGTGAGTTAGGGTTCCCCAGAGCTGCAGCACGTTGCTGAACTGCACAGCACTTCTCACCCCCTCCCAAACCCAAGCAGGTAAGGGATACAGGGCCCAGCTCACTGTATCTATCCAAGGAAACTCCCGTACCAAGCTCAGGAACCCAAGTCTTGAGGCCACTGCCTGAGATCAGGGACACTTAATGCCTTTGTGCACATTGTAGACTCTCTAGTATTAGACATCAAAAGCCTGTTAAGATTCTCTCCCTTAGAGAATTTGCCCAAAGACCCAAACGTTTGCTAAAGGACTCTTTCTTCTCTTCAAGTCTCTATCCAGACACTTTCATGAAAGAGCAAGCTCCCCAAGCACTGCTGAGTTAAATCAGTGGAGAAAAAACAACAGTATTTACAAGGAAATAAAAGGATAAGGAGAAATCTGTGGTTACTAAAACAAAAATCAAAAATCACAGTCACCTCTTACTTCAGATAGCATCAAGCCTTGCTCCCCTGCGGAGTTACTATATTGTTCTGCCCAACTACTGACATCTGCGAAACACTGTCCATTTGTGCAAAACCAGGAAATGGCCCTCTGCATTTCCTGGGGGCGGACAGGCGTTTTGGCACCTGGCACCGGGACTTACCAGGCAGCAAGTTTCGCGCCTTAACTTACTTCCAAACAGTCTCTCTCAGTCACCAAGCTGCAATTTATTAATCCCTGTGCCTTAATAAACCCCAGCGTCCTGCAGATGCGCTGTGCGTACGCATTTCAAATACAGGCTTGCTAATGCGGTAAGAAAGGAACGAGATTACCTGTTGAGAAGTTGGGCAGCGCCACTTGACCTGGTCCGAGCAGACCTAGCAATGAAGGCAGGAGAGAAAGAGAGAGGTATCCAGCAGCTGACACCCCTTCTTGCACTGGAGAGCAGCAGCTAAGCGAAGTCTCTGCACACATTCATTTCAGGAGCCTTACAACGAGCCGAACGCTATTTATTGCGCTCCCAGTTAGCGATATGGAAAGCAGCGTGAGCACTGCTAGTGATCTCCTTCTGATGGCAGTCCTGAGTAGTGACAGCAAGTGAAAGCAAGTTCACTTCAGCCTGCCTGGAATCTCGCACTAAACCGGCAACAACAAAAACCAAGAAAAATCCCCAACCAGACCATTTACACCAGGCAGCTTGTACCACTGCCCCGCTTACTAAAAAGAAGGCCAGTTCCCAAATGTGAAATGAGTGATCTGAATCAAGGGGGCCAGTCATTTCACAGACTTCCCTCTTTACAAATGCTAGAAAGAATCATGCTGACCCTGTTTTACAAAGAAAAAAAACAACAAAACAAAAAAATAAATACCAAAACAACCCAGGAAGGCTTGTGATGACAAAGTGGTTATTAATGTGAGTGCAAAACCCGCTCGGGGCATTTACTATAAGCCACAAATGAAAACGAGAAGCTGACTTCAGTTAAGCATAAACGTATTTAGAGAGGAGATGTTGCATGTCTCTAAGTTAGGTATTCTATATTAATTATGTGAACAACCATTAGGGCTGGCAAAAGTCCCCAGAAGTATTTTGCAAAGGAGAACACGGACTTTTTGTATGACTGACTTGGCATATTTAAGACATGAATACTGGGGTTTTGGCACATCACCAGTAGCAAAATCAGAGAATTAAAATATCTCAATCTGTACCTGTATAAAACCCATTGCAGTACGTTGGAGATTAAGTCCAAGACTCTTCTTTATGTCAAGTTGTAAATTGCTTACAGTGACAGTACAATTGAACATACTGAAGACTGATTCTGCGCCCCCCCCCCCCCCCCCAGAGCCACCCATATAAAAGAATCGCAATGACTCGAGTTCCTCAGTAATTTCTGAAAATGTCAGTAAGGCACCTGAATCACTTACTGCAGTCTGGAAAATATCAGTCTCAACCTTAATAACATGGGAATTATGTTCTCCTGGTTAAAGATGTGCATGGGGGCTCTGGAAACATGTCCAGTTCTTGGGGCTGCCATGTGCTTCCTCTGTGACCTCAGGAAAGCCATCTTTTCTTTGTACTCAGTTTCCTGTATGTAAAGTGGGATAACACACAAAACAGGTAGCATCCTGCTTTTTAGACAATATTTTCTTTAGGAAACGATATACTTCCCACCATGTAATTACACAGGTCTTAGGCCAAGTGGATCAAGACTTTATTTGGAGCTCCTAACCACTAATAAAACAAAATCAACATGAAGTGTTAAGAAAAGCCTTTGATCACCCCTATGACAATGTCTAATCATAAAATAATGTATGAATTCAAGTACCTGAAAATCATTATCTATTAATCTAAATGTTTAACCATATCTAGCTAATCAAAAATCCTCCTGCGTACACACTTCTGTATTGTATAGAAACATAAAAACTTTTTTCATTTTTTATGAAAAACATTTTAATATTATTTTTTAAAATATGACTAAAGACAAAGGTGTATTCCTGCTGTACAAACACAGCATAATCATAATGACTAGGTCAGAACCTGAATTGTTATGCTTTGGATGAAATGAAGAAATCTGCATTTCCTACAAATACTTCCTGGCAAGGAAGCATTCAGCTTGAGTCTACAGCACTCAACCAGAGACGGTTTACTGTCCACGAGTGCTAAAGAACATTGTTAACATTGTAGAAATTAAACTCTAGTTAGGAAATGTCAGATATCAAACTGGCACAGGGGATCCTATTTAATCCCTATTGGGCATATATTGGAGGATAGCATCTTTAGTTTTATATCCACATTTCGTAATTTCTTTAGCTTTTAAGGCCAAGAGAAATGATTCTATCATTCTGTATATAAATGACTGTCATTTCATCGTTATGCTTGGACCGAGCACAAAACTTTTACACTTGACCGAAGCACCGGTCTCAGAAAACCACGCGTTAATTTATACAGACATCATGGGATGGCGCGTGTATCACCACCTGTGGACATGTGTTTCAGTGGTTAATCCCCTTTAAAAAAGGTGCCTAATTTACAATTTGATCGCGTGCTTTCAGATTGCAGGTGCTGGTTCTTATCGCACTTTTCTCAGATAAGCACTCAGCCTACCTATTCCCTACCTCCCCTGCTCAGCAACGCTTCTACACTGTTATCAAGTCCACTCACACTATTCTTCTAAAAAATTAAACAGACTGAGCTCCTTCAGTCTCACACTGTAAAGCTTTAAAAAAAAATAATCATTTTTGCGCCCCTCTCCTCATCTTCAAATATTAATACCTTTTAAGAAGAAGGGCACCAAAGCAGCATGCCTTACTTCAGTAGCTGCCTTGACCCCCATTAAACCGGAGGTAAAATTAATTCCTCTTTTCCACTCCTGTGGTTTAACGGCCAAGGATCATAGGAGCCCTTTAAGAACACAAAATGATTTTTTGTACAGCATTCCCATTCATTTCACAAGCTGTCCCTTCCATCCAGTAAATATTGCTGCTTCTTTTTACCCCTTCAGCCAGTTGTTTACTGCTCTGTGCAACCCTTTTTCAGAAGGTAAAATTATCTGTTTTCCCCTGGACTTTACAACGACGATCCTCACGACACCATTTAACTGCTTTACAAACGTGAATTAACCAAAGTGTCCATTGCCTCTATATGGTATGACTGTAGCTGTGTATTTTGCAAGGCAGAGGAATTAAGATCTTTAGATATCAATATCTAGGTGAGAAGTTGCCAGCGAAACAGCTTTACCACATGCTGATTCCATCCAGCTAGGTATGTAAGGATACCATTAAAGCTTCCCTTGGGCAAACTGGTAAATCTGTTCCCTGTTCCCCCTACTGCTGCATTTAAATCCCAGGATTTCTTCCCCTGGGCAGCCTCAATGTCAAGAGGTGAGCTCTAAAAGACAGAGGTTTGATCTGCCTATTTTCAGAGTACCAACCAGCAGATCTGTGCTAGAGAGTGACCAGCATCCTGGTTGTCAGGTGCAGAACAGGACTGCCTCGACATCTGTCCAGCTTCTGTTCCCAGAGCACCTCAGGGAAGCTGCTCTGGAGAAGAGTAGTTTCTGGCCAAGGGCTGAAGCCTGTTCATGATTGCACCTTCTGATGAAATTTCTTTCACAGGTCCCAGGAAGAAGGAACAAGCATGAGCTGGACCAATAAGCAGAACAGCAGCAGCCAAATCTAGAGGCTAGAGATCCTTCAAATTCCCTCTCCTTAGACATTAAAAAAAAAATAATAATAAAAAAAAAAATATCGAAAAATCAAATTAGCAAGGTTTCCACTCGAGTGACTTACTTAGATATTTAAGTCCTGAGAGGGTTTTGTGTATTTGCCCTATACAAGGGCTAGCTTGTGCCTGCAAGGTAGCTACTAGTTTCCTTTAGGAAACATTCAGATTTTACCACAATGCAGTGCAAGTCTCTGCCTGCATTCCTGCTCCTTATCTTCACTCTTCCAGAAACTAGACTGGTCACTGTGGTATAGCGTGATATACGTAGGCTAACACCAACTGTAGATTCATTTGTGTATAATCCCTTTCTGTTAGACAGGTGTATATAAAGAGCTTCATTCACTGCTATCCTCATCTCATCAGAGCCTCTCGTGTACAAACCTGTATCTCCTAAGCGTAACGAAAGCTAGTTTCATAGGAATTGTTCTATACATGCTTATTATTTAGGCTGTATTAATGAATATTTTAACTGGAGATTAAGCTGAGGTGTGATTTCCACAAGATAAGAAATAGCTTTGCCATGCTCTATTTTGTCATTGTAATGGAAGCGTGCCTCACAATACTGTATTTCCCAGTTCTTTCATATTATGCTCAACAGCAATTTGAACTCTCTGGATGATGCAGGGTTACAAAGCCTCACTTTGAGAAAGTTGTGGACTTGCTGGAAGGCCTCCAAAAATCAAAGGCTTAGAAAACATGACCCGCGAGGAAAGACTGAGGAACTGGGTTGTTAAACCTAGAGAGAGGAGAGCAGAAAGTACGTGACAATGGCTTTCAAACACACGGAATAGTGTGGCATCCAGGAACGTAATAATATGTGGATAGGATAAAAAGTCAGTTTAAATGCAGAAGGGAAAGTTAGGTTGAACATTAAGGAAAATCTAATGACTAATGGTCAGGAGCAAAGCACTGGAATAAGCTACGAGTTTGTGGAGCCTCTGCCCATGGAGAAGCTAAAAATGGGTCACAGACACGTACTAGGATTGGCACGGATGGTAACAAGGCTCTCCCTAGAAATGAAGTGTGTTTGGCAACTTCTCGGGCTGCTTCCCAGCTTTTTTTCTATGACTCGAAGTTTCTAACTAGGCTGCAGTTAAGTACGTTCATGCAGAACTGTATCAAAAGGCCAGATTAGCTGATTCATAGGCACTAGAATTAATTTCTACTTGTTCTCCACGGCTGCAAAAATCTCTGAACTGACTGGGAATTACTTTAGAGTCCAGTTGGTCCTACAGCTACAAAACTTGTGATTCACATGGGGGAAGCTAAAGTACATTTCCCTATTTCAGGTCTAAAATGCTGTCAATTAATTATCAGAGGTGGCAGAATTTGGCTCTTGCAATAGGAAGGATGAATCGTGGTAAAACAACGTCATACGCACTATCAGCTGGTAAGGTGGCTGACCCTTTCCTACCTTCATAGCAGGAGACAGTTACTGTTCCTGACAACGTGCAGACAAGGAAGGTGGGACAACTGAGAATGAGAAGTGAAGAGGGAACAGCTTTGCTGCAGGCAAGAAAGGTGCAGAGAAAGAATGAGAAAGAGCTCACACCTTGCTGGATAAAGCCTGGTGGAGACACTGTGAACGATGGCCTGGAGATGGCCTTGAAGGACCTTTGTAACACAAAATGAACCTTCCACCAGCAGTGTGTACAAATGAAGCAGAGTATGAATGAGGACTAGATACCAATGGGAAAGTAAAGGCTGGATAATGCTCCTTTGTGACCAGAGGCAAGCAAGAGCATCAGCAGAGGGACCCATGGCAAGCAGTCCACATCAGAGGACTACCCCCTAAGAGGCAGAGCAGGAAGCAGCCTATGGCTGGGGAGCACAGATTGGCAGGTGTAGTAAGCAGCACCCCAAATACTGGGGGGTAGGCGTACATGTGGAGGAAGACATATGTTTCTGTGGGAGACAGCTCAGGCCCACGATTATCCCTTAGGGTTGTCATCCAAAGGAGTAGCACAGCAGCACCACGTTGAGGTGGAGGAAACACAGTAGCTCTTTATGAACTGATACTTAACAGCTACCCACAGGTGCTTTGGTGGCAAGAGGATTTTATAGCCTCCCAGTTGGAAGGTCTGAATTTCTGCATCTCTTGAGATGCAGTGTAAGACAGACAAATCTGTCTCTCCTGCGTGTCTGAATAGGGCCATTCAGAAGATTGCGACATACATCTCAGGAGGGCTCCTGTAGTGATTTCGTCCTTCTTCCAACGTTCCTGTAGAAAGTTATTAGGTAGACCAAAGGCTGGTGCGTCCCAGCAAGAGACTCAGAGATGTGTCCCAGACACTATGTCAAGTAGATTCATGCTAAAGCAGGAACAATAGCAGCACACACCATGCCCCCTTCCCTGATTTTGCAATGTGTATCCAGTGTACAGCTTTAAGATACCACTACTTGAATCCTTCTAGGTCTTCAAAGAGTGAAAGGGAGAAGCTCACGTACTACCAAATTTCTTATGATCAGGCTGAAGAGCTCCTGAAGTCAAGCTATTTTGGAAAGATGTCTGCAAAGAACCAATGAGCATGGATTAGCTGCAGAGTGGGTGCCAGGCTCACAGCACAGGTACAGCCTACAGGCTATGCCCCTGGCAAGGTGGCTGGTGCTCACTGTTGTTCTCTTTTCCATTCAATCTTAGAACAAACAACCGAGCTTCAGAAGGAAGCGCTCCCTTCCCCAGAGCAGAACCAAAGCAAATTAGCCACAGACTTAATATTTAAGGACCTAGAGCTAAGAGGCATTGAAAAGCAAGCATTAAAGTGTGAGACCTACTTAGTAAAGCCAAATTACCAGGTTATGAGGGTGCCAAGACAGGGGACTAAGAGGACTTTACTTTCAGTACTAGCACTATTGGCATGCAGAATGCATGCTGTAAGACAGCAATGATCACAGTACAGCCCCCGGCATCACTGGCACGGGTACGAGAAAGCACAGCCCTAAGTCCCTAAACAGACAGAGAAAGAAACTTGTGTTGTCCATGCTTGAGAATTCGTAACAGATTGTCTGCAGAAAACTGCAGGGCACAGCATATTATCTATATGTGTCTATTCTTACCTCCTTATTTCACTACCCCCCAAGGAAAGACACAACACACAACTGGAAGAGAACACATTTTGCCTCACCTTTGTCAAAAGGCTATTGGGAGAGAGAAGGGAAGCAAAAAAATATATAAGCAAAATACAAGTGCCTGAAGTGTTGCTCCTGCTCCTTTACCAGGCACAACCCAAATTATGGGGAGAAATCAGGAATGCCTCCATTAACTTCAAAGAGACGCTCTTTCAAACCTTCCATGAAAAGAATGACATTTTCTACGTCACCACACAGTGGCACTCTCCCCACGCATTTCCCAGAGGTAAAGCCAGAGGGGGTTTTTTCCGCCCATTACCAAGATACCTATGAGCACAAATGCCACTGAGCAAACAGGGTTTTCAGAAACCACCAGTAACTGAAACACATGCAACTTGGAACCAGCAGAGATGGTCAAACATCTGCTTTGACAGCACAAACATCACCTGATTGCAAGTTGTTAGAAACCAAACACCAGGAGAATCTGGTTTAAAAACTGCTGGTAAATCTATTCTTAGGATTTTTTGTTTCCTCCTCCTCTCTTCTCTGCACGCTTCACTTGCACTTCCTTCCCTTGCATTTCAGCATTCTGGTTTCACCATTTTGAGATCTCTGGTACTTCATGCCACTTCCGTCTTCCTAATTCTGGCAGCACAACTCTAAACTCTGGCAAATCACTTATTCTCCATGGCTTCCCCAGAGGAAAAGCCCCAAGGACTCTCAAGCAAACACACATCCACCAAAACACCTCTCTGCTAGACACTTCACATGGGGATTTATTCAAGGTGAGAACAACGGTGCGTTGCTAGGACCATGGCAGGAAAACAGGACTAGGTACGAGGAAGTGATGGAAAAGTAAGGATGAGTTGGGAAAGAGCCATTCACGCAGGCTTTCCTGATAAGTGTTGATTTTTCTCAAGTGCTAAATGTCCAGGGACAAACACAAGCCATAATCTTTATGACCTAAATATTGCACACACCTTGCACAGAGACAAGGTATCAGAGCCATGCTCTTCCATCTTTTCTGCACTTCCCAGTCATGTCTCTTCCAAGCTGAAGAAAACTTCTCACTCAATCCTATACAGAAGCTATTCTTGGAATTTTCCCATGTCTAGAATACTCCTTGAAGATGAAGAAAACAGAACCACATGTTGTGTTCAGGGTGAGAGCACATCAGGCTTTTTTCTAATTAAGACGACCAAACAAACAAAAAAACCAAAACAACACTAAAACCAAAACCACACGCTACCCAGAACAGTACAATAGTGTTTTCTAGTTTGTTCTCTGTTCCTTTCTCAACTTCTAGCATTTGATTTGTCTTTCTGCTAAGCTGGACCCGATGCTTTCATGGAGCTGTCTAACACAACCCCAAGCAAGATCTTGCTTGAGAATGGTACAGTCAGCTCAAAGTCCATGCACTGCAAGGACTGTTTTTCTCTTCATGCCTCGCTTCACATTTATTCACATGAAATTTCAACGACCGTTTTACTGTCCAGCCATTTAGTCTCATAGGGTTTTTCAACAATACTCCACTATAGACCATCGTCTTTGCTGTCTTGAATAACTTATCAAAGCTTGAAGTCTCACTGTTCTCCCTCTGTTCCACATTACAGATCCCAGCACTGACCTGTGAAACTCCTCTGGCAACATCCTTCCATTGGGATAACTTTTCTCTCATTTTCTCCTACCCTGTTTCCTATCCCTTTGCCAATTACTTGCACATCTCAGGACCTTCTTTTCTAGTCAGTGTCTGCTCAGGTTCCCCAAAAAGTATTTTGTAAAAGAGCTTTGCCAAAAGTCTTATAGAAATCCAATATCAGCTGTTTCACCCTTGTCTACATACTTTTCAAAGAACTCCAAGAAGTTTGCAAGACAAACCTCTTGCCTTTACTGAAATCACGCTGACTTTTCCAAAACTGGTTGTGTTTAATCTCATTGTGAAATATATTTTTTCTATTACAGCTTTTACTAGTTTATGTACTACAGATGCCAGATTTACAAGCCTTTAGTTTCCTGGATCCTCCCAAAACCTTTTTTTCAAGATCGATGTTACATTTACCCACCCTCCATGCTTCAGGTGCCAAGAAATTTTTAAGAGAAATGTTACACACTGCCTGTGGCAATACAGCTATTTCATCCTTGAGCTCCTCAGACCTCAGGTGAAACCTTCTAGTCCTGGCAATTTGTTAACATTCAAAGCTGCTCAAATGTTGGATTCTGGATCCAAATCACAAATCTGTTTTGCCAACGTTTTATGTTCTGTGACAAGAGTGGGAGAACAAGACGGTGCTTCAACACCCTCACCAAGGAGCCAGGTGAAAAAGCTGAGAATGAAAGGAAGGCTAGTGAGAGCTGGGTATAAAGCCCCATACACATCCTCCTACCCAACGTAGACGTATGGTCCTCATTACAAAAGTATCAATGATCATTGGACTCAAGAAGTAACAGTGAAACTAAATTACATTTCCCCAGTACCAGTCCATACCAAGGCTTCATGGTCCTAACATCTCAGAGCAGAAGCAGTCACAAAAGGGGTATGTTTTCAAGTAGTTTAATTGTCCATCCATTTGACCAAATGAAGCATTTCACTAAGTGGGTGGTTATCTTGGAACAGGTACATGTTACTCAGGTTAACCCTTCTAGCCTGATCAAAATCATGTCAGACAGCAGAGCTCTGGTGCGGTCTTTGCCAACCACCACACTGAGGTGCTAAGACAAATGGACCA
Source organism: Tauraco erythrolophus (assembly GCF_009769465.1). NCBI lineage: Eukaryota > Metazoa > Chordata > Aves > Musophagiformes > Musophagidae > Tauraco > Tauraco erythrolophus. The sequence continues at coordinate 18,520,595 of NC_141476.1, read as the reverse complement.
AGGGAGCATATTTAAAAAAAGAAAAGGAAGACGACAGAGGTGGTGGTTATGAAGCCTTCACGTTATGAAGGGCTGAAAGAGGAGGTGTCACTTCACTGCAGAAATACGGAGGGAAGACGACTCCTACTTGCATACCAAGACAGTTGGGGCAGAAATTGTGATGACAGACAGAGCTTTACTTGCCTTCCTTATCCCTCCATCACCCCAGATACAGCCACTATCAGCACAGCTAGCACCACAGTCAAATGGTACAAGATAGCTAGTTGCCTTTAGGCAGACATTTCATAAATGAACTGTGAAAGAAGGTTAAAAAAATAAGTAGTCTCACTGTACACACTCCACTCCTGGTGGGATTTCCTGCTGGTATAACGGCTGGCACCCCTAGCACACACCAATTGTGGGGCATCTGCAAAGGGATGCACAATAAGCATTAAACTCACACCTCTAAATAGATGTTGCTTTTTGGTTGTACTCATGAGTGTTGCAGATTTGGGTGCCAAAAGATGCTGCAATTAGAATATTTACAGCTTGACTGAAAACCCAGTAAAATCTCTAGACTGCGTGAGGATTTTTTTCATCTCAGATTGTATGCTAGAAAACTTCAGCAACACACCTGGGGGCTTGAAAAGGAACAGACTGGAGCAGCTGCAATGTCAGATCAGACAGTCCAGAGACCTGGGAGCAATGGTTTACTCTACCACCTGTCCACGTTATTCACGCAGGCTGCTGGCTCTGCCCCGTTGCAGGTCTCCAACGTTTGGTGCAGTGCCACTTCTGAGAGAAGGGGATCTCTCATGCTGCAGGAGGTCTCTGCATCCAGCTAGTCTACTTCCACCCCCCTGTCATCTTTCTCCATCTCCCATCCCTATCCTCATTCCTGGTATATTTCAGGAATTCTCTACAAACGTTCCGCTCCCTTTTTGACACCAGGGACTCTGGAAATTCTTCATTCTTCCAGAGGAGTCTATTTGTCTCTTCTCTGACACATGCACTTCACATGTATCCTCTTATTCCTTTGTCTAACCACACTTTGCTCTGTGTTTCTTTACCAGGGCTTTCATTTTCTCTCTTACCAAGGACTTTGCATGCCCTGCATTTCATTATTGTTCATCTCACTGCCAGGATCACAACCGCTTCCTATGCTGAGCAGGCTAGACCTCTTCTGATCTTAAAAATCAGTGGCTTTCTATCCAGAAACCAGTCCTGAATATTACAGCTGATGAGATGCAGCATCCACTGGTAGCTTGTCAGACAGATAACGCAGAGACAGGTGTCTTCTTACTCTTTCACCTTGCTTCTTTAATGGTCAGATCAAAACCACTTACAACGTACAGAAACAAAAATAAAGTATCTGGGCTCCCCGAGACATTCTCATTAACCTGGTGCTAGGTTTGTCAGGTATTTCAATGGCTTAGGGTTTGAGATACAGGCCTTGAATTTTGATAGCAGTGGTGCCATTTCAATCAAGGTAGAATTCAGATTCCACAGATATAAAAAATGTTCATTATGTAGAAAAGGGAAGGGAACTGAAAAAAAAACAATTCTGCAGAATAATCAATCTATTTTGAAATGTATCTCTTCTTTTGAAACACCGTCTCAGCCAAAGCAGGAAATGGAGTCTTCTGCCTGCTATCCAGCTTTGGACCCTGCTTTGGTCCTTGAAGCACAAGGACACAAGCTTGACATGCCCATGGATTGATTGCAATACAGAGTTGAAATTAAGTAGTCCTGGTTTTGGAAAGTTTCGTGGTAGCAACAAGACTGAATAAAAGAAACTAGGTTGGCAGACTTTGCTGGCTGTTTTGCAGACTGCTTGAAAGTTGAGGAAAGCAGGCAAAACGTGCCCCTCAAAGCAATCTGTTTTGCTTATAATTACCTCCTGTTCCCAGAGAGTTTCCTCTGGGTTTATTAGAAAGCTAGTAGCATCTGGCTTTTTGGAATCAAGTTCATCCCGTACTACTGCAGAATTTACTTGACTAATCACTGCAGCTTTGGAAGCCTGATGCCCAGTATTCTGCAGGTCACCAGGAGACAGGAATGGCTTGCTTAAAGTAAGGCAGCCAGAAGGGTCACCAAAACAGGAAGAGGCAGAGCAGATCTGACAGGCAGCAGGCACATGTGTGAAAGCCCATCTAAAAATTCAAACTCTCTTCTAAAGGAAATCAGATGGAAATCAGGCGGAAATCAGGCTTGGGATTCATTTGCAGGGGAACAATTGGCTTTTCTTATCTTGCCCACCATTCCTATAGCACACCTGTGACGTGATATCCTCCTCCTCATCTGTCTCTCATTCCAGATCCAAGACCTCCTCCCTCCCACACAATGCTACCCCATCCCACCTTCTCTCAGTGCTCCTACCTGTGCCCATCAAAGAGCCACGGCACAGGCACTTGCTGTGACTCCTCATTACAGCTCAGAATTTTCCATTGCCCTCTGCAGCCCTCATGGTTATTATACTCTCATCGCCTGGGCAAGTGAACTCAATCTTCGCTTTTCTGATTTTCTATTGTCTGTTTATTAGATGGACCCTTTGTGAACTCAGCAGTTCACACTCTCCTGTGGTGCCAAGTGTAAAATTAATATTGACTAAAAAATCTGGGCACTTCTTTCTGGCCAGAGAGGAGACATTTCAAATTAATGGGAATGTTACAGTGTTTCACACCCACTGTCATCTTTCTGAAACCTCCAACTCTTGCAGCTCATTTCTAATTGCAGGCATTAACTCTTAATGGGCCTTGTCTGTTCCAGGTGGGTGGGTGCCTCCCTCGGCCAGCCCAGTGCCCACATGTCCTGGGCTGGTTGAGCACGTCCAAGACGTACTGGGTTTCATCACAGGCAGCCAGCAGAGGTGGTGGCATATCATATGGCTGCCCGGTTCTTCTAACTCTTTCAACACAGCTGTCAGGCAGACAAAGCCATAGGATCTTCCTCTTTAAAGATGTCCTGACAACCTAAGGCAGGTGAAGGGTGTTTGGCTGAGAGCTGCTGGCACCAGAAGACACATAGCCCAAGCATGACTTTCTATCATGCTGCCAGTGAGCTCCCAGGTTGAGCTGGCAGAAACATCTCAGAGCAAGGAGATCATTCTGTCTCCATGGCCTCAATTCAGCTCTCTGGCTAAGAAGTGACTAGCAGTGACTGAGGGGACAATTACTGCCAACTGTGGTAGCTACTACTGTGAGGGGGTAAACAGCCTATTTGGTTTACAGCTGTGATGACAAACCTTTTTTGCTAAGTATCACCAAACAGCCCCTATAGAGACAGTATTAACTTCTGCTAGCTGAGAAATTACTGAGAGGATAAATCCTCTATCAGCTGAGCACAGACTGATAGAGAACTCTTGGTGGAGATATCTATGCCAAAAACTCCAGTTTCTGGGTCTCTCTCCAACACCGTCTGTTTGTTTCCACACAGAATCGCTGGTATTTTCTAACTGGCATTGCTGACCCAGCACCACAGCAGAGCTGAGGAGACCAGACTGCTTAGATCAGACACCTCATCACTCTTGTATGTTTTGAGTAGCACTGCCCCTGCTGCAAAATGCCACCTCTGGTACGTCGTACACATCCACATGCAGAGCAAGACACTGCACAGTCGAGTTTTTCAGTGGTCTTCCCCACAGCACAAGCAGATGCTCATGTTAAATTTCTTTTAGAGGAACCCCTGGTCCATCTGGCCTTACACAGGAGTAGAACAACTGCTGGGACAGTGTATGCGACTTGAGAAACAAGCACCGTGTCCTGTACCTGCAAAGAGCTGAGCACTGCAAACCATGAGAGACTGCAGCCATGTCAGAGGAGCAGTGGAGAAACTGAGGCAATGCATTAACCCACCAGAGACAGAGACCTTTCTCTCACTCAGCCTGACTTCATATTTCAGAGGTGTGGGCAATCAAGTTCTATTTTGTTGTATTTCCCCAGGCAGTTACGGCTGAGTAATAGATTGGGGTTTTCTACTGGTGGATTGAAATCCCACAAGGAGGTCAAGAAACACAGTCCAGGGAGGAAAAGAGGATTAGAGACATGTTGAACATGCAGCTACGATTTCAGGCAAAAGAAATCTTGCTCCTGCATTCCTTGCACACCCTAACCCTTTACAGCCAAGAGGTCTTTACCAGCCTCTTAAAACAAACACATAAAGCAATTATACTGGCATAACACCGTTACCACTAGTACCTCTGTGCGCTTGCACAGCAAGTGTAAGAGGGGAGAGTTTAGACTTTATTATCATCACTTCAAACAGCATTGCCAACATGAAACATTTGAGAAACACCGAGCTAACAAACACAACTGATTTTTTTTTTTCCCTCCCCTATTTTCCTCACTTTCATTACCTGGTCCAGCCCAGCCCACGCCTGCTACAGAAGACTGCAGTATCACTGCTTTACTTTCAAAAGGAAGATAATACTGAATAAACTTTTGTTCTCCAATGAAACTGGGCTGAACAAATGAAAGAGGCCAGACGTACAAGTCTCTCCTGGTCACATTAAGCACATTGTAGACTTCCAACCATGTTATAAATGGAGGAGTGGTGCAATATTACAGCACGTAGGAGAGCAGCGAGGCAGAGTAGTGCTTGTCATGTCACATGCCAGTGGATGACCAGGAATTGAGCTCCCACCTCCAGCCATGACAGATAAAACAGAGTTCCCTTTTTTAAAAGGAAAGGACACGTGGTCTCTAATGCTTCACCTGTGGATACTTAAAATAATTGGATCTGGACAGATTAAAGGCAAATGGCAGTTGCTCAGATGAATATAGTGCACTATACGGAGCTATGAAAACTGCCAAAAGTACTTGATTTTCAGATTATACCAGCTGTAAAAAAATATGGATCACAAAATGCTGTCAGGAGAGGACCACAAATGTTTTCCAAATGAAGTGTCAGATTATGGCAGCTCAGGCACTAACAAAACGGTGCACCTGATAAGCAGGGCAATATGTAATGAAGCCTCTTGCCCAGCGCAGCTGAGCTGCAGGTGTACAACTGGATTTCAAGCACAGCCAGCAGAAGGGTTTGCAGCAGCACAGAGCCACATGGGATTCTGTTCTTCCCTTCCTACAAAGGTGGAAAATATTCAAGTACGCGATTGGATCAACTTTCCTCACACCACAGACAACAGTCAAGACCAACAGTGGTAGGCTTTGAATCCTCCTCCTATGGCTCACAGGAAAATACGTAATAGCCAAGACAGAGAGAGATAAAAGCTTTCGTGCAGCATGAAGAATTTCACTTTACTCAACCAAAAATTAAAAACCTTTTCCTTTGAGAAAGACAGCAGTTTTTTTCTTGTCTTGAAAGATCTTTAAAAAAAAAGATGGAAAAACATGCACTCCGAGCTCTCCGTCTTGTTGAGATAAATCAACTTAAGGGGTAGATTCTTCTCTTGTGTGGTCCTGTACAACCTACCAAATCATACCAGCAAAAGAGTGGAAGATCAGGCCAGGACAGGCTGGTAGCAGCTACCCAGAGCGCAGTCCCATGAGGTCTGAGCCAATCTGTCCTGCTGCACACCTGACAACGACCTCTCTTTTGCCCTTCACCCCTGGACTTCAAAAAGGAAGGAAAGCGAAGCTTTGAGAAGGCAGATCTGGCCCTCATGCTAGAAAAACATACATGTCAGTCTTCACGATAAACGTGTGAGTAGCCCCCAGGAACATCAAGCTAAACACGAGTGGGGGACCAGAACGAAACATGCAGTTTGTGTTGAAATGTAGATTACAAGACACTGATTTTCCGCCTCCAGATGACGCCAAAAAAGGTGAGGACTATCGTACCTGTGCCTGCTATGACTACTGCTATTTAGTAGTGTCAGCTGAGACTTGACATTGTTTCATTTGCCAACTGATACTTGCCTCAGTCTTTTACAAAACAGCCACAATGACCACTGTTACTGTGCTATTTGTCTAATAAAAATGTAAAAGGCGCATTTTACTTAGCAGTTGTTTATGACTGTGACGAAGGTAAACTTCTTCAATAACCATTCGGTAACGATTAGGGCATGTTGGAGTCTAAAACTCTAGATTACAATAACCTTTAAAAACAAATTGTTTTCCTTTGCATTGCTGCAGGGCAGAGTAAAGGCGGTTAAGGTACCTTAATTGCATTTCCACTCCTAGCATATTTTTAAATCATGTTTGGACTACAATTCCAAAGTGTCTATGGCTTCAGTCAGAGGAATGTAATCTGAACTGCGAAAATAGGAGGAAAAACCACAACAACCAACCACGAAAACATAGGCATTTCCTGCAATCAAATCTCAGGCAATTAGGGCATGTCTGACACCCAGCAATGGTGCAGTGCAAAGACAAAGGGGTTAACACCCGCACAGAACAGTGAAGGACAGAGTATCTTGGTTTGATCCAGAAAGCTGTGCCAGAGCATCCTATATCTGACTGGTCCAGGCAGACCAGACAAAAACATTTCACCTTGGCAAGCCTGCTTCCAGTTCTAAATGGTTCTTTGCTAGCTCAGGCACTTCTGCACTGCAACGTGCAGTGTTGACACTCCTCATTACGCACCCTCTCACGCTTTCTCCCTCAGAATCACTTACGAGCCAAAATTAAAACCCAAACGTTGCAGGCGATGCAGGCAGGGAGAAGAGCGAGTGCAAAGTGCTCCTCTGATTCACTGCAGAGTTCTTGACACAGCACACCTGTTGAGCGCAGCCCCAAGTGACTCATTACGAAGTTCTGGTGTGTTAATTCAGAGGGCAGAAGTTAATCCAGATTCTGCTGGCTGGAGGTAGACGACAGCATTTTTTGTTCCTTAAATGGGAGCGGTTGCTTCAAGCACAGAGGCACTGTATTAGCAAGCCTGTTTCTCACCACAGCTTTAATAAGATGTATGAGAGTGCAGCACTCACTCTCAATTTGTGGGAAGTGGTTTGAAAGCTATTCTTTACCTCCCGGGCTCACGTGTGATGTGGCTGGGATTTACAACCTCGGTTAACTTACGTAGGTTTTCCAATTTGCATCTATTTCCTGAAAGATTCAAGCCTAAGGAAAGTGGATGCTAATGTAGGAGCCTGTATTTGGATTGGTGAAGCAGATAATCCAAGATTAATTTCATCTGACAAAAGAAATCTATTATTACAGTGTCAAACTCCAGTGTGCAGCTAGTAGCTCTCGGCAAGACTGGAGATGCAACTCAGCACCTGCGTTCTCACACACAGGTGCTATTTGAAAATGCCAAGGGAGATCGGAGTGATTCTGACAGGGGTAAAGTCTCTTTGGAAGCAAGGCCAAGAGCATCCTATCTTATCACCTGGCTTTTGGCTGGATGGAGCATTGAGCCTGTGTGTGATGCTGCAGGACTAGGCAGGCCACTGATAGGAGGTTTATTATAACCACAAAGGAGGAATAATCCATCTCTAGCCTGGGTCTGAGGTCCTTCACTGAACCACACACAAGGATCTGACAGGGAGATCCAATGCTCCCCATCTCGTACACTCCCTTAGCACAGTGGGAAGCGAGGGTTAGAAATAAGTCTTTGATACTCATTTAAACTACTTGCCATGCAGGACAACACTGGATGGGTACAACAGTCCTTTAGAAAACTATGGAGAACAAATCCAATTCCTCACCAAACACATACAGTGGTCCATCCAACAAATCAACCACCTTAGATGATTCAGGTCCATTACATCTGTTACCTGACACTCATCTCCCATTACATCTTCAGCTTGAGAAAAGAGGTTACTGTGACTCCAGCCATTATGGCAACATTAGATGCTTCTCTCACGTTCAGAAGTGGTTGCTAGTGTGACCTCTGTTTTACTGAAGATGTTTTCTTTCATCCAGGCATATCCCTGTGCTCATGCAAAGCCTAGAGCCATACTGCCATGGCCCTCAGTCCCATTCCTGCATAAGACAGCAATGTCGACCCCAAAGTTTCTGCATATGTAAAAAACATGTCTCTGTCTATACTATCTCAGCTGGAGATGGTGAGAAGTAGATAAAAGAGTACCTGGCCTTCCCATACCCTAACACACGGTTTTGGTAAAATTTTTATAGAAAAATATGACTGCAGAGTAAGCCATACAAAGTGATAAACGGCAGACCAACTCCAACTGAATAAAGTACACACACAGAAGGTGCTTTGAGCAGGAGATTGGCTCTTCCACCAACAGTAAGACTGACTGTTCTGAGGGCTATTTGACACTCTTCCCTACTTTAGTCCTTCAGTTGAGATAGTGATGTCCTCTGAGGTTCCCGAGAGTAGTACTGGATAGCGTTCAGACTACCCTCTTACTGCAGCACATCATTTCATTCGCTGTAAATTGCTAGAACTCTGCTGACCTACGAGCCTGTTCCATCTGCATGAGCTGAGCCTCTGACTGTATTTCTTTCTAGCATTTAAGCCACATTCCAACATAATTGCCACAGCCCTTTACTTTTCCACAGCCACCCTACTCCTCGCTCCCCAAGGCTTTAGCTTCTCCCCAGCTGCTACCTACACTGGTGACAGCTTCCCTCTGAGAGGGTCTGCACTGACCCCTTGACTGCTGTGTGCACTCTGCTATTCATTTCTGTCTCTTGCTCAACACAAGCACATGGACACACAGACGCAAAAACCAAACAGCTGGTTGTTACAACAACACACTGCAGAACTTATTAGTCATTTTTCTTACATATTTAGAGACGATTCCTTCCTTTGTCTACCTGCCAGGACCAGATTCATAGTTGGTGACAGCTATTGACATCGCCATGGGCAAACAGCAAGACAAGTGCTGCATTTCCTGGCTCTGTCCTGCACAGATGAGGTCAGTGGGAGCTCTGCAGCTGCTTTCAGTGAGAGCAGAAAGAGGCTTGGCATTATGAAGGTCACAATTTTCTAAATTCTTCTAATGAACCCAAACGTTGCTCCCAGTTTACAGTCCCAGAGTGCTGTACCAACACTTATCAATTTACTCAGTATTTTGTTTGAGGACGAGCACTTTGAGAACAGATGTAACAGATGAAGGCATTTTTCTAGCTCACCTCACTGCAATATGGTCAGGATGGGCCTTGCAGAAAACAAGGCCTCCATGGCTCATGTGGCCCTTGGAGAAGAGCTCCCAGTTACTGCTTTAACACCCATTTGTTACCTGGCCATTGCTAACTGGAGTGTCATTGAAACCCCATGGCATCAAGGAAGACTGATTATTAGTTATTGCACGTTGGTGAATGGTGAACAAGTACCAGGGAGAAAGACTCCTGGTAGCACGCTTCTATGAATACGCAGTTTTTCAAGTCACCTTCACCTACCAGACAACACTGGAGTGGCTCCTTATTGTTAGGATCAGCTCCCGTGTACCACTGCAGTTTCCCTGCTGCATGGCAGCAGGAAGTCCATTATCCAGAGGACAGAATCCAGCAGAAAATATCCATAGACAAAAAAAAAAAGTTACAGCCATAGGATGAAATCCCAGCCCAAATGGACTCAATAGATCTAAACTATGGAATAGGCAAATGCGATTGGCTCTGCAATGCTGGTTACAGAGCGCAGACCATGGATGCCTCCTGGAATCATGCTGGGAAGATACCTGAACACATGCACCCCTCTTTTAGCAAGGGAACTTGGGCAGGCCCAGAGGGAACTCCAGGATATACCAATAGGATCCCCCAGTATAGGTGATCAATGGAAAAGCATTGATGCTATTTGTCACAGACTCTTAGGGTCCATTAACCTTCAGCATCCTGACTCTTGTAACCTGAAATATTTCACCCTTCAGAGTAATGGCAAAGCCTTCATGCAACATTGCAGGGGGTGGAGAATGGGACCTTTCCAACCTCTGCTATGCAAACAGCTTACACACTGGAGCACAGGAATTATTCATACCCATCTCAGCATGAATAAATGCCAGACCTAAAGCAACCCATCTTTCAGACTGTGGCAGAATGAGCTGGTTCAATGACCTGTTGGAGTAGCAATTGCCCCTTGGTGGTTCCTGTAAAAGAAAGTCCTGTCTCATCCATGCCCTGAAGATGATTTGAATTTGCCATGCTTGCCTGAGAGAAGACAGTGATTACAGGCTTAAGCCATCTGTGTTGGGGTCCTAACTCCTCATATATGCCCCACGGTGCAGAAGAAAACATGTCATGAGACATGACACTGTCTTCCTCCTGTCGAACTGCATCAGTCTCCTTGGAAGCAACAACTTATGGTGACATATCACAACCACATAAAGATGCAACACTACCAATATTGTAATGATCCACGAGTCTCAAAATAAATCCTGAGCCTTTGTGCTAGAAGCAACAAAGACCTATGGAAAAAGAAACAAAGAGTCTCTTCTTCACTGTTGAGAAGGTGACAGGAGGTAAAGGCTTTTAAAAATGACCCACAAAAGAAAAACATCACCAGTGTCTGGTAGAGATTCTCATCTTTCCTGAGTTTAGCTTTTGTGTCGTGTTAGCTCAACTCCTTGTCAAAACAAGTCCTGCTTTGCTGCTGTCAGCACAGTGGGCTTAACATAGCTTAAGAAAAACATCTCACACTATTCTTCATACTTCATATATCATCTCCAACAAGCCAGAGAGCAGAAAACAAGCTGCTACTGTGCAGCTGATTATTGGCGATCATGTACGCAGGCAGGCCCAACGATGGAAGAATACTACTAAATTTTGCTAAGATCTGGGTTTAGCTGAGCAGAGAGGCAACGAGTAACAACACAGGGGGAGCTTTTGACTCAGGGAAACATCCAGACTGCCTATTAACCACAGAAACACAATTCAACATTTTCAGCACTAACTACTACACCAGAGAGCATCAGTCTGACAAGTTCCTTTTACACGGTACCTGTTGTTAAAGAGCCACAAAGTTGTTGACCATATGAGGCATTTTACACGTAAATCTTGTCCATGATAATTCAAAAGAAGAGTCAGAAGAGTTGAGATGAAAAAGACGCTGAGAAAGAGTACTGCTATTACAAACGTTAAAGCAAAACCTGCTATTTGGTCTTTTCCTTTCTCAAGCAGTTCGGCTGCTAATCTAGTGGAGGTAGCAAGTCACTCATTCCTCTTAATTATCCTATTTTGGCCAACTCCTTTCCTATGGATAGTATCTGACTCTGCACACACAGTAATTTAATAGAGCTACTGGCTTCAGTCAGAATGTTAAACAGTTACCTATCTTTGTTTAATTGCAGAAAATCGGGACATTCTCCTAACAGAACAGTAATAAGAACTTGAGGGATACATCCTTGAAATAACTCATGTCAATTTTCTAAAACATCAGTCCTTTAATTTAGGAGAATCCCAGAAGATATGAAGATGATTTCCTGATACCAAGATATTCCTGCCAGTGTTTCTCTGTGAACCATGTACTTATTTTGTTTTGCATATCCACCCTGTGAAAATACCTCATAATCACTTTCTACTGATATTCAAGAGGGATCTTGTACTGTTCTCAGCAGCCAGCATTATAGTCTTCATCCTCTCCGCTAAGATTTGATGGTTCATTTCCTCTGCCCAGACTAACTTCAGATTGTTAATATTGCTCTGCAGTTCTGTAAAAAAAAGTACATTCAAAATATATTTATTTGTACTTAGAGCAGATAGTTCCTCATCTTGTAATTTCCTTACACAGCAAGCCAGTGGTGATAAAACAGGTTTAAACCACAGCTTAACATTAAACACCTCTTCCTCTTCAAAGTCTGCATACTAAACTCTTGGTCATTCCTGAAGATATGCTCAAAGTAGTCTCTCCCCACTCCCTGGTGAAGAATCTGAGTGCGGAAAAGGCTGGCAGTTTAGCATGGAAAATGAAGAAGCAGGATCTGGCTCAGAAGGGATCTTCTATGTTTCTGAGTCCAGCCTCTGCTATTACTGCTATTTATGCCCTGTAATTCATCAGCAACATCCTACACAAGTAATTTGTCTCTCCACTGTTCCTATGGGAAGGATGCTTCAACACGGCACTCTGATGGTTGGAAGCGTTCTTCTCATTTGCAGCCTCAGTTTGTTGAGGACTAGGTTATACAATTGTCTCATGCTGTCATTTCCCTCCAGCTTAAATAACACATCTCCTTCCCTGGTACCTTTTCCTAGGATGTGCTAGGTGACAGCTTTCACAGACCCATCAGCCTTTTATCGCTAGTTGCGGAGTCACGTTTTCAGCATTCTCTTACCAGACAGAGGATCTCTTCCCCAATCATCTCAGCTGTCCTCAGCTCCCAAGCCAAATTCGGAACACAAGATGGAAAAGTGGTGGTGGCGCAGGGCTCAAACATGAACCTTAATCCTGTTGGTCATGACCAACGCTGGCCAGGCTCCAGACAGCTCACACCAGTCATCCAAAGGAATTCCAGCAGATCTAGTTGTCTCACCCCCACCATACCATCTCAGTATCCCACCGAGAAAATGAAGTTGGCACAGTCGAGTTAAGCTAGGTGAAATCTGAGCGCTACAAGGGCTTCTTGCAGGTAGGAAACAAGGTACATACGAAAACTGGTGAGCCCAGTTCACTACAGCCTATTTGGATGCAGCAAGAGGAAACCAACTTGAGCTAAGGTACTGTGAACACAAGCGGCCACACCAAGCAACACACTGAGCTCAAGTACTCATGTAGGCCCAGTTATCAATGGCTGCTTAGACTTCCCAAGCAAGCTATGAATTTCTTAAACCCAGAAACACTCTTCCTTGCCCCCAAAGAGTCACATTTGGAGAAGGAAAAAAAAAAAACAAACCCAAAACCAAAACAAATCACTCCTCTTCAATCACCCTCTGGATCCTCATTCTCCTCTCTGTGCAGAAGTTCAGAACCACCTCAGGTGTACCAAGACGAAAACCCCGATTCCAGATGCTACAGAGACCACTGAGAACAACTCTTCCCTTTCGCTCCAAGAAGAAAATTTCACTTTAAGCCAGATCATTCTAGTGTCTCAGTTTACTGTGTGGCAACAAATAGCCAAGAAGGCAGAAATATGCAAGCTGGCTTCACCACTGCAAACAATGGGGTATGTTCTCCTCCTCAGAGGTGGGCCCCATTAAGATGCACAAACTCTAAGCAGGTAACCCATGACAGCACTGATCTGCCTGTACAGACTGCACAGCCACAGTCTTGTCAGGGTATCCCTATTAAACTCCTTGTCACTTCACCAGACAGAGGTGATATGAGCTACCTGTCCTTCACACATGCTTGCTTCACCTCTTCTTTCATCCAGGCATTCATTAGGCCACAGAGTGAAGAAACCATTTCTTGTAGGATTCAGCACATGAACCTCAACTTCCTGTTGCAGCTTTTTCACCTTGTGTCATGTCACTGAGAAAAGCTGGCTATGAAACTGTTAAATGCAGCATGCTAAACATTGTCAACCTGTAAAATCCCACTGGGCAGCTGCCGTACACACTTATCTCTGTGCAGCCAGGCTCTGCCATCTCGCTGGCTTAAAGGAAATGTTAATTTTCCCCAGCAGAATACTGAGCTGGATGCAATCCCTGTTCCTGCCCCCTTCCTCTCACTCATTCTATCACAGCTTTTCTCCCTCTCCCCTTGTAGCCACATGCTTAAGGCTACAGCAACATCCTGACAGACCCTTGGGGCCAGCCAGTTCAAAGCTCTCCTGAAGCCACAGCAAATTTCACCAGCTTCCACCAGAGTAGGGCAAGCAGCCAGGACTCCTGATGTTGATCATGGTACCTCGTTTTCCCTTAAAACAAGCTGCCTTGCTGCTGGAATACTGCGTTCAGCTCTGGAGTCCCCAACACAAGAAAGACATGGAGCTGCTGAAGCAGGTCCAGAGGAGGGCCACGAAGATGATCCGAGGGCTGGAGCACCTCTGCTATGGAGACAGGCTGAGAGAGTTGGGGCTGTTCAGCCTGGAGAAGAGAAGGCTCCAGGGTGATCTTATTGCAGCTTTCCAGTACCTAAAGGGGGCCTACAGGAAAACTGGGGAAGGACTTTTTACAAGGGCATGTGGTGATAGGACAAGGGGCAATGCCTTCAAACTGAAAGAGGGGAGATTTAGGTTAGATCTAAGGAAGAAATTTTTCACTCTGAGGGTGGTGAGGCACTGGAACAGGTTGCCCAGAGAAGTTGTAGATACCCCATCCCTGGAAGTGTTCAAGGCCAGGTTGGATGAGGCTTTGGGCAACCTGGTGTAGTGGAGGGTTTCCCTGCCCATGGCAAGGGGGTTGGAACTAGATGATTTTTGAGGTCCCTTCCAACCCAAACCATTCTATGATTCTATAAACCCAGTGTCACCACAGTACTCCAGATGAGAAACACCACGGGGTCCTGAACAACCAGTAAGGACAGACACTACTGGGGCACCTAGCTTTAGTAGTCCTGCGCTCCAAGACACCTTGTTGTCAGTACTAGCAAGGAGCCAGCGTCCCATTTGCTGCCCCACCAGAAATGCTGTCCCATTGAGTAACGTAGAGTGTAGAGCAAGTAATGAACAGAAAAAACTTTTTGATCCTGCAGCACTTGCAACTCAAGCATAGTGTCTATTGTTTGGATCACTTCTGTTTTCTCAGAGAGCACAGGGTAGCGAACATCTCCAGAGCTGACTGCTCACATTAGGCAGTGGTGGTAACTGCACAGACCCTGTAGCAGAGTACTCGTCTGTTTGTAAAAACAGCTCATTTCCTTGTCCCTGACTTCTCTTTCCAGAAGTCCCCATATCATCAATGAAACATACCTGCTTTCTGCTCTTTCTTGTTAACCTCTTCCACCAGAGAGGAACCAAGTCAGCAAGACCAGCTGTACTGCAAACCTTAACCCACCTTTTAATTCTTCTCTTCATCTGGGGGGAGGGAGGAAAGGGGGATATGACTCCTGTCTCCTTAAAAAGCTCACAACATTGCACAAGTGTCAGGAGAACAGGGCAATAGCCACACAAGCCTAAAGTCTCCCATTTTGCATGCAGCCAGTGTCAGGTCATATCACATCTCTAGCTACACCAAGTTCCCAGGCACTTGCAGTCAAGCCCTGATACTTGGTCATGCTTAGCAGTTCAAACTGAGATGGACATATCCTGAAAGAAGAATTCAGTACCAGACAGCAGCAGAGCAATGTTTGTACAGTCTTGCTGTAGCATAATGTCATTGCAATTCAGAATGCTACACTAAACAGCAAAGAAACTGCAATTAAGAGCTGGATGACGGGAAGCAGAAAGTTCACACCTGCCACTGAGCCTTTCAGACCAAACTGAAATAACCCACTTGGATTTAATCTCCTCTTCCTAAAGACAAAGCCACGACTTGTATGTTTCCAGTCTGCTGATGACAGACGGGTGATCTTGTCAGAAAGCCAAAGCCTTAAGTACAAAATTTCTGATTCCTGTTCCTAATTCTGTCTCACGTTGTCGTAGTCAAGTCACCTCATCTTTGTTGCTCAGCTTTGCCCTCCCGCAGAGAGGGAGGCTGTACTTCACCAGGCTCTACTGAGCTTCATTCATGCGCTCCAGAATCCAGCATTGCTACCAGAGAGTGACTTCTTTTTTATTTCTCAAACATTGGAAGGAAGACATCGTATTCATATACATACACAAAGAGAGCAAGCTTCTACCTAGGAAACCATCTGAGTATTTCATCCTACTGGAGGAACCAGGAAAGAGCACATGTACAGCATTAAAAGAAAACAGTACTGTTCTGGATGTTTTCATCCAGATCAGAAAGAGTTTCACCTCTCCCAGGCTTTAGCTCCCTTCTCTTTCTCTACCAGGAGTAGAGTCTATACCACAACTGGACCAGTCTACATTTAGGGTCTTTCATTTCCACCCCAGTCTTTTCTTCTTCACCTGGGTGTCCCTGCAGAGCTGTTCTGAGTACACATACTACACACTTTTTGCCTCTATTCAGGCCACGCTGAACATAAATATCATTCCAGTCAGTTAAAAAAAAAAAAACAATGACATGGCCAGCTCTTCCAAATGCAGCCCTAAAATGACAATCTTAGCAAAGCCTGTGCTGCTAAACAAAGAGACTTGAGTTTTCTTGCTAACTAGGGATGGTGAGCATGCACTGGTTCCTTTAACAACTGCTTGGAGATAAAGGAGAAAAGTGAAGTGAGTGATGATAATAAGCCATTAGATGGAATAAACCGCCTTACACTGAGCATCACCACCTTTTCTGGAAAGTCAGGTTGAAATTTTGAATTTCAATTTAGAAAAAGGAAGGAGGAGAGATTGTGCACTTTTTGCAAAAAGAACTGCGTGTGTGTGTGTATTTTACAAGGAATAAAAGGATGCTGTTTCTGCAAGGAGTGGGAAGAGGAGCAAAGTGGTATTTTTAAAAGCATTAGTGCACAGAAAAGCACGATTTATAATGGGAAAGTTCCTTGTGTCTCAAAGCCATAAGAGTGCCTGTGTTCTTGCTCATCTCAGGCACTATAAAATACACATATGGAGGAGAGCAATTCTGTTCCTGCTTTTATTATTTTTTTAATTGCACTGGTACCATCTCCCATCCACCTGCAAATAGCTC
Organism: Tauraco erythrolophus; assembly: GCF_009769465.1. NCBI lineage: Eukaryota > Metazoa > Chordata > Aves > Musophagiformes > Musophagidae > Tauraco > Tauraco erythrolophus. Next base: position 18,504,183 of record NC_141476.1, on the reverse strand, counting down.
CCTCCCCTGTTGCTGACAGCGAACGGAGAAGACTGTCCTCTGCCACACTCTCCCGGCAAATGCAGTCAAAGAGTTTTTAGTGCTGAGAATTTCAACAACATTCTCCATGGCCTAAGACACAGACACTGTGCAATCCCAGTCCAATCCCTTGCTACGTTTTTTTTTGACAAATGTACGTGGAATCACTCCCTACAGGGGGTGGGGAAGGGATTTTGTCTTTTTGCTGCAAGCAAAATAGAGAACTGCTAAACAAGCAAACATCAGAACTGCTTCCATTACGGACAACACTGGTGTCCACCAGCTGGACTGTGGCAGTCACTTCTGTTCAGCTTTTCTTGATGAGTTCTTACCTGACCCAGTAGGACAATGGTGGCAAACTCTTTGCTTTCTGCTGTCAAACATATTTTTTAAAGCATGGTTTTCTGTTCTCAGTGCCAGCTCAAATCAGTGCTTCTATCAATGCTGGCAGCAGTGCCGGTTGCTCAGTATCACTGCTCTTCAGAGCTTTTTAGATCCTGACTACTTTCAAATTGCACTAGATATAAAATAATGCCCAGCTGCATACTAAACAGTCATTGCCAAAACCATACCTTCCAGTGGGCAAGGCTCTAACAGGCAGCAGCCCAGCAAGGTCAGACTCCTTTTAGCCCTGCCATCCTTTAGTCTGTGCCATCCTTTCCCCTCCTAGCTTTCAACCAACACATCTATTTGATGAGAGTTTGCATTTTGGTTGGAGACAGTATATACTGCCATGCTGTAGGGACACGTGGTTTCACTTCTGTCAACAGTTATGCAAAGACTTGCCACCACGCTACAGAAATTCCAACAATTCTGAAGTCATTTTACTGCCTTCTGCAGACTTCAGTTCATTGCCTTAATGGGAAGGCAACACTGTTTGGGGTATCCACAGCAGAAAGAAAATGACAGTGGGATGCATCCGAGTTCTGTAACATGCTTGTTAGACCTTGTTTTCTCTTTCCAGGAGCAGAACAATACAATGACTTGTATTTCTCCAGATTCGGAGTCTAAACGCATTTTGTGGAAACAGGCATGAGATATCTGGTGCTTCTACCACCAGCTGACCCTTTGCTCACCAGGGCACACTGGCAGCACAAAGTCTCAGAAGGGTTTATCGTTGCCATTTGTGATGTGTAAAACCAACCAGCAAGGGCTCACTTCTGATAGCTGACCTATGCATGTTCACTTCCAAACATGGGTAGAACTTCAGACATTTCAGTGCAGTCAGGGCTATAAGGCTGTCTCAGCTCTCCATAAGCTTTTGGACAGTGAACACAAAGACATCTGTGCCAGTTGTGAAGGGAAAAGTACAACAAGAAGCTCAATCACAGTTGTAACACAGGAGGCTCTGCCCCTTGTAAGCCCTGCAAAACTGTAATACCACATGGGGCTCTCTGGATTTTGAGTGGTCTCTACTCTGGACCTAGAAGGCATTGGGTGACAGGATGAAACAGGTTACATTTCTTACACGAAAAAAAGATTTTCATTGTCACCACCATAACACTGCCAATCAGCAATATCAGACAGGAATGAATGCCAGGAATTCCTGGCCTACAATCCTACTTCTGCTGCAGAAATCCATTGGTAAGGAGCACGTATCCAAGGCACCCTCCCTGCTACATCCCTGACATTGGAACGGGCACAGGTTGTTTTGTGGATGCAAAGCCAATACGTCTGCACATGCACCTCCTGCATTTGGGTGTCGAGGTCTGACACGTGCAGACAAATACAAGCGCACACATTTTTAAAGCCTTTTTAAAACTCAAGTGTTTATGCAGCTGTGATCAAGTCACTTTAATTCAAGCAGAGGAGAAGCATGGCACGGCCATGTGATTGCAAACAGTGAAGTTTCCTTTGCTTAGCAATTACTGTGTGTCCGCTGGGCTGTGGCAACATATTATACGCATCCTTTTAATTCAACTCTAATGCAGAACATAACATTTTAGTTTAAATCACTGGGAAGGTAGTAGCTCTTCATTCCAGTGGTTTAAACAAAGGCACTTCACTGCTCAGTGAAGATAACAGTGCACATGGTCGTTTGCTGCCCGAGCTGAGCTTTGGTATCTTGACCATTTGCCATTATGCAGTCTTAGAGTATAAAATAATCTGTCTAGACTGTAGAGGAGTACTGCCTATGTATGAAGTCATTGGGTTTTGCCTGAGTACAGCTCTGTTGCAAACACCTATTCCTGAATTTGTTTCAAACCATAAAACTGCTGGGGTTTATCAAAACACTACCCCAATGCCTCCTTGTTCAAGACCTAGGTGCAGAAAAGGGGGCCTGTAACCCCCTCCGTAGCACGCAACGTTTCAGACACATCCAGCTGATGCTGTTGGATGTCTGAGCGTCAGCATCGGAGCCAAGCTATGGAGTTCTAGAGTACATTAGGACTTTGGCTTGCTCTAGGCTGTTGCAGACACAAAGACTACCAACTGGAACGGTTTTGCCCACTTGAAAGCAAAAAAATCCTACATTTATCTCAGCGGTCAATGCGAGTGCTTAGGAGCAATGCCAAAATAATATTTATCAGCCTGGCTGAAGGATTTATAACTCAGTTGTGTAAGTTTACACCAGGGAGAACATCCTGATACAGCAAGCAGCCAGTCTGGGAGCACTCAACACGCTAACTCTTACACTATTTAATTTGTATTAGTTATTAGACACATGTAAGATAGTCTTGAAATGAGCTAACTTGTGAACTGAACAGATCTGCCCGTGTGTACATGGCAGACCAACCTAGCAAATGAGAGGAAACAGACAATATACACACCACTAAATTGAGGCGAGTTGCCAGTGCCTGGTTTTCGCTGTGCCAGGAGGTATTGTTAGCGACGGGTGACAGTATCGACACAACAACGGATCCAAAGAAGGAGAAACTGAAGAGTTAAGTCTCCACTCCACCTTCCTCCGTAAGCAGAACCGCACTTAAAACACATTGCCAGCCTGGCTGTGCTAGTTTTAAAAACAGCATTGCAGAATAAAAAGAGCAGGGGGGTGGCTTTACACTTCAGCAAAGCAGCAGCTGTACAGGAGAGCTGATGGGCAGGATGGCAGAACGGCTGTGGACCCTCTGCATTCTGCTGGAGCCCTATACAACCTGCCTGGCTGATGCTGAAGCAGGGACAGGATATATAGGCCAATGACCTCTGCTGGGAATGAGCATGCAGAAGGAAGGCCTTTCCCAGAAGCTGCTATAATTACTATCTCATTTTTTGATTTTCATACTTCTTGCAGCTGATCTCTGTCACTTGGCTGAGTCTCACCAGCTGCCTCACTTCACCTAGCTCAGCTTTATTCTTACACCACCCATTGCAAGAACTACCCTGCATTACCCTTCTCCCTGGGGCAGCAAAATGCAGCTTTCCCTGTACTTCCAACTAATCTTGAAACAAACTGCCAAAAAAAAAAACCCTGCATGTGCTCCCCAGACTGCTCAGTTCTGGGGAAGAAAGAGAATTTGGTTTAACTCTATGCCCTCTCACCCCAAACTAGTGCCCAATTAGAGTAACAGGAATCTAATTACCCATGATGGCTGAACAAGGTAAATAATAGAAGCACAGTTGTGTCCGTGGCAGTCCCTGCTTCCTCATTTCCCATCTTGGTTATCAAAAGGTGCCAACATGAGTGCAGCCTTTACCAGTGGCTCCAGATAGCTGAATCACTACAGTCAGGACATGACTGAGCCAGAAGGGATGGGGTGGGAAAGCTCTTATTCCCACATCCTACTAGTGTTATGTAGCTGGGAGCGAGCTACCTACACCCAGCTGTGCTGATATGGATCTACAGCCTCTTCAGCGCCCTGGTAAACTCATTCAAAAGTTAAAGAAAAACTATAAAATTATTACAGTTTAAAAATAGCAAATAATATACCAACTACAGCAGTTGTCATTTTTTCTTCTACTAGAACTGTTTTCAGAACAGGCTGAAACAAACAGAACACATGTGGGTCAGTGCCTGCCTAACAAGGCCATGATCTCACCTGGGAACTGCAAGAGCTAAAGCAAAAGCACCAACCCATTACCTTGGCTCTAGCCTATGCTGTTGACCCCGTACGTTCTCTGCCACCACTTCACAACTTCAGGGGAAAAAAAAAAAAAAGGATTAAAAATATATCTTTGAACCTCTAAATCCCAGAGGCCCAGTTCTTCCTTCTAGTTCTCCCAGAAAACCAAGCCGCTTGCACGGGAACATCTCGCCAACAATGGCCACAGTTCGAAAGCAAAAGGCCCTGACCATGGTATCAGTCTCACTTCATAACCCAGCGCTGTCCCCGCAGGAACCAATTGCTACAGCAGGGAGGCTGGAGGCAGCAGATAAGCCTCAGCCGGGTGATAGAGATCAGCTCCCCAGTTATCAAGGGAGTACAAAAATCAAATAGATTTTGATTTGGTAGTTACAGCTTTTCATATATCCTGGGAAAAGAAGAGAGAAGGACTGGGGAGGGGGAGGGGGGAGAGAGAGGAGCCTTTTCCAGGGTGTTATGATGTCAGATCTTTTTAGCAATGGATTTCTAGGTTAAGCAGTTACTGAGACATGCGGCTGCAGAGAACTGCAGTTAGCGCAGGCGTTTGTAGGAGGAAACTGAAAGTGGTGGAAGAAAGGCAAAGCACAGCACATCTAAGGGCTGCAAACCCTGCCTGAAGTAAGCAAGATGCAGTATAGCAATGACAGTCATTCCCAACAGGCACAAAGAACAGCAGCGCTGTACTCTCGGAGAATCACTTGTCGCCGTACTACAACTCATCCATCCGATGTGGGGTGACAAGTTAACTCAGTCCTTCTCTCGTACGTGACCCAAGCGTTGGGCTGCAATGCCGACTGTGATGTCCATTGGCCTCCATGCCATGTGTCCAGCGCTGTGACTCTTTGGCAGGAGCAGATCATCACCAGTGGATTAGATCAACAAACATCAGCTGTGTTGCTGTTTTAAGTCCAGAGGCAGGCAGATGAAGATAACAGTCTGGATTTCAGTGCCAGCAATAGAATAGGCAATGGGTGGCAACAGACAGCCAGGCAGAGATCAGTCGACAGTGTAGCAGAAAGAAGAGAAGACGATCCTTTGATTACATGGAATTTGACCCAATAAGCTTGGAATTCGGGTACAATTCTGCTATCAACAATGACAAGGCTTACATTTATAAATCTCCTTATATTCATCCAAATATTAGCACCTTTGGCATAAGCTTCTAGTCAAAAGTTTTGGAAGGTGCAGCCATTTCAGTCACAAGGAATCTTTCATACAGCATATAAAAAAAATACTCTTTAACACACAACGGCTTGCAATTGGGCTTACAACCAAAACCTAGAGGAATTTAATTCAGAATTTGCCCTGGCATCACGGGATCAAGTGCATAAACAAGGTGCATAAACTGGACCCCTTCTCCTGGTCCCTTGGCAAGAGCCAGCAGATGGCTCTGACCTTCACTGCTGAGCACACAGAGCATGGTGCTGGGCTGCACAGCACCTGGGGACAGCATCCAGCCCTGCGCAGCCTGTACCAAGCACTGGCAGCCCAGGGACCTGACACAACCCATTCAGGCCCAACCAGGGAGACAGTGTCTCCATCGCACTGCGAGGGAGACTCAGTCACCTGCACTACTCTTCATCTTCAGTGAGCTACATGCTGTATTTGTACTCCTGTAATGTGCTTCCCAGCTCCTTCTCCATCTCTGTTAATTACTGTCACAGTACGAGAGCTTCTGGCATTTCAAAGAATGGCCCTTCTTACTAAGCAGGAAAATAGGAAGAGATAGTCGGCAGCACTACAAGCACAGAAACTGCCAGAGATGCTCTTTTCCTGCATGGCACTGTTCATGGGTTTCCCTTGGTCGAAGAAGAAGAGAAGGTGGAAAAGCTGCAGTAACTGGCAGGGAGCTCCTAGCCTTCAGCTCTCCAGCCAGTCCCCTACGAGAGGCTGAGGGCCATGGGGCTGGGATGCTGGCTGTACCACGGGTACCAGGCATCTGATCTGACCCTTCCTGGCAGCAAACAGGGCAGGAAAACCAACTGCAAGGAGTTTGTATTGAGCCTGGCCCACCTTCTCCCAGGAGGGCACACCATAGGGCAGAAGGGCCAGGTCTGGCAGGAGCTCTGAATTATTCCAGGCTCTCTTGCATCTTGCTGTTTCCAAGGACTCCTCTAGTCCAATTTCAGATACATCTGCTATTGAAGCGAACCTTAACTCTGGTGTTGGCTGGTATCTTACATAAATCTGGCTTTTGAAATAACTGGTCCTCCCTGAATCAGCTGAGCAAGACCATGACATCCTTATGCAGATAAATCTGCTCTTTTCAGTTAAGACCTGCTTCCTGGCAGCCTTTCCAGACTCAGATTTTAAGCACTTCCTATTGAACAAAACAGGTTATTTAAATTGGGGAAAAAACGTAAAAGCAGAGCTCGCTCTCTCCAGTTGATTGTCTTTGGAAACATAGGACTAGAGGCTGCTGTCCCAGAAGACTGAGCTGCCCTTATCTGAGGCACTCTGTTAAAAGACTTGGAATCACTTATTAATTTAGTGAAAGCTCCTTAATTTTGATCCTTTGTCTGCATTAATTGATTTGCTATCAATAACCTGCATTGATTAGGTCTCCAGACCTGGCAGCCACTGAAGATGAAGAGACAGAGACTCTCTTTCAGAGCAGGAGTTCAAAGCCTGAAATGATTAAAAAAAGACAGCACCAAAATGACTGATAAAGAAAAAGGTGTCATTTTTTTTCCATGCGAGTATGAAACCATGAGCAGTTAACCCTTTTGTACCTAAAAACGTACTCAGGTCTAAAGTATTTGTATAACCTAAAGATATCTGCTAGATTTACTCCACTTTGCCGTTTTAAGTAAAATATTACTGATGCACTGAAATACCTACAGAATGAGAGCTGAGGGAAGATCTTATCTGCTTCAGCCACAAAGAGAGCTCAGGGAAAGCTGAGGTTCCGGAGACTGGCTAAGGCAGTGCTCTCGGATCCCTTCCAGCAGATGGCATTGCAAAGACCAGTTAAGGAAGTCAGATTTAATTTGCAGCAGATCCAAACCAAATGCAACAATAAAATTTAACAGTCCTCAGTTAAAATTTTGACAATGAAGTTTTGAGGGCTGAGAATGGCTTGCTACTCCAAGATGCCAGGAAACCATTGGCAAAAAAGGCCACCTGTCAGAGAGGGTGCTGTCACACAGCTCTGAGCTAGCTGCTCCTGGACTACCTTGCATGAGCTACAAGAGGAGCAGAAGTCCACATATGCTATTCCTCTAACAAGAGAAAAAAGGCACTGGTGAGGGATAGCTCTCAGGACAGCTAAGAAAGGATGTTTTCAGACATACACTAGGCACAACAGTTATAGTGGGAGCACCTCAGCTACCCTGTAATCATCTAGGAAAAAAAATAATAGAAAAAAATATAATAAAAAAATCACAGCCAATACACAAAGCTAGGGTCTCAGGTGGCTTTGTATGCTTCAGATTCCAAATCACAGAATCATAGAAGGGTTTGGGTTGGAAGGGACCTCAAAGATCATGTAGTTCCAACCCCCCTGCAATGGGCAGGGACACCTTCCGCTAGATCAGGTTGCTCAAAGCCTCATCCAACCTGGCCTTGAACGCTTCCAAGTACAGAGCATCCACAACCGCTCTGGGCAAGACCAGGCATTCACTCTAGCCCAGAATCTGAATAAATCCAGATGGCCATTGTCCACCAAAGACACTTAACTGATCTTTGAGACATCCAAGATGTATTATAAAAGCAAGGCAGTGTGGCTGGTGCTTTTTTCATCCAAGCTGCATCACAAGAACTCCGACCACTCCTCAGCTGTGATTGTGACAGCACACCTTTCCAGGCCTACAGATTCTCCTCTCAGAACCCATTTCACTAGAAAAAAAAACATGTAATTCCTCTTACAGTTTGTTCGGTGGCAGCACAGAGTGTGGCTAAGGTTTGGCACAAAGTCAGAGACAATTTCTGCCCTGCAGATCAAGCTATCAGCTGCTGGACCAGAAGAACCACATTGGGCCACTTTTTGAGAATTATACAAATGTAACATGAATTATAACTCATGGTTGAAACATGCTCAGTGTGACAGCTTACAACATCAGCACTTCCAGTTCACATAGCAGCGCTTCTGCGGAGGGGAACTGACACAAACACAAATTGTACTGAGCTTCTGCATTTCTACTTTGACAACAGCATACGGTTACCAGTAGTGTAAATCCCTTCCTATGCACCTCTCTTCCTTATGTGAATGTTTTTAATATCTCTCAGCCCTTCTAGCATATTCTTCTATCCCTTCGTCTACTTTTCTCCCTTTCCTCCCTACATCACAGATGGGTGCTAAATATCCCCACAGCTGCGGGTGCTACTCGCATGCTGCTGTCCTGCCCTCCTGTAGGTCTCTCATGTTTATCTACTGTGTATGTCCTGCACATGTCCAGAAATCCCAGAAAAATGGACAAAATTCATTCAGTTCTAGCTATACAAAATTTCTGGGAGAACAAGGAATGTGTTGGCACTCATACTCTGGTCTCAGGCCACAAGGAGAGGTGAGCTCCTGAGTCATCAGGCTTGTAAGCAGCTCTGGAAATGGTGATTTAGCAGCTGTGTTCTTCCAGGTGCCCAACCTACATCACAAAGCACTGTGTGCTGGGAAGAAACCATCTTTCGCATCACAGGAGAACCAGCCCATTGATATTAAAGATCCTATGTTTTCTAAAAGTCCTTTCCTTTTAGCGTGGAAGCTGTGTCAGCCTTTGTGTCCTCCACAAATTAAATGTGAATAATGGTTAGGACAGTTGAGGACTGGAATAGGTTGCCTTGAGAAGTTGTGGAGTCTCCATCATTATGAATTTTTCTGAATAGGCTAAACATTCATCTGTTAAAAATCGTTTAAGTATTAAAAATCCTGCCTTGGGGAGCAGAAGGAAAGGAAGACATGACCTCATAAGCTCTATTTTCTCTTTCTGTAATTTAAATATCTTCTCCATGGTCTCTAGAAATTCCATGTGCCCCCTCAGCTGACCACAGCACATCTTCTCCTAAGCCCTGTGTTGCACGTCCATGCATTACAAAAACTCCGTTCTACAGTAAGGGTGGACGCCTTCGTGCAATGGTTCAAGCGATCCCTTCACATTAGTCTCCTGCATTTACAAAATGCTGAGAGATGGAAAACACAATGCTGCAAATACTTCCAAATCTCCGTATTTTATAGAAGAACTTTTATTCCTACTTTTAACATATGACTAGTAGATCAAAGTGACTGAAGGCTTTATCTGGTATCTCCCAGATACTAACACTGGGTGTACATATATCATGGTGATGTGCACAGTATGAGAACCAACGGAGGTACGTTTTTCCACCCACAAAGAACAAAAATAGGCTTTTATTCTGAATGACTTATTTTAGACTAAAAACAAGAAAGAACAAAAACGAAGGCTCCAGGAAGTGGAGTCTGCACTCGCTTTTATTTTAAGATGCTGCCTTGACTTTTTAGAAATTTAAAGCTGCAGTGCACAGAAAGCAGAATCAGATCAGTGATGTTATATAGCCCACTATTCCAAATATCAATCCAGGATCTTAGAAGCAATAAAAATTCAATAACACTCCACAGTCTCCAGTTCTGAAAATCCAAAGGGAAAAACTGTAACAATTAAGGACAGATACAGATATGTAATATACATTGCACAGATGTTTTATTTCCCTGCAATTATATATATGTCCTTCAAAAAAAACCCCAACCTTCATTAACTCAACATTACAGTTGTTGTTGTTGTATACGCCGCACGAAAAAGAATCACTTAGAGTGAAGAAAAGTACTCATCAAGATAGCATCAGCATCCAGACTAATCACAAACACATTCCACCAAATTAATTTCTGACATGTTCAGATAGTGGCCTTCCATGAGTAATTATTACACAAACATTTCCAGTGTTACCTCTTCAGTCTCAGAAGATACATCTAAAGTAAATATTTTTGCATGAAATTGGCAGCAGTTTTACACACCTACTGGTAAGCAACACACATACATCCTTTCGGGAATACACACATAACAATCATTTATGGAGAATCCACACTAGCATGTGCAAACCTCTAGGAAACAGAAGTTCATCATCAGTTAAGGAGAAAATCTCTGCTGAGGACACAGCCTCCGATGCAGACTGTTAATTCTGACCTCAGCACCTTACGATCACTCGCTGAGACCCACAGGCAAAACGGCGATAAAATAGTAAGCTGTACTTAAGAGGCGTGCATCTGAGTGTGACTGGGAGATGGATATGTATATTACCCTGTCAACACATTAATACTGTCCAACTCTACTCGCTCGCTGGTAGAGAGCAATAACTGTGTCAGCAGCCGGCGAGCTGAGCCACAGAACATTCCCATTTCCTGATGAGAAAAGGCGAAAAGCGTTCAATTTCATCTTCAATCATTTTACTTATTGATTGGCCCTCTCAACCTATACCAGAAATTCTCTCCACTTCAGAGGCAAAAGAATCCAAAATTCCCTTGTTCCTGGAAGTTTTTTCCCGACCCAAGGGAGAAATTGGAGGGAAATAATTTCATTTGGTAACAGCTGGTTTCCCTTTCTTGGTATCTCTGCTGGTTTGGGCTGGGATGGAGTTAACGTTCTTCACAGTAGCTGGTATGGGGCTGTGTTTTGGATTTGTGCTGAAAACAGTGTGGATAACTCAGGGATGTTTTTGTTATCACTGAGCAGTGCTCACACAGAGCCAAGGCCTTTTCTGCTTCTCACCCCACCCCACCAGGGAGCAGGCTGGGGGTGCACTAGAAGTTGGGAGGGGACACAGCTGGGATAGCTGACTCCAACTGACCAAAGGCACATCCCGTACCATATGATGTCATGCTTAGTCTATAGAGCTGCAAGAAGAAGGAAGGGGGGACATTTGGAGTGATGACGTTTGTCTTCCCAAGTAACCATTAAATGTGATGGAGTGCAGCTTTCCTGGGGATGGCTGAACACCTGCCTGCCAGTGGAAAGTAATGAATGAATTCCTCGTTTTGCTTTGCTTGCGTGCACAGCTTTTGCTTTACCTATTAACCTGTCTTTATCTCAACCCACAAGTTTTCTCACTTTTACTCTTCTAATTCTCTCCCTCATCCCACTGAGGGGGGAGTGAGTGAGCAGCTGGCTGGGGTTAAACCATGACAGCATCCCACGTGGTGTGTGGAGAATCACTCGCTCCAGAACCAGCCTAACCCTTAGCAGCATTCAGCTTTAATAGCAGTTTAGCTGCAAGACCCACAGGCAGCGCAGTAATACACACTATGTTTATTTTCCCTCTCCAGTTGGTGTTTAAGACAGTCCACAAAGATATTTAGGTACGTCAGTTTACCTCAAGCTCCAAAAAGAAGGTAGTTGGCTAAATACCATGCAGCTCTGAGCCTGAACTTAAAAAAAAAAAAGTATATTTTCCCCAATTTTGGCAAGTGATAAGAAAACAAGTCTTCCAGTTCTGATGAATAATCTGCTTTGAGCTAAAACCCACAGCTGAAGTGCAGCTTCCCTCAGCTTTAACATGAAGGGACAGACCAGCAGAGGCTACATTTCAACACACAAGTTAGTAAGGGCAGGCACCAGGTATGCAGATGGCATATTGCTGTTGCATCACCTTTTGTTTGATTAGTGATTAGAAAGTAATCACTTCCCTGCCCAAGAAATGAAATCCAGTAGAGTCCTTCTGAAATAAACACAGCATTTACATCTATTCCTCTAAAAAGCTATAAAATACTTCAGTCTGCAAGCAGCGCAGTCCTAATAGTCTTTGTATACAGTCTGGTACTATCCCCATGCACATCTCATTAAGCACCAAATTCTTTGAAATATGAAACCCCTTTCTATCATCCACACAAAAATCTAACACAGATGTCCCCCATTTAGCAGATGCAAAATGCTACTGCAATAAGAGGTAATAATAAAGGAACCTGATTGCGTTAATGGAGTCACATATGGTGGTGGTGTGGTCCTTGAGACCATTCCCCCTCAGCTTCAGTTTCCTCTCATATCAATCCTCTCCAGGGATTGGAGGAATGGTAGCACGGAAAGGGAAAAATTCAGGTTTGTTAGCAGATCTGACATTTTGGGATGAAAATACTATTAATCACTGTCACTGAGAGAAGATCAATAAAAACTTATAAAGATCACACTCTCTAATGTGTACAAATTCCAAGAAACAGACAGCCATACCAGCATCACGATACTAAAATAAATCCAATGCTTTTCCTCTGAGTTTTTACTTTAGTCTCTTCATTCTGCATTACAGAGCTTACAATGAAGATGTTGCCGAGTGTCTCCTGTGACTGTGTGCATTGATGCTTTTCACCGACTCCAGCAGGGTGCTGCTTTATACACACAGGGTTTGGGATACGAAAGGTTTGACAGTATAAGCAAAGGAAAAAAAAAGAAAAAAAAAAAAGGAAAAAGTACTTTGCTGTGATCAGTGCTCAGACTTGAGGGAAGGGGGTGGAAGAAGTGAGAAGACTACAGATTGCACAGTATTATACATTTCCATATTTGCTTTATTTCTTGACCACCATGCAATTAACTCATGTTGCTGAGTGCTGTAGGTCTCGCACGTGGAATGAAAAAAGTGTCTTCTGATTTGGGTGCTCCTGCTTTTTATTGCTGTAGGTCCTTTATATCTAGACCCATCTGCAACGAGGCAAGAACAGCTTCCTTTGCTTGCTGAAAAGGAACTGTTTCCTGCATAAAAACCCATCCCTCTGGAGCACAGGAGAGAGGATACTGCTTATGACAGTGGCCTCCAGACTCCGCAGTAAGAGCCTTAGCAAAAACCAATCCCATTAAAATAACACAGCTCATCTGCTGTCCCCAAAAGTCTGCTCCCTCCCTCAGAGCAAACAGCCTGCCAGTCAGAATAATATCTTTCTGCATGTGTTTATTTTTAGGGTACAGTGGTATCAGTCTAACAGACTGTGCACCCATTGCACTGGTTCTTAATCACAATCCATTCACTGGGGAGGAATGGAGCACAAGAAAACAACCCCAGCAAACTCCCTAACATGGCACTGTCAAACCTCACCTGTTTGATCAGAGACCTAACCACACTGAGCCTTTCACTAAAGCTCCAGCATCTGGATTGCATAGTGAAACCGCAAATTAATTTTAAAATAAAATTTCTAGAATACGTCATTGAAAAGGAAAGCATGGAAAAAAAACAGCATGTGTATATCTATATGCTAAAAAACCTAAATATGTATACTTCTGTGGTTTCTATAAATGTGCATGTTTGTAAATATCAGAGATTTTAAGTCAGTATCTTGATTTTAGGAGACCTAGCTTGTGATGTTTTGATGCAAACGTCTGCCCCAGATTAATATTGCTATGAAACCCTCTGTGAATGGTTTTCTGTTCTCAGGGCACATCACTACCTGAAGTACAGCTTAACCTCGCTGGAGAGCACAGTCGGAAGCGGAGCAGAGGAAACCCGTTTACAGCTAAATTAAACAGCGAGCGTTTCCAGAGCGTGCCCAGAGACAGCCAACCCGTTACTCCTGGGACGTGAAGGCTCAAGATGGCGCTTGAACAAATGGCTTTCCTGTGCTTCTAAAATGCTAACTATGCACATGCTTATTATTTACATCCAAACTGGGTGGCATACCTGATATTTCAGGAAACACATTTGCTGCTGTAATACAACTTGAGGAACGCCCTATATTTCACCGTTACGAGGTACCATAAGATCTGAACAATATAGCTCTTTCTATACATCACATTCAAAGCTGGGAAATGCTTTTTTTGTTGTTTGCTGCAAACACACTTTTTCTTATCCATAAAAATAGCAATAATAATGATGCTTTACACAGCTCTAGAACCTCATAGTCCTTTCAGGGCACTCAACACCTCTGTCTTATAGCTGAAACAGCACCAGCATCTCCACAATTCAGACAGCGAGTAGAAGAGGAAACACATTTGTGGGAGAGTTAAGATTACAACTTCAAACTTTTTTCTGCTGGCATGCCCAACACTATTTTCTTATCATTACAGAGGTGCCAGTTATCACAAATTAAGAAGCTTGGTGATATGAGACAAATATGATACAACTATAAAGAACATTCTTAATTAATGAAGAACATTACAAATGCAGTGAATATTAGGGTTTTATGGAAAGTTTTTCCACTTTAACCAGGGTAAGGGACAGATGCATTACCAGCATAACACTCTTAATATTAATTAGACCCCTCCAATCCCAGGAGACGTGTTACATTAAAGCATACACCCCCCCCTTAGCAGACTATACATCCCCACAAGGCAGGAACCTACAGACTGAGGAACTTCAGAGCTTCACTCTCTGCATCTCATTTTTTGTTCTATGTTATTTCTCATGCCAGTCAAAAAACCCAACAGAAAACAAAAAACACCAGAGAAACAAAGCACCACCTCTTTCAGAGCAAGTATAGGAGAGTATCAAAGCAGCTAAAATTGCTTACCAGCTAAAGAGAGGGCACAAAGCAAACAGGAGCCAGTTGCCAAATGGCTACTTAAGGCCTCCAGCTGCTTTGCGCGGCCACATTTAAAGGGCCAGCGCAGACAGACACGTGGGCTACAGCAGGATGTCCTTCCACAGGACAGCTTTGTGTAGGGAAGGCAGTCTCAAAGGAGGTGCTACTTTTGTGTATCATGTCCAAGCAATGCATCACCCAGTAGCAGCACACACCAGATCTCACGACTTGCTCTCGGCACGTGAGCTTCCCTGAGCGTTGTTCACCCATTACATTAATTCTCTGAATCTACAGTCATTTTATTTGATGGGCTGCAGCAGCAGAATGGCTCCATGATGAGATTGCTTTTTCTGAGCATTAAATGACACTGTAAGGAAATGTACTAGAGATAGATGCTATTAATAGTGAAATCACATACACCTGTCTTAGAAACTAAACCAGAGTCCCAGGCCACCTGAGCCAAAGGGAAAATCACCCATAGCCGGTATTAGCAGAAGGTCCCTTTCTCACACTGGTGTGACAGCCTCTCAGTGACACGTACACCGATTGCATGTCTGGGCAGTCATTAGATCTGTCTGAGTCTAAGGTCACCAAGTGGCTTTAAAACAGCGCTGGAACCTGCTGGGGAGACAAAAGTGAAGAACTACTGCCTGTTCAGCAGCTCGGCCCAGGCTCAGCTGGCATCTGGCAAGGCAAAAGTGTAAAGCTCATCCCATAAGAGTGTTCTGGTCTGTGGGTTCTGCTGCCTTAACCGATACCGTACGCTCCCTAAAAGGCAAGTCACTACATGGAAGCCATTCTCATTTTGCCATCGTGTGCATCACATCTGAAAAGCTTGGTGCTTACAGAAACAACAACGGGACGCTGAGTTTGAGCTCTGAGCTGTAAATAGAGGACGTGGCTGCAGAAGTGTTTTTATCCCTTCCAGAAAAACGACTTCAGTGCATGAAGTGCTTTTGTTGTTTCACATTCCTGGACAAGAAAACTGATGAGCAACCTGAAACCAGACGGCCAACCTGAAACCAGACGGGCAGTCGGAATGGTTAGCAGATAGAACAGAAAGTGAGAAAGCGAGAAAGCAAGATAAATGGTGATGCCTTTGGTAGGGGCAGGCAGAGGGAATTCAAACAGTAGCTTCTTCTGCACAGGCAGCATCTCCCTGACGTGTTCCACAGCAAGCACGTGCATACGGGGATTTTCCAGTGAGTGATAAGTTTTGTGACAACAGCTGCCAGTGCTTTATCATTGGAGGATGTGGAGTTAGCACCTTGGCTAACATTGTAGCCACCTGCCACCAGCCTCCACTCAACCTGAGGAGTCTCAGGTCAGCCAGCACTAACACAGGTGCTGATACGGGTCTTGCAGAAGTTTGTAAAGACCACATAGTGCTCATGCACTCCATTTAGTTGGGGAGCATGGTGAGGTGAAACAGCTGACCCCACATCAGGCAGTTGTCATTTGATGGATTCAGCAGAGCTGGTACATTTCAGACTCAGAGAGAGAGAGAAAGACAGTTGTCTGCAGCATCTCGAGCTACATTTCACTGTTCACCTCCACATCTCCTTCCCCCTCCAACTATACCACAGTTACACTGTCATGTGTGCAGGGCTTCTCTGTGAGTGTGTGGAAAGGTCAGTTGCCTGTTTTACTGGCTCTTGTTCAGTTGAGTGTCTCCAGCAAATGTGAACCTCTGACAGTCCTCCTTGGTCTTCACTAGATGGTTCAGGCCCTTATGTGTCCTTCCTTTGCCTTAGCAGCTGAACCCTTCATGGTCTTTAATGTGTTTCCCCTTGTCACGCGTCCCTCAGATGGACGCGTGACAAGGCTAAAAATCCTCTTTTTAGCCTTGCAAGTTAAGGCAAAGAGAGTAAAGGCAAGTTTTTAAAGGTCCTTCAGAAACATACAGATGCAGAATTGACTGATACACTTTTCAAACACATGAAATGCATAACTGCAATTCAAACTGCTGAACTGAAAAGCCCTGAGGAGTCTATTTCCTTTTGATTGATTTCAGTGGGAATTAGATGCTGTTTGTTTCTGAAAATCATCATCTTTAAGTATCTAAAAGCCTCACTCTCAGCACCTTGTCTACAACATAGCAGGAAATGGAGTCAAGAGTTTTCTAAGCATGATGCTACTCTAGCCACAGGTCCCCTTAATCCTTTCTTCTTATTTTTTAATGAAAGTCACCAGCCAGCCTGCAAAGGAGGTATGTGGTACCATCATATTCAAATGTTACTAGACAAATTTAAGAACTGATCCACAAATGGATACTCAAAACTGGGCAGGGATATATCCTCTAGCACCCCTGATCCAACATTTCTGCATGCTGCAGGAAAATAGCAGGAAGTGCCAAGGCTCATAGGCTCCCGCTGAAGAGCATGTAATTTTGCTGCGTGGGAGACAGAACACTTGACCAGATGGACCCCCAGCCTGCTCCAGGAAGGCATGTCTCACGCTCTGATGTTCTTACGTCTTAAGCAGCCTGTGCTAAGTGGCAGTAGAGACGCTCCGATAGCCTGTACTGAGCACCAGCTTCTGTCGCTCCGCAGTCACTGCTTCTGCTGCACCACTCCTGGTGGGACAGGAAGATGTGGACCTCGAATGATGCCGTTGCCGTTTTGCTATGTAGATTGCTTTTTGTCCTGATCCCATATGCTTTTAAATTGGAGTCTGAGCTGGTTATCTTCTTTTGAGCTATTTCATTGCCACAGTTCCAAACCTGTGAATATGCTCTGCTTTCTCTTTCTTCTTCAAACTCTTTTCCATTCGTTTTTTTTTTCCTGCACAGCACTGTTATTGTGGCAGTGGCTGGCATGATTATTGCTACTTACTCCCAATCCCCCAATGGCAGTGTAATACCTCTTTAATTGGGTATTTCTCTCTCCCGACACTAATCTCCTAACAAATGCCGATGCCGTGTTAGATGCTGTGTGGGGATCTCTCATCACTATCTCTTTAAGCAGGCAGTTGTGTGTGGAACGGATGCATAGTTACTCAGCATGGATGGATTTGTCTGAGTCCCTGTCAGCTCCCTGTTTTTGTCACTGAAATCTTGCATTGCGGATCCGAATTGTTATTGCTTTAACTTTGTGAGGCAGATTTATCTCAGTCCCTGTCAGATCAATGGGTTTTGTCACAGAAATCTATGTGACTTTGTTCCCTGTGGAGATCTGGCTAGTCAAGTTTGTGGAGGCTGATTTGGAAAACTGAACCCGAGGCCTTGTTTGGCTATGTCAGGAGGGGAACAATAAGAACTGAAAAGAGCAGAGGCCTAACAACCATGACTTAACTAGAAAATACAGCAGCAAAACAAAGGAAGTTCATGAGAGAAAGACAACACATACTCCAAGAGAGCAATTTCCTTCCAAAATATGTGCATATGTGCATTTTTGTAGGTTCGGGGCTTTCCAACTGCTAACATCATAAACAGCTGCTCTCCCTGTTCGTGGACTGCAGCCACATAACAAGGAGACTGCAGTCTTATAAGGTTGTAGGTCTGAGGCAGATCAGCCTTTGCAAGACAATCCTCTAAGTATGGTTGGTCAAAAAACCCGCACAGCTCTGGAGGCGGTAAGCCCGTAGGAAGCACTCTAAGGCCTCAGCAATGTATTAGGAAGCACTGTGCTACCAGAGATGATATTTCTCAAGGGATACAAGCCCCATTTTCTTTTTGCCTGTAGCCATCAGACTGCATGGCTGTCTGACACTGCAGTGATGTCAACAACAGAGTCTTCCGGATAAAGCTCAACTTTAGTGAATAGTGCTACGTGTCCATCTTGTCTACTTGGCTGATTCAAAATTTTCCAGGAACAGCCTCAGTAAATGGAAGTTTCCTGATGAAAAGTACATTTTGCAAATAATCTTTTGATTGGAGTGAAGAATAACATTATTTCCTTTGCTTATTACTGCTTGAAGATTTTTTGACAATGATTATCACAGTTGAATTTGACCATGATCAAGGTCTGAATGAACTTCTAGAACAAAGTGGTAGTAGTAATAATAATAGCAATAATAGGAAAGCAGGTAACCTACATTAAAGGAAGAGCCTGGTGTTGACTGATAAAGACTCAGACTTGACTGGAACCGCCAACTCAACCTGAAAGCTCAACACAGCAGGGATGTAGTCCCTGTTGGTGAAACTGCCTCAATTTTGTATTTGAAGCAGAACATTTCAAAAAGAAAGGGTACCCCAGGAAAGAGGACATTTGGGAAAGGTAGCCATTAGCATCTCAGCATTAATGAGAAACAGTGCGAATTGCTGGCCTCATTGTTCTCTTTGCAATATTCCAGTCATGGGCTTTCTTTACAGCAGATGCTCGTTTCTGTGCCTGCCTTGTAATAATTCCCTTCTTTCTTTTTAGTGAAACTCTCCTTTTGTTGTATGCTTTTCTGTTTCAATTTTACCTCTAGAAATTCTTCATTCCTATTTTTCACCTTCTAATCCTTCTTCATCCATCCTTCTCTCCCTGCCTCATTTAAACATTCATGCTTCTGTTT
This sequence comes from Tauraco erythrolophus, assembly GCF_009769465.1. NCBI lineage: Eukaryota > Metazoa > Chordata > Aves > Musophagiformes > Musophagidae > Tauraco > Tauraco erythrolophus. Next base: position 18,485,199 of record NC_141476.1, on the reverse strand, counting down.
TGCTTCTTCCTCTATGTGATTATCTATTCTCTTTTAACCGGTACTCCTCCTTAGTTTTTTTCCCTTTCCCATCCTTTCATCTCTCTCTCTCCCTTTTGCTGCTTTGCTCTCTCAATCTCTCAGCTTGCTGCTTAGGAAGCGGTAGTCCTTAGATATTGAAATGACATGTTTAGTTTCTACTTGCGATTCTGTGCTAGATACCTCTGTGTGTCTGTGCAGTTCCAGACAGAGCGTAAGCCTTTGTAAATACAGGAAACTAAGCTGGAAGCAAAGCTGAGTGAAAGGTTGCTTACTTGTGCCTGTGATTTGTAGCTGTTTAATAATGGCCTCCTGATTAACACAGACTGCAATTCCAAAAATGCCACAGTGATAGATACTCAATATATACCTAAATAGAGATACACAATTCCCTTAACATTTAAAGCCAGTGCTAGCGGTACAACTATTATCTTGTAAGTTGTTCACGCCACTGCCTGTGTGTGTATCGCCTGGTAAAACACAACTTTAATTCTGCATGGGTCTCTGAGGACTAACAAGGTGTTAAATGATCAGTTTTACGTACAGCTGTCACCATGCCTGCAGTTTTAGCAAACCAAAAGAATTATGTTGTAGCTTTCGTGTTTTCACCTCAGAACAATGCCAAAAAGTCTGTCTTTAATAACTCTGCTGAAACCGTCCCCTCATAAGTCACCTTGTCTGCAACAGTAACTGCTTTTCACAGAGCTCCTCGTATTTTGTCTGGTTATAGTTAGTTAACAAAGAAGAATTACAAGGCTTGGCTAGGCAAAGAGCAATGAGATGCCTGTCACCATCCTATTGCTTTAGTCCATCTCTTTTGGTACATCTTAATGTGCAGCAAGATCACTTCAATAAGGAGCTTTGAAATACTTGCTAGTGCTGCTTTCAGACTCACTTCCAGAAGCGCACAAGATATTGCTTTAGTCAGATTACCTCTCTGTGTTCTCCTTCTGCAGGTAATGTGTCCACAGGATGACTTCCCAAGCAGGCAGAAATAAAGGACCAAAGAACAATAGCAGGTCAGTCGTTACTAAGACAGTCCAAGAGCAAAGGAAGGCTGCCTGTTCTACCCTAAGCTAATTGTCTCTCCTGCCTTCACCACAAGTGTAAACCGAGCTGATTAGTTCAATCTGCCATCCTGGCTAAATAAACCAAGCTAAGAGTTGCTGTTACACACTCTGCTAGGGTTATAACTATCTTTTAGCAAAGATCCAGGTCTAGGAATGAGGAGGTGCAGAGGTGCATTCACAAAGATGAACACTAACCTGGATTGCTGCAGTATTAACTGAGAGTGCCTGTGAGAGCACCTCTCAGGTGCCGTTACATGTCGGAACCTAGAATGAGATGTTTGAAAACCATTTTGGAAAGGGGGCTTTAGCAAAAAGTGTGGGAGCCCACGTTTGGAAAAAAATAACTAGGCTGAGTTGCACCAGCACAGCTGTGGGAGGAAAACTTGTACAATGCCTTGACTGCAGCCGTGGCTGTTTTTCATCACATTCGTGGGCTCTAAATTCTACATAAAATAAGAAAAGGGGGAGTGAGAGACACCACTGCATTATCTTGACAGTCCTTTCTAAATATATAAAAGATGAGCTGTAAGTTCCTCAGCATCTTGCTACAATATAAGCAGGCAGCAGCAAATTGCCATCTCTGGAGCCATGCAGGACAATGACAAATGGGTGAAAGCCAGCCTAATTCTGTCAATAGCAGTGTCCAGCCGTGTTTTCCAATAGTTGCCTAATTAGTAGAAATACAGATTTCAAGACTGCAAAAGACAATTAGGGAGCTCTGTAAAAACCTCAAGGCTGGCTATGAGGCAAGTCTCAGAGGACTGTGATGTAAAGTCTTTGCATGTATGCCCCTGATTTTTAGCTGACAGAGATCGTTGTTGGACTACAGGTGAGATGGAAACTGGCTCATGGTCTCAGACCACCTTCTATTGGATAGCCGCCTACACCACTAAAAAAGAGGCAATCAGCTCGCATTTCCAAATTTGTGGGCATTCAGGTTAGCACTTTAAATTGACCATAAGGGCTAAGGTGTCTTGCCCCTCTCAGTACAGATCCATCTAGTTCAGAACTGAGACAAACTGTCAATGTGTGGAGAGTGATAGTTTGCTTATGCTCTACCTGTCCCAAAAAAAAAAGTGAGGATTCACATTTCTGTGTCTGTCAGTCCGGCATACTTCCTAGGCACCAAAATTCTGTAAAAATTAGACCTCTGGAACATTTTCTTTAAATAGCCAGAGACATTGGTTAGCAGAAGGTCACTGGGGGAGCAGAAAAAGCCTAAATAACAACTTCAGCAACAATGGGAAGTCAAGTGGATTTACTGGTTACACTACCACAAAATTAGCTTTGCAGGAGTTGTAACTTGGGATGACACTGTATAGCTGTGACTGCAACTTAAGCAGTTGTGTAGGGTTATGTCTTTCCCTGGAAATGGGTGATAGAAATGAAAGAGGTCACCAAATCGTTGTACTCAATGTAAAGCCAAATAAAATTAAGTTAATACTCGAAGAGAATTGCAAGATAGAAAGTTTCCAGCGATATCAGGGAGGTTCAGTCCTTTCCAGTTTGGAACAAACCAACCAGTCGTAATGACCCTCATGTGAACTACTCACATGAATACCCAACAAAGGTCTAGTTACTTGTCCAGAATCTCTTAGATCTTGAAACTGGGTCAGAAATCAGACTCTCTTGTCAGATCATCAGTTTTCTGGTTGCAGTGAAAAGTACGGGTTGCTTTGGAGGTTATAAACCATACATATGACTACATTCAGCATCTTTCTAGCCCAAACTTCCATTAGCCAATCCCACTGTACCTTATCTCATTCAGACTTCCCTCTAAGACAAAGCCTACAACTGAGTAAATGTTGCATTGTTTAAAACTCAAAATTTTATGGTAAAAGTGAGGAGCAGAATCATGAGGTCTCCAGTAAGATGATTTGTTAACAGCCTGCCATCAGCTCTAAGCAGCTGGGAAATGTCCTGCATGAAAGACAGCCTCTAACAAAACCTGGGCTCAGGTCAGGTGCCACTGTATGCACCAAATCTGTTGCTTTGAACTGCACTCTAAAGGAAACCAGCAGCTAATACTCTACATAGAACTGTGGTTTCTGAAACTGCTGAGTGGTCTTTTAAGGCAGTCCCATACAGAGCCTCCATTACAACACATAATCAGAGTAAGAGTTTCTTCAGAGAGAAAAGGGGTGAGTTCCTTGGAAAGTACTTGGAAAAGAGCATTTCAAGTTATCTATGCAGGAAAAGATCAAAAAGAAATAATAGATTTTTATCCTTGTTAATAAGCAACTCAGTAGTGTAAACAATGCTACATGTTCCAGCTACTTCTCGAAGAAACTAGCGTTAGCTCTCTTGTCTCCGAGCTTCAGCCCACTTGCACTCCCGGAGCTCCTGCGGGGAGAACAGAGACGGCTGCTCACAGAGCAACACGGTACAGCAGCAGAGCTACATCATTTTAGGACTATTTGAGAAAATTTCGCTGGGACTTTGACCTTAGATAGAAAATTAAGTGCAACACAAGCCATGTTCCCAGACAGTGCAACATTGCTGTAGAAGGAGGAGAGCCATTCAGAACTACAGCAAAATGTGAGAGATTGCATTGTGGCAAATGCTCTGCCAAAACTGATGCTTTATGGAAAAACAGCTAAGGGCACTAGAGCGCAGCTCCATTCTGCGGCTAAACTAATTCCCCTCCTGCCCCCGGTGTAAAGTCCTCCAAATCAGCTAGGCTAATCCTTAGAGAAAGTGTAAATTACCCAGCACAATCATTACAGCTCATACAAAATTATGCAGTCTGTCTAAGAAGGACCACTATTGCTCTTTAGATTGAACAACTCTTTTAAATTTAATTAATCAGACCACCTTCATGTACAATTAGAACTGTATCTCCCAGTGATACTTCTGCTTTTAATACCACATGACCTTCAGGAAAACAGAGCTTAGCAAATTATTGCTTCTAAATTCTACAAATTGAGGATTTGGTGGGTCACCTGCAGACATGACTTTTGGGTGTGCTGAAATGGCCACAGGCAGGCCAAAGGACACATCCTCCTCCTCCTCTCTGCAGTGGTAAGCGCACATCTTCAGTTGTTTGGGAGCTGACAGCACGGGAACAGCTCTCGTCTTCAGTAAAACATCCCTCCCTTGCTGTAAAAGCAAGTTGATCACAGGCAGATTCCCTTAAGGTTAAACATAATCAGTCAGGGCCAGCTGCTCTTACAGCCTCCTTTTAGCCTCCTCTAACATTTGTGAGATCACCTGTAAGTTATCATAAAAAAACAAGGAAAGCAGCAATTCTGGAAGCAGTTCAAGCTGAAAGTCAGACTAAGTGCACACTGCTGCAGTCACAGTCTCAGGTGGGAACTCTGATAAAATGACAGTGTAGAATGACAGCTTGAGAGGAACCTGTGGGCGGGTAGGCATTAAACCTGTCCCAGACACACAGGCTCGTCACCTAAGTCACACAAGAAGAGGTTGGTGAAACAGCACAAAATTATCTAATTGTGTTAGGAAGAAGAACAAGTTATCTAATTCATGTGTTGTGCTGCCAGAAATCCAAATCAAAGCTCACAACACTGGAATTTTGGATATCTTAAGACATAGAGCAAAGTGACAGACAAACTCTTCCCACCTTTATTCAGCATCAAAAGCCACTGGATTTTTTTGGTGGCCATCACGAATTCAATCCAAATGAAGGAGCATATGATGCTTGATGGCGCCTGCCTGCTAAAACCTTCCATACCATAAACATCAGGGCAAAAACACTTGGTGCTGAAACAGCATCCTAGTCAGCCTCAGAGCTAGATGCAGCAAAATTGACACCATGCCTAAAGCAAAGCGAAGAGGAGCTTGCCATCGGCCAGTTCTAGATCTCTGTTTTGTATCTTACAACATAGTCAAGAAATCACTGATGGTCCTTGAATTCTTCATTCCTTCCTATACCTTAGCAGTGCTCAGTAGAGAAAGAACGTTAAGAATACCTGGTACCACTGCTTACGGAAATAGCTAACAGTCCTTTCACAAGGCAGCTCTTGCCCTGAACTTTACTACTTTTACCACCTAAACAGTGCTAAGAAAACCACTAATTGATTCTTGAGCCCTTGGGAACAGCCACCTTCCTATCGTTAACCTTCCTTCTACAAGACAATGAATACAAAACTGTCAGGGCTCTGCCTCCATGAGGGGCCAGGCATGGTGAGGGCATGATAAAACACTTGGAACGGCTCTAGCCCTTCCTCTCGCACAGTGCCCAGAGCAGCTGTTCCCGTAACTGTCCCTCAGCATCCAAAGGGATGGGTTTAGCCTAAGCCATGATGGTGAAAGGCAGTCTTTGCCATCTGCGATCGGTCGGAAAGGTTGTCTCCTTTGCTGCTCTCAGCCACGCCTGTATCCTCTCTGCCGGTTATAATCAGGGAGACACCTGCCTCGGAAGAGGCTCGCTTGGCACGCGGTGCAGCAAGGGATTTACAGTTGGATTAATAGCTGTACGACTGCTTTTAAATACCTCGCAGGAGAGATTTTCTGGAAAGGGCAGACATTGCAACGGGACTGGCAGAGCTCCCTAGCTCATGTGCACCAGGCTCTGAATGCACTAGAGCAATGGGAAGGACCAAGGAATACTGTACTTTCAGAGTGATTTACTAAACCAGACACCAAGGAAAGCTGTAATATTGGGACATGCTCCCACGGTGAATTTGTTTATGTTGTTCAGTTTTTCTTGTGACCTCTCAGAAAACTTTTTTTGAAGGCTTTCCTGTGTCCCACTACTCTTCATCCAGTAGCAGAACTTCTCCGGACCAACTGTACAGACATCTTTCTCTCTCAGTTCAGCAAAGGGTTCTTTGGTAGCCAGTAATCCCCTGACTCTGCAGACCTTGGTCTAATGTGAACAACACACTTTTTAGTAGCACACTTGACATGTACCCCAGTGCACAAGTGCTCAGTGTCCTGAGCACACAGAAGTCCAGCCTCCAAGAGGACAGGCAGACTCTGGGCAACGGTGAGCTGCATGCAGATGCACAGAAGGATCACTGCTCTCCAGGAAGCCAGCATGAAAAGCAACTGCCAAAGGAAACCCTCCTAACTTCCTGCTAGGGAGTGAAAAGGAATGACGCCATGACAGACAGAGCGACAAACAAGGAGTGACAAGCATGGAGTGGTAAGTGTGGAATGACAAATGTGAAGTGCCTCACAACAGGGTCTGATTTGTTGGTAACGCTCAGAAAAACCCTGATCTCCACAAGAAGGAGGAAGGACAATCAGCCTCCACCAAAGCCATCACCTCCACCATGTCCAATATCCTTTCTAGATATTCGTCAATCGCAAAGCCACACCCCAGGCCGGCAGGCTAGTAACTCTGGGGTGACGGTGTACACACTGACATAATTTGAGCTCCCTGGGGTGTAGCTATTCTACAGCTGGGGCTCCCATTCAGTAGTTCTCAGTGATAAACTAATTCCCTTAATCATGAGATTGTAGCCCTTCTGCTCCAGAAAGATACAAAGAATAGTCCACTTACCAGCTGAAAGGGACCTGAACTTTCCTGCCAGATTTCTGTGGAATCCGTCCTTGAAACTCCAGTGGAAGTGATTCATACCTTTCATATCTATGTGACAATGATTTGCAACTGGAGATTTCTTGTTCTCTGTCTCTATGCTTCATTTTGTAGGATGGCCATCACTGCTGTAGCTTAATGCCAACACCGAGCTCATGCCACCTCCTGCAGTCAACGTATGCCTGAGGAGTGAGAATAGATATTTATTAGACGTGCTCTAGATTTGCTGTCATATCATAACTAGGCACTGGAAATCAAATAAATATATCGTATAAGATGAGCAGTTAAAATGTCTACTGAAAAAACAGATTCAGGCAAAATGGCTTAATCTGCAGCGTTAATGAGTAACATTGTTCCATCAATAGTATATGAGGAGCAACATGCAAAGCGGCAAAACTCATACCAGTTCCCAGGGACTCATACCTTCATAAAAGGCCCAGTTCAGAGGAATACTCGAGAACATGCTTAAGGTTAGACATGTGTTTAAATCCCTGAAATGCTCTTTTGAATCAAGATGCTTTACTGAACTGAAGAATATTCTGTGCATAAAGCTCAAACTCAGAAGCAAGAAGGGCTGGGAGGACGGGGCTGGGCAGCTCCACATTGATGGACATGTGCAGTCATCCTGCTATCCCAGCTACTAGAAAAGAGAGTCATAGCTCTGTGTTTCATCTGCCACCTAAGAATCTTCCCTAAGTTGCATCTCCTAAGTTATCCTTTGTCTATGCCACACACTATCTTTTTTTTTTTTTTTTCTAATGTAGTCATCAGAATAAGGAGAAAAATGCAAAGGGATCCTCAGACTTTGCTGAGTGCCAAGCATACATCCTGACTTGTTGCCCGCACGGCACAGCTTGCAGAGTCATCACTGCACAGCCATCTTGTGCTTCCTGCTGCACAGCACACGCACAGTTGCAGATGATCAGTAGCAGTTCCAGGATCCAAATAGGACCAGGGCCACACTTCACATGCAGAATGAAAAACTGGCTTCTTTCTCAAAGAGCTTGCTGACTTAATGAATGCTGAGAGAAAGAGAACAGAGGAATAAAACAGTGAAAGCTCAAGGCCTTGAAGGACAGAAAGGGAGTCTGAGAAAGGGAGATAGTAAAAACCAGACAGATAGTATTTCTTCTGTTGAATACACGCACCTAAAACCCAGCAGGAACAATACAAGGATATGAATTTGTGTGTGCAGCCCTGCCCACCAGAAGGGCCCATACCCATATTAATTGAGTACGTCTGCAATGCCATTAGCTAGATACTGCAGAGAAAATAATGAAATTGCTTTACAAAAGCAATGAAGACAACTGGCCAGATCTTGCTATGACTAATTCAGATTGCCTTTGTGCTTCTTATGTGTGGTTACTCAGTTCTAACTTATTCCTTTATTTCTTATGTCTGATCAGGCGAAGCAGACATAATGCTCTCTTCCATACACACACTATAATCTGTTTCTATTCCTTTAACAACAATTTATGTCGTTCTGCTAGTAGCAAGGGTTAGCGTGGACGGTAGTTAGGAAAGCAGCAAAAATCAGTGTGACTGGTGCTAGTGAATGGGCTGCTCTTTCCATGAATGCTTTGCTGCCTAAAGCTTAAGAAGTCACATGGGATGTTTAAAGAGAGGAGAAAATGTCTATTAATTGGCAAAGCCTTCGGAGCCTAGGGCATTCATGCAGCTGTTACACTGACGTGAATTGAAGCCTCCGGGGTGTTTCTGTAGGGATGGAGTTTGCAATTTTCCTTCTATCACAAACAAGTTAGGTAAATGTGCACAAATATGGGGAAAGGGAAGGACATCTCCACCATGCTCACTGCAAAAATCCTTAGTTATGCCTCCCTGGCAAGACCCATAGTCTTGGTGTTTAATCTTTTCATATTCTTTAATCGACTCAGTGGTGTTAAATCCAAACCAGCTCAATTCATAGGCGAGATCTCCATGAAGACATCCCTTAAATGGGTCTGCTACTATTCATACCGTAGTCCCTCTTTACATCTCTTCGTGAAAAGAACATTGAGTCTGCAGTCTAGAAGTAGAAGACATGAACTTCATCTTAACTGCAACTAGAAATCATTGCAATGACTTTGGGTGAGTCAATGACTTTCTGGCACCTGTTAGATAAGGAAAATGGAGCCTTACTTGCCTGCATGGGAGACTGTAAGGGTTGGAGCTAGATATTCTGACCAAGTCCTTTGAAATTCTGGAGTGAAAGGTTTTAGAACAAGACAAAGTCATGGTTCTCCCTCATCCACCCTTCTCTGCGATCCACCCATCCCATGGGGAGGTGCAATGACATGGCCCATTGGAGTACAAACTACTGGGCTGAAAGGAGGACTCACAGTACGCCCATATCCTTAATTACAGAGGTGTGTGCCTCTTGGCTTGCGTTACTCCACCTGAACATAGCGTGCTCGGTATAAGTGCTAGTTAGAAGCTTTCACACAGGCCAGAAAGCTGCCTTGGTTTGATGCCGTGGCACAGACACATTCATTCTCCGAGTGTTGGGGCCCGACCAAGGATGGCAGCAAACATTTACGAGCACAGGTGTTACTGGCAGGTGTTTTGTTTCCGAGGAAGCTGCCTTCTGGCTGAGCTGCTGCCAGCCCATCTATCCGCCTCCGCCATCGCCATACAACCTCACCTCCCCCAGGGACTTTCAGGCAGGCCTATTTGCAAACAGCAAGCACAGGCAATGAACACATCAGGTAATTAAATGGCAGATCAATTCGACTTAGCTTCTCTTGGGAAAGCAGCCCTTGGGAGACAGAAGAATGAGGCAGCAGGAGACAAAGGCAGAGAGAAAAATTGAGAGGTAGAGGCCAGAAGGAATAGAGCAGAAGAGAAAAGATGGAAACACAGCAGGCAGAAAGGGGTATGCACAGTGCGGTGTGAAGCCACAACTGCGGGAGAAGAGGCATTCAGGGGAAAAAGGGCATGGCTAGTATGGGCAGCGTGAGAAAGACAACATGTCAGGGAAGAGAGAGGAAAGAGAGAGTGTGTCTAAGGGAAGGTAAGAGCACGATAGAGAAAAAAGAGACTGGAAAGAGTGGGATAATGAATATAGCAACTGTAGAGAATGGCCTCAACTGGCTACTTGGATCTCAAGAACAATGGGTCCCCTATAAATGTTTACATACCTGCAAAAATGTAAGCTTTGTAAATTTGGAGCCATCAGCAAAAAATAAATTTGTAATATGCTATTCATTTTATTTAAACTAAGATGGAGAATCACTGGATATTGACAGAGGACTTCGCTCCCTGAAATATGTCATGAACCCAGGAGCTTTCTGCTACCAATATGAAAAACAGACAGTGGAACTGACAGGCAGGGGGAAAGGAAATTAAACAGTCTGGTATCACTCCGACCAGCTGAGTGGAACATTAGAGAAAAAAACAACATGAACTCCTAATTAGTTTTCAGTTTCTATCTTTAATAATCTGAGATACTGGTAGTACCAACTCACTTAGTAATGCTGGTCTCAGGCCTTCAAGAGTCATGAGGAAGGTATCAAAATTTGAGTCTTTTCTTTTAGAAAGTTGCATGACTCTTATTTTGTCCTTTAAAAAAAAAAAAAAACTGGATTTACATTTTCAATTTTTGGTCTGCAACAGAGGAACCAGAAATGTAATTATGTTTTTAAAAGAAAGACGAGCTTCACAATTGTAACCTGACTTTGGGAGAGGCAGAACACTATAATTAGGGGACTCAGAGAAAGTTTGAGAGTCAGCAACACAAAGGGATCTTTCGCTGTACAACCTCCATCCGGTCGGACTCCCCTTCAACAGACACGGCCTCTAGCAGTACGTGTCTCTTTGCACTGCCCCCTCAGTTGGGAACAGTGCAAATATCTCTCTCCCTGCTTCCAAATCCACTTCTGCCTGCTCTGCAGGACTCTGCCCCATCCTAGGGGTGCGCTTCTCACATTCCTTTTACAGCATGGCAGGAGCCAGCCATAGGACGGACATGTAAATGTCAGAGCTTGAAGCCGCTGTGCCAAAGGACAAATGAAAATATCTTATAGTGACCCTAAGGAAGCCATGTATTTCCAGTTTTCTGGCTAAGGCTCTGTAGTATCATGCTATGCTTTTATAAATTCCTTTCTTGCACGGGTTCCATCCAAGCATATCAAGGCTATTTACATACACCCACCATATTTACAAAAGCACCGTGAAGAAGCAGAAGACAAAACCATACCAAACCATGCAATGAGTCAGTGGCAGAGATGCGAATCAACCCAGACTCCTTGCTGCCTTTTTCTTCATATTAGGTAGACAACACTGCCGTTCTTCTGCTCCCTTCAGCTGTCCTGTGATAGATTTTGAAGAATAAATCCCTGAAGAGCTAATGTTCCAGTTTCTGCTTAGGCAGAGGAGCCAAGAACTTTAAATCCAACATTAGGGGTGACCAGGCAACAGGTAACCAGTTGGGAAATCCTAGCCCTGACTGCTTCACACCTCAAGGCCAGCACATTAGAAATACCTTTTTTTTCTACCATCTTTGATTTCTCTCTTGCCAGGAAAAGAATTAAGTTGTTGAGTCTGAGAATGTCCAGCACCAGTGTGTCCTACAAGGTGGAATCTGACTATGCTGTTCATTTAGTTTTCTTTTTCTCTTTCCTAAGCCTTGTTCCCTCTCCCTCTTACAGCCCACCTCCACAACTTGCACTATTCCTTCAGTGGTGACAAATTCTTTTAGTCCAATGCATTCCAGACAGATGTTGTTCCTCAGGCCGTGAAGTCCACACTCTGCACTTTGAAGCAGAGTACCAATGACTGACACTGTCAGGACTCATAAGTAGGTGCCACAGAGGGACTGAGGATGAGATTACCAGCCAGCAGCCACTTCACCCTCTCTGACCTCAAGCCAGTGATCTCCATTGCCAAAGCACTGAATGGAATTAGATAGCCTGCACTACAGGTAGGAGGGAGGTAATCACACACCTAGGAGCGTGGAGAGGGAAGAAAAGCAGAAAAATTTAAACTAAGTTAACAAGAACCAGTAGGGTGGTAGAAGATGGGACATCTGATCCGCTGGCTTGTTCTCTGTCCTTCAAGCACACATACACAAGCAGATGTGGACACACAGATGTGGACACATACACACACTCCTGTCTGCTAAATCTGAGCATCTGGACTTCCATCAGCTTGTATGGCTGACTCTGCATCCCTCCTCAATATAGGTCCTTTGGCTACCAGATCCTGCAAACAAATAGAGTTCTTATGTGGATGGCACAGATCTGAATAACTATCTGAAATCTGCTTCTTCCCAAGGTTTGACTCTAAACAACTCAATCTTCCAGCCTCTGCTTGTCTGTCCTGCTAAATTTTCCACAGTACTTACACTGTAAATGGGAAAGGACGCATTGGCAGAAGAAGCTGCAATCTCAGTTCCCTTCTTCTCCGCAAACAGAAGCCACGCATGGATCAGATCCTGCATGCTCCATACAGACCAGATTGCATAGTGGTTGTGCTGCCACAGAGCTCTGCATCACAGCCCTGCCCCTAGCACAGTCCTGAAGGGAGCGGCACCACGGCTTCAGCAGCTGCGGTTCCGGAGGGAAGCTTCTCGTAGGGCTGGAGCGGAGAATCTGCACAAGCGCCCGGAGGAGCCTTAGCAAGCCAAATATTCCCATCTCTTCTGCCCTGCTGCGGCACTGGCATGATTTGTATTCCTAGTGCACAGCTGGAGGCAGGCTGTAGCACAGCACTGGAGACACAAGCAGCAAGTTCCCGCAGCAAGGCAGAAATACGGGAGCTGAAGGTAACTAGAAAAGGGAGATTAAGTCCTCCCAACTCTCGGCGCATCCTCACTTCCACTGTTCTTTGTCATGAGGCAACAGGGCAACCTGGTACCTGCCGAGAGGGCAGCTGACAGAAATCCTAGCTGTGCTTTAGTGGCCTGTTCAAAGAAATCAGCTCTTTCTGATATGAGTTCTCCTCTTTTTTTTCAAATCACACATTTTACTATGTCTGCACTGTCATCAAGGGTGGCTGCAGCACCTGGAAACACACCAGAAAGGGTTTTAAACTGTCTTGCTCCTCTTTTTCTTGCCATGTATGATCCTGCTGCCTGCATTCCCTCTTTTTGACTTACTGAATTCCTGCTCCTTCTTTCACTTGCATAATGAAATGAATTCTTGAACAGAACCCTAATCTGGCTTTTTCAGTCCAGAATCCTCAACATCATAGTTGTTCTTAGCACTGTGGAGCTGTATCTAGTTTTGACAGGATTTAATGGACGGTCGTTCTCAGAAATCTGCCACATTAAATAAAAGGAGCAGATAAATATTAAATATGAGGAATGCATGTCGATGTGATAAAAGCTGGCTAACCTTTGTAGACTTTAGTTGTATTAGCTGACTTTTGTGAGGCACTTGCTGCAAAGTAAAGGTTGGTCTAGACTGTACATCTCGCATCAAGACCTGCAGGTTTTTCAAAAGGCAGTTCACTGAGAACCTAGATCTCTAAACTGGAGGAGTATGGTAAGAACTTCACATCTGCCTTGGTGCTGGCTGCAAGGAAGCTCTTATGCCCGTTGTCTGTATTCTGGAACTTCAAAATCAATAATTAGTTGGCTTTGAGTCTGTATATGTTTGTGCTTCCAAGTCTTTCTCCACAGGTAGACAGGTTAGAAATGGACATTTTAAAACACGAAAGCAGAGACTCACATAATTGCACAACCCTCGGGCTCAGGCTTTAACATCAGATTTTACAAGGCTTACAATAACAACGTGGTGGCTGGTAGCACGGGGGATTCACATTCCTTTCTTTGTGGAATGAAAAGAGAGAAGAACACGCACATTCCAAATACATTCTGTCACCTGTGTTCTTCTTGATCTTTTTGAATTTATTGAGCCTGTCAGCTGCAATGGAGGCCAGTTCAACATGTGATCCCCCAGTGGGAACATTCGCAAAATAGGTTTGCAGTGTGCGACACCACCCCTATAATAAACGCTGTGGTTTATGAACTATTCCTAGGGCAGCTGAAAAGGAGCACTAAAAATTGATATAAAGGACACTGACCACACTGCCTGGCTTTATGTCCTGGCTTTTTATTCCCCCTCTTTTTTCTTCAATATTTGTTTCTTTCTAAAATCTTTACCTTCCAAAAGTTCTTCTATATTTTCACTCTACCTTCAGTCTCTTTTCTCTACGGTGATTCTGATTTATTTTTGTTTCTCTATCCCCTCTTCTGACTCCTTCCCTTTAGCTGTCTTTTAGCATTTTGTAATGTATAATTTTTCTTCTATGTCAGGTTGGCACCAACTGAGATGCGATCAAATCTTTTATCCTGAGGGATGCAATGTCTCTGTAAAAAGACTTTGTGCCCTGCCAAAGCGGGAAGATTCTCTCTGCACCATGATTTCCAGACATGCCACTCTCTTAAGCCCAATTTAGTTTTTGTGTTATCACCTTCTGTATGATCGTTGCCCTTGGTCACGATACCTACATGTCCCTGCTCTAGTTACTGTGACTTGCAGACCCACAGGTGCTGGGGAGAAGCATATTGTTACCTACTGCTGCATGTGGACCATCGTGCTGGATTAGGGTTCTTCTGCTCTGCCACCGAGCCCAGATCCATCATTTACAAGTCTGTCACTATCTTATGGGCAGAGCTGAGGAGCACACAGGACCCACAAACAGTCCAGATGGCCATATATTCATTCCTACCTGCAAAGTGCTTCCCTGGCCCTCAGTTTTCAAGCAAAATAATTTTTTCTTATTATTATTTTTCTTGCTGAAAATTCCTAATTTCTCAATGGAAATTTCCCTCCATTCTCAATTTTCTGATCAATTCTGGAGTAGCAAGCCCTTGCACAAGCTTGGTATATTTATCTTGCTGAATTGTGATCAGTGAGAGTTTGCAGAGGAGACCTAGACAGAAAAGACAACCCCATGCTCTGAAATAAGGCAACTAGCAGTTACACAGACATTCAACTTCTTGAGGGCTGATGCAGTGGAGGCCTGAGGTAGTGAAGTGACTCTTTAGAAAGCCAAGATCGTGGTGATCTGGAGTCACAAATTCCAAATTAATAACCACATTTGGCCTCCCTGAGCTTTCCTGGTGCGTAAGTGGATGCAGCACTCCCTTCCCTTGCTGGTCACTCCCTGCTGTGTGGTACTGGTGATGCTAAGGGACTCACACAAGGTGTGGAGCGTTCTCACCTCCCAGTTGCAGCACACGGAGCCTCAGCAGCCACTTCGCACATCTCTGGGCCAGGCCTTGCCTGCCTGCCGCATTCTGTGCCTCCAGCAGCTCTGCTTCAGCAGGGGTGGGTGCTCTGGAACAGGCTTTATAGCTGATGCTTTGTATTTGCATAGGCCATTGTCATTCTCTGCGCGGCTCCTTGCAGCTGGCATCCTGAACTGGAGAAATGTCTTCTTTAAGGAGAAGCATGAACGACGCAGCTAAAGATAAAAATAACAATAATTTTACTGGATGAAACTTCATGTTAAGCACTTAAAAAGCAATAAAAAGTCAATTTTCTTTCTTTCAATTATTTTGCTTATTCCATTTTTGGAAAAAAAAAAAAAAAAGGAGAGGAAAAAAATGAAAAAAGTAGAAAAGTTTCCTAGTTAGAGAGACGTCTGTTTTTCTCATCAGCACCCAATGTCTTCATCATTTCTCACCTCTCCACATTGCCCCCCAACCCTACTCGGGTCCCACTCCCCACAAGCATGAAAACAGCCATCATCAGGCTGGGGGCTGGGGGCTGGGGCTTCCTGGCATGTGCAAAGGAAGGGAAAAGAGTCCTGATAACTCATGAGCGCTCGCTGCCTCTTTCAGCACACAAGCACCTTTTTAGAGAAAGCGGAAAAGATAAAGGCAGAAATTACTGCTCTTGCACAATATATGCCAAGTTCATAAGAGCAGCGTTAAACACTTAATCAAAATGGTTTGACAATGTAAAAATTAGGTTTTCGAATGTCATTAGTGCCTTATAATAGGTTCAATTTATATCGTTCCCATCCCTGTTTTTTCATCTCTGCTAATTGTTTTTATTCATTTCTTTCATTTTTTACACTGTTGTCTTGTTGGTTTTAATTTTTAATTATCATAGGACTTTTCTTTTACCTTGCTAATTGGTCTAGGTTTTAAAAGGCTGATTCTGTCATTCTCTTTCTCCTAGGGCAGCTACAAGCGATTTTTAAGGCAGGTTCTTTTCTATTGGTAGGCAAGCTCTGGTCTGGGCTAATTTGGGAAAAAAAAAAAGCCTTGCTTTTAGGTCAGTATGAGCACCTTTTTTTGTAGTGTGATTCAGAGAAAAGCTCTCTTGTATCGACCTGCAAATTTCCTTCTGCACTGGCATGCAGGATTCCTTTGGTATTGGCATGGAAATTGGACCTCTGTTCTACAGTTGATATGCAAACACTTTTCTGTTTGGAAGAAGATGAAAGCTCTCTTCTGCTCTGGCTTGCAAGGTCTTTTCTGTATGGACTCTCCTTTCTGTCACCCACCAAACACAAATGCACACACCATTTCTTTTCCCTTTCCATGTACAATAATGTTCCAAGTCTTGGTTATCACAGGGCTGCAAGATGCCATTTGCATGGAGACATATATTGGCATCTTGGGTTTTTTTTCTGCCAGTATAACTGGAACTGGTTCAAATAATTCCACTGACATTTTTGGGGCAGAAAACCATTTTGGGAATGGCCATTTTTTAAGAAAATGCTGACACTTGCTTAGTTGTACTTGGCAAAGGAATGTACTTTGGGTCTTTGGAGGAAAATTTGAAAAATTAAAACAAAAAAATCTAGGCAAAAATGCAACTTGTGGGGAAACAATAATTCTTCAACTACCTTCACTTGTAGACAGATGAAGAAACATTTGAGTGCTGGATGGTCACACTCAAAGAGTTGTGGTCAACGGCTCAATATCCAAGTGGAGACCAGTGACGAGTGGTGTTCCTCAGAGGTCAGTATTGGGTCTGGCGCTGTTTAACATCTTTGTTGGTGACATGGACAGTGGGACCGAGTGCACCCTCAGCAAGTTTGCCGACACCCAAGTTGTGTGGTGTGGTCAACACGCTGGAGGGAAGGGATGCTTGAGAGATGGGCCCATGCAGACATTATGAAGTTCAACAAGGCCAAGTGCAAGGTCCTACACATAGGTCAAGGCAATCCCAAGCACAGGTACAGGCTGGGCAGAGAATGGATTGAGAGCAGCCCTGAGGAGAAGGACTTGGGAGTGCTGGTGGATGAGAAGTTCAACATGAGCCGGCAATGTGCGCTGGCAGCCCAGAAAGCCAACTGTATCCTGGGCTGCATTAAAAGCAGCATGGGCAGCAGGTCGAGAGAGGTGATTCTGCCCCTCTACTCTGCTCTCGTGAGACCCCACCTGCAGTACTGTGTTCAGCTCTGGAGTCCCCAACACAAGAAGGGACTTGTTGGAATGGGTCCAGAGGAGGGCCTCGAAGATTATCTGATTCTATGATTCTGTGAATCACTTGCGGGAACTCGCTCCAGAGTGACTTCTTGCTCCTGGAGGAAACCAAATCTTGTAAACATGGAAACTTTTTGATCTCTGTCCCATTGTCAGCAAGAGTGGGCTGTGGTTGCGCACCAGTAAAGCTGCATTACTTTGGCACTGTGGGGACACTTGAAAGTTTATTCTTACTCTCACTCCTACTCAGTTCAGTCCTACTGACTGCAGGATCCTGCCTTCACCTTCCTGCTGGCACTGGTGCACACTGACTGCTCGGAAAGCAGTTTCAGTGTGCTACTCAGACAGGAAACTCTGCACTTAGAAAGAGACCATCTTAGTAAATGAGACAGCCCTGGTTTTCTTCACAGAATTAGCATAAGCAGAAGCCCTCCCAGGTCTCCACCATTTGAGAGGGAGAGTGTCACCATGAACATGAGTTACAACTGCAGATGTCTGAAAGGATCTTTGCATCAGCATCTCTTGTATGGCAACCAGTGGCCTCATAGCCAAGCTGTCAGGCGTGAGCCACATGATAGTTCTATTCATACGGCCTTTAATAGTGTTTTTAATTCTTCCTGCTGGGGAGGCTTGTACTCTTGCGTCCTGCCTGAAGGTCTACAGTGTCTCTACTTCTCCTTCACCCACTGCAGCTTGTGTATTTTACCCCTCAGCTTGTGTTTCTTCCTTTCTACTTAGTCTCAAGACCCCCTGTAAATAACATGGAGCAAGTCTCAAATTAAACCTTCAGTGGCAGTGCTCATCAGCAGAGTCCTACCTGACAGACTGCCAACGTGCTGCCTGACCCTGGGAGACCTTTCATTCTGTTTAATGTACTGCTGGCTCCAGGCAGCTTTCTGCTCTATGACGGACAGGCATGGCTTCATCAAAGGTTCTCCAGAGCCTTAAATCAGGAACGATACAACCTGTATCTATGAGATGCCAAGAACCTACACTGATGCCTGATAAGAGGAAGGCCTTTTACTCACCCCTCTCTATATTTAGCAGCATTCCCAGGCAGTGTTTCTAAAATTACCAGCTGCAGTAATGTGATTCATACCCCCATCACTGCCAGCAATGGATAAGAAGAGTGTAAATGACATGCAGGAGAAAATCATGAGCAGTATAGCCCAAATCAGGACTGTAATGGTATATTCTCTAGTGCTTGTATTGACGTCTCTGCCA
Source organism: Tauraco erythrolophus (assembly GCF_009769465.1). Classification (NCBI taxonomy): domain Eukaryota; kingdom Metazoa; phylum Chordata; class Aves; order Musophagiformes; family Musophagidae; genus Tauraco; species Tauraco erythrolophus. Next base: position 18,466,994 of record NC_141476.1, on the reverse strand, counting down.
AGCTTTCACAGAAAAGCAGTTATCTGATCTCAGAACTTGCTCTCACTCACAGCAGTAGATGGGAATGTCCCAAGCTGCAAGATACTCACCTGCAGAGAAAAAGCTTGAGACTGTTTTCAAGCCATGATTTTGGGTGAGTCTGAGTACAATTAATAATGACAAAAGATGTGCACAAATTGTTTTTGCAAGGACACTGTGCTGCTTGAGATGTGAATGCCACCACTAGAGCAAGCTCTCTGCTATCTAAGAAGGGTCTTCACCTGCAGCAAATTAATAACAGACGGGCAAAGTCTCTGTATCAACTGTGGGAACCCATCCTGCGAGAGAAAGAAGGAGTGTTGTGATGGTTGTCATAGTCTGCCCTGAACCAGTCTGGAAAGAGGCATTACTGTGGAATCCATCCAAGAGCTGGAGCTGTTACAGGTAAATACCATAAACATCTAAATCTTTTAGGAGGTTCAGTCTGCATATCTGGGCCATTATGGGATATTAGCTAAAATGCTCATTTGAAAAATTATCCTGTGAACCACTACAATGTAGCAGAGGAGCTGTTTTGCTCAGATAAATAATAATTGAAAACCGAGGCAGAATCCTACAGCCATATCCGTCTGTGTTGTGATCTTGTCAAATTTCATCACCTAATTACTAACAGGCCTTGCTGGTCCACGGAAGAGAGATCTGCAGAAGAGGTAGACCGCCTCAGAAAATATTATTTATTATTCTGAGAGAGAGCTCTTCTCTCAGAATTGATGCTGAACCAATGCCTTAACAGAATTAAAGGGAGCTGTGCTTCTAGCAATGCTTAAAAAGAAACGAAGATGCTGATACCCTTAATTACTGTTGGCACTAAAGACCCTTGTGCCACGATGGGGTATTTATCCTGTTTGCCTTCATCAAAATAATATTTGAGAATTACTTCCCACCATTACGAAATATCCCTCCTTCATCTCATCTGTATGACAATTACAGAGCAACACTTTGCTGTTCCTTTCTTCATACTTCCACATACATTTTCCAGGGCTTTCAAACAGCTGTTCCACAGCCAGGGAGTAATGGTTATTGCCACACCTTTTGGCAAAGCACCATGGGACCCTTTAGGATAAAAGCACACACATTTACTATAAGAAATGATGTCATTGTTATAATCAACCATTGTGACAAGTTCTTAAAGACCAGAAGTGAGGGCAGTAGTGAAGTTAGAGGAAAGAGATCTCAAAGATTATCTAAAACTCTTACATGTGCTGCAGAGTATTTTGCCAGTTGGATTGCTCTTTGAAAGTTTGTTTTGGTGAAGTCCATATTCACCCACTGCTGCAACCACAGAATCATAGAATCATAGAATGGTTTGGGTTGGAAGGGACCTCAAAGATCATCCAGTTCCAACCCCCCTGCCATGGGCAGGGAAACCCTCCACTACACCAGGTTGCCAAAGCCTCATCCAAGCTGGCCTTGAACACTGCCAGGGATGGGGCATCTACAACTTCTCTGGGCAACCTGTTCCAGTGCCTCACCACCCTCTGAGTGAAAAATTTCTTCCTTATATCCAATCTAAGTCTCCCCTCTTTCAGTTTAAATCCATTGCCGCTTGTCCTATCACTACATGCCCTTGTAAAAAGTCCCTCTCCAGCTTTCCTGTAGGCCCCCTTTAGGTACTGGAAGGCTGCAATAAGATCACCCCGGAGCCTTCTCTTCTCCAGGCTGAACAACTTCAACTCTCTCAGCCTGTCTTCATAAGAGAGGTGTTCCAGCCCTTGGATCATCTTCATGGCTCTCCTCTGGACCCACCCCAGCAGCTCCATGTCCTTCTTTTGCTGGGGACTCCAGAGCTGAATGCAGTATTCCAGGTGGGGTCTCACAAGAGCAGAGTAGAGGGGCAGAATCACCTCCCTCGGCCTGCTGGCCACAAGCGGTACAGAGAAGGAAGGAAATCCTCACTGCGCACTTCACAAATAGATCTTGAAAAAAGTTCAGACCAGATGTATATCCACACAAATGCTGCATAGACCATGCACACAGAAAAGCGTAATTCCAATGGGTGGCAGCAGAGCCAGGCAACATTTTACATTTCTCTAACGTTTTGGCAAAACCTAGATAACAGAGAAGTCATAAAAAGACAACGGTCTCCATTTGCCTTAAGATAGATGAAGACTATGAGTCTGATGGAAAAGAGGCTGAGTTCTTAATATGAGGAGTTAAATACAGCAACCCAGTAATCCACGCTCTCACCTCTGTCAGTAATATTTACAAGGTATGCACAGTTTCTGTCATTATATTTCTTCTATTCAGATAATTTTCACTATCTTCACAGAAATACCACATACTTCCCTTAGGGATTTTGTTAATTTCCATCCAACCTCCCCAGCTCCAAGCTGGAGAAGGCAATGGTAGCCATATCATGACTGAAACAATGAAAGGGTTAACAACTCCTCCCCAGAGATGGGGATAGGGGGCATAATTTTAAAGTTAAAGTGAAATACAGTTACGAGGCAATTTTATTCTCTGTTAACCCAATCAATATAAGGTCCCCATAAGCCATTAGCAGGGAGTTCAGATGCAGAAGATGTTGTAAAGGGGTTAGATAAATATGTTTCTCTGTTCATTAGTACTAACAGCTCAGGGAAAGAGAAAGAAGGAGAGAAGAAAGGTGAGAGAAAGGAAAAGAAAACTCAAGACTGGGATACAAGGAGAAAAGATATTACCGATCAACATGTAAATTGTATAAAATTCCCGTGCAGATGTGACAAGATAGACTAAGGCAGTGTATTAAGTCACACATTAGGGGCAGGGAATGATGTGGGCCAAGATCCCAGGCCTCGTCCTGCTCAGTGGTGAGTTTAGGGATGCCAGTGCTATATTAGATCCAGATGTACACAGTGCAAACAATGATGCTGAAGGGATGGCTGTGCCCCTGCTTGTGACCCACAAAGCAGCTGAGAGGCCTCCAGCGAACATCAGTCCACACAGCACACAGCAGAGCGATCTGTGCTGAAACTTGTCTCCCCTGAGAGAAAGCCTCCAGGAGAGGGGCAGAGCTGGTGCAGGAGAAAGGCCTCTCCCAGGGAGTCTTGACAACCTTTCTCACTGCCATATGTAGGTCTAACCAATATTATTTAGCAGTTTGTAAGTCTTAAGATTCACACACAATGGCAGCAGCAGTCAACAAAAAATAACTCATTTATAAAAGGAGGTTCAATTGCATCATCCATCCTAAGTAAAAATTCAATATTTCCCAATACAAGTTGTTTTGATTTAATGAATGTGGAAATCATCCCTTCCCTATTTCCTAGCACACTTATTTCTTCAAATGGATCCTGCATCATTCGAAAGCGGACAGAGAAATGTTAGCAGAAATGCTGGGAACTGCCGCTTACACGCCTCAGAAAGCATCCTCCCAGGAGAAGAACGGCAGTGTGAGCAACCCCCTGTTCTTCCACAGGTTGTGGGGTGCTCTGTTTGTAATCTGAGTCTTCCTTTCAGTTCTAAACTGGAAACTTGGATCATACTTCATGTTATCACCAAAGGGGAGACTCTGCACAGTTTCCGCCGTGGAAAGCAGCTAGAGGCGTGTAAGGACACTATAGTTGGGAGAGGAGCTGGGAGGAAGCATGGAGTGATGCTGGTGGTGGCCAGCTTCTCCCTCCTCAAATTCCAGAGTTTTTGAAGACACTAGCGTAGCTCTCCCTAAGGAGACAAGACCTCTCCTTGGTCATCTGGGTGCATTTAACTTTCCTGGAAATCTCCCTTTTCCCTCCCAAATCCTTTAACCTCATGCTAATGTAGTCTCCCTGTGCTGTTTACTAAGCACATGCAGGCAGCCACTCCCTGTTGCTTGCTCAGGACATTAATAAAATGCCTGCCCACTCATGCAGCCAAACACAAAGGGGGCTGCTAATGGTATCTGCCTTCTGAAGTGAAATCCCAAAGCTTTTATTTGGTTCATGTTCCTCCCTGATAAAACTCCCCTGTCTCTGTCTCAATAAGGGGCACTCTTATCTAGTCTCGCTTGGGGGCTGCAGAAGCTCCGAGGCTGATGTGGGGAGTGCTCTACCCCCCCCTCTGCTGAGGAGGAAAAGCCAGCGACCACAGCACATAGGAACCACATGTCTCAAAGGAGACATATGACCAGCATTATTCTTGAGGCAATAAGGAATGCAGATAATGTATCAGAAAGGCAGGGAAACAGCCAACCTACAGATGTAGGGAACCCTTTGAGCATCCCTGGGATCAGCCTGGAAGATGAATTCTGGGGACAGAGACCCACAGACAAATGCTGGGCATTGCAATGCAGCTTTGGGACAGGGCAGCCCTATAGTAAATACTAAGCTACTGTGTTCGTTTGTGAGATAATGTGTTAACACGCACACATACAGATAGGTACACTTTAGGAGACAGACGCAACTCAGAGAATCATGTCCAAACATTTTCACCTCTGTTTCTGATGTGGTAGTCAGCTCTGCAACGCTGAGCTGCATTTGTGTTTCTCAGTATTGTATCTGAACCTGAAACATACTTGCCTGTACAGAAAGGCAGCTGCTTTGTGAGGCTGGGGCAGCCTGCTACAAACCACACGTGCTGTCCTTGACCTGGATAATTTGATTTTGAAGTTTCTTTTCTTGTTTCCTTCTCTAAAGATTCTGAAATCCTTCTGGTTCTTCTTTGGCAAGCGGAGAAACAGAAGAGTGGCATCAAGGCACATAGTCGGGACCCACTTTTTTGTAAGACAGTGCTTTGCAACACAAGATGTTGTTTGGCAGCATGTCCCACTAGGAATCTACTGGAAGAGAACAAAAGATGGGGAAGAAAAACCTGCTGATTGTATTTTCTTGGTATTCCACCATGGTCTCATTTGACTTCACAGATGAAGCCAAGAGGTCAGTGATCGTTAAAGGATCTCAATCCAGTATAGCAGGAATTTGAGCATCTACACTGGGAAAACTTCAGTTTCCCATCATAAACACAAACAATGCCATTGCTAGATGAACCATGAAAAGCACGTTCTGGAAATGCAGTGAACATCTGAGACATGCCTAACTGCCAGTGAAAAATTATGACTCCTTTTAAGAAATCTGGATCTTAAAAATTATGAATATAGTCCATATATTTATGTAGTCACTGGTAGTTTACAAACTGGGTTGTCAGCCCTACTCTCAATCATTGCCATTCCCAAGATGCCCATGCCGTACTACGAGGAGCTGAGAATCAGTGTGGAGCATCCCGGCCTGTGAACTCGGAAGGACCTACCTGCTTCCATTCCCACCTCCTCGCAGAGCCACCACTCCTGCACCTCAGAAAGCCTCCTTAAGCACAGGCGATGTGGTCTCTAATGGGATGGGAATGAGTCCTTCTTTCCTACCATGCTACCATGGTTTCATCCTTCCCCTGCTGAGGCTGGGTGGGTGACATGTTTCCATTGAGTTCACTGATTCAGCAAGATCGAGCCCTTGGTCTTAAATAACTAAAGACGGCAAACTGAATATTGTAGCCATGGCAACAGGCAGTTCAACTTTAAACTCTCTGATATATAAAAAGGCAATTTTCTTTATTTTTTCTCTCTGCATTTTTATATTTCCAGAACTTACAATGGTAATAATGGCCTCAGGCCCTAACCTCCACCAGCCAGCCATTAACTCCATGGAAATGCCTTCTCCATCAGCCCCTATTGTCAACAGTCAGCACCATTCCACAGAAACCATAGGGTCTCACCACACTAACACAACTGGATATCTCAGCTCTGCCACAGCCCTTTGCAATCCTGCTACAGACTTATTTCCTGATCATGACAAGTGAACTGGGACCCCATTTAAGAGAGGCTGTATGACTCTGCAGTGCTCATAACTTCCTCTTGGAAAATGGGGAAAAAAACGTCTCTCATCAGACTGATTGCCATTGTGCCCTGCACACATAAGCCCATGGGCAAATGCACATGACTCTGCCTTCTCCCTCTGCCTTCCAGGCTCATCCCAGTTGAGTCTCTCCCCATCCATCTTCCTCTGAATGGAGCAGGAATACTGTTACATCTCGGTTTTATTCAGTTTCCTGTTGGTGCATCAGAAGCATTGTCAATGCCATTGAGAAAACACTGAATATTATGGAAATAGTTCTTTACTAACTGCTGCTAAACCATAGGCAACAAAAGAGCTTTTGCATTTTAGGAATTTTTTTTTATTATCTCTAAAATTCTTTCCAAAACTTTCCTTCAAGAGCTAAGGCTGGATTAATGACACAAATGAACAGTTTACCATGTGTAAGACATTGCTCGCCTATCCACAACAGGAATAGAAGACCTCAGTCCTGCATATAATTTTATCCTTGATTCTGTATGCAGCCAGTGGCTTAGCCTCTTTGTGCCTCAGTTTCTCCTTCTTTAAACAAGGAAAATGGTCTTTCCGTCTCTTCTAATGGTCATGAGATTCACTTCACTAGTAATGTGTGTGTAGTACGTAGAGACAGCAGGATAAATGGCAACGGTTGCAGGTATTATTATATATCACTCTCAGCAGACAGCAATTTCTACAGTAGGTTAAATTCTGGCCTAAAAAGTACTTGACTGCGTCCCTTTAAGGTCACAAGCTATTATGATGTTGAAGACTAAAATCCTTTGTATATGATCATGAATAAATGAATTGAGTATCACTGCCTGGCCATGTGGGATATGGAAACGATACTGAATATCATCAGCCTGAACTATCAACATCCATCAGCTTTCCCCTTGCTCATCTCTCAGCTGTTGCAATACGCAACCCACTCTCCCCCGAGATTTCCAACCATTGGGGCTAAACAGCAAAAACATTCGGTGACTAAATTTGCCAGAGAAGGTCTCAGTCACGAATGACTAAAAACAAAATTATAGAGCAATCTCGGCTGACTGAGAGCAGAATGAAATGTGATTCATTTTCATCCACCCGGCAGGGACTGCAGGGAAAAAAAAAAAACCCACACAAAAAAAGGCTGGATTAACCCCTTCCCTGCTAGCAATGCTCATGCTTCCTGGGCTGATGCGCATGCGGTTTGCATTACTCAAATATTAGGTCTTCTGCTTGTTTTGTAAGGAAGACAACTCATAGCTTTTATGACTCAGGTAGACCAGGCCACTGGATGAACTGTGCCAAAAACATTTAGTGTGGTATAATTCCATATCATATGCATATGCGGGAACATTTACTATAGACTCCACTGTCCTCTACCAAGTGAGACACCACTCCCTACCCCAGAGAAATTCTAATCTGAAGAAGAAAGACAAAATCTGGACAATGGCATATGGTGATGGGATAAAACATTTTGTCAGGAAGGTAGGCAAAGGCGTCAGCATTGCATCGCCTTGCAGGACATGAAGTAGAGTTGCAAGGTGGGGAACACGGGAGGATAATGACATGGCTTTCTGAATGCTTACACGAAGGACCTCTCACATGTGATGAGCAGCAGAGGAGAAAGCAGAGATGGTAGTCTGAAAGTTTGATTAGGAGAGGATGGAGACTGGTCATGGGGATACAGGTGGATGCCCCTGGCAGAAGCCATCGTTGCAGGCTGCCTTTCTCATCCGTGGTGCACTCAGAAGCACCACTGGACTCAGCTGAAGGCCTCTCTGGGGAAAGGAGACTGTCAATGGTGCTGACACCCCTTCTCTGTACAGGAGTCTGGAGCAAAACTCCCCATGCAATTTCTATCTGTTATTGGAAGGGGGCAGGTGAGACACTGCTGGAGTTTAGTTCCCATCAAGACAAACGCCATCACTGAAGGCCGTGAGGTTAGCCAGGTGCACCAAGTGGCTCTGCATTCTGGCTGACCACCTGCTGGAGAAAATAGATTAAAAGCAGGTCTGTTGTGCCTAGCCCAGAACAGCTGTGTAACGAAAGAAATCAAAAAAAGAAAGATTTCATTTTTAACAGTAAACATCACAGATGATATTTTCTTCAGCATTTTCTCTGATACTTTCCCTAAAAGTAGCTAAAGTCTGACAATATAGCAAAAAAAAAAAAAAAAAAAAGGTAAACAATTAGTACTTTACTAACAAATCAAAAGCAAAGGTTCCGAAAGGCCATATAGTGGTCTCTCTGGAAACAGACATCAAGGACCTGTCAATAAATTGACCTCCCTGAGGCAGCACTGGTCGTGAGGCCAGAGACTGACAAGGGTGTGCAAGGGTTGCTCCTTGGGTGTTTGATACCCTCGGTGTCAGCACTGCACTGTAAATCTCTGGTGTAACCACAGCAGCAGTCAGAGTCATGATACAGCAAGTCAGGCTAATGGATGACACATGTGATACTCAGAACGATGTGGTAGCACAGGTGAAGTGCTGGAGCAAGAGATTTTTACCCAGAATTGCACAAATGCTAAATAGAAGACAGACTTCTCCTGCCGTGTTTTGAGAATGCTAGACAGAAAGCTCCCTAAACAACTCCCAGATTAAATCAAGAGGTCAAGCCAGGGGCAGGATGACAAAGACCAAAGCAGCAACTTCATGAATCAACAGCTTGAATTGGGAAAAGGAATGCCCCAAGATAGGCTTGGCTGATGCCAAGTTATTTCTGCTTTATGCATGCTGTGGTACAACTTACATGCTTGATTTGGTTTCCTTCCACAAATGGAGAAAGTTCTCATGAACCTTAAAACACTTGTTTTGAAATCATCCAGGTTTACTGTTTATTTAATAAATTTATAGTTGGTCAGTTTAGTCATATGACTGTGCTTTTCAATCAACATCAGCAAAACCCTTAATTTTTTACTATTAGCAAGCAGCAGGAGGAAAAATGATGAAAAAGAAAAATTGTAAGTATTTAGGTTGGCTGGGGTGTTAGAAAGAACAGAAATCTCTGTTAATATTGGAAAGTTATGGTCTGCCTGGGCCAAACACAGCATCGCAGCAGGGCTACCTGTCCCAGTGGGGTTATCATAGGTGCACTGCTTCTGCTCCATCAGATGGCTTGTGCAGAACTAGCTCAAGTTTCATGGCTTGGCACGGTGGAGCTGCATAAAGAAATATCCAAAGGTTCTTACATTGCATTTCCAGCTTAAAATTGGTTCTCTTCTCAACTCTCGTTTAAACTAGCTTATTGTGTTGATTATGTCTAATGAAAAAGGTTTGCTTTCCTTTGTGGTTAGCAAAACACCACCATGCCTGTAACTAAATAATAGCAATTGGCCAAATCCTTACACCAATAAACACTACAATGGCTATCTCCTTCTCTGTTATACCCAAACAAATCCATTAGCTCCAGTGAAGAAGCACTTGTATAATAGAGGGGAAAAAGGGAATTTGGCCTAACAAGAGTCTTTCAAGAGAAGTGACTGAGTAAAAGGGCTGGGAATTTTGCTGATTACTAGTTATTTTAGGAACCATATGCACAGGCACTTTCTGACTCATGTTGCTGTCAATGAAGGGCAGCTGTGCTACAGCAGACTGAGTCCAGGAGTCTAGTCTGACTCTAATTCACAGCGTGACCTTCCACAAACCACTTACCTCTGGGGTCGGGACACTCTCTGTGAAATAGGGTTGACAGTAGTGCCCCTCATTAGCCAGCACTTACAGATCCTCAGAGAAGATTGCTATGATAGTGCAAAACCAGGAGTCCAAACTGCCTGTTTACCCTCAAAGAGTCGGAAGGGGCAGGATGAGGCAGGCTGGACTGGGCTGAATTTGAAGGTGGGAGGTCCAACATGGTACCCCTTGTGTAGTATGAGACACAGTAATAAAAGAAGATGAACAAACGCTTCCCAGTGTTTGGCTTAAAATGGAAAGGTATTCACAATTTCTAAATATATATAGCATTTGTTTTCGTTGTAATTTGCTTCACTTGCTTAAAGTAAAGCCAAAGGATGCAATTAGGATTTCATGCAGATGAAGTTCCGTTACGTTTTGTAAAATGAAATCCATTTCCTCAACCTGGAACCACACACCACAACCTGTTCACTGCGTGAACAGAAGTTATAATAGAAATTTTTATCAAAATAACACCCAGAATCACAATCAGCACCAGTTCCCCTCACTAATCTGTGCTGGATGGATACATGCTGAGCAGCATCACTTGACTAAGAGCTCGCTATCCAGAGGAAGAGGAAACAAGCAGAGAATGCAGTGACCTTCTAGGATCACACAAAATGCCACTGGCACACCGTGGAAGGGGCCAACGTGTCTGAAGTCCTCTCTAATAATCCTAATTTCTGCCTTTGCAGAAGAAATATGTCGCTATTTTTCCTGTGAGACGGCAAGTTTGCACAAAACAGTTTTTTAACAGAAGATGAAGAGAATAAAGCCATTGATGAGTCTGCACTGAATTCGCTGAGCAGTATTTGCAGAAAATCAAGGGAGAGTTTTCAAAATGTCAAAACAGTTCATTTTTATATCTTTTTTTTTACAAAATGTTTCCGTACTGCTTTAAAATATTTTTTGCTTAAGATACTGATTTGAGATAAAAAAAGAAAAGTTAAAAAAACACCCCATGATAAATGTACAAATAAGCTGAAAACTAAAGAATAATGCTATTTAGCTCCCACAAATCCAAAATTTCAATTTTAATGTTTTTTGGGTTAGCCACAGAACCAATAAATTGATCATCTTCCCAGCTCTGCTCCAGACATTTTAAGCCACTTACCCTCCATTGGAGAGACCGGTGTTATCAGCACCACATCATTACATACCCTGAAACTCTGGTGACGGGACTGTGCTTGGAGCACTCTGCATGGGAGCTCCCACGAGCACAGTTCCGCCACCAGCCCCTTCACGGGCCTCCTGTGCAGTGAGGAATGAATATTTTCCAATACTAATTAAATAATTATTTTTCATCTGCAGCTCACATGTCGAATAAACACATGGGAAGATGGAGGGCAGCTCCTTCTGATGTCCAAAAACAATTTTGCAGCCGGGTAAACTCTTCTCATGTAATTCATTGTGGTTTCTTGTGGACCATGTCGAATTCAGTGATAACTGACACCAAAACCACACTTGCACTCAAAAAACACTTGCAAAATGAATGGAAACTTGAAATCCAAAAGCAAGAAAGACAATCAAAGACAGAAAAGACGTAATCTCTCTTTGCATTCAATCTGCAGTCCCAGGGACCTCAGTCATTTAATTACCACACAAGACTGCAGGGAAGGTGTGAGTAAAGGCACCCAGTTCCACTTGAAGGAGCAGGAATGTGCTCCTGCAACTGAGGACAGGCCAGAAAGTTAAGGGGCATTTTCAAGGCAAACTGGTTTTGTGCAAAGCACCACTTTGTGCCCTGGTTAGAAGTAAGCCAGGTGAAGATGTGGCGGCATGGACTGCACACATCCATTGTACAAGCCCTAAATATAAATTTGGGCAGCTGCCCTACTTTGTACTCTGCACTGCTGGCATACAATCAAGCTTTCATACGTTTGCATGTGCTGCGATTGCCCCTTACCTTCACCTTGCAGATACGCACCGAAAGCGTAGCCTTAACTGTACAAGGTGTGTTGCACCAGCTCATGCACATGCACAAGCAGAGCCCTGGGCTGCTCCCGGGGAGCCAAAGCTGAGTGTAATCTCACCACTGGCATCACTTGACGCAGCACATACATGCCACGCTGCACGGCTCCCTTCCCTCTGCCTGCAAACCAGCTGTGTCTGGCGGTCAATGCGTCTGTCATTCAGCCTGTCCTCTGCTTCTCCTGCCTCAGCCCACCGCAGATCGGGCAGCAGCCTTAGTCCCATCAGGTTTTTGAAAGGAATGATCACACACAAGCCCAGACTGGGGAAACCCCACAGTATTTGGGGCTGCAGTGGGACTGTGCCCACATTACATGTGTAGTTCCACACTTGGGGCCCAAGAGTTTAACAGCAAGGGATGGTGCAGAGTAATGGCATGGGAGTGAGGAGAGCACTTGGGCAATACAAGTCACAGAGGAGAATCTTGTTGGTCTGACCTTCTCTCGCTCCGCTATGCAGTTAATTAAGAGTCATGTGTTGTGCAGGACTCTCCTGGGACAGAGGCTGAGGCTCCCATACAGCCACTGGACATTAAAGGAGCAGAGGGCCTCACAGAAGGACGGGGCTTGTTTACTCTTCCTTTACCTGCAGCATTTCCATCCCATGCTGCCTAATTTAAAGTGCTTCCAAGCTTGTGCTCTCTGAAGGCCTGGCCCCATTCAGCTCACGGACAATGGAAAACAATTTAGGTCTTGCAGCTACAGCAGGGTGATGCAGCTGATAAGAGACCTTCAAGGTTAAATGAACTGTTCTGTGGGCAGAGGGCTGGGAAAGGATCTCCACAGAGCCCAGGAGCAAGGTGGGGAAGCACAGGCAGTGAGGAATGGGCAGGATGCAAACACTCCCTTGACCCAGAGAGACTCGCCTGAGGCCACAGCAAACAGAAGGCTCTGAGAGCTGATCCACAAATAACACACTATTTTTCATCATTGCCGTTGTACTTTGTATGAGGGAAAAGAGAATAAGATTTTTGACTGGACAGTACTAAAATAAGTGAAAAGTAATTAAAGAATTTTTATACTTTCATAGCATCTTCCAGTCAAAAACCTAAAGGACCTTGCTGTCCTTTAGTCCTATCATCTCAGTGATCTACTCGTAAATTAAGGAACATGCCAAAAAAAGCATAAGAGTGAAATTTCCATATGAGGGGATGTCTTCTCTGTAACATATTGCAAAAGCTTTGTCACATGAAATTACATTCACCCTGCAGGCAGGCAAATAAACGCTTTCAATCAAACAGTCCAAGTGCAATGGTGTGACATATTTCACCTATTTGCATGCCACATCTACTAGAACTTTTTATCATCCATTACTATGTCATCACACTACTGTCCACGGCAAGGAGAGCTTATCAAACTCATATCAGACACAAGGAAATTTCTGAGGGAATAAGCATATCGCCCATGGTCTACCGTAAAAAGCCTGGGAACAGACTTTAGGGGTCAGATATTCTTATAGGGACCATAGTCTCAGATGTTCTTCCACCATGAACTTATCTCTTATCTCTGCTTAACAGGCCCAGATCCCAGAGGAAGGCAAATCCCAGTTTTAACTGTGTTATCAGTTATGTAACTCCAGTTGGACGGTGAAGAGGAACGGAGTATTGTGTAGCTGATGCTTTGAAACTGTTATTTTAAGGCATCAGCAGGAATCGGGCAAGCCTGTGTTTTCATATAGCCTGTAATCACACTACTGCTATTGCTCATTTGGTAATTGCTTGCTGCTAGCAAAGAGCAGAACCCGTAATGCACATCCATCCTGCAGGGAGCTGAGATGGAGTCTCGCAATTCAGTCCTCTCTCTAGCAGAAATACCATCAGTGGTAAGAAGTCTGGTCCTGACAGTAGATCACTACTCACGTGATCCTTGGATTACTTGAGGCAGCTTCCTGTTTCCCTCAATTTCTCATATCGTTATTTTTTTCTTACAGAGACTCTGGTGCAAGAACGTAGTCCTTGAGACTGCCCATGTGCTGGGTTACTCAGCACTACATGTCCCAACAAAATTGTCTGTCCATTACATAAAGTGACCATACACTAACTCTTGCAATAAATGAGTCAGGATGGTCACTGGCACCGTCCTCGCAAGACGATGGGAAAACTGCGAGATTGCAGCCTATCCACAGGAGATCTTGTAAATTGCCATAATTGTGTATAAATAGAAAGAAATGCAGAGGCAACCGCCAGCCAAGGTCCTGCTGACTCAGTGCCACCTTGTGTTTTTACCAGGAAGCACAGAAGCACAAGGAAGATCGTCAGTGAGGGGCAGGGAGGGTTTCTGAGTAAGAACTCAGCCTACTTTAATCCACGATATTCTGGATTCGCTCAGAGCAGTCACTGAACAAATCCAAGAGGCTTTTCTCCCACAGGAACGCTATGGCTTTCAGCCATCCAAGCCTTCCTGGAGCAGAGCTGGCATCACTGGGGCAGAACCAAGCACAGAAAGGTAGAAGTTTTTTGCCTAACATCACAGCCAGGCACTGGAGAGCTTTGAAGCAGGGTTTGGTTTTACAACAGTGACCTACAAAGCCTAAACTCTATTCCAGACTCCTTTGAGACAGAAATATGTGGGCAGCATTAGTAAATGTCATTATACAGACTTGCAGGATGCTACACAGGGGAGAGTAAACTTGTCCATGTTCCTTCCTTTCTTCCTTTTTTCTTAGTGGTTGGTTTTGCAGAGAAGCAGCCCAGGAGGGCCATAATGCTGTCACTCCTCAGGAGCCCTGGTGTGAGTGATTGAATCCCTTGTTTGTCTACTGTTCTTCCACAGAGATGGGAACACGTTAACTCAAATGAGACAGACAGAACTATATCCATCTTTGCTCTTGTCTTCCCTAAGGAGAAGATGGCTTGTGCGGTCTTACAGCCCTGCGGCTCTGAGAGGATGTTGGATGGTGCTGGGAGGGCACCTGTGCAATTCACACCCCATGGGGCAAACTCTGCTCTAGGTAGCACTGATGGGAGGCTGCTGGCCCTGGTAGCCTCCTTCTACTCCTCAGGTCTTCCTGAGTTGCAGATAAAGAAAAAGAAGCTGGGTGTCAGTTTTCATTTCAGTTCCCCTCCAGTTCTTTTTCAAATGGTGAATAGTTTCCACTTCAGCATTGAAATTGTCCCCCCAGGTTAACTTTGCTGCTTCTGAAAAGGATCTGATGACTTTGCCTGGAAACATTCAGTGCAGGCACCTACAACTCATGCCCACAGTCTGCAGTCCTGGCCGGCACCGCCCCATTGCTGGGCCTCCCTTGATCTCCCAGTAGCTCTGCCAAGGTCCTGCACGCAATGTCCTAATGAGAACTGCTCCTGCTCTTCCAGTCCTGCAAATCACCACCCTCAAAATCTGAAGGCAAGCCTGCTGCTTATGAGTAAAAAACCTGCTTACTAATTACCTCAGGTTTTAAGACCACTTTCATTATCTAACATTTTGATTTTCCAAATAAATAGAGAGACAGCTGTAGAGATATAGATACATAAATACATATTCTTGTTTCATTGGAAAATCAGTGCTACAGCATCTTTTCCAGCCTAACCACAGCAGAGAGCATTAACAGAAAACCTCACTTCTCCATTTAGTACGCATCAAGTCCACAGGACCAAATCTCTGCCCGGAGTAAGCTTGCTGAAGTCAAACAGGGCTTACATCAGAGATGAATTTGGCACTTGGTTTTTACTGAGCTTTACAACAGAAATTCAGACACATTCTCAGGCATATTTCCACTGAACATGCTGAAAGCATGAGGCCACGATCAGGAGAGGAGAGAAGTCAAAACTCTGCCATTCCATGACTATGTCTTTTGCATCAGCCCATCTGCCTGATATGCCCATCCCCTTTTCAAGAGAATGGAGAACATTATAAATTGTCTGCAGGGGAGGATGAGGACACATCTTCCTCACTGCAAGGCAAAGCATCTATGTTTGCACAAGAAATTTGAGACAATATAGGATAAAACACGCTCTACATGAGAAAGACACCCCTAGATCACTGTTCTTTACAAGCAGATGCCAAGTTTTCACAAGTTAGAGCCCAGCTCACTGAAACTGAGCACATCCTTAAGACTCACCCAGGCCCCAGTCACCAGTGGGACGAGCTCCTTTACTACAGTAAATTGCTAATACACGTTGGCTTAAGTGAAACTCCCAGAGAAACCTCATCTCTACTGAAGCCAGTGGAAGCTTTGGTATTAGTTCCAGTTACACCAGAATTTCATGTCTCCCACCCAGTTTCTGTTCTTTACTGTTATTTGCTGTCAAGGAGCACAGGATGAGAAGCTTTATACTGAATAATAAAGTCGAACCCATAGAAGCAGTCCCTTCTAACAGTGCAAGGAGCATGGGGACATCAATAAACCCCTGTCTGATCCTGTTCTTCTAATAGTAATCTGAACTCAACAAACTTGAAACTGGTGAAATGGATCTGAACACTTTGGATTTTCTTATGTACCTTCTTTTATACAGTATCTTCTTATTACAAATGCTAAAAGTGAACCTTTCTGCTGTGAAACACTGATTTCACATAGAACTTTCTGTCCATGGGAAGAGAGAAGCTCATTATAATCACCTGAAAAAATTTCTCTTCTGAGTTTTGATTGCTCTTGATAATTTCATTTAGTCAGTGCTAGTTCATTAATCTACCAAATACATACATTTCAAAATTGCATTTCATCAAGCTTTATATTTTGTCAAGCTGGAAAACAAACTCCTAAGAGAATCAATCTGCCAAAAGGCTGGAGACAGGGTATAAGCCCATTTCATCCAGGGTCTACGCATCAATGTGACCTCAGCTCAACTTTATCAAATATAACGGTGGCAGAATAGTCTATGTGCAATATGCCAGCAGTCCCCATCTAGCTCTTACTAGGAAAGGTTCTACACTGGAGAAAGCCATCTTCAAAACTAGAGAGTAGAGAGACTGATCAGATCTTTAAAGTACACCTATCAATTCACTTCTACAGCAGATACCTCTAGTTCAAGAGCAAGTCACGTTGGAAGGAGAGCTGGTGACTGGGGAGTGTCTCCTGTTCCTGTCCATGATGCACAAGTTCTGTCACTAAATAAAGAACCTCATTCCCCAGAACCCTCCGAGCCAGGACCTTTCACCCAAAGTTAATCAATTTTTAAAGTTGAAAGACCAACTTTGAGATGGAAAGGAGAGTTTGAAACACTATTTCATTCTTTAAGCTGTGCTACAAATGGCCAACACCTAGGGGGGAAACATTAACTCCCAGGACCAGTGAAAAGACATATAAATCACATAGGGAAACATCTTGGCCTAGCGGCTACTAACCCATTGAAGATAAATCTAGGAAAAATCTTCTTGGAGTTTTGCAGATTTTATTTTAAGACAGAAGAAATAGAGGAAAGCAATTTATTTGCTGGTTTTTCTTCAAATTCAGCAGCAAATATCAGTCAGTATTATACTATCTATACAATGCACCTTTCCCTACATCAATAAACCACAAAAAAAAAATATCATATCCCTTACATTAAGCTGTAAAGCTGCTACAGAATTTTGACATTTCCATAGCAAACTTGCATTGTCTGGGTTTGCATTCACACCTCCTAAGGGTATAAGCTTAGCAAAGTTAGAGCAGATAGAGTATGCCGATAAACTGTAGAGAAGAGGGCACCTAGAACCACCCTGAGGAGAAAAGGCAGAAAAGTCTGTGCCCAGTAGCATAAATCTCCCTTTCAGAGTCCAAAATATGACCCAGGATTCAAGAGTCTCGCTGTCTCTTGTTGTTAGCAAGCGTCTGTAAAAGCCAGATGCAAAATGTTTGCCTCATTCCCCTCTGTATGCTGACCTACAAGGAAGATAACTATGTACTTCTGCTACCAGTTACTCCCACAACCCGGGCAGTAGTGGTCTATATGGCATGTATAAATGTTCCCACGTTACTGATGAATCACCTAGGAATGAATCTGAACTCACATGATGGAATTTCTGAAATTTCCATTTGCTTTTTTTTTTTAAACACATGCACAGACACATACATAAGAGAAGCAAGGCACTGAAAAAAGTGCTGATAATGGTAAGTCATGTATTTAGAAGATGATAGGAAATAGCAGGTGCAAATTTAACATGAAGACCTAGTAAAGCCAGTTCCTTTGAACATGTTTCTGGTGATCTGGTCCTTTCTTATCCTATCATGTACTATTTGCTGATACAAGACTGACTTATATATTGCACAAGGCAGACCTATTCTTCAGCAGAACAGGAGGTTATACTGAAAGAGGACGTTGTCTTTAGGATCTCTACTCATTTATTGCCTAGATGGGAAGGCGTACAGTAAACGAGGCAAGGAACTGAAAGGAAAGAAGAGGTGGCTCTCAAGATTAATGTAGCTGAATGTCTAGAGGGATGGATTTTCTCCTGCAAGACTCTTAAACCAAGTACCATGAAAGGTCACTCACTAACTGAGTATGCCCTGTTTCCTTGATTCCTGACTTGAGGCTGTGATTTACAGACATCCTGAAGGTACCTCTCTACAACAAAGATGGGAGCTGTTGTTTAAATGTGTGAATTGCTTCAAACTCCCTACTGCGATGTCTCTGCCTCAGTTTCCCAAACAGGAATCCTATACAACAGTACACCCTCATCAGCCAGAGACGTTGTGGTACTAAGTTAGTTAATGTTTGTACAGCAGCTAGCGATTATAGTGATATGTGCCACAGAAAAATTTGGTGGGAAAATTAATAAATTTCTCTCCAGAGTAGGGTTTGAATTGTGTCCAGCAAATAAAGCCTGGAGCCATATGCCAAACAATGAGAAGGAAATAAAATATTGACTAGCTGCTTATTCATAAAGCTCCATCTATTCTGTGCACTGTCCTGAGACAGAACTGTTGGCTAAAAAGTAGTATGAGGAGATGCATTTAAAGATTTTATTGTATACCCAAGAGAAGACTCAAGCTTGTGTTTGCTAACTTTGCATTTAACATTGTCTAAGATTTGAAGGTTCCTTTGCAGTTTTTAAGATGTTCGTAGAAGAGTATGTACCTATGTGCAGGAGTGTTTTTGTGTTACCCTGAGCAGGATTATACTCAGAATTGGGTCCCTAATTCCGTTAGATTTCAGCTAAGCTGAGAGGCAAACTGATAACTCACTTTAAAACCACAGGTGGCTTTCTGCAGTCAGGGAAAAATACCCTTTCTCCCTCTGAATTCCTAGCTAGATCTGCTAATAAGGCAGATAAATGCCTCTGAGGGTTATCTGTGCCTCTTTGCCTCCCTCCTCTCCTCAGCAGGGATACATGTGTTTTCCATAGGAATGCTGTCTGTGTCAGAGAGTTAGAAATCCAAGAGCGAAGGTTTCAGCTAACCAACTGTGTAATCTGAAGGACAAGAGGTCAGAGTCTCAGAAGAGAATACAGAACAACCCTGAGCATCTCTATGGAAAGCAGGGGCAAGATCTGCACTCCGTTTCTGTGCTCCTGACTTTAATGGGCTTTGCCAGCCTTTGTGCTTCCACTCCGCTGCCCCTTGGACATAGACAAAGGAGTACAGTTAAAGGAATTTACCTGCTGCCTCTATCAGAGAAGCAGGCAAACAAAAACCACAACCTCAAAACAGAGAGAGGAAGAAACAATTGGTTGTCAGCTTCTAATTAATAAATTCTCCTTGGATTGTTTCTAGTTCACCTGAGCCTGATCAATATCCATTGGGGAACCTTCCAATGGGACCAACTTTTAATTTATCTCCCAATTTCCTCTCCAGAGCCTAGGCATCAGCTCCAATTACCGTGCCTGTTTACTGGTTTTGCTTTTCTTCCTTGCCTGAACGTGAGGAGGACATTATGCTTCTTGCTGAGGAAACAAAGATGTTACAGTGCAAAGGAATTGCTCAGCGCGAGTGCCCTGGATGCCACACGCAGATCAACATTTCTGGCCTTCCTAAGCAAAGGTGAGGGTGCAGGAGGAGAGCCAGAGAAAATTAGTCACTTGCAGAGACGACAGCAAGCATGAGGAGATAAATGTGATCAGACACTAGGAAGGTGTGGACAGGTGCGTGGAAAGACACAGAGAGAACTAGGACAGCAAACTCAGTTCTTGGGATTGGTAGACTCTGAGTCAAGAATATAAATGAGAATGAGTCACATTAAATATGATTATATCATGAATCTACCAGTTGTTCCGCAATAGCTTTGTCTTGAGTTGTTAAAAGTGCCTAAGCCACTGAAATTCTAGGGCATTTGGGTACCTAGTCCACTTTGTTTCCTTTGAAAATCCTGGCTACAAATCTTTACTCCCCCATGTCTTCATGTCATGTCCAGTAGGGACACTTACCTTGTGACAGGGAAGGACTAACCCATTGAAATGTAATGAAGAAATTAATAGCTGACCAGGTTCCATTGCCCTGGCAGTGATTATTAATGACGTAGTGTGACACACTCACTGGTGGTGCTTTAGAAATGTGAGTAGCTACTGGTTATGGGATGGTTATGGGGCTTGGATAAATCTGGAATGCACTGTTTTCTAGAGAGAATTTTTTTTTTTTTGGTACAGCTAAACTGAAGCCCTTACTAGAAGGCTGAAGCTGTCCAGGTGTCAGATTTACAGGAATGCTGCACCTTGTCCTTCTTACTTGGGGGTTTCCCAACCAGGAAAGCAGAAAAGATGGATTATAGACTAGGTGGTAAGAGGATGGGGAAAGAAAGTAGAGCATTCACAGTGCTACAGAAGGCCTCAAATACATTAGTGCTTTAGCCTTGGCAATGCCAAGGGCCTGCTGTTTGCAGCTCTATAACCCTTCGCTTAAGCTGCTGAGGCAGTGCCTTTCCAGAGTGACAGGGGCAGTATTTTCCCTGTATTGTTCCCATGATGCTGTTCTCATTCTTTTTTCCTTTATTGTTCTCATACTTTTACTCTTGTGCAAGGCTCTCATGGCCTTGCACCTGCTATGAGAACCTGGGACCTCATCTCTGCCCTTCCTGGCTGGCCCTTGGAGAGAGTTGTCCCCTTTCCTTTCCCTCTCTGTTTTTTATTCACTCCTAAAGTATATCCGTTATAGCTGATGTACGCCATCAGCTACATGCCCTGCTAAAAAACGTTGTGCATGTAAGCCTGTCTCATCACACTTTGCGCAACAACAGCCGTGACTGAAGTGCTGCTGTCATCGAGGGTGGTTACTGTGTCAACCAAATCACCAGGAAAGCGAAGAGCTGCTGCCCATAACAGCAAAGTCACGAGTTAGTTGGGGAGAATTAGAGTACAAACACAAGCTGTGCGCATACTCTTTCTGAACTCACGTACCACTCCACTGGTGATACAATTGCCAGATCCCCACTCAAACCAGACATTGCTGGTTCCTAGTAAGTAGTGGGATTTTTGTATATTAGCTTGAGCCTGTTTATGGAGGCCACTACACTGGCAAGAAAGGAAACACAATGAAACAAAAAATGAAACAAAAAGACATGGGCCTTCTTTCATGGTAATTCCATTTGGTAAAGAGTTAAAAGGCCTATTGGGAAATGCACTCTTTTGCCTGTGTCTACATAATCATGGGTATGCTGGCACAATTTCTCCTGCGTGATGTTTGCCAACAGTTGCTACAGCCCA
The DNA here is from genome assembly GCF_009769465.1 of Tauraco erythrolophus. NCBI lineage: Eukaryota > Metazoa > Chordata > Aves > Musophagiformes > Musophagidae > Tauraco > Tauraco erythrolophus. Next base: position 18,445,997 of record NC_141476.1, on the reverse strand, counting down.
AGGTGCAAGGGAAAACACGCTGCTGTCCTTCTGGACCTAGCAGTAGAGAAGCTCGAAGTCTCAGGAGAATATGGAGAATAAGGATGCAGCTGGTGAGGATCAGACAGAGCAACAAACAGATTAAACAGTGGGCAGACAGAAGCTTACCTGACAGACAGCAGCCTGAAAGAGCTGGTGATGTAAAAGGCAAGAGGTTCATTTTCAGCTGGGAGAGGTAGAGATGTGTGGAGAGGGGTGATATTTGGTAGTGTGGCTAAATGGGAGGTGCTGCAGAACAGGGCATGCTTGTCCCATGGATGATGGAATCCAGACGAAAACTCAGAAAGGGGGAGAGATGTTGAGGGAGACAGAAGAGGAGAGACAGAAAGGGGAAAGGGGTGGGGGGGGCGGGATCCAGGACGGAAAGAGGATTACTGAAAACAAAAGACTTCATCCAAATGCTGCTGAATTTCATAGGAGTGATGTTATGCTTTTATCTGAGTGCAAACATGGCGAACGTGGAGTGAAGACATCAGCAATCTTGGCACTGGAGTCTAAAGAACTGGCTTGGTCTCAGTGCAAGCTACTGGCATGAAGAGACTTGAAGGGGAACCTACAGTACAACACAATCAAGAATGCTGGCCCATCTTCTTCCTCTTTAACTGATACAGTCTACATTTTAACTTTGTGGAAAATAAATTTAATGTCAAGCAGAGCCTTGGCTAAAGGAGCCCTGGATAAAAGCTCCTACCTCACCCACTTTGGTTGGCAGTGTTTTCTATCCTCCTGATCCCACAACTTTTACTACTTTGTGTCTATGTGCATGAGTTAGAGATTACGTCAACAATAGAAAAAAATACAAGGAAAGGGACAGAGGCATGATCGTGTGGCCAGAAGTGAAACACAGTCTGGAAGCTCCTTGTGGATCAGTGTGCATCGTTAACAGCTGAAGAAGCTATCCTCGTAATTAGTATTACTGTTTAGCTTACTGAAAAGTGCTGCTTTACATTTATGCATAAAAATGCAGGGTGAGGAAAAGAATCCAAAGGAGGGAGTTCACAACCTGGCAGAGAGGATTAGAGGTACTGTTCAAACCAAACAATTCGCACTTGTTAGAAGTCACAGCTGGGTTTGCTCAGCACTTGTATCTAAGTCACCTGAATAACTAATTTCAGTAAATATGATTTTAGATTTCTACTGCATTTCTCAAGAATCTGAGAGAATTTCATAAGCACCGATTAATTAAGACTCAGCCTTCTCATATGGGACAGGTAAGTACTGTTATTCCTAATTTACAAACTGGATGTGAGGATTTTCCAAAGCATTGCTGTGGATGTAGACAAGCATTCTGCATAATTTTAGCAAAAAAAAACCCCACAATCCACCCAACTAATTGGGGATCTTAAGAAGTAAAGCAGTTTGGCCAAATGTGCGCAGCTAGGCTGTGACATACAAAACAGGATGTAAAACTGAGGCTGTCTGACTCTCCTACCTGCTCCTTCAGTCTCAGAACAGTCTCTCCTCCTAATGTGAGGGCAGAGAAGGAAATGGCATTTTCCTCCCACAGGGAATTTCAGAATAATTCTTCATTTCAAACTTGAACAGAAAGTCAAAAATCTGAGGAAAAGTACAAATGTTAAGATCTAGACATTTTATATCAAAACAGAATTATCCAACATGTCGTTCTGTTATAGCATTTTTAATTTTGAATCAACATTTTGGAACCAAAAAAAAAGTAATTTTATGTTGAAATGTCAATGCCAAACAAAATATTTTGTTATGTTTCTCCCAGCTAGAAAACCTTTTTGGTTTTTTTTTGTCAAACTGACATTTTCTCATTGCAAATTTCAGTTTAGGTGAAACCACATTGTCTGATGGGAAAACATTTCTGCGAAAAAATGTTAATCAGCTCTGAAGCGACTATGTTTTCTGTCAAGAAAAGGAAGACATAAAATGCTGACTTTAAAACTCTGAGGAACTGAAGTGTTCTGAACAAAAGAGATCTGGGAGGACTCCGAACCGGAGTGAAGTGCTGAGTGGGAAGAACAAATAAATTGTCCTAAATAGGAAGTTCTGAATGAAGCAGAACCAAATAGCCAGATAACTGAATGAAGAAATTAAGTGTCTTTTTTGTAAATATATAGAAGTTACTTTTCTTACACCTTGGAAACCAAGGTGGATTATATAACTGGACAACATACACAATGGGAGGGCTACCAGAACTGCTTCTTGGCTCAGAGAAAGACAGCCTCTCCTTCTAACAGGCATTTCCAACAAAACGCGTACAAAGTAAATCTACTGGCTCCTCTTGATCTTGAACCAGTAGGTACGCTCCATGTTTTGAAACAAAGAAGTTTGTACCTCTTACGTATCGATTATGTACAACATAGTTTGTAGCCAATGGAACTGGAATTTGTAATAATCCAGGTTTCCAGTGTTACATCTAGGACTGCAAAGAGTAATATGTGGTAGTAGCTTTAATCGTTCACTACCCTGAAACATCTCTTCAGGTAAATTTCAGCTGCTCCTGGGCTGCTTATTTATTTGTTTGGTTACACAACTTTAATATTCCTCTTTATCATCTGTGGTCCTCTCAACTCTGAATCGTTTGCGGCAAATTCGGGCTCTCTATTGATCACCTGGCCTGCAGCTCACTAAGAAACACAGAATAACTTGTTTCCATCACACAACCTGGCAGCTCCCTGCTTCTGGAAGCCTTTTAATGTTGAAAATTAATAATGCATTTTATGTTGACCCCTCCATTTTCTACGCTTTAATTTTTTGAATATACAAACAAATTACATTGCTTGGTTTTCCCTTGCTTCATTTTGCAGACAGGAAAATGAAAATGTGGTTGATACTAGTGAAGCACAGCTTTTTTTTTACATGGTGAAGTTGCTTCATCTCTGCCAAACTGCTCTCCCCTACAAAATTTATAATGCTGCTTTCATTTGTTGCTTCAGTCAGTCTACTTGGTTCTCAACTAAGGCAGAATGCAATAATACAGTTGCATTTAAAAAATAATTCTGGATGCTCTTATGCAATTCACTGACTTTGTGTCCTTTCCCTACGTGCGCTGGATGCGAGACTGCAGGATAGCAATTCACTGGCCATTGAGTACAGCTCCCACCATTGCCCACAACTGGAACAAAACTCCCTTTCATAAATTCCTTTTTAAAAAGTATCACCTTAAATGTAGTTAGAATGTTTGCCCCATTACTTACACAGCTGTTCCCTAACTCTTCTCTCAATATTTTTGCATTTCCAGCTTAAAAGTATCTATAGTGAGGTTATCTCATTTCTTCTGGTGTTTCCACAGCTTTTCTCTCACAAGTATACCCCACCACATATTTAAAACAGGTTTTCTATCTTCTTTACTACTATTATCACAGAAGCATCTAGAGATTCAAGCAATACCAAGGATCCTTTGGGCTAGCAATTATCCTTTTTCTGAAAGGTTTACCATCCAAGTAGGGAACACAATGAGTGACACTGCAGCAAAGCAGAAGGTCAAGTAAATCATGTAGCAGATCAATAGCAGTGCCAGGAATTCCCAGTTTTCCAGCAGGTCCCCAGCATCCACTGCATTTCCACTACTTCCAAATGTAAACAAATTCCTATTTGCTGTTTCCCAACTTACCCACCACAAACCACACAAACGTGCATGGATATACGTTGTCAATTGCATCCACTGCCTTTCTACACAAACAAAACTTATGCTTTGGCTTCAACACACAACAATTGCCCCACAATTTTCATGGACTACCTGGGTTTGATACAGAATTAAGTCTGGCTCTGCATCTCATTGCCAAATATACGTGGCTACCAGTATCACCACTGAGACTAAGGAGGCTCCAGCAGCCATCTCAGTTATGGAAACATCCTCACGCCTCTTATTCATGGAGAGACTTTCACTGGGTGAAAAAATGTTTTTTTGCTGTCATAAAATGAATCACAAACTTTTTTTTTTTTTTAAAAAAAGCCAGGTTATTTAGATGTCCTGAAAATTTCAGCACTTCCATACCTGCGCTTTCCTCCGTTGGAGACATGTAAATATAAAACCCATCAAGTGGAAATGCATGCAGTCAGGTAGAGACAAGCAATTTCGGTTTGTCACACAATATTCAGACCCAGACAGAGGCTGTGAAATCCTGACAAGCAGCCTTGGCTGCCTTCTGCCCTCAAGGCTTGGGCCAGGGGTGCTTTTCGCCTGACATGCACCCACCAGCCCTTCCATCTGCACGACAGGAGATTCCCTCTCTATCTCCTTGTCATTCACCCAAATCATTCTGGCAAAGCTGACAAGGCAGGGACAAGTGAGAGCTTGCTCCTTTAATACTGCAGAAATACGACTAAGTGCATCCACACACATCCACGCTGTGCCACAGTCTTAATGTACCCCCTTTCGTGGGGTCTGTCTTTCTTGTTAACGCCAAGGAAATGTATGTCTCTTGAACTTGTCCTTCATATCTCCTCTGCTGGTTCCTACTCTTTGTTCCCTCTCCTGCCTCTTTTAATTGGTAAAAGAAGAAAAGTGTGTCATTTTAAGCACAGGCCTATCCACTGGCAAAATGGTTGGCTCAACAGAGAGAATATACACCCCTCTGCAGAGGCACAGACCCTCTCCCCTGGTGTATGTCATAACAGATAATCCCACATAAGTTTTCATTCTAAGCCTCTATTTTGTTTGCTTCACAATTTAATATAATTCTTGCTTACTGAGTGCTTGTCTCCAAGATAAATCATTCTCAAAAGATTAATAAATACATAGTTAATTATTTTATAACTTTATCTATGTCTTCTGAGTGATAACAAGATTGTGTTGTTTTTGGTAAGAAAAAAAAAAGTAAAACATACCATTTAAAAATTATCATTATTTTTTAAATTTCTGAGCTTTCATTTAACAGCTGTGCTAAAATGGGAATACAGAGCTGAGCCACCACGGAGGGATCCTGAGTTCATCTCTGACAGTGTTATAAATGACTGTTTTGGACACGAAAAATCAGAAACCTTTTAAATAAAGTCACCCTCTGGGCTCACCAAGTTTAATCTCTAATTTTTTGTCATGGTTCAGAACGTCAACAGACCACACCTATCAAGGCTAGTCCTGATCTAGCAAATCACTTTGGCACATGCATAGGCTGAACAAAGATTGCAATAGTAAACTTGGTTTCTTGGTGAAAAAGTTAGCAAGTTATTACCCTGCTATAATACCATTTCCCATTCATTATCTATCACTAAGAGAAAAATCAACAAGTCTCTTCAGAAGCACAAGAAAATAAGCGATTTAAATAGGTGATTGTCCCTCATGGGAAAGAGTTTTCCAGTGGTGTCTGTCCAAATAGTGCTGTTACAGCATTTTTGCTCCTCTCTCACATCACACTGCTCCCAAACTCCAAACAACATGGTAGGTAGGAAATGTCATTATAAGGTACAAATTAGAAAATTATTAAGAATTCACAGCTGAACAGCTGAAACTCAGATTAAGCTCAAATTCTTTGTGTGAACTCTGACTCAAGGGTATAAATCATGGTACAGCCTTACTACTTTTCTACAGACCACACACCACCAGGTCATTTTTCTCTAGAAACCTTGGGCATACACATAGAATCTGGTGCTTTATCACCTAGTTCAGTCCAGTGGAGTAATTGATGTAAAAAGTATGAAAGGTATTTGCCATCCTTACTCAGATCACATACTATCCTATTCTGTGAGAAATCCCAAGGGGAATTTATAGGATTATTCAACGAGTAAGGTACTATTCATGGTGAGTAAAGGTGGCAGAATCAACTTGCTACTGATTACGAGCAGCTTTTCCTCACTTACACTGCTGTAAATTTAAATTAACTCCACTCAATCAATGGCGAATAATTGATACAAAATCAGAGTAAGAGGAGAATTAGTCTATAAGTATGTCTAGAATGAATAAACAGTGAAAATTTGCTGGCATATATAACTCCCCCTTGAAGCTTTGCTGCAAGGTTACTTTTATAACTGATTGTTTCATTCTCAAAAGTGCTGTGCTGCTGCTTGAAAAGAAAATATATACTGAGCTTCTGCATGCTAAAATACCCCATGGTTTCCAAGGTCTCATATTTTCCTGTGTGGTATGAATATCCCACAAATCCCATCGAGCTTGGTTCAGGCTACGGGCACATCCTAGCTAGCAAGGGCAAACAGGCCTTCTGGTAGCCTGTGAGGTATCCTGGTGTGCCCCGCAGTCCTGTGGCTAAGTCTTGGATTTCCACTGGAGAAAACTGCACTAGCATAGGAGGGCAGTGACTTGAGCATCACATCTCTTTTTCCTCTCAGCCTATTCAGCAGATGCTCTATAAAACCAGACAAAAGAGCAATCCCTGTCTGCACCATGCATGTTTCTAAATGACACTGAAGCCCTGTTAGGGTCCCATTGCCTCTATTTTCAGCTGGGAGGCTTCTGCTCCTTCCTCTCTCCCCTCTGCTCTACAATATTTTTTTTGGAGCAAGAGCTATCCTTAACTATATTTGCATAGCAGTTCCCACAACAGGGTTAGGATCTGGTCAATGCCTCTAATTACTACCACAGCGCTATTATTATTTAATCTGCAGAGACCTCATCATCCCTTTTGGGTGGCATATTTTTAACACCCATGACTATTGCCTGGATATTGTTTAATTTTAGCTTCATGCATCAGATTTAGAGAATGATAAAATTGTCTTCCTCCCTCTGCAACGCTGACCCATTCCTCGTCCTCACTCAAACTCCTGCCATCGAGTTCTCTCTTCCACTTTCTTCTCCCCTCCCATTCCCAAGCAGCAGGTCGAGGAGGGTGTCATCACCTCTGGAACTGGCAGATTAAAAGGCAAAAAATTGACAGTAAACTGCCAATGGCTCATTTACTGTTGACGGTGAGTCAATCAAAATCCTGCTTTCCCACTGCTTCCTGGCTTTCCCATCTGTGTGAATTCATGACCCGATTTCTGATGTGTTCCACACTGTTACTTTTTTCCCCTCAGAGTTTAATTGCTTCTGTTTCACATTTGGGTGCTGAAAAATTGACAGAAGCTGCACAATTCCCTCCAGCAATAGATCCTATTTATATTGATGTAAACTACGTTTTGCAGTGATATGATTAGTAGTAAAAGGGAGAAAATTAAACAGGAATTAGCATCTCTTTGTATAAAATGTGGTTATCAACCAAGTTTTACTCTAAGGGTCACAAGAAACGTCAACGTTGTTAAAGGCCCACCACATCATAAGGAAGACATCAAGTCCTCACACACAGAGCACTGTTGAGAGCAGAAAGCTTGTAAGGCAAGTTGCTACTTGCCTTACACCAAACGAAGCATTTATCCAAATAAATGTCTGTCTCAGGACCGAGCTTTCTCAGCCATAGCACATGCAGAAGGAGGAACCCAGAAAAGTCATCCGGTCCATTTCTTATGTTCTCACAGATGACATCTGGCTCCTTCCCCACAGCATAAGTGCGAAGGTAACAGCATGTGTGAGGAAGCTCTGGAAAGGACTGAGAAAGAGCTGTGAATCCACAGTGCACGGGGAGAGCTGCCCCCGGACCGCTTGAGTGCTATGGCACAAGTGGGGCCAGGCTCCAAATCTCCAGCAGCCACCCTGAGGATATGGCACCGATGCAGAGACTCCAGCCAAGTGCACTGAGAACATTCTGCTTGAAATTTAGAGAGGAGATTGTGGCAGCAAAGTTGTTGTGCTGTGAATATCTAAGGATATCAATAAGGCTAATATATTTTAGAAGACCAATCAGTATAGCTAAGGGAAAAAAAAAAAAAAGCCTTTAGGAACATAAGCCCATCCTGAATGACATTTCGACTTCTCCTTATAGGGTTTGAAATAGACTCATTTCTTCTTTGTCGGGAGAGTGCCCATGACATTTTTGTCAATACTTTTTTACCATTTTTGTCTTGAAAACACATCTGAACTTTTATTTGCTGAATGCTATACATTTAGTAAATAAAAATTGATACATAAAATTATTAAATGTTTAGTAAAACATGTGCATAGAATACTTGTTCATTTTGATAATGTTTTTGTAAGCATATTATTTTTTAAAAAGTTAACTGAAATGACATGGAACGATTCATAACAAGTAGGAAGCTCAAAAAACCTTGATGGACTGATGTTTTGTAGAAGGCTTTTCTTTCTTTCCAAGTCGTTTTGCCTGAGGAACCTTTGCGCAAGGTGCTCTTATAGAATCATAGAATCGTACGACCCACTCTACTGAGATAAACTCACTGCGAGAGCAATTGTCAGAGCTTGACTCAGCCTTTCCCACAGCCGGCATTGACTGATTGATACTTTTAATCCTTACAAGGTCGCTGCAAAATGCTGGGCTTTTCTGAGCTGCAGTGTAGGACTGGAGCAGAGCAGGGCCTATGATAGAAACTCAGACCTCAAAGCTTTCAAATGTCATTAGATTTTCCCCATATAGGTGGGGACTTCTATGAGTGGAATAAATGCCCATTTTTTTTTCCAGTCCAAAGTTTATTTTGTCATGTAGTAGGCATCATGTGCAGCTGGATAATAGGCAACATGTCAAGACCTGCTAGCAAGACCTGCTGCTTGGTCAGCGTGGTACCGGGCTGGGGCAGGTTGAATGAAGATGTTCTTATTATGGCCAAGCCAGACAAAAGCTCCCTGAAATGGAAACAGCAGGGCTCCAGTGGTGGTGGACACTGGGGAGACAAGGTTCAACTGGGCACACAGCTATAGTCAGTATACCACAGGGATGCTATCAACTTCTGCGTAACAACAAGCACAGGCTTGGAGACACAACACTGGGGCAAATGAGCAGTGGAATGGTCCTTCCCATCTTCACAGAAGCTGCAACAAAGTCAAATTAAATAATAAAGAATTGTTTTCCAGAAAACATTCATGTTCCTGTGAGCAATTAAATTTCCTCACAAACCAACTAGTGCACAACTTCCTGTCCTTTTTCCTCCCACAGCTAAAGAGAATCTCTCAGCTGCTTCCTCTTCGACCGAGCCTCCATGAACAAGGAAACTGTTCAGCAAGTCCTCTGCCTCCAGCACTGGAATGGCTGTTTTATTGCTCTGATCAGTTTATTAAGAAACATTATTGTCCGGAATCCCTCTGCTAATAAATTGCAATGCAACGCTAATACACCGCCAAGTTCTCTCCAGCAGGCAGCTGCTCCCACAGGGGAAGAAGTAGATTTATTCTGCCACCCACGGCACACCCCAGCAGGAAGTTTGGATACTGTTGTCATTCTACCAGCCTTTTTTTAGCTCTCTTTGCAGACAGTATTTGCTGTGTCATGATGTTTGTGTATGGCTGTACGCCTGTGCACATGTCTGCACGTGTCTGTGACAGGCAGACACAATGATACGCCTAGGAACTGCTGCACGTCACGATGGTGAATGTATGAAAGCACATTGCTCTGTCTGGAGCAGTTTTGCTCCCGCCTGTGTCAGCCACAAGGATCTTAATACATAAAGGTGTATAGCAGTCTCCTCACGCCATTGCCCAGTAACACAACACATCTCTGCAACACCCGGAATACAATTTCACTCACAGATATAGAGGTGGATGTTCTCATTTACCTTTGACAGACAGGATCTGAGCTGTCTGTGAAGACTTTCCCCCTAGAAAAGGAGCAAAGTTACCCACATTGATCCAATTAGAGAAGGATGAGATGGGTGTTGGATGAAGAGTCTTGCACTGTTTGGTAGAAAATCAACACAGACCAGCATGACTCTGCAAATATTGATACCTGGCTTATGATTCAAAGCACGTGTGTAAAGAACTGACAGTATCACTCCAGTTACTACTAATAGACAGATCTTTCCATTAAACTTATGTTAAATGTTCTGTTAAAGACAGTGATGTCAGGTCCTGTACGGGAAAATGAGTCCGTTAGTAAATGATCTGGTCTTTGGTTCAAATGAAGTCTTTTGTTTTTAAATCAGAGATTCTGGTTTCATTCTCCTCCAATGATGACCTGGCCAGGGAATATCACCACAAACAGACCACCAAGAGTGAATCCTAAAGGTGACTCCTCCAGGAGAATGACAATATGGTGCAGTAAAGTTTGGGAAGCTTGCAGTGACATTACCCAAGGAATGCCAGCTCGAAGCATACAGGCAGGACTTCAGTCTTTCCTGCTTCCAACCTGGTGCCAACCATACTAAGAAAAGGGTATTTTGTCTATCAGACTGTGTGACAGAACTAGTGGAAATTGGATTGAAACCCAGCAATTCAGGCAGCTTATAGTTATAGCCCAGGAAATAAAAAATCAGAGGTTCAGAGGATTTAGAATTGAAGGGTAAGAAAGATCTAATGCTGTCTTTCAAGAGCTACAGATTTCCCCCCACTCCCTTTCTAAGGAAAAACCCCGCAGCTAAGCCGAAGGCAACTGAATAGTTGCACATCCTGTTGCACATAACTTTTTGCCCTTCTACAAGGGCAAATATTACAATCTTCTCTAGAAGTATCTCTCGAATCTTGCAAGCTTCTCTAGAAACTTAGGTGTGTTGGTGTAACATTTTCTATTACCTTATTACCTCATTACCTCTCCTTCCTTTTATATTCCGATGCACAGGTACACGGATGGCATAGTTTTGACTTTTTGAGGGCTACAGTGGCACTGCACAGAGCCCCCACCGAGTCGTGAAGAGCTAATGTCATGTTTTCAAAAGATTAGTGTCAGATTGGCAGCTTCTGGCATTTGTTAAATTTGTACTATTGTTTTAGAACTTGATTATTTTTTCAATTCATGGCTGAGACCCTAGAAGCTACTCATCCATGTATCCAGAAACTCCCTTTGGGTTTTAATGCCCTACCAGGGATGCATATCCTTAACTCTGGAAACAATGCAGTCTAACAGGAAGAGACTCTTCTGAGGAAAAAAGAAAGCTGCCAGTAAAATTCACAGGTGTGTCCAAGATTCCCTCTGTGAATTTGGGCAAGTAACTTCATCTACTCTGTGCTTTTATATCCCTGTTTTTGAACGGGAGGTGATACTTCACCAGGTTGTTTTAAATGTAACATTCACAAATGACTGATGTGCTCAATAAACCATGATTGAGTTGCAGAAAATTGACTGAGGACCCAGCATAAGTCTGCTAATTAATCTGGTCCAGCTTCTGCCACTGCAAGATTTCCCTGTACAATATATTTATGTTTTTCAGCCCTGTACAAAAAAAAAAAAAAAAAAAGACAGATACTCTTTAAACATCTGATGATCCAATGGGTAGTAGAAGTGCTTCTTCGAAGCAAAGAGTAGGAACCAGGACTCCTGGGTTCTATTTTCAGTTCTGCCACTTACTCACTGTTTGACTATGGACAAAGCACCTGCCCTATCCACACTTCATTTCATTAAAAACAGATCAAGAAGATATTGCAAGGTTATTATTTTTCTAATTACCCCAGAGTCCTTGCATGAAAGGCCTTTCAGGAAAGACATTTTTACAGAAAGTAGTAATCCATCACTTAGTTGCCAAGAAATTACAAAAGTCTGCAGACTGAACCATGAACAAGCTGTGTCACTGAAGCTTATTTCTACTTTTATGGGACAAACATCTGAGCAAATCAGCTGTGGGAGTAAACATAATCAAAGGTTATTAGTTAATAAGTACTAATCTCCCCCAAACACTTGTATACTAAAGCAGGCACCTTCAAAACACAGGCTCCATTGCAAAAGGAATTTTGCTAAACCAAAGTTTGTTTTTTCTTGCCTATTGCCCCATAACTTTCCATGGGTATCTGAGTATGTGCTAGAAAACACACCCCAGGACCTCCTGTCAAATCAAAATTCCCTTTGTTTATGTCAATCGCTGCAATTGCTCCACCACTGTTCAGAAGCAATGGTGGGTTTTGATCTGCTTGGGTGGCATCGCTCCTGTGGTTAGAGCTGCTCAGTTTGCTGTCACCCACCCCGACAGGCTGAGCGTGGTTTCCCTGACACACAGGCCTTGGCAGAGAACGTGGCTTAAGTAGTTCTTGTAGCAGAATGCCACATGCTGTGAGTCACTTGTGCGAGTCACACGCTTCACTGTGTCCTCACTGTGGAACCGTGTTGTTCCACAACAACATGACTAACCTGCATCTTTTCAGTGCTACGTTTTACACTATGGACCTCTGAAAAACTGTGCTGGCGAAGGGGACTGTGTGCTGTCCAGTCTGGCATACAACGACTCTTGGTGCGAACGGCATTTACCTATTCCAACACTGAACAGAACTGGAGTAGAAAATGTTTAGCGCTATGGACACATCCGTTAGGTGACAACTTCCCTGACATGTGTGTCCCTTCCTTCCCCAGTCCCCAAAACCAATGATCCAATGAGCCAGTTCTGCATATAATGTCCCCACTGTCTCTGCAGTACGTTGTCAGTACACCAACTGGTCTGTGTGAGTGGGGAGGACGCTATGTCAAAACTGTCGAACTTAAAACTTTTAAGTTGGGTGCTTTGTCCTGTTAAACAACTACAGCACTCTACCTTGTCTTGGGATGCATTCAGCTCCGGTAGCTGTGCTGAGTCCATTAGGGTGTAAGATACTGTGCAGAAAAATGCTACAACCATTAGCCAGCACACTTTCATTTACTTCTAAAAAAGCTACGGGATCAAAGACATTTACTATCAAGCCCAAGAAGAGCAAAGGGGCTGTTAAGTGCCAGAGGGCTATGAAGGCTCAGGGTAGATGTTCTGAAATCCGGGTTGAAATTTTCAAAGCAATTTGAGGAACTGTAATGCACACTGAAATCTCATTCTTGAGCATCTCCTCCCAGTCGTCTACCAATGCTGTGCACTTCAGGAATACTCAATGTCTAGAGAGAGAGTATTTGCTCACCTTTGTTTGCTACTTTGAGAACTATTTGTACAAATAGGATTTTACAAATTACTACTGGAGTGGCAGGTTCAAGAAGCACTGAAACACCTGCCTTTCTTACAGAGTCTGTAGTCTCACTGAAGCTGACAGGACTACTCACAGGCTTCAAGTCAAACACACACTTCAGTAGCTATTATATGAAGTCTCACCACAACTGAAGATTGGAAGTGATGAAGTCACCTCTGACCTCTGTGTCTCAGGCTGAAACACTCCATTGCCAACAAATGTTGGTATTTTGGGAATTAACTGATCTGGCATCAAATGGATTTCATTATCTTTCCACCAAATGAGGTGATACTTGTGGGCAGTGATTCTAATGCCATTTACCAGCATCAGTTTATGCTCATGTGCAAATCTCCTTTCTTGTGGATTACAGTAAAGCAGAATTCGTCAGAATTGCAGAGAAGCTGGAGACTTCTGCTTTTGATTTCTGATCACAGCTCTACCTTCCTCCACCAAGAAAACAGAAAATGATTAGTCATGTAGTGCTTATTGATTTAGTACTCTTCATTTTAAAAATTATGTTTCCCAGTATTGTTCTTTTTTTTATTATTATTACTGAAGCAAATTGTAACACATTGAATTGGAAATGGGTTAACTCCTTCCTATCTCTGCTTTTATAGCTCATTTTCTCTCTGATTGAACAAAAGCCATAAACTGAGAACTGTTTTCTCTAAACATTGGAAATAAAAGACAGGCTTCATAACAATGTGTCATGCTCAGGTTACTTGTGCCTCTTTCATTCTCACCACCCACTGTAATTCCTTCCCTTCCTTCCCAACTTTTCCATCATAGCCTTTCTATGAGAATACCTATTAACAGAAACATACAGTAGATAACTGCTCATAGTGAGGCGATTTGGTTAAACTGCCACATGAAAAAATGTTTTCTATTCCTGTGACAAGGAGTGGAATACCAGCCTGGTTTGTCCCCTGGATTAGGAAGCACTAGCTAATCTCACAACATTACTCTCCCTCCTCTACAGGGACCCTCTTGCTTTTCAAGGAATATTGGGATACAGTGCAACAGGAATTTTCACTCTGCCTTCTATGGATGTATGACGATTTCCGGTAAGGTAGGCCATGGAAAAGGTGAGAGCATCACTGAAAGAGAAGAAAGAAAGTCTGCAAAGGTCCATGGCCTACTTTTCCTCACTAAAAAAAAAATAATTAAAAATTCATATGAACAACAGATGGATCTCCTAGGTCACGAAATCTATTCCCTAGAATCATAAGTAATATGTCATACAAATCTTCTTAAAATCTAACTTCCACCCCAGAAACCACTGCATTTTCCCCCCTTGAATCATCTCTGTAGTGTCCCTTTCCTGAAATATCAGCAACAATCAGGCAGCTAAAAAGATTTGGATGGGAAAAATTCAGGGCAATAGGATGGCTACTCTGGGCTTTGTATTGGGATAGTAGAACTTGGAAAGGTAAAAAGAAAATAATCTTCATGAAACTAATATGTACTTGGGGCATAAAAGATAAAAGATAGTGGGAGACATACAGATTTACTTCTGGATTCTTGAGGCAAGAGGATGCAAGTGCCAATCCGTCTTGGACTGAAGTGATGTCAGATGCTGCCCAGAAGAAAGGAGTGGTTTCCTGCTAGAACTCCGCCTAAAAAAAATATGAGTAATTATTATAGATTCCAAGCGAGTTGGTATGGATGGAAAAGGGCTTCCAACCAACTTCTTAAGAGTGAAAAGACTGTTGTTTTGGCCAGAAGTCTAAGACTGTGGGGATCTTAGAGGAGAACTCTAAGAACATCAGAGCGTGGCAGAGGAATAGTAAGATGAGGGGTTTGGTTGTGTTTGTGTGCTGAGCTTCCAGTAAAACCAGACTCCAAGAAGGATGAAGGAGCAGAAACCTACCGAATGAATACTGTGCTCACTTGGTGCACTGTGCAGTGGTTGAAACAGTTCATCAACAGGTATTAAATTGCAGTCATTGTCCTGGATATTCATTCAAAGCTTTGCTAAGCTGTTTTTCTTCTTTTCAGTCTTTGCCCAGTGACCTTCATTTAGCCTTTTTAACAGACAAGGCTGGGACAGCCAGGCATATATCCCCTAACTGGTAAAGATAAATAGATTCATAGAATTCTTAGGTCTGAATTGCATCCACAGCATGTGTGCTCTAAAGATATACACTTTAGCTCAGTCAGAAGTTATGGGCTTGAAACAGGAATTTCTAGGTGAAATTCTCTGGCCTATGCCATGCAACAAGCCAGACTCAATGATCTAATAGACACTTCTGGCTTTAAAATCTATGAATCTATGAAAAAAAACCCATCTGTTCTATGCCTTGCTTTTTTTGCAAGCCCATTATCTCTCCAGGCTATCTATATTCAGCTTTCAGCAGCCTCAGGCTTGAAGCGTTTTAGTGATTATAATTCTACCACCATTTTACATCTCCAAAGCTTTTGCAGGGAGGCCTCCAAGGACTGGAGGGAGACAAAGTCCAGTTGCAATTCCAGTTTACCAGTTAAACTGTAGGCTGACTGATTGCAATGGCTTCTGTCATCACCGTAGAACAACAGAGTTGACTCCTGAGAACAAGCCAACATGGAAACTTGTGTCACTAACAGTGAGAAATGGCATCAGAAATCTGAGAGGTCTTAACAGTAGTCTCAGGCTGTAACTTCTTCCATTTTTATTTATATATTGTGCTTTTAATTAAATAGGCTTCCAGTTCACCAGTACCTTAATAACAACCCTGTTATCCATGCCCTGTGCCCATTTCCAATTCAATGTGTTAAAATCCTTCTTAATACCTTGAGCCAGATTCTTACTTCAACCAGTGACATGTCATTGCCTGCAATGGGGCTACTTGAAATTTGCATACGCCAAAGGGAGAATCACAGCCCTCTTCTCCCAGTCCCTATTTCACCCTCACAAATGCTCATTTGTTATTATTTTTTTAAGGCTCTAATTTAACCAAGCCATAGTTTCTGCTACCTCTGGAATCAATATTTTCTCTGTCTTTTGACATTTTTTTTTATTTTATTTTTACATGCAGTCTCCAAAAGGGTATAATTTACAGTTAATACCATGCAATCAAAGACAATGGCAGGATTCCTGTGAGCAGAGCAATCCTGGCTTCCTAATCATGGCTCTCATGCTCTACAGAAGAATTACAATCCTGCTTAAGGAACAGCGAATACCTGTTCCCCCAAACACATGCAGCTTAGTATTTTAAAGTTGTATTGAATGAGGAAAATCTATGCCTCTCTTTGCTCAGAAGGACACGACTACTTAAAGTTTAACCACCCCTTGAGAAAGGCACCACGAGAAAAGAAGATTCTCAGCTGGGCATGGCATAGCCTGTACCGCATTTTTGTGTGTCATTTGTGTTCAGAAAGGATACCTTCAGGTGTGCAAGGCGATTTTCAGCACCATTTTGTGACAAAGACCAGCCATGTAGTGACTTCAGTTGGGCACTGCCTTGCTAGGAACCGATGCAAGATGACTAAATTCACATCTCATAGTCTGCTAAGTAATCATTATACCCAGCAGAGTAGTAACATCAACAGTACTTCCTGCTGTATTTTCCACACTCAGGAGATGAGTCCCACATAATATCTCTGACTTTAAGAAAACAAAAGCAGAGAAATAAGGTAAGGGCTACTTTGATTTGAGATGATTCTGCAGGACTCAAATAAAGAATAAGCTCTGCGACCTTTGGTGAAAGCCACAGGAACCCAGAGGAACCTGCCCTAAGACCTAGATGAACAGAACACACAACTTCAGACTCTTGCATTAGAACACCCCTAAACCACGTCGTTAGGTGTGTGAGGCCATTAATATCTCCACTGCTGGACAGGATGAGAGGGTTAGCTTTCAGTTTTGGTGAAAGGAATCTGAGTACCTCATGGCATTGATGCATTTTGTTCTGCATTATTCTCTCTTAAGTACTGTCTTTCCCTACTTGCAATGGCTTTGTTGGAGGACAATTACCTTCACTAAATGAAAATGACCAGAACGTGTCAAGGGTCAAGTAAAAAGCAATATACAAAGCAGCCAGAAATAAAGGAGTATAGGGTAGGGAGCTGTCCAATTCTTCACTTTCCACGAGGACAAAGACATTTAATCTGCTGCTGCAGCAACAGCTATTCCACTAATTGTGGAGTGGAGAGCACTTGTGATCTTACTCTTTTACAGGATGAGACCAAATGAAACAACATCAGGGCACAGCATTAGAGTGGCTTGCTTGACACGTGAGCAATACCTACATTGACTTGGCAAACGGCTGGAGTATTGTGATAGGCTTCTACTCTCAACCTGTTGGTCACTCTCCTGTTGCCAAAGGAGGCAAGGTTTGTGGCAGAATTGGTGGGAGCTGCTTAGCCTATTTCAGAGCAAAGCCATTGACTTTGCACACTTCAGGCAGCTCTTAGGCAAAACTGTTGGATGTCGCTCTGAAAGCTGCAGTGGCACTAATCCTTGGGAAAGGAATCATAAAGACAGGCTGGAACAACTTCAATATCTTATTTTGCTCCACTCATTTACTAAGTCAACTTGTGTCAAAATGAGGTCTTAGCACATTTGAGGGAGTTTCTGTTTACACATTCTGAACTCTATTGCTGCAACCAGTCTTTTCTCAATGAAACCAAAGGTTTTGAATCTTCAGTTGGAATTCTTCAAAAGTACAACATTCCATGCATTTTTATCAGTGTCCCAGTAAGAAGAGAAAGTCTATTTACTTTGTCTCTCACTTTTAACCAAATGTAATACGACCTAAAATCAAGTGGCTCCTTGTATTTTCCTTTTTATGTTCTCATAGGAATCTATAGAGAAAACACATCAGAACAGACTGTTCTCCTTACAGCATCTCATCAAATGACTATCAGGGAAAAAAATAAATCTCTGTCCCACCTCAGAGGAGGCTGTCAAGAATGAAGATGCGCTAGCTATTTTTCCCGGTCTTACTGTTCCTGTCCCAAACTCTAAGAAGTGTTTACATCGCAAATTGTTGAGAACTGGGAGAATATACTGAAAGAAAGATCACTCAGTACATGCCCTGTTTCCTGTATTATTCCCTAGCAATTTGCTAGAGACAACTGTCAGAGAAGAATCAGTATAAAACACACATAGAAGTCACATTAGGTAACACAAGGCAGACGATATAAATAAATTGCAGAGAATCCAGAAAAGGTGTGGCAGAGTTGATGCAAAACTTCGGAGCTACTGGCTTTGAGATGAGTTTCAGGGAACGGAAGAGTGTACGTCTGAGAAGGGCAACCCAGGGAGAGAGGATAATGCTTAGTATACAGTGCATTCAAGAGGAACTGAAGGGGAACAAAGGCATGGCCAACAGTGTATCCATGTGCTACAGACAGGCAATTACTCCATAAATCACAGTTAAAGGAGATCTTTACTAGCCAGCACTAACCACAGTCCCGTACCTTCGCTGAGGGTCAGCCACTGTGATCACAGGCAAAGCAAAAGATTTGGAAGGGCAAAAATTGATAGACTAAGTACTGAGACACGCCAGCATCAGCACTAACCCCCAAGATCACAGGTCCCTGAAAAAGTTGGGGAATCTCCCCTGACTGAAGGTGCCTTGAGGGGACAAGTACTAAAACTGATGCAGATTAGATGATGGGATACCTGACCTGAAGGGGGGTGGCCACAAGGGCATGATGAGCTGTTCTTGAGAAGCACGGGCTAAACCACTTATCAGGATGGTTTCATTGCAGGGAACAGTCATGCACTATTAGTGCTGAAAGATTTCCCAGCCCTAACGGCTAGGATTTTAAGAATCTATTTAACTTTGATAGTCTATAGCCCATCACTGGAAGTCTGCTTAAAGGTGTGATTGCTCTTCTTTGTATTGGAATTGCTGACAGATCCTTAACTATTATGGCGCTTACCAGCAGTAACCCATTTAAATAGGAAGAAAGAGGAGAGCGTAAATGGCTTGTGCGGTTTGAATTTGATTTACCCAGCAGCAGAAAAAAGTTCCATGTATAGATCCTTGCTACACTATCCAGACCATGAGTCTGCTCTGCTCTTTGTGTACCAATATACTATAAAGTTAGAAAATGCATTATCCTGCAGGAAGGATGCTACGCTGATGGGAATTTTGGTGCTGGTTGTTTCTGAACTGCAATATGTGGCATTGTAATTCCGTGTCAGTGATTTAAATGCACTGATAGAATTGGTGACAGCTTAAATGGCTTCAGCCCCCAGCCTTTCCTCACCCCTCCTCCCTGCCTGCAGTTAGTCTCTCTTACGGATGGAAGGCTGACAAGTTCTGTGGAGGAACAATGGAGAGTGGGAGAGTAGGTGGAGAGACCGGTAATTGTTTAGGGTGGGGTTTTTCTAGTGTTGTTTTAAAATATGACCAAATATGGAGACATTCCACCTTCTTTTTTCATGCTGAAGTGCAGCTAGCTGTGAACCCCAAGAGAGGCTGACTGCGTGGCCCCACACCCTACTGCCCCTGCCCTCCAGGCCGGAGGAATGAAGAGAAAGAGAGAAGGTGGCTGAGGGGCACTCCAGGCTGCTTTCATCACCCTGTACCGGCTCTGCAGTGACAGGCTGCTGACAGCAGACAGCCATCTCTCTAAATCAATCGTCTGCTTTCTTGTTCCTTATTCCCCTCCCACCTCCTGCTAGAACACAGCAGTGCCCAGCACAATTTGTGACAAAAGAGACCCTTCAGACGCTGGCTTTCCCCTCCTGTGTTAGTGAAGATTAGCCAGGTGTGCTGCTCTGCCTGCGTGTTCGGAGCCACTCAAAGGGACATGATGGGTCACTACCCGAACCCTTGGGAAGGTTGAAAGTGCAGGTGATGGAAATGATCATCCTTCCTCTTAAGATGTTTACAATGAAGGCTGTCACTCAAACACCAGAGGGGCAAGAAGACAAGTCAAGGCTGGAAAAATATAGATGCAGAACATACACATCCCACTGGGAAATAAGATATCAAAGTACCTTGTTATCATTGCCACCCCTATTAAAAAAATAACATCGGTGACTTCAGGTACAACCTCAGCAACCCTTGAATGGTCTAAAAATACTGAGTGACGGATGGTGTAGTACCACGCTACTGATTTACATTTGTTAGAAGCAAACATCTACAATTCACCGAGAGTAAATATGTGATGCTGTCATCCCTAACTGGTGGGAATAAAAAATGTATTACCTTGCTCTTTATCATGTGCCCTGACTCTATTTACACTTTCTCTCTCTCATGCATGCTGATATAGATATAACGGAAATGGAAAGGATATCCATCAGAGAGAGGAAAAGTCAGTGACTCCGGTTGTATCTTGAAAAAGGCAGTGGAAGGTGTGTTTACTTTGGACATCTAGATCTCAGCACTTCATAAGGTCACTCCTAGCACAAGTTACACACTCAACTTCTTTGTATTAGACGGATAACTAAACAGGTGCTGGATGAAAATAAAGATGTCTTCTGTAAGACAGATGTAGGAGACTCATGAGTCCGCCAGCCTAAGCAGTAGCAGATTTCCAAAGTCCGGATTCATGGCATCTAACCTCAGCTACTTAAATTCGGCATCTGAGATGGAAACTTTAATGTGCTAGGCTCCTTCTGCTGTCAGAGGAGAAAGAAACACCTCCAGAGTGTAAAGCAGATCTTCAATAGCCTCTTGCTTCCTGTGGTCCAGACAAAGAACCTAGGACAACCACATTCCTAGTTGAAGCATCTCAGTTAAGTGCCTGAAGTTATGTGGGATGAATCTAAACCAGTATTGCCTGATTTCATCTTGCAGGCTACGCTCTGTCACTTCTGACAGGCAGGTTCTCCCCTCTGGTTAGCCCACATTGCCAAAGCCCACTGCTCATTCACTATATTTACAAGTTCCTTCATAGTCCTTAAACTTAGGAGCAATTCTCCATAAATATCCAAGAAGGCACATAACCATTCTCCATCAAATTCCTTCTTTTTCAAAATCTAAGTTGTCTGGCAGGTTAGGCTGTTGCAATAGGGTGACTGCTGTTGACTAACTCTGTATGAGGAAGAGTGGGCAGGTTAGGGATTTGTGCCCTTAGCGGAGGGGCAGCAACAACTGCCAATGGAGGCAGGAAGGGCTCAGAAGATCAACAGAATGGATAATGTGGTCAGGGACAATTCTCAGCAGAGGATAACATGGAGAGGCTCTGGGGACATTGAAGAAAGGGAGCACACAGCTGACGAGGGATGCTTCTGCGGCGTGGGTAGGTTGGGGTTACAAACTGCTGCAGGCTGAGGGTTCAGCACCTGGCATGTGCAGGGGGGCTGGACTCCGGCCAACCTCTGCCCAGCCATAGCTCTGGGGCAAGAAGAGCTTTACAAAAAAGCTCTGCCAAACCACCTCAATGAAAAGACTGATATTAGTGACACTCCCAGCTGCTTGTTTCAAATGACAATGTTTTTATTAGTGCTAAAATGGAACGGGAAAGAGAAGGAGTGTTGTGTAAAGTGTGTGCTGGCCTTTGTGCCTGCTGCTGGGGGTGTGATCAACAACACCAGCTGGCAGCTCTTTGGTTAAGAAAAAAAAATAAATACAGTCCTGGAGTAAGCAATGTGAACGAGAGCAAGCAGAGCACTTGACACAGGAAAAACAGCTGGCGAGGGACCCAGGCTGTCAAGGCACAAATTGCAGTCAAACCCAGTAAGAATTTCTTCCTAAGGCATAGGAAGTTCTCTCCTTCACTCCAGCTTCCCCCCACTCATTCCTGGCCTCCCACCACCCTGCTTTCAGTAGTGCAAGAGCAGATGCCTGCAGGTTGAAGATCTTGGGAGACATGCTGCCCATACAAACCTTGGCCTGGAATACAGCCACGGGGTAAGGAGTGGAGAGTGGACTCTGGCACACACTGCAGGTTAAAAGTTTGGTGGTTCATGCATGGTTTGGGACTTGGGAACTACTACCCTAGGAAAGCAGCTCATAGACCAGAAAAATGTAGGAGGTCCTGTCCTGCAGACCCGCACTGCCATGGCAGCCTCAGGCTCCCGTCCAGCTCTGCAAACGTATTATTTCTCACACTCGCAGCTCCACCTGCCATTTCTGTCCTGCGATCCGACGCAGCTCAGCTGATTTCACTCAGTTCTGCCCTGAAGCTTCCCTTGTTTTTCAGTTCTGCACCGCATAGGTGATGTAAATCCAGTTCTTCCCTGCAACACCCTCAAGTGTTCTAAAGTCATTTTATTTTGATCAGTCAGCTGTGGCCAAACTATGTGGTGCGTTGTTTGCAGTACACCTGTACTGATGCATTCACAGCATATTTATCACCAAAGAAGATGAGCAATTTTTCCTCCCTTTGATTTGAGATACTAATTAAACCTTTTTTTTATAGAGATTGAGGGCATTCAAAGCCTAAAGACCGTCTTTGTTTCCTAAAGCCAACAAGGTGAGACAGAAGCAGGCTGTCGAAAGAGTTCATTAGCTTGGGAATGAACCTCTTCTCTGACACTGACCTACTCTATGACTTTGAGCATCTTACTTTACCATGCGTGACAAATACCAATTAACTTGCTGCATACGCCACTAAGAAGTTGTTAGCATATACTGTGATGAGAAATGAAATGTGAGAACTTCAAAAAAATAAGCTGGGAGGTCAGATCTGGGCTAGAGTGCCTACATGTATCTTTAACTGAATGATAACTCCGACTTTGAAAGAAAAAAAGGTGAGTTTAAAAAAATTAAATCAAGAAATAATTGTGCAGGCTTTAGCTCGAGATAATGGCAGCGTGAGAAATGGGATAATTAAATGATTGATATGATTTCAGAAAGAAAACACACTTTTCCTGGGCATGCACAAGGTTATCTGTGTCATTTAATTAACCTGCATGCAGGAGAGGAATTCTCTGCTGTTATCTCTTGATCCCAGTCCTGTGATGTCTGCTGGGGGTTATTTTTTGTTTTTATTTTCAGAGCTAGGTTGTGGTTTGTTGTTGGTTTTGTTTTTTTTTTTTCCCTAGGGATCAGCAAGAGCTGAAAAGATTGCTACAAAACAGAAAAGAAATATCTTTTAAAGATTCTTTAGAATGGTACTAACTGGGGAATGCTTTGTATCAGTTGCCTTGTGTGGTGTACTGATGAGGCTGCTGCCTCAGTTCCTTTCCTGTTGTGCGGAAACAATGTCATTTTGCTAGTTCAGCACTGCTGGGGAGGGGGAAGTCGGCGCACTACCCTCCCATCTCCATGATGTAAGCGAGCGCGGGCTCCCCTACTGCCTCCTGCCTATTAACTGGGAGAGTCCTCTCATCACCAGCAATCTGTTTCAGCCATGGCTACACTTCTTGGTTTCAGCCCTCTCCTACCTAACTCCTCACCCTGCAGCCTTTCCTTTTGCCCAGCACCGTCTCTGAACGGGTATCTGTGCATCTCTCTGGAAAGAAGCTCCACTTTTCCCAGCAGGCTGCACCTGTCTTTTCCAGCTGCTCTTCTATCAGGGTTTAGTTTTATTTGTTCTTGATTTCAAATATGCAGACAGAAGAACTGTGCCTATTTACTGAGAGAAATATGGGAGCCTCTGGGGAGAGAATCAGACAGGGAGCTGAGGAAAGGACTATAACATGCAGGTCTGGGACACCAGCCAAAGCATCAGTCTTCCAGTGAAGTAAATCAAAATTCAGAATAGTCCCAGCCAAACCAGCACAGCTTCTTTGCTGTCATCCTTAGCAGAGACGTCAATGAACACCTCAGCCATGAAGGCTCAGCTTCCTTCTATCTCCCCTGCGCGTGATGGAGGCTCAGCTGTAAGGTGGCACTGGGTGAACAGAAACTTACCCCTATAGTATTTGTTCTGTCCAAAACTCTGATCAGTCCAATATTTACATGCAAGAAAGACAGGGAGCTCAGGGATTGCTGCAAGAGTGGAAGGCTCTGCTCAAGCTGTGCATGCTACAAGCCAGTGCTTATATTGAAGATGTCAAGTAGCAATATAAATCATGAGAGCAATGAGTAGACAGGCATGTATAGGAGGAAAAGGAGTAAAAGAAAGGGAGAAGATAGACAGATAGAGGTGTGCTGTAGAACCGTTTCTTAGAAGCTTTTGACAGTGCTCCTCTACCCTTGTCAGGAAAACCAGGAATATGTCTGAAAGCTCATATATAAAACTCTGCCTTTCCAGCTTAAAATTCATCTCTGTCTTCTTGTTAGGTGTCTACATACAGGCTCAGTGGCACTGTGTATTTTTATACCATCTGGCATTGGTGCATCGCCCCTTTAAGCAAGCCACAGAAACCAAAGGTTGCTTCTGCAAAGCCTCATTCACAGTAAAGGGAGGCGGACATCTGTTTAAAAGATCCCTCCAATCTTAGGCAAGATAGTTCTGGACTGAGAATTGGCTCACGTTTGTGAACTTCTGATCTTATTTTGAGATTTTTGCAATGTCTAAGCTTGCTGGTATTTGCTTTGTGTCAGTACAGCAACAGTAACACAATCCTATTGGGCGTGGTCATCACGGCTTTGAGGAATGGCAGTACTAGAAGCAGTTTTCAATGTTTAAAAATTAAAATTTGATGCTATACAGTACACATTCATTCTGGGAACTCTTCCTCCCTTCATCAAATGACTGCTTTTGGTGGCAAATTAAAATCAAATTACTGAAATTGTTATCATCTCCACTCAATTGCAGAGTTGTTCTACCTTAACACACCAGGCTGAAAACTGTGGTGGTTCAGGAACTGATTCACAAGCGGATCACACACCCAAAACTTTGCGGCTGTAGGGTCTGTCAGAGGAGAAGGGAAGAAAGACAGGGGAGGTGAGGACTCAAAGTTGGCTGATCTTAATCTAGCACAATTCTGTCACACCCTTCAGGAAAACCTGTGTCAACCCTCCTCAGGCCTGAGACAACCTCAGAGGCCAGAAGGAAGCTGCGATATCTCAAGAGAACAGGTGCTGGGCAATTGCTGAACAGTTTTTGTGGTGAGTGGGGCAGCCCCACTGTACTGGATTGTGTATCTCTGAGAAAAGCGGGCTTTTAGAAAGGCTGATAAACTTAACAGCTGAATAATGGAAGGGAAATGGCCATGCAGTGATTTTTGCAAGGGCATGTAGCAAACCAGTAGCAGACATGGAGTTAGCTTCCTAAGTCCCACTCCCATCCATTAGAACACATTGCCCGTAATCTAAATGTAGTGCAAACATCTAATTGATAAGCTTTTTACAACAGAGATGACAAAGTGGAAACTGTAATCTCTTGGATATGCTGCTTCGTGGCCAGGAGAGGATTGTTATTTTTTTTTTAAACTAGAAAGATTAGGCTGCCTTCCCTGGAATAATAAAATAGAAAAAGAGGACAAATTATATTTGTCAGCTCTGTTCACAAACCAGACACAGTATTTGACCTCCCTGCCCCTTTCTTGGGTCTATGAGAACCACAGGACTTGCGTGGGAAGCGTGGTGAGAGGCAGGCACAGGAGCACTGCCAGCAGTGAACAGTATATGTCATGATGGGGACTCATCACAACAGTCAGCAGTGACTTAGTCCTACTGGGTCAGGCTCTTGATGGAGAATGGAGTGAGCCCAAGCAGTGGTGACTTTGCTGTAGTGGGCCCAGTATAAATATGACAAAAAGTCCTATGTGACTGTGGAAGAAATGTCCTTATGGAGCCTTCCCCCATCCTGGCAACCCTGCCTAGAGACCAGTGGCTGCCCTTTCTCTTTCTGCTTTGAGAAAGTTGCAGAAGCACTGTCCTAAGGCACGAAATGACAGACCAAGGTCAAGTACTTTGCAGAGCCAAATGAGGCAATGGGATTATTTTGAAATTTCATTCCAGAATACAACTTGTGGATATTCTAGGGGTGACATCTACAGATAAAATCATTATCTGCCCTGGAGAACAGCAGTCAGGAAAAGGATTATCAAAGAAGTATATATGAGCACATTTCACCGCCATGAGATCTCGGTTTCCAGTTCACATGTTCCCAAGGGCTATTTATTCTTTTTACAAGAATAGTTAGTCAAAACTGGGAGCCTGCAGAAGGGAAGAAAAAATTAAAGATACAATCAGCTCTCTCTTCTGCAGTTGCTTGTATTTACAAGAATAAACAAAGTCCTGAATGTTAAGGATGGGAGGATCCAGAAAAACAGAGCTGGGGAAAAGTTTTCACCTGAGCCTCAGGCAAGATGGGGGATTTTCAGCAGAGTTCTTGGAATAAGGGCATCCCATTAGACTGCACACCCCAAAAGCAGTGCAGCTCCTTGTCTTCTCTTCTGCTCTGAGACCTCATTGAGGAATTTCAGCTGCTTGGCAAGTCACAAACCTGCCACAGAGCAGGAGATTCACAAAGCTGTTGTGCTGCAATGCAAGAGATACGGATTCAATGACGGCAGCACATGAGGAGGCCAAACGGGTGACACGCAATGTGTGTGACATGACATTTGTGCAGTGCAGTGCTCCAGAGAAACAACAGGCAGGTAAGTCCAGCCTGCAGAGCCCCAGACAAGGCTCCTCGAGGAGCCTGGTTCAGGCTGAGGCACTCACTACGGAGTGCCTCTGAGAGAAAACGCCAGAGGCTGGCTGTTCTGCAGCGTATTTCTGAGTCAGGGGAATGCTGAGAAAGGAAAGAAAGAAAGAGCAAAATATTTTGCACAAACTCGGAGATGGAGAAATAATAAACACCGCTCAGTTCTATCCCTGCTCTTTCTGTTTCCTACTACGGCACACCCGTGACACGTGTTCCAGTGCCATCGGCAAGCTGAAGGAGCCTGAAACCACCTCCCTCCAGCCACCAGCACTTACTCCCTCAAGCCTGCAGAGTCAGCAGTGTTAAGAAAGCAGCTACAGGAGAGCATGTGACAACAAAATGAAGTTAATTTACTGCAAGGGGATATTTAACCAGAAGAAAATAACCGAGCAAGGCTCTAGCTTTCCAACTATTACCCACCCTTCCTTGCACACGACAGCAGTGACAGTGTCAGCCTCCATATGCTGTATTACAGTGACACTTGCCATGCTAAACGTTGATTAGAATTAAAATGGAAATGACATCTACGTGCATTACTCTGCCATTAATCTTGATGCCCCACGTTTTATGTTGACAGTGGGCTTTTGCGGGGGAGCCTGAAAAGAAACAGGATTGCAGGGTTTGGGTTTTTTTCAGTTGTTATTATAGAAGCAAATGTGTTTCTGAACA
The DNA here is from genome assembly GCF_009769465.1 of Tauraco erythrolophus. Lineage (NCBI taxonomy): Eukaryota > Metazoa > Chordata > Aves > Musophagiformes > Musophagidae > Tauraco > Tauraco erythrolophus. The sequence goes on along the minus strand of NC_141476.1, from coordinate 18,419,053 downwards.
TGAACATAACACAGAGAATTATGGCCTCTCGGTATCTCAGGAAGAAGACAAGATCTTTGTACTGCTACTTGCCGGACAGAGAACCCTGTTTCAGAAAACACTTGTATGACTGTGTGTGCAGTAAACTTTTTCAACTAAAAAAAGAAATTTGATGTGATATTATCCAATATTAGATGCAGGTTCCCGCATATCACATAACTCCTTATGCTATTACTGATTGTACCGCAATTGTGTACACAAGTGATGTTCACAAATGCCCTTTCAGGAGGGGCAGATATTTTTAAAACTCAGTAATCCTTTAGTGAGGAGGTTATCTATCAACCACTAGAGAACTGGAGTAGCCAGAACTCATCCTGGCTTAGATTAAGGCCTGTGTCTGATCTGTTTCTGCAAGTCAAATATCCTCAGTCCTCCTGCAAAACCGCAGTCCAGAATGGGGAGTACAAAACGTTTAAACTATCTCTGATCTTCCTGAAATGACCACCTCTTCTAGCTCTTACACTGCTGATAAACATTTAAAAAAAAACCAAAACAACAAAAAAACCCAACCAACCAAACAAAGAAAAACCACAGGAAAACTGCAAAGCAGTTTGGGCTAAAACTAAAATAAATTCCAGCCATTTTTTCCCCTTTCCTCAGTACAAGATCTGCTTACACAGCAAAAGGCAACAACAAACCTAACGCGCTACTTTTGCATGAAGGAGAAACACAACTGTAAGGGCTAAGTGCTGTGCCCTCCTGGCCAAGAGGCCTTGCAGAGCTGCCTGATCCCATGTGCAGAAGCTGGGTGGGATGGATCCATCAGCCCCCATCAGTGCACAGGGGCCAGCTCACACCTGAGAGGTCTCCTATTCTCCATTAGGAAGTGGTGACACGGGTACAGTATTGGAGCCATTCTCCAATCTACTTCCTTGTCCTTGTCAGTAGATCAGATCCAGAATAATATTTAGACCCACACTTCGTCTATTCCTGTACAGGCAGTATGATGATTTAGGTGCTCGGATACAAGCACATATGTACGTCATTTGCCAAATCGTGGCTCAATTCCAGAACCAAGTCTATGAAAATCATTAGGAAATGTCCTATTGAAATTTCCAGGACCCACCTTAACTCTGCCCCAAGCCCCTGGTCTCTCTTCTTTCTACAGAAGCATTCCCACCCAGGCTCCAGGCCGATGGATAGCTTCCCTCTCCCTTATCTCATCCCTACAACACTAAGGCATGAGGGGCTTGGAGGAGAGGGAAGAAGATGCCTGTAGTGCCTGTAAAGTTGAAGATAACATTTAAGCTTTGTTACACCGAGGAGGCTGCGTTAAGCTCCCACGACCTTGAGCGAGAGCGGCAGCTTGGGTTCCTCTCCTAAAGACTTTAATAAAGTGAAAAATTGTTTCAATACAAAATGTGATATTGGGACATTGTTCGTGCATATATTGAGCTTAAGTCAAATATTCTGTGTCCTCAAATCCGACTGATTAATAATTAGAACCAGAAATTCTGTCTTTACTCTAATGTGTTTAGGAAAACTGATGGATTTAATTTTTTTTATCAGCCAAAAGTAAGAAAATGTAATCTTTCTTAAAGTATCTAATACAACAATGCAGAATAATTAGTTTCTATGAAAACAGGCATAATGGGACAGAATAATAAATCACCTTCTGTTTTGTATCTGTCTGTTTGATGGAGGAGAGATTTACTATACAGTATAGCACATGATGCTGTAGGAAATATCAGGAAATAGAAGAAATCTATAAGGGGATAAAATATTTCCAGCTGTGTATTATAAAGGAGCTTTTCATCTTGTGACAAAGCCTCAGGGATAGGTCCAAGGAATTATCAGGCAAAAAGCAGCCCCTCTTAGGATTACAACTTGCCAAAATACGTTGGCCCCTAAAGCTCCGATTCTGCGTCCTCCATGGTCATGTACTTCAATAGACCTGCACGCTTTCTGAGAGTTATACTTTACCCTTTTCTTCCACCTCTTTTGATGTCTTAGACACGGTAATGAACTGAAAGGGGCTGTTCCACACCCTTCTCACTTGGGCAGTGTAATTCCCATTTTGTATCTGGACAAGCCAAGGCACGGTGAGATCCACTGGCATGGCCGAGGCCATGTGACAGGTAGCTAGCTGCCTGAGCCTGGCTCAGAGTCAAGTTCACTGCCAACAGATTTAACCCAAAGCCCTCTTAACTGAATTGCAATAAATAACTCACAAATCTCAGGAGGAACTAGGATTCTCCAGCTGCTACAGCTCTGTTTTACTTGTTTTAAGTTGCAGTTTTTCTTACTTTTCTTCAGCTTTCTTCTAGGAAAGGAACCAGAATGAAAGTAAGGAGTTGATATCTTGACACTTCTCCAGGTATACTCATGAGGTGTCCTGAACAGGTTTGATGCTGGGCATTATCATTTAGGGGCATATTTCATTGTCTGCTGCTAGAAGAACGTCTCTCTGCCGGTTCCATTTGGACTTGACTCCAAAGGCATGAATTAATCTGATTCCTTTTACTGCAGGTGAGTTCATTCTGATATACCTTGCCAAAACAAAACAGAATCTGTTCCTGTGGGTCTAGTCAATACTCACAAAAAGAACATTTTTCTTTGATCCTGGATTCTGCTCCTCTTCTTGGGAATTTTTTTGAGACCATAAAGATGTTGGGAAAGACAAGAAATTTGACAAGGAAAAGTATATTTGATTAAGTCCTGTTTGGGGGCATTCCCACAGATCTAGTGACCTGAAACACAGTCACATGGAGAAAGCTGTGCTGTTAGAATAAAATGTGTAACTTTCTTTAGCTGATTTGACTCAATTCATATGAAAAGTCCAAGGGTCTATGTAATTCTTGCTGACTTCTCTGGAGCACAAGTCATGGTACATCTATCTTTTGCTTGGTGATGGTAAATGGTTTCCAGTGCCCCCTTCGTTTTCATGAGTTGTCAACGTGCTATACACAGTTAGGAGTGGTCCTCAGGAATAACAAGTAATACCTTTGCTTTTAGACCACAATACTTCCTCAGATATTTTTTTTTCTTAGAAACAAATGCATGCAAGAAGGACTTTACCTAAAACTGATAGGAAACTTGTTCTGTGGTGAAGCATGACATCTGTTTAGCAGTACGTAGTAGCAACACACAACAGTTTACGACTAGAAAGAAGGAATGAGCCACCTGACCAAAACTGAAATGTGAATCTAAGTAGACAAACAAAAATATTCACAGCATACCTACGTATTCACAGCTGTAAGAATGAATACAGATATCTTAGGTCTTAGCTATAAAACATCTCTCTAATAATAGGTCACTATCTACAGAGCTGGTTTGGTTTCTAGGCAATACAGAATCACTCAGGCCTATGCCTAATCTTGCATTATGCCTCCGAATTCCACCATACTTTTTTTCCCCTACAGGCTTGGTGTGCCACAGCCCAAACCTTTCCCATGTGCAAGGTCACCTGGGATTTACAGTTTAAAGGGATACAATCACTACAAACAGCACTAGCAAAAACATCATCAACAACATGTTCCCTTTGCAAATAACAAGCACAGTAATCTGATCATGCAACCTCTGTCAAAAACTACCAATTGCTTTTAAATGCCACAAAAAGCAAGAAGAATGGGAACTGTATAATGATCACACCACCTAGAAACAAATACCATCTCCAGGTCAGTATACAACACTCCCCTCTACTGGATAAAACCCAGACAGATAAACTGTGTGTGGAAGGTGTGGTACAGTCTGGACTCTGCACTTCTGCAACAGCAGGCCAGAGCTTCGTTTGTGCTGCCTCTCTGTCATTCCTGGTAGGAAGCATCCTCATAGCTTTGAAGTGCTCAAGCTAGCAGAGATTTACTTGAAACCTGTGTTATCATATTCCAGATGTCCAGTGTGAAATGTAGTGGTTGGGATAGACTTTTCATAACATTTTCTTCACTTTGAAGGACTCCTTACTTAGTTTTTCTTTTGCACTCCCAATGGGGGATACTTCTGGCCCAGACTCGGACTTGTTACTCTTTAAGCCGTTCCCAACTCTTGGTAGCTATTCTCAAGCTGTCACAATCAGTGTCACAGGAAAATTACCACATAACATACGTGACAAGTCACACCTACACTATACAAAAGGCAAAATTATGCAGTGATTTGTCAAATGGATCATATTCGTGTATCACCCAACACGTACGGTTCATAAAAACTGACATCTCTTAGGCAGCCAAAGGAAACAATAAATTAGAGAGCATGCAGGCTGAGGAACTGCCAGGCTGTAACAGTGGCTAGCCCATTCTCAGGGCACAAAATCAACACCTTCCTACCTCCACAAAATCTATACACTCTCATATATAGATGGACTCTCTCACTTTAGGTTGTGCCAGGTTATAAACACCCCAGAGAACATATCCAAGCACCCATATCTGCACGTTGTCCCTCCCTCCAACTCTGGATAACTACCTGCTCTGCTGTGTCTGAGCAATTCCTCTAGTGAAGTGGATCTACCAGAAAGGCAGACAGGCAGGCTGTGGGGGGTCAATGGCTGCTGAAGGTACAAGCCTGGGACTTCAGAGTGCCAGATCCAGCTCTGTCCTCTGCCACTGACTGTGTGTACTTTGATACAAACCATCTAGTCTCTCTGCACCTCAGCTCTCCCTCTGTTCAATGAAACAGCAAAACTGTCCTGCCAAAAGAACTACCATGAGAATGCGTATGTTAAACAACGCAAGTGCTCATATACTCTAACCTACATTGATGCGTTCTGTCTGAGGACCTTAGACAGCCCAGTAAAGGCTTTACCAAGCATCTGATGAAATCAATAAACAGATGCCCCTGGATTTCAGCAGGCAGTGGTTAACCCCTGTGAGAGAACGGGGGGTGTCTTCATTGCCTGCATGGCCAAGAAATGTTTGTTGTTAGACTTCTCCCTTGCACTTTGCTCTTCCCAAAATAAATCTTAAAATGTAAGAAGGATCTCAGTCACTGACAGCTTTGAACCTAGAACTGGGTAGCTGTATCAAGAAAGCAAAATAACAAGCTGCATACAAGCGAACAGAGAAAAGACAATACTAGGCTGGGACAATGGTGATCTGAGTTCGGTTCTCGGCTCATTCACAGATTTCCTACATAATCTTAGATGAGACATTTAGTTTCAGTATGCACCAGCTACTCATCTCACCAACATCTGCAAAACAAGGATGAATAATCATTCCTTTGCCCTTGCTTTCTATTTAAAGTGTAAGCTCTCAGGGGTTGAGGCTTCCACTTGTTGACAACTCTGCATCAGCCATGAAATGTTTCTCTGAATTGCAGAAAAACTGTATTATAGATGCAGAATATCTCTGCTGTTTGTAAGCAGTCTAGCCTGGGTCCAGAATAGGCACATGCACTGAGCAGAGTCAGTGAGCTCTACTGGGCCCTGTCCTAGGCGCATAGTTGAAGCACAGTGTTGGATTAAGGAAGCAAGATCACTTCAGCAGCACATTGTCTCTGTATGTTTGCATAGTGCTGTGCCCTGCTTAATGAGATCCACTTGATACAGATGTACTTGAGAGGGCAGTGCAACAATGCTGGAGCCAGCTCTGAGAAAGTCAGCTCGTGTCTGGAAGCAATGGTATTATTTAAGAATTTCAAATATCTGGAGCATTCTAGCCCTCTCTTGCTCCTGATGAGGGAGATGTTATTACATATACGTAGAGTGGGACCCTGAGCCTAACCAGGATGTTCAGGAAATGTCAAAGTTAAAGTACTAACTATAATAGAGAAACTCCCCCATATAGGGTTAATCCCAGTCTGATGACAGTATGGACACAGACTTCACCCAAATATTCTGTTCTCACTTCCTTTCTGTCTCTGAGAGACTCTGTTCCAGATTCCTCTCTTCTGACAGCAAGAGTTAGCAGAGCTGGAGGAAGATGTATTTTTTAAAGACCACATAGAACCAAGGACCCACATCTGCACAGTGAATTCAAGAAGATTAGGCCCATCTTGTTCCTAAAGATGGGCTGCATGAAGAGAAAGTAAGCTTGAAACACATCCTGTGTGAACGTAGGGTTGATCATAAGCATCAAGCCATTTCTATTCCTCTACCACAGGAGATGCAAGAACAAAGAAATGGCTCCTGTGGGTGGGTTTAATTTTTTAACAAGTTACCATGTGGCTCTTGTTCCAAATTTTGGGTGTTTATCTTTGTAATGTCTATTGCAAACACTGTAATTTTCCAGCAGCCAGGTACATTGAAGGCAAAAGTACTAATAATGTGACATCATTATTTTTGTTCCATAGCAACATCCCCCCACACCCCTTACACAACAGGTTATAAGTCTGTAAAACTCTGCATTTTACAGCACTATAAAACTCCTCCAGCTGTTATAAATATATCGTTTTAAGCGCTTGCATTTAAAAAAATGAAACAGAAAAATACCACTGAAAAGTTCAATGCTTTTTCTTCTCTGCATTCAATTGCATTAACTTTTTTCCTGCTGGTCTCCTAGACCCACCGCTGGGCTGGCAGATTTCCACGGAAACCAGGGGAACATTCAGGATGCATGCAGGCTGTTTGTTGGTACAAAAGCATCTATTTTACCATGAGAGATGTCCAATAGGTGTGAACTTTTAGTAAAAGGATGCATCTTGCTTACTTGCCATGTTGGCAATGGTTTTGTAGAGATGGAATCCATAGCGGTGCTGTAAGGTGAGACAATATAGTCACTGGTACAGCTGCTTCCTGATTGCAGGCAAAGGGACAGGTGCTGTGGCTATTAGTTATAACTCCACTGTATGCCTCATTAAAGTTCTCAGTGGAGCACTTAATCCCACTGGGAATCTTTCATTTGATCAATTGTTAAGTGGGGTAAGTCCTCACCATAGGTGCAGCTGTAAGTGAGGCAAGTCTTTAACAAAGCAGGAGGCAAGGGCAGAGGAAGAAGCAGAGGCTATACAGTGGCACTGGTCCAGGTCTTCTGTTAGGAGCACACAGGCACTACCAGGGTAGGGACTGGGGACACCCTGCCTTGAGGCAGCATCATCACTTGGCAATCCCCTTGTTTTCAGTGATACTTGTATTGAAAGAGCTCTTTCCTTTCTGGTTTGGGTGTGCTGTTTCAAGCAGTGTCTATAAAATGATGAATTAAATATGCACTATTTGAAACTAACAAAAGTTTTGCTATCAACTTAAACTTGGGGAAGACACTTCAAGTCCATAGGTATCCACAGAGTCTCTTTTCTGAGCCTGAAGAGAGGAAAATCTCTTCCTGAGCTTGTGCATTCAGTGGAAACAGAAGCTAACTGTAGACCTCAATCATCAGTGCCTCCCATAGTGAAGAAAAGCTAGTCCTTGGAAGAATATTGGCTGTCGTGGCTTCTGCTTAAGTCGGTACTCCAGAGCAGGATCTGGCTCTCACTCTGTACAGTGATGAGTGTACTCACAGCCCCAGTCTCAGCTAAAAATCTAAAGGTGTTGCTATAACATGAGTAAAGCCAGTATTAATTAATTGCAGCTGAATTCTGCCTACCACCTCAGACATTCTCTGAGCTGGGAGCTTCATTTTACTGGGCTGTGAATTTTACCATCAACAATGAGCCTTCCAATTTTTTCCTTTTTATGCATATTATTGTTATTTATATTTTCCTTGCCAGTGCTTGAAGCCATCATGACAGTGTATTGGGTAATGACAGGATAATTGTTTGTTTTATTGATCATTATAAACCATTCTGCGTCTCTGCATGATTTATAGCATTTAAAACACTCTCCTTTCCTCACCATTCCCCTGTCATGGGGGCACCTAAGTAGATCAAAAGCCCACTGGCTATGAGCAATCTAATTAACAATGACCAAAAAAAAGAAAAAAAATTGGTAACGAATGAGTTCTTACACCATTTCTTCGATAGTTCCCTACTGATGCTTTCGAGCCACAAAGAAAGTATAAAATGTGAAGCAGTTAGAATTGTGAAGAAATGAAAGTGCGGGAATAGTGAGGAAGAGGAAGAAAGGAATGCCGCAGAAGAGCTTTTTCATTCAAGTTCAGACTTTGCCATCAAGATGTTGCGCTAACATGCCAGGATGCCAATGTTACATTGCTCGGTCGGGACAACAGGCTACTGCAGCATGCTGGTGCCCAGCCTGCAGCCTAATGGCAGGCTAACGCCCTACCGTGGGCAATGTCCTCGGGAAGATTCACCAGAGCAGATGATGGAGGCACAGCTCATCCTTACAGCAGCCCACTGGGACACTGCCTCTCTGTCCCAGGACAGGGAAAAAGCTGAGGCTGTCCATTACTACTGCAGTATTATCCAGACATTCATTTTCTGCCAGCTGTATTGAGATACTTTTATTTGTGCATGCAGCTAATGTTCTAGATGCTTTATCTACAGTTTACCCAATGGGCACTTACTCAACCACCAAATAACCTCTCCAACTTCCTACTTACGCAGTTTTATCCCACTTCTCCAGAAAAAAAGCATCAGGCACCATTAGAAAGACAGTACAGTATTGACACCAAGAATTTTCATGCATTTATACCTGAAATTACAGCAATTTTCTCTGTAGAACCAGGGTTTTCAGCTGCAAGAAGTAAGTAGATGTCAGCATGTCATAAGCACCCTGTTATTCACACACTGATAAACAGTATGAGGTGTCCCAGTGGAATGAGAAGGGGATCACAGTACAGAACAGGCATATAATCACTGGAATAGGTGGTGCTTGCCTGACTCCTACTTGGAAATACCTGAACAGACAGGAATTGGCTCATTTACGTACTTGAGAAAAACAACAAAACAAACACAAAAATGTTCTGGGGCTGTTGAAACCACTAAGAAATGAACAGGGAGTCAGAAGAGGTTCCTTATCCACTTTAATCTTTATCTATGAGTTTATGAGGAGATACTCACCGGAATCTGTGTTTGTCCTTTCATCAAATGGTTAGGAGAGAATAGGAGAGGGGAAGGGAAGTTGCCCGTTGGCCATCTTTTGCAGGTTACTGTACCACTAGATGATAGAAATCCAGTCATGCAGAAAAGTAAGGCAGGGGAGGACTCCTTGGAAGAGCCCTTTCTCCACCTGATGTTGCAGCTCTCCTGAGCTGGTTTCTCTCTGCAGATATGTCTACAGCACAGTCAGGAATGCGACTGCAGCACATACTGGCATCCTTTAGCTAGTTCAAACCTAGCATACACAGCAAAAGCAATGCAGACATAGAAGCACAGACTGGCTTTAAACTATGCTGCATCTCTTTATTTATTAAAGACGGGAGCCTCCTGTGAAAAGCCTGCATTGTGCACCCATCTTGACTGCCATTGGTTGAAAATGGTTTGGTTATGCCCGTACACCACTGTCAAAAGGTAGGGAAAAGATTCTGAATGGAGCCTATGTATTCACAGCATATATTAAAAAACAAAAATAAAAGCTTATCATCATGCTCATTTGACCTTCCAGGATGTGCCCTGGTGGCATGCCAATGTATACACATTGTCTCATTTTGAACGTAGCTTATGGCTCCCAATCACCTTTATGTTCAGGATGAACATCTCCTCACCTGGGTTTACTTAACAGCTCTTAGTGAAATCTTTATTCCTCTCTAGTACACATGATCAAGGTCAGTCCTGATTTTTCATGTTCCTTTACATTCGAAATCAACTTTTCTCTTTTTCAAGGTTTTTTTTCTGCCACAAGACACAGGCATGACATAATCAAGAAGTCCAAACCACGAGTGCCTGACAGAAGATTTTCTCTGAAATACAGAACTACTTTATAGCAATCAATAAAGCACTAGAGTAAACCCAATCCTGCAGTGGAAATTCCCTCAGCTAAAATTGAGCTTACCATCAGCTAAGATGCCATCACTGGAGGACTTAAAAGTATATATCAGAAAAGAAAGTGTTCAGTTATCATTACACCAATTGCATCAGTCTCTGGTTGCCTTCAAAAACTCCAATCTGCTGAATACTCTCTGTCCATTGTCTGTTTCCCTCTGCTTGCCCAGGAATTAAAGGAGTAGAAAGGACAACAAATGTTTTTGAAATTGTACAGAACAGACATATCTGCAAAATCTGCCTGTTGAGTAGATGTAACACTTCCCAGCAAGGTGAGCTGATGCCATCAAATGGGAAGAAGCTTTGGAGGAAAGGATCCCAAGCATAGAAGACTCCTCAAATTTATTCAGTTGGGCTACTTAGAACAATACCAGAGTCATAAGGAAGTCTCCAGAAACAGCACAAATCAGACCCTGTTGGTTTGAACTCCGTGGAAGGGAAATTTCAGTCCCTTGAATGGTTTCATAATGCATCAGGGCACATCAGAAGCAAAGGAAACAGTCTGGCAGAATTGCATTAATTTTCATGAACCCAGCAGCCCTGGAAAATCATGAAAACTGCAACATAATGAAAGCCTGGAAGGGAAAAACCTGCCCTCCTCTTCACTGCTGGAGAATCTGAATGCGGATTCCATCAAAGGAGAGAGTCTGAGAAGCCACAGCAGGAATAAAAATTAACTCTTTGGCTCATAAGACTGCAGGGTTGAGGAGTCACCATTCTCCTGGTTACCAGTCTGCCAAAAGAGATAACTCCTGCATGAGGGGTGGCCATCTCTATGCAATTAGACCTCAGCACTCTGCATGACACAATGAACTGCTGCCAGCAGGAATTATGGAAAATATTTTCTTCTATCTTCACAGTATTCATCTTCCATCCTCATTTCAGGGTTTGTCTCACTGATTTTAGTGGGAACAGGATGCATGTATTAGATTGATAATGTCCTAGACGGATGAATGATGCTCCCAACAAAACAAACAAAAATAAACTTCCTTGCTCTTATGTGAAGTGACAAAAATCAACTCCATGTGCAAACTCCTGCCAGATTCTGTAAATGGATTTAGCCTTTCAGACGTTTCAATCTCATATATTGTATTCAAAAGTTGCACCTCTAAACACAAAAAGTAACAATCGTCTACATGTTACTATCATTGTCACTGAACAGAAGAATAACTTCTGAAAACTGTCTTATTAACACATAGGAGTTACATATTATCTACTTCATGCCTACTTTGTGCTACAGTATCAAGATGAAGAAAGTTATGCCACTGAATGTAAACACAGATTATATAGTGTAGGGCCTACAAACGTACCTTGGTTTCATTCCTGCCTTTGCTGGTTGTGAAGCAGCCAGCAATTAGCTAACAGCAGTTGCTCTTCCGGGAGCTTTGCTGACATCATCTCCAATGCCAGGGAACAAACAAAGCTCTTTTTGCAGGATAAAAAGCACAACATGCATTGAGGTTGTTGTTGTTAAACAAAAATAACCAAGCTAATTTCAGCTTCATTTAAAAGCATGGGAAATAATCATTGCTCAGTGAATGGGAAAAGGACAAAATCAGTACAGAGAGAAATCATTTGCAGGGTCGTGAGAGACTTCTACAAGCAACGAGTACTGAAACTATTTTTAATATTACTCAACAGTGCCCTTTAAATATCTTCTGCTCCCTAGTACAGGGTTTTGGGAATCTTTCAATTTAAAGAGTTTTTGAATATTAATATTTTCTCCATTTTCTCCTCTTCATCTCTTACGTAATAAACATTTACAGTTAAATAACATCATTCACAATGCCTTGTTTGATCAAATGACTTACTCTCTTCAAAAATTTTTAGCCCCCTTGGAAACCCACGCAGAATGGCAGATCATCATCACACTAGATGCTGTACACTTACATAGGAAGAGACGTCCCTGATTTAAGTGGCAGACATGTCAGTGAGACACAGAGATATTAGCAGCTTTGCCCCAGCTTGTCTAGAGTGCCAGTCAGGGAAAAGAGATTGCAGCCACAGTCGCCGAGCCACTGTCCAATGCCTTAACCACAAAACCAATGTTTTTACAAGACTTTGATCTTAATCACACTGGAACAAGCCCAGAACTACTTTACTGTCTCAGTGCAGCATCCCTAGAGATATACCACTGTAACTCTAAAGATCATTTTGCTCAGAATGATCAGCATCCTACTGACCACAGCCTACCTCATTCATTTTCCTCCTGGTCACAGCATTTCCCATCTGCTGACCTCCAGAACCGCTTTCTCAGGAGCTGAGTGCTGGGATTCCTCACTGCTCCTGCACTTCAAACAGAAACACTGCTCGCAAACAAGTATTGGTGCTGAGCACCTGGTGCATGACATGGCCTCCCTTGACCTCCCACCAGCTCCACAAGGTAAGGGTTAGACCCAAATCCTCCAGCAGTACAAAACAGAGCATGGCCTTGGTCATTTCAGCTTCAGGAACACCCTTGGACACAGCAGGGTTCGTAGAGCAACTGGCTTGTCTGCAGGCCTGACAAGGAACCTCAGCAGACGGTCTAGCCGATTATTCTCCTGTTTCTAAGGGAGGAGCAGCTAACCCTCACAAGGGGTGGGCTGGTCTCATTTCTTCCCTCAGAGAGACTACTGCCCCTGCTTCCTTCCGAAGGCTCTGACAGACCTCCCGGCAGGGCCCCGCTTCCTCTCCAGGCACCCAGCCCGTCTGAGGACACGAGGCTGCCCTTCCAAAGCTCACTGCTCGCCATGCTGCCTGCTTTTCCCCACTCCCTCTGCCCTTCCCCGCTCCCTCTGCCCTTCCCCACTCCTTCTGCCCTTCCCCACTCCCTCTGCCCTTCCCCACTCCCTCTGCCCTCGCCCTTCTTCTTCCCAGCCCTCCCACAAAACTCACATGAGCCCCACCAGCTCCACTTCCATTACAGCTGGCTCCACGCTCTCCATCCTCTCTTCAGGTAGTTCCCAGGCAGCTCCTGTCCCTCACAGGACCTGCTCGCCTCGGAGCACCTTCTTGGAGAAACTACCCCTCGTGCGGGCTCAGCCCTCTCCTGCTTTGAAGCGCCTTTCCCCTCGCAGCCTCCGGGCCGACCCCTCTCAGGGGCTGTTCCCTCCCGGTTCTCCCCCTCGACGAGCGGTTGTTTCCCTCACGGTCCCCGGGCGCCCTCCCGTCCCCGAGGGGGCCGTTCCGCTCGCGGTGCCCCGCGGGGCTCTCGAGGAAGCTGCTCCTCGCTGAGCCGGAGGAGAAGCGAGCCCAGCGGCGGGGAGCTGCCATGGCGGGGTGCCGAGCAGCCGTGGCGCGCCCCGGCACAGGCGAGGCGGGAGCGGTGCGGGGGGCGAGCGGGCGGGCGGGCAGCCGGGCAGCGGGAGAAGCCCCCCAGGAGGGGTGTGGGGTGAGGCGTACCCACTACGTGCACAGAGAGGGTGTCGGGGAGAAAATGACCGTGTGTTTATGTGATCGTATGCAAACTGATGTCTATTCATGCAAATTTGTGTTAAGTAGATGCTACCGGTGCTCCGGTTTCAGGCGTCGGTAGGTGTGTGCTAATACACATAGTACATGCTTAAAACTTTCCTGCTGAGACCCAGTCAGTGTGTCATTACCCCTACGGACACCATTCTGTCTTAAGACAGAAAACTAAAGTATCCCTAACTGTTTAAAGTTCTAACATGGCTATTAGGTGTATTTGATCTAGTGTTCTGGCCAAATTCCAGTGAGTATAATTATATCTTGTCTACCTACTCCAGCTCTCCCACTGGCTTTACCTGGTAAAATGTTTTTCTGTTTTCTTCTGGTGTGTGATGTTAAATATCTACTATTACCCCAGAGACTAAGACATGGGTTAGCTGTCAGGAACGTGCCAGTGCTTGAGCTGGGAAAGTTTCAGGGAGTGTGTTTTTCCCATGTCTGTGTCCCAAAGGAAAAAGGAGAGGTCATTTAAATGTTAGCAATTTTAATTTGTGTGATGAGTATTCTCCTGCTTCAGTGTTGTCTTGTCAAGGTGCCCAAAATTGTTTTGAATTTGCAGGAGAGTTTACGTTCTTAGCCTAGAAAAGTTTGTGAAATTGATTTGTAGTTCAATATGTATATAAAATAATGCCTGCGTTTACAAACGTATGGGAAGTGACTCTGCAACCAAATAATCAGTAGATGTTACAAGGTTATTGAATTAAGGTTGAGACAGCATTAAGGTGGTAAGGAAAAGCTTTGAAATTATTGTTGTGTTAAATATGTCTTGAAATATGCGGTGAAGCTGATTCGAGCATCCCTTCAGAGTCCAGACTGGTAGGTACCAATATTCAGAAAGCATCAGGAGCTGGCTGTGGCAGAGGACTGTGAAAGACCTGATGGAGTGTTGTTGAAGGTGACATCAGCAGAGCACAGCCACTTGTAAACTGAAGAGAACCTTTGTGTTGTCTCATCAATTGAAGTTGAAATAAATTGTAAACAATACTGAGTTCAGGGATTTGATTTGATTCAGAGTTTCAGAGCAAATATTAAATAGCCTAGAAAGTGGAGTGCATGTCATGTTTTATATTCATAAGAGTGTTTTTCTATGTGCATTAATTTAGTTGCATAATAAGTGACTAAAATCTTCCTTTTTCCCCAACAGCCCTTTTAAAAATTGCTACTAAATTTCCAGATATTCCTATATGTTCTCTACAAGGAAATAAAAATACAGTTAAAGGGAATGCCAGTTTCCTCAGGACTCGAACACGCAGGAAGATGGATCACAGCTCTGTATCTGCTCCTGGTTTGCTTGGTGGGTCTGGGCAAATTGGCTCTCCATGCTTGTTTCCCATTTTGTAAAATGGAGATAATGTCTCTAACCTTTGTGAGCCATTTTAAGACTTAATGGTGAAAAGCATTTAAAAAGTGTTAGATACCATGAAAGCTGTTCAGGATTTTAATTTAAAATTAAAAATTAATGAGAGTTTAGACATTAGAAACTAAAGCTGTACTGATAACTTCAGGTCCTATCTCAAGCGCTCTTCTATTTTTCAAAACGGCTTACAAAGCAAACTGTTCCGAGGATATGTTTTGTGTGAGAACGGGAGTGATGGGAGTGATGTTTTCCAACAACAACAAAAAAGGCATACTGGTCTTTGTTTCTGTTAATTTCTTTGCCACTTTGAGGAGATGCACTTTGGGTTACTTTCCTTGGGAGCAATCTTAAATTACTTTTTTTTGTTCCTTATAGATTTCTTCTGCATCTTTTTGTTGTATAAGATATTCTTCTAATTCAGAGATTTTTCGCAATCAGCATCTTGTTTAGTATTTTTAAAAATAACTTTTTTCAGCTTTTGAACTTTTATACTCTGAAAACATGTTTAAAGGAGCTAGAGTCCACCTGTTCCATCTAAAATGCTCTCTCCTGTGTAATGGCAATAGAGAAACCCTGAGAATGGTATGAATTACTACAGGTGAAGAGGACTGATTTTCCTGGCTTTGTCAGACATGTGGAAGATTCTACTTAGATCTATAGGACTTTCTTAGCAACTGAGGCAGGATTTGAGGTAAGTTATTTAACAAATAGTCATTGGTATTGACACTTCTTATAACTTTATTATGTCAGGAAATACTTCATGTTTTTCTTAAATTACTATAATCTGGAGTCATTTGAACCTCAGCTTTTATTTTTTAAGAGACTTTATTTCCAAATATGATGAAAGCAAAATGAGAAGCTTGCAGACGTGTTCAGCATGTGCCATTAGACCTTGGAAGTCAGAAAGGTCTATAAAGAAGCTGTGGTATGTGCACACACACACACGCCAATTTTACAACAAATGGAGTTGGTCCTCTGGAATAGAAAAGCAAGCTCTGCAGTGGTGCTGTGTTGTGTAGCTGTGTTCTCTGCCTTGGTCTGCACGACTATGTTTGCCTTTGTGCAGAGAAGTTGGCAGGAACTGTAGCATTCCCTGGCATTCTCTTGGATGCTGTGGCCTCCTCAAACTCCTGCCTGTGGATTCTCATTCAAAGGCTGACAGGCAACTTGAATGCTGCTAAGATCATTTTGCCGTTTCTTCACTGGAATAATTTTCACAGCGACTAAAATACTCTTGCAAAGGCATATTCTTTTCTGAGATTTGTCTTGGATTACTGCAATGATATGCAATATATTAAAAGGATTTGCCTCGTATTGTGATTGGCCTCCATCCTGGCCAACACAGCAGGGTCTGAGCTTGATTCTCTAGAATTAACAACTGTGAGCTGCTGTTGTGTGAGCTTCAGGCTCTAGCAAGCCCATATTCTCTGTGGTTGAGCACAGAGGGGTCTTGTAACAAATGCTCACCCCTAGGTTACACCGTGACATTTTGTTTCCTCCTTCCCTCGCAGGTTTGTTTCTTAGACATTCCCAGGTGTTTATTCACGGAACAGTGTTGCCCTGGGGTGTCATCTGTGACATTCGGGTTTGCTGGAGTAGGGAAATGGTTCATTTCACAAGTTTGTCCTTTCAAGAGTTTAAGGACGTACATGTACTAAATGTGAATCTGACAATCAGTGTAGAAGAGAATACCACTGAGATAGTAACGCTGTGCTGAATTGCACTTGGAGCTGAGAGCCAGAACCTCTGCAATTCCAATTCTTTGGCCCGTTCTGTTGCATTACCTTGGGCAAATCACTGCAGCTACATCTCTAGCCTAACACACCAAAACAGTCAACGTGGGCCCCAAAGAAAAGTAATCATCTCCGTAAATCTTTGGAGCTATCTGCATTCTGAAGGCATATCCCTCGTGGAGTAGAACTCGGAAGTGATCTTCACGTCTGCATAAACCCACTGGCCTTGGCTTAGTGTCTAACTTGCATCCGAAGTCTGTTGTGAAAGCATAGCTTCACGGTAGATGGGGGGGTGTGTTCCCCGCGCATTTCAGCTGCAATAAGCACGTGCTGATTTCTCTGGGCCATATTCTTCCTTGTCCTAGTGCAGCTCGCCCCTTAATCCCTGAGGCTCATTTTATCTGTTTGCAAAATCTGACATGTCCCTACTCTGCTGCAGAATGCACTGGAAAGACCTAGATAGAGAGGCTAATAATGCTCTTTATTTTACTCACCTCCCAGGGGTCTAGGAGAGTTAATGTCTGCACAGTGCCTCAGCAAGTGTAAAAGTGCTTAGCTTCATTATATATTGATTTATGTGCAAGAAAACTACACAAAATAATAAAACATGCAATGTACTTAAAATGGACTGTAGGCAGAGGAGAGAAGCATCTTAAATCTAACCTTAAAACATGGCGCAAGCCATGTGAATGAACTGAAGTAGGGTGGGCTTCCCACCGAATCCGGCACAAATGGGAAAAGGCCCTATAATTGGAAATAGCACAGGGCCCAAAGGGGACTGTGTCTAGATGAGAAATCCCGTGTGGACACAGAGACACGAATTAAATTAGAGCAGATATTAGATCTCTGGGCCAGATTCACATCCTCACTGCAGCAAAGTAAACCAGAGAAATACCAGCAAATCACTGATGTAACACCAGCACGAGTGAGAGGAGAATCAATCCACAGGTAATAAGGGCAGCATGAGTGCCTGCCTAGGGTTTCATCCTGTGCTTTGTCCTAATTATGAGCAGTTTAATGGCATGCTAAAACACAAAACAGATTTATGAGCCATTGCCATCTCCCTCTGCATTGTTGTACAGCTGACTCAACAGTGCTCTTACTCCTTGGCTAGAAGGTCAACTTAGGTTTTACTAAGCTAGGGCTGGGGCTCAGACTCAGACATGCTGCCTTACTGAATGCTCCTACTAGGATAAATGCTAAACTGAGGTCTCATCTGCTCTCTCCATGTCCTGTCCAGATGGATATTTAAGATCCCACAGCACATCTTGAATAGAGGAGAACCCTATACATCTAGTGAGCATTCTTCCTTCATCACAAAACACTCGGACCACCTTCTATTTGAAGTCAGCAGCATTACTTCTACGTTTTCTTGCGAAACCAGCATCTTTCCAGACTGGAAATACTGAACCTGGAATTGGAAAAAAGCAATGTGTAAAATGAAAGAGGCAATATTATGTGTTGAGCACTGAAGAAAATAAGGAAAAAGTGTGGTGAGACTACTGTGTGCTATTGCTTGAAGAGTATTTACTGAATGTAGTATACCTATAACAGTGCATTGCCCTTTGAGGAAAGAAAATAGGATGATGCACAAAGCAGATGATCAGCCACAAGATTTCCTGGATTCTTTTCTCAGTGTTGCCACTAATGGACTGTAGGCAAGTTCTTTCATCTCTCTGTGTCTCCTTTTCGTGACCTGAAAATAGCAATAGTAATAATTTGCTGATTTTCAGCCTGGCTGTGAAACTTGACCTGCCACTGTTAACAAAATGTTTTGACATTCTCAAATGGGAAAAGGGATGGGTTCAACTGCATCTTCACTCTGTGTTGCCGATTGCCAGAAAGTAGAAGGAGGTCTTGAGACATGATAATTCTCTTGTTTCTTTTATATTTCCTCACCCCCACCCCAAGCAAGCAGTTCTGTTCTGGAATTTTTATTCTGTTGGCAAAAATAACCATCACTTTCTAGTGAACCTTGTTGTCCAACTTCCTTCATCAACCTGTGCAGCTCACTCCTCAGTAGACACTTGTCTTTTAGAGGAACGCTGCAGATTTGCTTTGCTTTGCTTTCTGCTTTCATTGCAGCAGCCTTTCCTGGGGCAAGATTCTCACTCACCTTAAGCAGGAATTTACTTGAAGAGCTAAGTCAAGACTCTGGCACTAATCCATCTGAGAGGAGCCTGCACGCACTCCTCTGAGAAGAGAGAGCATGCCACTGGTCACTGCTTTCGGACTTAGTATCTCAGGGTTTGGATCCATTACTTTGTTAGTGAATTTCTCAGCCTCCACCAGAGATGTTGGTTGCATAGGATTGACAGAATAACTTTTGCCCCATATATAATCCATCACATATATTGTCAACTTCACGGTGATGACAGTAAAACAAGTTTGTGATAAGATTTTTCCTCAGTTCCTCTGCACTGCTGGGATGCAGGTATAAAATCAGTGAGCCTCTTTTACCTCTTTCTTTTCATGGGACATCAGATGTACACTGTGGTGTTCGATACCCCTGATAGAGTTATATCCACATCTATCCCAGTAATTTTTCTTCTGGGCTCAAGGTTAACTTCAAGTATGCTGGTTTTTTATGGACGGTGTAGGGAAGGTAGATGTGGTCACAACATTCTCAGCCCTCTGGATCCAACACCTGAAATATCACGTGTCTGCTGGCCCCTGATTGGGCTGATAGACTGCAACAAGACTGCTTCTCTTGGCATCAGCATCTCCCTGCTCATTGCCAAAGCTAGAGTTCTGTAAACTGATCTCGTCCTGGCATATGTTATATTGCCATACAG
Organism: Tauraco erythrolophus; assembly: GCF_009769465.1. Classification (NCBI taxonomy): domain Eukaryota; kingdom Metazoa; phylum Chordata; class Aves; order Musophagiformes; family Musophagidae; genus Tauraco; species Tauraco erythrolophus. The sequence goes on along the minus strand of NC_141476.1, from coordinate 18,399,932 downwards.
GCAACACTGTTCTAACTGATTAATAACAAGTAGCTTGATAGGATTTGGGGAGGCACTGGAGTAATTAGTAAGATAAGGCCAGGTTTCTTTGTATGACACTTTCACGGATAACAAAAGCTTTCCCCCGAAGAGTTTCACTGATAAATCTGTATATAATAATAATAATATTAATAATAAAAGCTTTTTGCTAAAACGCAAGTTAAATATTCCTTTAGGGAATTAAGATGAAAGGAAGTGTTCAAGCCCTGGCACTGATGGAAGGCCAGGAGAATCGAAGAGGAGAAGAAGATATGTCAAAGCTGTGCTGCTAGGAAAGGACCTGTTTTTACACCTCTGCTGATAGCAAGGTTTGGGATTTAATCTCCTAATAGCTAGCATGTTCATCTTGGTAGGCACCTTGGCAGGGCTGACAGTTTAGTGCTTACAGCCTGAGTTGTCCATGCATCACCAGGGCACAACATGCTAATTTCCTCTGGCAAGACAATGAGGTGGTTACTATTCTAAACTGGTCCTTCTCTGCCCTTGCACAGAGTTGCTCTCACTTACGCTGATCCATGGATCAACAACAAACAGACTGTGTGGGGCAAGTTTCAGCTTACGTATAGGTGGATATTTAGCTGCTGGTGGCAGTGGGATCATAAATACCAAATATTCCTTATTCATCTTCTCAGCAGGCCTAGTTTCTGTTAGCTGTAGTGAGAAATTATGAGTGTGGGACTGACTCATATAGAATAAGTGGCCAGGTATCAAAATTTAAAAAAAAGAAAAGAATAAAAGGCTACAAATGTTGCCAAAGTGACAGCTGTTCATTTACTAAAAATATCTTTTAATATTGCTGGAACTTTTAAAATAATCTAATTTATATGGAATATTCCTCACTAATTGAAGCTGTCTCTTTTTTTATTAAATAGAAAGGTTACAAAAAAGTATATTGACGTTTTGAGAGTGATTCCTCTCAGGAGCACATTGACTGTTGTGAATAGGATTTTACATGATGCAAGCCCCTCAATGCCAACAGTGATATGAGGAAACCTGCAGATTCTTGTAATTGTAAATGCAATAGGCAAGGCTTTGGGCTATTGCATCCCCTTTCTGGAGATCATTGCTGTAAAGCTCAAAGTGTCGTTTAGCCCTTGGTGTTCTCATTTATTTCCACAGCTTTTTCTGAAAGCAGAAGTTTGAAAAATGAAAGTCTTTCAAGAATAATCACTCTCTAAACACTTAATGCTGCTGTGACAGCACTGTCTATCACTCAAGATTTAACTTTGAAAATCCACATAACATAGAGGAAAAAAAACCTTTTCCAATTAGCTGAGACTGGAGGCAGATTAGTTCTCAAATGCAGCATTGAGAGATGCCAGGGTGTATATTAATCGGCCAGAGGAGCTGGCTTCTGACCATAATTCTGACTGCATTGGGTGGCGCATAAAATGGAAAGAGCAGCTCTCCCGCCTAGAGATGCAGGACCAGCTAGTTAATGTGAGCCACCCTTGGGTATATCTCATAGGTCTTAGTGATCTACAAACCTGTCAAGTACAAAATATGTCATCCTCATTCTTTTATATAGATGGGAAGTTGAGGTGTGGAGAGGTTAATAGATTGCCCAAGGTCATATCGTTCTTTTGGCAGACCTGAGAATAGCACCCATGCCCTCTGTCTCTACTTTTGTGGACACGCACACACGTTCAAGTCCTACTCGCAAAGTCTGTTGAACAAACGTCTTCCCTTTTTTGATCTGTGCTACCTGATTGGTGCACGCCTTCATCATCACGGGTGTTGCATCATTAACAGTCTGCAAAATCTTTTATAGCGTAATTCTCTTCGTTAGAGCAAAGAGATGGTTTTCCCCAGTCAGTAAGATTTTGATGTTTAGATCCACAGTGGAGCAAGGCTTACAGCAATTCTTCATCAAGAGTTGAACATTGTTTTTTTAAGATCTGTAACGTAAACTTCTATCGCTCGAGCTAACAGGCTACACTGCTATATGTCATATGATCCTGACATTAAGGATGCAGAATAAAGAAATAATCAGATGAACCTCGTCAGGAAATTTCACATTCCTGGCTCACAATAGATGACGCAGGAGGGATGGGTTCAGTTTCAAGTCTGTGCTGTAGTTCCCTTGCTCTCAGTCGGTTCTCTCTCCTCTTGAGCTCTCCACTCTCCCCCAACCTTTCTCCTGATCTCCTTTTTCACTCATTCCATTAACAAGCAAAATTTCATTGGTTCCAACTCACTTTCCAAATTTCCGTCTCCCTCCCTTTTAGTTCGTAGTCACCCTGTGCTTTCTTTCCCTCGGAGCCTTCTTTTGATCCTACCCATCTCATCTTCTGCCATCTACTTGGCCCATAATCCAACTTCTTCCACCTGCATTCCCAGCCAGTCCTGAGGCTCTTTTTCCCACCCTCTTTGTGCATTTTTAGCTCCACACTCTTGTCCCTCCTATTACCTTACTACATTTTGTTCCTGGAGATGGCAAAAGACATATTCCCATTTCCAGTCATATGTGAGAAAGAGCTGAACAACCTTAACTGTAGATGTTGCTACCAATAATATGTATTTATATTTTATTTAGGCACACAATATTCTTTCAGAAGAATTAGATCTAAAGATTACAGAACATTAAATGACCAAAATAGTTCAATCTGTTGATAAGAAAATAGAAGATGGATTGAATGGGAGGCAAATGCTGTAGGGGAAAAAACAAACAACAAAGGCAATAAACAACAGCATGACTCAGGTGGATTGAATGCCATCCTTGAACCGTGCTATCCTCTATCCAAACCCCTCAAAAGAACCATATTCTGGACCCTTTCTTACTGAGATAATACTGAGATATTACTTAGTTTCTTCTGGATAATGCTTCTAATTGCTTTGTGACTACTGCTCTGGAATGTAGAGGGTTATTTTTTACCTCAGTATTTTGTGGTAGAGGGACAGGAAGAATGAGATGTGGTCTGACCAAAGGACCAGGTTCTGGAACTCTCTTGTTCTAATCCAGCTCTGAAACAGACTCTCACTGCATCCTGAACTAACCGTCTAGCTTCTATGTCTTCAGCTTCTTCGGTTTTGTAAGACGGAGATAGCAGTGCTGATCAAACTACTGCAGAAAGGTATTGCACCAGGACCCATTCGCGTTAAGCAGGATGACACTATAGCTTTGGCTTCTCCTGCTGATTTTGATAGGAAAGGTAGTTAGTTACATTTTGCACCTCCGCGTGCTTCCAAGCAGCTATCGCACTGCTGAGCAAAGATGAGCCTGCAGTCCCTGTACCTACTGTGTTGCTTTTATTAGTACTACTACATTAGAGCCTTGGTGACCAGACGAAAAATAGGGCACAGATGAAATGCTTCCAGGGAAAGGAAGTGTCACAGAAAAGATGATAGCAAAGCAAAGCGCAGGTTCTAGCTTTCATTCTCCAGCTTTCATATGTCTTGTATGTTGTGACTACTGATTCCCGAGCTCTCTTACGCCTCTTTCTTAGGAATGCAGGAACAAGGATTGAATTAAAAGCTGGCTGTCATTTGGAGAATATAAGCCACTAGGCCAGTGATACTTTGGTTTGGGGTTTTTTTTTGACTGAAATCATAACCAGTTTTATATTGACAAAAGCTGTGGGTTTTACACTTTTGGATAGCTCACTGAATGGATATAACATAAACTGTGCAAGTGCTGCTTACACAAAATTGGAGAGACCAACTCAAAGAGCTCAAGGGCCAGTTTGGTCTGTGTGCTTTCCTTAATTTCCTGTAGGAAGTGCCAGTGAGGCTATCAGATCAAAGAGAACTTTTGGATGTGAATTCTGATTACTGCAGCTTGAACTATGATATATGGGGCACAAAAAACTGTCATAAAAAAACGTCCCAACACAGTATTGTTTTCATTAAATTGTTTGCAGGTGGATCTGGTGAGAGTGAACAGAAACATCCAGGTGCTTTTTCCTTGTCTCTGAGATGGGGCAACTCACTTTTAAATAATTTGTTTTCATATTTAGCAGAACTTACACTGGCTTTTAGTATCGCAGTATCTCACAATGCCTGTCCAACATTTGCCTATTTCTTTTTTGCTTCAAGTTGCTACTTGAGCTTCAATTGCAGCAGTCAGTCTGCAGAAAGAGTACAGGGGCAGGCACTGAGGTATATTCAGGTTGATTCCCAGTAGAAAAAGGAAGAGTCTCCTCCCCAGTGCCAGGAACGCACACAGAAGTAACAGACTAATGCTCCTACATTGCCAAGGAGAATGAAAGAAGCGCACATTTGCTAAGAAGAGACACTCTAATAAATACTAAAGGATAAAAGAAGGGATAAAAGTATAGTCTAAGATTAGTTCAGAACACTAGTAGTTGGACAATGTGGACCCTACTAACCACTGAACATTTTATAGCAGGTATTATGCATGTCGAAATTGTCAGCTGATTATAAATATTGGCTTCTTTTACATAAGAAAACTGCTGCCCAAAGCTAATATGTTCAAGTCATCACTAAATAAGTCCCAGTTAGAGCTAGTGACTGTAGAGGATTAGGCTTAGACATAACCATTCCTGCTTTGGGGCCAGGGACCGTGCTAGATGCTCTCTCGATGTCTCTTCCAGTCTTACTTTCCAAGACTCAGTAATGTCAGTGATGTTACAATGGGAACTTGCTTGAGTTTCCACAACAGTGAAGACGGCATAATAATATTTACATTTCCCAGCGGTGTACAAGAAGCTAAATCAAGTAGTATCATCAAGCCTTCCTATTCAAATAATGTTAGAGCTCTGAATTTTACCAGCTTGGGTTAAAAATGACAAATTCCTAGTTCTTCAGGTTTGTCTTCTGGATTCCGAGACTGTCCCACGGCTGCACAGGAACCCTGGGGATAAGGAAACTCCTTTTTTTTTTTTTTTTTTCCCCTAACAGAACCTTTAGATATCTCACAAAATGTAACAAAAATCACCACCACTGTGCATAAAGGAAATCTGTTGAGATCCCTGTAAGGGAGGTAGTAAAAAGACATAAATTACTGTATCCAACAACTACCGAGGGACTGTGAGGGTTTTGGCACATCGTACTTTCCTTCATAGTTAATCAAAAGGTTTGAACACAGTGAGCTCTGTGTGCGTGTGGAGGTGCTCAGAGTTCTCACCTGCCCAGGTTTAAGATGGGCTTTCCTAGGCCAGTATTCCCCTGTGAGGGCAGCCAAAACTAGAGAGGTTTGCACCCCAAAGCTGAGGTATAGTACCCATCACTATAGCAGTTTTTAAACCTGCCACGAGAGGCAGTCCAAAAGAGGGATGTGAAAAAGTGGCACTCCAGCTGAGATCTGTTATTCTTCTGTGCATGTGTGTTTTCTTCAGACTTCCAAATCCCAGGCTGCAGTCCATATCCTCTTGCAGCACTGCGGGTCTCCCCCAGTACTTCCTGCCAAACCTGGTCCCATGGCCAGCTCCCAGAGGGTTGCCTTCATGCAGGCCTCGTTCCTGTAGGAAGCCCTGGACAAGCTGACACAATAGTTGCCAAAGAGCAGATCATTTTCCAACCATTCAAGAGAGTGAGCAGTAATGAGAAGATCTGTTAATTACTGTTTGAGTGGAATTTTGTCAGGAAAGTAGGAGAGAAGGAAACTGATTCATCTGAGCTAATTTGCAGACATGGGCCAACTGTAGTCTATGGGCTGTGCACAGTTCACAGAGCTCTGGAAGTGTTCAAGGCCAGGTTGGATGAGGCTTTGAGCAACCTGGTGTAGTGGAGTGTTGGAACTAGATGATCATTGAGGTCCCTTCCAACCCTAACCATTCTATGATTCTATGTCTTCATGCCTTGGAGACATCAACATGAGCTTTGTACCTTAATCTCAGCCTACCAAGTCCCACCCAGATAGATGATGCACACTGTGAGTTGGACTTTTTGCAGAATGAGCTTCCCTGCCCAGCTGTAAGCAAATCTCTTCATTCGTCTCCAGCGCTGCTCCTTGGACAGCTGCAGTGGAGCAGTGTGTGGCTTGCTCTTGTCAGCCATTCAGAAATACAGAATTGTGAAAGTGCCATTAATCGATAGAAACACCGTAACTGAGAATGTGCAGTATGATGTCATAACCCTTTTGGAGGGAAGCTGTGTGAAGTTTATTGGTGCAAGAAAGATCAACCTGTGAGAGACAGGAACGGAGTAAAGTTGTCTTAAGGAGGATGGTGATGATGACTAAATAAACAAGCTGCAAGCATGCACAATGGATGAAGGTGTCACTGGCTTTTCGTTATTGCTGTTTGGTAACACACCAGTTGGGATCGGGATCCCCTGAACTCAGCTCTGCAGGCTGTCCTTGCCCTCATCAGTTTACAAGCTGAGAAATCAGGTTTCATGCTGACTGTGTTTAAAAAATGTGGACCTAATAAATTACCAGGTTCAAATAATTTGCATTCCAGTGGGGTAAGGGAGCTCCCAACTTGCTGGATGCTGACACCAAATTCTTCCTTTCTGCAGTATCAGTGACGGGCATAAGCCTGGTGTGTTTATGCTGTCTACGATATAATATTTGCATTTCTTGAGTGGCACCAGGATTTTTTTCCTCATCATCAGGCCTTTTAACAACACTTCTGCTAGTTCTCCCTAATGGCTCCTAACTATGCTAATAAGCATATTGTGTGCAATGTGGCATATCTGCCTTGGGATATTTTAGGGACGTAGTAGACGAGGGGCAGCAGACCAGCCAATGTGAGTGTAATGTTTCGTGTTGCTAGCAATTTGTTCATGTTAGAAGATATCTCATGTTAACCCAGCTTAAAAAAAAAAAAAAAGAATAAGTTATCAACCATGTAAGCATCACTCATTTAGTTTAGCTTCAATATTTGACAAAATTATGAGGACTGACTCTAATCATTAGGACCATGGTTTCAAGCCGGGGTAGCAGCATTCACGGAATACAAACATTCCTGACTTACCCTCCTGTGAGAGGAGAGCTGAGCCCTGTGGAGCCTATTATAGAAGCCAGTTTGATGGAATAGGCCGAAATAGCAAAATTTATAAATAACAGAAGATCAAGAGAACTGTACATAAAACAGCCCATACCAAACTAACCTAATTACTCTTTATGGCGAGGTCAGTAAGAGAGCTGATAAAATAAATGTGTATGACATTTCGATGTGTTTAGACCTTGGAGGGCCGTTGAAAAAGATCTATCAAAGGGTTGGACTCTTTGGCTGCCCAAGCTGCATAAGGTCCCTTGCGTAGAAACAGAGATGAGCAATGAGGAGGTCATTTTTGAGGCCACCAGGTTCTTACTGGGGTAGGTCACTTGCAAAGACCCTCAGCAGAGTTTCCCAGCTCCCCAGTGACTAAGAGCAAGGCTGCATGCAGGGTAACAGCAGTTTTTGTGACACTTACATCAGAAATGCTGTTAACTTCAAAGAATCTGGTAGACAATTCCTTCGAAAAACACAAAATATGTCAGGTGAATGGGCTAGAAAATGGTTGATGTGAGGTAACATGGGAAAATGTGAAATGAAGCACTTGAAAATCCCAAGATCACACAGCTGGCAGTGCTTAGAGAAGATATGGAGTGTTCTAGTACTCTCTGGGGCTTTGGGATCCTTGTTGGCAGGAACTAGAGCAGAGCAAGGAAAGAAGAAAACGTATTTCTGCACATATTCCGCCCTGACGTCGTGAAGCCTAATCTTAGCCCTGTGTGCAACCTTTCCTACTCACTTTGGTTGAGTAACTGAGCAAACCTGGTCACAGACACCAAAAGGGGCAGTTCACCCTGGTAAGAGGCTACGAGCAAACACCCGTGTGCCACTTGAGCCCGTGGCACCAGCTTTTCTCTTGCTGGTGGCTTATGCTGGCATAGCTTACTTTGCAGCTGGGGGCAGAGGATGGGAATGTGCACACAGCTCAGCTGACGTGCAGGGATTTGTTCAGTCTCCATAACCTTTAATTTGGAGTAAGAGTGTTCATGCACAGCATTGCACAGGAATGTCTGCCTCCTAAACAGCTCCACGCTTACACAAGCCACAAACCTTGGTAGGATTTAGGAACAGATCAGTCTCCCTGATATATCAGCATCTCTGTAGAGCTGCCAACTGAGACTGGGACATAGTAGACCTCCAGTTCATTTCCAGCTGGCTAAAAAATCCTCTCAGATGGAAATGACTTTCATACCAAAATTAACCTGGGCTGGTTTCAGACCGATATCTTAAAGGCGTACAGATTTTCTACTGCCCTTTGAATCATCCAGTCCCCCAACAGGGAACTTTAATGCCAGTGCAGCATCTGCTGTAGAATATTTATATTCAGGGCTTCCTGTGTGAAGCTCTGGATGGATGTGATTACTGAATATGTTGGAAAAAAGACAGTTTACTGCCTGGCTTTTATTTCCAGCTATTTCGTATTTCTATGCAAGGAGCTTATATACCATGTTGTAAACGGCTGGTTTTCGTGTATGATGTCTCTTTTTTTTTCTCATTCTCCTAATGGGCTTCTCGCTAAAACTGACGTTTCAGCAGCATGCCCATTATTAGTTATGATGCCAGTAAATGGAGGTCTCAGTAGTGGGTGAAATTTAAATTGGGTTTGAAGAGTATTCAAATAATTCAGCGCTTTACTTTCATTTGGTGGTTCAGTTTGCACAGTGTATGATTTAGTTATTCACATTTTAGTAACTGTGTTGACGGTGTTCAGCAAAGACCTTGTTTTGCCTGGGACCAGACTACAGCTCTCAGCCAGTCTAATGTTGTTTACTGTAGCTAGCATGAAACTAATGTTTTGTTCTCTGGGTTCCTGTTTGATGTTATAAGCCGAGTCACACTAGCTAGTGCAGGAATCGTTTCCATTTTGCTTTATGCTGCTCACATGAAAAACAGCAGTGGAAAAGGACCTAGTTCTAAGCATAAATTTTAGGTATACTTTGCTCTGTTGGGAGTTTGTAGTAGTATCTTGGATAGGGATTTACTTTGCATTCCAAAGAGCTATCCTAAACTACAGTGATTGATTTGAAATGGGATATAGGAGACTAAGCAATCCAAACCTGTGTTGTGAAAGAAGTCTGCAAAGTTTACGCCTTTCCCTTGGACATCTTCAATCATCCTATGAAAAATCCTGTCTGGGAAGAAGATTTCATAACTGAGGCTTACATGAGTCTTGGTAAATATCTCCTAGGAAAGACTAAGCTTAGCAGTAAATATTAGTCAGCATTGTCTAGAGGCGCCAGAATTCTTACTTTGTATTTCCGGATGTTGACAATAACTGTGCGTTTATTTCATCAGCTGTAAAATGAAAACGTATATTATCATTATCTCAGGCCAACCTGGAGAAGTTCCACTCAGGTGCTGGCTTTGTCAGACCGAGTCAGCTCCCAGCGCTTCCACATCTGCCTAGATATGTGCCAGGGGTTTCATCCAAGACTGCGCACAGCTAAGCCAGCTGACACAGTCGTGATGTCAAGTAGAAGCTGCAGTAGGCTCCGTTCCTCTGACTGGTAACCTGAATGCATGAGTAGGGTAGCTTCTCCTAGGGAGGAGGTGCCATCACAACATGATGTAATGCCATCACATCACTTCGTGCTGTCATGGCATGATGACATTTATTCACCATGTCATGGAGCAATGCCTGTTTATCATGATGGAGCAGTATCTCAGGAGAAGGTCCAATTACCTCCATATGTACATTGAACCCTCCTGTCAGGTTTGAGATTCACCTGAATATGGATGTTAGATTATACTCTGTGATGTTCATCTGGGAAGCACAGAATGAAAATAATTGAATTCAAACGATCTGGTCATTCACCTTGGCATTCAGTCCCATGTATCCACTTCCCTTATCTGAACAGAAGCTTGAAATAGAAAAATTAAATACCGTGAGCCTGATTACTCTTTCATTTATGTGTACGTAAATCAGAGCGAATTCCACTGAATTCAGCAATAGGTAAAGTATCTGTCTGTGGGAGCAGAATCGCACTCCTGAAATACTGAAAAGATACATTTTAACCTTTACATTAACACAAAGGATATCCCTAGCTATTAATAGGATGTATTTCATTTTTGCCCAATAGCCTAATTAAGAGCTAACTCATACTTGAGGAGAAAAGGAAGCAATTTGGTTTACAGTATCTTCTGTGATTAAATCACCAGGGAAGAGAAAGAAGGATTTGAGATGGAAGGGGGGAAGTTTTAAAACATATCATTTGTGAAGAATGGAATCTCTTTCTTCTTACAACCCTTTTGCCCCTGTATTCACAGCTTGAAGAGGATTCACTGACTGTTATTTATTTGCCTAAACTACTGATTTTTCATCTTGCAGGGTGGCTTCAAAATCCAATGTGAACTTTTTAAGGCACCTAATGATCCATTCTATTATCCCCCAGGACAACGCTAGTTCCAGTGATTTCATGGGGAACTGATTCGGAAAATACCCTTTTTCTCCCTCGCGGTCTCCTAGGCCCTTGAATCATGTGGATATCAGGATACTTCTTTGCAACAGCATGGTGGTAGCCAGAGTCAGAAAACAAACCTGGAGTGAGGGTTGATTGGGGAAACAGATTCACACTGTATGTAGCCCAAACGATGTACCTGTGGAACAGCTTGATTTCGACGCCAAAGGTGAGACCTATTGTCAGGTAGTTTTAAAAGCAGTACAGGTGCACAGGATTCCTTGCCCTTCTACCTAAGCATATAATACTGCCATTTTTTTAAGAAAGCCCTCCTTATTGATTTCCATTTTGCGACAAACATGCTTACAAACTTAGATAGACTTGAGAAACTGTAAGCCAATACCAACAGAAAGTATCACGGGGCTTATAAAATAGAGTGTTCACAGATATTGTTGTGGAACTAATAAAGAGGCAATTCAGAACGTAATAAAGCATTGCAAACTTTGGCCATCAACTTCAGTCAGAAGTTTCGCATGCATGAATCTCCGTGAGTGAATTGCGCCACGTGACGACAGTAATGTTTTTCATCTGTGCATCTCGGTGCTTTAAAGGTGTCTAAACATTTTACTGACTGGAAAATTGTGGCGCTATGTAACCAAGGGATTTGCCTAAGGAAACACAGATAATTTCTGATATAATTAGGGCTAGAAATAAGATCTCCTGATACTCTTAACTTAACCATTAGACCTATTATCTCTCATTGCCTAGTGTAGAGAAAATATCACGCAGAACTGTTACATCCTTTCTTCCTAAAACAACACTGCCAGAGCCTCATCCCATTCTGCGCCTATCTGGAGTGTCTCTTCCAGTTCGTTCTCTGCAGGATCGAGGATAGAATGGAAATTGAGATCCTTACTTTTTTTCAAATCCTACTTTTCTCTCCTCTATTGCACTACAAGCCAAAGGGAGCTCAGGCCGGTTTGAAAACAAAACTATGTCATAGAATCATAGAATGGTTCGGGTTGGAAGGGACCTCGAAGATCATCTAGTTCCAACCCCCCTGCCATGGGCAGGGAAACCCTCCACTACACCAGGTTGCTCAAAGCCTCATCCAACCTGGCCTTGAACACTGCCAGGGATGGGGCATCCACAGGTCCTCTGGGCAACCTGTTCCAGTGCTTCACCACCCTCAGAGTGAAAAATTTCTTCCTTAGATCTAATCTAAATCTCCCCTCTTTCAGTTTAAATCCATTGCCCCTTGTCTTATCACTACATGCCCTTGTAAAAAGTCCCTCTCCAGCTTTCCTGTAGGCCCCCTTTAAGTACTGCAAGGATGTCAATCATATTGAAAATTCTGCTCTGCTTTCCTGAACCCCAGGTAGGACAGGATATTGCTGCCCTGTTGCAGGAATAATTTTGCACATGTTCTGGGTTCTGCAAAAGAGATTGCCACCAGAACAGAAAATCCTGCAGCCCTCACTAAACTGCGAGTCTGGCAAACTTCAAGGACTGTGCAAAACAAGCAGGAACCTCTGCTGGGAACTGGCAGGAGCTATTTTGGCAAGGTGGCAGATATCAAGAAAGAAAATAATTAGCTATCTAAAGGAAAGTAGTAAATAGATTCTCACCTGAATGTTTATCTGTTGCTCCAAATTTTTTCACAGCTGTGACCTTTACTTTCATTACTAGTACCAGTACATAATTTTGCCTGTGTCCAGCATGCAGGCACACTCATCAGTTTGATGCATAGACTGTGTAACAGCATGGTGGTGTGTAGCATGAGTGCTGTAGAGGGAAGGCGTGATTGGGCTGTGTTCCTTCTTCAGTGCATAATCACTTCTTGCATGCTTTGCTTGCAGCATTAGAGTGATACCCAGTGAAAGCTGGAACGTATTTAGGAGGCAAGAGAAGTAGCTGGGATGGTTAAACACAGAATACATTCACCACTGTGTGTTGATAATCTGTATTTGGATTTGTCTTTTCATGTCCCTGTTATGGCCTACTTACACCCACAGACATGGAAGGATCTGACCCACAGCTGTTCTCGCTGGTCTTTTTGCTACATTTGACACTTTAGCCCTGCCAAGCAGTTGCTACATTAAGCCTAAGGGCATGCATGAATCCCGAGCTACCTTGGCCGTAATTCGGGGAACTGTGGCTTCTGGCTTCTGTCTTTCCCAGAATTTGTATGTCTTCTGGAAAAATGCCACAGCCACCGACAGCACATAGAAGAATTAACCTTGGGAGATGCATGCAGTCGCACTAGACACGTGCAGTGCATCTCCTCCAACTGTAATCATGTCCAGAGTCTCCTTGGGAGGCCAGACCTTCTGGGATGCAACTCTCTGTGGACTGCTTGTTTAGTCCAAATTGTAAGGAGTGCTTCAGAGGTGATCTGACCAGTTTTCAGTATTCACTGTGGAATATTAATGTGCAACATGATGACCATATGTTGTTGCTGCCCATCAAGCTGCACACACTGTGATTCACCATCTTTTAGCTTGGAAGTGGGGTGCCCCTTGAACATACCCTCCTCTTTTTGATTTCTCAGTTTGTGCTGTGGCTGCCTGCTTTTGCTGTAACGCTAACTGGGATGAACAGGCCAGAGATGTTTTTCTGTCATTTTGGAATAGCCTGATCAGTAGCACTGAGAAGATCAAAATGACACAAGAAGACAGAGACTCTTGCTTTAAAGGAACATTTCAGATGTAGGAACAGAGAGAAGTGGAGAGACGTAGCACTGGGGAGAAGAGAGAGGAGAGGAGAGGAGAGGAGAGGAGAGGAGAGGAGAGGAGAGGAGAGGAGAGGAGAGGAGAGGAGAGGAGAGGAGAGGAGAGGAGAGGAGAGGAGAGGAGAGGAGAGGAGAGGAGAGGAGAGGAGAGGAGAGGAGAGGAGAGGAGAGGAGAGGAGAGGAGAGGAGAGGAGAGGAGAGGAGAGGAGAGGAGAGGAGAGGAGAGGAGAGGAGAGGAGAGGAGAGGAGAGGAGAGGAGAGGAGAGAATTTGGCTTGGTAGAGCCGGGGAGACTGAGGGAAAGATCCAGGGGATTGAGGGAAGACAGCACTGTCACATCATCTTGGGACTAAATAGCTCAATAGGGCAGGTAAGCAAAGGGAAGGAAAGATAAGTAATAGGAGGGAGGATGCAGAAGGACAGGATACAGATTCAGAATAAAAAGAGAAAGAAAAAAGCCTCTTAAAATAGCAAAGATCTCAGAAAGTTTAGGTTGTGTTGTAAAACCAGGAGAATTATACAGTTTTCACTTCTGTGGAATAAGTAGCACGATAGATTCGGATCCTTCAAAAACGAGACGTTTGGGGGCCACCTGTATGTGGCCGGAGAAGGTGGCAATGGTCATATCAGAATATGCCAATGGTACTAAAATATGCATGGTGAGAAGGCAAGCAAGCTGGCTTGTACCTAGGGAACAGCTGTGCAGAAACTGTCTTCACAGCACTGCAGAGAACCACCAAGATCTCTGTTTGGGAATGCAAAGAGTCTGCTTTGTAAACCCAGAAACAGAGGCATGTTCTGATTTAGGGCTACTGCAGTTCTGCCTTGATGCTTACCACTTCCACCTCGAGGGGAAAAAAACAAGTGCCAGAATGATTTAAAGACAGAATATCAACCCACACTGCTGCAGGCCGGCTTTCCACATTTTCTTGCTTTTATAGTTTTAGCTCTTGTTCCGAGAGAAGGACTTCTGTGTGTGTGTGTGTGTGTCTCTGTGTGTGTTTCCTTCCAAAATTCACACGTGAAATCAATGACTGAAATTCTTAAGAAAGACTTTGGTAGAGATTTTCAGAAGCTTACGAATCATAATATCGCTCTTACCTTCCCCCCATCAAAAAGGCAGGACTTTGTAGGGAAAATTGCTTGTGCGACTTGATTTTTTTGTGTCACTTTTCTCTCCTTAATTTGCATTCCAGCCAAATACAGAAGGGGGAAGACAATCTTGGGTATGAGGCACCCCTCTTCAGAATCAGAATACCTTTGTTCAACCCCCTGCTGTGCTACAAACGTCTAGTTTGATGTTAGGAAAATCACTTTGTGTGCCCCGTATCTCAGTTTCCTAACTAACGTGGGAATTACACTTCTTGTGTCGGAAGTGGTGGGAAGATAAATCTGTTAAAGACTGTGAGATGCTCAAATGCTATTACATGGTGGTGAAAGTTGGGCAAATATGCAAACAGAAGGCCTAACGGATCCCTTTCCATGGATTTTATTCAGACTCCTATCTGACAAACAAGTATCACATTTGCAACCCTAAGGGAGGACATGCAAGTCCTGATCTCTGGGTGAGTCTTTGAAAGGATGTGGAAGTTTAAAATCAAGGCTGCAGCGTGACAGTAACAGAATTTTGCTTTATAGGCAAAGCTGTGCCAATGTCTTTATTTGAAAAACTCCCTGAGACATTTCTAAAACAGATTTTCTGTAAAATCTGTTGCATTCAGTACTACAGAATGTTATGATCTAGCACAAAAGTTTTTATAGCTACTCAAATATAATAGAGGAATCCCAGGCTCAGGCCTATAAAATCTTTTATAGAAGAGCCCTCCTTTACAGATTTCCTGTGTATAATTCCTGCAAATCAATGGCTATTTCTGTAACAATTGGGCATTTAAACACCAGGCAGGAATGTTGACAACGCTGTTCTGGATGTGGTAGTACCTATTTGATTAATGGGTTATTATTTTTTTTCCCTATAATGGAAACCTAATTAAAATATTGTTTGGGAGAAAAATTTTGAAACACATGGATGAAGTTTAAATAATTATCACTCACATGTTTAGTTCCAGAGCGAAGTGCATTTTTTTATAATGTGCTGCTTTATTCTGTCTCCCAGCTATGTTGCAGCGCACTCTTTGCTGTTTTACAAACTGTAATGTACAATGATGGTCATTACTATTCATAGATTCATAGAATTTAAGATTGTAAAGGATGAATTGATGATCTAATCCGACCTCCTGCTTAGCAAAGACCAGCCATTTCATCCAGTTACCCCCTTATTGAGCCCAGTAACTTGTGTTTGACAAAATTGGATCTTCTGGAGAGATATCTTCTCTTGATGTGAGGAATTCAAAAGGCAAATAATTCCTGGATAGTCCTTCCAGTATTTAATCATCCTTACAGTTAGAAAACCCTCATTTCTGCACCTTGTTTCTAATTTGAATTTTCTGGCTTTAAATTCCAGCCATTGGTTCTTGTAATATGTCTTTTTCCACTAGATTAAGAAGCCCTTTAAAACCCCCTGTGTTCTCATGATAAAGGTACTTATATGATCTAATCGAATGACCTTTAGGTCAGCTTCTGAATTTAATAATAAGAAAAATCTATTTATTTTGTAGAAGCACTTACAGGCCTCAATCACAGAGCAAGGCCCTGAGGAACTGACAGTTTTTGGGGCCCAGTTTTTAGGAAACTGGAATTCACTTCTTCTCTGCCACAGATTTCAGATGTGTCCTTGGGCATGCTACTCGACTCCTTCGTTTCTTGGGTGCTTACTTACAGGATGGGAATACCACAAGCATATATACCACGAGTATATATTTCTCTGTAGAGTATATATGTTAACAACTATAAAGTGCTGGGGGAACAATATTAGTCACTGTGCTGAGCACAGTGGAAGCACTTAACAAGATGGCAATCCTAAATCATTGTCCAACTAAACGAGAAAAGAAATCTCCATGTTAGATATGGGTCAAGGCTGAGTATCTCCTGTATTGAACTCTGAAACAAGTTCTGATTACTGTTGTGAAGTAACTGTGGTTTAAATTAAAGCAATAGTGAGGCATGACTACTTTAGGTAACTGAGTGCAATGCTCTGTGACTTGATGTGATGCTGACCTCAGCTGTTTCACCCTCGCATCATGCAGAAATATCATTTGGATCCCAAAGACAAATGATTCAATGGCAGATGACTTGGACTTGAGCTAAACTGACTGACTGAATGCTCCCCTATTTTTTTTTTCCTGCCACACCAGATCTGTACTTCGAGCACAGGTACAGATAAAAGCTGGAGGAAAATACTGCCTTCAGCTGTCCCAGCTGCCTCCAAAGCGATTGTGGGACTATATCTAATTTTATATACTGGCCCATCAGCCCTTTGGCAATGAGACTAGGTCTTTACAGAGCTATTAAAGTTCACAGTCATGGATAGGGCTTTTCATCCCTGTACTGAAAGTAAAAAAAAAAAAAAAAAAAAATTGTCAAGTCAACAGGCAAATCCCAATTACACTTCTCGAGTAGGCTTCCAGTCATGCCCAAGGCCTCTGTAAATGTGGATGTCACCCAGAAAGATCTCGAGACTTGTCAGTTTGAGATGGAGCATATGTACTTCATAGACTGTCTAGAAAACATACATAGTATGAAATGATAGTGTTGAAGAAATCAATTCCAGTTGTGGACTCAAACCAGGCCTTTGCCTTGGCACAGCATCAGTTTGGGCAAAGGACTTGTATGAGTCTCTAAATGCATGCTCTCTGGGCTCTGTAACGTAACGCCAGTACAGGCCCTGAAGCAAGCAGGTAAGTGCCCCTTGGAGTCAGATGGGAAAGGATTTTGGAATAGCTTTTATCTCATCCCTGTGATGTTTCTCTTTCCCGACCATGGTGGTATCCTCAGGACGCCTCTTTGCTCTTACTTGCAGGTTCTTATTCGCTCTGGCTGAGAAACTGCAAACATCCATGATGCATTTCCTTTCTCCTTGGACTCTTAAGCACAACGTGGCTTTCCATGACTTGTGGTAAGTGCAACAGTTACTTAGGTTTTTATCAACGTTAAGTGCATTCTTTCCTCCTCTTTCTGGAGCACTAACATCTGGCACCAAGCAACCCTATACATCATTAGCTGAGGAGCTCGGGTTTAAGAAGCCTGAATAAGAATAAACCTCTGAAGTCATGATGTGTATTAGCTATTATCGTTTGCTCACTCTTAATTACCTCTTCCCCTTATTTGTCTCCCTTTAATGGTATGTCAACAACATTTTCTAACCTCTCACTCAGCAACTGATTTGTCAAGACTGTAGGTACACATATGCTTCAGTTACAGGCGTGTGTTTAGCCATGGGGGGCAAAACTGCACCAGCAATCCACAAGTGTGGATCTGGACTAATTCCATTAAAGTGCTTCAGGTTTACACTGATGTATTTGTTCTGCTGAACTACCTTTCATGTACCAAGCCAGGTGCTTGTGCCAATCTGCCTAAAGTTGAAGCCTGTGTCCTGGGACACTGTCTCTCCTTCATGGAGGATTCTGTGCAGAGCTGCACTTGCCCAAAGGCATGCTGGAATCTCCCCTGCAGCTGCCCACCAGAAATACAAGAGCAGCGGTGTTTCACTGTGAATCGCTAAGAGGGGGAAAGGAGCAGCCTCACTGTCTAAGTCCTCTCAGTCACTCGATCTGCACAGAGGGAAGGTGCTTTGCAAGGACAGTGTGGATGACTCTCCCTTCTCACCAATGCACTGCATGAAAGCACAGGTAGGAGAAGGCTGAACTTGCTTTACCTGAAGTAGTAAGGAAAGAAACATGTCCATGCAGCAGTTACGAACCGCAGAGGCTCACATTTTTCCTGCGAAATGATTAGTCAGAGAAGAGTTAAACTCACACCTCCTCTAGCATTCACCTGCATTTGCAAATAAATCAGCCATAAGAACAACTTAGACAGCCTCCTCCTACATGGCTTCTCCACTAAAAGACGTGGGAGAACGGCAGTGGTGCTGCCTGTTTTGCTGCAACCCTGTCGTCAGTATTTCAGGTATTGTGCTGAATTTCACAGGGTCCTGTAGAGATTACGGGGCTTTCACTGCAACCTGAGGCTGATTCACACTTGCTCTGAGCACCTACACTGACATAGTAAAACCTGCTCCGGAGCCTATGGCTGGAACTCCATGTTCGAGCCCACGCTTGTATGCCTTGGTGGTGCTTGGTGCTGCAGGTTAGACGTTTCAAAGAGGCCACAGTTTAGCAGTGCCTGCTGCAGAAAATGTGAAGGGTAATGTATGTAGCGATGGTGTCTTTCCTGTTGTTCCCAACAGAATACCAGGGGGAAGATGACTCCACTGATTTGCTTCCCTCCTTTTTAGGGCAGCGTTGATTCTGAAAATTGTTGGCATAAGGTCTTTATAATACATAGTTTTATGCAGGTTCTGGATGTTCCTCTCTTCTATGCACAGCATGGAAAATAAATGTGCAGCACTTTTAAGGGTAAAAGGAGCCTCCTGATGAATCTGTATACATTTGTGCCCTGAGAAATAGGCTGTAGTTGTGAGGTGACAGGTTAATCTAGCAGCACACAGGTGTGAATCAACATTTTCCTGCCATGTATCTCGGCTAATTCCATGATTTTGCCCCTTTACATTTAAGACCATTTCCAAGCAGTTTGCTACTAACCAACCTATCCACGGATGGACTGCAGAGATCACAGCAACAAGTACCACATAGTCAAAAGCATTTTAAACAACAAAGAAAAACAAACAACCAAAACTAAAACAAAATGTTCATCTCAGCAGTGCAGGACTGTTCTTTAAAAACAGGGACATACCAGGCAAGGCTTTATTGTTAACAAACCCTAACAGCAGCATTTGAAAGTAATTACTTGACATCCAGATGTCCGCTCCCACTGTAGGGCTAACTACAAGGTCAAATTTTGCTCTGAAGAATATTGGTATCTGGATTAAAACAAAACAATTGTAAGGATTTTGGAGAGCCACGTCTCAAAGAAATAAATCACCCACACCATTCTGAATGTGTCGGGTTACTGTGCCTGCGATGGAGCATTGCTCTGTACACACGCACGGTTCAAGCACAACCGGCTGGAGCATCCAGCGTTGGGGCTGCTGCATACACACGATGCGTTTGCAGTTGTAGAGCAGCCAGCTGCTGGATGCCAGGCATTGGGAAAAGAGGTTGATAGCCGTGGCAATACACAGTTGTGTCCCTGAGCTTTTCTTACAGGACAGAGGATCAGATTGCCTAATGCAGAAAAAAAATCCCGTATTATAAAAGATATCTGGCAATTGCAATGTTGCCTCACAGGCCCTGGGTATCCTCTTAGAACAGGAACCTGAAACCTGGACCCTGTGGGCCCATGTCTTGAGTTCAATTTTATCTGTTAGAGAGCTGCTAACCCAGGTCCTGTGGGAAAGAAAGTATGGATGTAACAAACAACAGAATTTGTCTTTCAAGAGTTTGGAAAGCCAAATTCTACACAATGAAGAGTGTTTACTATCTACTGCCAACTCTGCCAGCAATGGACAAGCTGTTCATCGTATTGTCGCTCTGTTTCCCATGTATACACTAGGGATTATCTACTTACTGCTGCTGAAACATACTTGGAAGGTTATAAATTGGAAACTCTTGTGTGACAGGTCAGTAACTCTGATTTCAACTGCTATAGCCCATGCAAACTTGGCTTAAACTATGTGTGGTTGGTGCAGCTGAAATACAGCTGACCAAACCATGTCCTGAAGGGTGTGCAAAGAATAGTCATAGTCTGCACATGGTACAGGAGCTGGAGAGGGAATACTGAAGTATTTGTTAATATTTTATTGAAGCATTAAGTCACCGTGTCTATCCGTCTCTGCGTTGAACACATCAGGTCAGTGTCATGCTTTTGCAAGTCCAATTTTCTGGATTTGAGTGTGAGTTTTACTGCTGTCTTCCAACGTGAGTTGGGAAAATGATAGTGTTCCTCTGCCTCATTAAAAAAAGTATTGTCCCTGTGAACCAGCTCAAGCTGGATTTGGCGCCTCAAATCCTTGTTGTTTCTGTTTATATATCAGTGCCCCTTAACTGCATGAAATTCAGTGTCTAGATGTGCCCACATGAGTTTAGACAGCACTCTTGATGCTCCCAGGATACCAGGAATCTGAGTTTGGGTCCGTGTCCCTCCCAAATGTTTCCTTATCCCATCAGAAAGAAAGAATGGAGGCAATTCCATTCATCAGCAGAAGAAAACCTCTCCTACAAACCACTGCATGGAGTGTTTCAGAGAAGAAACCTATCCTCATCATAATCCTGTCCCCTTCCCAAGCTGGAAGGCTCGTAAACCTCTGTGCTGGGATCCAAACTGCCAGGAGCTCCTGTCCTGCTGTTCTTGTGGGCAGAACCAAGGAGCCTTTGCTTCTTTAAAGTGCTGATATACAGTTTGTGAGGCTTTTCCTCAAGAGCTCTGTGCAGATACTGCCAATCTTGCCCACATTACACCTTTTATGAAGTTAAAGAGGGCAAAGCGCTGTTAGCAACAAATTGCCTGGCCCGTGATTGTCCAGGTTTAGGCCATGTGGGCAGGGAATCGGCGAGCATGTGGGCAGCATTCCTGCCTCGGTCTGTGCCAGCTGTCCCTAGGACTCGCCAGTGGTCAATTTCAGGGAAGCCGAGCAGCTTGGGTTTGGATTTGGAGAAAACGAAATTACACTGCAGCTACCCAGAAGACGGTGTTGCAAAATCCAGGCCTTTGAAAGTCTGGCTCGGAAACCCTGGTGACTTTGGGCTGTGTTTATTAATTCCGTTATCTTGAATTTTTCGTCTGCCCGCTCGTCAGGCTCATGAACGCTCCCCAAAGTCATAGTGTGTTTAAAGAAAATAATCCTGGCTGCTGCTGTTATTATTTAACGTAACTGGAGATTCCCATACGCTGATCCGTCTCCCGGAGGCGGCCCCGAAGAAAACTGCGGTCCCCTGCCAGAAGGGCCAGGACAGCTCGTGGGAGACGGGAAGGGGCCCACGAGGTCCCTCGTCGGCCGGAGCGGGGCGGAGGGACCCGCCGCCGCGGCACTGCCCGGGGAGGCGCCTGCGCTTGCCCCCGGGGGACGGGGGACAGACGCCGGGCCGGGGCTTGGCGGGGTTGGGGGGGGCTGGCGGCGAGAAGCCGCGGCCGGGGTGCCCCAGCGCGGTGCCACCCGCGAGTCCCCGCACGGGGCCGGGGGCGGCGGGACCGGCGGGGAAGGGGGGGGGGGCCGGGGGGGCGCGGAGCGGGGCGCATGCGCCGCGGCGGCGGGGCGGCGGGGGCCGGAGCGGCGCGGGGGGCCGGAGGGAGGGAGGAAGGCGGGCGGGCGGGGAGGAGGCAGGGCCGGGCTGGGCCGCCTGCCTGCCCGCCTATTTGAGGGAAAGTAGCGGTTCGCGGGCGCTCAGTGCCGGCCGCCGCGGAGAGGCAGCGGGCGAGCGGCCGCCGGTCGGTGCCCGCAGCCGGCGCGGCGCTGCCCGCCTCCCCCCTCCCCCCCGCCGAGGACTGCCGCGCTCGTCGCACGAGTGGCGGCGGGGGGAGCCGCCCCGCGGGGCCGCCGCCGCCTCTGCCCCTTCCCCGCCGCGCCGTTAATGGAAACATGGCGATGGCGGCTCCGACCGGCAGCGCGGCGCCCGTCGCCCCGGCCCTCTGCGGCCACCTGGCCCTGCTGCTGCTCCTCGCCGCCCCCGCCGCCCACGGCTACAGCTTCCCCCAGCAGCACACGTAAGTGCCGCCGCCCCGGCCGGGACCCCCCGCCAGCGCGGCTCGGCCCGGCGCGGTGGCGCATCGCGGGGCCGCCCCGGGGCCTGCCGGCGCCGCGCGGGGGAGCGGCAGCGGCGGGGCCGCGGCGGGCGCTGCCGGTGCCCGCGGCCGGCGCTGCGCTGTGCCGTGCCGTGCCCGCCCGGCCGCGCTGGATGCGGTCGGGCGCGGGGGTCTCCGCCCGCTCCCTGCCGGCCGCCGGAGCGGCGGGGAGAGGAACGGACCCAAAGTTGCTGGAGAGCACAAACTTGCCCGGCGGGTGCCGGTGTGCAGGGCGGCTATTGAGGCGTAAAGGTGGCGAGAGGGGGGAAAGACGAAAAAGGACTTTTTTTTTTTTTTTTTTCCCCCCTCCTCGTTTCAAGCACACAATATGGTACCCACAACCGGCCGTACCCACCGGAGTTTGAGCATAAACTAATAACAGATGGATAGTTCCACAGGCTATCCGAGCCGGCGGCTCGTCCTCTCCCTCCCTCTGGACCGACAGAAATTGACTGCAATCTATTGAAAGAGAAAGTCGAAAAGCAGCTCTTTTGGGTGAGGGGGTGGGGGACTGGAGATTCGCGGCAGGAAAGATATAAATAGATTTTTTCGGAAAAAAAGCGAGCGTTTTGGAAGTTAATGTTTGGGAATATTTGCCAACACATTCGGCTCTCTTGCATACTGTAATAACCCTGAAGCCCTGTCCCCCTCCACGCAGCCCTGCGAAATCTTGCCGAGATGTATTTTAAGAGGCTGTCTTCTCCGTTATGAAATGCTGGGGTTTGTTGACACAAAACTGAAAAAAAAATCCAGACGATTCAAAGTAAAGGCTGACACCGCGTCCTTACAGGCTGCGTTTCTGAAGGTGGGGAAAGATTTCAATGACATAGAGTTAATAATAGCAGTGTTGCCCTTAACTTTGTGCTGCCCCAGTGGATGTGCACTGCTTTGTCACAATTTCCTTGTCAGCTTTGATTTGCTTAAGAATAGAAATATGGTTTTTTATATTTATATGTCATAGGAAGTATTTTTGAAAGCCGTTTAGATTAACGTCTTTGATCTCAAAGTACGTTTTTACAGGCATGTAGTCAGGCCTTCAGAAAAGAAGGCTTATCGACAGAAGAAACAGCGTTGTTTATTTGGGAGAGCTGTAGCTTACCGTGTTAATATCTGGCTTCACTGAAGGCACGGTTGTTCGCACTCCTTATTTATTCAGAAATAACCTCCCATTCAAACAGATTCTTACCGAGTTCTTTTGGATCCGGTATCCATATTTCTAAATATCTTTGACCTTTGGGAGTCGGTGGGTTCCCTTTTCTTGCTGTCATGTAAATACAGAAATTCTTCAGAATAAGACCCTGGGAAATGTCTACCTACAGGGGGAGGAGAGGAAAGTGAATGTGCCAGTTCTCGTCCCCATACCACAGCCTTACGGCCTGATCCAGCGTTGCTTTCGCATGAATAATCTTTACTTCCATGAGAATCTCTATAGAAGTAAAGGGGATTATGTACGTGGTGAAGCACAGATAAAGTTTGTGAGATGTTTTTGATGTTTCAGCAGCTTTTCCAGGGGTTGTAAGTTGTTGCTTTCTCCTCTTAAATTTGGAATGCAGAATCATATTATAGAATAAATCTCTTCTGGATACCAGTTTATAAGTCAGAGCTGTGATTTCTTTCTAACTGTGGAAAGTTTTGTAAGAAGATTCTAATACCAGGAGAGACATACTTAAGAGAGGTGTATAATTTGTAAATAATGCATTGGCCTTCCCTTCACCCAGACTGGTTATTATTTATATTGTTCTAAAAAGCTGACACAGTTCATTAGCCAAAGCAGTTTGATTCCAGATAATTTGGTGGGCTTTACTAGAATAGATTTAGTTAGCTCTGTGCTCTCGTATCAGTGATCTTATCAGAGTGGGCCCGATCCTGTACTGAGAGAGGCAAGAAGCGTAAAAACGGAACCCAGTGACAAAGATTCATAATTTCTTGCAAATACGAAGGAATGGTCCTGAAAAGGCCACTGGTTCTGTGTGTGCCCCTGGTGGGAAGTAATGCTGTCTGGCTGCATCCGGAGAAGAGATGAGGACGCAAGACCTCAGCCTGACCTGGTATCTTCTTGCTCCTTTTATTCCCCTTATGACCTGTTTTGTGAACCCAGAGAAGAGAAGAGCCACAAATGGATATTTGATGATGATGCACAATTGCTGGGCAGTAGGTTAGTGCTCTAACATGTGGGCTGAAATGCCTTGCGAGCTCTGCCCTAGGGCTACCGCGACTGTTTCTCGGGAAGGAAATATTTAGTGGGAGTAAAGCGTGCAATGGTGGCTGGCACCAAGGCTTGAACAGCACTCCTCAATTGATTGTCCCCCCCCCCCCCCGAGTAGTTCCCTATCTGCACCCTTCCTCTTTTAAAAATGCTGGATATAACTAATCTTTTTGGAAGGTTTGTCCGTCAGAAGCTGAGTTGAGCTGATGAGATGGGCTGCTAAATTCTTCCTGTTACAAGCCAATTTTCTCCTACTTTGGACAATGCACCCTTGAAACAACAGTGAATGATTCAGAGCATTGATTAGAAGAAACCTTGTTTGTCTTTGGAGGTTTTTCTCTGTAAATCACTTAAGTCATCTTTCACTACAGGACTCCTAAAAATGAGGCTGCTTTTTTAAGCAGCCCCAGAATTGTTTCGTTCTGACAGGCAGCAGACTGAATCATTGGGATATTTTGCCTAAGTGTTTGTGGGGAAGGGGAGAAGGAGAAGAAAATAACAATTTATTATTACTATTGTTTCTTTTTGGTTACAATTGTATTAATTATCATCAGTGCTTCTGTATGTTGATTCTTGGTTCCATCCCTGATAAATCGCTCGTGTTCCACATTATCTCTCTCCTCCCGGGTAGCATGGGTTTAATCATCTTACGCTGAGCTAAGGAAGGCTCAGCTCAGCCAGTTGTCCGAAGGGGAATTTCTCATTGAGATTTAAAAAAGCAAAATCCCATATTGGAACAAACCCATTGGGGCGGGCACGTTAGGTGATGTCCACTGACTGACAAGGCTCTTTTTCGGAATGGGCACGTAGAAGAATGTGCATCTGTGTGGTCAACGGGATTAATGGCTGTGGAAAGAAAGGCTGTTGGTTGCAGTTAATTTTTTTTTTTTTTGTTAATAGCACGCAGAGGGATTCCTGTGGCAGCACAATAACAACCTCTGTTTGAATTTCTGAGAGATTTGGTATTAGATGATTGAAAGCCTGGTCAATCAGGGGAGTCCTGCACCTGTATTGCCGTCGCCTCTCGTTAGTGGGGATTTTGTGCATGTGAGTGCTGGAGAATGTGACTGCCAGTGCTGCTGCCTGGGAGGAGAACGAACCCCCTCCTCACTTTGCAGAAAGGCTTTTTGTCACTTGGGCTTGAAAGAAAATTGCCATCTGCTAGAGGGTGGTGAGCCATTTGCTTCTTGTGAGGAAGCAGATGTGCGCAGAATTGCTGCGCGTCCGCTGGTGAGGCTTGGCTTCATCGCGGCTCTGCAGGGCACATCTGACCAGCCAGCCAGAGGAGAATGGGATGTCTGCAGGGGAAAGCACCAGCCTGGGGACCACAGTCCGGCCCTGCCTCTCTGGCGTGAGATTTAGCACTTGTCAGATGCAGACAGTAGTTTTGGGCAGCTGGCTGGAGGTGGTACCAGTGTTCCTGTGGGAGAGTGAGCAATAAGGCCTAAGAGGTGCCCCACACCACTGGAAGGTGGTCTTGATGCTGCCTCTACCAAATTAATTGTTTCCTTTTAGCAGGTTTGGGTTTGCGCTTGTGTCATTTCACCCCAAATGAGGTTAATAATGCTGGTAGTGATGACACGTCTGGGCTAGCAGGGCTTGAAATAAATAACTCTATTAGGACTGGATGCTTTAGGGTTTGTGGGATGCCCTGTAGAGGAAGATCCTTCTCTTGTTCTACTGCCCACCTGCTGTACCGTCAGAAATTCTCTTCCAATTATGGTTTTGATGCTTGGAAAGGGAACGTGTCTGGAAAGGAGCAGAGAAGTGGGGAGATGGCCCTGCTTGTCTTCTGCTACACTCGACTGAACGGAGAGACAGCTCCATGGGAGGGCAATCTACACCAGTGAGTGACTGACAGATAGCGTTACTCCATCCTTGTGAGGGCTGAGCAGCCTCCAGCAGAACTTTTACCCAGTGGAGGCACAAACACCCAGTGTTCCTGCAACAGCCCCATGTGGGCTGTGCATCAGTGACCAAATCAGCTTTGGAGTGCAGAGAGGCACCCTGTACTGCCCAGAGGTAAGAGAACAGCCCTAGGCAGAGAACCAAGTGTTTTTTAAAAGCCATTGGCAATATTTATTTGGTGTTTTAAAAAACTTTCTCCATTCCTTTTACCGTTCCTGAATGCTTCCTGCTCAGGTATTGCATGGGGAAGGGGCAGACATCACAGAGCAGGGCATTACCATTTTCTTGTCTGTCCTTGTGGCACCTCAACCCCATACCCTGCCTGCAGTGATCTCCTTCAAGATTCTGATTTCAGGAGTTTTTCAACTGTATACATTGAAAAATTTATTAATTTAAATTCTCTTGGGAGAGTGTGTGGGTTCCCACTGAGGTCAATGAGGCTCCTGCACATAAACCTGAAGGTAGAAATGGGCTCATGCTTGGTGTTTGATGGGCTAGTTCAGAAGCTTCATTGTAAAGAAGCTTTGTGTGTGTTGTATGCATGTATGCAACAGCCCCTTAAAAGCTGAAGGTGGTTACATAGGGTCTAAATGGAAACCTGAAAATTTATCCTTGAACGAGCTTCCTGGTGTTTGACTTCAAAAGCCATCAGAAAGGCTCTTGAGGGCTCAAGTGCTGGGGCATCTGCACGCTGTAACATTGTACATGTGCACAAACCGTACAATTTAGACAATTCTTTTTTCAGCCTATGAAATACTCAAGTGGGGTGAAATAAAAGAAAAAGTCATTACCAAGCAAAATACTTGAGTGAAATATTCAGCGAGAAAGGACAGTATCTGAATGTTTTGGTATTTACTTTTCCAGGAACCTCTTGAAAGCAAAATGTGTTTTGTTAGCAAAATTATTTTTTCCTCTCTGGGATGTTGGTAGTACTTTGTTAGTTTAGAGCTGTTCCTGCAATCTCGCCTTCATCCTCAAGTTTATTATTGCTGGGTTGCATGTGGAGTGAGGTTGTACAAACTGTTGTTACTGGCGAGTTGGTTTGTATCAACAAGCTATTGGCATGGTTTTTCTTTAGGCTGAAGCATTTGGTCTTTCAGAGAATGCATGTGGATTTTCTTCATAACTTTGACAGTCATCCAATGACCCTTCCAATTTCAGTCATAAATATCGTAAGAAATAAAAGGTGTTTACCCAGAGCAAAGGATTAATTCTTCCGCTGTAAAGCAAAGCGTTTTTCGCGTTGACTGATGGGTGAGTGATGAGGATATTTAGCCAGATCAGCTTGTGACGGGTGAAAGGGCTGCAGGGCAAGAGACACAAGGATCTGAATGGCAGTCAAGACAGACAAAGGTTGCACGGTCTGTGGTTTCTGTGTCTATTAATTAACTCTGTGCAAGGTCGTTATTCTTGCTTGTGATTAGGCTACTATGCCGCCTCCTCGGAAGCTGCTTCTCAGTCTGGCAGGGTCAGTGCAGGAGCTGTTGTATAGCACACCTTCTTCCAGGACCATGTGAGGCTGCCTTTCAGGAGAACCAGGATCAGGCCTCCTCCCGTTGCTTCTAGTTAAGACTGAGAACTCCAGAGGAGGTAACTGCTGATAGCAATCAAACTGGGTGCTAAATAGGGATATAAACCATTTAGTGCAATAGCTCTGATGATGATAAAGCCTTGGGCGCAGTTGCCAAAACAGAAGTTGAGTTTGCATATCTCTAATGAGCCAAGTGCCTTTGTGCAGGAACGCCACTGAAGTGTGTAGAGTTAAACCCTAAAAGTACAGGATGCAACATGATTTTTAGCTCCGATTTGTGTCAAAAGTCCCTGAAGTTCTTGCAGTGAAAAAGAGATCTTTAATAAGTGGGAGTCTCCTGCCTCTCCTACCATGATCCTTTTTTCATTGTCCGCAAAGGGTGGGAACGGAGCTGCTGTTTCCACAGACTAGGCTGGAGCTACTTTTGCACCGGTGGGTATCTGTTATGAATCCAGTGAAGCTCTGGCCAGACTTTGGATTTCCGTGGGTTCTGCGGGTGCCAAAACTGTTCTGCTACCCTGTCTCACAGAGACACTTGGGGAACCTATGAATCAATATGGGTCGTGCCTACAGTGAGTATATGTGTCACTGTGACAGAAAACTTGGTGCGATGGATTACGAAAGACACGCTCATTTACCTGACAAAGGTTGTCGATTTTGAATTATTTATGAGGTTTTACAGCATGCTAGTAAATTTTGTAAAAGCAATGGAGTCCTCGTAATGTGAGCCTCCTTACTGCAGTTTCCGAAGTAGAGTTTTGCTGAGAAAGTACAGGAGGTGGGGGATGGAGAAGGAGGAGGAGGAAGAAATAGGCAGCGAGTGGAAGGATAGAGAGAGACTGCTGTTTTCATGTGCAAATGATGAGGTGTGCAGAGCAATGATGTGCGAATTAGTTAGATCATGCTGTGCATTGGAGCAAAAATCTGTGTAGTGTTAGAAAGCAACTTATGCTTCAGGGGAGGGCGGGGGGGAAAGGACGGGGAGTACAGATGCAAGGACAGAGAAGGGTGAAAATCTCATGACCAAAATGCTGGCAGCTTCCCATCCATAGGAATCTTATTTGCAGGGGCAGTTTCTTTAAAGTATGTACTAATTTCTGTGAAGTTTCCTTATCTGAGTTCCACCAAATAAAGGATCAAGCCAGAGCTGGCCAGGCTTTTCTGTGTGACGTTTGGTGGCTGGAAGGCTTGTGGGCGTGCAGAGCGTGTGGCTGTGGGCCAGAGGGGTTTGCTCAGGGTAACCCGGGAGGTGTGTGGCCCGCAGGAGCATTGAGTCGGTGTTATCCGGTGGGGAGAGCGAGGGCGGTAAGAGTCTGAGTCCTGGCAGCAGCGTGCCGGCTCGCCTGGGTCCCTGCTGGAACGCCATTTCAGAGCTAAAAATCAGTGATGTGGCAGGCGTGGTGCAGGTTCGCCGTGTAGCTGCCACTGCGGACCTGGTTTGTTGGTGAATAGAGCCTCCCGCACGCTTTCAGGCTTCCAAGCCTCTTGGCCTTCCAAACACAAGCAAAGTTATCCCTTAAGCTGTTAAATTGGTGGAAAGAATTGGGAAAGAGTGTTGTATCCATCTGTATCGAAGTGACAAATCAGGATATGATTCTGCTTATATTCCCCAATGCCTTTCAACTCATAACAGAGCTGAGTCTTGAAACTTTTCTCTTGTTGCAAGCTGCCATTGTGTTTGCTGTCAGTCTGATTCTTCTCCCGTGGGCACTTAGTATTCTTCAGTCCAGAAGAATCTGGTATCCTAAGTCTGAGTTCACATTCATCCTCCAAATAAGAAAACCGAACAAGAGGCATATTTCTAAATATTTTTCAGAGCCAACCTTGTATAAGCCACTTACGCTTCAAAAATGTATAAAGCTCTCACTGATTTAATTTCTGTTGAATCAGAGATATTCTTGTATTTGAATTCTCATCTCTATTGAATTTTATGTAATAATATCTCTTTATTGTGGCCAATGAACACTTTCTCTACAGTATGACACAGTGAGGGCTGTGAATGCAGTACCTTGTTTGCATTTCTGACATGTGGTGGGTTTCACAGTCAGGTTTTTGGCAGCTGTAACACGGACACCAAAATAGAGACAGGCTTAAGCCAAGCGAAGCGCCTAATATTCAACTTCATCAAGTGTTGAAGATTGAGTCAGATTCTGGGCTGTGAGTGGCTGAACGTCTTTTTATTGCTCCATAACGAACGCAGTAGACCCAGGAGGAGCCAAAGTACCATTTCCTCATGTCTGAGGTAGTCTTATAAATTAGAGGTCTCTACTAAGCATTCACTGTAGCATCACATTCTTGGGATCAGCAGGAGGAAAAAAAAAAAAGTATTGTGTGGGCTCATGTGCTTCTAGGACCTCTGCAGGGGGAGGGATGCCCGTTGCCCAGGTAAAAGTAAACCTTCTGCAGCAGCGTGTCATGCATACCAGGGGAAAAAAGGGTGGAAGAAACAGCATTTAATTATTCAAGACCTGCAGGCTGAAAAGAGTTTCAGGACAGTGAGCTAGGCATGCGTTACAGCTTCACGGGCACTCTGCTTTCCCCTCCTCCCCTGCCTGCTCTGGGAAGGAGGGTATATCACAGGAGTATAAAGAAAAAAAAAATCAATATTTTTCTCTTCACGCAGCCCTTAGTTTTTATTTATGCTGTTTTTGTTTGCTGGGAAATCCTAATAATTGTCAATTAGTGACCAAACTGATAACATTATTTTGCCTCCTATAGAATGACAGCACTTCCAAGAGCACAGACTAAAAGAGCATCAGCCCAGGAGAGACCCCCTCTATGCACAGACAGGGATGTTTTCATGCCCCTCCTTGGCTGTGTACAGTGGGACTCCTTGTGATTGAGGCGTTCTTCCTGATGTTGGATTTGTTTTGATGCGGGAGAATTTACTGTTGTCAGTCTTGCCTGCTGTACTCTGTATGTTTGGCTTAAAAGTTGAGAAACATCAAAAAACTTTTCAAGATACTGGGCCAAATTCATCCATGATGTAACGATACTGTGGGATTACACTGGGGAGAACTTTCAGGCCTTTGTCTTTTAACTTTTAAATATCGTGGTGGTTGTGGTTGCTTCTGATGTGATTTTTATTGAGAGATGGAGAAAAGAAATGCATCTGACACATCTATGATCTGTTCATGCTTTGGTCCCAGTTTCTAAATAACCCCATTTAACACCTGCCCGCCTGTTTGACCCCGCAACAAAAATGCTGTGTTGGCATTTCTGACATCAATACCGCCTTTTTACCCATCATCTTAAGGCTAAATTGAACCCTTCTGCATCACTTGCTCCTTGCTATGTTTGTTTTGATCTAGTCTTTGCTTCTAACCAGAACTCTAACCAGCTCTGCCTTGCTCCTACTGACTGCTGGGGCCTGGGGCTCTTTTGTGA
Source organism: Tauraco erythrolophus (assembly GCF_009769465.1). Taxonomy (NCBI): domain Eukaryota; kingdom Metazoa; phylum Chordata; class Aves; order Musophagiformes; family Musophagidae; genus Tauraco; species Tauraco erythrolophus. The sequence continues at coordinate 18,369,038 of NC_141476.1, read as the reverse complement.
GAAGTGTCTTCTTCTGCAGGTGAACCTCATACCCTCAGCTTCCCCCTGCTTCCCTGTGCTCCCTGCCTGGACGCGGGGATGGAGCAGCCAGGTACGAAAGGGCTCTGACAGCCACATCTTGGCACAAGGTCCCACTTCACTGTTGTGGCTGCTGGGCTAGCACATACCTTTTCCCCTCTTGCAGCCCTGTCCTGACCACTTTGCTCGTGCGTGTTTGCTTGAGCAGGCACGGCGGTACCAAGCCGGAGCTGAGGCTGCATCCCGAGGCCAGTGCTCTGCGTGGAGTGCTGCCTGTGGCAACGCTGGTGTGTGGGAATCTTCTCCTGCCTTCTTTCTCTTGACACCACTCCAAGTGGAGCCTTGTGCTGAAAGCATTGCTGGTTTGTGCAGTTTATGGATGTGATTATGTGTGCTGAAAGCGGCCTTTTTTATTTTATAAGGGCCACTTAATAAATGTCACTTATTTGGTGAGTCTTTGGCAACTGAGCGCATGGCCGCCTTCTCATCGGGAAGTGGCTGCCAGACCCCGTCCTGTTCTCTGGAGTCACAGCTGGCTGGTGGAAGAGTAGGTTTGCCACATGCCAGAAAAAAAAAGATGTGATGTTTTCACGGTAGCTTGCGTAGTACTTGACTTTCATTCTTAGTTAAATCTACTTATTGCTGTGCTTGTGCCGTTTCAGTTATTATTAGATCCCACAAGATAGCCTGAGGATTCTTTTATGTGAAGTTTCTTCCAGAGAAAACCAAGCAGCTGCAGAAATGAAAGGTTTAGTAAATGGTACCTGTCCTTCCTACAGAGGAACATTAGAGCAATTGCAGCGTGGTGGTGGTGAGCTGAAAAGGGACCTGCTATGGGCTGCAGGTGAGAGGCTCCAGCTGTTGCCTTACCTGAGGCCCATGTTGGGGCCACAAGTAATTCATGTACCTGCAGTTTCTCTACTTAAAAATGTATGTCCCTTGTTGGATGAAGGATCCATGTGCAAAGCCTGGTCCTTCAGGGGCTGGGTGGAATTGGTGGTGAGAGCGCTGTTCCATCCCGCACCAGAGCGGCCAACTTGCAGTACTGGGTGAACTGCAGTTTGTTCAAATGTTCTGAAGTTTGTGAAGTTCATTGCACCAAAGTCCACATCCCGCCACCAAAGCAAGGACTATTCCAAGTAGGTAGCATTTTTTTGTCTAACTTTCCACATGAAACTAACCTTGCTTTCCTCATTTGGCTTTGCTACAGTGTTTGTTACAATGTCATTCTTTCTCATTTTTTTCTCTACTGCTACGATGTTCAGGTTTAGGATTTTATCTTCTAATAGTTTCTGAATAGCGGAGTGCTCGCATTACTGGCAGTGACATATAGTTAATCTTGAGCACAGGTAGCTGTGAGGAGTCCAAACAGACTTTGGCCCTTGGTAGCATGCTTGTGAGTGAGGAAATTAGCTTGGAAATTGTTGTTAGAATTGCTCCTGTCTTAATCCTGCTGTGATACCACAGCTTCTGGCAGTATGTGGGTTAGCAAGATGCTTGTGGCTGACAATGAGGGCAGGTTCTCACTTTGGGAGAGTCTCAGCAAAGACACTGTCTTACACCTTTGCTTTGAGGAGATTCACACTGAGGAACTTGGCCCATTTTTCCATTGCCAGGCCTATCCTTCCAGGTGTTCTCTTATCCTCGGTTGATCTCCTGGCCTACTTTCTATCCACAACGTGTTGAAAGGTGACCAACCTGTCAGTGTTGGCTAGCATCAGGAGCAAAGCTTGCGTGCCTCAGGCTTGTTCCCTGGGGAGACAAGTAATTCTTCTGTGGTGCCCTTGGGATTGTACCCCCTCCCCATGGCCGTATGAGTGTCTTGTCCCGTTCTCCATCTTCCACTCCTTATAATGGTTTTTTACACATGCTTTGTAACAGCACGTGCACTTCCCTATTGCTCATTTTGCTGATGAAACTAAGGCTTCAGAGACTCAAATATGTCAGTGGTGGAGCAGGAAATGCAACCCAAATCACGTAATTCCTCCTCCTCTTTTCCTCTGAATGAATCCATGCTTTTTGTTTCGGGATGAATGTTTCTTCTGCTACGTACTAACAAGACATCACATTCAACTGAAAGAACAGAAGCATGGCCAGGAGGATTTGGACTCCAGGGACAGTATCTGTCCCTTTGGTGTTGGGAGAGTGGGAACTGTCCTTGTGGATGAAATGCTTCTCTGAAGGACACTATTCTCTGGCAAATGCCTGGACATCAAAGCTTGGGCAGTGCTGTTCTCTGTACAGTAAGGCGGAGGGCGAGAGGGCTTGCTGCCGAGTGCTTAGCGTGCTCAGCACTGGACTTTTGCAAATTAAATGGGTGCCCTTTGCTGCGTAAGCCCTACGTTGGCTGCCTGTGCCGTGTAAATTACGATGAGGCACCTTTCCCAATAAATGCTCTCTTTAAAATTGCGTTTTTGTGCTGATGAGGCACTCATTTAGAATTGGATCTCTTGTGCTCATTGCCTCCTTGCGGTAAGCGCTCACCAGTGGGACCGGTTACTGGGGGAACTGTAGGGCAGTAGCTCCTGACCATCCCTCGGACGTTTGTCCCCTTGGATGGTACCTGAGATATCATCTGAACATTTCCCACTCGCTGTGTGTGTCTCAGTGAGAAATTCTAGAGGCCATTAAGCTGGGTAATTTACATGCTTCTTGAGCCTGTGCCTAGGGAAATATATTTCACAGGTAATTTCAAATCTCTTGGCGTGTGGAAGAAGTCATTATTCTAAATAGAAAGGGGCTGGTGATGTCACGGGCCCCATTGAGAGGACCACATTAGAGACTGGGATTTTTCTCTCTTATGGAGAAGAGTCCAAGGCATTATATTCATAGGGTTTATGGATGTCAGATGTTTTTGGTTTTAATGTTGATACTCATTTAGAAAAGCAGAAGAGAGAATTATGTTGTAATCTTAGATTCTAGTTACATGTGAGTGTGTTGTGTGTGAGGGCTGGGAGGAGACCTGCTCTGCAGCATCCGCAGGTGTGCGAGTTTCCTGCTTTGGTGCACGAGTGCTGTCTTCCAAGGGCAAACATCAAATTTAGCATCAGAAGGTTGAGTTGCAGTTCTGACTCTGCTTCCCAAAGTCTGTCTGGATTTGAGACTACTGCTTCACCTTTGTAGCTCCATTCTCCCCTTCTGAAAAAAAATGGAAAATATTGTTGTCAGACACATTGGGAGGATTTGATAGTTTACTGTTGATCAGTCCCTTCAAAATGAGGTTCAATGGGCTGTTGCACTGGCTGTGCTTCAGTTGTGGTACTGCAGTGGTGAGGGAATGTGGACAGTAACGATGATAATTGTGAAGGAAGGTCATGGGTGCACTGCTGGCTTTTTAGCTTGAGGCATCTGGTGAGGAAAGGGACGCATCTGTGCTGAGGCTCCAGGAGAGCTTCCTAGTGACCCTTCCCTTTTGAAAGAAGACAGCTTGTTGCGGAGTGGTGTTTTCTTGAAGTAGGGGGAACTCACAAGGTGCTTGGCACAACATCCTCATTCCTAAAGGTGCTCCAGCACAGCATCCTCCTTCCACAGGGTCTTCCTGGACAGGAGATACATCCTTTCTGGTGCGAAAACCTGGCTGCAGCTGAAGATGGGGAAACTGAGCCAACGCCCTGATCGTGTGTAGCAAATCCTGTAGTATGTTCTGAGTATTTCCAGTGTGGTTCAGTCACCTCCATTTCAATAGGCTTGTATCCTTTTCAAAGGAAAGGTTGTATGTGTATGCTTTCTCCCTGCGGAGGGAGCAGCGTTTGCCCCAGCTGGATGGGAAGAAGGAGAGAGGACGTGACCTGTGAAAGCTGATGGCTTCATCCCTGTTGCTGTAGTGCTCTGAGTGATGCAGCAGCACTGGGACAAAACTAAACTGGGCTTCATGCTTCCACTATCCCTGCCTCAGAACGTGCCTGGATGCCACCTTACAACAGGAGAGGTCTTGCGGACAGCTTTTAGATGCGTGTCACAAAGTAGTGAGGTAATGGCATAAAATGCAGTAAACTTATTTATTTTTTTTAATGCTTTCCACCTCCACCCCTTTTTCTTTCATTGCTAAAAGGGACTAATACAATGAAGAGCTTCTGCAAATGAAGGCGACTGCATATGAAATAACAGGGTTCTGGGTGTTTGGCTGGTGAGAGATGCAATGAGTGAGCATCGCTAAGTGCTTTATAATAACAATGATTACAACTCTCTCTTAGGAGCAAGGAATCTTTCAGGTAGAGGGATGGTGGGGAGAAGGTTGTTTAAGATGGAGGATTTAACTAGATAGACATCTAGTGACAGTAACATCCGGAAAGCTCCTGAGGAATATTGCATATGATGCTGTGAAAGGCTACTCCGAAAACCCCGAGAGACTTGGATTAACATGGTTAGAGGCTGAAGAATACTGGCAATGGATGCCCTTGAATAGCTCTCATAGCAGGAGGTCTTTGTGGCAGAGGTTAATGATATCTTTTCTTGGTAAGACAAGAAGTTGTAGACGCGAATTCAGCTGAGGTCTGACTAGTCACTAGTCCTCTATCAGACTCCTAAATATGGCTTGTGTTTTAGAGATCAGAGTAATCCTTGTGTGCCTAGTCTGTTTCTCATCAGCTGAAATCTGCAATGGGAAGGGAGGATGCTGAAAGCAATCCTCTGGTGTGCTGTGACTAGCAGGAGTTACCCAGTGTGCCGTTTTCAGCTTGGCCGTGTTTGTGTTTTAGTGCCATTTCCCGTAGTAGCATGACTCTTCCTGGCAGTAGGAGCATTGTTGGGTGGAGTACCATGCGTGAACAAGAGCATGTTGGGAAGTTCTTTCTTGTTGGGGGCTCTAGTCAATCCTTTATTTCCTGGTTGCCACTATGGCATAATGTCTCTCCCTCACCTTTAAACAGCACACTAGAGAAATGAGAGATGACTACAATGTGTGTATTCAAAACTCCATTCCAGCCATCAGGACACGGCACTTGTTTATCGTGTGTTGCCCCATATCTTGACCAGACTCTTTATACAAATGACCCAAGCAAGGGGAACTGTTTTGCTTTGTCCATTATCTTACTGTTTGCATAGCCAGGAGGTGGTTGTTGTGAACTATCCTAAAGTCTTGCAGGAACCTGCGTCAGCTTGGATAATCCTGCTGTTGCTCAGCAATGATACAGGAGCACAGGGGCAACTCTCAGCATCTAATCACAAAGCTGTTTGCATATACTTTAGATGACAGCGTTCTGGTGGCATGATATAGAAACAGTACCAGGGCTGTCTTCTAGGCATCTAGCCTGATGTACTCAAGTGACAGCATCACTCTTTCTCCAGGCTGTGAAAAAAGCTCTGTCATCTCCAACCAAAAGTGCAGATCCTGCAAGGTGTGGCTGTTTTGTCTTCTGGGGTGGTTCAGCCTTCCATCTGGTGATGAGGATTTACTGGAATGAACAAGAAGATGCAACAAGCTATCCTACTCTGTCTAGCTCCCGAGAGAGTTATGAATTATAGACAGAATAAACAAATAACCTGGTATGTCTGTCATTATATCATAAAGGACTTTAATAATTCATGCAGCTTGCAAAATCCTTACTGAGACCTACGCTCCGTAACCTTATCTTTGCTGTGGGGGATGGGATCTCTTCAGCCTTCACTCAGATTGCATCTGTAAAACAGGAGTCAGCGAGGAGGAAGGTTTTATCATAAAACTTCATCTGTATAATGGGTTGCAAAGCGATGTGCAAGAGTTATCACCTGTTGGGGTCTCAAGGGGTGCTGAAAATGACAAGTGGCTGCACTGGGTGAAATTTATGCAGGTAGTGTGCTTCATAAAACTGACACCTATTCACTTATTTATTAATTCATTGTGTTTCAAGTCCAGATTTGTGACAGGCTTTGAGATCAGGAGCCCAGTTCTAATCCTGCACGACGAGAGTGCAAACATGGTGGAACCCACGGGCTTCTTGTGCCTGATGTGCATCAGCAAGTGTGCCATAGAATTCTAGTTTCAAGATATAAAATAAGAGCATAGCTTTCAAAAAAGCAGGGAGGCTAGGGCATTAGGTTAGCTTTGGCTCTGAACAAAATGGTTAATTGTTTTGGGTAGCATGTTGCTGGTATCACCAGTACAGCTCGAATAATGGTAGCTGTTGCCTTTGGCTTATTTTGCTTGTGTCATAGCCCTGGAGTTGCGTGCTGGTGCTTCTGCCACCGTCACACGAGAGGTCAAAGTGCGTGAGCCACTTGCTAAAGTTCCTGTTTGCAGGACCATCCCCATAGCAGCAGGAAGAGTTGATCTGGATCTCCAGATGTAAATTCAATTGCGAATTTATTCCTGTTGTAAGGCAACCAAATTCAATTTTGCTTATACAGTTGGTAAGTGGCTTGATTAGACTCCCCGCATGGCAGAGCACTTCTTTCTAAACTGGTTCTGTCTCCCACTTGAAAACAGCAAACTAGTGTACCATCTCAAGGTGCCCAGTTCTGCTTCCACTTACAGAAGAATGAGTTGGTGGCAATGTGCTGAGATGAAATTTACCCCTTAAGACTGTGAGGTTTAATTATTGCACATTTTCAATGTATTTGGGGATCCTCATATGGAGGTCCTGCAAAATAACGCTCTTACCGTCCAAGTATCTGTCACAGGATGGCTGCAGCATTGAGTGATGTCCTAGAGATGAACTCTAGGCTGATAAGGACGGGAGGAACTCGATGATGGGTTTCATGGCTGGAAGTGCCTTTTGGGAAAGCGTCTCCTCTACTGTATGGGCTGCAGAGGATATTTACTGTTGCCATTTGTTCTTTTCATTTATCAATGAGAGGCGCACACACGTGTTTCGTCAGAAGAATGTGGTGCCTGTGTGGGGGCCTTCTGCAGCACTGCCGGGCAAACGTACTAGCTAACACATTCAGGGCCTTCTTCCTCTTTCTGTTGGCAAATCATCCACCAACAGATTGCGATTTTCCTCAAACCTACTCTTAGGCTTTAAATTATTCACTGAATTATCCTTTGGCCTCCAGCTCCTTTGCATATCAAACACTCCAAATCAGCTTTTTGTAAAGTTTAAAATTCAAGATATTTTGATTGGACACGTAGCTCTCAAAGAATAGTTATCGTGGCTCTTTGTCATACTGGGAGGGCATTTCAAGTGGGGTCCTGCAGGGTTCTGCCCTGGACCTGCTTTTCTTCAATAGTTTCATTAATAACTTACGCAATGGAATGGGAAATATGCTTATAAAATTTGCAGGCGACACTGAGCTGGGAGGGGTTGGATGTGCTTTGGAAGGCATTATCAGAATTCAAAATGATCTAGAAAGATTGAACGGCGAGCTGGATATCAGCAAAATAAAATTCAGTGAAAACAAATGCAGAGTGCTGCACTTAGGAAGAAATCAAATGTACAAATACAGAATAAAGAATATCTGTCTGGGTAGCAGTGTCACAGAAAAGATCTTGAGAATTATTGTGGATCACAAACTCTGAGTCAATGAAGTGCTGTCGTAGCAGAAGGGCACATTTATTCTGCAGTGTACAATAGTTTCTTGGACAAGACTAGGGATGTGATGTTTTCCTCCTCATACAGCACTGGGTTTGACTTCTATTGGAGCACCTGATCTCAGTTTTTGGCATGAGCCTTTGGAAGATGTAGGTAAACTGTAGAGAATCCAAAGCACGGCGGCAAAAAGGATGAAGGGTTTAGAAAACAGTGCAGAAGAGGGAAGGCTGGAAAAAAAAAGAGTTTGAAGTAGAAAAATAAAGAATTGAAGGCCAAAGGATGCAACAGAATAATGATCTTCCAGTTCTTAGGAGCTTTGTCATAAGAATTTTCCAGTGTTTGCTGTAGGTGGGGTAAGTGGGAAGAGGGAAGTGAGATTTAGGGTGGATAAGAAGGGAACTTTTTCACCACATGGTGAAAAACATAACTGGAAAAAGGTACTGTGGGGATCTTGAGTTCACCTTCAGAGGAGAGTTTAAAGAACAGATTAGACAGTACTTCATGCAGCAAGTTTAGGTGTTTAGATGTCCCAGTGCAGCTAATGGTGGAAGAGGAATTCCTGAAGCCCCTGCCATTCCGCATGTCTTACTGACCGAACATCTGCTGCCTGTTCTGTTTCTAGGTGGAGTTGGACCTTAAATGGTTAATGCTTCTGTTTTCTGATAGAGAAATCATCTTTAAGGAACAGTTTTCCTATTGCCCTAAATGTCATTGGTGGGGAGTTGTTGGTTGCTGTTGGTTTTTCCAGATACCTACAAAGAATATTTGTGCTCAAGAACTGTTAACAAAACACAGTTTTTTCTGGATAATTGTTGGACTACTTTCCCCTCACTTTTTGCCCAGCTCTATCTGTCCTGCAGGTTGAGAAAACTCCCCAGCTATCCTTTTTATTGTATTGTAATACTTGTTGGGGCCTCGAACTGGGATCAGGATGGATCTGGTAGGGGGCTTGGCACTTTCTTCTTGATTCAAGCAAACAAAACAAAAAAGGAAGTAATTTGGTGATAGAACTGAGTGTAGAACCCACTATCCCATTGTCTTTCCCCTTCATCTTTTTAAAGATTTTGTTTCTTGGGATATAGTTTTAATGTTCATTTGTCCCTTCCTTCCCTCCTATAATAATGTCAAAAATACTTTCTTATTATAGGGGAGACCAGATGGTAAAGGTGAATAATGTCTTGACAAATATTAAGAAAAGTCTAGTCCAGCAGGCAAATTTTTCCCACCCCTCCTTTATATAAGCATGGTCAGTAAGCTATTCGGTTATTTTGAAGGAAACAGGTGCTCTCTGGAAGTTGTATCTTCAGGAAAAAAAAAAAGGCAAGTTGTTTTTCCTTGATGGGTAAATATTGGCTCATGTTGGGTTTTACAGCCTAGGTGTGCAAGAAATTAAGAAAACTCAGAAGGGGCAAGAACATGCACACGCGCATGTGTGCGCACTGACACGCGCGCTATTATATTTAAAGGATTAAGCATCTTGAAGGAATAAGCCAATTATAAGAAGTTCCTGCACAGCAAAAATTAGACAACAGAGTAATTAATAACCTTATTAAATAGCAATATTTGGGCACTGAACCAAAGCGTATGAATCAGAGTGAAGCATTCTTGGCCGAACACACTGCGTGAAGTGTAGCCACTTGTACAGAACGCTCTCTGTGTAGAACCCAATAAGCTTTGGGCCAGTATATCTACTTAGCAAGTAGTTTTTCCTCTTGTCCTTTCAGGTTTGTGTGAATCTTTCTCTTATTTTTTGGGCCAGGAAGGCAGCAAGAGAAAAGGACTTTCTTTTTTTTAACATCCTCTCTTTCTCGCAGCCAAACAAGCACTCTCCTAAGGCTGCTTTAAAAAAAAGTGTCCTCAAGCAGAAAGCTAATTTATTTCCTCTTGCTTCTCCTTTCCCTGTGCTTTTGTGAGAGGCCACTTGTAATGAGGCTTATATTCATTAGCAGTTTGCCTTACCCACCCCTAGGTTAGATGGGAAGAGGTGTGGCTGCAGCCCGTGAAGGGTCTGTCCCATGTACCCTGAGCCACCAAGGAGGAGAGTGACGCTGGGCTCAGCTGCAGTGGTGGTACGTCCTCGTGGTGCTGGCCGGAGGCTGTCAGCGCGTGGCTTCCATTGGTGGCTTGTCTGCAAAAGTCTTCAGCTTCTGTGTGGAAGACCAGGACTCCAGGCAGCCATCTGTTGTGTGCACAAGTGTGGGAGGACGTGGGCCAAGGACAGCCTGTCTCCTCTTTTTCCAGGCAATTCTCATGTTCTTCCGAAGCCACGCAGCTGGAGCAGTGGTGTAGCCTCACAAACCAACATGGACATGCACAGAAGTCTCTGCAACTGCTTGGGTCACCTAAAGCATGAAACGTGCCCTAACCCTAAGTAAGGGTTGTTGAGACCAGTGGTGAGGTGCAGGTGCCCACTAAGCAGGAGTGGGACAGGTGGGACATTTTGCTTTCTGACCCCCACTGCAACAGCAGCGATTTCTTTCCTGATGTGCTGCTCGTCACAGTAAATATTTTTGAGGCTCTGCTGCTTTTTTTAAGCCTACTTTATCTCATCTTTAAGAAAAATCAAATATGCAAATTACGAAATCAATTAGCATTTTTGTAGTTTTCTTTGGAGAGGCAGTGATAAATGGTGTTGTGTTGTCAAAAATCATTTATGTCCCTTGTTAAATGTTGCACAGGCGGCTGTAAGATATATAGGGGGAGGAAACAAAATGTTGGTGGTTTTTTTTTCAATACAAGAGATTCTTAATGTATATCCTAAACGTGTGTGATTGTGCTTGTGCATACAATAGTGTAGAGTAGTTAGTTGGAAGAGTCCTATGGAGACCTTGGCAAAGGCAGAGCCAGATGAGATGGTGGTGGGTCACTGGGATGTGCTTTGCACGTCACTGCTAAAGAGGGGACAGGGGATGGTGGGGTGCAGGGCTGCCTTGCCTGTGGTTCCGGTAGGCACAGAGCTACTGAGTGCGATCCCAGAGACTTGAGCTCAAAGGTTTTCTCCTGCCCATGTTCATTCACTGCAGAGGACGCTAAAGTGGCACTTGGTTTAAGGGGGAGCCTGGCTCATAAAGGGGGCCTGGTGGCTTTCTGGAAGTAGCACTGCATCCATGCTAGTGGCTTCCCAGTCCGTGCATCAGCTGTTTTCTTTATGCTTTATTTGTAAATGCCATTTCACAAGAGCAGTAGGGCACTCCAGGCTGTGTGTTTCGAGGAGTTATAGCTCCTCAAGCCCTGTAACGCCACCTGAGGCGTGCAGTAATGGCCCAGGAATGCAATGACTGTCATGTCTTATTGCTTACAGCTTCCATAGGAGACATGCTTCAAAGAGAAATCTCCATGTTCATAATGGGCTATCAGTTTCTTTACCCTCTTCATCCTTGCTACGGTCGTCTTAAATAAAATTTTCAGTGCAGTGACTGTGGGAGAGAAACAAGAGGCAGAAGGTCAACTGAGACTTTTTTTTTTAAATGGTAGCTTTCATCCCTGCATACAGCACGTGAGATGAAACGTCCAAATTCTGGGATGTGGCCCACTCTGAAGACTTAGAATCATAGAGTTATAGAATGATTTGGGTTGGAAGGGACCTTAAAGATCATCTAGTTCCAACCCCCGTGCCATGGGCAGGGACACCTTCCACTAGACCAGGTTGCTCAAAGCCTCATCCAACCTGGCTTTGAACGCCTCCAGAGATGGGGCATCCACAGCTCCTCTGGGCAACCTGTTCCAGTGTTTCACCACCCTCACTGTAAAAAATTTCTTCCTTAGATCTAATTTAAATCTCTCTTTCAGTTTAAAGCCATTGCCCCTTGTCTTATCGCTACCCACCCTTGTCAAAAGTCCCTCTTCAGCTTTCTTGTAGCCCCTTTAGGTACTGGAAGACTGCTAGAAGATCTCCCCAGAGCCACCTTCTTCACCAGGCTGAACAGCCCTAACTCTCTCAGCCTGTCTTCATAGGAGAGGTGCTCCAGTCCTCGGATCATCTTCGTGGCCCTCCTCTGGACTCGCTCCAGCAGCTTCATGTCCTTCTTGTGTTGGAGAGTCTAGAGCTGAATGCAGTACTGCAGATGGAGTCTCACGAGAGCAGAGTAAAGGGGCAGAATCCCCTCCCTTGACTTGCTGGCCACGCTTCTTTTGATGCAGCCCAGGATATGGTTGGCTTTCTGGGCTGCCAGTGCACATTGCCGGCTCATGATGAGCTTCTCATCAACCAGCACCCCCAAACCCTTCTCCTCCATGCTGCTCTCAATCCATTCTCTGCCCAGCCTATACTTATGCTTGGGATTGCCCCGACCCATGTGCAAGACCTTGCACTTGGCCTTGTTGAACTTCATGAGGTTGTCACAGAGGCCCATCTCTCCAGCCTGTCAAGGTCCTTCTGGATGGCTTCCCTTCCTTCCAGCATGTCCACAACACCACACAGCTTGGTGTCATCAGCAAACTTGCTGAGGGTGCACTCGATCCCACTGTCCGTGTTGCCAACAAAGATGTTGAACGGTACTGGCCCCAGTACTGACCCCTGAGGAACACCACTGGTTTCCACTTGGACATCGAGCCGTTGACCACAACTCTTTGAGTGCGACCATCCAGTCAATTCTTTATCCACCAAGTGGTCCCTCTGTCAAATCTGTGTCTCTCCAGTTTAGAGACAAGGATGTTGTGTGGGACAGTGTCAAATGCTTTGGACAAGTACAGGTAGATGATGCCAGTTGCTCTTCCCTTATCCACCAATGCTGTAACCTCATCACAGAAGGCCACCAAATTAGTCGGGCAGGATTTGCCCTTAGTGAAGCCATGTTGGCTGTCACCAATCACCTCCTTTTTTCTCATGTGCCTTAGCATAGTTGCCAGGAGGATCTGCTTCATGATCTTGCCGGGCACAGAGGTGAGACTGCCTGGCCTGTAGTTCCCTGGGTCTCCTTTTTTTCCCTTTTTGAAAATGGGGGGCTATGTTTCCCCTTTTCCAGTCAATGGGAGCTTCACTATGACTTCTGGTCATGGACAATACCAGGGCTAGAGGGACACAGTAATGGGTCAGATACACACAAGGACTTTTGCCAGTGGTGTGGGTAAGGGATGTGCTAGTTGGAGAAAAGAGTTTTTACTGCCTCTAGCAAAACCTCCCCTATAGCCATACTACACCAAAAAGAGAAGCTGCTTCTACTATGACATTTTTCAATCTAGAAACCTGGTGTCATATGCAGAAAACCCCTCTCTCTTTTTTGACAGTGTAATGCACTTTTTTTTTTTAAATAATGGTATCTAAAGCTTGTACTACAAAGCTTAGCTGGACTTTTTGGAAAACAGCTGGTCTGTAAGGCCAGGTATCGTAAGGCTGCACAGTTAAAGGGAATTGCAGTCTTTCTCATGAATGAAAATCCAATGGCTTTTCCCTAAAATAGTAGTACTTCTTGGGGCGGAGGCAGGGGGTGGAATAAGTTTAAAAAAAATTTGTTTTAAACAAGTCTGCTGACTAAATTTAAATTAATTTGAAATCCCAGCCCAGCTGAGTGCTCAGTGTCTCTTTTGCATTTACCAGCAGAGTAATGCTGATGCCTCTGTCCTGTGTAACGAACCCACTCTGAAGGCTTGGCCATACGTGACATTTATGCGGACATGAGCAGTTGTTAATGTTGATGAACATGGCTCAAGATGGATGGGATGGTAATTTTCCCTTGCTGTGGTGGTGTAGGTGTTCCTGGAGGGAGCTGGCACAGGCCTGTGTCACTGAAATCGAGGATCTTACACAGAGCTGGAAGTTAAGGAAAGGTGTCAGCTCTGTAAGTCCTCAGCAGGGTTTCTTGGACCTGTGGCTGAGTATGAGCACATAATTGATTTTTTTTTTTTTTTCCCCCCCAGTTCACTGGACAAAGTGGAGGAGGGGAAAAATAATATAAAAATAGAAGTTTTGGTGTTTCAAGGTGTTTTTTTTAAATGAATGACTTGTGAAAAAATAATTAATTTGTGGTGTAAATACTTTAGAAGATTTATGGGTAACTTTGAATAACCTGAATAAACCTTTGAAGGCAAATAAAATGTTTGACTCAAAAAGGAAAAGAAAAAAAAACCAAAAACCAATCCAAACCGAACCCAGCTCTGTTTGTGACCTGGTATCTTTACGTTGGAGTCCCACTGAAGGCTTTGTTTTCCCTGCTTTTGCAGAAAGGTGGGTTTGCAAGTGTTTTAACCCATCTCCTTCCCTGGATGTCCCCTCCTCCCCAGCCAGGCTCCCAAGGCAAAAGAGAGAGCGTTGTCTCTGTAGGAACGTGAGAAATAGCGTAAGTTATGCTGGAAAAGATTTGATGTGCACAATTAAATCTTGTTTTCACCCACAGCCTTGTATGTTATTAACTGGCATGAATTTTGCCAGTGTGAGTAACACACGTCTGTCTGCCAGTCCCTCCCTCTGCCGCCTTTCGTCCCCCCACCTCTCACAAGCGATGCTTCAGCGCTGTTCTGCTGGTTGTCTCAAGGATCTTTCTGCTTTGATATTTCTGCCCAGCTTTTACTGATTTTGGGCCATGCTGTATAATTCAGAATCCTCCATGGCCTTGTTTCTTAGCTGGGTTTCTTTGCTCTTTGATCTCCAGGAGAGCTTCTTCCATGGTTTTGCAGTGGTAGGGGAGCGTGTGTGGGCTGTCTGGGGAATGTCTCTTTGCGTGAGGAATGAAATCACTCCGTGAACCTAAGCCAAGTGCAAAACCCTTGAGCTGGTTTGCTCCCTCCCACCACGGCTTTGCTGTGATGTTGGCCTTACCTTCTACTCCTTGTGCTCCATCCCTCCTGTCTCTGATGCAGCATTGAGGGATGAACGTTGCTGTGGAAAAAGCCCCGACGGCAGCGGCAAGTGGTGCCGAGGCAATGGAGCGTGCTTTTCCAGGTCAGATGGGAGATTTGACATTTGCGTGGCCAGCGGCTGGAGTCAGGAAATCTCATTAAAAGAAGGAGAGTTATCAAGTTCTGTGGATTTAGAAGAGGGTTTTTTGTTGTTGTTTTAACTCAATGTTATTGCTCTAAGCAGAAGCTGTGTGGTTGAATATATCGGAGGGTGTTGTGCTTGCTGGAAGGACTGGCAGGCAGCTCCTTTGCTGTACAGGGATCGGGACGAAGGAGATACCACGTGGCAGCTCCTGGCCCTTTCCACGGCCCCAGGAGGCAGCCCTGCCCATGGTGGACAGAATCGGTGCCTGGCTCGGGTTGGGCTTTGCTGAAGGTGCAAAACAGCAGAGCCCTCGGGCACTTGATGCCCTGTGCTTAGCTCTTGGCTCTGCCCAGGTCTCTTCAGTTGTGCCGTGGCAATGAGCCATTGCTGCAGCAGGACAGGCACCGCTGGTCCTGCCATGGCTGTGTTTGCTCTCTGCCAGAGCACAAGCTGTTTTCCGTACGCCACAGCGCTTCGACCTTGTTAATCACTCTGGGCTTAAATAATTATCTACTGCAACTGATCTTATAAGAAGGGAAGAAACCCCGAACCCATGCCTTCACTTTTGGTTGTGCCTTTTCCCCCCTTTTCCCTCTGTGGTGCCTCGTGTGGAAATTTTGAAGTCTTGAAGTTTATAACCTGCCCCAGCTGTAATTGTCAAAGCTGTGTGTTCTCGGTATTCTGCCTGCACGTGGTGCTGCAGAAAGAGCAGTTAGCTGAGCTGAGGGCACCGATTTCCTCCCTCTCCCTTCAGTCACCTTGCCTATCTGCGAAGTGTCAGGGCTCTGACTCTTTCTCTCTTTCTTTCCCTTTCTCTTTCTCTCTGTCTCTCCATCTCTTGCAGTATGCAGTACTGGGCCAGGAGGCTGGAGCAAGAGATTGATGGAGTGATGAGGATATTTGGTGGAGTCCAGCAGCTCAGAGGGGTAAGCTGTCTGTCTTTTACCTGTGCTGCCGTCCTTGTGGCAATGAATGTTCTCATCTGCAGAAACCACCTGTGTGAACACTTGCAATAAGTCATCCTCTTGGCTCACTCCATGTGCAGGGTCATGGCTGGTTGTGCTTCTGGTTGCTGGTCAATTTGATGCATTTATCGAGTGTGTGGGAGTGAGTGTGGTTTTTATCTGTCTGTCTCTCGGGCTGCATGTCACTGCTGTCTGAGCATGTACCTGTCGCTTTTTTTCTATATGACACGCTAAATGCATCTTAAATCCAACTAACCTTTCCTCCAGGGACTGAAGGTAGTTTAATTTGTGTTTTAATTTTAAACTTCTGTTGACAAAGCAGGAAATGTTCAAAGGATAAATCGACTAGCCAATGGAAGCTCTGTGTTCTAAAATATACATTGCAGGTAGAACTGTAATTCTTGTTTGCCTTCTTGTTTCCAAGTGCACAAAACAAAGCCCTGTCACTGTTGCTGGCATCTGCCTCCTGCTCCCTGACTTAGCACCAGGGCCCGGGTATGGCAGGCGACAGGAGCCAGACCTTTTCCTGGCAGCAGTGCTCTCGGTTGGGTTAGGGCAGTTACAGAATGGCTTCGTCGTGGTTTATTACGTTTGTGGATCAAAGGGTCTGTGAGACCCTTTGTGTTTCCTCTTCCCAGTAAGACCCTATTTCCCCTTCCCAACACTGTTGTGCTGGGTAGCTTTTTTGAAATTGGTAGGGTTATAGTGTTAATCTAATGAAAATAGGCTTCTCTACCATGATAAATATGTTGCCCCAGAAAAAAAGCAAGTGGTGTATTTGTGTTTTCTCATGGCAGTGGTAGGTTGTTCTCAGGTACCACTGATTCATCGGCCTCTTACTGTCTGTCTTACACCAGTGGCTGTACTGGCTTCAACAGAACTGCTCGTGTTTTATACCATTGGTTGTAACCCATTGTCTAAACACAGAAGTTGCACTATTTTCTTTTAAATGTGTTTTAAAATGAGTTTAACTGAAGGCTTGCACAACTCCTCATAGTTCATTCATTCATTTGCATTCTTATTTGAGTGCCTGAATGCTGTATCTGGGCTTTGCTTGCATTCATTCCAACTGAACTTCAACTGGATTGATAGAAACTTCATATGCAGCATGAAAAGCATATACACTGCTTTGGTTTTAACAAATATTTTTGATTTGTTAAATTTGTAGCTGTGCATTTGTGCAATACAGTTTTGCATGTTGACAGTGTCTTAGAATCAGAACCCGGGGTGCAAGTTTTCCAGGCAATGCATAGGTGCAACAGCCAGCATACTCTTTAGCAGAACAAGTTGGAAAAAAAAAGAAAAAAGACTGCTACTACATTTTGTACATGTCCTCTCTTGCAATTTATTCTTATTAGCTTTGATTTTGCTCCTTTGCATGTTAAATAGATATATCATGTAATTTTTTTAATGCCATAATTAAATAGAAATTACACCTCCAATTTGCCAGCACTTGACTTCTATTGGCCAGTCAGGCAATTACAGGTAAGAGAGCTTCCCACTTTCTCTGTTTAATTCTTCTGATGGAACATAGTGCATCACTTTAATGGATTAATACCAGATAAACGGACTGCAGAGGGATTGAAGGTTTTTTTTCTGAAATCTGTTTTGGAACTTCCTTGTGAAGGGAGGGAGCTGTGCACGATTATTTATCTGGTGAACGCATAAACCACCTGAAGCCAAGAAAGGAGCTACTGAAAATTTCAACATGCAGCAGTTAAGACACCGGAAAGAACTAGTAGAAGGTGTCTGTGGATCTCCAGGGGGGAACTTGGAATGTGGAGTTCAGGTTTGATTCATGAATGCAATATCAAGTGAAAGACACTTAAAGACCACATCACTTGCTAGTACAAACTAGCATAGCTTCACTGATGTGAAATAGCACAGAGTGCTTCATCCTGAAGAGCTCAGAGCTGTACTCACAGGGAGTCCTCTTACCCACCAGTTGCACACAGATTCATCTGGGTTGCTGTGTGGGAGCTGTTGAATGTCATAACGCAGTACAGTAACTCACTCTGAGACGTGGATTAAAAAATAAATTAATCCATATTCTGTTGTAACTACACTCGAAATTTAGAGAGTGGCAACTAATTCCTCAGGTTAGGACTTGGTCTGTTCTTTCCTTCTTGTAAAGGGCACTGCCTGGGCATCACTTGGGCTTTGTAGCTCACCTTGCTCCGTTGACGTGCTGGCTTGCAACCAGGATGCAGGTGCTGGAGTGCAGTACCAACCCACAGAGCTGCGGTGTGCCCTGACACGGAGCGAGCAGCCTCAGGGGAGAAGGGGAAGCCACTGCCTGAGGAGCAGTGGGAGCCAAAGCATCCATTTCACTGGAAGCGAATCCCACCCACTGGGTTTTCTCAGGAGGGTTTATTATTAAGCAAGAATAGGTCCATGTGGGGCAGGAAGGATAAAGAAAAATGGGGCAAGGGGAGTCTGTTTTTTGCTGAAACTTGATGTTCTTTGGGGTTGCTGTGTTAGCCTGGGGCATTCAAAGTGTCTGCAGAGGGGGGCTTCTGGTCCACAGTGCATAGGGAGTGATAGTAGAAGTAGGGGAAAAAGTGCTGCAGTGTCACTGAAGACAAAACTGGTCCTTCTGAACTTGGCGGGGTCTGCCGCACGGGCGCTGGGTCCCACTGCCAGCTCTCATGGGTCTATGGAGCCTGTAAGCATTGGCGGTGGTGCCATGCCAGAAATGGATCTTCCCTTTCCAGTTCAGGCCTGACTATCAAAGTGACAGACCAGTAAATAATAGTAAAAATACCCTCCTCTGAGGTTTGTCAGGTTTACTTATGATTTTTTTTTCTTGAGTTGCTGTGAAAGGATGTGGACCTGTTGTTTGGTTATTGACTGAAATCGTATAACTGTTGTGGCATATGAGGCATGAAATTTATTGTCAGAAATATGGTGTCCAGGAACATAAGTGCTGAATATTTTATCTTGCTGGAGTGCTACCCACCCAAGAATGATTTTTTTTTTTTTTTTTTTTAATTTTTATTTTATTTTAGCTCTTCAGTCATTTCCTAGAGTTGGGGTAGTAAATGTCAAATGCCCCTGCTTCCCTCCTCTCCTGCAGGGTGAACAGGCAGTCATCTTGTGTGCTTCCCTGGAGGAGATTATCCAAGTTACACCATTCAGATGCTTCTTTGCTCAAGTGGAGTGTTTTTCCGTAGCAATTATAGAGGAGGGTGAGAAACTCTGAGATGCAAAGGAGTGTCGTGCTGGGGGCTCACTTTTCAGCTGTGAGACACCACCTCATTTCTCTTCTCAAGTCCAGACATTGAAAACACTGAAGTGCAAATATCCCCGTCGGTCAGGCTGGCAGTGGTGGGGCTACGCGTGCATCTGAGCGCTGTGGGCTTGGTGAAACCATGACAGGAGGACCATGGCCTTGCTGAGTTGATTCTCTGCCCAGTGAAGTCGGCATTCAGCCCTCAGTGTGCTTGTGGTGCAGCGTCATGTTGGCTGGCCAGTTGCTCCCAGAGCTCCTCAAAACAAATCCCAGCACTCGGATATTAGGGCATGTTGCTTTGCCTCTCTGTCCTTGCCTCCCTTGTGGCTCACCAGAAATAACTGAGAGCACAAATCATTGCTAATTTAACTCTGACTGGCACAATGCTATGTGGAACCCTAAAATCTTAGCTGAATAGGTTGAAATTCTTCTTAATTGTATTCTAGAATGAGTAATAATACACTAAAAATCCAACTTGGTGACTTCTTTTTCTGTTAGTGACTTTCTGCGTGGCTATGGTGGTCCCTTCATCACTTTGCAGGACAAGAAAATGTGTGATTTTGACACTTCCTGCTACACTGCACTAAATTTCTGTTTCTTCCAATGTTTTGGCACAAGTAAAAGTTGATGACTTCAGTCAAAAGTGGACGAATTTGTTGTGTTTCCAGCCTAGATGGTTTCTTCATTTAGCAAAACCTGCTCCAGGGTAGACTCTGTGGTTGAGAGAGATTTCCCATGCTGGTGCAGCCCTGTCCCAGCCTACCAGGGCACTGCCAGGCTGGTGCTTGTGGTGGGACTGACAGCAGCAGAGCTGCGCGAGCCGCTCCCCTGGATGTTGTGTTAAACCTTCCTTGCGGGGTAGCCAGACTGAGTTTGCAAGTCCCCTCTGGCTTGTTACCTAGATTGTGTTTCATCCTATGTCTCCTGAGGTGAGCAGCCAGCTGGTCAGACCTTCTCCTCCTCCTCCTCCTCTAGTACCTTTTATCTGTGGCTGCTTGTTAATGGGCTTGTTTCTTTGCTAACAATTACTGAGGAAGCCAAAGGCTTCAGAACGAGATGGGGAAAAACTAAGTGGTGTAAGTGCTGAGCCCCCTTTTCTGTGCTGTCGTCCTTTCTGCTCTTCTCTCTGGCTCTTTGAGTCCTGCTTCCGTAGCAGGGATGAGCGCTCACCCGCAGGCATTGCCCGGTGCCGGTGCAGCCTTTCCCTGTTTGGCAGAGAGGTTTCAGCAGGGGCAGGGTGAGTGGCAGAGCTGGATCTGTGCTGCACCTTCTCTCCTCTCGGTGGTTTGGATGAACAGAGCTTCAAGTCTGGCAAGCTGGTTTTGCACCCTCCTGCCCTTTCCTCTGGGCTGCTGAGGGAAGCCACCAGATAATGTCTGGATCTGCCTCCTCGGCATATGACTGGAAGATGTGGATACTGCTGGCCTGAGTGGTGAGGAAACACTCAGTCCATAAAGGTCCAGATGGCCCCAAAGCTGAGCCCAGGGTGAGGTGTGGTGAGCTCATTGCTGGCAGAGCTGGGCAGGCAGCGAGCTGCTGCATGAGCTGTGCTTGGTGCTCAGCACACGTGGCTGCACGGTGAGGAGGAGGAGCTCACGGAGAGAGTGCTCTTTGGGACACAGCCTGCTTCCCACGAGGGCTTTGCTGAACGTGGCAGAGCAGAAGTGGCTGGACTTGGTCCTTGTAATCAACATTTTACTTCAGTGGATTTTTCGTTTCTCTGTCTTTTATTTTTGCTGGTTATCTTGCGCTGTTTTCTCAGCTTTGTTTTGCTAGTTTGGCATCTCTGTCTGGCAGAAGTGCTGCTGTTCATTCATCTAGTCTTTTGTGAAAGGGGAGGACAGATCCTGCTGGCCAGGGCTGGGGGCAGAGTGACCAGGATCCATGCAGGTATCTCCACCTTTGTCCACCTTGCAGCATCACCTGCAGCCCGCCTGTCCCTTCTGTTCAGTGCTGCTTCTCTGATACACCACTTCTTGTTTCGAAAGCATGACCATCCTTGAATCGAGGCAGTCACAGGTGAGGAACTGTGGTTGAGCTGTGCACAAACAAGAACTTGGATTAAGAAAAATAGTATACTAGCAGAGTTTTGGCTTGGATCTGAAGAGCTGAAGTGGCATCCACCTTGTATATTACTGCAGTCACTAGCACTCCGCCCGTGATGGGGTCTCTGCAGTACCGAGTGTTTCACGTGGCTGTGTGAGTGCATCCCTTACGAGGCTGCTGGTGCAGAGCTAGAGAGTCTCTTTAATGCCAGCACTAGGAGGTAAGACATGCTCTTATCAAAGGAGCTGCCAAGGTTTTCTTTTCTACTTTTTTGATCTTGGGTAACTACTGGCATAATAGTAACAGACTAAATCTTCCAAGTAGCTGTGGTATTACATGATGTTTAATTTGCTCTTTCGTTTTCTCTGGGTATAGAAACACTCACCTGGTCATTCAGTAGAGCTGGAGAATTTGGAAGGTGCTTATGGGATTTTAAATGAACGATGCTAGAGAATTGAAGCCCCCCTGCACAGTAGTCTGTATGCAGTGTCTGAGGAGCACGTCTACTTCCAAAGCGCTCTGTCAGATGGACTGGGCATTTACAGAAGGACAGTGGTGTGGTTCTTAGACATGGCAGAGTTGGGAATAAGATGCTAATCTTCTGATATTCAATCCAGTACCATAATCTACAGTTTGGACTCCAAAACACTGTAGCAGAGTGCATCTGGCCTTTTCCTTCTGAGGAGTCAGCCCTAGCCTCTGGAGTGGGAGACAAGTGGTGCCCAGTGCTTGACAGTGTTCGGAGAAGGAGTTTGAGCCCAGAGCTTGGGCAATGCGCACAGCCAGCTGCTTGTGCTACAGCAGCATTGAATGCCTGCCTTCTTCCAAATGCTGCAAGAGAGAAAGGACCTAATTGAGTTTTCCAAGAGTTATTGCCCTTCTGGGGGCTGACCTAGAGTGTGGACTCTGTCCCCCAGTCTGGCAATGGTTCCATGCTCTTGGTTTCAAGAGCTCTGTGCTCTTGGTTCCCAAGCTCATGCATCATCTGTCTGATCCTTGCTGTTCCTCTCCCCCTTTTCCCTCCCCCTCTCCTACCAGCGTGCACACAGCCTGCTTCCGCACACCAGCGCTGTGCCCTCCCCTGCTCCTCATGTTTGATAAGAGGAAGTGTGCGATGCCAGATAAACACATTCCTGTTCCAAACTGCTTGGGTTTATTTTAATCTGCCTGGGCCGTTCAGCAGCCTCAGCACTCTGTTCAGCACTGAGTGCAAAGCCAACAATGTATTATCAAGGAGGAGCATTTAAATGTCCTTAGCCTTGCAGCAGCTTGGTTGGAGAAGGGAGATCCTCGGCCACCCTTTACCTGGGCCAGTGTCTGCCATCATTAGCCCCGTTACACCCACCCTCTTACTTCTCACTCTTTCTCTCTGCTAGAACCATATTGTATCCGTACTGGGAGATGTCAGGGAAACATATGCTCCAGCTTTTAGTACATTTGCATAATTAGAGTAATGTGTATGAATAATTTATAGCTGTATGTGGCTGCTCAGTGTGTGACGTTAGCACCCCTCGCTAAATCCTTTCCAGTGGGTGGTGCAGATCCTGCACCAGAGCCATTGTGCCGATGCAGTGTACAGCCTGTTGGCAGATGCGGGAGCCCTGCTGTGAGAGATCAGGGTGTGCAAATATATGTGTGTGTGTGTATATATACACACACGTGTAGTGGAGAGAGATGGACTCTTACAGTTGTAGGGGAAGAGCACGCTAGAAGTCTGAGAGGCTAAAATGCCTTAGACTCTTAGGCTCAAAACACATTCCACTTACGTGGAAGCTGTGAATTAAAATGTTCTGCAACATTTGAAAGCTGAGGCGAGGATTTTTCCAGTAGGACTCAGGTGTGACTAGTTTGTTAGGTTGTGTGCCAGGTTTATGGGGTTTTTTTAAATGACTTTTTCAGATCATAAAACTCAGTAGCTTGTGGGGGGTGGGAGTAAACTTGCTTGCACTGTATCAAAGAGCCTGATCTCAATCAGTTGGTCAGTAAATAGTAGCAAAGGATTGCCTGGGCACTATCTCACTACTTACCACCTCTTTAGTGTGCATGTTCTCATGCTGGAAAGCCCAGAGGTACCAGGTTGGCTTTCTAATGGGGTGACCCAAGTGGTTGAATTCTAGTATTTATGTTCCAGATAATTTTAGCTTAAACTATATTTCGTCCTTTCCAAAAGAGCCTTGGCTGGAAAGAACTATGTCAACTGGAATGAAGTGCAGGCATGCACACTTACTAGCTCGTTGGTGTTATCTACTGAGAAACTGAGGCTGGTGGTTAAGCTGAGCAAGTCTGCCTAACGAACGTGTGCTGCAGCCTGGACTGTTGTCCGTCATGTGCACAGCCAGCGGGTCCTCGGAGGGGTGTGTGTTTAGGAGGGTAACAGGCATATAATAGTCCTTAAAGCCCTTGCTTTGAACCTCTTCATTTTACAGGACTACTTTGTAAAGATAACACACTTGCAGCGAGTTGGTGAGTTAGCAAAATCAGAGGGGATTGCCGTTGAGTTTTATGGAGTCATTTCTGATTTATTAAGCTGTCGGTGACGAGTTAAATGAGCCCAGCATTCGACAGACTGATGTTTCAGGTGCATGCATCTCCTGAGTGTGCTGTGTGCACTTCATGCACTTCGTGTCCAAAAACATACCTGATGTACCAAACCAGTCAACAACCGTGTTTGTAAGATCCTGACCAATATTCAATGAAACTCTTACAATGGATAGTGTTGCCATTACACAGCCGTATGAATCTGTGGGAATGATGAGACCTTGGCCAATGTTTCTGGAAACCTCCCTCAGCCAGGCTGTCCTGCCCCTGACACAAGGAGCCTGTGTGATCCCCACGTCTGTTCCATCTTAAATCGTTACCTTCGGACCGTGTTTAAAAACAAAGACAAAACCCAAACCAACCCTGCCAGAATGTGGAATGAATAATTACATGGAGATCATTAAAGTTTGCCTCCTTAAAAACATACATAGATTATTCTTTAATGGGAAGTTAATTGTTTTATTATTCTCTCCAGGTGGTTTTTTTCCTTGTACATTCACAGGGGAATTGATATAGCCTGGGATTCAGTCTCGTGTGAGCAGAGCTGAAAACCACAAATGCAACTCTATCACTGATGAACATACAAAACAATAGGAAATATGTATGCGTATTCCATCATAGTTTCAGATTTTAAATATTATTTATAGGCTGTAAGTGCCCCCCTCAACTTGAAAGGCTGCAGGCTGTGGAGCTCACCATTTCTCTTTCTGGTGGGTTTGTCAAGCAAACGCTTGGTATTGGACACTACTGAATCCTGGTTTTCTTGCGGCTCATCAGTCGCTTCCGGATACCGGACTGTGGCGGAGCCTGTAACTGCCAGCGCTGAAACATGCAGTTGTACTAAAAGGCTTAAAGAAGGAAACTGTGATTAGATACTTGGGGTTATTGTATGGGGGAAGCAATAAGATGTGTCACATCTCCTTTGTTCTGTATGTAGAACTGCAGGAGGAGTTGGGAAGGTGGGGAGAACACGGTGGAGGTCACTTCTCAAGGGCACAGTTGTGGTTTTCATGTTCTCGTGTGGCTTCAACCTGATAAACTGCAGCTGCGAGCTTGCATGTTAAATGAGCGTATTTATCGCTTCTCATTACAACAGCTCACCTTTGACATCTGATGTGAATAACTTGAATGGGCCCCTTATTTCAAACACCCAGCCATGCTGACCTGTTGGCCTGCAATGATTCTGCTGGTTTTATAGGTACTTATTTCCTTTTAATTATTTAGAGTTAAAATATTATTGTAAGGGAGGGAGAGAGAGTGGAGTCTGATACTAGATCAGCCTTGCCTTCCTCCTTGAAGTCCAGATATCTGCTTATATTGGAGAGCTTTGCTCGAAGACTGAGGACCTCTGCTGTGGTTAAGGCTGTAGTTTGCTGTTGCTTTATTGAAAGAGGTGGCTCTGCTTTTGGGAGGAGCTGCCTCTTGGGAGACTGCAGATCTTGGTAACGTTCAGGGATCTGTAGCTTTGCAGCTTACTTTGATGATGCTGCATACAATGAGCTTGAAAAACTCCACACTTTTTCGTGCCTTAGGGGTAAGTCAGGCTCTCTCATAGTTTGGGAAGTCGTATCTAGAGCAGAGGGAATGAAGGGAGAAAGGAAGATGAACAGTGTAAGCAGGAAGGTGATGCTAATGGTTATGGATTCTCCTCTCCCTTGTATTGCTCTCAGGCTGATCAATGCCGACTGACATATGTGGAGCATCTCCTCTTTGTTTTGCTATATCTCAGAGGATTTCCCTGCTTTATTTTTTGGGATTTATATTTGTGTCTGGTTCTTGTGATTCAGTTATTCACTGAGCTTCAGATTTTATTGACTTTTTCCTTTTTCCAACTGACCTTTCACACCTGTAGACATCCAAGACAGATTTAGTATGTGTTGTTCAGCACCTACTATAAGCAGTAGTGTCATGCTTTTTGGACACTGCCCATAGTATAAATATTAAATAGTAAGTAAGAGGACTGGGAAAAATCCTGTCTGAATGAGACACGAGATTTGCCTGTGCGAAGAGATGCTATGAATGAGAGGCATGGCTATTTCTGTCAGGGCAGCTCCCTAAACACTGGATGATGTATCTTGGACTAAGTGGCAGGATCTAGATGTTGGTATGTGTCAGAGGAGCCAGTCTGGGGATTGTTTAAGCAGTAGCATTAGTTATCATCTGTTGGATGCCCAAGTGAAGCCGTTGCTTGTAGCTAGGAGGCAGGGAACAGATTTTCAGTTCCCTGCTGTGACTGTAAGGCCAGGTAAATAGAGGAGGAGGAGACAGCAGGGGGTTTATGTGACTTGAGGAGCAAAGAAGATTGTAATGGTAAATGTTGGATTACTTTTAAAAACAAGTAGGTCATTGAAGATACCGTGGTTGGTGAACAGAAAAAGAAAGAAAGGCGGATTTATTCCTTGTTCTTCTAAAGATTTGTTACACTGTAAAGCTCACTTCACTGCTCAGCATGCTATCACTTTTAATTTTAGAAGTTCTTTGTTTCTGTTTTTGTCAGTGGTCCAGCAAGGATGACACTGGACCTGAGATTAGGGACCCTGGGATCTTCAAAGCAGCCTTGGTTCCCAGTTCCCTTGGGCATCGTGAATGGGCTGGGCCTTACTGTGGTGCTTGCTGGGAACATCAGCTGTTGTCTCCATTTCCTGCTCTAGCAGGGATTTGCCTGCTACTCCACGGTACTCATGACAAATTGTTTAAAATTCAAACTGTCTTTTGTCTTCTGCTCCTTTTGCAGAATGCTAGCATGCAAGAAAAACATCCGTCTCCATCCCTGCCTTTTGTAGAGGGGAAAGGATGGCTACTTAACATCCAGTGATAGTTATTTGACATGAGGTATATACATAGAGTATTCATAGCATCAATACTGTATATGTCTGATTCTGAGTATAAATGATAGCTCCAATGTATTTTTAAACTGTCAGTGTCTTGATGTTCACTGAAAAAGAAATCATAGCATGATAATACCGTGCTTACATCTAGTGCATTTCATGGCTGATTATTAAAATTACTTGCAAATAAGTTTGCTCTCACATCTCAATACAGGAGAGAAGAAGTCTGTCTGCTGTAAGTAGGTAAATGGAGGCTCAGGCAAGGGAAATCTTTACTCTGCACAGTGAGTCTGATGGAGTGCTGGGGAGGGAACTTGTGAATCCTGACTCCAGGGCTTATCTTCCTTAATAACAACTGTTCAGTTTGTCACTTCTGGCCCATTACTACATCTGTTAGCACGGAGCAATGGATCCTAGGAAGTACAAGTGTGAGAGACAAACTTTCAGCTTTGAATTCTCCTGTAGGAAACTTATTACTGGAATGTTTCGCAAGTGGCAGCTTCTTGTTTATATTCATAGGCTTTATAACACATGGCATTTTCTCTTTGTCTCTGCCCTCAGCTCCCTCCCATGACCAGGTGATGCACCTTCATTCTTGCCTTGCCTCTGCTGTTGGTGCGAGCTTGGAAGGCTGTGCTCCTGATGCAGAGCCCGAGCAGCAGTTGATTGCTGCCTTTCCCTCCTCCTTAGATGCGTGCTAGCTCTCAAACGACATTTTGAGATGCCTGAAGCATTCTGTGGAAGAAAATTAATTGGTTTTGACAAACCACAGCAGTCCCTTGGGTGTCTGGGAGTGCAACATTTATTGAAACCAGGCAGGAAATCAAAACGCTCTGGTGTTCATTCACCTCCAGTGCAGCTGTATCACAAAAATAAAAATAAAAAAAAAAAAGTCTTTAACCCTCCTCTGGATTTTTCACTCTGACATTTGGGTTGTCCACTAACTTTCTAATAAAACCTTCTTTTTCTTTTAAAAGAGAGTTTAGTGGTCATGAAAGATGCCAGAATGACAGCCCAGGGAGTAGACGGTCTCTGTTTACCCACAGAGCAAATGCAGTATCAGGGCAAACGTACTGGCCATGGTACTTCCGCTTTGACCTGCAGCATCCCAAAGGAGGGTAGGGAATTGCAGTTTTTCGGCACTCCTAGACTTGGCCTTTCTGCTTACACAAGTGAATAAGGAATCAGGCTTCTCCTGCTATTGCAAAACAGTATTAAGGAAGGATTTTTCATCGCAGCTGTAGATATAACAACTTCAATGCAAACCTCAAACTGAAAGCACTCTGCTAGCAGAAACCATCTCCTAGCCTCACTCTTTCAGGAGTCTGGCCTGTCTTCCTAACATATTGGTTACAATCTGATTCATTTCTAAAACATATGCTGATATCCAGTGCAAGTTACAACCGTTCTTGCTGGCAGAAGAAGATGCTTATGTATGTGGAAGGTGTGCTACGGTGCGTAGCCCCTGCCAGGGCTGTGCCTATGGCGATGCGGATGCCCTTCAGTCGGCCACAGGCTTGAAGTCCCTGGATTGCTCTGTGCAGGCTTGCTGATGGGAGTCATTAAGTTACCATCAAGTTTGAAATAGTGCTGGTTCACCTTTAAAAAATAACCAGCACTGTTCTTCATGCACCTCTGAACGCATGACTGGGCAAGGAGTGTAGCGGTTTTTAAACAAAAGCTAGCCACTGCCCAGCTGCCGTCACGAAATAGGATTGTGTTTAATTTTACATGGAGAGTCCACCTGTCAGCCTGCAAAGTGGCATGTCATTTCTGGACCATGCCCTGCTTCATAGGGCTGTGGAGTCTTTTTCTGTCTGTGGGCATCCCGAGGAATGACGTTAATATGGGGAAACCATATGCTTTTAGCCTGTGGGGTTAGGGTTATCACAGGTCCTAGCCTCATGGACTGGAAAAAGTATTGGAACCCCTGGAAAGGACTGCGGAAAGGATTCACAGAAAAATGATGTAATGGAGTTATTCAGCTCCTCCAGGGGCCTTATTGCAGAAGATTTTGGGGGCTTAGCAGGTTTTTTTCCTGTTATCCATCACCACAAGATTTATATAGCTATGGTAGGGGTGAGCACTCTGAATTCAATAAACGAGTATCTGGAGGAGGCTGTGCGTTAGGCAGAAGGTCCTTGTGTGTGTTCTCAACAGCTGCAAGTGCCAAATGGAGGTGGGACACCAGGCTAAGAAACCAGCCTTGCCCCAAGGCTGTCAGTGTAGTTAGAAACCCTGCAAGTGGATTGAAGCTCCTGCTAATTGCTGGGGTGACAGAGATGTGGAAGCAGTGAGGACAGAGGAGCGTTTGCTTCTGGAGTCTTGCTTTGAATTGGCTCTTTATAGTTATTACTTGCAGAGATGGAGCAGGGGTGCGTGGTGTCTGTAAAAGGGACAGATGGGGAGACCAGCCTTAGTAGGTCCTTGAGACAAAGCAGGTAACGTGACTGCGGCAGCGAGTGGAGGAGTGTGAATGGCTGCTCGCTCTGCGTCATGGTGAGACGGTGAGAACTCCTTAAGCAATTAATTAGTGCAGCTGAGAAGCTGAGCTCAGTGCTAAAGGTGATCTGCAGTTGTACCAACAGATATGCTCACAGACTTTATTTTTCTGGCTTGAGACCTAGCTGGGGGCTTGTCTTGGTGGTTGTTCATGAATAGCTTGTAGAAGCATTGCATTATCTTGTAGAATAGCTTGTAGAAGCATTACCCTAAAAGTCCAGTGATATGGGAGGCCAAAGAGGGCGTCATCAGTGATCCTAAATGCAGCTTTGGCAGGTCTGGGTACTGTGGGAGAAACGCTCATGTACGTGGTCCATGGCAGAGCGGGGCTTCCATGCTGTAGGACTGCACCGTCCCACCTGACTGATGTGAGGGCATGTGAAGGGACATAAATGGGCACCAGCACTCGGGCAGGGGGATCAGAGTGTGGATGTTCACACAGGCAGAGGTGGTCAAAGGTTTGCACTAGAAGGGACTGTGACCCGAGCACTGGTGGAGTTGATGCATGGAAGAGCAGCAGTGCTCTCTGTAATTACTGCATGGGTTTCTTCTTTACCTTTTTCCTTTTCTAATGATTCTGCTTTCTGGAATAACAATTATCTACTTTGGATATCAATTTCTATAGGAAACTGTCTCTAGCTGAAATTGTAAATTAACTGCTTTGAAGCTTATGTCCCAGATGTCAGTAGTGATAGATACTGTTGAGTGGTTTCTAGCTAGAAGAGACTTTGAGCAGTGTCATTTTTCATGGGAAAACTTCCCATATGCTTCTCCAAGAGGCTCTTCTGGGCAATTAAGTGACATACTGTATGCAGAGATAACATGAATTCAGAGAGCTTTTGCATTTCATCTTTTATGACATATCGTACGTACAAAGAAAGTGGTCGCCGTGGGTTTGGCTGTTGGTCTCAGTTACTTCTACAGGAGCCAGGTTTGCCACTCCAGCTGTCGCCTGTAACTCACAGGGCTCCTGTGGTGTTTGTTGTATGAGCAGCGATACGCTGTGAAGCTCGGACGTGGGAGGATCTGTGGCAGAGGGAATCGCAGCCTAAGGACGAGTGGCAGAGCAGGGTACTTAGCCTTGCAAGACAACAAAGGCCCTACAGCTCCTGAGCCGGTGGGATGTCTGATAACAGAGAGACAACACTTTGGTCAAGGTTTAAGTGTTATGGGAGTGAAGATCCTTTGATGCAACTGAATGGAACCTTTTTTTCCTCTCTGATTTTAATAAAGTTCCTCTCACAAGGAGCATCTGACTGGTAGGGAAAACCAAAGCATGCTGTTGCTCACATCTAGGGCAATAGGACAAAGAAGTCTGGGGGAAAACTCAGCAAAAATCATCATTTTAGATGCATGCAGGGTCTCTCATGGCTCTTGGCAAAGGAAGGGTACAGTATGGATTGTGAGTAAGGGGGATTTCAGAGTCCCCTGAAGAAAACATCTTCTGGTAGCAATGGTAGCTTCAATCAGCTTGGGAACCGAGGCGTGGGCTGCCCAGGTCCCTGCATGGCACCGTGCACCATGCCATCTGCCTCGGTGCCTCCCAGCAGCAGAGCCCTCTGTTGAGGATTTTCCTAGCTTGACTCCTCTGTGCCAGCAGTCCTGAGGTTCCTGCTGCTTTGCATTGCAGCTGCGTGTCAAGAAATCCCAGCTCCTGGGGTCAAGTGCTAAGCATTTGCTTCTTTATCAGATATTTACTTAGGAGGATTTCATTATACTGAATCTACTAGCTTTGAATAAATTCACATGCAGTAAATTTATTCTCCTTCTTTTTGAAGGGACTTCCATGCTAGAGAAAACTTTGAAGACCATTTATACCAAAAGCAATTACTTTCTCGATAATTTTTTATGTATTTTACTGCAGATACTGTATTTCTATTTGACTATGAGCTTTCTCCCGAGTGCCACTGCTGTGCTGGAAGTGGAGGTAGTTACATGCTTGAATTTGTGGTGCCCCAACATTTTCACAGTCAACACTGAATGTATTTGTCTATGCACTTATTTGAACAAGCTCCACCGGTGCGAATAAAGCTACAGGTTTATCTTGTCAGAGACCACTTGCGGTTGCTTCATGTGAAGTGTGCGGGGGTTTGGTTTTATATTTTGGGTGTCGGCTTGTTTGTTGGTTGGCTTGCTTTGTTGGTGTTTTTTTTTGGGGCAAGGTCAATGTGTCAGCCTCTGGTTGCTCCATTTCTTCAGCCAGACGGCAGAGATGGTCTTATGTGACACTGCAGAAAGCACCTCTAAAGCCTTGTCACTCAGATCATGACCATCCAGGAGCTCTGCTCTTGTGATATGGATAAGCTGAAGTATTGGCAAAAGCAGCTTACCATATGATTTGTAATAACAAACCAACCTGTAAAAGTTCCGTCTGCAAATAACTTGCAAACGTGGCAGGGGCAAAGCTGCATTCTTCCCTTCAGCAGCTGGTTTGCTCTAGCAATATGTCGTAATGTCATATATGCAGGAACCCCTTTCTGGTGCCTCAGTTGCAGCCCTCTGTGCACAGGATCTCCTGCGGTCACTTCACCAAGTCGAAAAGAAAGCGGGAGGAAAAGCTTAAGTAAGAATTTAGGCAATTTGGCCTGATAATCCATCAAATCTTCTCTCCGCTGGTTTGTTTTGCACGCTGTGCTTCAAAGGAAAGAAAAACACCAGGTAAGTTGTTCAGCACCTCCGTGTTGAACAGAATAAAAATACTTTCGTCCCTGTGATTAAAAAGCAATGCTCTTGGGGGCTAGAGGTTTGATTTACCAAAATTACTGGTTACATAAATATTGATGGTGATAATAACTGTCCATCCTCTATTTAAATGTGCTCTTAGCGTTTCCAGAGTGCAAGCATGTGCATGAATCCTTTTGAAAATGGACAAGGGAAAACTGGGGAGATGTGCACAAAAGAGAAGCACGTTCATTCTGAAATCCAGAAGGGTAGAATATATTTTTTTTTCCCAATATGCGTTTCTCATTAACAAGATTTCTTTCATTTAGAAGTCCTTTGTGGCACCCAATGTGGGTCTCGAAGGGTTGAGATAACGAGCCCTCAATCCTAAGTCTAAGTTCAAATCATAAGGGGAGTTGTGGACCCTTTGTCCTGGCCATGCTCCCCCCCCAGCCTGCTGTGCACCTGCACATGGGCAAAAACACAGCAAGCTGAAAAGTCCTTCATGTCTCAGTACCAACTACAAACATAAGTGCGCTGTCAACATTCAACAGGTTGCCCAGAGGAGTTGTGGATGGCCCATCCCTGGAGGTGTTCAAGGCCAGGTTGGATGAGGTTTAGAACAACCTGGTGTAGTGGAGGGTGTCCCTGCCCATGGCAGGGGGCTTGGAACTAGATGATCTTTGAGGTGCCTTCCAACCGAAACCATTCTGTGATTCTTATAGCAAATCCTAGACTAAAACCAAAACAGACCTCTTCTAGCTGCTAAAAAGAACAACTAACCCTGCCCCAGCCAAAACCAGGACACTCATTGACTGGTTTAAAAAAGGAAAAACAAACTAAATCAAAAAACATAAAGAAGTGTAGGTCCTTGTTAACTTGCAAATTCCATATTCCATGCTGGATTATTGTTTTTTGAGAACAAATGATATAGTGCACACGTCTACATGTTTCATCAGAAAGCAAAAAACTGTTTTTAAAGGGAAATTATTATACAGAAAAAAATCAATTAATTATAAACTACTGCTGTTGTATTGTGTAATACTTGTGCTCAAGACCAATCTGAAATGAACAAACCCCTTGTAATCTGAACGTCCCAGTCTAAACTTTGTGGCTCATTTTAACCCGTGCAGTAGACCAAAGAGAAAAAACATGTAGTGACTTTCCTATTATTGCTGTGATGAGACAGACCAGAAACATTTCTGTGAGCATTTCTGTAGAGTGAGCATGATGTGGAACTTTCTGGGCTGTTCATTATCCAAGCAAGCCACTTGCATCTGGAAGAATCGCACATCCCACTTGATTTTTGACCTTTTTTCTCGTGTGGCATTTGGTTTAGGATTTCATGACAAATAGAAAACTTATTTCTGCATCAGTAGGTCTGTGAAGTTTCAGTTAGTCCAGACAGGGCACAAACTTGAGCTGATTTGCTGGTAAAAGGAAGGACAGACTTTTGTTGTTCAGGTAGAAAGTAGTTGGTCAGGACATTTGTGGTTGGGTCCTGTCCCTGTCTTGAGCCTATTGTGTGAGTCTGGTTGGGTCCTTGATCTCTGTGCATCATCCAGGTGTAGAAATACATTGATGGACTTCCCTCCTGCAGGGAGAATTTCTGAATTCATGTTTGTTGAAAGTGAGTAACACCTGCCACAGAGAAATCTAGGGACAAACTGCACACTTCGTTATTTTTAAGAGGAAACCAGAAGAAAAATAAGCACACTGTGAGTGTTTTGTAATTCATGTTTTGAAGTTGACATTCAATAGGTGGAAATTAGCCTGAACTGAAAGTAAAGAAAAACTTTGGGCATAAAAGGGCTTTGCACTATTTTGCTAGTATTCATAGAAAAGTACATTTTGGCAGATTTCTAGTACCAGCTTCGTCATGTGCTATTACAACCCTCTTCTTAGAGATCCAGCAAACCTTGGAAAAATCACACGTGTGAACTCACTTAAATCTTTCCCCTGTCCCCCAAAGCTTCCAAATGGGGCTTTAAGGCTCAAGCTGCTTCTAGTTGTTGTGGTCTGCCTCAGTTTTAGTTATTTTTCTCGTGAAAGACTGCAAAGTGAAATTGGTGCTGTAATAAAAGGTGTCCTGTTTCATAAGGACCTTAAGAGCAGCTGTTGAGGACAAACATTAGCCTAAGAAGGTCTCCAGGGGTTGGCTTTGACAGAGGTAATCTTTCTTGTAATACCTTTCCTAATGTGGATCTCTGTTAGCTATATGTAATAATTTCTCCCTCTGTATTTGTTCTGGCACATCTCTAGGGTGGCTTGTATGTGCTGTAGAATATTTACTGTATTTCTTTCTTCCCATCTGTTTTGCCATGGTCTTACAACACGTATCTATTGCAGATCTATTATCTTCCAAATGTGTAGTATTCCTCCTAGTTTCTCCGTTACCCTTTACAGAGGGTTTTTGTTTGTCTTCTCCCTCAGAGATCCTTCTCTGAACATGGCACCTGTGAGCTGAGGG
This sequence comes from Tauraco erythrolophus, assembly GCF_009769465.1. Lineage (NCBI taxonomy): Eukaryota > Metazoa > Chordata > Aves > Musophagiformes > Musophagidae > Tauraco > Tauraco erythrolophus. The sequence continues at coordinate 18,335,411 of NC_141476.1, read as the reverse complement.
TACTTCCAATTGCAGTTGCAGTTCCTGTTCATGGCATTTCCAGTGTTGGGAGCAGAACGGAGAGGGGGGGCACAGCAATGGTTCCTCAGTAACCTCTGATTATTGCTGGTGGCTCCTGTTCAGATATGTCTGTTGTCCAACAGAAGCTTAAGAATTCAACTACTATTGCTGCAGCCTCAAGCTTCTTGCTTTTGGTCCTGGCATATCTCCTTCCTGTTTGCTCTTCACTTCTCCTGTCCTGACACTGGCTGTTATCAAGTGGCATCTTAATGCTTTCAGATGCCTGGAGGTGTTTCAGGAATCTTGTTACTCCTACTTCTCTTTCTTTGCATCTCTTTTGCTGTATAGATGATACCATAATAGATTAACACCTCATGGAGGAGGCTGTTGGATTTTGTTTTGACTATTACCACTTCATTGCATTTTGCTTTTTCCTGCTTATTTTTTCCATGCTTTGGATTTACCTAAAGGTGTTTTGGTCACATATTGAGCCACCCTAACCATAGCAGAACAAGTCTTCTCTACGAATAATATCAGAACTCTTGTTCAAATCTTCCCCTACCTCTGCCACCCCAAAACTAATCTTCACCCCCATGCCACCCCACCCATTATACATGCAACTCCAATGTTTCTGGTGGCAGATAATTTCTTTTATTTGTCACCTAGAGCTCTCCTGCCTGTCTGGCCATTTGTCTAGAAAACCTAGGTGGCTTTTAGACTGGTCAGAGGAATTCCACGACACTGAGCTAACTGAGAGGTGGGGGACTCTCTTCATCTGTGACCTTTTGTTTGCGCCAGCTCAACAGAAGGGTATAGCATTTGGGATAAATCTGTCGTGTCTGTGGTGTGCAGAGGAATCGTTCTTGCATCTGTTCTGCCACCTTTTCTGAAGAGCAGCTCACAGCTGCAATTTCTGCAGCCAGAGGGATTCAGCAAATGGTGGATCAACAGGATTGTCCAAACTGTCCCAGGGAGGGCCCTGGGTGTCAGCCAGAGCTGGATCTCTGCTGCTTTCCTGGGAGACCTGGGGCTGCGTCACCCATCTGTTGTCCCCTAGGAAGGGAAGACATCCAGCTGACCAAACTCAATTATTTTGTCAATGAGGATAAATAAGGATCATAATCCAATTGTTACAGCAATTGCAATGCAGCAAACTCGAGGCACCTTTCCAAGGCTTCTATATTTATACCTCCCTCGTTTAAAGCAGAAGGAGGCAGAGCAGCTTTTCCCAGGCTTTCCCTGTGTCCTGAACAAAGCACACCGCCAGCTCAGACAAACCTGTGCTGGTTGGTACATGTCAGCAGGACCATCTCTCTTACTGTGTCTTAGTGGTACGCTCTGCCTCTAGCACTAGGGACTTAAGGCTGGTGGTGATTTAAAAAATAATAAATACATAATAAATGAATAATAAAAACCTGCTTGGCACTATAGTTCCCAGCTGCACAGCATTGGCTTTGCCATTTGTACAGAGCTTTAGCCACCAGCTACAGGTGGCAATCCCTTGTACCAAAACTGTGGGAAATCAGAAGCGTTCCATTTAAAACAAACAAAAAATCTAAGTTCATAGTCTTTTTAATGTGAAAATACAGCATAGTGTCCAAGTTTGTAGTACTTAGGACTATGAGGGAAGGAATTTTTTGAAAGTCTGTAAGCAAATCTGAACAAGATTGATTATTAGTTATCAGGTCCTTTCAGGAATTTATCTTAGGCTTTTTCATGTTGCAATTGATAATAACAAGAAGATAGCGAAGACAAATTTTCCAGTGATGTAACTGAAAGCTTGGTACAGGCAGTATTTGAGGCAACCAGGTCATAGTTTGGTTAAATTATTAAAGATTGTTGTATCTAATTACTCCAATATAATGAGATTAAGTCAGCTGCGTAGCACCTACAAAGTGGGATCTAATGTTACATCAGACGTCTTCTACAGGTAACTTGTGTGCAACGCCTTTGTTGTAAAGACTCATGGCTGATGCAGACGAGGTGTGTGCTGACTGCTTACACAGTGGTAGACCACACATCCGTGGTCTTTAGAGGCAGAGCTGCTGTGCCCCGCTGTGTGCCGCAGGGGCTGAAGGGCTGAGTGGGCAGCTCCGAAAACACAAAGGTGTGGAGTCTCCAGGACTCATCTCTCCCTGGTGTCCTCCTACACAGAGACCTGTGTTGCCAAGCTCACTGTGAAGTCATAAAATCAATTACAAATTAAAGGCCAAATTCATGAGTTCACTTCAGCTGCTCTAGTGGTACAAAACAGCTGCAAATTCAGCTTTTATGCTGTTGTTACTTCTTCCAGCTTTTATGTGTTAGTAGCTTTGCCTTTAAAACAATTTTTTTAAGTGGCTTGAGATTGATGCTTAACTTCAAAGTGCTAACAATATTGCATTGCAAATTCCTCAGGCTACTTGATTACTTTTTTTTTTTATAATTTTGAAAACAAAGGATATTCTTCAGGGAAGTACGGTGCTAAGGTGAGTGATGTTTCAGAGTGCACATCAGTGCAATTTGAACAGAGCGTTGTAGTTCCGACCGTCAGTTCTAAACCCGGGATTTGCACGATTAAGAACACCCGTTGTTGATGTACGGTTCTGTTAGGCCAAGGAGTTCTCAGATAAAACCAAAAGAAATCTCAGTTCTGCTTTCTCACAAACTAGGACCATTTGTCTACACTAGTTAGAATTCATTGAATTATGTGAGAGTTTGATTTTTTTTTTTTAAATTAACTGTGATTGTTTCATTGTTCTCTTCATACTGAAAGTTCCTCCCCTCCCTTCTTCTTTTAATAGTATTAAGGAAAAACATAACAATCGTGATTAAGGTTTAAGAACCCCAATTAAGTAAGATATTTCAAAACATAATATATTTTAAAAAAAAAGTCTCACATTACGTAACTACCACACAATTTAATTTTTGGACAGTTTCATTGTGCGTTTCAGCTTGCAGATATCTCTAGCTTTTCTTTCCAGTCTAGTGGTAAAACATTAGATTTCCTGATTTCATCATATGTGTTCTTGCACAGTTGCTTTTAAATATTTAATCCAAAATTACTGATATGCCTGCTCTGCTTTATAATGCTTTTTTCTAATGACAACTCCTTAGGATTTGCAGGGATTTTCTCATGTTTTAATTGGTAAATACTCTTCCCATTTAACTCTGCTGAACATGTATTTCTTGTAATGGAAAGCTTCTGGCAGGAAAATTGCCCCTGGCTTCACAGCTTCTCTAGCAGGTCCTTAAACTATTAACTTGTATTAACCAGCAACATCTGGGGTGTGTCTGTAGGATAGGTAAGTTTGTCTTTCTGTAGTCTCCAGTGACATTGAGAAGACACAACCCTGCACAGACTAGTGCACTGGTTTCCTGAATTTGAATGGCTTTTCTCTAGAAGCATCCTAGCCATGGTTTTCAGAAGCTTATAAATGACTGTCTCTGTATGTCTCCGTGAATCAGGTGTAAAACCATCCAACAAGTTAAATCAGAAACCATAGAGGGGACAAGGGAGGAGAGATTATATAATCCTCTTTGCTGGAACAAGTGAAAATCTCACTATTTTCCCCAAATAAGCATATATGTTCTCTCAGTACAACAATAAAGTGCGCGTGTGCATATTCATCACAACCTGTATAGCCATACATTTGTATAATTAATCAGGATTGGGGGAAAACACATTTGCATCTACGCAAATGGTCTTCCAGAAAATGAAGCAAGGAGAGACTGTTCCAAGTAATCACAACAACTCTCCTTGCTGGGTGTAGCAGGTCGGCTGACAGCACCGTGAACTTCCACGGGGCGCGTTAAGGAAGGGAATTTGACTATTAATTAGTAAGTTCAACAGCCTTTGTGCACCCTGTGATGGCACCTGCCCAGGGCAGCGGTGTGTGGTTGCAGGGGGCAGGAGGTACGTGTGCGCAGTCAGTGCGTCCTGTCGATGATGGCTCCTTTGCTCTCGGGAAGATTAACCTATTTTTAGCCCAAACTGTTGGTGTGAGGCCAAAAGAAACTTTCCATCTTCTAGATTTATGGAGGTTGCCAGGCAGATCTTAAACACTTTCTCTAAGCTGCATTTATTTGTATTTTGGCTTCTTTTTGAAGGCCAGGTTCCCTGTATCTCCTTGGATAGGACTCTCGATATTGAAATGGGTCTGGAGTTTGTCAAGTAATCTAATTCATTCAACATTTGGAATTACCATGCTAAAAAAAAAGTAATTTATTTTCTAATTATTCCCTGTCTTGCACAACCATGCATCGCTGAAGTGTCGCTATTTAAAATATTTATCTCTCTCCGCTGCGTGATCTGCTTGAAGGCCATGGAGGGGCGATGAAATAAAAGCGCTCGTTTCCAACGCAGGCACATTACTTTGACTTGTCTTGGGCTGTTTTGACGTCTCCCTGTAAATACATTTATTTTTTCATTAGGATGTTTCTGGGTTTGCGGCATCCAGGAAAGCCAAAGCCATTATGCTGTTCATCTGTTACAGGCAAAATGAAGATAAACAAGTGTAATGAACTCTTGCTGAAGCCGTTTCTCTGTTGTCTTTCCGTTGCTGCGTGTATGTGCATGTGTGGGTACAGCCTCGCTCGTGCAGGCTGGATGGGTGTGAGCTGTTGTCGGCGCTTGCGTTATTCATTTGTGAGAAGGATCTAAGCTCCAAGTGTACTGTAGTCCAAATGTTTTGCTGTTGTGTTTGGAGAGCTCAGATGTGGAGCATCACACCTGACTTCCTTCAGGGAGCTGTGGTTTTTAACTTGTAATCTTGCTCCCACCCATCTGCTCCCACAGCGGTTCCCTCCATCCCTCTCAGATGTGTTGCAAGGATAAATACACTGGAGATGGAAATGAGAGGATGTAGTGTCTGTGAGGTCCAAGTAGGTACTGATAAGGTTGGTGATGAGGATTGGAGGAACCTGCAGAAGATGATGTGTTCACTGCAGGTGCTTGTGCAGGCTGGATAGCCTCATCCCAGCGATGGGCTCAAGAAAACTCTCAGAGAGCCTGTGGCATGGTAGCAAATAACCAGGATGGAGATTGGTGGGTAGGGAGTTAAACACAGCCAGAAACAGAAATATTGTTTGGAGATCAGGGAAAGCTTGGAAAGCATAGAAAGTAAGCTGCAAAGAGGCATGAAGATGAGAATAAAAATGAAGGCGAATATTGAGCTTTCTAGGGTGGCAGATATGTTCTTTCTTCTTCCTAGCCTTTCAATTATTTCTCATTTATTTGAGCCCTCCCTCCTGCACCCGTCCCACCCTCCCAAACTGACTTGCTCATTGAGTCCAAGCGAGTTTATGCTGAATTTTAAAATAACTTCTTTTTCTCCATCTCTAAACTGCTAATCTCCCAGGCTGAGGAATCCTGGGACAAAGAGGAGTCCGCAGAGTGGAACTCTGTAAAATTAGCTTTTGCAGCATTAGCGTTTGCACAGTTACAGGCTGAAGACCTGTGCCCACCCTGCCTGGCAGCCTGCCTCCCTTCCTCAGGGTGGCTGTAAGGCAGCGCAGAGCGAGCTGCCTTCCTCCTCCTCTTCCTCCCTTGCAGCCATCCCTCTGCTGCAAGAGGAGCGGAGGGGAGAGGTTCTGATCCATTTTAACAAGAGTTTTGTTTGCGCTGTCTCAGGCTCATCTGCTGTTACTGGAATGTGTGCTTTCTCAAATACAGCATAAAATCGAAATTCTAGTGCCAATGTCAAGTCACGGGGGTGATTAGCTGGGAAAAGAGGGCATGTGGTGGCATGTTTTTTGGGGTGAAGTTATTGAGCTGAGACTTGGTGCACGCAGAGCATTGCCACCTGTGCTGTAAGCCTCCTGTCTGATCTTGGGTGAGCAATTTAATCTGGGCCCTCCGCGTGCAGGATAAGGGATGGTTTTGGGGCTGAGGAAGGGTGCAGAGGTGAGCGTGTTACGGGCTGGTGTACTGCTGCCATACCCCTGCGGGGACAGACTTGTCCATGCCTCTGGGAGATAAGGTGGTGGTGAATGGCTTTGAGTGAGTGGCTGCAACCCAGAGGCTGCCACCCTAGAAAGCTCAATATTCGCTTTCATTTTGACCATTGCATGTGCTCTCTTATGCCCAGTTTTGGCGTAAGAACACTTCTCTTGAGCAGCTTCCACCAGTTTCCACTCTTAGCGACTGGCCCTCTGCAAATGATCTGTTCGAACCCCATCTCCATTGCCTGCGCTTCTTTATTCCTCACTGCTTCTGCTGTTGTTTATTAACTTGCTCTGCGTGGCATCTGGGGAGTTTGTTCATTGAAAAGCAAAATGCAGTCGCGTTGCAGCCTAACACATGTAGCAAGGTGCTCGCAGCCCGCCGGGCCTTGAGCAGAATCCAGTGCTAACGCTGCAAACCCTCCCTGCTTCCTCTCCCGGCCCTGCTCAGCTGATTGCCTTCTATTTTTCCTTGTGGTGTTGTTATTAATAATCATATCCCAATCTCCTCTGACAATCACAATCATTTCCTGAGAGAGCGTGAATCCAAGTCAACCACATCCAGCTACCCGGCGAAATGACGCTGTGTCTGCCAGCCTGATGAATGCTGCTTCTGTCTGTGCCCTCTCTGCGCCTGGAGCACTTGGCGATGCCGGAGGCTGCACTGGAGGTTTTGAGCTCCGTGTGTTTCTCAAGGAAACTGGCTGCAGAAAGGAGATGTGGCTACTGAGGAGTGGAGGCAATGTGATTTTTTTTTTTTTTTTTTTGGGAACGACCATACATCTGGCTGTTCCTCTGGTGCATCTGCCTGCGGAGGTCAGGTGCAATGAGGGGGTTTTTCAGGGAGCTGGCGTCCTCAGTCCAGTTCTGCATGGATAAAGTCTCTACCCTTAGTGCATCGTTGTAACTGGCTTTGCAAAAGGTTTTTTGGGAAGAGACTGAGCCACATACCCTGTGTTTCCCCCTATGCTCCCGCAGTCTCCATCCTCCTGCAAGCCAAGTCCCACACAGCTCTTGCTAACAGATTTCCTGCTGGAAGGGATTTCCCGTGGCAAAATAGGGGTGAAAGCTTTTTCCCAGAGCTCACCAGTTTCTCAGCTCCCTCTTACTCTCAGCTTGGCTTTTGTGGGCTCCCAGGCTGCAAGTGCTGCCAGGTTTTTCTACCAGAGCAATTTCCCTTGTTGCAATTCTTGACAGCACCACTTTTTCTCTAAGAAACATTGGGCTGCTGAATGTCTAGCGAACTCAATTGGCCTGGATGGATGGGATGAGCCAGCTGGGTGTGCTTTGAGGCAGAAACCACCCTTCCTTCCTCGAAGGAGTCACTAACAAAGACAAGGTGGTGACTGCAACTTGCTGGGGTGAAAGATTGCCCTTGGGTGGGAAGGGGAGCATGGTAGGGAACTGCTTGTAGGCACAGGGCGGGGGGGCCCTGACGTGGGGTACCCTTCTCCAGGGTGCCTTACTCTGCAGCCTCCCTATTCTACCTTTTGTTGTGTTTCATAAAAATAAGTTGTCTTTTGACTGGCGGGAATAGCATGGCTGGCTGTGCAACGTGGGAAGCTGGGGTTGGCGGGCACACATTCCACGTGCAGAGGGATCGCCGGGGGCTCGTTGCAATGAGGTGCCTGGGAAGGGCAGAGCTGTGGGTTGTGTCTTGGGAAACGAGGTCAAGAAACCCTCGGGAGGTGAATTAACCACAGATGACCAGGACAAACTAGGACACCGATTGCGTGACTGTTTGGCGGAGACGAGAGCTCGTGGCCTGCTTGGTTTGCTCCAGGCTTAGAGTGTCTTCGTTTATTTTGCCTTTATTTTTCACTATCTTGTTCATGGAATCAGAGCAGAAAGCCCAGAGCTGAACTGCCCACGCATTGCCCTTATGACCCAGCAGTGCTTTCGTAGGCAGAGGCGGCGAGTGGGGTGCAGTCTGCTCCGTGCGTAAAAGCAGTGCGTGGCCAGTGCCTCCCTGGCCATCTGGCTCCTCTCCTTCACCTCGTGTTCTTGTTCTTTGCTCAAGCAAACTCTGACATATATTTGTCTTTTCTATGTTTCCTTGTGGATCTTTCTATGAAATATTGTGAAGTGGATCCTGTTTTATGTTACAAGCCATTCGTAATGAGATTGGAGAGAGATACAGCGTTTGACTGCAATGGCTGTTAATTTTAATATGCTGTGAATCTCGAGGTAGCTTTTTGTTCTTCCTACATTGAACTTGCACGCTGCTGCTGCTACAGTCTGCATGGGGGACATGTCGTGTGAAAGAAAAAGGCTTAATGAAGGACAGAGGGAAGAACTCATAGGTATTTTATAAAACACGAAGTTTGTTTTCTTAAACACAAATCCCGATGTCTAGATACTTAGATGTTCATGATTTAGCAGCTGTGAGGAAAAGTTTGGCAGCAGTAAAAAGGACAGGGAGTGGTTGACAGAGGCCTTGAAAACGCACCCAACTCTGCTGGGCACAAGACAAGGGTGCGGTGGAAAATACCAGTCCCTGCTGGTCTGAGCAGACAAAGTCCTTCACAGGTGAGGGATGGAGGAGAGCACATCAGCAGCACGAGGCCACGGATGGCAGGTTAGTGCTGTAGAATATGTTCCTTAATGGTTGGATGAGTTGGGCAGAGACCAGTGAAGTGACAGGGGAAAGGACAGGGCAAAGCAGTCAGGACCTGGGAAGGAGGACTTGGGAACTCTTTGAGATGCTTCAAGTAGATTCTTGCCCATGTCCTAGACCAAAATAAACTATAAAAGCCCACGTATCTAAAAAGCATCAGCTGTAGGGAAACCCCAAATTGGTACCAAAAGGTTCACAGTGGGGATCTGAGGAAGCTCTCCGTGTTCATCCAGCTCTGAGGAGTGGCTTCTGCACTGAAGTTCACTGAGCTCTGAGTAGCAAACAAGGGTTTTTCAGTTTTGTTGGGTTTTGGGGTATGGGGATTTTTTTATTACACCTGTTGAGCTGCATGGCTGCTCTCGGACGGCCTTTTAATTCAGAGAGGGAACGTTGCCATTTGTGTTCTGTTTGTCAGTTGTCTGTGAGCAGCAGACTGTAGATGCAAATGCATTTGATCATTTGTCGACTTTTCCTTTTGTGCTGAATATCTGATGGCGCTTGTTGAAAAACTCACACCGTTTATGCTCGTTTGACTGCTGCAACAATTGCAGGTGATGAAAGAAGAGAGAAAGGCTGGGACATGGCTACTGCACATCTGCAATTGAATATTTGTCAACAATGAGGTACTCGCTCGGCTTGCTAATGACAGACATGGGGAAGGAGGAGGTGGTTCCAGTCTTCACACGCAATTACTAGTTCCCTGAATCTGTGGGCAGGCTGAAAGCGTATCGAATTGCCTTTGCAGAACTGCTCTTGGAGGTGTGTTTCCCATCAGCAGCTGCCTCAGAGGGGTCAGATCCAGAGCAGACCTACATGTTCTCAGCGTGGTGGTGACCCATGGTGCCAAAACCCTTGGGAAATGTGTGGGACTCGGCTTTGCTGCTACAGCCATCAAGGATTTTCATGGGAGAGAGATGGGAAATAGCAGGTCTTTTCAGTTTCCAACCCTTGTGCATGTAAAATTCAGCTCCTCAGGAACTCCCCTGCACAGAGAGTGCTGCTGGCAGGGGGGTTCTTGATTTGGGGGCCTGGGGAAAGCTGGCCTCACTCGATGGGAGAGGAGGACGCCCTTTGCCTGTCTCCTCCCCTCTGCTCAGAGCCTCCCTGAAGCTTGAGTGAGCAGAGCTGTGCGTTGACCTGGTTCCTGCTGTCAAGTGCTTCCATTTATTCTGAAAAAAAAAATCTTTGGCTTTGGGAACCAAACTCTCTGCAGGAGCCCGTGACTGTGACCACTGTTTGCCCTGCACAGGCCTTGCCCAGAGCTCCCCGCTCAGACCAGGCTCTGGGAGCAGCAGAGAGGCAGTTGTTCATAAGGTGGGGTTTTTTTTCCACTTTTGTTTCTCATCAGAGGCTAAGTAGTGTGCTCGCACATGCCATATCAGGCCTCTTGCAGCACACTTCATTTAAAAAGCTAATTTGTAATTGCAAAGCAATACACAAGCTCCAACAACCCCCTCCTCTCCAAAGCAAACAGAGAAACGCCACAGAGAAATAAAATAAAATGGGATGAGAATTATCCATGCTTGCTCTACTCCGCTGTTTGTCTGCTGGGGGAAAAGAGGGGTGAAGCAAAGTTGCTAAAATAAATACAATAAAAAAGAAGGATAGAAAACCAGCCTCTGATGTACTTAGTGTTGCAAGTTGTGAGACGGGGATTAGCTCTCCCTGTCCTCCTGCGTAGCACAGTGGGCTCTGAATTGTTGTGAGATTGAGGTTGCCTTTTCATACCTCCCCCTCGGCAGGTGTAGAAGGCAGCAGTGAGAGGGTGATGCCAACCCCCTGGCCCTGTGGCAGGCAGATGCCATGGCCCGAGCCACCGTCCTGCACCTGGCCAGGACTGTGGTTGAGCTCCTCTGCACCCCTTGGTGTCCCCAGTGTATTTTTTGAAGGGAGAAGCAAATGTTTTATCCCGCTGTGTAGCTATGGGTTAGACTGAATGTGCCCCTCAAGGGACTCCTGAACAGCCCCTGCTTGCACGCGCTGTGTGCCGGTGCCCTTCCAGTGCTTTTTCGGAGCAAGGAGACCAGCCACACCACCGTGTTAACAATGCAGCTGCTGCCCACCTCTGTCTCCTGCCTTCCCCTCCTGCCCTCCCTTGCTCTCCAGCAGCCCTGCATTCTCTTGCTGAGCCCTCCCACTCGCGGTGGGTTGGAGAGGGGAAGGGAAAGGTGAACCTACTGTTGGGCTTTGCTCTGCAGAGCTGCCAGCTCCGGTTTTGTCATCCCTGCTCCGCTCTGCCTCTGCCAGTTCAGTGGGGGCATTTTCAAAGACGTTCACTGTGGGTTCCCAGCACGGGTTGGAGGGGCAGGGAGCTGGGGAGGAGCGAGCGGCTCTTGCTGAGGAGCGTTTCGGGGTTGAGATGCGAGGTGGGGGCCGGTGCGTGCCAGGATGCTGTCACTGCTGATATCTTTTACTGCAGCTTTTTTGCAGCATCAGAAAAGCGGGGTGGAATTAGGCCATGTCGCCTGTGGTACGAGCTCTGCTTGCTGGTGTTGTTAATGGTTCTGCTCAGAATATGCTGACTTTTTTCTGAACAAAAGCTAAAAAGTAACCCTCACAAATTAATCGTTATTAATACTTAGCGCGTGCTTAGCTGTGCACGCAGCCGTTCAGGGTGGTAAATACCGACTCCATTGCTTGATCGCTGTGGCTGTGCTGCACTCACCTCAGCCTCTCTTGGATGGCAACAAAACCTTGTACTGGGAGCTCCTATGTTTGGGAGCAGCCTGGCAATTGTGGGACAGCAGCTCTTCTCTCTTCTCCCTCTGTTCGTTCTCGGCCTGACTCATCTCCTCTGTAAGCTCCTGTAAAACACAAGTAAACCATTTGAAGCCAAAAGCAGTTACATGGATACTATGCTGGCATGACTAAGACAAACTTGGGAGGCGCATCTGATGCCAGTTGTCATTGATTCTGTGACTCCTCTATTATTCAGATGCAAAGGCTTCACTTACAGCAAAGTTTGCTGTGGCCCTAAGTTTGTCTGACTCTAGTGAAGTCAGGGATTTCTTGGGATTATGAGCCAGAACAGAATTGTATGCCTACCAAACTGGGTGGTAATGAGCTCTTTGCATCTCAGGTCATTTGAGATCTCCTGGCAAGGTGGAGGTGCTTTGCCCAGCCCAGCCAGCGAGAGAAGACAGGGTACTAGTACAGCAGGAGGTTGTTGCAGGTCATGGATATCTTGTCTGAATGAACTTTATGGGAATCCAGCTCTTTTCGTGCTGGGCCCCTAGGAGGAAAGCAGGGCTGGCGCGGCAAGCATAGATGCAGTATCTCAGCCTGCTGATACGCGTGGCAGGGCACAGCAGTGCACACATGTGGTTTGCAGAGCATGTGGAGGTGGAAGGTTGAGTTGTCTTCTCCTTGGGTGGCACCTTGTGTGCTGGATTAAGTGCAGTACTGAGCTGCCAGATTACTGGCAACAACCAGCCACAGCAGCCTGATACCTGCTCTGCTGGCACCTGTGGCTATGCAGGGCCATGAACTGGGAGACACACATTCATCTCTTACTTCTGAATTTAGTCTCCCAGCCACCAAGTTCACTCAGCATCTCCAAAATAAGTTCTCGGCTGTTCCATGTCGTGACTTCTTCCACTCCAAGTACGACCCGTGTAATCTCCTGCACATTTCAAAGCTACTTGAAACAGCTTCTTGGTTTAGTGCGTGCCAGATTCCCCCCCAGCTGCCAGGAAGAGAGTAAGCAGCCGCTGCCTGTTCTACTTGAGAAATTCAACTGCCAAGTGGTTATTTACAGCGGGCAGAGGAATGAAAATGTTAAATGAAATCAATTGCTGGCAACGTGAAAAAAGGAAAGGGGGAAAAAAACCCAAACCCTTACAAAATCAGGATTATGCTGGCTGCAAGCTGCAGCCACCTTAAAAGGATTGCAGACAACAAACAGCAAAATGACGACGACTGAAAGCCGTGCCTGCGTTAGCCCAGCCTTGTGCTGACTCTGGCTTTTATTTCTGTTTAATCTCCCTATTCTTGTCCAGTTCAGTCCCTCTCTTGGCGGTGGGTGGGGAGATGGAAGAGTTTTGTGAAGGAAGCTGGATTGTGTTAAAACAGTTGTTTCAATTCATTTCAACATCAAGCTCCCTGCCTGGATTTAACCTGGAGGTAAATGAAAAATTAAAAACTAAATGAGCCCTATCTCCCTGATGAACATTGAATTTTGCCTCAGAAATGGGAATATCTTTATTTCCTTTAACTTTTGCAGGGTGGAGGTGGTGGGAAGGTTACCAGGAGAGGCTGCTGGCTGGTCTAGTTTTGGCTGGTTCACGAGTCAACTTTTTTTTTGGTGTCAATCGCCTCCTTCACATGGAAGCCTCAGGCTTCCCTGCTAAATCTCTACAGAGACAAGTGAATCACAGCCTTGCATTGGGCAGCGAGGCAGTTAATCAGCCAGTAAAAAGGAAGACCTGCAGTCTTATAAACCAGTTAGAAGGGAACTGGTTGCTTGTGTAACTAATGGGGGGGGGATTACTAGGAAGTTAAAGAGCCATTGTGGAGAGAGGAGCTGAATGGGGCCTATTAAGTCTCTGTTACGGAGGTTTAAAGAACGACTTGCAATCACCAGAGCACCAGATCTTCCTCTAAACCAGGAATCTCAATTTGCAGCTGTACGTTGCAGAAACAGTGTTCCCTCTGCTTGCCTTGCGGTTGGCTTAAAGTATTTTTAACTCTTGATGATGAAATGATTTTAAAATTCCCTTTTCTCTTAAATCTTCACTGGGTTTCAGGGTGGGGGAAGGTAGGGAAGAGGAGGATGCATGGTGGTGTAGCTCCTGAAGACCAAAGGCTTCTGAGGATGGGTACGAGAGGTGAACAGCGTTCTGGGGTGCCTTGCTGCCTGCCGGAGCGGGGACGTGTGTCATTCGAAGGGGGGCGATGCGGGCATGAGGTTGCTGAGGTGCTGCAGCAAAGCCTGGCGCAGGGTTTGGTGCTGTCTCCAGTAACACAGCACCTTTTTGAGCTCGTTTGCTGTATGGGGCTGCTTTCAGGACCTGGGCTGATGCTTTTGCACAGCACTGGCTTTGCGCTTGTGTGTGTGTCAGCGTGGGGCAGGACTGCCGGCTGTGGGCATGGCTGGTGTGGCTGAGACGGTGTGCTGTGTTGTCTCTGGTTTCTGCAGGGTTTACTCCAGCAGTTACCAGAGCAAATCTCAAGTGTTTAGCTGGTTGCGTTGGGCTTTCAATTCTTGGCAGTTCCGCTAATGTGCTAATTTGAGCTGCTCTCTCCTGACACCACGCTCGGTCTGCTGGCTGCTGAGCCAAACAGAGCAGGGGGGTAACCTCAGCCCGCCACCTGGGAGCACCCAGGGAAGGGCAGCGCCTGGATTTTGGACCAGCCCCGTGCTCCATCCATCCTGCCAAGGACTTGCAGGGGTGGGACGGGGTGGCTGTAAAGGGAACGAAGCACCTGGGTGGGAGGATTCTCAAGCCGATTCATTAGTTGCCTGTTCAATATCTGCTGCTTTTAGAAGAGGTGTGATTGCCATAGTTGGACTGCTGAAGTAACAAGATGTATGTTTAACTTCACCTGATATACTGTGTGCAGCTGCTTAGGAACAGTGCAAACTGGATAAATAAATCACGGCTTTGCCTCAGTGCTAGCAATGATTTTGCTTCTGCTCCATTTTAACACGGGGCCTATTAATTTCGCTGTGAATGTGGGACTCAGTGTTCGCTCACCTCACTCTTGCGTTTAACAGCATTAACGCCCAGAATTTTTAAAAGACCATTCTAGACCAACAGGGGTAGTTGTTGCTAATCCTTTTTTGTAATTCCAGTAAGTAGGAGTAATTTTAGAATAGATCTGTGGTAGGGGGAGACTTTGCCTCTCTGTTTGTAGCATAAAATGTTGGAAAGGCAGTGCGGGGTGGTGCAAAGGGTGCTGGGTGCCCTGAAGCTTGCTCGGTGACTGTAGGAAAGACATTTAACTTCTCTGTACCTCTGTGTTTCTGGCTCCTCTCATTGCAGAATGTATTTTTTTGTTTGTGACTTTTCTTGAGAGCAGTGTTTGCATTATTTCTACAGTTATGATGACTAGGAGCATTGGTCTGTCCTGCCTACTGATGCTGTCCTGTACCAATTGGAGTGTGTGATGGCAACACAAGCTGTACCTGTGCTTGACCAGCGATGAAGTGCTGTGCAGGTCAGAATATCAGTCTGTGACAATAAGCTCCCTTCGCTTACTCCTAAGGAAATTCTGCATTTTAGGGCAACTTCTACAAGAGCTTTGGGCTGATCCTGGTCCCCCCTCAACAACAGACGACACACCGTTGTGTAAATGCTTCAAGGCTGGCCAAGTGGAGTACCTCTTCCTCTCTCTTGCTGTCCAGATCACTTGTCATGACCTCCCATTCCTGACCCAGCCCTTGCTTAGGTCAGGGGCTTATCAACCCCAGTTCAGCAGATTTCATCCTTGCTAGACAGTAAGCGTGGGCTTACCATCAGTGGGGTTGGTGTGTTTTGCTAAGTCAGGCCTTTAATTACGCCAAGCTTGTGACACCTCCGCATCCCGAGCAAAAGACGCCCTTGTGATCCACCCAACCCTCAGCTCGTAGCCAGGGAAAGCGTACGCTCCAGTCAAAAGGCACCTCAGCTGTAGTCTGCTGAGCCAACCCTCAAATTGAGTTTGAAGTCATTAAGTGGAAAAGAAAATTTTTGTGACAAGTGATTTCCCTGAGCAGGTGACAAACTATAATGAAGCGGGGCGGTTTGGCTGGAAAGGTTTATGATAGCAGCTGCGTTCCTTTCCTCTCCTGTGAGCAATCTGGGCAGGAGAAGATTTGTAGAAAACAGCCCGTGTAGCTGCAAGATGCATATGTTGGCCATGGGTTAACTTTGCCAGTCTTTTCCCCAAAAACGTTGCTGGAAATCCTTTGGGAACAAAGGCAAGAGGGGTGACTAATTGCCATTTAAGTTGTCCTCTTCTCCCCAGCAAAGTAGTTGGTTGTGATAAGCTTGTGAGCAAAGAGCACCGCTGGAAAATGGTGTAATGCGAGGGCTCTGAGTTACTTAGATGCGCTATTGCTAGTTATAGCTACACACCTTCTTCCTCTTGCTTGCGTTCTGTTCCTGTGGGACAGACGTAGCCAACACGTGTCTGCAACAAGACAGTGGGTGTGTTGAGCAGAGGGCAATTGGGATGGCTTTAGCAACTGCCTATAGAAGTTCAGTGCTGGGTGCATCACAGCCACGTGCGGAGCTCTTTCCAACACAGCGAGACGTTGCAGTGCTGCCCTTGGTCAAAGCTGGAGGAGAAGGGTGTGAGCAAGGGCACCGGGATGGCTCTCACAGCATGGGCTGAGGTTTGGGTACAAGGGCACCAAGAAGCTGATTTTATTTAAAAAGTGGAAGATGCACAGCGCAAGAGCGGCTACTGACAGTAGGAAGCTGGAGCAGGGCAAGCAGTTGCTCATATTAATGTGCAGGTAACCAAGTGTGACAAACCATGGCAACAACACTTGGGAAAGTGGTGCAAGGGGTGAGGAGCAGGCTGTCCGGGCTGAGCAGCGTGCAGGTGTCTTTGTGAGGACGGCACCTGCCTGTCTTTAGTTATACTTCTGTGCTGTGTAGAAACATAGACAAGAGACCTTTCTGGTCTTGGCAAGCTAGCAATTTAAAATTAAGTCCCTAAAATGAAAAAGATGGAGAGGCGAAAAAGGATGATGGTCCTTAAAACAGTCGACGTTCATAGTTCGCTGCTAGCCAGGAGGTTTCTGGGGCATTCCTCTGAGGTCATGGGCGCAGTGTTAGAGGTGAGGCTTGGAGCACTGCAGGCCAGCTGCTCCTGATTTCTTTTTTTCCCCTGATTGCTGGTTATGCAGTGTGTGGATGGTTGTTTTTTTCTTAGTACAATGTCAACTGCTGGCTGAGCAGCCTTGTGGGTTGGTGTAAGGGTTATGTGCTCTGGTGCTGGTGCTGCCAGTCCTGCCCAGGAGGACCAGGCTTGCTCCTGGGGAGCAGTCATGTTCTGCGGCTGCGCTCACTTGTTGCAGAGAAGCCCAATGTCTGCTCTGCCTGCTCGGGGTGAGCTGTTAATGACCAGCCCCTCACCCTCTGCGCTTATGTTGGTACCTGCTTAATGAGATTTCTTCCACAAAAGGGTAGTGATGAATCACCTGGGCTAGACACTGCTGTCTAAGGCCACCAGCTGCTGACCTTCAGGACAGCTGGATTTATACCTTGGAGCAGGCATTGAATTTCTGATGCACAGGGCAGTGCTGAGCTGGGAGCTCCTCCGTCCGCTCTACTGTCTGTCATATGCTAGATTGAATTATCCAGCTGATCATTGCTGCTTTCCCAGACTGGAATCTCCAGCAGCACACAGGATACGGGGAGGTGATGGATGACGACCAGCTGTGAGGGGGTCTTTGTGCTAATGGGCCTTAATTACCTCAACCAGCCTCACCTGAGACCCCTACCCACTGCCCCAGCCTCAGGAGCTTCATTTGAGCTCAGGTCCTCATGTTTTCCTGAGCTGTGTTGGAGGTGTTCTTGTCCCCAGTGGTGGTCTCTGCTGTGTTCCCTGGATGGATCCCAGACCTACGTTGCTGCAACCCTGCCTCTGGCTGGGTGTCTTGGATGGACCTTGGAGCAACATTGCAGGTAGCTTGGCCTCTAACCCCATCTCCTGGATGGACTTTGGACCTATGTTGCAGGTGGCCTCTACAGCTGTCTGGGGCTTTCTGTTGTCTTGCTCTTAGCTGAGTTTGGTGGGTGAACCCTGGCCCTGACTTGTCACCTCTCCTTGCCTGGGACTGTCCATGGGACTTGTCACCACCCGTCCCTATTCAGGCTTGATGGGACTGTGCTGGGTTGGTGAGGGCTGCCGTGTGGTCACCCATGGTTTCTGGCTTGTCTCCTATCTAGAGCAGCTCCAGCCTCTGCTCCCTGGCACCAGATACGGTCTTGTGGGTGTAACATCAGACTAATTCAATGGTACTATTGAACCCTTAGCAATCAGCTGGTCTGATTTGGAAACTTGTTTTTCTTGAACTTCCACCTTCACAGCTCTCCCTTGCCCCTGCCCGGGGTTTCTGGGCTGCTGGTGTTTGGGATGTGATGTGGAAAGGCTGTCCTGTTCTGGTTGGGAGGTGTCTCCTGGGCAGAGAAAGGGATGAGGATGTTACTTAAAAGGGTGCCAAAGATTTAATGTGTGTACTGGGAATAGAGCAGGAATAATTTCTTGGAGGCGTTGGGTCTGTGTAGCACTGCTCTGCACGCAGGGTTTGAACATGGACTGGGGGAGAGATCAACGGGAGCAAGTGATGCCAGCTGGAGACACCAGAAGCTTTTTAAAGAGCTTGAAAGCAACACAAAATCCAACACACTTGCATATTCCAAGCAATGCACGTAAGCAAGACTCACTTTTACATTTTTCAGAGCAGATTAGCGATTTTCTAATTAGGGAAAGAGCCGAATATTGAGCACTGAAATGGATAAGCGACTTAAAAAGAACACAGAAAATTGCAAAGTGAAATCACTTAAATCAGCCTTGTCTCCTCCCCTCTTCATGCTTGGTATGCTGTTTATCTTGGCAAATGGGGGGAAAATAAATTCCCTGGAGGTGGCACGTACACATCGCTACCTGAATGCATCAGACGTATCTATGCAGAGATGTAAAAGCTCCAAATTGCAGATTTTGACTCAGCCTTCTGGCCCTGAAGAAATAAGAGCAGGGCTGCATGCTGGGCTGGGGCTTGGTCGGTCTGTTGTACTGAGCAGCAGCTGTTTGCTAAATTTTGGTCTGGGTCTGGCTGTGGATTAGAGACATCCCAATTGTTGAGGGTTGTTTGGCTCTCTGAGTGGTTTGAAGCTGGGCAGCTTTGCGAAAGAGCAGAACATTGCCTTGGTCGTGATTCTGAATGAGTTCCCAGGACAGCTTCTTCCTGGGTGCTGCCAGACACAGATCTTGAGACCCAAAACATTGTTGGCCATGTGCTCCGAGAAAAAAAGCATGCTTTAAAGGCTTGTTTTGCTCCTCAGTCCTGAAGCCCTTCACATTTTCCTACCTTAAATTCACCAATCGCAAAATGGGATGTAGCAGTTGCCAAAATTGGGTTGCACCAGTCTGCTTTGGAAGGGGCTAACACGAGGTACTCTGGAGAGGTGCAGAAGGCAATTTATCCCAGGAAATCTTTTCTTAAGTCCTTGTTATCCCAAAGATAAAGGTTAAGGAAATGTGAACTGTAAGGATGTGGGGCAGGGAGCGTATCTTGCTGTGCGCAGGCAGCACCCGACACACTGCAGCCATGGCTGGACCGTAAATAAGTGTTAGTGGGCACTCTCTCTCTCAAAGCACCTATCACTGCTGCCATCCATGTGGAAAGAGGAAAGTAAATAGATTCTTGGATTGTCTTAAAGGCAGAGGGAATAGGATAGGATCAGTCTATTGGATTTGTTGAATAAACTACAAAAACAAGATATAATTCTCTGCAGACACAGGGTAATGGACTATGTTGTATTTTGCATTTCAAGCCCCAGAGCATTCAAACTGAGCTGTCAAAAACTGGTGGGCTTGTTTGAATTAACCATGGCTTGAACTAGGCACAGTATTTTTATGACTTATTTATGCTCCAGTAGAACTTATGCCTGGCTGCAGCACACGTGGTGTGCCCTGTTTGCCCAGGGAGGTCTGTTCCCTGCCCCGCAGTGCTTACAGCAGGGATTACATACTGGGGGGCCAAAGAGCTGACCATGCATGTTGGTTTGTGTCATTGGTGTCCCAGAGAAAGGAAGGTAGCTTGCTGGGGGTGAGCTCCTGGCGTAAATCCAGCCAAGATCACTCCTGTGTTTTGATTAAAACTTCCATGCAAGAGCCATGCATCAGCATGACTTGGTTTGTTGGCAGCTTTGTGGAGGCTGAGGTCAGCCCCTTCATCCTCCAAGCTCATACCCCTTCTCTGACCAAGATGCTCAGGAGGTGAGACATTACAATGCAGAAAAAACAGCATTGTGCTGGCATTGATGTGCTGGTCCTCTCCCCTGGTCTGTGAGCACAGACTCAGTTTTTGCCCTAAGAGGGTGTGAAACCTCAGGGAAAGAGTGTGTCCTTTCCTTTTAAAAAGGCCCTTTGTACTGACCTTAAAGATAGGGAAGAGGGATTTGTGCGTTGCCTGACAGCTGTGGGGAAGGGGAAACTTTTCCTCCCATTCTCTAGATGAAAACCAGAGGTTGTGAGATGAGAGAAGAGGGGCTGGCTGTGGAATGATCCATTGGTTAATTCATGGAGTTGGTGTTGGGGGGGATCCAGCTTCAGTTCCTGTGGGGCGTTTCTAAGTATTTGGCCGAAAGCAAACACATGAAGAAGCTGAAGCGCACAAACCATGTGAGAAATGATCAGCCCGGCAGTAGGCTCCTGCTGTAGCTTTAAGCCATCTAAAGAAGTATCGTTATGTCCTAGGACTTGTATTCAAGTTGGAAAACCTTTACTGTGCCTCGACCATTGCCTTGCATGCGTACAGAGCACGTACCTCTTATAGACGGTCTTCTGGCCACCTGTAAATTAAGAGAGCCTCAGAAAGGTGTAAATTCACTCTAGTGTTGGTTCCCATTTCCTCCCTTCAAAATAGGTTGAGAATTGGAGATTTCAGCTGCATGGTTCGCTCTCTGGTGCTGGGCTGCAGTGAACACAGGTGTTACTGGGCAGCTACTGTCACAGCAGATTTTGTGGACAAGAGAGTACATTTTAGTTACAGTTGTGTTTTCCTTTGTCTTTGGGAAAGCAGATTTACGGTCTTTAGCGTGTGCTGATGCTGGCAGGTAGCAAGTAAGGTCCTGAAGTCCTCATTGCTGAAGTCCTGTGTCTCAGGTGGCCTCCAGAATCGCTCCTGTCAGAGTTACACCCAAGAAAGCTGCTTCTTGCAGTATGCAACTGGTGTTGCTTTAAGGAAAGGTGAAACTGTTTGACAAGTTTCACCTCTGTCACCTTTGTTTTTTTCTGCTGAGGAAACATGGCAGATGAGTCCATCTCCTTTGGGAGCCTCAAACGGTTTAATTTGTGATGTCTCGTGTCCTTTGAGGCCATGGGTTTGGTGCCTCTCTGCTAAGCACAGCCTGCTGGAGCATGTCTGAGGCAACCTTGGTCATACAGGCAGGCTCTCTGGCATGGGCACTTAAGAGTCCATGGACTAAAAGATTATTTTTTTTTTCCTGTATGTGTGCAAATCCTTCCTTCCATGCACAGGCTCTACTTTTTTAAGCTGCAGCAGCCTGCTTTCTCTGCTGCCTCAAACTTGTGTTTTTTTCATTAGACGTTATATCTATCCTAATAAGTAAAATAAGCCAGTGCTTGTCTTCCAGCTCTGAAGACAAGTGGTATAGTTCACGTCCTGGTGGCTCGCCTCTCCTTATCCTCAAAACAACGTAATCTCATACATACCGTCCCTCTCCTGGTGCATGTCGGGGAGAGGGCTGGTGGGTCTGGGCCATAACTGTCTGCTCTAGTGTGGTGGTGGTGGGGCAGTGCTGTGGCCTGTGCTGTGGTCCTCTTTAGTTACTGGTGTAGAAAGAGCCAGCAAGTCTCCAGTGGTACTGAGTCAATAGGGCAGGATGAGCTTCTGCACATGAGCAGGAGAAGAGACATGCAGGGCTGGGTGCTGTTTGAAGGTGTGCCCCACTATCTGCAGGACCTTAAGCTGGGAGGATGACCAATCTCATTTTTCTCCAGTAGTTGAGATGCTGGCTTGCAAACATCAGGAGAAATACAGCACGGAGGAGTTCCAACAAGATCTTGCCACCTTTGTCAAGTAGCAGCCAACTTGCCCCACTCAATGCCCAGGCGGGAAATAAACTTGCTAAATCAGTATATTTACTGCAAATGAATTTGTACCAAATCTTGTATGTGCAGCAAAATCCTCTTAGATGAGCATCTGATAAAGGATTAAAACTATTAAATGATTAAAAAATCCCCTCTGCCAAATGGTGAAATATGCAGATTATACGGTGCTTTGTTGTTTTGTTTTTGCCCTTGGCTTTGCTATTCCTACCCTCCTCGCCCTGTTTGAGGGGAGGGGAGAGAGGAACAGAGGGCTCCGCTGCAGCGCCCCAAGGCACAGGGAGTGCCAGGGGGTGCTGGGGAAGCAGTGGGAAACTCCATTACCTGGCATGACGAGGGAAAATTCCCAAAACCTCTCCCAGCTGCATTCTGCATCCTACTTTTTCAGGAAGCAGGTGGATTTCTGCTTAGTATGGAGAGCTCTCCTCATGGGAGAGACTGGGCACACTGGGAGGCTCCTAGGAATTTGGAAGCCAAAACTGGTGAAGCCAGTTGTGTGGAGAACAAGGCTAAACCCTGCATGAGGGCTGTTCCAGATAGGATAGCAGCCTAGAAATATCCACATGGATACAGTCCCATCAGTAGTCCTCTCATGCGAGATAGGGGAAGATTGCTTTCGGATAGCACCCGAGGTGACCCTCTTCACCCGAGCTGCCAAGCATCTGGTGAGGAACTTCTCCATTCACGGGTGGGAGGACCATCAATGCTTCCTTCAGCTTTAGGATGTCAACTTCCTTGGTAAGCTTGTCTGCAAAAATGTCCTGGAACACAGCAGCTTCGTACTATTTGCAAGATCTGGGTTGCAGGTACTGGCAGGTGACCTTAGTTATGTTGGATGGCAGCGAGCAGGGAAGTGTCAGACCATCTCCCCTGTCAGAACATCATTTGGCTATGACACATGCCTGTCACGGATCACCTCTTGGGTGTGCATTGCCAAGCATTCAGGGCTTGCTAGGAATTATCTTAGCACACAGTTTTAAAGCAATAGTTGGGATAGCAATCAGAGACCTAATGTCAGAAGAAAAGTGCCAAATATTCTGTTCTATGAAGGGTCCAGGTAAAGCTCTGTCTGATGCTCATGGTGTTCACAAGGCTTGTGTGTCCCTTGTCCTCACCCTAAACTAGAAGGTGTGAGAAGACTGCCTTGTTATGGTCTTGTGCATGGGTTAACTCCTGACAGCTCCTGGAGAGGAAGGTTTGGAGGGAGAAGAGGTAGGGACAGGGTACAGGCCACCCTTATAGCCCTGGAGGTTGAAATGAGAATGAAGCATCAGCCTGACTGCTGTGAAAGGAGCTCTGCTGTGGGCTCGAGCAGAGCCAGGGTTTCCCTCGGGCTGCCTAAGGCTTTTTCTGCACTGTGGAGTTGGACCCCACCAGCCAAGGGCTGCTGCCGACCGTACCCGTTGCCCTGGGGTGCTGGGCATGGGCCCTGCTCTGCTGACAATGTTTTGGGGTCGGGCCAGCTGAGATAACTGCTTCATTAATGTAACCCTGATTAGGCAGTCAGGGACCACATCGGAGTCCAAGTCATTAGGAGCTGTCAGCAGCCGAGCGTTCAAGTGGAAGGATGGGAGAGGAGGAAGGAAGAGCCAAAGGGGCTGTTGCAGCGGTGGTGTCAGCTCAGTATTTATGAGGGGAATAAGCCTCTGGTGTTTTATGGCCTGTAAGATGCTGTTTTCTCTGGGTCTGTTTGATTAGATAGGATTATCTCAAGGGCTCGAATGGCACGTCATTGATTTCTGCTCACTTTCATGAGGACATTTGGCAGCCCTAATCTATACCCCCTGTTTCTGAAATGTGAAGAGGGGACAGCGACTGCTGGGGGCAGCCTGTCCTGGGAGAGGCTGTTTCGAAGTGTGCACCCCATATTTAGTCTGACTCCAGCTCCCCTGCTTGCCACTCGGTGCCCTCCGTTTTGAGTGCTTTTGGGCCATCACTCACTGTCTCCCAGAATCAAGAGCTCATAGGATGATTCTGTCTCCTTGATATTTTGGGGAGAGCTGGACAAGGGCAAGGAAAGGAAAGAGATGGGAGAGGAATTTAGCAGCTCCGAGGGGTGACCAAGACCAAAAGGCCACCGTTTCTACCTAGTATTGGGAATGAGTCATGGTCAAAGGCATGAAGAGGTGGGGACCACATTTAGAGTTATTGGCATGTGATGGGTTTTCCAGCTTCCTGTGCCCAAGTCCTTATTTAGCATTCACCACTCGTGGAAACCTTGTAAAAATCCTCTCTTGGGTTCCTAAACCCTTGGAAACCTGTCCTTATGGGTGCCAGAGTGCTCCAGGTAAGGGTAAGGTGGTGCTGGCAGCAATGTTAGGCAGGTGAGCCTGACCAAAGTGAGTCAAAGTATTTAAGGGCTCCAACGTAGACCAGCCTCCCTCATTTCCTCATTGTAGCTGTTGGCAAAATCCTGAAATGAGCTGGGGAGTTGCTGTCATAGCTATTGTCCATATAGACTGGAGGCTGAGGGTTGGAGAGCAGGCTTTTCCAACAGGGTTACAGTCTTCTGGCCACGTGCAGAGAGAACAGGGCAGGAGAAAAAGGGGCATAAGAACAGGCTTTGCTTTATCCTGGCCCTTTAGGTGTGGGAGGAACCAGTGCATCTTCAGCAGCATTGGACTCAATTGCCGTGAGGAGAATTGCAGAATATTTTATGTTGCTTAGCACGAGGGTGAAGGCAAGGACAGCACGGAGATGGGGGGGCTTGAAGGGACTGGAGAGGGTTTGGACAGTGATCTTGTTGGAAGGATCCTGGCTTGTGTTTTGGCTTCTGTTTGCCTCAAGGTGGTTACTGGTGAGTGCGTTACTTCTGCGCCTTCCCTGTGCATGGGGGACAGTGACTTGAGAGCAGAGGAGCATCCTGACCTGGTGGCCACCAGCGTCAACAGAGGGGCCGTCTGCAAGGAGAGGCTGGAGTGAGCTGCCGGGGCTGGCAGCACCTCTGGGCATCTCTAGTAAAGTTCAGTGACTCTGTTCCACTTGGCATCACAGAGCTGATGAACTTAACAAGCTCAGGGGGCTCTAAAAGCACTGTCCGTGTTAGCTGGTCTCCTCTGGAAATGGGACTGAGGGAGAACTGGGAAAGAGGACCAGAGTGCCCATGGTATGGCAGGAGGAGGGATGTGGGTGGCAGAGAGCTCCTGGCATGGGGCGAAACTGGGAACCTGCAGGCAGAGGAGCTGGTCTGGACAGATGAACATCATGATGCAGCAGTGCAATTTGAGGCCAGGGAGCAGAGCATGGAGAGAGGGTGGCAGGACGGCTCAGGCCCTGGGATTAACTGTTCTTCCCCTGGGAACTGCCTTCCCTTTAACCTTCTGCTTCATTTTTTTGGAAACCTTTGAAGCCTTTTCCCTCCGGTTCGTCTGAAACAGAGACGCTTTTTTTTTTTTTTTTTTTTTCTAATTCAAGGGAAGTGCTGGCACTCAGCACCTGCTGGGAAAAAAGTGCTGGAGCCCAGCACCCGCCAGTCCCTGCTCGTGCTGTGCCCTGATTAGCGACTGGCACCAGAGCACATCAGCACAGGAGGCAGAGCCCCTCGGGGAGTGATGGAGAGAGGGAGGGTCCCACTGGCTCTCCTTTCATGGCTACCTCTGCTGCCTCGGTTTCTTTAGCTCCTTTTCCTATAACGGAGGCACGAGCAGAAGCCAGGCAGGCTTCCCCTTCCCTCTGCCTGTCTGCCTGCGTGGGCTCAGGAGCCGTTTTCCTCCCTTGGCTGATGTTCGTGATGCTGCTCAGGCATTTTTCTGACGGTGTTTGGAAGGTGGGACTTGGATTAGACGGAGAGAAAAGAGCGGACAGACTGGGAGTTAATCTGAGTCCTGCCAAACTCATTTCAAGAAGGCCTTCGAGGAGACATTGGCAACGTCCAGCCTGTCCTAGGCTTTTGGCGTTGGCTGAGGAACATCCAGGGCTTGCCGCTGCCGGAGTAAAACCTCATCTTAGGCTCTCCATCAAGCCCTCAAAGCACTGAGGCTGGGTTTTTCTTCCCTGAGGTCTGGAGGCAGTAAAAGCAACTGCCAGACTATTTCAGAGCTTGCGGTGTCAGCCCAGAGCTCAGATGGACACCAGGCAGCCCGCATCCAGTTTCTGCAAGAAAAGTTGAGCCCCCAGAGAGTGAAATAAGAACCTGTAAAATCATTTTACTCCCATCCACTGGGACTTTTTGCTACTGTTAGTAATAAAATGGTCCTACAGCCACTATAGGCAACCTGCTCCTCCTCACTCCCACTTCAGTAATGAAAACACTCCCTTCTCATCCATATCTCTCCATCCTGAAAAGTTTTAATCAAATAAACCTGGCACAGGCGCTCCTGAAAGGAGGATGCTCTCTGTCAGCCAAAATCTGTGCCTGTTCCATTTTCTTCTGATTTAATTTTCCAGAGATTAAGATCCTGCTCATCTCCTCTCTCAGAACTTGGCTGCCTTTGTTTTGTTTGTTGGATTTACTCTGGTGGGTTTTTCCTTTCTGTCAGTGCCTTTGTTTTGAATATCCTGAAAGCCCAAGAGTATTGATCGCCGGGGGCCCAGCTGGCTGTGCAATCGATAGGGAGCTGTGCCTCCCCGCGCCTGGCACCAGCTCGCCCATGCTTGCCCCCTGCTCCTGAGAAGTGGCTCATCGTCTTCCTCCAAATGGCTTTGGCATTGCCACCATGTGTGGCTGCTGAAGAGCGTTTCTCGTAGCAGGGGGCTGTCTCCTGGTTGCTTCTCGCTGCGCAGAGCATTGTCTGTCTTTGCTGCCATCTTTGGTTCAGCAGCTATGTGTGTCCTTAATGGTGGGAAAAGCTTCATCCTCTTGTGCTGAAGCTGAGGTCAATGGTGTGGGTTTGGGAATGTGGTTGAATCACAGATTGTGGAATGGTTGAGACTGTCAGGGCCCTTGGGATGTCATCTGGTCCAACCCTCCTGCTCAAGCAAAGCCACCCAAAATATATCGCTCAAGACCATGTACAGATGGCTTTTGAATATCTCCAAGGAAGGAGACCTCACAACCTCTCTGGGCAGCCTCACGGGTGAGGAGGGAAGTCGTTTCCACGTGGTTTGATGGACCCTCTTGTGTTTCAGTTTGTATCCATTGCTGCTTGTGCTGTCACTGGGCACTGCTGGCTCCGTTGTCTTTACACCCTCCCTTCAGGTATTTATAGACACTGGTAAGGTCCCCCAGGTGTTCTCTTCTCCAGGCTGAGCAGTCTCAGCTCTCTCAGCCTTTTGTTGTGAGTGAGATACTCTAGTCCCATAATCATGTTAGTGGCCCTTTTCTGGACTCTCACCAGTAGTTTCATCTCTCTCTTGTGCTGGGGATCCTGGAACTGGACCCAGCACTCCAGGAGTGGCCTCACCAGTGTTGAGTGGAAGGGAAGGATCACCTCCCTCGACCTGCTGGCTCTTCCTAAGGCAGACCTGGATATCGTTGGCCGCCTTTGCCGCAAGGGCGCATTGCTGCCTCATGGTCAACTTGGTGTCAGTTCCGTTTTCTGCAAAAGGGAATGGCAGAGGAGTAAAGGGGAAGGAGAGAGAAGGGCCATGTCTTTGAAAGCTTGTGTTTCATAGCTGTATTGAGTGTATTCGTACCCATCCCTGCTGAGGGTGTCAGCACTTGCTTGCACCCTGGTCCTGTTGGCTTGGCAGACCGATGTGCTTTAGCTTCCACAAAGCACAAGGCTGTTGGTCTTCTGCCTGGATTTCCTCTGCTTTCCCCAAGGTATGTTTGATGCAGGGAAGAATGCACACTTGGGGAGAATGTGTCTTCCACCAGGAAGACTCCTGTGTTTGTGTCAATAGAGAGGAAGAGTCCCTAAAGCTGACCCCACACCGGCCTCTGAGGACTCTCGTTTGTGAGGAGTTTGAAACACCCCAATGTTTCCGGTGCTCTTTGCAGGCTGTGCAGATGTCTGGGGTCAGTGGTGACAAATTATGTAGATTCCTCCCCCTTCCCTCTCTCCTTTCTCATTTCCATTATCTGCCTTTTGTAGAGGCTGTAATTTATTGCATTTTGCAACCTTGTAATTTATGGCTTTTTTTATCATTCTTTAGAAGCTTTCAGAAGTAACAGCTCCATGTACCCCAGTGCATTTCATTGTCACACTTGAGGCTTTCCCACCTCCCCCTGCACTTCAACTCTTTTCTTGTAACTTGCCTGTTTACTTGCTAAATTATTATTGTGCACTCAATAAAAATTGCATTTAAAAAGTGATAACTGAAATGACATTTAACATGGAAAGCACTTAAGCATAATTACACTATATGCATTACATCATTTTGTGACAGTTAATAAAAAAAAAATCCGAACAGGTTTTTTTTGGTTGTTGGGGGCTGTAAAGAGTGAGTCCTGGCATTTCATCACTTCCAGAAACATATTTTTTATTTTCACTGGAGGGCTTTGTCCTGGGATTTTTCTGTCTCCTCCTCCCTTGCCAATACCTCAGGTCTCCTGTATCTGGCGCAGCGACGCAGGGTGAAGAAGTCAACCCTGTCACTCCAAGGGGTTCAGGCTGGCATAGCATGCTCAGAGTTTGATATGGTTTATTCCCAGCTGGAAATTTTGAGAAGGTTAGTTTATTGGGTGAGTGACTTGGGCAGACTTGCGGCCATCGCTTGTGTCAGCACCAGGGCTATGGCAGGGGAAAGGGGAGGAGGTGACAGCCCCCTTGGCCGTGGCAGTTGCACATCATCTTGGTGCGATTGTGGAGACTGGGGTGACGGTGAGTGCTAGTGTAGCTTTGGTGCCTGGTTGTGCTCTACAGGGATTTTTTTTCCGAAGGCAGCTGCTGCTAGCTGTAGCTGAGAGCTGAACAGTTAATGTCCTTGCTTTATACTGTCCAATGACTTCTACAGAAACAGGGGAAGCGTGCCAACCCCTCGTGACCCCGTGGCTCATATCCTCACCGATATGACTACTTGATTATTAGATTACCTGCAAATCGCAGCTCCTTGACCATCTGCTACATGAAACTCCTCAGCTCAACACCGGCGTCTGTCCAGCCTGGCGATGCAGACTGTGCCGAATTCCTGAGCAGATCAGCCCAGCTTTCCAGCCATGGTTTCTTCTGCTGTGCCTTGTCCTGTCCCTTTCCTGCCTACATGCCCCACAACTTCTGTGTATGAAATGCTTCAGGTGTGATCCTTGTTCCTTGCCCTTCTTCCTGTCTCCAGAAAGCACGTTGAGCCTGGTCAGACAGTCATACAGGCTGCAACCCAGCTCTGTAAATCAGATCCCTGTCTCATGTGGAGAGCTGCAACTGGAGATGCAGATTGGAGGTCCTGCACAACCAGGATAGTGTCCCCAGTAGGAGCTGTGGTCTCCTTCCTCTGGGAGCCCTCAGCTGCTTGGAAAAGGGATGAGGAGTGGCGGACCTCTTTCTGCACCATGAGCAAGGTGAAGAGACAAGAAGAGGGACCTTGAGTAGCAGGGCACAGGAAGATCTGAAAAACCATTTGGATCTAGCGAACAGATGATACGAGCCACAGCGCTTGACATTTCCAGGCTGTGTTGTGAGGGATTTTTGGAGCAAGTAGAGATGCAGAGCACGTGTTTTCTGCAGTTCAGAGGAGTGATCTTTAGGAAGCAATGTCTGTGGCAGATTTGGATACTGGTCCATGAATTGGAAGGATAATGGGCTTGTGGGCAAGTGAGAGGAGTAGGACAAAATGGAAGCATGCCTTTATTTAAAATAGAGGGGGGGGGAGGGGGGAACAATGAGCACGTTAGTGTCCATAAGCAAACTCCCCAGCATGTCTAGAAATAGTGTGTTGCTTTTCTGTGGCGGTGTTGTGGCTTGCCCTTCAAGTTAATAAACTGTTAATCACTTTATGGGTCGTTTCATTCCAAATGTTCACTGAAGCATCCCGAGGTTGAGATAAAGGAGTTTTGTGAACTCGGGCATTTTTTCCCCTTTTTCTTCAGATGCACACATAACTAGAAACCATGCAGAGGCAGTAATAACTAATGTAGCTAGGAAAGGAGTCTCCTGGAGAGATTACTCTGTGCTTTCTCAAGGAGGAAAAGGCATTTCTGGTTGCTTGTATCTCTTATTATGATTTTTCTGAGTTGAGTATGAAGAAAGGAGAAAAAAAATCTATTGATAAAATCCTCATCCGCTCAACTATCAGTCTCATCTGGGAACTACTTGGTGTTATCTTGGCTTAATTCATTAGTAAGAATAAAAAAGGCATTAAAAATGGACATCTCTTTTGAGAGCACTTAATTCTTTGCAACAAGAGTCAATTATGTCCTGTTGAGTAAGCCCCATGCAAAACTGCTTACTTTTGAAATTCCTCAGCCTGATAGAGGACCTAGAAAAATAAGGCAGAAGGAAGGCAGGAGAAGTGAGAAACACCTGTTTCATCATGGGTTTGCCCATCACCTGAGGCAGGAGCCTGGGTTGCAGGGGCTGGTGATGCAGAGGTCTGTGATCTACAGCCTGGGTCTGTCAGAGGGATAGAGGAGAGCAATTCTCCCATGGACTCAGCAAGTGGCTGGGAGCGCGCTTTAGCTCTCCTGATGGCTTCATGGCCCAGAGTCTGCACCCCCCCGATTCCTCTTGCACTTGTTTCACAACAGCTCTTTGGTTTCTTAGATAATGGGGCTGAACGATCCTGCAGCGCGTTGTGGAGGATGCTCCTAGGCTGCGCACGCTCTGCTCTCCAAGAGGAGACAGCCCTGGTTTTGTGTTTTGGTTTTGGTATGGGGTTGTATTGGGACCCCTCTGAGATGATAGCACATTCACTGACTGTGTGGGTGCTCAGGAGGAGCCCATCACCACAGGGCCTGGGTGCCTAGCTCGGGTGTGGAGCTGCGCGTGGGTGTAGTACTGAGAACGGCTGTCTGCATGTGTAAGACCAACTGTTTCAGTCCATGGGGTGTTGTTGAGTTTCTCATTTCAGCAGGAGTGAATTCCAGCAGCCCTGTTGCCTGTGTTATTCAGGAGATCAGGTATAAGTTCCTTCTGGCTGGGTCAGCTGTGGCCCTGGGTGTGCTGGGAACATGGCATTGATCGCTCCAGGCAGAGGATTGTTCTGATGATGACAGTAGTTTTGATCAGTTGGATGAGAAGACAGAAATGGTAGGAAAGGGAATGGCACTAAAAGGAGAAGCAGATTGTGAAGCATGTTTCCCACTACAGTTTTTGGGCTAAAACTTGGTGGTGCTTTAGGATGTATATTGATCATCCAAACACACAGAGATATATGTGGTCTATATCATCATCTGCATTTTATTTATGATGCAAAACCAAGCCAGCACTATTAGTCACTAATAGGATTGCAAACCCATGTTTCTCTTACATGATCAGCTAAACCCCCCTGCAAAGCAGCCTGCAGCGCCGTGACGCGCTGGACTGTGGGAGCGAGTGGGGTGCTGCTGTCACTGTGGGGCTGGAGCTGTGATCCACTGGCCTTGGGGAGAATAAGCTGCAGAACAAAACCTGGACATTTGGAACATGAGGCAGAATGCTATGGCCTTGGGAAATGATAGTTTTCTTTTTAGAACTCACTCCCTAGTTTTAGGAGGAAAGTTACAAGGTGGCATTAAAAAACACCTGCTGTGTCGCCATCAGATGTCTCACCAGTTGCATTGAAATGTCTCGTCTGAAAGAATTCCCAACCAGTTTCCTCTAAAGCAACTGAAGCTGCTTGGGTTTCTGCTTTTGCTGCTGCTGTTTAGAGTAAGGCTAATTAACATTCTGGGCAAAGGAGCGGAGAGTGGGGAAGGGAAATGCTTATGATTTGTAAATGCCACTTTGCTCTTCTGGCACTATCCCTCTGGGGAGAGAATTTCTTTATTCTCCTTCTTGTTTTCCCCCTCTCCCTCCCACTGTCTTGGAGTAAAGCTGATGGTTGGGCATATATTTTGCCTTAAGCATATGCATAACTCTTCACTGCGTCTGCCTGTGTGACGGCGGGTGAATCTGTATGGATGGGAGGGTACCTGTGTGCGCAGAGCACGGACGTGCTGCTTTGGGCGTACGTGAACCCGTGGCTGGTGCGTGCCAGCCTTCACCAAAGGAGGAGGCATGTGACAGGCTTGTCCGTGCTACAAGTTTCCCATTCCCGTGATGATAAGCTACAAGCAAATGGGGATGAAATCAGAAATTGGCAACATGCTGTCAGGAGGGATTAATTTCTGTCCCTGATTAACTTTATGCTGGAACAGCAGGAGGCTAATACTTCACCGTACACGGTGCCTGATGCAACCTTTTCTTACACCGAGTAGATCTGAGTCCGTCCTCAGTCCTGCCCTCCCCTCGTGATGTTATCTTCGATCCGAGTGGCAGGGCCATTGCTCTGGATGCGTAATGACAGGCCACATAAGTATTTCCTAATGCTGATGGAAAGTACTGATAAAAATTTGCTAGTGCTCTGGGGGTCTGGCTTGAGCCGTACAAGAATGTTGTTTCTACTTGTAGTAGCTTTAATGCAGCGGTCAGTCCTCAGAGGCTCCTGGTGGAATATTAATGCTCCCTGTTCCTGTGCTGCCTTTCCTCTAAGGCTTCCACAACACTTTGCAAAAATGAACAATAAATTCTTTCAAAGCGGGAGGTCGGTGAGACTGTTCAGATGCGGGCAGGTCAGTGCTGTGTGTGTGGCAAAGGGGGAACACACACCACGTCCCCTCTCAGCCGTGAGTGCCAGACAATTGCTCCCTACCTGTGCCTAAAGCTTAATTAAGATCGCACACTGTCGTGGGGAGGGAGCAGGTGTGGAGCTTTGTGCTGACAGCGAAGTGGACAGGCAGAGCTGTGTGAGGAGCAGGAGCTGTTCCTGTAGGAACAGTTGGATCTGGAGCCTGGCTGTGTGTTTGTGAGCATGTGCTGGTGTGCGGGGGGAAAGGGCTGGGATGATAGGGACCAGAGCCCTCAAAGATTGGGAAAGAACTGAAGAAGGATACGACAAGGCAAGTTGGGGTGCAAGCATGTGCACAGAGTTGTGTGACGGTGGTTGAGCAGATCCAAGCAAGAGCTTCTGGCTGCTCTGGGGGTGCTGGCTCCCTCTGGCCTAGCTCTGGCTTTCACACTGTGGGTGCCTCCCTGTACCCCACTATTCCTGGGGTGCAGTGGGGACCTGGGCACTGAGTTCTTCCCTATCTCTAGGACACTCTTTCTGTGATATTAGCAGTGTACGTAGGCAGAGTTTATCGGCTGCTAGGAGTGCAGAACATCTTACTGTCTCCTCTTCAGCCCTATGGAGAACAGAAAGTCACAGCCTGCTTCTGCAAGGCCTGTACGTCCAGCCCTGCCAGGGAAAGAAACAGGCTACGCTTCCTTCCCTGTCCCGAATCTGTAACAGATCTCCTAGAGGGTAAGTCACCTAGGCTAGTCGTATGGATCAGCTCTATCTAGCAAAGGGTGAGTGTTTTCCTTTGCTTTGGTCCTTCTCTCACATTGAGGACCACCCTTCCAAGGGCTGAAGCTGACTTGCTCTGGCTGATATGAGGGAGAGGATGGAAGACCCGGTGAGTCACTGCTGCACCATTCAGGACTGATGGAGGAGAATTTGCCCGCATCATTGTTAACCCCTCAAAATGCTGATCAAGCAAGCGGTGGCTGATTTGGGAGGGAGAGTGCTTGGTGAGGTTGGCAGGAGATGGTGCAGCAGAGAGCAGCTTCTGCCTGCAGCCAGAGTGAGCACCCATGTGTTGGAAACCTCGAGGGCTCTGTGAAAGGTGGATCCATGGGACGCTTACCCTCTGCTCCCCACCAAGGAGGAGTCCATGCCTGGTCCTTCCCACGATGACGGCGGGCAGCCCTGTGCCTTGCTTGTTTGTCACAGCCACAGCCAAACAAGCAGCTGATTGAGAAGGCGGCTGGTGCGGGAGGGAGGGCGATTTACTGCTCCGCTAAGAGGTCCCCACTGTATTTTCTCTTTAATTTGAAGGGCTCCTCAGCAGACTGTCAGGGCTGGGATGTGATGGCTGCACCTGCATGGCACTGGGAGGCTGCATGGCAGCAAATCCTGCACGGAAATAGCCTGGAGTGGGGGGCTGCAGCAGCAGGCTGGGTTTAGCAGGCGCATCTGACTGACAGCTGCAGCTTTTCACTGGCATAATCTTGTATTTTGGAGGTTGTGAAGATAAGGACGGTGGAGGAACAAGAAAAGGTGAGACACAGCACAGATGGATGCTGTTGAAGACCCCATCACCAGAGTTCTGCTATTGCACATCGCTATTCACCTTCACGTCCTGCTCTGTTATTCCAGGGCAGGCTGCAGCCGCTTGCTGCCCCGCTCTCGTCAGCAATCAAATCAGGACTGGGGATCCCAGAATTCCTCGAATCTGCTCTTGCAATTCCTGTCTGAGCACTCTTTTACTATCTCTCTGCCCTTCCATCAAAAAACACATGCCTTGTTACGCTCAAGACTTGGGCTGTGGTGTTGCTCTGTTTTTTTCCCTCCACCTCATTCCTGATCTGTGTTTTCTTTTTCCCCAAGAGTTTTGGTTTGGGGCATCTGATCAAAAGTGCCCAGCTTTGACAGATGCCTGGATAATTTGGAGACTGTTTTGAATAGCACCCTGGTGAAGGCTCTACCAATGGCATTTCCTAATTGTTACCTTAATTGTAGTTTGAAACCAAGACACTTGGATATGAAAAGCATTAACTTGTAGGGAAAGAACAAATGAGTGGAGATATGACTCCAGATATGTGGTGTATTTTTGTTAAAGTCTCAGTTTCTGGACCCCACTGGTTCAGGAAGCAGGATGCACTAGCAGAATAAAGGAGGAGTCTAGAAACGCGTGAAAGAAAGCTATCTATAGATCTGTTCTTCATATTATCTGGGGACAACACAAAACTCTATGAGCCTATGCCACAACAGAGGGGACTTTGTATTAAATATAAGTAACAACTTTCTAACAGGCTGGCTAGGAAAACACTGGAGGACATCAGCCAGGGAAGCCTGGGCTCTCCACCACCAGTGGGTAAGAGCAAAGCTTTTGAGCAGCACAGATTAGGTGGATCCTGCATCAGCCAGAGGGATGGGTTGCACGAGTGGGTCTCTTCCAGCCTTGCTTCTAGTGCACCTGTGCATGTACAGAAATGCTTGCAGTGCTTGAGATTAGGGAGAAAAGCTTCTAAATGTGAATCTCTGAAGATCAGAGAAAGCCCCGAAACCTACATCAGAAGGTAAATCAAGAGAATTGCCAAGTTGCGATTTCCAAAAGTTCAGTTTCTTTAAAATAGATCATTACTCTGCAGAAAACTGTACGGGTAACCGTTGACAGTGCTGACTTACACTGGCCTAGATTTCAATTACTCTGGCTCTAATAAGAGATTTAGTTTAATTCCATGTTAGTGGAGTTATCCCAAATTTGCATCACTGCAGCTGAGAGCTGAATTTGGCCACTAGTAGTCATCAATAAGAATAAAAGGCAGCGCGAGGTAATTTTTACTCTTTTTCTTGTGTAGTTAGAAGGAAAGCTTGAAAAATACATCTGGGAGCTTTAGTGTGAGAGGCTGCACAGCACAGCCTTTTTCCACAGCCCTTCCTACAAGAAGCAGCAGCTTTTCTAGCACAGGAGATAAAGCTGTTTTGGGAAAGAAGCCTGGTTATTTATTTGAAGTCAACTCTCTGAGGATCCAAGAGTCTCGCATGGCTCAGTACAGAGGGAGCTGTGCATGCTTGGGGTGCGCTTGCAGGGAATGGGGAGCAGCCTTTGCCCAGCTGCCACGGCCCTGCCCTGGGCTGTCCGTGTGCTTCAGCACGAGAGACTGGGTGAAATGCTTCCAGTCTCCTCTCGTAGCAGAGGTGGTCCCTTCCTTACCCTCCTCGCTGCTGGAGAAACTGAGTCTGGTGAGATCCTGCTTTGGATGTGTATTAGCTTTTGTAATTTCAGTGTCCTAAACATTTAGCCTTGGAAAAGAAGCAGCACAATAAAGGAAAACAAAGTTTTAAACAGTCCAGCAACTGAGGGAAAGGCAGAGCTGCAGCCACACAGAGTCCAGAGGTCATCTGAGAAGCAGAGAAGTTTCTTGCTTTACCATTCCCTTAGCATCTTCATCATCTTCTCCTGTTCATCTCACCCACATGCCCTCTGAAGCCATCAGTCCCAGCACAGACTCTCCCTCTCTCCATCCCTCCCTCCCTCGGCTTCCTGCTCCATTCCCTTCCTCTGAACCCTCCTTCGGTGTCTCCTTCCTCCCAACCCCTGCGCTTGTCCTGGTGGGTCCAGTGTGGTGCTTCAGCAGATCGTGTGCCTGTCTGCCTCAGATAGCACTTTAACCTCTTTCTGCTAAACTGCCGATCCATTCCAAAGTTGATTTTAATCCTTGCTTATAGGTAAACCAGTAGGAAATTGAGTTCTATGGAACCAATATAAATCAATCATGTATTTCTGGAAGAGCTTCATGCGGAAGGATTTGCACTGCTGTATCAGTGCAGCTTTTGGTCTGACCTGTCCCTTGCTTCAGCGCAACATAATCTCATTCTCTTAGGGACAATGGGGTAAACCCAGTATGATCCATAGCACAGAGGCACTGACTCTGATAGAAATGGTATAGAGCTGAAATATAGCAGAATAGTACATCTTTATCTGTGACACCATCCCTCCTAGGGTATTCCAGGTGCAGTACATCCTAGGGTGTTGTAGGTGCAGCTTTAATGATGCTTATCTGAAGTACGGCTGTTCTGTATAGACATGACTTAAACTGGTTAAACTCTTCTGCATGTATCTGAAGGAAAGCAGTTGAAGTACCTTTTGTAAATACCGTGTTTTCCTTACTAAGGCTTTTCTTGTTATGTCCCATATAACCAAGAAAGCAGCCAGAGTCAAGAATCAGGTTGTTTTTTTGGTTTTGTTTCTGTTTTACTCTAGAAGGGTATTTTTTAGAGAACACGTGATCTCTGAATGCATTTGGGTGTTTTTCTGAGATGCTGTAGCTGTTCTCTCCCTCTTGTACATCAGCCTAGCAGGCTCTGGTGGGCTTGTGTCCCGACCTGGCAACAGATCCCGCACCATCCAGGCGGCTGTGGGTGTGCGGAGGAGTGCCTGGGCAGAGCTCCCTCCCTGGTTGAGACCCTACGTTTTCAACTGTGTGATGATTTATTTTTACAGCACTTTATCTGAAAGAAGACGACTGAGTTTGAAGTTGTGTGGTACTGAATTACCTTGCAGAAGATTCGGTCTCTGCAGACACCCAGGCAGGTCTGTTGCTCTAAGAGCTCTCTGTACAAGCTTTTGGGCTGCTGAAGGCTAAAAGCAGCTTTCTAGGCCAGGAGAGGTTTTCTATAATCCAGGCTAACTGTGCATAGCCCTTTATCCCTGTCTAGTTGCTAAATTACGCGTAGCGGTCTCAGGTCTGCTTCAGGGCTGGCAGGCCTGAAGTCTCAGCCGTAGAGGCTCGTGATCCTGGGTTGAGCGAGCAGAAATCCAGCCGGTGCCAGCCATAGAGGATGGGAGACATGGGTGCTGGTGCCAGATGGGGCAGGACAGGGAGCAGCTGCCACCACGTCCCTGGTGGAGTGGGCTGCCTTCCTTCTCGTCCCTGATGTCCTCGCTGGTACTGCTGTCTTTTAGCAGGCTCTTCAGTGAGGGAAGGAGACCTTAGTCCTGTGGTTTGTTTGCTTCAATTATAGCTGACTGTCCCTGAGGAGCAGCTAAACTGCACATTTCCCTGTCCTGCTTCTGCAGGAGAGCTGTGAAGAGCTGCTTGGAGGGTGCTTGCATTTTATTACTTTTTTAGGTAGGTGGAAGGAAGGAGCGCAGCAGGGAAGCGGCACTGTGCGAGGAAGAGAGGGAGACGGGGTTAGTAAATGTCAAGCTGTTCGCCTCCTGCGCCTGCCGGAGCGCATCCGCAGGCTGCAGGAGCCGCAGCTCATGCGGAGGACAAGGCAGAGGTTGCGGCAAGGGGCAGGGGGGGCTGCGGTGGGCGCCAGGGCTTGGGGCCCAGCTCAGAGCCGTGTCCTCGGGGCTGGTGGCATCTGCAGTGCTGGCTCTGGGAGTTGGTGTGGGGTAAATTTGCAAAGCCCTTGCTGGATTGCGGCACCGCTGCTCACCTGCGGCTGCTTCCCTTTGCCTTCCCCGCTTCTGACTCCTCGGCAACACAAACTGGGATCTAGCACCTTCCTGGCTGGTGGCCGCTTCCCCCGAAGACCATCCCCGTGCCCTCTTCTGATTCCTGTCCCCATTGTCCCTGCAGTGGTGTGTGACCTGCTCTGTACAACGCGGTCGAGGCAGCACTGGTAGTCCTGGCGGGCTGTCGGCGAGGCCACTGTCGCTCTTATCACTGCCTGCTTGATTATCCCTGACGCTGCGCCAAGGCTGACATCCTCCTCGTGTAATATAGACACCACAATGATTGCCGTCATTGCAAGAACTATAAGCACCAGACGATGAAATTTAACAACAGTAGATGCAGCAGGGAAGAGGGGCAAGATGGGAATCGTGCTGTCTCTGCTCTCTGCCTGTGGCCGTCAGCAGTCTCCATCTTCAGCAGGATCTTGGGAATTTTGCACTCCTTTTCCTCCTGCTACCCAGCCACAGTGCTCCTTGCTCGGCCTGGACCTTATCACGGTGCTCTTGCTGGTCATTTATGTTACTGGGCGATTCTTCTCTAGGTTCTCTCTTAGTCAGAGGAATCTGCTGTGTGTACCCAAGGCACAGGCGAGTCTGCTGAAGGGTTCCCCCTGTTCCTCTTCAGTGATACCCTGAGCCACGGGCAAATGGCAGGACCCACCGTAGGTGCGATGAGACTCTAAATGAGCCAGGCTGCTGCTTGTCTGGTGGAGACCAACAGATCCCGAAGCTGCAGGAGAAGCACTAAACAAGTGTCTGAGCAAGCGACACCTCTAAGGGCAGGTATCCTGCTGCAGTATCTGTTGTACCAGCTGATTCCCTTTGCAGAGACTGTATCTGGGTCACTGTATGAAGCTGATCAGCACAGGCCTGGCTGTGGGAGCTTGAAGTATCTCCCTGAACAGAGGTACCTTCTCTGACCCCCATAATAATGCCAGGTGGGAAAAAACTTTTATTTTCCCGGTACATGGCCTTTGTAGGACATGCCATGGCACAGTTGCATCTCTGAGGCGTGACAGGTCACCTCAGGTGTGCAAAGCTGTTGTGTCTGTACAGGTGGGATTTGGTCCTTGGCCTCCATCACCCGGAGCACCCCTGCGCTGCGGTGCGATGCTGCGGGAGCAGGGAGGCAGCCCGCTCTGCTGCTGTACATGGGACTTTACTCTTTTGCAAACGTGCCAGGTTTGTGCTGTGATTAAACGCTGGTGTTTGCACTGCAGCTCTACAAACAGGCTCTGTTGGATTCATATGGGGGGGGGGTGGGGGGGTGGGGAATTATTTGTGGAAGGTGACTGTTCCCCAGACCAGACACCTTTGCAGCAGGAGCTGGGGTGCTGCAGGGCCCTGAGCAAACCCCAGCTGGGGTTTGAGCTGTGGGTACAGCCTGTGTCCTGGCCCAGAGGGGCTGAGAGCTGCTGGGGTCACCAGCTGCTGTGGTAGGATTGAAATATTTGGTTGTTGAGTGGGGTGGAGAGGGAGTCTCAGCACGGAGATGATGCTGTGCAAGCACAGCAGAGTGCTGCCCCTCTGGCAACTTGATTTTGGGGAAGGGCTTTTTGGGGGATGTGGAATGGAGCTGGGGGGAGAGGGAAGGAAAAGGAGTCTGGTTTGGATCGCTTGTGTACCCCACCATCCCAGCCCTCCCATCAGTGTCCTCTCTCTTGTCCTGGCCAAGGAAGCTGGAGACTGGCCCTGCCACTGCACAGGGGTGGCCAGTGCCCGTGGGAAACAGCACGGCTGGGGCTGATGAGACCGTTTTTGCTTTCTAGTGGTGCCCAAAGGCACATGTGCTGATGGGGTATACAGGGAGCTCCCTCGGAGTTTGTTGTTTTCCTTCATATTTTATCATCAGATACCTTGACACATGGGAAGGTGCTGGGTCCTGTTGTGGCAGCTCATCAAGCAGTGATTTCTGCACCCAGGGGGGTTTCTGCACCCTTTTCTGTTCCTTCTCAGGCTGCCCAACTGCGTGGTGCAGGGTGCTCTCATGGGAATTGGGAAGTGGCAGATGCTTTCTGTGAACCCTGACAGCCCCTGGATATATAGGCGCAGAGGGAATTGACAGCAGAGATGAGCATCATTTGTTGTGCGTTAGGAGCAAGGCAAACAAGTGAATTTGGAGAATGGATGTTCTGAGGCAGTATCGGATCTGCCTCTCCGGTTAGGCAGTTGCTGCTGTGAACGTGTATTGGCAATTGGTTGTGTTACCAGCTCTGCTTTTCAGTAAGGCTACTTAGCACTTCTCTGCTGGTTTAGATAATTTTCTCAGCTGTTTATAATTGCAACATGTTTAGAAGTACTTGGGATGAAATATTTCATGTTGCAGGTTGTGTTGAGCTGTTTGATTTTTCTCCCCCCCACCTGCCACCACTATTTTTTAAATTTTTTTTTTATTTCTTCTCAATACTTTCTGTTGTTTTGCCTGTGTTAATATTTCCTCTTCGCTTTTGCCACTTACTAATTCATTCTCAGTATCCATTCCTGGACTCTTCTTTCCACTGCCATGCCTGGATCTTTTGGCTACTGCATCCAGCTTCAGCCCTTCCTAGGCTTTTTAATGAGATTTGCAGTTTATACTTGCAAAGTAAAACCTAGTCTACCAAGAGCACATAACCCACACCCCTCTTCTCCCCGCGGGTGCCAGTGCGGCTGCGTGTGAGCGGACCTACGTGGAATCGGAAGCAGCGTTTTCTTGACTCCGAGGTCACTGCTGTTACACGTTTCAAACTTGGGTCCCAGAGCACCAGATCACAGGAACTTCAGTGAGAATGACTTTCTAATCTGGACAAAACTAAGGGCTTTTGCCATCGCTGAGGAATGTTTGAGATCTCTTTTGCCAGCAAATTCACCTTCTGATGCAGCTCAAGGAAAAACCCAATATGGGAAGTGTCACCTTAGATAAGTAAAACCCAGCCAATTTCTGAACAACCCAAAGCAAAACGCTACAATGGAGAGCATGAAGCTATCTTAATTGCCTGGAGCACTACCATTCATTGCCCTGCCTGTCTGAAACGTTCTTGTGCTCGTATGGTCGCTGTTAATTCATGCTGGATTGTTCTAATTAACACCGATGAACTGTTCAGCCAAGACGACTGCGGAGCTCTGCAGCTGCAGAGGGGGCTGGAGGAACATCTCCTGGTTTCCTTTTCTGGTTTTTTCCTCCCTCGTGGACAGGCACCGTTTCTGTCCGTAACTGACAGGAGCCAATTTTCTGTTTCATAATAGGAAAATATTAATGTCAGGACACCCTCCTTACCCAGAGCTTCCTCCTTGAAGATTGCTCCTCTTTGCTTTCCTAATTGCCGCTGCTCAGCTGGAGGTAGCGAGCGCCTTCCAAACGCATGGGTTTGTTATGCTGTTCCTTACCAAAGGAAAAACAAGAGTATGAGAGAATATTGCTTTGTGTCAAGCTTTCCTTGCTTTAACCCTTTCTGTGCTGATACGTGGCATTTTTCTCTGGTGCAGGATGCTTTACTATTGGCAGTATATGCTTTTGGGTCTGAAGCTCGGGCTGTGATGGAGCTCTGATGTGAAGAGCACCTAGAAATCATTTCTGCTGGAGTCTGAGAATGCCTCTAAAATGTGTTCTCTTACTAAAGCATCCTCTCTGGATTCACTGAGCTCACATGATGATCACTGCTAATAAGACAGCAGTTGCTGAATTGATGTGAAGTATGGGTGTTTTGGGACCAAAACGATTTGCGTGAAGCCCTTGGAATCAGGTTGGCTGAAAGCTTAATGTGTGGAGTTACCTTCCTTGGAGACTGGTAGGTCTGGAGCCCATGAGAACAAAGCCTCAGGGAGGGCACTGGAGCCATGCTCCACATGTTTCTTAGGGATGGAGGAGCCAAACAATGATTGCAGATGTTTGGCGTGCTGCATCTCTGCTCTTGGCTCATGGGCCGTGCTCTTGTGCGTCAGTAGCCAAGAAAATTCACAGAAATACTGTTTTCTCCAGAAACTTGCGGGTCTGAGCCTTTTATGTGCTACCCCACTGATAGAGGCGAGGTGGGTTACCATCCAGACAACCAGGGCAGGTTATCTGCATTCCTTGGGGCTTTCCTGGGAAAAAAAAAAGTAAAATCAACAGTTGTGTGGAGTAGAGCTAGGAGGGAATAATGGTGTACTTGGACACAGGGCTGCTGGCAGAGGCGTGCTATCAGGAATTTCCTAGTGGCGTGGAAGAAAGGAGGAGGTCAGACAAAGCAGAGAGCCCAGTGAGAGCTGCAGAAAGCAAAGTTGAAGCCTGAATATTAACCTGATAGGGCTGGAGGGACCGTGCAAAGCCAAAGGAGCAAACTTGTAGTCTCCAAGTGTACTCATGTGGCTTCAACCTCAGAAACCGCTTTGTTTAACCACAAAAGGAAAGGGCAGGCCGTGGTGGGGGGTGGGTCTTGGCTCAGGCTCTGGAATTCATCGCCAGCTGCCTTTCAGGAGCAGAGTAGCTTCCTGCTCCAGCTCATTAACATCTGGAAAAGAAAAGGGGGGAGTAAGTAGTTTCCCAACATATCAGGAAGGTTTCATCCTGTTCTTGACCTGTGCGATCTGCTGCTGTCTGGATCCTGGGCACCTGCCTGCCC
Organism: Tauraco erythrolophus; assembly: GCF_009769465.1. NCBI lineage: Eukaryota > Metazoa > Chordata > Aves > Musophagiformes > Musophagidae > Tauraco > Tauraco erythrolophus. The sequence continues at coordinate 18,293,497 of NC_141476.1, read as the reverse complement.
GTACCTTTATTTTTGCGGGATCCACCAAGAGAAGCAGTTGTGGTGGTATCAGCCTGGTGAGTGTCTCTGGCCAAGGCTCTCCTTACTCCCGCCTTCATGCTGCCAGCACGGGATGAAACATGGGCATTTCTGAGGTATATGTTTATCTTGTGGAAGCTGGTTATTTGCTGTTTGTGTTTGGTGCTGTTCCGAGACCCAGGGCAGATCAGGGCAGAGGCAGCCAGATGATTCATGAGAAATGGCTTCTCCACCGCCTGGCCTCTTCCTTTGTTGTCCTGGTCAGGTCTGCAACGAACCAGCAGCCACAGGCAGAGTGTTTCACCTCTAACAAAGCTCCAGCAAAGAGGGGGTTTTGTCCCATGGGAAGCAATGATTCAGCTCCCGAGGATCGTGCAGGCTCAGGTAGGTGCCAGAAACGCTTAGCATGGAAATGGCAGTTAAACACGGAGTCAGCTACCTCCTTGGGGAGGTGCAGCTCGCCTTGGAGCGTTTTGTGCTGCCAGATGTCTTCATGTCTGGAATTGCAGGTATTTGCAAGTAGCCTGAGGATTCAGAGAGCACAGTCCTGTTTGCCGTGTGGTTTTCTTCACATATCTTATTTAAGAAAAGATAAAGCATGAGGATAGTTTTATTTCTTTTTCCTAAACTCAGATGACTGTAAGAAGCTCTTCTCTTTTACCCTGTGTTGGTTGCACCTGAGTTTGCAGACAGGCTGAGTTAACAAGTCAGAAAATGATCTGAGGAAGTGACTGAGGGCTTGGTGGCTGCGAAGTCTGGTGGTAGGACTGAGTCCTTCTTGTGGCAGTGCTGATGCTGACATCTCTTCCCTGTCCTGGCATTGTCTTCCGCAGTTGTGCGATGTGACGGGACATAGCTGCACGCTTTGAGTTCAAACATTAAAATGTAGATAATTGCATCTGGCCTTTAGGTTAATCCCAGTATGGATCTGTGCCTTTCCCCACCACAGCCTGGCTAAATTCTAGACTGGCTGTAGAAATACTGAGTTCCTGAGGGTGCCACTTTACTATGGCTTGCTTAGAGACCAGGTTTTATCCTACTTCATGTGACCCCCTTGCTGCCATTCCTGGTACCCACTGTTGCCTGTGCCCGGGGCTGCCCTGCCTGCACCCGTGCTGCCAGGCTCCACACCTAACGAACCCTGCAGGCAGTGCACAGGGGGCCGGGGGCAGGCATTGGTGTTGCAATTGCAAAACCCAGGGAGTGGCCTTGAGGAGGAATGTGGTGGGTCACTGGGCTTTAGGGATGTGTTTGGGTGAGGGAGAGCGCAGGAGGAAGCGTGGTGGCTCTGCCTGTGCTGCTGGTTTAGCTCACAGAGGTGGGGAGTGTGAGCAGTGTGGTGGGCAGCTCAGCTTTTGAGGGAGAAGGAGGATGCTCATAGCCTGCAAGCACAGAGGAAGGCAGCTGCAAAGCCAATGGTGTGGGCAGCAGGTCAAATGCATTTTTTTTTCATGTTGCAAAGCCTTTCCTCCTTTGTTCCTCTCGTTTCCAAAGCTGATACTGTTACCTATCCATGTTGCTAAAATTCTTCTGTGTTAGAGGATCAGCTTTTCTGTGGGAAGACTGCTGTACTTCTCTCTAATATTGACTGTCTTTCTCTCTCTCGTTTCCCTTCTTAGATCTACAATGAGAATAGAAACTTGTTTGAAGTCAAGGAGAACGTGCCCAGGAAGTTGGTGGAGAAGGTCGCAGGGGACATCGAGAGCCTCTTGGCCAAGAAAGTCCGTGCTTTAAAGGTAAGGTGATGGGCCTGTGTGATGAGCCTTTGTCTGATACGTTCAGTTTAAAGGGAGTTGATGCTGGCGTAGCATTATGATCTCACCTTCAAAATAATTTCTATGGTTGTGTGACCTTCTCTGGGAACTGCATCCTGCAGTTGCACAGATTCATATGGAGAATGTCTGGGATGTGAGATGAGGACGAATCATGTGAGGATCTACTGTAGGTATCTTCTTCCTTTTTATCTCCTCCCACCATCATGTGGATGCTTGAAGGTGCTGCCACAAGAATACAAGTGACAGCAAATTTGACCCAGTCATTTAACTGAGGGTGTGGTGAGCAGGAACAAAGGTACTTCACTGTCCCTGAATAACTCCTGGAAGTGTTTCAGACAAGTAGATTATTTTTCCTGTTTAGGAGAGGATGCGCTGAAACGTTTGAGGTAGCGCCTGGTACTTGAATCCTGTGATTGACTGCGTGTGTGAGTTGCCCTCATGGGCGCCTGTGTACGTTTCCAATCTATTGTCCTATTTTGTAGCACTCTCTTTAAAACGAATTCATTTTCTCTGTAGTGGAGTGAGGTAACCTGCTCATGGTGTCAGCTCAGTAAAACCTGGCGGTGGCTGTAACAAGGCAGCGGTGGGGCTGTGCTCTGCTACCGCGTTCTCTGCTACCAGGGCAGAGACAAATAATTGCCTTCCTGGAGAGATGGAGATACCCTCTCCGCTGCAGAAGGATGTTGAAGCCATGTAAGAGTTTCACTTCCAGGAGCTGTAGTGTCCTCTCAAATACCTTACTGTAGCAAGCAGGATAGACAAGGGAAAGGCTCAGAGCAGGTAGCATAGCTGTTGTGTCCCCATAAGGACTATAGCAAAAAAAACTTGTTCACTCTTCGGCCTGATTGGCAGGAATGGGAGCACAGGAAAAAGTACCATGGTGAGGGAAAAAGTGTTGGAATTACTGAGGGGTAAATAAGGCAGTGAGAGTTTGGAAGTGATGTATCTCCACAGTTGAGTAAGAACAAGTAGCTCAAAGAAGGTAGGCAGGAGGAATCGCAAGACACCTATGTAGGCCGGGGGAGTCTCAAGACCTAATAGGATCTGAGTCAAATGTGGTTGAAGGCCAGCTTGACTGATGGGATGGCATGGGGTTGTCCATAGTAACTGATAAATGTGGTAACTGTAGGCATTTAGGTGGAGAAGATTGTTATGTGTTCAGTTTTTGAGTTTGGGAGGTAAAGATCAAACTTACTTGGGAGTCACACCAAGTGTTTTAGCTTGAATGAAAGGAGCTGAAGTGTGACCGAACAGGTGGACATTGTCACCGCTGCATTTGAGTGTGCAGAAGTAAAGAACAGGGAGATCAGTTCTTTTCTTAACACGTGCTTATATATGTGTTTGCGTAGTTTGTGTGTGTGTGTGAACATATATCATCTATTAAACGATCCAAAGCTGTGCACTGCCTGTAGATGCTGGAAGAAGACACGAGTGAGAGAAATTAATTGCAAACTTGATATTCACCTGGACTACGTATGGCTCCTGTGGGATGGGCAGGGTAATAACACTGGGTTACACGGTGAGACTGCTGGGTGGTTTCCGCTGTGCCATTTGAATTTCAGCTGATCAGTTGCCGTGTTTTCTCTTACCCTTTGCTCTGACTCATACAGACTTGCAAAGAGTTTGTGCACCTGGTGCTAGGTCAAGAGTAGAACTGCTGCCTGTGGTACAAATAACCTCGTTTGTCTTCCACTTTGACTTCCTTTTTGTTGGGTTTTTGGGCAGGATCGGTTGGTGTGCTGTTAAGGGCTCGCCTGATGCTGGACCCGATGCAGGGAGTGATTCTGGCAGCACTGGTTAGATAATTAGCACGTGGTGCTGTTTTATGGTAGTGGAAACAATGATCCATTGACCTGAGTTAGTCCCTTCAAGAGGCCTCTTTCAAAGCGCAGTCACCGGATGGAGCAGTCTCTTACCTCCAGCTTGCATGTAAATTCTTGGCATCTTGGATTGGTGGTACTGACAACAAAATCTGGAAATGGGGAAGTTGATGGGAGGAGGAGAAATTGGATCTTGTGAATTTCTTCCATGTTGTGCTAAGCTCCTTCAAAGCAGTGGGGCTCTCACAGCTTCTTCCACTCTCCAGCTTGTGTTTTCTTCTGTCTCAACCCTCCCCTTAGTTGAATCATCTCTCCTGGAGTCATTTCCTCCCCTTCTCTCATGACTCACAAGAGTGATGATGACTTCTTGAAATATATTTTTCAGCATCTGAGTCAGGTGGGACTCCATGTATCAGCGAGGGCAGGTGAGGAGGGAGAAATGGATCCTGTCCTTGAAGTACGAATTGCCGCAGCACTCATGTACTCACTCTACTGAAAGACGCCTCCCCATCTCCTTTGCTACTGGAGAGAGAAGGGATATTGCCTGTGCTTTGGTGAGGCTTTGTAGGAAGGTGCTGGCCAGCCTTTGGGCACACATGATGGACGCACGCTTCAAGAGTGCAGTTCTGATTAGGTGGTGATTCAGTCCAGCCGCTAAAGAGCCTGTTTTTCTCTCTTTTTTTTAAGTGAAAATATTAATGTGTCTATTAAAGTCAAACTGTGTGCAGAGCACTTATCAATAATACATAGTTTCTTGCCTTGTGTGTTGCATTTTTAAGAAGCAGGAATCAAGCACAGGGAAAGCAGACTCGGCTGTCTGGCTCCGACAGCCATGGTGCAGCGCTGTGGCACGGGTCTGGCACTAGCAGGACACTCTGACTTCACACATGCTGCTTGGAGGAGTGCAGAGCAGAGGTGTGCAGCAAAGAGGGTAATTGCTTCCTAAAATAAGTCATCTACAAGAGGCTGGTTATTTGGTGCTGTCCCTCCCTTTTTGCTCCAGACCATCATATCTGATGGCAGTCTCATCATAGGACAGAAAAATTCGTAGGAAGATCTTTTTGCAATCCCCACCTATTACAGCTGGCACCAGAGAAGAGCATCTACAGCTGGTTCCTGGGGAACTTTTACCTTGTGTCCCACACAGCAGCCTCTATTTGATATGGAATTTTATAACCACTAACTGCGTTTTTCCCCAGCATACTCCAATGTCCCTTCTCCGTGATGATTTCATTGCCTCAAGCCTGCTCTCGCAGTCTCCTTTGGACTCTGTAGTTCCAGCTGCCTTTTATTGCCAAGCTTCAGCAGGAGGGGAGGTAAAAGAGATGATCTCCAATACCAAAAGTACAGCTACTGTCCTTTGAAATAGAAGTAAAAGGTACTGCTAAGGTGGAGTAACTCCTGAAGGAAATTTATTAAATCTATTATTATTTATTAAATTTATGCAGTGTATTGTATTGTGGGGAAGTTTCAGACATCTCCCCACAGGTGAGGTGTAAGGAAACAGTAGGTGTGTTCCTGACTGGGTAGAAGTTTAAGGGGCTGCTCTTGTCCGTGCTCATGAGCTTGCCCTTGTTAGGGCTAAGACAGACATCTTCCTTCACGTGTGGAAAGGAATCAGGTGGCAGGTTGCCAGGTGACTACAAATCCCTGTTGTGTTTTCGTTGTGCTGGGAATCACAGCTGGCTGGCTTGTGGGTCGACATCATCTGAGACTAGAATTCAACAGGTGGGTTGTTTGCCAAATAGATTCTTCTGCCACTTTTTTTTTCACTTAAATTTCCTATCTCTTCTTTGATCTCTCAGTGTGTTCGGATCCCTCCTTGCCTTTGTATGTGCCCAGAGAGATACATACCTACAAGCTAGGGCTTGTTTGGTGATCTTGTTTAGGAGACCAGCCATTGGAGTTTGCTGCTGGTGGAGCACCAAGCGAGTCAGGGCAAAGCCATCACCTGGGGTGGGCGTGGGGCGGCTGCCGGCTCTGGATTCCTAAACCTGAGGATCATTTTTCTCTCTTACCCTTTCTTTTCTTCTCTCAGTGTAGCCTATCCAGGATTCTCCACCCATAGTGGTGAGACCTTCCCTTCCTCTAAAGCCTCAGTGACTGTGTTTGATGAGGTTGGCAAAGATGAGCCAGTTCTCTGTAGAAAAAAAGGAAGCGGCAAAGATAGAAGGCACCAGAAAGAGCCTTCCTTGCCATCAGATCCAGCCTTTGTCTTCTCCATGTGCCCAGAACACAAGGGCATCTCCCCTTCTCTGTGCTGTTTGCCATTTCCACTTTGTGCTCTGCCTGCAGACCCGGGCTGCTCCTTCCTGCCACAGCATGTCCCTGGATGCCCCAGCCCTGGCAGCTGCTCGCAGCCACCAAGGGGATCTCAGCAGCCCAGCCCAGCTTCCTCCCCTGTGCTGGCAATGCCAACCAGTGTGGATCAAAGCAAGAGGGTGGCGAGGGGCTGCCGAGGTGATGAAAGGCTTCGGAAAGAGTTAGTGCAAGCAGCTGAGGGGTCGCTGCATCATTTCTGCTGTGCAAGCCCAGTGCCTCAGGAAATTCTTCTATTGCCACAAAAGCATCTCTGCAGTTAAAAGGTGGGGGGGGAACAAGAGGAGGTCATTGCTTGCGGTGTAGGATCTAGGAGGGTAAACCCCCACTTCCTTCAGGTCTGCGGGCACCCCAGATCTGTTTCTTTTATAATACTGGGTGAAACACATGAGCGGTGCCTCTGCGTCTATCCTTTCCCGAAGCTCTGCAGACTGGGGGAGAAGGGAGTTATGATTTGACGGAGGAGGAGGCTGAGAGATGAAAATTTTAGATCCTAGGGTATGTTTTAGGCTTGTTTCTACTTTTTATACAGTTCTTGTGAAGGCTGCTCTTGGATGCTGACTGCTTCATCCTTCACATATTTAACCACAGACAATTTGCTTTGCCTCCTGTGAGCAGCACATCCCACAGTTTACTGAGTGGGTTATGCCCTGAAGTGAGCTATTTATACACTGTGACCGACCTAAATACTGCTGTCTGCACTGGTGGTCTTCCCTCATCTCTAAAAAGAGACCTCCCTGTCCATAAAACGTGGTATGAATGTCCCTGGGCTCTGGCATTGCCACCATGGGATGCTGGTGGCATGGTTGGGCTGGTATTTTTTCCAAAGACCTGTTTTAGTTTTGCATATCGTACATCACCAGCAAAATCTTTTGGCTTAAGGTGAAGTTTGTTATATTTCTGATGGACCTCAGCCCTGTGCAGCAAGTGTTGAATACGACACATTGAGCAGAAGCACAGCAAAGCAGCGTTTCATGTCTCAGAGACTTTATGTGTGTATTACACGTGTATTTTACAAAGAGGGGTGTGTATGTAGTAGGTTGGGTGCACCTTGCATGACTCTGGTGATGAGAGAACTAACAGCATTTATTAGTAGTTTAGAGAAAAGTTTGTGGGGTTTGTTTTTTCTGTTGTTGTGGAATTTAACTGCGTATTTCTGTTGCTATGTATTTAGCTCCAGTGTGGGATGAGCATTTGGGGAAAAGGAGGGGTTTGGTAGGAGAGTTCAAGGCTCCTGTTCCCTCAGCTAAAGGTGTGGGAGCTCACAATATATTTCACTGAAGACTTTCAGATTTTCCTGTAACAAAAGTAGGAAAACCTATCCTTGGAATTAGACATTTTCTTTTGGCAGAAAAATGAATATGAAGGACAAGACTCTGGGGATTTTCTGTGTTTTGAAAGCACACTGCAGGGACATCTAGCTGGGTTTCTTGTGGCTATGAAACCTGGATGAACACGGCTTGGGGCGTTCCCATCTTCTTTTGCCTCCGATCCTGAGGGAAGGTGGCTGGAAGAGCGGGGATTTGCTGCACGGTGGTGGGTCTGGAGATGAGTGAGGCTTAGGTTTTCTTACTGCCTGAAGCAAATCTCTCAGTTTTGTCTCTGGTTTCCACCCCCTACCCTCGGTTTTGGATTTTCCCACTTAACTGGCATTTTTGCCTTGCATATTCCTTCCGATGTGATGATGCAGTTGGTACCTGGCGATGCTTTAGGATCCTCTGATGGAAGGCGAGGTGGGAATTGGGTGCATTACCACAAAGTACTTACCAAGCCGCCTTCTTGGGGGCGAGAGCTGGTCAGCGAGGGCATCGCGGGAGGCAGGAGCTGAGGCCGTTGTGCATTTAGTCCCGGTTGAATGCTCAGTGCATTACTGTTCAGCTGGGACAAGTTCCAAGCACCATTTACGTCTGGCACAAGCATATATCAAGAGTGCAGAGGCGATTTAATTGGACAGGTTTATCCTTTTAACAATTCTGATAGCCCTGAGATTTCCCTTGCAGGTACGTGGTGAAGGGAGTCTTTATCAGCTTTTCTGCTCCCTGATAGAGACAATAAAAGATTTCACTTGTCTAAAGAGTTGCAAAAATTGGCATGCAGCAAAGCATCTCTCAGCCCAGTTTGGAGCATCTCCCCACTCCCTCCTCCCTTGGCGGCGGAGGCACTGACCTCTGTCGCAGTGTGAGCTGGTGGGAAATCAGCAGAGCAGGCACGTTGTCTTTCTCCTCCCTCCTTTGCTGGTGGGGGTGTTGCTGTCCTCTGGTCTTGGTGGTGTGTGGTCTTCAGGGCAGGCAGCGAAGGGGGTCAGCATTCAGCCCAGGGTTGTACTGGATTTCTCCTGGGCTGCTGGCAGTGCAAGGTCCCACTGCCATCTCGCTGCCCTGCTGAGCTTTCTGGAGCAAGTTCTTGCAGGCACTCGTTGGCCAAGTCGTTGGTGTGTTTGACTAGAGGGGACCCAGGACAGGAGAGAGAGACCCTCCTGAGCCGCAGTGCATCAGGGGTTCGGGCTGGGGGGTGGCATGCGGTGCGTTTTCCTGCTGCAGTGCGATACAGACCTGGATTTTACCTGATGGGGGACTTCTGGGCATGCTGAGTGGCCACCAGTGGTCACACCCTGGCCTGCTGGGTCCCAGACCAGTGTCCAAGCTAAGGGACACATTACCTGTCTCACCCAAGCAGCAAAATGGGGGAGGAAAGAAGGAATAAACGTAGTTCAAGTGAACTCAGATGCAGACTGTGGTTTTGGTAGGATGTGGGGCTTCACTGCCCTGTTCCAGCCACACGGCCACAGACAGGAGCTCTTGCATTCGTGATGGAAGAACCGCAACCAGCATCAAACCTTGCGCGTGCTGAAAGACAAAGCATTTAAAGGTGTGATCTCTGTGCTTTGTTAATTCATAGTGACAAATCCTTCCCTCTTCCCGCTTCTTTGCTAATTGCTGGTTGGTGGCTTTTGTTTTTAATTCTATTTTTAATTCGCTCCTAATCAAATCCTGGCTGACTGTCCCCTTATATTTATTTATTTATTTGTTCCTTTGTGTGTATGTGTCTTCTCCTGCCTCACGATTGTTCTTGCTCTGGACCTGCTCCAGTAATCCAATTTGAATCCAATCTCCCAGGTCTGGAATTCTAATTTACAGATTGCAGAGGGGAGCCGAACAATGCCCGCGCACCCGGATGGGGGTTTATTGTCTAATCTAATCAGGGACAATCAGATGTTTGTAAGAAGTCTATCAAAACTGTATTGGGCCAGTTTGCCGAGCAGTGTAACCGGCTTGCTTAATAGCACTAACACGATTTAGAGCTTCCTGCGCTTTCATGCAGATTATGTTGAACGTTTCCCTTTCTTCTCCCATGAACGCTTGGCAGCAGCCCAGCCTGATGGGCTTTACAACTTTGTAAGCTGCTTGGTGGACTCTGCGACTGCAGAGGTTTGTGAGGACGCAGGGGCTCCTGCTGCTGCCTCCCCCGGCACCGCTGGAGGGCTCCTGGGATGATATTGTTTGGGGGAACCCCTGTGAGGTCTGCACTCAGCATGGCAAATGTATCTGGAATCACGGACGGGGGAGTGAAAAGTGATGGTCCCCACCTGTTAAAATATTCAGTAAGTCTCCGTAGCAGGTCTCTAGCCCTGTACACATGCTGTCAGCCTGCGGGCACTGTGGGCTTCCCTGGCTGTTGGCAAAGAACGAATGAAGAAACTTTTGTCCTCTCTTGCCCTTGGCAGATAAAGGCTGCTGTTTGTGGGTATTTGCTGTAAGAAGTTTGGGTGGTTGCAGTTGAGAGAAGAGACCTCTTTGGGGTGTTTTTGAGATGCCCTCCCAGGGTCTGGAGCAAAAGAAGAGGCAGAACCAGTTCTGCAAACAAGCTGATGTCTCTTAGTAAAGCTCTCCAACCCAGAGTCAAGTTTTCTTACTTTTCCTGTGCAAATAAATAGTTCCCTGACTTTTCCCTTCCTGAAATCTGTAATGTCGCTCTGATCCCTTACCCTGGCAGCTAGTTGCCAGCCAGGAAGGGAACTTAACACTGGTTCTCACGCTCCGGCTCTGTACCACTTAGTTCTGCACCCAATGCCTTTACCCAGGGATTTATTTTAGGCTTATGGATTCCTCCCTGCTCCCCAAGCATCTTCCCTTTGGCAGGTGCTGTGCGCTGTGCTCACCCCGAGGCAGGCACCCCGAAGGCAGCTGCAGCGTGCTGCCATCCCGGCGTTGTGTCCGGGGCGGAGGGTCGTGGTCTCAGCTCGCGCAGCAGCGCCAGGAGCTTTAGCTGAGCTTTTAGCCTGCGTGAAGCTTGCCCTCATGCCCGCCCTCTGAGCGCTGCCGGGCTGGTTTGCATGCACAGGGAGGAAGACTACGAACTCTTTGTAATGGGAACTAACCTTTCTTTGAGGGTTTAATCGCTGTGCGTGCCTGGTCTTTCTGCGCTCTGCACGCTATGGTGTGAGCAATCCAGCGACCTGCAAGACCGAGTGAAGCGAGAGATGAATTGTGCTTAAAGGGTGTTTTACTTCCCTTCCTAAAACTGTGCTGTGTATTTGACAGCAGTTTGCATATTGTTTTTCAGTTTTTCCTGGTTTGTCCAGCAGTGCTTTCTGCAGAGGCGGAGGTACCTTAAAGCCATTACTGTTGGCAAGGGATGTGCCGCAGTTGTAGTTCTTGGCTGTCTCAAAACTTGGATCTGTCAGGTTGATCCTTACCTTCTCGAGCTCCAGAGGTGTGGCGGGGCTGCCTTATTCTGTGCGCTAAGGGGATGCCGTTGGGGATGGTTGAAAGGGTAAAAGAAGATGGGTAAGACTTACTGATCTGTCTGTATAGATAGATATAGATATAAACATGGTGAGGGATGCAATAGAGGAGGAGGTCTCAGGGGAATCGGTGCTAGGGAAGAGAATTGCCATTTAATTCTTTATAAAACAACCTTTAAACATGGTTGGGAAGAAATGTTTGCAATGATAGCAAAATAAAAGAAACCATGTCATTGAAAAATGGATTTATTTGAATTTCCTTGGTTAGTTTTGGTGTGAGAAAACACATTTCCATGGCAGTTTGGTAGCTAGAGTCACTTCTGCACCCTGTTCTATGGCTTTTTGAGTAATCTGTGTGGTGAGCAAGGGTGAGTGGAGGATCTTTATTTCCCTGGGGTTGCCTGTAGTTTTGCAGGGAGTGTGTACCTCTGTGCTTATGGATCTGCTCTCAGTCCGTGGGATTTCGGTCCCTGCCCTCTGTGCTGCTGTGTATCCTTGAAGAGCTCTCCAAAGCCCGAGATCTTGGGCAGAAAAGGCTCCCACCAATTTATTCTCTCCTCTCATGTTTTTCCCCCTGAATGTTTGAGATGCATCATCTGGGATGGAAGGCTCTTACATTGAATGGGAATAATTTACCTGGGAAGAAAAACTGAATCATTTTGAATTCAATTCAGGTAGAATGAGGATTGTTTTTTTTTTTTAAGGGTTTCATCCCCTAGTTGAACTAAAAATCAATTATTTGTATAGCTCTGTTTATGGACAAGTAGCGATGTTAAAGACTCTAATGATTGAGGGGGTGGAGGCTTGGTCCTGCAGGTTAATGGACTTGCATGAAGCTTTTTTGTCTCAAAACCTCTCTTCAAATCCCACCGCCTTTTCCTAAAGAAAGTGGATTTGGCAAGTCTCATTTCTGCAGCCCACAGAACGCAAATCAGCTTTGGCACAGTTCATCTTGGTAGGTCTCTGCGCCAGAGTCCTGTGACTTGAATAGCGGGGATAGCTGCAGGTGAAGAGCAGGAGGCTCGCGTGAAGATGGTTTGTTTGCATAATAAGCGTTTAGCTTGGCTCTGGGCGAGTGGTGCTGTGCTGTTGTACACGAGCTGGCACGCAGGCGTACTCTCTGTCTTGTAGCGTGGTGTCTAGCGGGGACCGTGCTTTCTGTTCCACGTAGCTTTACTTGGCATCTGCTGCAGCTTTAACGGCATGAGCCTGAAACCCATCAGCATCCAACCCTACCCCACAGCAGGGAGCTGTTATATATTCCCAGAGCAGCTGATGTCCATTAAACATTTGAGTGACACTACAACAATGTAGGAAATATCTGTGATAAGGATCTAGCAAATCTTCATAAAAAAAAAAAAGGCGACAAGAATGTAAATGGCACATACAATTGTGACAAAGAGCCAGAGATAACATTAAAGAGATTATATCAATTTAATGCAAGTTTGGTGCCAAAGAGGAGTTGTTGGGAGCCCGTGGCATTCCAGCAAACAGTGCTCAAATTGTCCGGGTCCTCTGGACGGGCCGTCCCAGCAGCCCATGCTGCATGGAAGCTGTCTGCTTGCAGGGGATTAATGAAAACCTTTTCCTGCCACTATAATTAAAATAACACTCCTTGGAAAAATCAAGCGCCCCTCTGCCTGCTGGCCTTTGTGTCCCTCAAAATGCAATTAAAAAGCAGCTTAATACAGCCGTGTGATGAGAAATCTGTCAGCGTTCACAGGCACGATCTGAAGCGAAAGCAAGATGAAACAGATGCAAGCAGAAACGTTTAACCGCGCGCCTGCCTGCCCGGTGGTGCTTGTGGAGCAGCCGGCTGAACTGGGATGTGCAGGGCTGGAGCTGGGTTTGCTGGGGGAGCCAGCAGCAGGAGCGGCTTGGTGAGCAGGGAGCTGGGCTGCAGCAGTGCCCGCGAGGGCACCGGAGCACATCCGTAACCCAGCCTGGGCTTTGTGAGTCTCTGCCTGCCCTGCCAGAGTGCCCTGTTTGCTGGGCTGGTGCTTCTGCTTTACGCCCTTGCTTTCTGTCCCTCTTCCACTGTTTCAGATATGCCATGTCCCTGAAAGTGGCCCAGGAGCATGGTGGTAAAGGCTGTTGAAGTACCAGGTTTGATGGAAGTGACAGCTCCAGTTTTCTCAGCACGGTGCAGGGCTGCCGGCCGTAGCTCGGTATTTGCGGCTGCCAAAATGTCCTCCCAAAACTTTATAAACGTAATAATGGGAATTGAAGCTAGTTTTAAATGGTGGGTTGTTTGGGTTTTTTTCTGCAGGCATGAAAATTAAAAACCAATCCTTTAAGTAGAGTTGGTGATTTCTTAGCAAGTGGGGGATTGTAAGGGCTGGGGCTGAACCACCCTTCCAGGCTGGGGCTGACCACCCTTCCAGACTGGGATGCCAGCACAGGGCTCCCACGAGCGCTGGCACTGCTGCATGTCTGTGGCCGTTTGCCCCAACTTTGACACTGCAAAATGAGCTTTTGCCATTTGTGTGCTGCTGCTGTGAAAGGCGCGAGTTGAAATCCCACCTCAGCTCTACACAGAGAGCTGCTGTAGCAACAACTTTATTGGAGTTGTACTGGGAGCAGTGTTTCATGGTGCACGCCAGTAGATGGCACAGCTTTTATATCGGCTAATTATATAGGGAGAAAAAGCTGGTCTGTGCCAATCCCGTTGCTCATCTTAGCCGTGCCTCACTCTCCACTCACACAAATGAAGATGTTTCTGCTGGTGTGCCTGTAATTGGGCAGTCGGATAAGATTACAGGAGAAGACGTTGAGCTTTGCAACATTGAGGGGCAGTGGGAAACCGTGATAGGAAAGAGGAGGTAACCAACCTTGCTTTTGAATGAGTGTGGAAGCAGAGAAGCCAACTTCAAGGTGGTGGTAGTTTGACTTTCCGAGCGCATTCCAGTAGGTGATGAATTCCCTTAGGATAGATGTATTTGACAGCTCCAGCTTTACACATTGGGAAACTGAGGCCTGGAGAGATCGTACTTTGTCTTTGATATGCCCAGGAACAAGAGATGTGGTTCCTAATTGAGTTCTGACACTTTAGCTCCAAGGTGTCCTTCATGTGTGGTTACTGCAGTAACATCTCCCTGGAGCTCAGAGCTCCTTTCTCTGCTTGGGTTTGACACTGTTGTTCCCTGGCCACTTCAGGCTTTGAATGTGAATTTTTTTAGCTGAAAATGTGAAATGCGCCCTTCTGAGAGAGTTCAGCTTTAGATCTCCCTGCGTGATGCTGCCCCACTGTTTTGCGCCTCCCCTAAGCCACAGCAGCACTCTGGCCTATTCAGGCTTGGCACATGGGGCTTGCTGGATGGTGGTCGCTGGAGCTGGGAGGGTTGCTCAAGTGCAGCAAGGCAGCCATGAAAAGAAGAGGGAAGGCTGCTCGTCCCTCTGTGCCCCTGTCCTGGGAGATGTGCAGAGACCCCAACGTTAAAGCACTCTTTCTTCCTACCTTCTGTCTGCTGAGGAACTTCTTTTCACAGCTGAAATTGATTCTTGCAAGTGGATGGAAAGGATATATCCCAAATCTTGAGGCCCTGGAGTGCATGTGGAATATAAACCAGAGTGTATGTTTGTGCTGCTGTAAATAGAGTTGTCACTCTAAAAGAAATGGGGTTTCTAGTGCTTGTCAGATCACTTTAAAACCATTTTTATTACTAGATTACATTCTAAGATAAAGTTTATTGTAGCAAAAAAGAGGGAAGGTGTAGGATTTGACTGCAGATTTGGAAACACACTTAAAAATTATGAAGAGTCTTTGTGCCTTAGCTGAGAGCCGACTGCCTGCTTCGGGGTTTTCCTCTGGGGCATCTCCTGCCCAGCTGAGTTAAAGGATGATTTCCTGACTTTGGTGCAGGCTCTCCCCTAGCACGTCACCTTTTATAACCAAGCAGTGACATGCCATGTGGACATTGGCACACAAGCTCCAGCTCATTAGTCTGTGTCCTGCATATGGGGCAGAAACGCTTCCAGGGCACCTGTCCCAGCTGGGAGTCCTGGAGAACACCCCGTTCCCCGAGTGTGACTTTAAAACAACTGCCCTGAGGACTTAGTGTCAGAACTGAGGATTAATCCTGGCACGTGTTGACTTTCTTCTTTCCTTTCCTCTGCCCCATGAGCATTGCTCCTTAAACACTTTGCTCTAGTCACGTCCTTTGTCTGTGCTCTTCCTTTTAGCACTAAGTTTGCAAGTGAAAGAAAACACTGGGTGGGTGCCAACTCTTTTCTTAGCTCTTCCTTCCAGATACCAGTAGCATCTCTTTTTCTAACGCAGCCCCTTCCATCTTTTCCTCCTAGTTTTACCTAGTGGTATTTGTCTACCTTTGATATGTATCAGGGAAAAAGTTGTTCTCTGTTGCCTCAGCTGTTGATTGAAGCAGCACGCCAGAGGAAACAGCAGTCTCCTCCTCCCACCAGAGCTGGACTTTAGAGTTGCATTGTTTCTCATCTACCTGCTCCATCTACCATATTAGTTTAGATAAGTGCAAAGCACATTGCAGACCAGATGCTGGAAGAAGCAGTTCCTTTGCAAGAGCCATCTGAACGCTGAGCCCCCCGCGCTGCGCAGAGCGAGCGTGGTACGGAGATGCGAACAGAAGAGCGATCTGCGTCTGGGGAGGGATGTTTGGATGCAGCAAACCACCTGCTTCCAAACCAGCTTGTTGGTTTGGACAGAACTTGGCTTTTTTGAATGATGCACAAATATTTGAAAGTCACTCAGTATCCGGAGTGGCAAGAAGAAAGTCGGCTGGATTTAACCCTTAGACTTGTGCAGAGCCATGTTTACCATGACCTCTACAGAACCAGGTTTAATTTGCATACAGACTAATGCAGGTAGTCTCCACTGCCTTGATATTAGTGGTTTTCTATCTCTCCCATCTCCAGCCCCTACTCAAATCCAGAACCTCTGCACGGTCCCATTCTGAGTAGCTGCTTTGCTCCCTCTGTGCTGAGCATCCCTAAAACCTGAGCTGTAATAGCATCCCTGCTAATTATATCACTGCAGATTTATTTCATGGTAATATTATTGCTGGCCTCAGGCATCACCACTATCATTGGAAAACATCGAATGATCACAGCTCCTTAGCTGCCTCCATTAAACCTGGGAGAAGCGTCTGGGCCTGTTTATAAGTTTGTCTTTTGATGAGAGCCAAGGATTGATGAGGTAGCGGATGCGAGGTTTGCAGAACGTGCCCTGGAGGGAAGCTTGCCTCGTCACGGCAGCCATAAGGTGCAGATGGCAGGATCGCTGGCGGAATGCATATGCAGCCTGGGAAGCGGGGAGCAAGGCGAGAGCGTCACCTTTGTCTCCTCAGGGCAGACCTTGCCCCCTCTCTCGCAGCAGCATCCGGTGCTGGCCGCGCAGCGCTCCGTACGGGACGGCTCTGCGCTCCGGACCAGCGATGCTGGCGGCTTGGTCAAAGCTGCTCTCCCAGGGAAGGAGGCATTTTGAGTAAGCGAGACATCTTGTGGCGCTTTCTGCTTGGAGGTAGGGCAGAAGAGAAGGCAAAAATATCAGTACTGGTTTTCAACAAAAAACAGAGGAAAAGAATTAGGGTTTTCTCTATCTTTTCCTCGCTAGAAATAAAATACTGCGGCCGATGTGCTGGGTACCAAGGCCTTCTGCTAAAAGCATGGCTGTAGGTCAGTGCTGCATCCCCAGGGCAGTTCTATTCCTGGGACCTAAGCTCGTAGCTGCTTGGTGCTGCAGGCTGCGTCCCTCACGGAGCACGGCAGTGGGATGGAAGTAGGTCTGTAAGGTGAAGCACTTAGTGCTGGAGACCTGATATCCAAAATATTTCAGCATACATCCCAGTACTGTGCAGGTTTGTTGCAAGGGAGTTTGTCTGCACCTGAAGCCTGATTTGACTTGCAGGGATGGGATGACCATCATCCCTGGCCAGTGTGTTGGTCTTCCCCATGAACGCCTGTGGTCCCCAGACAGCCATCTAAGGGAACAGCGGAAGATTATCACAGACCTGAGATTTAGCTCATGTGAAGAACGGGAGGATGTAACTTATCAAGATCCTTTTCAAGATCTATAAAAGTAGATCAGTTGTTATTGATTTTTCTGTGTCTGGCCGTAAAGTCCTCTTTGGTTATGGTGTGAAGTGCTCCAGCACAGCGATGAGTGGGCCAAAAACTTGACTGAAATGGGGTCAATAAATTACATGCAGACAAAAGGCACTTACACTTAGACTGCATCAAGTCTCCTGGTAATTTCAGCAAAACAGGCAGAGCAGAAATATGCTGATAATTATTTAAATTAGACTCCTAGCATTGAATTTTTTTTCTTCAAGTAACAGCACTTCAGCACTTGTCCAGATGAGTGCTAATTTACCCAAATGGAAAGGTTTATTAAACATGCCAGCCAGTGCTTTAGTAATATTTAGGACAGCAATTTTGCTTTATTATATCTCTTAACAAAGAGGACACAGGCTTCTTGATCCAGCACCAGAACAGTCAGGGGATGTTGGGCAAGATCCACGTCAGCTCTGCCTGGTCTTGAATTAAAGTGCATCATTTCTGCTTCAATTCTGCCTCTTTCCCAAGTGCAAACCTGAGACCTGATTTGAAAAAACTTCACTGACTTACCAGATTGAGGGACACTCAAAATCTGGATGTCTTCAAGGTGCAGGAGTCACGGCTATGATTTGGAAACATTGAAGGATGAAACTGAGTTTGCTCCAATGAAATGGGCCCTGAGCCACGTGCCGAGGAAGATGAGTCTCTGCTCCTTCT
This sequence comes from Tauraco erythrolophus, assembly GCF_009769465.1. Lineage (NCBI taxonomy): Eukaryota > Metazoa > Chordata > Aves > Musophagiformes > Musophagidae > Tauraco > Tauraco erythrolophus. The sequence continues at coordinate 18,276,074 of NC_141476.1, read as the reverse complement.
GCTGCCCCTTGCTCTCTCTAGGACATGTTTGACAGCTGTGTCATTTTATGGAGAAATTCAGGTGCACTAAGATGATCCCAGCCCATCGTTTGCTGTCCCCCACTGATCTGTCACACATAGCCTCCTGGTCTCCGTTGTTACCATGTGGGTTGTCACAAAAGCGTGCCTACAAACTGGAAGATACAGTTGAATCTGAGCTGGAAACTATCCAGTATGTTTATCTTTGTTTCACCACCTGGACTGTCTTCAGACTAATCGCGTCGTGTGGCACGCTGGCTTTGCTGTTTCTCCTAGGACTCTAAATGTCTTTGTTTCGTATATTTGAGATGGTTCACAAAGCCCAGTGGATTGAGGTTCTGCTAAAATGTCCAGTAGAAGTCTTCTGCTGCTTTTCGTCTGTGGGTGCAGGTGTTTAGTTCTGTGGCTTCTCCCGGTGCTCAGATGGGGAATTAGGACTACTTGCATAGATTAGAGATAATATAGAAGAGTCTTAGTCTGAGAATCTCCTCACAAAGAGGATGGTTGTATGGTGTGAGTGCTTCTTGGAGATCCAGCCAGGGGAAAATTTCTTTTAGGCTTTGAAGTTCCTCTAGGTCCTCCAGAATAAACAGCATCACCTCCTTTATGTGTGTGTGCTCACCAAGGACATGAGGATTAGAAATACTGTATAATGTACCAAAATATATGTTGTGCTGTTCATATCTTTAAGACCTTGTCTGGGACAGAGAGGCAGGGACAGAATTTTGAGGAGGACTTCAGCTTGCTGCTTTTAAAGTTTTAACAGACATTGAAGGAACCGGGTACGAGCAGAAGTTCACTAGCTTTCTGCTGTAGGGCAATATAGTTTGCATACATCATGTTCGTTGAAAATGGTATTTCTCCATCCTCTGATTATTTGCGGGAGCTGTCATCTTTGCCATTATATAGTAGATGTCTTCCTTTACTGAAAGTTTTTCCTCCTTGCTCCTTCCATAAATATCTTCTCTCTCTCTTACTTTACTCTTTTTTCCCCCCAAGATTGCTATGTTAAGCTATCATACTATAAATCTTGGGTGTGTCTGGCGCTCCGGCTGTTTGCAGAAGATTTGGCAAGGGAGAACCTATTTGAGTTCTGGGTCATAAATTCTTCCAGAGCTCGGATGCAGCCAACGGTGATGGGAAGATTTTGGCTCCATTCCAGGCACTTGGTCTGTCTTTGGTACTGTTGGGTGAGTAAGTGGTGTCAGAGCAACTAGTGGAAATGCTGTGGCTGCTCTCCTATGCAAGTGTGGATGTTGAATGTCCCAGAGGAGAAAAGGGAAGCAGATCTTCTCTAGAGTTAATGCAGAGGCTCTCTAATCAATATGGGAGCTGGAGTCACTCCAGACAGGTCAAATACTGTTGTGTCCTGTTCTGCTGGGAGGAAACATGCCTTCTCTGCTCCCCAGCGTGGGTGGGCAGGAGGCCAGGTCTTCTAGGATCCATTGTTGATTTCCATCCTCCTCGTGCTCTGGAAAGGGCAAAGCACTGTCCTGTCACAGGTCCTAAGAGGTGGGTAGCATTTGTTCAAGGGAGGGCCTGGTGCACAATGATAGCGTAACATGGAGATGGACACCTTGCTACTTGTATGTGCTTGGTCACCAGCTCAGTCTTGGGCTTCCTGCTCTTAATTGTGCAGAAAATTATACCTGCAGAGCATCTGATGCCGCAGTATCATTAATGTTTCTAGCAGATCCTCAAGTCTTTAGAGCAGCAGAGCTTGTTGTAGGCACAACAGTGCTGCCTTACTCAATGTGTTTGGTGAGATCAGGTAGTGAGCCCTGCTCTGCTCACCCACCAGCTGCCAAATCCCACTGGGCAGCTCTCCTCTTCTGGTAAAGCCCGCTTTCACCAAGGTTGGCAAAATATGGCTGCTGCAAAGTGTTTCAAGGTAGCAACCAAGATAAAACCCAGCCACTGCTATTGATTTTCCATCGTGCAATACTATTTACAGTCCTGGCAGTTGGCTGATAGTAATATGAAGTTTTCAGAATGGGGAATATAAATGGAAATAAATTGAAAGTCTCACTCTGCATTATTGATGATACGTGGCTTTTAGCGTTTGGCATCTCGTAGGGAAGTGTGCTTTGACACCTTGCTTATGATGGAGCCCCTGTGTGCCATGGACTGTCAACCAGTCTCATCTATCCACAGTAACAGGGATGTGGGGAAGCAGCGTAGAGGAGTCTTCACGGCTTATCCGCCTTTCAAAAGTGTAGAGAGACAGACAGTCTGGGATTCAATTTTACTGTTCTAGCACCTTTCTCACCACCCTGATTGGAAGTGCTTAACCTCCTCCTCATTAATCAGTTTGAATTTTATCTAAAACTCGTCCTCAATGAAGGCAAATTAGATAGAGTTTACTGTACTGCTTCAGTCTTTGGCTGAAAGTGATGGCAGTGCATGTAGGGTTTAGCAGGTGAGCATTATGGCTTGGATCAGAGGGACACTGTATTTTTGGTGGCTCTGTACTGACAAGGCTAGAGGAGTCAGCCGTGTCCTGTATGCACAGTTCCTAGCAGGCACTACAGGCAGGACAGGCGTGTGACGTTGTACTGGTAAATCCCATATTGCACGTGGTTAGTTGGGGTGCCACAACCCAGAGCAGCAATACAAGTCAATCACTTAGTCATTGGGGTTGGCAGGGACCTCTGGAGATCATCCAGTTGAACTCTAGCTCAAAGCAGGGTGAGCTGGAGCAGGCTGCCCAGGAGATCAGTTGTTCTTAGGGAGGTTGCAGTCATTGTCCTCATTTTACAGACAGGGAGAGTAAGCCCTGGGTAGTGACTTGGCTGTGATGTCTGGAAGGTGAGTGCAGGTGGTCGAGGTGACATGCCTGGCGTGACAGTGAGAAGGTGAAGAAGGCCTTGAGGCTGCAAGGCACGTACGTGTGTACTTAATCATAATTTCATGAGCTCCTGGTTGCAATGGTGCTGTCTTTCCATTAAGGAAATTTTTTCAGGCATTGAAGTTACTACAATATGTAAGACTTGAAGAGCTTTAAGATCAGTACATAAATGCATCGGAGAGGTTTGTCTTCTCTGAACAGCTCCTTTACTGTTGGATGCTTTTGTGCAGGCCTAAGTGGAAAACAAGGAATAAGGGGGATGAGAGTCAGTGAACTCTGCAGAGTCCTTGGCCTTCAAGTCACTGGAGGAAGTCACCTTTCTCCTGAGATCTTCTGTAACAAGGACTCTGGGGAAGCAATCTGCCTCTAGTGGTCTCCTGAAGTTCACCCTATGGGGGCAGTTACACAGTCCACGATGAGCGCATGGCCTTCTGGTGCACCCTGCCTTGCCCACAGAGCAGCCTTACAGCTCCTGCCACAAGGTTTCCTGGAAAAATTAGGCAAATAGCCAGGCATGCTGTTAGAGTCTGTCTGAGCCGCGTTTTCCTGCCCGGAGGTGGAACAAACATCCCACTTGGGTAGCTCTGTCCCAACCAGCCAGAGAGCATCTTAAATCTCTGATGAAACTTTCGCAGCAGGATTTCAGCTGTGCCCTTTCCTTGGGAAGAGGTAATGACTGCAAGGTGCTTGCTTTCCAACTCCTCCATCTATCCAAGGCCTGTGGACCTTCTCCCGGATGAGACTCCTTCCTGATGGCTGTGGCCAGCGAGGCGGGGAGCGGGGACTGATGGGCCGCGGTACGGCAGAGCTGCCGGCTGATATTCCCGAGCCGTGGCACCGAGTCGAAATGCAAAAGTGCCGACTGTCATCTCACCGCCGCTGCGATTCGCATTGGGAGGGAAAAGGGGGAGCGTGGCTGAGAGAGAAACGGGCTCTTTTGCTGCATGTGTCGGTGGTCTTCACTCCCGCTTGGGGTGCAAAAGAAATTATAATCTCGCATTCTGCTTTATTTTCTGTTTATTTCTTCCCTCCCTCCCTGGCGAGGGCAGGTAGCACAAGAATTAACCTCCAGGGACACTGGTGACTTCCTAGCAAGAAAAAACATCATTTGCAGACTCCTAAGAACATGAGTTTCAGTGACAGGAACGACACCTAGAGGAGCCTCTCTCCGTTAGCGTACAGATGTTGTGTAAAGCGTCCTGAGTCCCCAGTGTGTCATCTGCGCTGTGGACCTGGAAGGCCTTTATAGCCCAAACCCGACTCCCTCTTGCAAAGCACCTCGCTGTGCTTCTTGTGGGCGTTCAAGACCTGGTGTGTGAATCCGTTCTTTACATGGGGTTGCTGAGTTGATCAGTGGCAGGTTACTGACTTCTCCTGCATCTCATGAGGAAGAGGATCACGGTGAGAACCAGAACAAACCAAATCTTGGTGCACTGCTTGAAACAGCTTGTGAGCTGGGAGTTTGTCCCCGCAGTCCTTTCCTGTTGCCTTCTGCTTTCTGCTGTGACTGATGACTGGGATGAGAGCGACTCAGTGTCACGGAGTGGCTCCACAGGCAAAGCCTTCTGGCAGCCTGGACCTGGACCTCCTTTCCTTTGCACTGCTGTTGCTCTGGTCTAGCTGCTTAGCGGATACTTCGATGCTTGTGGGTTGCCTCATTAGGAGGAGGAACTAATGATGGAGCTAGTGATGCTCTCCTCACTTCTGAGATCACACACCAAGACTGGTTTTGCTGATACAACATCTTTGCTCATAGTGGCATGAAATTTTTGCTAGAACAGTGTTCGGAAAGCTGGTCTTAAAACCCTGGGCAATATAGCAGGCTTCTGGTCTAACCCCTTGCACAAAGCAGGGATGGTTAGATGTGTTGCTCAGGGCCTTGTCTGTTGAATTTTGAAGATCTCCAAAGGTGAAGCTCCTACACTCTGGGACCTTGTTCCAGTGTTGACCAACCTTTTGTGATTTTTTTTGTCTGTTATCTAATCAGAATTTGCCCTTTTGTGTCCGCTGCCTCTCATCCCATCCCTGTGCACAGCCAAAAAGGGTTTGTTTTCAGCACACTCCAGAGACATGTTGAGCTGCTTGCACCCTGCCATGTTGCCCTTCCAGCAGCTGCAGGAGTGGTTAAAGCCCCTGTAAGTACCAAAGTCTATCTGCTCTTCTATCTAGAGACTTTCCCTCAGGTGATCTCTTGCTTGATGCCTCTTTCTTCCATTGTTCTTTGGCTTCTTTACCCCATTAAACACGTGGGTTTGAATCAACAGCCAGCGTAACCCTCTGCCCGCATACTTCCATTTCTGGCAAGCCCTGCATACATAGCTTGTGTTTTAGGTGATGTCCCATCTTATATCAACTCTCCTCTTCCAAAGACAACTTCTTGACCTCCTTTCCTTTAGGAAAAAAGCTTATGCAAATAGCTTCAAGCAGGATTTGCCCAACCTCTGTCATAGCAAAAATTATTTTGAGCCTGGATTGCAACAGTGAGCTGGATGTCACCATGGACTTGGGCCAGGCAAGGAGCAGCTGCTCCTTCCTGGTGCTGTGCTATGGAGAGACCCTCCCACCTGCTCTGGTGCTTGCTTGTCACCAGGGGAGATGGTGTAACTGTGCTTGGGCACTCCTATTGCCCAGTGTTGGATGTCAGGTGGTCGAACACTGGAGTGGGTTGCCCAGGTAAGTAGTGGAGGCTCCGTCCTTGTGGGTACTCAAAACTCAGCTGGACACAGACCAGTGCCAGTATAATGGCCCCATCTGAATGAGGACCGGGACTTGGACTTACGATGGTCTTTTTGTCTGAGAAAACTAAAATGGGCTTTCACACTCTGAGCTGAGGAAGGAGGGGGGTGGGGGTGGTGCAGGAGAGGTAGAAGACAAGCTGCGAGCAGTATGTAGGACACTCACTCCTGACTTCCAGCCAAGCCGAGCTGGAGGGGGGAGTGTTAGAGATGACTTTGTTGCAGTCCTCAGGAGAACAGCACGTCTCCAACGTACTTTGTAGGTCTTGTGTGGATTTCATGTGCCAGAGCTAAAATAATACATGATTTGTTAAACTGGCTTTTTTCACGGTTGTAGGAAACAACCCAGGCGTTCAGCTGGAGTGGCAGAGAGCGCCGATCCGCGTTGGCAGGGCGGGCTGTGCTGGCTGCTGTCAAGATGCTGTTTCTGCGAAGGCTGGTGGAAACAAGGGAGTCAGAGGGGTAAAACAGTACCGTGCTGGACCACACTCGGCAGAGCAGCCGAAACAGGGAGTGCAGGGAATCTCAACAGGAGCACGAGGACTGCCAGGCTGATGACATTAATGTGTGTAGGACAGCGTGTTAGAGAAGCGAAAGGATCAATCTGGCTGATTTTTCCGGTAAATTCAACGTGTGCCTCCAGGACACAGGAGTCACACCAGTGTGGGATTCACCTGCCCTTTCAGGTGGGACATCCAATGGACTTGGAGTATTTTCCCCAGTGGACTAGGGCTCTTCTGGCATGGAGGTTTATTTAAGATTTCCTTTACTGCTTTGCTAAAGCCAGAGCTTTTGCCATAGTGAAGAAGGGGACTGAGGAAAAAAACAAACAAACAAAACCAACAAATTGTAAAATTGAATTGTGCAGATCTGGAATGTACCAGGAGCTGCTGCACCTGATCCATGGTAAAGAGGATGTTTTCTGCTCCCTGACAGGCTTCCTTTGCACGTTCAATCTGCAACTGAAACAGGCTTTTTGTTTAAGTGCAGTGAGTCCCATTAGATAGTCCTTTTCAATCCACATTACCTACTTAAGCAAATTTCAAATTAAGATTTTCTTTTTTTCTACAACTTCAGCCCTTCTGACGTGCCAGGTAACTTGTGTGTTAGAAATGCTGATCTTGTGGGCGGTGGGTTCCCCACCTCCCTCTCTCCCTGGCCAAGTAATGGAGAAGTGGTAACTCATCACAGGAATGAGTTCACTGCATCCCTCTCTGATTTGGTTCTTTGCCAGGATGCATTTTTGTATTGTGGTTTTGTTGTTATAACGGGAGGATGAATGATTCATTGCTGTCTCACAGCGGAGGGGTCAGCGGGTCGCCCACAGCCATATCTTATTATCATCTGGAACTCAGTCTGCTGAGGTGTTGCTAACCATCTGTAACACATACCGCTCATTTCCATGGCATGCTGATAACCTCTGCTAATTATTTATAAAGGGTTAATTAATAGGATTCTGCTCTAAACAGTGACCCAGTGTTCTTCGTTTCTGGTCCTCAGCTAAAGTAACAGCACTCTTACTGGAAACAACAGTAATTTATTCTTGAGAACAAGGGGTTTGAGGTGCTGTATCAAAGCTCCACGGAAAACCAAATGTGGTGTCTATCTCTTTCCTCTGATCACTGATTTTGTAATTTTATAAAAGAAAGCAATCAAGTTTGTCTCATTATATTGGTGCTCATTGTTCAATTCCATTATCCTTTTAGGCTTTTCTCTTAATGTTTGTTCCACTGTTTTAGTAAGGCTTGAAATTAGACTAATTCCCCAGATCACTCTTCCTCAAGTTTTAAAATGTAGATGAAACAGATTAAGATTATTGAGTTCAGAAAATCAAAGAGACAATAAGGTAGAACCATTAATGTGCTGAAAGAGACCATTTGCCTGGTCCTGTTAGCCCCTGCTCCGAAAGCAAAAGCAGAGGGCACCTGATATAATGAAAAAGCAACAGATCTACTGCAAGTTAAAGGAGATGCTTTTTAGCTTGTTAGATGCAGTTAGCTTGTAGCTAACTGGTGGAACTTGTTGCTCAAAGATGCTGTCAGAGCAAGAAATTTGAAAAGACACAAAGAAGAGGAGAAGCTTGTTATGAATAAGAACAGTAGCTCCGATTCTGCAGTTGTTGTGATAATCCTCGCTTGTGTAGTGTTGCTGTTGTAACGATGGGTTTACTTGAGTGATGGAGGCTTTCAGGATCAATATGAGTATCTGTAAATTGAGCTGAGGAGAAGATAAATGACCAAGGCTGTTCCGTTTCTTGCTTGGGGAAGATTTAAGGCAATAATTAGTGAGGCCAGGAAAATTATTTCCCTTCTTGCAGATGGATTTTGTAAGATATGTAGTTGCAGTCTTTCAGGCTGAGATGATGAGAGTTGGGTCTTTCTCTAGAGCGTTTGCAGGATGTGGAAGTTGGTGGGACTCCAGGCCACTTTAACTGCATCAATCTCTCTGCTTTTCCTGAATGGTGCATTAAAACTTTTCCATTCATGCTTTACAAGCACATCACAGACTGAGACCACCTGGCGATAACGCTCTCTGGAGAACCTCCCAAGCGGGCATCTCCTACTTTACTGAGCTCTAAACTGCTTCCTACCTATGAAGTACAATTGACAGGGAGGATGAGTATCTTTTATTACACCTTCCTTAGTAACTGAACCAGATTGCTACTCTACCTTTTCAACTCTTGGATATAAAATGTATATATTTGATTACTAATCAGAAGATGAATGGGAGAGATGAGAATAAGCCTGCTGCTCCAATGGGAATTTTGGGCGTAAGAGATGTACATGTGTATCTTCAGTGCTTCCTTCTCTGCATACACTTCATTATTTCTTTCTAAGTCTTCTGCTTTACAAATGAAACAGTTTCTTAAACAGGCAGTAGTTTTTCATGCATTTTACCCATTCTGTCTATTAAAAGATCTTGACCCCTCCATTTCCGTCTTTTGGGATAGAAGTAGTAAGTTGTGCCATTTTGGTAGTCAGTGTGTGGAAATCAATGTGACTCTGAAATGCATATTCTCTTTGATTGCCTGCATTTAAGCCTGATTATGTTCAAATCACCCAAACATCACACAGCGCTATGCAAAGTATAATAATCTGTCATCAGAGCAGACAGAGAGAAGGGGAAACAACCTTTTAGATTTTGGTAGAACCCAAAGGGTTTTACACATCAGCTTTTAAAACACCAGCCTGTTGGGAGCATCTCAGAGCCAAGAGCTGAAGTGCTGCTTTCCAAGGACTGAAGCTCGGAGGTCTCTGAAAGGGGTGAGGCTTTAATGACATTTTTGCATTTTAGTAAATCCACCCCAAAAGCTGCTAATGTTGCACAATTCATTTGCGTGCTGCCAGATTCCACCAGTCTCCACTGATACTAACAATCTGACCTTCTTGTTGGGTACAATGGAGGTGGAAACAAGGCTTTTCCAGCCTCCAAAGAAAATGAAATAATCTCCCAGCCTAACACCTGAGCTGCTGCCAAGCGGTCTGTCCCAGAGACCCTACGCTTGGCCTTTGCCAGGACAGATTTCTTGATCCATTTCCCCTCCAATAAGAGCGTGCAGTATGCTCTGATCCTGGTCAGACAGGGTAAAAACACAAAATCTAGATGTCAAACAAAATAACTTGTTTACCCTCTGGGTTCTGACACTGACAAGCTGGCAGTGCCTGGCACCCATCAGGAGGGACACGAGAGCACCCGGTTATCTTCCTGCCCTGCAATCCTGCTGTGGTACGGGGATGCCCCATGGGATTGCTACGTGCTGGACTGCCCATGGTGGGGGCAGAGCCTCCTGCTTCCCGAGGTGTCCAGTCTGGCACTGCTTCATCACAACTGTGTTCAGGCAGAAGGGTTTAAGTGTGGGGATGGCTTTTAGATTACTATCTTACCTTTACAAAAGGAAGGAGAGGGTTTGTCGTTTCTCTTCCATAGTGCTGAGACTATGCATGTAGGATCCCATCTGGATGCACAGGTGCTGTGGGAGCAGGAAGGGATGGAGTGGGAGCCGTAATTCCGAGTCCTTGTCTTCCCTCTGCCTCTGTGTGGCTGCTGGTGATATAAATTGTCAGCTTAATGCATTCATCATTGCTTGATGCATGCACTCATGTGTTTGAAGAGAGGAGGAGGGTGAGGACAGACCCTTTCCCTGAAGGGGGGTGTTTGGCTTGCAGAATTCCAGCTTTACTGTTTCCCAGTTAGGGCCCAATAATGTCTCCAGTGGACGGGAGTCACAGGCCTGCCTTTGTCTGGTGAGGCTGGAAGGTCTCTGGGTTGGGAACTCTCTCCTACATATGTGTGTGGGTATTTGGATGTGCATGGATGCTACCTGGCACAGCAGGTCTCTGCTCCGGAGAGCTCCAGATACCTTCATGGCACAAAACCTCTGCAGTACCAGTAGAGCATGCAGTACCAGTAGAGCAGTGAGCAGAATGAACCTTTGCTTGTTGTAAGGAGCTGTGCCTGGAGGTTTTCTCGTCCTGTGAGGAAGCATGGTTGTTGCAGTTTTAGGGCTGTGCTCTCAATCTCTTAAGTAAATTACCAAGAAAAATGGTTGATACTATTTTTTTCTCCTTGTGCTCTGCTAGTTCTGTTTAGTGCTGTTGTGCCGGATTTTCTTCCTTTTATCCTATTGTTTTTCAGCATGTCTGCCTTCTTCCTTTCTCTTTATATTGAGATTTGTCCTTTCCTTTATAGAAATTAAAATGCCACATCCCCACCAATCTGAGACTGGAGCAAAACTGCGACTAGAGAATAGTTTGTTTCTAATTGAGATTTGAAAAATACCCGTCAATAATGCTTTCAGCTATTATGCGTGGGAATATTTTGATTACACTTGTTATGGCAAGCCCACATTCTGCCATTGCAGGGTAAGAGGACAAACGACAGCAGTATTTCCACCAAGAGGTGTCTATCCTGAAGAGCAGATGGCTCGGGGTGGATGCCGTGTTGCATGTGCACGTATGTCGCTGCGAGATGTGAAGAGGCACACAGTGGTGTAAAACACCCTCAGGTTTGCTTGACCACAATGGGTTTTATTTTCCTTTGTGCTTCTGTAGCCTTCAGCACTGCTGAGCTCCAGCCCTTTGGGGGTTCCCTGAGCACCAGGCAAACATCTCCGGTGCCTTTGCAGAGTTTGCAGTGAGTGTGCCCTGGAAGATGGGCTGAACGCTGGCTTTTCTCAGATGTCTTTTGTAGACCTACAGATCCATGCCAAAAGCCTTGTGTTATGAAGCTTAAACTCCCTACCTGGAACATACAGCTCAACTGGAAAACTGGTAGGAGTCTGTAAGTCAGGAAAAAAAAAAAACCACCACAAAACAGCTGGAAAACACTGCTGCAGTGCAAGTGTCCGGCACGGACAAGCAGGAGGGGAGAATTGTCAGCAGGAATATTCTGGGAGTATTCATGGAATTAAACATGCTTTGTAATGTCAAAATACAGACGGGTGTGGAAAGGCTAAGCAGCTAACGGCGAGCTCAGTGGTCCTAAATCTGCAGTTGAGCTATAAACAAGCGAAGCCCGGCGTCCATCGGCAGCTTGACTTGGGAGTGCCTGGCATCTGCGCATGGCTGAGCTCGGCAGTTAGCGGCGGCGTGCAGCTGGCTCTGGGAGCGGGGAGTCGCTCGGTGACAGACAGTTAATGGTGAGGCAGCTCTGCCATTTGGGCAGGGTTCAGATGGATCCTAACCCATGAAAAGAGCTAAATTCAGAGAGAGAAAAGAGTGTCTGGATGCTTAACGCCATCAGGTGCCCTGCGAAGGACAGACAGGATTCAAGACCAGTGAGGAGAAGCGTGCTTAGGTTTGAGCAACAGACGTGGCTGAGCCACGGCATCGTGAGTGATGCAAGGGGTGACAGCGAGGCGCCTTGCTGCCCGTGCGTCACCCGTGTCCCCTTCTGCTCTGTGCAGTGGGAGAGCCATGAGCCAACAGCTCGTAGGCTTTGACAGCTCCCTTGGCTGCTTGTTATTTTTTTCCTAAACGTTTGAGTCCAGGGTGCCACCCTGGACATCGGGAAGTTAATTTGTGTGTAAATGCAGAAAAATAACTAAGAATCTGCCAGAGGCAGCTCCTGGCAGAGCTGAGACTGGAAACTCAATGCCTGGATGAAGACCCAGGGACCTCAGAGTCAGCTGCCTTGTGGGTGGCTAGACCAGAACGACAGGCTTGGATCTCATGTCCCAAACCAGCCCCTCCGGAGCCTGCAGCTCAACGTGGCGTTCGCCAGCGCTGCCTTCCACTTTCTAAAACAAGTGCCTGTGCCTGCCTGGCCTCCTCTGCCCTCCCATCCAGCCTCTGCTTCATCCAGGCACGGTGCTGCAGACGAAGAGGCTGAGAGCTTGCAAGCCTGAGGGCTGAGCAGTGCTGGAAGGATTTCCCATACCTTCTTTAAAAATAAATGTACTTGCATGTATAGATTGCGTTCTCTTACGGAAGGAAGTGTCCTTAATAATAAGTGTCTTCTTCCCTACATCTAACCGCTCCAGCGCCACGTACCTCCAGGGTCAGCCCTTACCTCTTCTCTCCGTTGACTTGCTCCCTGCGCTGGGTTAGAAAGCAAAGAGGTGGAGGTGTTCGACCGGTGTGAACGGCACTGCCGCGGGGTTCAAGACCCCCTCCTCTCCCTGGAGCCAGGCCTGGCACTCCCCCAGTCTCCCCAGCGCCAGGCAGGAGGCAGCGGGGCTGAGTGTATTTGTCAGTTAAACATTTGCTCAGCTGGGCTGCTGAGAGTGAGTGAATCCATGATTTTTATGTCTCCTTCGTTTTTTGACTAAAAGGTCAAATTTACATGGACTGAATTTGTGTTCCATGCAGTGAAAACAAATGTAGCTGCTTGAGCGCGTGCGAGGGGCACTGCCTGCTAACTGGGTGCGCAGAAGAGCGCTGGCTGGTGTCTGGAGGCAGGAGATTACTCTCAAGAGTTGTTCTTTTTCGAGCAAGCCCTCGCAGGGAGAGCAGCGGAGGCGGCAGGCACTGCGGGGAGAGGAGAGGGGCAGCGGCGGTGCGGCAGCTGCTCAGGAAGCCTCCTGTGCTGCATCAGGGAGAGCTGGAAATCGGTAACCCTAAAACACAGTGGTTTGTGGAGCAAATGGCTGAAATCTGCTGGAGCTGTGGGAGTCTGGGAAGTGCTGAGCGTCAGCGGCTTCTCCAAACGAGGCCTGTGGGGCTTTTCTTCTTGACCTGTGGGTGTTTGAGGAGGAGCTTCAGGAGGATGCTGGAAGAAAGAGGGATGTCGCAGCCGTGGGGAGGAAGGCCAGGGTTCGGGCGCGTAGCCAGAGGCATCCTCATCTCGAGGCTCTTCCCCAGATCTTCAGTTCTGCCCGACTTTGTCACTCTACAGCCTCTTCTCTCCCAGCAGGTCATCCGTTTGCAGCTTTCTCTTTCAAACCATCCTGCCCACCTCCAAGCATGGAAACTCCTCCTGGTCAAGGAACACAAAGCCACTGTGCCCTTGACATTCAGGTCTCCCTGGAGAGCTCGGACGGAGATGGAGAAGGGATGGTTCTTACCTCTCCCCCAGCCCCGTCTGTGCATGTGCTCAGTGTTTCCTTCCCGGCAGGCATCCTTCAGCATTGCCCCCCTCTGAACGTGGGTTTTCCTTGCGCTGAGTCTGTCTCCCTGCCCACGCAGCACCTGACACGCTGGAGCTGAATCTGGAGCACTGCACATCCCTGCCGGGGAGCTGGGCTCTGGCAAGCTTTACAGGTCTTCTGCTGGGCATGACTGATGGACGGCTGGGAGCTGTATCCGTGGGGCCACATTGCTGCCCCGTGCTGCGTGTCTGAGTGCGGAGGGGTTGGTCACCAGGCAGGGGGCTTTCTGTGGCCCTTTGGGTGGCTCCTCTGCCCCTGGCACATTGCCTGCCTGGAGCACAGCCTCGGGCAGCGCTGGTTGTGCAGCCAGGGAGGAGGTGACTGGGCTTTTCATATGCTGAGCACAGCTACTCAACGGTCAGCCAGCCCCAGGCTTCATTACCTCTGTCTGGCCTCAGCCAGGAACCAGCCATGAGTTGCATACGTTCATCACTTACCTCCACTCGCCTTCATCACTTACCTCCACTCGCCTCACAGACGTTTGTTGTCCGTGACCACTGAGGCTGTGGTTTGCAAACAGCTAAAGCCATGGGTACTTGCCAGTAAGCCCTGGCTATCAGTTAGCTACTCTGAGCCCTCCTTGCACTGGTGGACCCTTCCTTCCCTGAGCTGCCTGGACTCACCAACTGAATGGAGATGCCCCTTGATTTGTTTTGCTTGGATGGTTTTGTTCCAGCCAAGCACACTGGGTCGTCTCTCGGAGGAGTCAGCACATGGAGAAGGTCAGCAGAGGAGGGGAAAGAGAAGAGGACCATCCCTCCTCAGCAGCTTTTAAGCATCCCCATGGTCAGCTGAGAAGGGATGAAGAGAATTTCACTGCTTATTAAAACAAGGAGTCAGTGGTGGACCAAGGAGATGGCATCTGTTCCAACAAACATATGTTTGTACCTCCAAGGAAGTGAAGTTGTGCTGCTTATATTATACTGCCAGACTATGTCCTGGGTGGGGAAGGAAGGGAAACCATTTTGGGGAAGACAGTAAATCTCTCCAGGGCTCCTAATGGACTTAGGAGAGGAGATAATGGCAAGTAAGCGTAGTAGAGGGAGAGCCAGATTTCACTGCAGGAGGTGAAGTGTGGTTGTCTTTCATTCCTTCACCAGTACCTTTTATAAACTCTCCTAACTGTGTTTTTTCTTTGCGTAATTCCATCAGGGTTTTTCTCTTCTATCTTAATTTGTCCAAGTTAAATGCAATTTCCAGGTAAATGAGTAAAACCAAATTGTTCTGCACTCAAAGGTATGGCAAATCTCCAAACCAGAGCGCTTGGGTGCGCATTAGCAGTGTACTCTCATGGAGGCTGCCCAGATGAGGTGGAGAGCTGCTGGTGCAGAGCCAGGGGAGAAGAAAGTGTCTTTCAGTGAGCCCGGAACCTCTCTGATGTGTATCAAGATACTTCATGCTGCCAGATACTGGTGGTGGCCAGCTGGAAACCCAAAGGCTTTAGAGGAGTTAGTGACTGTGCATCTGGTCCGGATGTGGTGTCCAGATACCTTCACCTTTTGGTGACACTGGTTGCGGTAAGGAGTGAGCTCTGCAGCTGCATCAGTGTTATTGCAGCACTGTGTCTGGCTGTGGAGCATGGAGAACGACGTTTGTCTCATGCTACCTCGGTATTGCTTTCACGCTTGTTTTGCACAACCTTCAACTGCTGAAAAGATGCCCAGTACCCCCTGGACCTCCCTGCGGGCCCTGGGCCCAGGGCATTGCAGTGCTGGGATGTGGGTCTGAGAGGGGAAGCTGCACCCTGTCGGCTGCAGTGAGTTCCATGCACCCCAGAGGTGAAACGAGTGACAGCAGATGTTCCCCATGCGTGTTCTGCACTGCATGTGCTGCTCCACAGGGACAGGTCCAACCCCAGGGCAGCCTGCAAAGGGAAAACCTCCCTGAGAGCAGCTCCTACCTGCTGAGCATTGTGTTGTGAGTCCCAGCCCCTCTTCCCGAGTGGTTACACAGTGGTTTATGATATTTGGGATGTGTTGTTCCATGAATAATGCCCTTGCTGTAGTTCAGCGAGTTGTTCGTTGGGTTGATGGAGTCTGTGACAGTGTCTGGGAGCTCTTTTGAACCTGAGGATGCTGCAAATGCTCCTCTGCTGCTGACCATTGAGAGGGAGGAAGCTGCTCACATGCCAGTGGTGGTGAATTCACAGCACTGGCTCTGGTTGGAGAATGGGCACATCCCTCAGAACTGATGGAGGTAAAATCATGGCTGTAGGGATAAAGGGGGGATAAACCCATTAAGCAGAGAGTGGGGATAACCCCATTAAACAGGGACTGCCTGGCCCTCGATCACAGCGCTGTGCTTGAGGAGCCATGGCTTGAGTCCTGGCTCTGCTGCTGTCTCCCAGGCAAACTTGGACGTGTTTCTAAATATATAAAGGGGCTCCGGAGGATAAAGCTCTTCCCTGTCCTCTACTGTGAGAATAAATTCATAAGTGACTGTGAAAATTTCTAGCCCTGCTGCGAAGGGCCTTGGAAATACCTGGAAAGGACAATAAATTTCCAAGCTGTGAGCATTGCTTAGCCTATGCTGCTTTCCATGGTCTCTGCACTGCAATACTGTGGTTTCGGAGTTGCTCTAGCATTTGTCCTTCAAAGAGCACAGCAAGGAAAACAGTTTCTTTCCCAGTTCCAGAATTTATTCTGCTGGCACTGGTCTGTTCCTCTCATTTTAGATAGCGTTTCTGTGCTCTGTCTATCAGACCTCTGGGTGCCCTGGAATCAATCAGGAATTCCAGCCTTGTGCCTGCTAATTGCACAGCCGTTTTGTGGCTGGGAGCTCTTCCAGCTGATGGATGGTGTGCGTGGAGGTTTTACTCCCTCTGACTGACACCCCATAAGGGGCACAGCATGTCATGTGTGCACAGGGGTGTACCCCACTGCTACTGGGGGAGCGTTTGGGCTGTCACCGTGGGAGCTCTGGCTGTCGAAGGGGTGCTGGGTCAGCCAGAGCACTACACAGACTCCTGTGTGATGCTGAAATGCCAGAACGGACTGTGCAGGGGTTTAATGGACTCAGCAGCATATGAGAAATCAGTGGTCCTCTGTGGTGGGAAGGCACTGAGAAGCAGCTATGCTCTGACAAAACTAGCATGCACCTCTTGGCAAGATGCCGACCATGATGGAAGAGGAGTGACACGCAGCCAGGTCTGTCTCTCAGCCTTGTAGAAGCTGGGGTCAGTGGCTGGACTCGAAATAGCTCCAAGGTCTGCATGGCCTCTACAACTGCCCACAGCTGCCCTGAGCAGTCTTCTGGTAGCCCTGCCCGGCTGGATGGTGGTGACTGCCCCAGCACGCCTTGCAGGAGCCTCTTGCATCTGTAAACGGATTTGGATCTGAAGATAGAGCGTGCCCCAGTGACAGGTTTACCCTTCTGAGGCACTTTCGTTTTGCAGGTTTGACTTGATGTGTCAGGCAGCTCCTTGGATTGTAACCTGAAAGGGTGTTGTGGGAGATGGTGTACTCTGGGTGATGTTTTTAATCTTTCATCTCTCCCAGCTAACGCGTTTTGCTGATCAGTTTGCCAGGCGGAGCGGCCTCGCTGGCGATGCCAGATCTGAGCTCCTCTCCCGGCTGCCTCTCGTTCTGCATGCGCTGCCACACGGCTTAACAATTGTGTTTTTCGTGAATAATTTGTTCTCTCCACATCAGGCAGTCCGTGTCACTCTGCAGCCGCCGGCTTTGCAGAGGGATACAGCCGAATGAACGGCACAGTGGCGATGCCGGTCCTGGGCAAGTCTACCCTGTTCCTCCCTGCGCTCCAAACAGGGGCTTATTAATTTCTCCTTCAAAGCCGCGTCCTTTGCTGCACGCGCACACACTGTGTGCATCTCCCTTTTGGCTGTGCTGTCTCGAGGAGTGATGTTTCCATGTTAGCAGGTGAGCTGGATGCCGTGCCCTTCCCCAGGACAGCGCCTGGCACCTCCGTGTGTTCCTTGCCATGATGCAGCTCTTGTGCTGCTGCATTGGAGGAGGGATCGAAACAGCATTTGGCCCCGTTGTGCTGGCCTCAGAGTTTGTCCTCGGGTTATCCCCCAGGTCCCAAGGCTGACGCAAATTATCTTTTAAGAACAGCACCCACCCTGACCCCCCTGGGGTGGTCCTTTTGCAGTGGGTGCTCAGCTTAGCTCTCCCAGGTGCAGCGTTCCTTGGGGAGATTTTTTCCTGCTACAAGTGAATCCCATTGCTGTGGTCCCACCAGCTGCTGTCTGCACGGCTTTCCTGGGGATCAGCTGCATCCTGAGGCAGCCGAAGATGCTGGTTCAGCCCTCATACTTCAGCGGAGCAGATAACAGCCTCGATGAACTGTGTTATTTGCCCTGAAAAATTCTTGTTAGCGCTCTGCTGTTGACAGAATCGCATAGGATTTGGATGTCGGATTTGCTCCTCGCGGTCCTCAGAGCAGCATCCTGGTCACGGCAGAAATCGTTTCAGATTCCCATGTTTACTCAGGAAAGCACCAATGCCAGAATAACATGGGAGGCAGGGGGCTGGCAGGGCTGCGGAGGGATGCCCAGGCTCAGGGGGTACAGGCGTTGGGCACAGCTGTGTCTCAGAGGGACGTGGTGCTTGCTAAGCTTGTCCTCAGGAGACTGGTGCAGGGTTGTTTCTCCCAGCGTGTTTTCTGGCTTTTCTCCCATCTTGTTCCAATGTTTCATCGCAACTGGCCTGTACAGATATTTTTTCTTCCAGAAGTATTGAAATTAGCTGATTAAAGCTAACCCCTTTGAACAAAAGCAGTGGGAAATTGATGAATATTCCTCTAGAGTACCGGTGCCTCCAGGCAGGCTCCATCCATGGGAGCCCTGTCTCTCTCCCAGCACTGCCGCTGCACTTCAGCACCCGGCTCAAAGTCTGTGAAAGTTCAGGTGAAGTTTTCTTGTGGACCTTCTGGGTTTTCAGTCATGCCCTAACTCATTTGTGGAGCACGTAGTACTGGCTAAATCGATATAATTGTGTTTTTTACGGAAGGGGAAACTGAGGTATAAGGTGACTGAGTCAGTATATGGATCCAGGCACATGAGAACTCGGTGCCCAGACTCTGCACATCTCAGGAGAGGGAAAGAGGGAAAGGTGCAGTGGCTCAACTATTAGATGGAAAGGTTCATATTTTTACAGTCAGGAGGGCTGAGGTTCCCGTCTGCCATACTGGAGCTTTTCAATGGCTTTGAACCAACGACTTTGACCTGAAAGCCTTGCTCCCATTTTTTCGACGACCCTTAGGTGCTGTGGTTGTGCGGCTGGTTCGGAAGCTGAGAGGCAGACCGGCGCTATCGGATGCTTCTTGGATAACAGCCCGTGGGCTGTCCTTTCTGTTGGCTTGTGATACTCGGTGCATGTTTTCAAATATCAACTGGAGTTGTTTACAAATGCCTAGTAAATCCCAAAATAGCCACAATTTGCTGAATTTTGTGAATAGCGTTCAGCCCACTCCAGTTACAATAGCAGCCTGCCTCCATGCCTCGCCGGAGCTTTCCGGAGGTACAATAGTGAGGAGGGGCGACGAGTGAGGCTGGGCAAGCAAACGTTGTTATTGCAGCTTGCTGCACAAACAATGGGTACTATTTGTTTTGCTGGCTTCTAGAGCATCTTATTTGTATCAGCTCCGATTCTTCTGCTGCATTCCTCATTTTCCTTTTGTGGCTTTCCACTCTTTGGAGATTCGTTGCCCTGGTGAAGCGTAGTCACTTTCTGTCGGTGCTCCGGAGCTGGAGAACCGGTGCTGGGATGTGAATTGCCTCCGATTGCCTCTCCCTTGCACGTGGGTGGGATGTGGGGGACGTCTGTCTGCGAACATCCCTTCCGCTAACCCGCAGTGGCATGTCCTCAGTTCCCCGCGCTCCCTGGGAAGCCTGGCAGATCAGGAGCTGCCTTCCCCTCTCGCCCTAAGCTCCTCTTGCTCTGCTGTTTACATGCCGGAAAGTTTATCTGCTACGGTTTCTTCCCGGAGTCCAGCAATGCGACACTGATGAGGAGTGACAGGAAGGACACAGCATAGGGGAGGAGAGGGTGAGGAACGTGCCCTGAGCTTGGCTCTGCCTCCCCAGCCCTGCTCCATCTCTGGCCGGCACAGCCTTGCCGGGGCAGCAGGCACATCCTTGGCTGCTTCAGGGGCTGCTGGAGGTGGCAGCCTTCCCTTTCCCCAGGGGGTCTGCTTCATATGACATGGTCCTTCACGACCCTCTAAGGACCTTTATTTATTCATTATTTGTGTTTTATTTCTCATTTTGCTCCTGAGTTTTGCGTGTGATGAGGCTGAGCGAGCTGCTGGGGACAGACAGGTGCCAGTAACTTTGGCTCCTCTCCCCTGATGGGGGGATTTCCCTGTCCTACCACCCAACCCATAGGTCCTTTGCTTCCCTTTTTATAACGACTTGCTCTGGAAGAAACAGCGTTGCTTGAGGTGGGGAGAGGACCCGGGAGGGAGGCACAGCTGCTCATGTGCTGCCAAAGCCATCAGGCTCAGCAGAGTCAAGAGACTGCCAAGCCACAAACCCCGATGTGAACATGGGAGATGCATGTGACCACGATGGGACGTGTCTTGCTCTGGAATCAGGCAGCGGTGGGACTTGTCGCAACGCTCCAGGGTGCTCAGGCTTTATTTATTTTTATGGGTGCTGTCCTCCCTCTCTCTGGCCCTGTCTGAAGCCTCAAACCGTGAGTGGGATTGGAAAGAGTAAAATTTGTTAACATCTTAAAAATAAGAATGAAAACATCGCTGTCTCTTCAGATTTGCTGTAGGCTGGTGGACTGCTGGTCTGCACCAAGCAGCTGCTGCCTGGCGGAGGCCGCTCGCCGAGGCCGGCTGCAGTAATGGCAGGGCATCGCGCTCAGCACTCGTATCCGAGCTTGGCATCTATGTCTAATCTGAAAATAAGTCACTATATATTTCATTAAACCAGCTGCTGCTGCTTTTAGTTGCTTATTTTGAATGATGCTCTGTTCCATTGAAAACCAATTTGGTTTTGAAAAATGGTCTGTTTGTGTTAGAAGCCCGAGCCCTGCCTCGTCCCTCCCTCCGTGGGAGGCTCCCAGCAGTGGGGCTGAGCCACTGCCCACCCGCATCACAGGAGATGGCATAACAGGAGGTGGCCCCGAGGGTGATGTCCGATCCTGGGACACACATCTGCATGTCCTGGCTCTGCAACAGCCCCGTGACCTTGGAACAAATCGCCCACAAATGGTTTGGTCCCTCCACTCCCTGTCTGTAAAGGGGAGATGGAGCAACGAGTTTGGATGTCCCTGGGTTGCCATGAGTACCTGTAGGTAGGTGGGTTGTCAAGATTTGCCTATAATTTGGCCAAGATGTGTTGAGTAGGCTGGCTTCACCACTTTTCCTACTGGAAAGCTGCCTGAAGTAATTGCCTGGCCTGCGGTGCTAAGCTTGGCTAGGTCACTCTGACCGTGACACAGTCTCAAAACAACAGCAAATGCAACCTGTTAACTTTCTGGATATAACCCTGCCCCACCTCACTGAATTCTGAAGCTGCAGGAATTGTATTTTAAAGCTTCGTGCCACAACCATGAGTGTTAGAAACGTACTTTCCTTGCAAAGTGGAAGTTGAGATTCTCAGGTCATCTCATGGCCGAGGGGTTGTTGCTTTGCAGAGCGAAGCCCCCAGTCCCTGCCCCAGGGAGGGAGAAGGGATGCCACCGGCTCGGATGGGCTGGGAGGAAACCTCCTACAGCCAAAGCCTCACACGCTGGTTACGTGCGTATCTGCTAACATACGGCAATTAGGAAACTTATTTCCAGCCCGCTGTTTGCCGTGACAGATTCCTGAACCCCAGCCAGCGCTTCGCGGGAGGAGCTGTCGTGGAAGAGGAAATAATGGGAATCTCGGGCTTTTTATAGTGCTACCCGTTCTCTCTCGGCTGTCTGCGGGGAGTCTGATGTCCCCGGCACCGCGTGTGGTAGGAACTCACTGTGGGGTGGGCAGACAGAGGGGGACCTGGCTCTGGGGACAAGGTGGGACCTGGCTCCGGGGGAAGGTGGGAGCCAGTGTTTCTGACGGACAGTGAGCCACGAGAGTGAAGCAAGCTGGTCTCCCACCCATCCAAAACACGCGTGTGCCAGGATGCTCTCTTTTGGAGGGCACTTCCCCATCCTCGCAGCCAGCAGCTGCCTGACCGGTTACTACCTGTAAGGAGGAGCAAGTATTTGGGAATTTTTAGGGGCTGGTGGTGAAGCCTCAGCTGTTTGATGGTTCAACTGGAGATGTGCAAGCGTGCCTCGTCCTCAGATTGAAGTAGAGCTCTGCTGGGCATGTGAATCTAGGTCCTGCATCACTCAGTTGCCCAAAAGTCCCTAGAAAAATCTCAGCCTTGTATCCGAGTGAACAACAGAGAGACAGAATTTTTAATTTTTATAATTTTTGGTTTTTTATTTTAAGGCTTTAGGACTCTCCCAGCTGGCTGTGAGCCACATAACCAGGAGAGGAAAAGCAATATTCCTGTTCTGTTCCAAACTGAGTCTGTCTCTTCATTCTCACTCTGGTTATTAATTTCTTGGATACCGTCATTTTGTAAAAACTAGTCCCTTCTTTAACCTTCCACCTCCCAGGCAGGGCTGGGATGGAAATGGGCAGCACAAGGACAGGAATGTGGTAGGAAAACAGAAGCAGTGGTGGTGGGAATGGATCAGTGGGCCGAAGCTGGGACCTGCTGCTGGGTGAGCAGAGAAGTACGGACACAAACGTACAGGAAACAGCAGTGTCGGAATTTAATTTTTTAATGAGAATTTAATTGGTTTTCTAAATGATAATTTAGTATGCTTCAAGAGCAAAGGCTGGGCAGTGAAAAGGTAAGAAAGGCAGCTCTCAGTCATAATGGGAAGTGGTTTTGGTGGTGTTTTTTATCTGCATGGCACAGCGCTGGCTGCAAAGGTGCTGTGGCTCAGGCCAAGAGCATGGTCGGGTTTACAGGGAGGATGGGCGGCTGTGGATCGCGGGTGTCCGCAGATCCAGGTGCGGAAGCGAGGAGGAGCTGTTGCTGGAGGCCAGCTGGTCTCCTGGGACGGATCTGGAGCTCAGGGCTGCAGGAGGTATTTCAGATCAGACCTTCCCTGCCTTTAGATGCAGCCTCCTGGACTGAACTTGCTGCTGCTCATCTTCCCCGGGGGCATTGATGCTCCCTGCAGTTTTGGGAGAGAAGAACCCAATTTGATGTCCCTGTGTTGTCCCTGCCTCCCCTTGCACCTACAGATACGGTGACATTTGTGCGAGGGAAACAAAAAGCATGGTCAGAGCATGTGGTCATAAAGTCGCTGGCCCCACTCTGTGTCTCCTGCTTCTTTCCATACCTTTTCTTTGCACCTCAAGGTCATCAGCCTGTTGCTTTCCACAAATTGCATTTTCCATTCCCCCTCTTGCTCTTGTGTTCAGCCAAGTCCAGCTGCTGCACAGCCGCCGTGATTAAAGCGTCCAGGTCTCGCTGTGATGGCAGAATACCTCCAAGTGTTGCTTTCCTTAACGCGCTCAGCCAGAAGCCGATTGACCCCCCAGATCCAGGTGGGCACCTGTTAAACACCGCCTTGTCCCAAACGTGCCGGCTAACAAGCCCCTTCCCAAGGGCATCTCCCCCCTCTCCACCTCCGTTGCACATCTACTATCTCCCTTCCCCTCGGAGCGAAACCTCCGGAGCGTAAGCACACACCATGTCGTCTGCCCTCAATTAAAGCACATTTGCCTGTTGGTATTTTAGAGATGGAAATGACCGCAGTCCAGAGCGTTTAAATTAGGAGAGAAGGTATAGGAACGTGCTGTCATGCTGGCTACCGAGAGCTCTTTCAGCGTGGTGCTGGGATTCAGGGATGCTGGTTAAAGAGCATCCCTCTTTCATCCTGACTTTGTGTGTGAGAGCACAGAGAAGAGCAGGCTTTGCTTGGCAGCGAGGCAAAGGGGAGGAAATCATGGGGGCTGTATTTATTGCCATTAACTGTCAGGATGGGATAAAAGGCCAGCTGGAGTCATAAACTGTATGTAACCCACCTCGGGGACGGAGAAGTCTTGGCTGCGGTTCGGGAGGGAGTTTTCATCAGGAGTTCGTAGGCATGGCCAGAGCTTGCGAGACCAGAGCTCTGCTGCCGCCGTGGGAGGGGGTGATGAGACGTGGCCTGTGCAGCAGTGCAGGTCTCCTCTGTGCTTTCTGGGGGTCCCCGGGGAGCTGCACCCCATCGCACCAGCCCTGCAATGCTGCGGTGGGTTCAGGGGGGCTCCAGCCCAAGCAAAGTCCCGAACCCCACTGGCCTCTTCCCTCTGTGTCCTCCTGAAGGGAAGAACCACATGGCTGTGATTTATAAAAGTGAAATATAAACTGTCATTAATTGTTCTGGTCTCCATGACTCAAGCGTAAATGACGCAGTGACATCTGTCTGAGCCAGCAGCCAGCTTTCACGAGGGGAGGGAATGGCAGCAGTGTTTTGGGAGGGAGCTGCTGCCCAAGCAGACCCATCCCACTGCTAGGGAAGCCCAGCAGCCCCAGAATGGTCCCTGGGTGCAGCATGGGAGGAGGGTACCGACAGCCCTGGGCTGTCTTCCTGCACCCCACTGCGAGGCCGCTGCTCCAGAAGCTCCTCCGCACTCCTCTCTTCAACTATGGTAAAACAAATGAATAGCGACAATAATAATAAATGCCAGCTGAGCTGCGCTACAACATACGGCACAAACCCCAGTGCCCTTGCTGGGCTGAAACTGCTGGGGCGAAGGTTGGGAGCAGCCCCTTAAAATGCAAATCGTCATTAGTGATGCGGGAATGGTGTGGTTGCAGCCTCTTATCCTCGTTTTCCTCACTTGTGTTGTAGTCAGAGGGCTGAGTGTCCCCCTCCCCGCAGCAGGGGTGTCGGAGCCGAGCTGGAGCCGTTTTGGGGAGCAGTGTGCAGCTTTTCTACAAAGATTTCTCTCTCCCTACCCCAGCTTTCGTTATTAAATGGGTGTTTTTCTAACCAGTGCTTTGTTTTTGTGACTGTGATATGCACGTCGTTGCTCACTTAAGCGTCACCAGTGCTTTTGGAGGGGGAAGAATCAGGGTGAAGGGTGGCAACGTTCCTCTGTTACCTTTTTTTCCCTGTCTGCATTAGTGAGACTCTGCTGAGGATCATGCTGGAGAGCCGTGCCGGGCGGGTGCTCCGAGGGCGGCCGTGCAGCCTTCGCCTCCTGCGCTCAGCCGTGTACGCACACGTGGCTGCGTGTGCCGCTCGCTGCACACTCACACACAGCTGAGCTTGTTTCTGAAAGGCTCAGCTGCTTAATAGTAGCTGCTCCTGAGGTCGGAGTTGTTCCTCAAGCGAGAAAAAGCCCTGTTCCCCTGCCAGAGAAGGTATTTAGTGGCAACTGGTTTTTGCCCAAAGCCTTGTTTGTGTTACCCGTGTCTGGAAGCACCGAGAGCGAGGCCACTGTTTTGCCTGTCTCTCTGAATGCCATCAGAGAGGATTTTGCAGAGGTAGTTCCCCAAGGATTTTGCTAAGTGCTATTCTTCCCAATAATTTTCCAAATGCCATTTGTACTCTGAGCAGGGTTTTATTGCGAACATTAACAGCACAAAGAGTGTACTGTGGCTCTTTCTTGAGTTAACTACAAGCAGCTGTTCTGGTTTGAAACTGCATTTCCCTCTTTTATGCAAAAGTTGACCGTATTTCTTAAGGAGATTTGCTTTCGCGAGGGAAATGGTGTTGGAGGGCACTGCGCTGTTCTGCACGGTGTCTCCCCACAGCCTGTTTCTGCGTGCCACCCCAAGTTGCCACACTGACATCATCAGTGGGGCAAGAAAGATGAGTTGCGTTGATGAGTGGGTTGGTCCGGGGGGGTTTTTTTGGCTGAGAGCTGTACTGAGCCTCACCAGCTTCTCCACCAGGCACAAAGCACAGCGGGTGTCACTGACGTGGTCCTTGCTGACCCAAGCTGCACCCATCCCATCAACGTACAGGTGGAGGGCTCTGCAGCTGGCAGCTCTTCCCCCGGACCCTGGCCGCAGCATCTTACAAGCTTCATCTCTGATTAGTGTTGTACTGTCTTATTTTTGTTAAAAGTAACAAAAATTGAAGCCCCGTCCCTGTTCCGCGATGTGAGTAGCATTTAAAGTTGATGATGATTGCAGTTCTTTTAGCCTCTTTTGTTGCACAGGGTGGTTTAGTATGTTTACCCACAGTATTTTTGGCATGTGGGTTTCACAATTTGTTTAGCAATGTCAATACCATCTGGAGCATCATCTATTTAAAGTACATTAGAGAGATGAGGAACAACCTATCATATTTTTCCATAGGGTGCATCAAGATTGGAAATGAGAGTCATTCAGAAAGGTTTAATGGGAAAGAGATGTTCGCTGTGCTGCACGCTTGTCTCTTATCGCGAGCGGTTACAGCTCTGGTGCCATTCCTCCGCTGCTTTTCCTGATTGTATTGTGCCACTGTATAATATCTGCTTGGAAAAGCAAACGAAGCTTTCTTGAAGGTAGAATGAAGGGACAGTACTTTTGACTTACTCCTCCGAGTTGGAGTAGGACTGCTCGCAGGGGTGTATCAGTGGAGAGGATATCAGAGGTGGTCTGTGATAAAGGCTGCAGGAGGATCTGTTCCTCCACTGCTCGTGGAGGTTAATGGATGCAGCACATGGATTCAATCCCAGTTACTGCGCTTTCGGGATGCTCTGAGCCAGACCTGCTACTGAACAGCCTTGTTGGTGGCCATGGACCGGAGAGGGGAAGAGCTGGGCTCCCACGTCACTCATCCATGGGCCAGCCCAGCGTGAGCACTGAGCCCTGGCTCATGGCGAGCTGCGGCTACCAACACGGAAAGCTCTGGTCCTAGTCTGTTGTAGACCCCCTTTGCTTTGAGTGGCACCAGAGTTCAGCCCTTGTTCAGAGTCATCTACAGAGCTCAAGGGTCCGGGTGTGTTTTGGAATGGTGCAGCCTGCCTTCACCAGCAGCGCTGGTGATGCTGACTTTGGAGGTGCCAGAAATCCTTGGAGATACCTTCCCTGTCCAACTCAGGAGCACTGCCTATGGTAGTGTCCTCAGGTAGACGCACGTGGAGCTCTGCAAGCCTGCAAGCCTGGCTTTCTTCTCCTAGCGCAGGGACCGCTTTTCGCAGGGGTCAGCATTGCTGTGCTTTCACCTATATCATGGTTTCTAATCGTTGCAATAGCACTGGTGGAACAGACAGCCCCGGCCTGCTTGGGCAGGGCAGCTCCAGAGGGGTGGGAGTGCGGCGCTCACCTGACTCCGATGGCTGTTTGGCATGACTGACAGTTCGGTGATGGCTGTAATTCCACCCTGCGAACCCTCGGAGGGGTGCTGGGGGAGGATTAACACACACCTGCTATTAGTGAGGGTGAATCATTCACGAGCGTGAGCCCTCCTCACCGCACGCTCCCACCTCCTGTTAACCTGGGGAGATGCGCAGGTGATGGTGGGGCTCCAAACGCAGCTCACATCCCAGCGAGAGGAGCAAAGCCTCCAGATAAAGTGAGTCAGTGATCAGGATGACTCTTAGACTCTCTGTCTTCAAAAGCTGGGGATGATTGTTTGACACCTGTGCAGTATTAAGCCCCAGCGAACCCTTGCTGGAGAGTCCTTGCGGCATGCTGGCCCGTTGGGCACCCGGTCCCAGCTCAGCGAGGTGCCTCCGCTGTCCCCATCGCCTCTCCTCTGCTTGCAGTTCATAAACTGCTACACTGCTAAAGGGCATTCTCCTGCTCTGCATCAAATGAGAGTAATTGAATTTCCCTTTCCCTTTGGTATTTAACATTATTTTCAGGTCGCATTGGCATTAACGAGAGCCTGGCCGTGGTTTGCATAAGGATATTTATAGGCCCCTGTGCAGATGCGAAGCATCGCCTCCCCACATCATGTGCGCGGCTCGGACGAATAAATTTCACATTGTTACTTTGAACTGGGTCACCAGAAACTTCAGAAAAATATCCCTCTGATGGCTTTGATACAGGTTACTTAACAAGGGAGATAAACTAGTACTTCAACACAATTGTAGGGAGAAATGGATTTGCAGAGCCCGAGGCGGTGTCGGGGCGGTGGAAGCTGTTCTGATACGCGCTCTTCAAAGCTTCCTACATTTTGCCAGCCTTAGCATTTTTAATCATTTTGCTGGCTGGCATTCGTCTGGTGAGAGTATCAAAGCACTCCTGCAAACGGGTGAGTGTTTTGCCACAACCATTAGCACAATCCTGTGCTTGTCAACCTCTTCCCCTTCAGGAGATTGCAAGGAAAAATCCGTAGCGTTTTAAGCTACAGGAGTTTTTGCTCTCTTGTAGAGGCCGAGCTGTAATTAGTTCTTGCTGCTGAATTTGGAGAAGTCAGTTTATTTATTAGAGGGACTTGGGTTAAACTTTTACCCTGGACCTCGTGGCTCCAGCCCGAGGTGCCTGGCGAGATGGGAGAAGGTGCTGGTGGCCCACAGGAGACCTCCCAGCTCCTTCTCCCCAAAGGAAAGTCAACATCCCTGGTACAGGGAGAAGTATATGTTACCTCTTGCACATGCCCGCAGAAATGCGCTTCTGCATGACTGCATGCAGATAAATACCTGCCCTTAGGCAGCCAATTGAAATTGGGATCCAGGTGATAATTAAAATAATTGTGTTGAGCTTAAGCAGAATGGTGACCCACGGAAATCTTGGCGTGCCGGCTGCACATTCATCACCCTGCAGCCCGAGGTCCTCCTCGTTTATTTCAGCGCTGGCAGAGTGTGACAAATCCGTGCGACTGGAGCTTGAACGCTCACTGGAGCGGGGGGACCAGGAGCCCACGCGGCCGTGCGTGCACCGTGGTGTGTCCGTCTGTGCTGACGGGGGAGGTTGTCTGTCCTCCAGCCTCATCCGCTCCTCTCCTGTGGCTAAAAAAGTGGTCCAGATCATTCCATGATGTAACCTCTCCAAAACCACTTGTTAAACTGTTGCTGTGCCTTGGTTTTATTTTGGTTTTGGTTTTTTTAATGGCTTACGGAGATGTTCAGATGAAACCATCCAAATCCCAAATTTCAGCCTTTTTACACAGCTTAAAAAGAAACAAATGATGCAATTTCAAAGTAGAGCCATAAAGTTGGGATGAGGTATCAAATACAAAGCCTCATCTGAAAAGAATTATGCAGACACAGATCCTGCAGTGGAGAGAGCACAGGAGCACTGGGAGAGGGGAGGGTTGCTTTCCCTGTATCGCAGAAGGGGAAAAACGTCCTGGGGGATTAGATGAGTCACCTGGGTCACCCAGGGGGACAAGGGCAGAGCAATGAATTATCTCCTGGACTCCCAAGTCCCATCATTTTAATTAGAAGACCATCCTGCCAGGATCTGGTACTCAGCGACAGGCAGAGCTGGTGAAGGTGCAAATGTTTTTTGAAGGCTGTTTCGCTCTTTGGATGTAGCGGTGTTATCTAGGTTGGGGGTCTTTTGCCCAAGATGGGACAATAAATCATAGTTAACTTTAGATTAATCATTTCTACGTATCTTCATGTGAAGATTTCCCCATTGGGTTTCTCGTAAGTCGTACCAACTGTGCGAAGAGAATATTTTCCTATCAAGGAAGCTAAATAGATCATCTGTGCTCCTGGCTGTCCTAATATGTTTGAGAAGTCTTTAAAAAGCCCAAGAGAGAAAATTCCAGATTATTGAAAGCAATTTGTCTTGTAGAAGATGAATGTGCCTGCATTTAACCGTGTCTCTGTATTTTGGGTCTCTGATTTCTTGGGATGTAATTGTGAGATCTTGTACTCATCCTGTCTGCTTGGAGCTCCCTGCCCGCCGTGGTGCCTTTCTTGCTGCCAGCTGCGCTGAAGGATGAGCCGGTGCAGAGGAGGTAGTGCCTGTGCGTGAAACGAGTCTGTCTCTGCCCTGGAACAGAGAAGATCAGTAAGCACAAGTACAGGTTGGGCGGAGAATGGGTTGAGAGCAGCCCTGAGGAAAAGGACTTGGGAGTGCTGGTTGATGAGAAGCTCAACATGAGCCAGCAATGCGTGCTGGCAGCCCAGAAAGGCAACTATGTCCTGGGCTGCATCCAAAGCAGTGTGGCCAGCAGGTCGAGGGAGGTGATTCTGCCCCTCTACTCTGCTCTCGTGAGACCCCACCTGCAGTACTGTGTTCAGCTCTGGAGTACCCAACACAAGGACATGGAGCTGCTGGAGTGGGTCCAGAGGAGGGCCACGAAGATGATCCAAGGGCTGGAGCACCTCTCCTGTGAAGACAGGCTGAGAGAGTTGGGGTTGTTTGATCTGGAGAAGAGAAGGCTCTGGGGTGATTTTATTGCAGCCTTGCAGTACCTAAAGGGGACCTACAGGAAAGCTGGAGAGGGACTTTTGACAAGGGCGTGTAGTGATAGGACAAGGGGCAACGGCTTTAAACTGAAAGAGGGCAGATTTCCATTAGATCTAAGGAAATTTTTTACATTGAGGGTGGCGAGGCACTGGAACAGATTGCCCAGAGTAGTTGCCCCATCCCTGGAAGTGATGAGCAACCTGGTGTAGAGGAGGGTGTCCTTGCCCATGGCAGGGGGGTTGGAACTAGATGATCTTTGAGGTCCCTTCCAACCCAAACCATTCTATGATTCTAAGAAGATGGGTTTGATCTCATGAGCTAAGTGCCGGTTTGCTTTCAGTAGCTGTGCACCTGCCAGCACCTTTCTGCTGGTGGGATGCACTTAACGCTGGGCCACTCAGCCCCTGGATGGGGAGGTGGGAAAGCCAAAGTCCATCACACTGTGCTGGCATGGAGGTGCATGCACTGCCATCTTTCCTCTACCTGACCTCCCCATCTCCTCATGGGGAACAGGGCCACTGGCACTTGTATCTGCCCCTCCAGAAGAGGATTTATCCTCTTTCCCCACGGACACGAGCAGGGCAGTAGCTTTCACCGTGCCCAGCTCAGGGAACTGCCGCGCTTGCCCAGCCCCAGCCTCCCTGGGCCATGGCACGGAGCTGCTTGTTTGGTCCTGTGAGGAGCTGTCGAATTTATCAGGACAAGCTTGTTTCCCCAGCAGCGAGCTGGCGTGCGGGCTGTGAGCTGCAGGCTGTCCCCACGAGTCCTGCGTTTGCTGCCGCGCTGAGGGACCGGGGTGTGGGTGTCCTGGCTGCAGGGCCAGCCCTGCTCTCTGTGCTCACCGAGGGGAGGGGAGGCTCGTCCCTCTGACTCGTGCTGTACAAGTAAGTGCAGATGTTTTTGTTTAAAACACATTGCAATGGGTGTTCCAGTGGTGTCAATCAAGCAATGACATTTTCCCAGGGTGAAGCTTGCTGAGACAGCACTGGTGAGTAGCAGTGTCGTGCAGAAGGGTTATTTTTTCCTGGTGTTAAGCAGCTACCAAGAATTAGTCTTTTGTATCCAGGACAGTACTGTGTGGGCAGCAGAAGTAAAACTTCTAGCTGCGAGCAAATAATTAGGTTTCATGCCTGGGAACCTACAGCAGAGAGAACAGGATCAGCTGGTCTGAATCCGCATCTGCATCTCGGTCTGAGGTTCAGCATCTCGGTCCAGACTCATCTCTCCTGGCAGTGCCTGTGGCCCCGAGGGGAGGCTTTGTGGAGCCATACCCAGCTTCTTGGCAGGGCCATGCCCTTGCAGGCTTACCCAGATCACAGCTCAGCATCTGTGGCAGGCTGGGCGCTTGCAGTGTGAGAACAGCCAGAGACTGGCAAAGAGGCTGAGACGTTCCTGTGGGGAAGGTCCCTCGTTAAAATAAACCCAGAAACATGCTCGGAGGGTTGATATCTGTTGTCTTAAGAAAAAAAAAATAAAAAAATAAAGAGGACTTGCTTCTTCTCCCTAGCAGACTTTAATGAAGGCTCCTACAGAGTGTGGCTTAATCGCTGTGAAATTATCGCTTCATCTGTGTGATATATCTCTGTGTCTGTATCAGATCCCTCTGAGCGGTTCGGCTGTCATGTCAGCTCCGCCACGCTGCCGGGAGTGACTCGTCCGGCCCCCTCCCTGCTCCCCCCTTACGCTTAAGATAACACGGAGGGAATTTTTCAACAGACATGAGATAGTAATCCATAAAGATGGATTTGCATTAGTCTAACAAAGGCCAAGACGTTGACAAATGAAGACCTTGCCTACCCGAGGACTTGCTGCGCAGGCGGTAGAGCACATGTCCTCGTGGGGATGCTCTGGCCCAAGGCAGGAGGTAGGATGTACCGCCCCGGTTAGCCAGGGCTGCCCATGGGTGCGAGCCCTCTCGTCCTGCTGCACCAAGGGCTTGCACTGCTTTACAGCAAGCAGGGCTTCGGTCCCAAGCTCTTGGCTATTCCCGTGGTATTTGGCATGGGAACACAGGATGCAAATCCTACAGGGTGGCAGGGCAGGCTGGAAATAGGATCGAGCTTCTGCCCTGCGTCTGAATTAAAAAATAACACTACACCGACTACAGCAAAGTAATTCTTCTTGGCTGTGTGCAGCTATACATCTCCTGCTCAGAATAATCCTATTTGTGTTGCAATAACAATAGAATTACTGCAGCGAGCATCAAAGCCCGTGTAGGTCATAAGCGTTTTGTTTCATAATCTCAGTGTGGTGATGATGATGATGACCTTTTGCTGTCTGCGTTTCCGTGTACCTGTGTCTCGTTCTTATTAAATATCCTTGCATTGAAATCTCTTGCTAATCTAATCTCCCCATGTGGCTGCTATATAATTATCTCATTTTGTAAAATATTGCATCTGTCATTCTCCCCCCCCTACTTTTGGAGCAGAGGGAGGGTGAGGCAGAGAGGGGAGCGAAGAAGCCGCTGGAGGAGGCAGCAATAATCCCACTTAAGTGGCAGTTTGTACAGTATCGGTTCGTAACCGCCGCCACGCGTGCCACCTCCGAAGTACCACGTTCCTGTGGCTGCAGGAGGCCAGGAAGGGTGGCCTCAAGCAGGAAACATGCGCTGGGGTTTTTTGCTTGTTTGGGCGTTTTTAATAGATTTTCAGCTTACTGTTTTTGTTCCCACTGCAGTTGCTGCCCGTTTAAGCTCTGATACTGTTTCCTCCTACGGCTCTGCAGTGAGGATGGAGAGCAGACTGGTTCCACGCTGACCGTCCTCCTCAGCACAGGGTTTGGTGCTAGCCAGCACTGCCTTTGCTCGCTCAACCCTGGAGGGGGATTGTTCCTCCCTGAAACGCCATTTAAACTCTTTCTGTTCCTCGAGAGCCTCTCTTGTACTGGAACCAAGAAGCTCCATTGCTGCTCCCAGTTGAAATGAAAGTGGCTGCTGACCCAGTGCTGGAGATGGGCAGCAGCAGCCCGGGACCCAGAGCCCCTCCGGGCGGTTGTCCCTGCAGGGTGGCACATGGCCTTTCCACTCAGAGCCACCCACTGATCAACAACTCAAAATAAAAAATTGAATGTACAGCCGTTGTCTTCATGGGGAATAACATGAAGCTTTGGGGAACGAAGAGCCACAGGGCTCCATTTTCGTAAACCGTCCCCAGGGAAGGACCAGAGCGCATCTGCTCTGGCAGGTCCTTTCTAGAAATAGCAAGTTTAATTAATCATCCTGTTTTCTTTTCTTAAACTATGTAAATTCTTTTTCCCCTCAAGGGATAATGCATTGCTGCCTTTTAAATAAGTACTGCAGTTGTAAACTCCTGCCATACTTCTGTCTGGGAGCACATCTGTCTTCTGGCTTGGAGCACATCTGTCTATGCCTCCCAACCCATCGCTCCCGCGTTCTGGCACGGTGGGAAGATCTGTATTTCGGAAAGGAATCACATGGATACTTCCAGGCTGCAGAGGGTGTCAGATGCAGAGCCCTTTATCTTCTAAACCTCCTTATCTTTTAATTCTGAGACATTTTTGTCTGACAGTTCATAAATTAAAAATGTTTCCTAGGTGACTTTTTGCTCCTGTTTCATATGTATTTCATGTAAAGACTTTCCAGGCGTTTGAGTTCTGGGAAGAATTATGCAAAATGAGTGGCTCTGGGTTTATGTTCTTACGGGATGCACTCGGCATGCTGCAAACCGTGACGCTACAGTCACTGACTGTGCACTTTAAAAATACTGAGCTCTTTGTGGAGAGTTGTGAAATGTTCCTGTAGTCCAAGTGTTGCCCTGAAAACACATCAGATGTGTTGATTTAACACACTCAGCTCTGAACTTCAGTGAAGTTCCTGCACTGACCCTGACCTCGCGCTGCTTGCTGGTGGCTAAGGGCAGTTTGGATGTAGCAGCAATCTCTCTAATGATGTGGTGGTACCTTCAGTGCCAACTAAGGACATTCGCAGCAGACTTCCCAGGTGCGAGTGATGTGTGCTGGACACGTGCATTTATGGAGGCCTGTCTTCATAGCCCATCTTGATCATCTTTGCAGCGACAGGCCCAAATCAGCGGCTGGGAAGCAGGTGAGACGCTGCAAGTGCTTGGTTTGCGTTGCTGCGCTGTTGAGCCCCGGGGCTCCTCCAGCATGGGGGGCACCGAGTGCTGGACCCCTGGGGATGTGCCGCCTGGCACTGCATGGGCCACCGTCTCGTCCTGGGGGGATGCGGGTGTGCAAGGGTGAGTCTCGCCATCCACAACTGGTAGCCCCTCTGCCTCTTAAGCCTCCTTTCTCCCCGCTGCCTCGCTGGCAGCTTGCCCTGCCTCCTCCGATGCCCGTGCAGTTGGATGTGGTGGTGTTTTTCTCACTTCTCTCAGTATTTCTGCTGTTTCTGCTTCCTCCTTCCCTCTCTACAACACGGTCACAACCTCTGGTCATAGATGATTTTCACCACCACCTTCTCTTACTGAGGTTTCTTCAGGCACTGCCTGCTTGTCCATGCCACATTTGACCTGCCTGTGTTGGACTTTCCCCCCGGGCCCTTCCCACGCTTCTCCCACGTCTCCGTCCCGTTGCCCTCAGAGTCGCTGTCCTGGCAGGTTGCTGCAAAAGTGGTTTTCTCTCTTCACAAATTGACTTCTCTGCTTCAAAATACCCCCTCACCAGGGCCTTCTGCTGTTTGCCGCCTGCTCCCTCTGTTCTCCTTGAAGTGCATTTCTCCATCTCATCTCGTGTGCCTGCAACAACCCCCAAAAACACAAGTAGAGCCCCTTGGTGGCTTCCACTGACGGTGACTTTTCAGCTGCTCTGTTTGCCTGCACGGCACGCCGGGAGCAAAATCCATCTCCCGTAGGCAGCTCTTTGCACCTCTGTGAGGTTTCAGGGAAAATATAGCTGCATATATATTGATAAGGCGTAGGGAGCAGAGAGGACAATTGAATTGCCGTGAGTGGAGCATGCATCAGTGTCCCTGACAATCCGGTAATTAGCTGGCATAGGAGAGCGAGCAGCGAAATGAGCCCGGCAGCTTGTTTGCCGGCGTTAGGGGCTGACTCCCACGGAGTACCTGCTTCCTGCCCTGACATCTGGGTCTGCAACCAGACTCGATGGCTGCTTTCCCTTAAAGTCACCGTCACCTTGGAGATCGCTAACAATGAGCAAACGTGCGGACGGCAAATCCTGGCGCCGGCAGTCCCTACCTGCCGCAGAGCGGGGATGGGGTGGTGGGTCCCCCCGCTTTGTTGCTGTGTCACCTCCCCTTTGCTTTCAGCGGGGATTGTTTGCAGGACTGGGGAGGGCCTCACACGTGCAGCATGATGGCAGCACCCCAGAACCTCATTGCTGGAGAGTCTGGGTCCCTTCCTCTCTGTTCTGAATGTTCTGTGTCGCTGAAACATGTGCCTGTGATGGAAGTGTCTATGCCTTGGACCAGGGTTGGGGACACCAGGGAGCGACGTCCCCACCCGCTGCGTGGGGCAAGTGCAGACAGACACGTCAGCAGATGTGTGCAAGTGGGATACGACACGGCAAGGAGGGGTTTGCACAGCGTGTGTAGGTTGAGGGAGTTGGATACTCTGGGTGACACATTCCTGCTTGGGCTGTTGAGAGCACTATGCTACAGTCCCTCAGCACAGGTTTTTAGAGAATCAACCTGCTTGGAATGAAAGGGATGATGGATTATTGGGTAAATGAGAGGTTAAAAGGTACAGAGTAAGTTTTCTCCGTGCTGTTGAATTCCCCGAAGGATCAGTGCTGTTCAGTGTCTTTGTGTATAGTCTGGGAAAGGAGGCTGCGAACACCACGACAAAGGTGCCTGGTGCTCCTGCTTGTCCTGGGTGGTGAGAATGAGTCAAGTGCAAAGAGTCGCAAAGGACGTCAGGCAGCGAGTGGCTGCCCGGTCAAACAGCAGACGAAATCCAGTGTTGTCAAAGGCCAAGTGACGCACACAGGGAGAAACTATCCTCACATCCGTAAGCAGCACCGGGCTCTGAGCTGGCTGTTGCTAGTGAGGAGCCATGTCTTGGAGTTAGGATAAACGCTTCATGAAAATATCGACTCAGTACTCTGTAGCAGTCAAAAAAGCAGAATGAATGTAATGAATTTTTAGGAAACAAAGAGAAAACAAAGCCCAGAACGCAGTTATGGACTCTTGCATAAATCTACCATGTGTTTGCGTGGGAAATAAATACTGTGTGCAGCTCTGATTCCCTGCTGCGAGGACGAGAGGAGAGCCAGAGCAGGGACAGAGCAGGGGGGCGAGGGCGGTGGACATCCATACGAGGTGCGCAATGTAAGCAATGCTCCGAAGCTGTCGAGGGGTGGCCAGGGGAGCACGGCCAGGGCTGTGCAGGTAGGGTTGGGCGCTGGCAGGTCAGCGGGAAACGACTTTTCTTTGTTTCTGCTAATCAGATGCTGGGGCACCAAATTAAGTTAATAGATGGCAGGAGCAGAACAAACACACAGCAGCTCCTCTGTGGCAGGAGGAAGGAGTGCAGTGGAACTGGCTGCCAGATGAGTTCAGAAAGCTTCCAGAAGTAATTAGACAAATTTGTAAGAGGAAAATACCATTGAGATTGTTTCTGGCACTGCCAGTGATGAGATAAATCTCTGCAACACGTGATTCTGGAGGTCAGGAGGATGCAGGAGCATCAGTGGGTGCATATGTGACCGTATGACCTTCCCTGGGCATTCCCAGTGGCTGTGGCTGGGGAGATGGTGCCGGACTGGTGAGCCTTTGATTGATACTGGTTCATCTCTCCTCTGGATGGCTTCACCCCACTCCATTGGGGATGTTTGCTCATGTCACACAAAGGGAGCAGCAGCTTCTACAATGAAGAAGAGCCAAGTGCTGGAGAGCCAAGCATGGCCAATGTAGGGCTGGGGTACCTGGCACGGCAGTGGGTACCACCAGGGCGAGGATGGCTGATGGCCCTAAAATCCCAGTGTGGGACAGGTGTGAGGGTTACAATCACAGGAGATTGGGGAGTGTGGAGGGAGTCGAGCTCCCATGGGGTATCTCTTGACAGGAGGCATCACTCGAGAAGCAGTAGCTGGAAATCAGAGCTCTACATGTCACCATGGCAGCACCCAGCATCCCCAAAAGGCTGGAAGGGGCACAGGCTGCATCTCAAGGCAAAAAGGTCATTCGTGTTCCTGTCTGCCTGCCCTGGTGAAGGTGTGTTAGACTGTTTCCTTCACATGAAGTAGCTGGATGGTCACTGAGAGAGATGGGGAATGAGAAATACCGTGTTAGCATCTTCTGTTGGTGGCCATTGATGTTCCTTGACCCTGACATCCTGCGTGGTACTCGGCCGGGTCGTCAGTGTTGCTGCAGTGCTGCTGCCATTCCAGGCGAACAGAAATACCAAAGCTGTGCAGGGAGGGGGAAAGCAAAGCAAATAAACAAGGAGCCCAACTTAAAACCTCTCCAAGTGTGCAGTGTTTTGTGACTAATACTAACGTAATTGCTGTCATGCTTTTAACATAATGCTTTTATCTCCCAGATAGACTCCTTCTTCTGGTCATTAATCTCCGGGGTTTCTAAGCGAGCGAGCATCAGGGAGATGCAGCCGTTATGCCGAAGTGTGGTCAGAGGTGCACGGAGCATCCCGGAGCAAATCTGGGACCGGGGCTGTGGGTTACCCATGGGGGTGTGCTCACATCTTCGCTCTGACCCCTTGGAAATCACGGGGCTGGACAAGGCTGTGTGTATTCTTTACAGTTTCTTTTCATCTCCATACTGCTGTGCCGTGCTGGCCGATAAACCCCCCATAAAAGCCGTCTGACAGCTCCCTCGGTGTGCCCAAGCTGTCTCCAATCTCTGCTCAGCATCCCTCTGCCCCGCTGGTAACCTTGAGGAGCAGCGCTCAGGGAACAGCTTCTCCCTCTTTCCTGGTTCTCTGAGGTTCATAGACACAAAGGCCAGGAGGGACAGTTGCAGCCATCATCTCTGACCTCCTGCCTAACAGGGGCCAGGGAATTTCACCCAGTTGTTCCTGCCTCAAGCCCCTACCTTCTCTTTGAGCTAGAGCCCCCCGCGTGGTGGGCCCGGTGGCGATGCATCTGTATTTGAGATCATGTTGGTCTCCTGCAGAGTGGTCTGTTGGGGTTTTTGCTTTCAATTATTTTCTGTTTGTCCTTTCTGGCCTGCTGTGAGCTAGGTCAAACGAGTGAAGGTGCAGCTGTGCTGAACCTACTCCTGCTGCTGGTGGAGGACCTGCTCACAGAAACCTCCTCCTGGAAGCTCGCTCCAGGCGAAACTCTCTGGGTTGGTGTTGCTGGAGGCTCCCAGCCCCGTGAAATGGCCTCTCCACCAGTGGCAGAGCCGGAGGCGGAGAGGGGAGGATACAGGCTCACTTTCCAGGAAATCATCTCACTGCCTCATTTACTGCAAAGGTCTCAAAATGTCAGCTGGCTCCCCAGAACACCCTGCCATGCCGAGGGCGAGCATCCCTGCGGTTCATGGCCGCTCAGGAGGAGCAGCCCTTGGAAAACTGCAGCCTTGCCCCAGCACTTATTCAGCGTGACAGTAAGGAACACTGGGTGCCAGCCATGCCGGATCCTGCGGCACAGGGATGCTCTCGAGATCGTCGTCAGGCTGAGCGAGGCTTTGACCACGAGGTCCATTGCACCTGCTGAGCCTAAAACAATCTGCAAGCCACCTCAGGAACAAGGCACGTCATATCCCGGCCTGCCGCGACAGCAGAGGGTGATGGAGAGGGGCTTGGGGAAGGGGCTGTGGCGAGAGCCAAGTGCACAGGGCACAGGGCGCCCATCCTGGGCAAAATCTCATCTCGTGCTCTGCTCCCAGCATGTCCGCAGCCAGCTGTGGCTTGGCACCAGGGGAGTGCCAGACCGGGCAGAGGCTCATGCCGGAGGGCAGCGATGTGCTGCAGAATATTTCAGACCTTTCTGACCTTGCTGCCCTACGCGTTTTCCCCTCCCTCCACTCCCGAGAGTCAAAAACGACTCCCCTTCCTGCGTCCTTCCTCTGTTTGGAAGCCAGCCGTCCCTGTGGATCACAGTGAGGGCATCAGGGGCACAGAGGGAGGCAGCAAGCGCCTCCCGCCCGCTCTGCCCGTCTCCATCCCCAGCGCTGTGGAGCTGCGGGGTCAGGCCAGGCTGTGCTGCCCACCACCATGCCGGGGCTGGCTGGGCTGGCAGGCACCGGAGGCAGCTCTCTTCCGTTGATGAAATGCTTCCAACCACACAGTCAGAACGATTTTGACATTTTGGGGAAGACGAGAAATCTCATCCGGCGTTGTGCATGGTTGGCAAAACTTTTGCTGACAACATGAATAAGAGCGGACAGCTCTCAATCAGCTTCTCTTTGCTATTTATTTCTAATTCGGACATATTGTCAGCAAACCATCTCTCGGATCTGTTCGGAGGATTCTATATGCGAGTGTTGAGTTATGTTTGAGCTATAATGACATTTGTGGCTTTCGGCGTGTTGCGAAGCAGGAAGGTGAGATGCCTCCTTGGCCTGCAGAATCCTGCAGGGATTATTGCTGGCATCACCAGCTGCTTTTCGGGTTTTGGCAGCTCTGTGTTCCCTGTGCTGCGAATACAGTACATGCCCAGGGGAGCGGAGAGCCTTGGGGGCTGCGTCAGCCACGAGGGTTTCAGGTGTACGCCCCGATGTGCTGCGAGAGTTGATGTGGATAGGTGGGAAGTGGATCCTGGGCAGCAATTTTGAAGAGAATAAGCATTTCCAAATCTCACCAGGTGTGGCAGAGAGCAGGTCTTTGCTTTGTCTCTGTCTACTGAGTAGAGCGTTCAAATAGAACAACCTTTACAAGGCAAATGCCATTGATGAAGCACCAAGATGTGCTTTGCTCTTGTCAAAAGGCCAGTCTGACACTGCTGTCATGGGACACGCTGGCAGCATCAGGGTTGTCTGTCCTGTCCTGAGCACAGGCACTGCGGCACACGCTGCTCCAGGGTATCCGTCCCCAGCGGATCAGCAGCAGCCACCCTGCAGCTCGTCAGGACGCTGGGCTTTTCTGGGGTACTTCCAAAGGGAGGGATGTTCAGAGCACCCCACTTTGCCATTTTGCTCTTGATATGCAGGTGGCTTTTCCCAGTGAAGTGGGAAGCGGGCTAGGAAACGTCACGCTGGGAACACAGTGACTTTAGTTTCCAGTGAGCGTCCTTGAGACCGTGTTATTCTGACTCCCCCTAATGCTGTGAATTAATTCAGATGAAGCAGGAGCGTTTTCCAGCCCTGTGCATGATGTTAGGATGATCCCCCTCCATCGCTTGGTCAAGCAGATGACACCCAGGTGGTCACTGTCAGAAGGAAAATTTGATTTTAAAGCAGGTGGGAATTCATTGCCCACCGCCACAGATTCTACACCACACGTTGATGTGCCCCTCAGGAACCACAGTCAGGAACCCTTCTCATCCCTGTGTGGACCCTGTGGTACCACCAGCACCCAGGTATGCTGTCTGCTTCATCCTTAGGCAATGCAAGGGGACAGGGCAGCTCCTGTGCCGATCCCTGCTGGAGCGGCACCTGCAGAGGTGCTGTAGACCCTCTTGATTCCAATGTATGAGTTTTGGCTTCCCCGTGTACAAAATAAGGGTGCTGCCTTTTTCCCGCCCTGTGCTGTGCTGCGTTAAGGGTCCCCCCTGTGGTGCTGCGGCTTGTCCAGAGTGGTCCCTGCTGCTGGCTCTGGAAGGGCAGGAAACCATCACCTTCTTCTGTGCTTTGGCAGTGGTTTCGGTGAGGAGGGGGCCGGGCATCCATGTCCCCCTATATCGACAGCTTGGCCCCTGCAGCCGTTCATCTCCCGGAGCTGCAACAAGTGCGTGCTCCAAGGGGGTGATTGCATTGAGTATTTTACTACTTCTCGGTGTCTGATGCCATATGGGAGTGCACCATCAGTCAATTACAGCTTCTTTTCATATCTAAATAAAATGATTTGTTAATTTGAGTGAGTGATCACTGGATGGCCAGGATGCTTTCCCTGCAATGGCGAACAGCTTGCATGCTCGCAGAGATGGATGGTGAGCCGGTGCCACTGGATACTTTCTGGGTTGTTTTCAATTTAGCTGTGAATTGGATGAGAAGAAAAACGTTTCTCTTGGCAATTTGATAGGCATTAGCTCTTCTGACAGATGTTGGAGTTTATTATCCCACCGGGACAATGTTTTGTAGTTCGGAATTGCTAATTGCTTCAAAGGCTCGGTGCAGCAGGAGGAGCAGGATGTGGCTGTCGGCAGGGCAGCGGGTGCTGCCAGCACCTGAGCACCCGGGATGAAAGGCACCTTTGCCTCCCGGCTAATGGCTTCAGACCACGGTCGCCAGCCCAGCCTCAGCGCTGCGTCCTGGCAGGCTCCCGCGAGGTTTGCCAACGGGGCTGTTACTGGCTTCTGTCCCTCGGGAGGGGGTGTTTTTGGGGGGAGGGAGTCCCCCTGTGCCAGCACCCATCCCTGCTCTCCCCTGTTCCTGGGTGGCACCAGCTGCAGGCTGGGTTGGCAGGCATGCCGGTGTACGTGTGGCACCAGTCAGGTGATCCCGGCGTATGGGGCATTTAGCCCATGGGGCAAAGCCCGGCAGCTGATGTAAAAGGTGCCTGGCAGCATTTCCTCTTGTGCAGGTTTTAGCTCTCCAGGCATTTGAAATGGGCTTGTGGTCTTCAGCCACCTCATCTGTGTGGCAGTGCATTAGGGATGTCTCAGGGCTCTCTGGGTGCTGCTGTGACGTTGGTGCTGACAGCAGCACTCGCCTCCTGCAGCCCAGCTGCCCATCCCGGGACTGGTTTTGCCC
Source organism: Tauraco erythrolophus (assembly GCF_009769465.1). Lineage (NCBI taxonomy): Eukaryota > Metazoa > Chordata > Aves > Musophagiformes > Musophagidae > Tauraco > Tauraco erythrolophus. The sequence goes on along the minus strand of NC_141476.1, from coordinate 18,234,881 downwards.
TGTTCCTGCCCTGTTGCCCGTTGTGCTGCTCTCCTAGCCAGCTGCCTTCCCCAGCCCTACGTGCCCAGCTCGCCTCGCATCAAGCGGCCCAGCACGCGCCTGTGCTGTTGGTGCAGCCGTGGCGCTCCAGGTCACGGCAGTAAGTCTGGGAGCGTGCTGCTCCCCTTCAGTCCTCCCCACGTGCTCCAGCTGGTGCCGGGAGGAAGGTTTAAGATGCACAAAAGCAGTTAACAGGAGCCACGAGACAGTTAACATATATTATTTGCAAGCCTGTCCTCCCAAAGAGGAGCAGAGCTGCAGACGGAGGTGGGCACTTGCGTCTGCAAACAGCACTTGGCGGGCATCAGCACGGCGGGCTCGGGGCAAGAGCGATCCAGCACCCGCGTCCCTCCGCCGGCATCGGGACGTTCACTTGGCTGGCCGGGCCATGCAGGCGGTGCCAGAGCTGCCTGGGGCTGGTTTCCATGAGGATTTTAGCCGGAAAGCTGTGCGAGCAGAAGCAGCAGCTTGCTGGAAAGCCTTCCTCTGGCAGAGACGTCACCAGGTTGTGCTCCTCCCTGCATCAGAGCTGTCTCTTTGCCCTTCGTTTGGAGGGTACCGAGTGCTGCTGAGACCCTCAGCTTTGTTGCCTGCGGTGCCAGACGTGCCCCAGTGCGGGGAAACTGAGGCCCGAGGCTGCACAGCCACTCCCAAGGTGGGAGCTGCACCCGGGGTCCCACAGGTCATTGCGGGCAGCAGCCGGGATTGCACCTTGGAAGCACATGCATTTTCGGAGCCTTGCTTGCCCACCTGCTCCAGGAGCCTCTCCTGGGAGCAGCCCCTTTCTCCTCGGCTGCCCTGACACCCCTCACTCTCTCTCTGCTGCTCAGCGAGAGCCTGGCAGCCCCTGTGTCCTTCCCATGCCCTTGGAGACGGAGAAGCCTTTTGCGGAGTGGAGCGTGGCGAGGGCAGAGCAAGGCAGCCGCAGCCGCCTCGGGGCTGCTCTGCGGTGGTGCTCACTGCACTGCCGGTGGGATCTGGGTCCCCGCAGAGAGCCGGCTCAGGTCTTGCCTGGGGGACAGCAGGCAGGAGTGCAGAGCCACGAGTGGCACAGGCTGCCTGGGCAGCAGGAGGGCAGCGGGCTGGGCTGTGCCTGAGCTGGGGAGAGCAGGCACCATGCAGTGCCCAGCCCCGCTCCAGCCCCAGATGGTGGTTTTCCATGAGTGTGGTTACTCAGGCTGTGCTCCCCTGATCCTGTGTCTCAGCCGGAGCGTCATCGCTTCCCCATCCATATCCTGGAGCTTCGGTGGAAGTGCCTGCAAGGAGCTGGGCTGCATCCAGCCTTCAGACCATGCTTTGCCTTCCCGCAGGGACTTTTCCTCCTGTCCCCTCATCTCCCTCTGTAGTATTTTTATTTTTTTAACCCTTAACACAGCGCAGTGCCCATTCTGGGTGTGAAATCAAGTGGAGTCTGGCTATGGTCTCTTATTTTGCCTTTGACTCACTTTCTGGGCTCAGACAAATAACTTTACCCCTCTGTGCTTGGTATCTCTGTGGTTCAAGCGAAGCTGATGGTGACTGATACAAAAAGCATGGAGCTCGCTTGCTGCGTGTGGCAGCATCGTCACCCAGGGCTTGGTCTCCAGTGGAAGTCACCACTGTGGCTGTGTATGGGCAGAACAAGGGTTGGGGTCCCTGGGAGGACCTGGCACATCCTCAGTCATGATCCCAACATCCTTACTTCCAATCTCAGCCCCAACATCAAGAGCAGAACAGGGGATGTGGAGATGTTTGACATTCAAAGGTCAGTTGTGTTCGAAGCCTGAGGTCTGTGCATCCTCCCTGCTTGCAACTAATTACAGCAGGGGTTAGTCTGGGCTGGGGTAAAGTCCCTTCCTGTATTGTTAACGATGAGAATTAAACCGGCTCTGGCTCTGAAGCCAAACCCCAGACCCCAGTGCTCCCAAGCCTCAAGGAAGCCAGAATCTGAAACTTGGCTCCAAGCCTCCAGTATGTGTCCAATTAAGGCTGAAATAATCAAAACGGGGCATTCCTGCTCCTGCCGAACACTGTTTGTGCCCAGCCTTTGCTGCGTTGGATCCTGGCTGGGTACTCCCTGCTGCCTGCTGGAGCCGGGCACGCTTATGCCTGGGCCTCTACACGGGAGGGGACTGAAACGCACTGTGGTTTTAAGTGAAATTGAGAAGAAATGCAATCTTGTGTGTATTTTAGTCCATATAAGGTTTTGTGTAAGATTCTTTGCAGAACAAGTTATGCTAAAAATGGGACCTAAAACAAGCTGACAGAGCTTGAAATACATTTGTCTCCCTGCCCGTTTCCTCCTGCCTGGTCCCAGAGCCTCAGCTACTGCTGCTCTATGGGGTGCCAGCACCCACCCTGCTGCGGGCAGGCGGTGCCTGGGCTTGGGCTGCTTGTCCCAGTGCGTGCCATGAGTCCGTGCCCTCCGTCCGTCCGTAGCAGAGGGAAGTGCGGCTGCAACCAGCCAAGCCCTGCCACTTGCCCAGCCCGCAGGCAGGGTGCTGGCAGGAGGTGCACGGTGCCAGGCAAGCCTGGCAGCCCCGTTAGCTTCGCGTGCTGCTGTGGGGTCGTGCAGGAGGGTGTCAAAGAGGCCAGGACCTGGCAGGGCTTTCTGCAGGGCGCTGGGAGCCCTTGCTGCCCACTCTGGCTCCTTCTGCTACCGCAGGGAACGAAGGACAAGCAGGGTCACTGGTGTGCTGCCGTGTCTGGCCAGGCTTCCCCCAGCTCTGCGGGCTGTAGCCCCCCTACTGCTGATGTCTGAGCACTGCTAGGTGTTTCGGTGTAGGCAGGGGCTCCTGCAACCACCGGCTCGCCCCAGACTCCCTGGGACAGTTTCTTGTGCCAGCAGCACCAACACACGCAGGTCACCTCCTCCCAAACCGTCCCTGGGATCGACTGGAACAGGCTTGTGTCGGTGGGAGGATGAGGTGTAAAGGCTGCGTCCTCCTGACCACACCAGCAGTACCCACGTCTTGCCTCTGTTCCTGCTCCACCTCCATGGGCTGAGCACAGAGCTCGACGATGGTCGTGGGAAATAAAGCTCCCGCGGGAGGGATGCTCAGCCCCACCCTCACAGGAAGGGAGCGCGGCCATGCCTGCCCGGCACGGCACGCGTGCTTCATGGGGTTGAGCAGAGCCGGCGTGGGTTTGGTAGAGCTGCAATGACAGGGATTCTCTTGCTGGTGTGGTATCCTGGGGACCGAAGCGCTGCTGGAGCAGCAGCGTTTCCCTGGCTCCTTGTGTGCAGCTGCACGTTTCCAACGCGCTGCGTCGGTCTGTGATTCCTGAGGAGTGGCTGTGCCTGGCGTGCCCGTGTTTTCCACGGAGGGGCCGTTGGATCTGGGTGCTTAGTGCTTCATTTTAACTTCTGTCAGGGCTGCGGAGAGGGGAGAGACGGAAAGAAAGGCTAAGAGGAGAAATCTCAGCTGGCTGTAGGAGAGATGGAGAAGCAGATTGTAGTGTAGAAGTCTTTGATTGACCACAGTACCATTTTGTGGCTTTTTCTCCTTCTCTCTGGATAGAGCTGCACCGTGACATCCATGCCATTAAATAGGCCATGTTCAAAAGAGAAAATTGCTGCTATTTTCCCCCTTTACTTTACTGCCATAAAAAATTGATCCCACATAGCATCCTTATTTCAAAGACTGCTAAAAAAAAAAATACAAAATTCTCATTTTGGTTTCTGACAGCTGCATAAAGCGTTTTTTAAATAAAAGGGATGTGAAACATGTAAAAAAAATCTCAACCCTCCCCATCCCTGAAGTTTTTGCTCCAGACAGGTGCCCTTATTTTGAGAAGTGGGTGGGGAGAGGGACCACAACTGTGTCAGAGTGAGAAGTGATTTGGTTTCTCTCTTTTCTTGTGGCTGGTGATCGAAATTAAGACTTTGCTGGTAGCTGAACAACAGCTGGAGCAGCAAACCCCCTTGCTTACCTTGTCTGGCATGTGATGGACTTTATTCAGTAGCAGAGTGCTCTTAGGGGGTGATGGCAAAGAGCCTGCTCCGAGGTGGGAAGGCAGCAGGCTGAGGGGCTGGGGTCTGCCCCGCGGTTGGGGTTGACAGACTGAAGGACACCGGGCAGAAACGGCATCTGAGCATATGAGCAGGTGCGAGAGTGATGGGCAGGAGGAAAGCGAGGAGAAGTGAGAAGCCCAAAAAGGGATATAAATGGGCAGCAGGTTGTGGCAGGTACCTGTGGAAGGAGGAAATGGAGCTCGGTAAGGTAAGGACTTGGGCAGCTCTGAGTCAGTTGTGATGGAGCACGTGAGAAGGACAGGGTGGCGCAGGACAAAGGGGAATGTGGACCTGGTGGAAGGAGGCTGCAGAGATCACGGTAACAGGAGGTCAGGTCAGGTCAGCTCTCCCTGGAGGAATTAATTATCTTAGTAACAATCATCCTATTTAAACAAGATGCTCTTGTGAAAAGAAGATTAAGCAGAGGGAGCGTTGACAAAGCACCGAGCGGGGCTGCCAGGACTCTGGCGAGCAGCAAGCTGCTGCTCCCCTTCTCTCCACCTGCTCTCCACCTCTTCCGCCTCTGCTCTCTTCCTGGTTAACAACCAGTCTCCCGCGACTGCCGAGCACAGGCACAACTGGGCCACTGGTGCCTATCCCAGCAGCAGGGGTGGGTGCCACACTGCGACGGCAGTGAGGATTTCCAGATGAAAGGTGGCCCCGTACTGGTTGCCTGACTTGGCTGGGTGCCCCTGAAGGTCTGCAGTTAGCGGAAGCGATTCCTGGGGAGAAGTGTGGTGGGTGCAGCACAAGGTATCCCTGGTGATGGTAGGTGGGACAAGGCTTGGGGGAGGACTGGAGAGGGAAGGTGACTGCACAATGAGCTGTTTGAGCTGCACAAGTTGTAAACGGTGTCACCAAAGCAAGAGCAGCGTTGCCGAGCTACTCCGAGCAGGGCCATCGGCGGGGCTACCAGATGTGCCACCTTCTGGTGCCACCTTCCCCATGTCTTCTCCCTGCTCACATTGACATCTGTTTGTCTTTTGTGTCCAGCAAGCCTCTGAGTTACGAGGCTCTTTCCTCCACCAGGATCTTAGGGAGATGATGAAGAGTTAGATGAGCTCTCCATAAATAGCTCTGCCGTTAAAAACCCTCAGCTCCTGTTTTAATGTGAGCGGGATTAGCCGTCTGCGAAAGTATAGGCTTAAGACTCGGTGGTAGGCTTTGCCCTGGTAATATGTCTCTATTTTCTCAGGCTTGATTTCTTCAGCCAGCCTGGCTCCGAATGCAATAAATTTTGCTCTTCTTTACACCTCAGCTGATGACTTATTCTTTGGAGCCTGTGTCCTTGGCTAGCCAGAGACCCTTCAAAGCTGAATTTTGTGCTTGCCTACTCTGAAACCGATGAGGTCCTTACAGAAAGGACCAGGATGTGTGTAACTATTAGGGCTGAAGGATGTTACTGGTGCAGTTCTCCAGTCCACAAATTAATCTTATTTTTTGATTAATGGCCCGGACACAAAAGGGGATGTGCTCATCAAATCTATTGGGGTGCCATGTGTGTTATGCAGGTAGAGGAGAGTCAGGCTGTCACTGAGCAGCCCCATGACCTTGAGGACTGGGCAAACGTGAAGAGGCTGAGATGGAAGGATGGCGCAGTGCAGAAGCATAATGGAGTGCGCGAGTGAGCGTGAGAGCTGCTTCTGCAAATGGAGGATTGACCGACTAGAGAACGTTGGTTGTAGGGTGACCATGAACTGCTGACATGATGTGCCCGTGGAAAAAGCACATGGAATCTAGGGGAGCTCATAGAGGAGCCCCATACAGCGAGACAGGGGGTCAAAATGCTGTCCCACAGGGCTCTGGTGAACTGTGGTATACGGTGTAAACCCGGGATCAACTGCTGCCCTGGGAACCACAGCAGCCTGGGAGCAGCTACCTGTGCCCTTCAGCCGTCCCTGCGATGGGGTGGCAGCTGTCAGAGAGGGAGAGTGGGGAGAGATGGGGGCTAACGTGGGGACCTGTCCCCACTTCATCTGGGGCGTCTGGCTGTGAGCATGAGTCAGAACCCAAAGGTTGGGGGGAAATACAGCTGTTCTTGTGATCGCAGCAAGGGGGTAAATGTGCAGAGGGACAAAGGTTGTTCAAGCTCACGTACAGCATCGACCCTGGAATAAATGAGAAATTTCCAGTGGATAGGTTTGGGCTGGAAACCTGAAGGTTTCTAACCACCAAAGGAAGCCGATTCCAGAAAATGACCCCACCTGCAGTTGCAGAGGCAATCAGCCGGTCTGTCTTCAGACAGGTTCGTTAGCAGTTTCCAGGGGGTTCCCATGAAGCCGGTGCCTGTGATTGCTGACCCCGGGGCACCTCCCGGGCCGCCGTGCCCCCAGCCACCTGAACACGGAGCTGGCATCTGTCCTGGCAGCGTGCCGATGCCGCTGGGGTGCTGTGGTACGCTGCCTGTTTGTTTTAGGGTTGTTTTATTCTTTTTTTTTCACCCCAGTATAAACCCAGTGTGTCTTTAAGGCCATGCATGTGTAGGGGGATTTGCTGATGGCTCATCTTTCTAGCAGGCTTTTTCAGCTGAATGTCAGTTTATTGCTTTTGCAAATTGTCTTGTGCCTACACAGAACCGGCTGCCTCAGCAGAGGGCTTTGCCAACAACGTGCTCTATAAAAGGGTTATTAGGATAACAAGAAAGAAAACAGAAACCTTTGCAGAATCATAACAGTATAGCGTAGCCTCCCCCCTCCCCTCTCCCAGTTTATTACCCTCAAATGCTTCTGAGTTGGACTTCAAACCATTGTGCTCCTGGATATAAACAGCAAGGTTAAAGTACCCTAGACAGGAGCTAACTCTTCGGCAATTATCTGGTCAATGGCAGAGCACCGATCTGCAGCTCGGCGTAAACATCATCAGGAAAATATGCACAGTTTGCAAATTAAAAAGCAATTGCGTTGTCTTGGCCCGAGCCAGAAGCCACCTGGTATGATTAGGGGCTCACCGGTGGAGCCGGCCAGAGCATCCTTCGGGTCTCTGACATCAGTCCTTTGCTACAGGAGCCTGTTGCTGGGTGTTTCTGGTTTATCTGCGGTGGTTTTGTACCTGTCGCGAGAGCATGCTTTATCAGATGTTTTTGTTTTCAAAAAAAGCACAGATTTCACTGTTAAAAGGAAGGAGGGCAGAATAAGGCAAGAAAAAGCCAAGGTAGTCTTTTGTGATACTTTTGAAATGATATTGTGTTTTTCTAAGCTTTATGGAGAGGGAAACATTAAGTAAAATGTTCTGGTTGACACACTGCAGATTTGGCTTGTTTGTTGTTTTTCTAACTTTTAGGGTCAATTTCTGTAATCCTTATTGGTGCTGCTCTTCTCATCTCACTTCTTCTCTGCCTGTTGTGACTTACAGCGCTCTCTGCAAGAGGGGACTTGGTACCTCTTGTTTGAAGCCAGCTGGGACAGACAGAGATTAAAGGACTTGGCAAAGGTTGCAGAAAGCCCAAGCAGAGTTCATGTCTTTGAGCCCCCAAAGTAGCCAGAGGCTGGACTCAGCTGCCTCTTTCTGTTGCCCATTTTCCTCGGGGCTTGAGAGTCTCTGTTGCTAATTCTGGGCTACACACTCAAGCGCTGAGTGAAGACTTTTGGAGCTGAGCCTTGGAGGATATCATGATCTAGGAGGGATTTGCCCGAGCACAGGTTGCACCCAGAGACTCGTGGGGCCGTTTGGCATGTGAACACACCACCATCACCAGCTGCCCTCGAAGTTCCCAGCAGTTTTGTAGGTGACTCTGCAAATCTGCTTTCATTTAAAACCAGGCCTTTTGGTGGAAAGATGATGGAAGTCACCTCCTCAGCTATCATTCTTCTTCCCTTCGCTGTAGAGCAACCTTAGCTGTCTGAAGCAGAAGGGCTCCCATCCCGGCAAAGGCAAGACACTATCTTCCATTAACTTCTGCTTGTTCCGGCCTCTGTCTTTCCCAGCTCCATTATTTGGCCTCTGCTCAGCTCTGTCTTTCACTGTCCCCGTTCACTGAGCTCTTTCTTTTCCTTCCATACTGTTTTCCCCCTTTCTGCCAAGGCCAGGAGAAGGGGTGTTGAGCTCCGAGCAGGAGGCAGAGCCAGTGCAGGGCTCATGCGCCAGGCACCTGGCATCAGTGAGTGGAGGTGACAGTGGGTGTGAGCAGGCAGGGTGCCTTGCTCTGGGCGCTGCCAGTTCCTGGTGTGTGTCCCTAGCCCGTTAGACCTGCTGCCCGCTGGGGCCAGGGCTTGGTCCCCTGCCAAGCACATTTTCCCAGCACAGCTCAAACAGCGGCCTCCTGAAACGGGAGGCAGCGCTGCATCCCTGTCCTCCTAGGAGCCTGCAAAGGCCACCTTCCGTCAGCTCCGATATCCCGTTCCCATAGCAATGCTTTCTCTCCGCTGCTTGTGGCCAGCGAAACGTGTGACGAGACTCCGACGTCGTCCTTGATGCTTCTGGGCTGTGCCAGGCAGGGCAGGGATGGCAGCGCCAGCCGCTCTCCGACATCCTTTGCTGGATCACCCTCCAGGTTGGCTCCGGTGGTGGGAACACCCACTGGAGCATTTCTTTTAGAGATGACAAATAACCCAGCAGCCAAAACACAGGTAGATGTCGGTGGGAAGAAGCTGTGCTCAGAGTCCCCAAGGCTGAGCTCCTGGGGCTCCTCGCTCCAGACCTCTTCTCCAGTAGTCTGGACCACGCACGTGGTGACAGTCCCTTGGGTGCATGGCTGAAATGTGGTGTAGGACTGATGCCAGCACCTTCCCAGCGAGCTTGGCTGCAGGAGGGACCCCAGGCAGGTGTCTTGTTGGAGGCCAAAGCTACCAGAGGAGGCACCTGCCCTGGGCATATTTCTTGCTGCACAGTTTCTCTGCACTGCTGAGCATTCATCCTTTTTAAAATTCTGATTTTCAAGTGGAGAAAAGGACCTGGTGCCTTTGGTTTGGGTGCATACGGAGAGTGTTTCTTTAACTGTCAGATCCCTCTAGTTAAGCTGGGGCGAGCAGCTCAGGAGTTGCATTGCTTGGGGTGTCTCTGCTGGGAGCAAGCCACCTTCTCCTCAGCTGCAGGGCTCCATGAAAGACCCATCTGAGCTCTGCACTGGCCCTCATCACCTACACCGTGTTCCCTGCGCAGGCCCAGGAGGTGCATGAGCATCGATGGTTGCACCAGGCAAGGATAAGCAGCTTGTCACCACTTAAGCTGGGAATCGATAGGGGATTAATTTGTATTAAGAGAAATGTGTGTTCCAAAGGGAGAGTTTGTCCTTCTCCTGAAGATGGGGGAACCATGGTCAGGACATGGGGAGCCCTGACAATTGCTTCATACATATCACCCTTCAGCACTTGGCCACAAGTGGCCACCAGAAGCTAACGAGAGAGGTGCTGGAGTCTTGGAAGGGCAGTGGGGAGCCAGGAGCGGTGCCAGCGTTGGGCTCACGCTGATCACTGGAGCACAGGGAGGTGACTGGGCGCCCTTCACATTTCTCCACGCAGAGCTGGCTCCCACAAGTGCTCTACGTTGAGCAGTGCTTCATGTTTACGGGGTGTTTTTTTTTCTGCAAGGGCTTTTAAGGTGATTCCTTCCATCTGCTTGGTCTTTTTAAGCTATGGGCCAAATGTATTCCCATTGACACCAGCAGACTTGCATCAAATGCTGTCATGATGGCTCCTGCTCCCCTTCTGCCGAGGAAGATGGCTCCACCGAGCTTGGTGGTGGTGTGCCCGGAGAGTGGGGTCACCACGTTGGCACCTGGTGGGACTCAGGGCTGCGTCCTGCTCTTCTGGAAATGAGTTTAGGGAAGGCACTGTCTTGCTTTCCCTTTCCTGAAATTGCATTTTAGAGCCTGTAAAAATGAGAAGCAGAGCTGACAGAGGCCATCACCAGTGAGACCTGGTGCAAAGGCACCCAGCAGTAGGGGTGATGGACGTGGGAGGTTGCTCAGGGTTTGCTGTACCAGCCAGGATGGTTCCCAGCACAGCAGAAGTCACGCAGGTGACCATGGTGAGGATGCAGCCTGCCCGGCTGACTGGGTTGGCACCACTGCTCCAGCCAGCAAGGCTCAGCCCCAGGGAGCAGCCTCGCAGAAGGCTCCTACGCCTGTAACCCAGGGTGTCACATGCCACAGGAACAAATGCACCCTGAAGCTGTCCCAGCCTCCAGGACAGGGACAGGGACGGAGGTGCTGGGGCGTTGCCTCCAGACCAGCTGCTGCTGTAAGTGAGCCACTAAGAGATTCAGGAAAGACTGGTTTTGGTGGCTATTATATCCAAAACTGTAGTGAATTTGGAAGGAAATGATACTGTGATGTTTTTTTTCTTTCCTGTGTGTTTCGTGCTGATTCTGCGTGTGCAGAGCAGGGCCTGGAACCAGGCAAGTGCTGCTCCCCGCTCCTCTTTCACCTCGGTTTACTTTCTGGGCAGAGGATGGGTCAGAAAAATGTTATTCAGTTTTCTCTGAAAAACTCTTGACATTTTTCCCGTAGCTCTATTCCCAGAGCTAACCTTTCACTTGGAGTTTGTTGGAGAAAATCAGTTACACTGGATCCCTTGGTGTTACAGTTCTCCTCTCCCCCTGCTTCTTCCCTCCGTGCATGTTGTTTCTTCTCGCTGTTACTTCCGTACGTTCTCTCTCCAGCCATCCCTCCCTGCTGGTGTTTGGAGCTGTTTGGACGTAGGCAGTGTATTCCATCCCCCGTCCTGCCTTGAGCATGTCCCAGCCCACCGGACTGCATTTTTGAACAAGAAGGGAGCGGGCAGCATCTTCCCATATCCCCGTGTTCAATCTTAAATGGAAATCGGATCACCTTCCATGAAGTGCACCATGCATTTGAAAAAAGCGGAACAGAAAGGGAAGACCAACGAGAGTGGTGGCAGGTTTGGTTTACCTAAGGCAGGAGCTAATTCTGCTTGCCTGCGTTTGATGCTGCGTCAACCAGCTCAAACCATAGACCTCCTGCAGAGAAACTGCACACGTTTGAGCTCTCATCCTCCCGGAGCTTCGTACATACGTTGTCTGCTGAGGAAACACTCCGTTTTAGGAAGCGACAAGAAACATTTACAACAGATTATATAAAAATCAATAAACTCGCTGCTGAAGAGTCTGCTTCCCGTGGGTGCTGAGCTCCAGGAGAAGGCATCTCAGCACTCTGCTCCCGCACCTTCCGCCGCGGTGCAGTCCTGGTTGACAACAGGTTACCCCGGGAGAAATGATAGCACCCTCCTGTTCCAGTTTATAAGGTAGCAATCAGATCAGGTCAGGTTTATGATCCACCTAGCTTATTACCATCTCCATTAGGAGCTGCTAGCAGATGTTGGGAGAGAAGGATTATTACTCTGGCAATGCATACTTAGCTGGCAGATTATTGAAATTTCTTTCTAATCCTAAGCAGTTACTTGGGAGGTATAAATCCTTGAGTGATAGCGCTTATATTCCTCTGTACTTTGATCTCAGCTAGCATAGCCGATGATACTCTGATTAATCTGATTTTTGTTTCTTAAAAAAAGTATCGTGTCCCTGGCATCTCGAGGTGTTGAGTTCCACAGGGAGCTCTGTTCCTCATCATCAGATCTGAATGTTTCAATAACGGAGCTCAGAGGTACTTTCTCTCTTAAGTGGGGATTTATACCCCTGTGTCCTTTGATACTCATTTCTTCCTTTAAGTGAATCAAATCCCCTGAATGTTTTCAGTCCGCCACTGCCTGGGTTCCTCCCGCGCTTCCAGCAGCCACGTCGCTCTTCCCTGCCCCGCATCTGCCTCTTCCCCCAGCTCGGCACGGCAGAACCACGCATGGTGTCACAGATGAGGGACCCACTGATTTATAGACCTGCTTGCTAATATGACAGTTTTATTTACTGCTTGCTTCTGAGCACAAACTAGCGTCTTTGGGCCATCGCTTTCACTGAGATGTTTGTGCTCCAGAGTGCCTTCATCTCATCCATGAACGGTTGGGGTTAATTTGGAGCGGCATCAGCATGCGTGACGGGTCCTGATTGCTGTTCCCCAAAAGCGGTACCTTGGATGTGCTTGCCCTGAATTTCATCTGTCAACGTGCTGTTGAATCCTCTGAATGAGCTGACTCCTTCCAAAGCTACTTGCATGCGTATCTAGTCCCATCTGATGTTTTTCCTCTCCATAAATGATTGCCGCCTTCTCACTGCATGTGTATTCCCACTTAGGATGCTCTGCTATTCCCTCTTACAGCCAACGTTTTGGTGCCTATGCACTGGGAGACATCCTTCTCCTTCACCTTCTGCTCTTCCCCATCCTCTTTCATCTCACCTTCTCCAAACTGACCAGGCTTAACTGAGGTCTGTTTCACGGAAGAGTGTGCTTTGAGATTCGTTTGCTTTTCAGCAGCTGAGCAGTTCTTTATAAACCCGTGAGCATTCCATCCAGGGAGCTGGACAAATGCGCTTTTAGAGAGCCTTGCCACAGGTTTTCTCATGTCAAATCTCCACCCTCCCCTGCACCTTTTTTTTTTTCTCCCCTCCTTTCTTTCCACTTGAACAACAAAAAATTACAACATGATGGGAGAGGTTGAAGGGAAGACAAATACCGACCTCATGGCGACTTGTACAGATGAGGTGGCACAACCCTGGTTCCCTCCTTGGCGCTGGCTGGGCCCTGCCTGGTGCTGGCTCGGGGGCCGGTGCCTGGCGATGTGCTTTGAGAGGGATGCAAAATGACAGACAGAAGGACAGGAAAGAGGATTAGAAAGCAAGGGCTCGTTTGCAGGTATTACAAGAAGAGGTTGGCATTTTTCTGGAGAAGATGGAGGTAAAACATCGTAAAAGCTTTCAGATACATAAAAGTTTGCTGTTGCTGGGGAGGAGGCAGCAGCAAACCTCTCCTCCTGCACACCTGCATAAATTTTTAACCCTTTGGTACCTTTGCTTGTGGTCACCCCTTTTGCTGCAGCTTCCATCTGCCGCTGCGCAGCGCGAGCTGGGGGAGCGGTTTTACCTCTGCCCTGTGCTGTTCCCATCTCTCTGCAGCCCCCCGGTGTGATACACCATGGGGCTCAGCTCCGAGATCCCAAAGGTTTAGAGACCTGGACTCAAATATAAGATCGACTTCTATTTGTCCTATGTCTTATGATTTTGAAGGTCGTCTTCTAGCCAGATGAGAAGAGCATGGGGTTTGTGGTTGGCATTGCTGGGATCAGCCTGTGCTTGCTGCAGCTTTTGCATTGCTCTGGATTTCAGTGTTGGTGCTGTGCTGGTCGCACCGAGGTGCCAATGTCTAAGCCAAGGAGGTCTCCAAGGCTCCTCGCTGGGGCCCAGGAGGATCACAGCAGCACGTGCTTCGGCTCTAAAATGGGACACGCACACGTCCTTATGGATGGTGTTGAATCAGCACTTCCACACTTCTTATCCTGCCATAAGATCTTTGAAAGCTGGTGACATCTTGAGCTAGAGATTTCTTCTGGCTCCAACATTTCGGATGCTTGTGCACTGGATGATAAACCCCCGAGCATCCCTTGCAGCCAGTTCAGCAAGGACAGCAATGGGACACAATACGTGCGATGGTCAGCTGGGATCGCTTTCCTTCTGCCTCGACACTTGCCCAGCACAGCCTTCAGCAGGGCTCAGGCAGGGACACATCTCCACAGCACTTATTTATATATTTTTTCCTCTCGTCGCTCCTCAGAGAAATCAATTCCATTCCCCAAACAATGGCAAAGGCCTTGAGGAGATATCGATCTGTGGCAGAGCTGGAAAGGGGAGCATTTGTGACACAGAGATGCTCTTTTGTAAGTAAAAGATAATTACCAGATCATGGGGACACTTGCTGAATAGGATGACATTAAATAGGCATCAGGGTGAAGGGCAGCCGGGCCTTGGAATGAAGCATCGGAATGGTGCTGTCCTCCCCCGCGCCTCCAGCCCCTCCTCCCTGCTTCCCTCTGCCATTTCTCCCGCTCCCCACCCCAGTCCCTCCTTTTGTCCCCTCACTCCTTCCAATTTCATCTCTCTGTCCCCTCCCCACAGTTCCCGGACATCCTGTCTCCCCAAATAAATGCTGGGTAATGCTGCCTTGGATCCCTTCTTGCCGGTGGGGATCCGATGGCCAGACGACTGCCATCCCCCAAGCCAGAGCAGCAGAGGGACTGCTCTCCTTGCTGTGGTTTTGCCGATGTTTCCAAACCCTGATTTGTTTATTTAAGTGATAGCAGGGAAAAATAAACCTCTGCAAGAGCACCGAGCACTGTAGGAACGAACCCCATGGTGATTTTAATAGCTTCCAGGTAAGGGGTCTTGGACTGGGGCAGAGGACTGTCCCCTGCTGTGAAGCTTCAGTTCATGGGTCTGGGGTAGGGGTGGCTGCTGGAGGACTCAGAGCCCAGGTCCTGGCCTGTACTGCTGGCCATGGATTCCCCTTGGGAGCTGATGGTTAACTCTCAGCGTGTTGGTAGTAGCCAAGAAGTGGACTTGGGCCACACTTTTGCTCGTGCTGTCCCCAGGAGGTCCCAGGGCACTGGAGGATGCGGGGACAAGGCGTAGCCGTGACCATGCCATAGCTGCGTGGGTGAGGGCACGAGTGGGGCTGAGTGTGCTGGGAGGGTCAATAACTCCTAGAGCAAGAGCAGAACTGGAAAAGGGGCACTTGGGAGCCTTGTCTCCACCCTGTGCTGCTCCCAGGACCTCGTGGGATGCTTTCCTCCTCGTGGAGGAGCCGCAATGGATTTGTAGCCTGGGCTCTCGAAGGCATTCCCGTCAGCTGCCCACTCCAGAGTGCAATTCCCAGAGCAACAAGGGCTTTGGCACAAGGTGTGTTCCCAGGTGTCACATTAGTGGGCAGCTCTTCTGCTTGGACTTGGCATCGCGGGCACTCAAAGCCGCGTGGGGATGTTCGGTCACAAGGCTGGGTGCCGGTGCGATTCAGTGATGACTGGGAGAGCTGCTGCCAACTGCGTCTCATGAATTGGCACAGCACAATGTGAAAAAATACTCACGACTCGAAATCCTACGTTGTAAAACATCCCTTTTTATTTACACTGACACTGGTAGTATTCTCTTAATTGCTTGCTGATGCACTACAAATGGATTACGGTGCATTTTGCAGGATTAACGGATCCCTTGTAGGATGAGCCACCCTCAGACCATGGGCTCTGCAGGCCTGGCAGGGAGGAGAGAGGATCCTGTCCCTTTGCAGGGACATTGGGAGCTGCATGTCCCATCAGGCACCACTGACTCACCAGGTCTCATCCAGACGGTTCATAAAATCTGCTGCCACAGCCTGAACACCAGCAAGGTCTGTGCTCACGCACGTGTAAAAAAACACGGAGAAGGACTGTCGCTGTCTCCATGTCTGTGCCAGCAAGGGATACCAGGGCCCTTCAGCCTTGTTCCCTGGCTCTGGAGGTTTCTTTTGATTCCAGATAACCGAGCATTCTCCTTTACTCCCAGAGTGAAAGGGTTCTAGTTTCTGAGGGTGTGAGCTGGTAACACGGCAGCTCCCTCCAGTCCTCCCGTTGACTTCAGCGGGCAGGGAGCTGGCACCTCCAGCCACGGCTGCTGCCGTTAGCCCTGCCCAGTTCCTGCTGCTCCCGTGCAGCACCTTTGGGTTTTGTACCTTTGAGTTTTGCACCTTTGGGGTTTGCCCTTTTGGATTTTACACCTGTGGGTTTTGCACCTTCGAATCCCGGCCAGTGAGGTGCGGGCCGAGCAGTGTCAGAGCAGCCAGCTGTGATTTCCGTGCCTCCATCAGCTGCCAGCTCTCTCCAGCAGCTCTGTGTCTCGATGTCATTAAGTGTCTCGGTGTCATTCCCTGCCATCACCAGGCGAGAGCTGGCTTCGCAGCCTGACCGGCACCATGCAAAAACAGCGGAGTAGGAACCTTGTGCCTTTAAAACAAAATAAATAATAAAGAAAAGCCCATTACCATTATTGAATAAAATATCAACAATTTTAAAAACTCTTTTAAATATTGTTGCTGCATTTCCAGCTGCTAAAATCTTCTGTATTTAGTTATCATAATAACAAAGTGCTGCGGCTGATTTGAGCAGCGGGGAGGCAGCACCATTATTCAGAAGGGTTTTAAACGGTCGGGTTTTCTTCCTCGCAGTGGTGTTCTCTCGCCTATTAAAAGTCCCTTTGTTGCCTTGGCACCTCTGGCCTGGGTGGCGGAGGTGGCACCCGGGCATTGGCGGAGGGGCTCGGCAGCACTTAGCAACACGGCGCTGCCACACGGCTTCAGCAGGATGCCAGGGAGCCGGGCGTCATGGGCATCTGCAAAAAGCAGAGCAGAAAAACTCTGCTGCTCTGCTGGGGAGGTCTCGCGCTGCGGAGTTCATGGGGAGAAGGAAAACGGAACGAGCAAGATCGAGGCTGCCGCTGCGGGGAGCACAGGGCCACCAAGGAGGTCTTCTTGGTCAAGTGGAGCCCTTGGGTGCTGGAGGAGGTGGGCATGGCTGTGGACAGGGCTGGCAGGGCAGGAGGTGGGCATGGCTGCGGGCAGGGCTGGCAGGGCAGGAGGTGAATGTGCCTGTGGGCAGGTCTGCAGGGCAGGAGGGGTCGCGCTGTGCCAGTGCTGTGCCAGTGCCGTCCATGCTGCCTGCAGCCGCGGCAGCAGACAAGGCAGAGGTGGCAGGGAGTGGCTGCGCAGGGTGAGCATCTCGGAGGTAGGAGCCCCACGCTCGCTGGTTGAGTGGATGAATGACGTTACAAAGGGCGCACAAAGTGGTGTAGCTTGCTCCTGCCCTGGGGAACAAAAGGTCTTTGTTGCAGGTGGCAGTGGGGTGCAGCCGAGAAACGCTGGATGGAGCTCGGCAGCCTTCCCGCGGCAGCGGGTCAAGGAGATCAGTGGTTCATGTAGGTGAGATGATGCTGAGCACTTGGTTTCCTGACCCCAAATTGGTGGGGATGGAGAGGAGGGCAGAGGCAGCGGATGTGGGAGGCTGTTGCAGGGGCTGGACAGGCTGGAGAAGCAGGAGCAGGCTGCAGACAAGGATGCAGCAGATTTCCTTCCTATAGAAAAATGCTATTTTAGTAGCGTGTCCCCAAGAAGGTGAGGGTTGGCAGAGATAGGAAGAAGTGTGCAAAGACTCAGAAATGGCTTGAACGGCTGGGCAGAGGCAGGCAGCTCCCGTGCAGCCTCTGGGGACCACAGGAGCCGGGGAATCCAGTGGGAAGGACCTGCGGAGCGTGAGTGCCCGTGGGACAGCTAACACAGGCAGGAGTCCTGGGAGGAGGTGGCAGAAGATGCCAGGTCCGAGTGACACGAGTTCACGGGGCTGCCAGCTGAGCAGTGGGAAGGGCTGGCAGCGACCCAGCCTCTCACCCACCGCGTTTCGGGTGCCAGGCCACATGAAAACTGTGTAAACAGGAGTAACCATATTGTCCCCAGGCTCCCTGCCACGGCGGCGTGTTCCCCAAAAGGTTACCTCCAACCAGCAGCGCATTGTGGGTAATGAGATGCAAATTGATAGTGAGACAATAAGGCTGTCTTGTGAGCCCTTCCGACGGGGGCCAGTGTTTAAAAGTCAGCCTGATTGCCTCGCTGCCAATTTGCATAGCATTAACCAGAGAGATTTTCTTTTTAAACTTGAACTTCTTTTTTTTTTTTTCTTCAGAGGTCACCTCAAACTAATTACAGCTCCAGCATCGCTTTACAAAAGAGGGCTCTGCAGCTGCAGTGACAGGGTTGGAGTGTGAGGTGGAGACTTTCCCAGCACAGGGAGGGAGGAGACCTCATCCACGTGAGCTCAGGCGGCTTTTCATGCCTGCGCTGAGATAGTTTAATGGGAGAGCCTGTTGGGTGCTTGTGGGTGCTGAGCATTGCATCTGGGTTGGAGCCCCAGCAGACAAAAAAAGTCGATCCCCACCCCGTTGTTCTCTCCACCACAGGCACAACCTCCTCCTGGGTCTTGCCTGCAAACGCAGCTTTGCTGGGCTGGAAGGAGATGGCACAACCCTGCTGCCCACTTAGGATGCTGCAGTGAAGAGGGTTGGAAGAGCCAAACCTTGGGGTGTTTGCGTCTTTTCCTTCACTGGTTTAGTTCAAGTGGGATTTCAAGGTGTTTTCTCTGAAGTTGGTGTAAAAGTGGCCAGGGACCTCAGCCAAGAAGGTCTGCAGAACAGTGGCATCAGGCTGCCGGGGGCGCGGTGCCGTGACTCTGGCTTTAACTTGGGCTGTTTGCTTTTACAGTTGAATTCTGCCTGGGCTGTTAGTTTGGGTTCAAACTGGGCTGAAGTCCACCTAGTTTTGAAGTTGGACTAGGTGATCATTTATGTCCCTTCCACCTGAACTATCCTATCCTATCCTATCCTGTCCTGTCCTGTCCTATCCTATCCTATCCTATCCTATCCTATCCTATCCTATCCTATCCTATCCTATCCTATCCTATCCTGTCCTCTAGCAGATTCATAGCCTAGCGTAGATCTTTGCAAACCTTTGTTTGACCAGGGTGAAGGGCAGTGCTTTCACTGGGCAGCTCTGCCAGTGAGTCTGGGCAACAGCCTGGAGCAAAAGCAAGCAGCTCAGAGGGGCCGGGGCTGCCCACTCTTCCCCAGCGAAGCGAGCAGGCACGAGGCCCTTCAGAAACTCAGCTAAGCCGATGCAAACGCGTGGCCACCCAGGGCTGGGACGGAGCACCTCTCGTTATCGAGGCTGTCTTCAAGACACGAAGCGCGCGCGCTCCGTGCTCGGCAACCCTGGGTGGGCATGGGATGGCCCTTCCAGATGGTGTCTGTCTGCTGCCATGTTCAGTGGATGGGATTTGCCACTGGCTGTGCCGCGGTGCAAGCAATCCCTGCGAGGTGGCGAGTCCCTGCCGCAAGAGGCGGCGAGTCAGTACGGCGGCAGGTTTGAAGAGCCAGCTGGACAATTTTATGACCATTAGTATCATTTGTAGTTATGCAGGCCGTGGCTATGATACAAATAATTAAATCTCATGCTTCACAGCATCAGCTGATCGCTTACTGCAGTCAGGAGTGAATCTCCTACGCAGAGTGTGCGCGACCGATTAACTCTGTTAGAGGGGTTGGTTTAGATCTCCTTCCTCTGGCTTGTTCCTCAGTTTCTTTCCTCTCGGCTGCAGCCGTGAGGCTCAGCATGAGGGCATCCCCTTCTCCTCCTTCACAAAAGCCCAGCAAGAGAGTTGTCCTCCGAGGTCCCTTGGTGTGAGCGGAGGCAGACTGAGCATGAGTCTTCTGCAAGCTCCCCACCAACGCGTGCTGTCTGCCCAGCCATGCCCCAGACACCCTGGCCAGGTGATGCTGGGGACCTGATGCCTCTCAAATTCTCCTCGATCCTCCCTGCTGAGATTGTCAGAGGCTGGAGATGCTCAGAGGAGCAGCCTGCTCCAATATGGCATCCCAGTTCCCACTGCCTGGTCTGCACGTAAATCTGCCTGCTGAGGGGCATCCTCTGCTCCTGCCCCAGGGGCTTCAGGCCATTCATCCATTTGCCTCCCAGCTTCCAGCAGTCCTCAGATCCTGCATCCTTGGGATCTTTCCCTCTGGGCTACCACGAAGGACTTGTCATCCCCTACCAAGCAGATGTGTGGCCATGGCTCCATCTCACAGTGTTCTTCAGCCTCCTCCTCCTCCTCGTCACCTGGAAAGGCTCCTCCTTCCAGACTGAAGCCAGCTGAACATACACACATCGTCTCCTTTCTCCATGGCGTCCTTCTACCCTGATTTTTAGTGCATTATCTGAGATGTTAGGCCCAGGAGCAGCGCTCACAACACTCCTCCGAGTTTGTCAGCAGCTCTGACACCCTTGATATCTTCTCCATTCCCTGAGCAGCCCCTTTCTGGGACAACATCCCAGCCAGGCCTGGAAGGACGAAGACCAGCAGTGCCATGGCACCGGGCCATTGAGCACCACTGGCTTAGCAGGTCACTATGGCACTGTCCTGCTTAGCCCGGGACAGCAGACCTGCTGCTGCCATGGCTCTGTGCCTTGTTGAGGGAATCAGGGTGGGAAAACTAAGCAGAGAATATTTTTATATTTTTCTTTCTTTTTTTCTTTCTCTTTCCTCTTTTTTTTTTCTTTTCCCCTGTTCCTAAAGATTGAGTATAATCAGAGCTAATCAGAAAATTATGAGCTGTCTGATTGCTGATTAGATTCCTAATGTTAATATAGTCAAGAAGCCTCTCTTAGCGTTGTATTTTAAGAGAAGTGTAAAAATAACGTCTTAGAAGGAGCAAGGCAGAGCTGCTGGAGCAGCAGGGAACCCAGTGCTATCTCTAGCAGAGGAGAGCAGGGCTTCACCGCTGGCAAGAAATTCAGGCCAGCAGAGCAGGAAGGGTCAGGACCTACCCAAACTCTGAGCATGTGTGTTGGCTCCGAGGGGGCTGCAGAGCCTGGGATGAAGAACATAAAACCAGCCCTTCGTGCAGGTTAGTCCTTGCGCAGAACCAGACATAGGAATGCTGCTGCTTTGCTCTGGAAGTGGGCGTGCAACTTTCTCTCTTGCTTCCCTTCCCTTCCCAACAAATAGCATCTTCCCAGATAACGTAGTTCATGCGTCTCCCAGCGTCACAGCCCACCTTGCCCGCAGCGGGCGGCAGAGCTGCCGTGGCCGCAGTGTCGGTGGCATCCTGCACGTGAGCTGCTGCCACGCAGACTGCAGGCAAAAAGGCTTTGCTGCTGCCCTGCTGCCATGGGACAGGTGCTGCTCAGGCAGGAGGAAACCTCAAAATAATACCCTGCAAAGCCTTGCTGATGGTGGAGGAGCAATGGGAACGAGTGTACCTATTTGGGGCAGCCTTCACCCAAAAGATGGGGGTGTGATGCCCTCTGGGGTGCTGGTGAGCACAGAGAGGATGCTCCCACCAATGCTGGTGGGAGTTGGGGGAAATCTTTGTCTGCTCATGCTTGGCTGAGCCATTGCAAAAATCTTTAGGGCCTTCCAGAAGCAGAATTGGAGGAAGAGGCTGCATGGCAGTGGCCCAGGCTTGAAGTTTTGCCCTTTTTTTCCTGTTCAAGCACTGAGGATCGATCCGCAGTGCCCCCAGCACAGGGCTGGTGCCTTGAACTGTGCAGTGAGGCTGCCAGTTCTTTCCACAACTTTCCTCCCCAGTCCCCGCCGGTGCGGCGATAACTCCCCAGCTGAATGGCAGGAATTATGTTCTGACGCACTAATGTTCCCGTTAATAAGCTCCTCACCATTCACCGTGTGTTTTACTTTGATTCATCCGATGGCGGTGCTATATAATGGACTATATACTGTAATTGTCCCTCATTGTCACCACTTAATAACTTGGTATGATGTTATCGCAGTAATTCGTATATTTTTTTGCAAACTTTGATGAATTATATTTTGTTCTTAGTGAATAAAAAAAATCGGGGAATGGTGAAAAGAGACAGAAGTTAGACAGAACTCCGCTCTGATTGCAGAGCAGGCTTAATAATACAAATATCCGTAGCTGGTGTCCAGGCTCCTTGGTTTTTTTTGAGCCTCTGGGAACAGGCTGCTGGGCCAGCCGGGAAGGAGCTGCTATTAAATATAATTTCTTTTTCAAAGCATCTTGATCAGCAGGAATTGGCTCTGTGCTTGGGGGATTTATTTTGCTTTGCTTGCTCTTGTCAAGCCCGACATCAAACCGAGCAGATGGGATTTATGTTGATGTGAACGGGCAGGGGCGAGCGGTCATGTCTGTGGGGCGGGTGCAAGAGCCGTGAGAACGGCCGTCGTGGTGAGCAGGAGAGTGCAGATGGTGGTC
Organism: Tauraco erythrolophus; assembly: GCF_009769465.1. Lineage (NCBI taxonomy): Eukaryota > Metazoa > Chordata > Aves > Musophagiformes > Musophagidae > Tauraco > Tauraco erythrolophus. The sequence goes on along the minus strand of NC_141476.1, from coordinate 18,213,211 downwards.
GTTGTGGTGTGCATGGCTCGGGCATCGCAACAGCCCCAAAATCTACATGTACGTCTGGGGAGGAGTTTGGGCCCCAGGTTGAGCAGCAGCAGGTGGAAGAGCTGTGCTGGAGCCTGGACAAGTGCCTTCTCCACGTTTCAGCTGACTGGCTGCCTCTCCAGGTTAGATGTGCAGCATCCCACCAGATATTCATGGCTCCCAAGTGTTCGTAAACATCTCCAAGCGCTTACGGTTCCTGATTCCATGTCTGGCAGGGAAAGGAAAAGTCCAGAAGAGATCAGACCCTGAATGCAATGAAAATCAAGGCAGGGAGATGGATGCCTGGGCTGGAGCGCCCTGGTTGGGAGGCTGGGGAGGGCTCCTCGGCATCCACGAGGCAGTGGGTAGGGACCTAAATGAGTTTTTTCCTGTAACATATGTCCTGACCTTTTTTTAAAAATGAAATCTATTTTATTAATTTTTTCTTTTTTATCAAATCCATCCGTGAAACATTAAAGATGTGACTGTGGAAAAGGTCAAGAAACGTGTAGTTGTTGAAATCTTGTTCCAGTTGATGGCTTTTCCCTTAGGGGAGTTCTTCCATGCCTTCTCCTCCCCCACTTTGGTCTTTAAACAAAAAGTGTCAAGTCGTCTTGAGTTTTGGGTTTAATGGTAACTCTGAAATGTGCTCCTGGAATGGGACAGAAGGAAGAAGGTCGTGTTTGCCGAAGGGAGGGCAGGGAGCTGAGCTCTCATTACAGAGGGCTTTAGTAGCACCAACACTTTCTGAGTGCCACGTCTGCCAGGCAGGAGCTACGTGCCTGGATTTGCGGTGGGAGGCAAGAGTGCTCTCGTTACAGAGAGGCCAAGAGAAGGAAAGAAAGAAATGAAAAGACAATAATGGAGTCAGGAGTGGATCTGTATTAAAGCTCTTCAGGAAAATTGTATTAAAGGAACATGTGTGGAAGCCAGAAAATGGAGAGACACAAGGTGAAGTTGAGTGAATGCATCTCCTGCCAGGGGCTGGGTTGGGTGTTGGACGCAAAGGTGAGCCCCAGACCCCCTTGCATCCATGGTGGTTGTTTGCTGCTGTGTGGTTCCTTCTTTTATTATAACACCGAGGAAGCGGGACCACAAGTTGAGCTTGCTGTGCTGTAAAAATACAGAGTCTAACAACGCTTAAATTTGAGGCTCGAACAAAAGAGAATAGGTGAACAGAAGGCAAAGCCAAAGCAACAACAACCCCGCTCCATCAGCACAGCAGCTGTCCAGGAGCCTGGACCTGTCACAATGTAGGTGCTTGGCTTGGGTGGCTCTTCATTCGCCGTGAGAATGGAGGTCAATCACTTTTGCAGAAGGGAGCATCAACAAGTCAACATCAACACAGGGGTGGGGGCTGAAGGGACATACTGTGTGAGGATTTGGGGCTTTCAACAAGGAGGCAGAGGAGTGGGAAAGCACATTGGCACATCTTGCTGAAAAGCAAAGAAGCTTGAAGAGCCTGAGCTTTGAGCTTTGCCAAAGAGCAAGAGGCTGAAAAGCCAAGAGAGAGTGACCAAGCACCTTGATCTCAAAGATGGATGCATGATCCTTTCTGAAACCTGGACACCAGCATGAAAAGTGTGGATGATTCCATTGGCCCAAAGGGCCACTCAGCCGACCCTCCTGCCTTGGATGGGAAGGGGGAATAGCTGCCCTGGTAAAACAAGGCCAGGATAGGGAAACGGCCTGAGATTTGTGTATTAACAGCCCCGGGCAGTTTATTGGTTTTCTCTTGCTGGGTGAGTGTTCCTGGCGCGGTGGCAATGCTGGCATCGCCGGTGCACAGGGGCCAAGTCAAACTCCAGAAGCTTTTGCTTACATTTCTATTGTGTAAATTCATAATAATGGACTTTCAAAATGAAGCATATAATTTGCTTGATAGATTGTCAGGCCATCTTTATGTATAATTGTTATGAAACCACAGGAGTGGGCGAGCCCCAAGGGGCCACCCAGCCCCTGCCAAGGCTCTGCCTGGTGTCCTGCTGCTCCATCCACTCCTGTTCGCAGCATCCAAAACCAGGAGGCCTCCTTGGGAGGCTTCACTCATTGTAGTTTCAGGTCTTTAAGGGCACTGTTCACCTCTCTGATAGTGCGTTTTCTTTGCTCAATCTCATTTTCTCCTCCTCGTTTGCCGTTCCCCCTCTGCGATGGTACAACCTCTCTTGCTCCCAGGGCAGAACTGTGGGTGCTGCTGGCCACGGGCACCAGCAAAGCCCCGGACCCTGCTGAGTGCTCCACCTGGGTGCCATCAGCATTGTTCCCGTGGCAGAAGAGGACGGCAAGAATGCAGAAAGGGTGGAGGTGGGTGTCCCAATGGGATGGAAATAGGTCCTGAAGCCCCATCCACTCCTGGCAGATGGGCGGCTACTCCTTGCCCTGTGGAAGTGCCAGGGGTAGATGGATGAGTGTTGGGATCGCTGTGAGCTGTTGCATTGGGAAGAGCCATTTGGTGACCCGCTGAGCTTGCTTGCCTCCACCTCCCTGAAACTTCCCCCTGTGCCTGGAGCTGCTGGGCCTTGATTGCCATTTTTCTGGAAATTTGAGCAAAGCCAGTTCCAACTATGGTGCTTTTTTGTAGAGCAAAACACCACTAAAAAGTCCTTTATTGGATTTTTTGCATTGCAGTTGCTTTTCATTGGTTTTTAAATGGCAATTTAAACTGCTCTGGTGGCGTTTATCTTGCAGTGGGGGCCTGAGTTACTGATCAGCGCGCCCGGCCCCTCTCAGCTGCACCACGCGTGTCTATGGAGGTCTTCGAGACGGGAAGTTTTGGGGGCTCCTCTTGGGGTTTGCAGGGGGTGCGGGGTGCTGACATTTTGGGGTGTTCTGGGGGGATTTCTGCATGCTGAAAATCTACCTTACCATAAAAGCTTAATAACAGAGGAACTCTCCCTGTCCCGCGGTGTGCCGTATGGAAATCCCCGCGTGGCAGCAGATAATAAACGAGGTGCTTTTTAAAGCTCGCACATCACAGTGCAGCGAGAGGTGATGCCTTAAAATAAATCGATTGTAAGTGATTTCCAGTGCAAACTTTCTAACAGCCTCCGCTTGAATGAAAAGCGAAGAGCTAAAGGGAGGGATTTCAAAGGCACCGAAGAGCTCATCTCCATGGAGTGGGGAGCCGGAGGCCTGCCGGGATGTGGGCACAGCGGCCGACTGCACTTTGGGTTCCCAGTGATGCCCTCCTGTGTCTCACGGCAGCTTCTCTGTGTTGGTACCATGCGGCACTGGCAGGGGAGGGAGAGCCACTCCTTGAACTTCTTGTCATCTTAACATTTCTCCAAAATAAGGAAGGATATTATTTTTTTTCTTTGGAGACTGGCTGCTAAGACCTGGCCAGGGAAATTCCTCCTCCTCCTGCCCAATCACTTCCTTTTTTTTTTTTTTAATTTATTTTTAAAAAACTGTTCCCCCAAGCTCTAAGTAAAATTGATTTTTAAGTGAAACTATCTCTCATAATTGCCGCTGAAATGCCTTGTGGTTATTGTAATGGATTTCGAACTGTGACAAGTCCTGCTCGAGGATCATAACTGGAACTCCACAGGTTATTTGAGTGTGGTTTAGGGAGTGCTGTCAGATTGAATGGTTGGAGTTTATCTGAGGAGGAGATGGGGCTGGAGCAGCCGGCTGAGATGCCAACTAACATGTTTGCTAACCCTCCCGACACCACAGAAGCTGAGGCTGCCCTGGGACCTCATGCCGTAAGGAACCGTCTCCAGAAACCCTTTCTGGGAGCCATGTCCCTGCAGTCTGCTAAGCCACCGCTCACCCACTCCCTGGGAGACGCAGTGTGCTGGTACGGGGGAAAAGCAGACGGAAGGAGCCCGGGGCAGCGCTGTCTCCTCCTCCCCAGCTTGGTGAACCTCCCACCATCGCATTTCCCCAGCCATGACCTTCTAGCAAATGCGTCTTGACCTGAATTATTTCTGGTCGTCTGGAACCTTATTGTGCAACAAGCGAGCTGCTCGTCACCCGGCAAATGAGACCTGCAGGAGAGAGCCCCCAAGCTCTTGCAGTCTTGGCAGAGCTCCAGCAAACCCGCTGTGCTGTGCCAGGATGCCGTGTTTGTACCCGATAGCTCACCCAGTCCATCCCCGTCATGCCAGTGCCACCAAACACACAGCAGGACGCTGGTGTTAGCTGTCCCCAAAGCAGCCGACAACGAGAGCCGTAGGTAGCAGCACTTGCCAGGCTTTTAGCTGGTGTGTGCAGCTGGCAGCCCTCCTGGTGGCAGCGGTGCTGCAGTTACCAGGGGGCTCGGGCTGGCATGGGCAGCCCTGAAGTTGGGCAGCCCTGACGCTGCTGGGACATGTCTGTCCCACCTGCAACTGACAAACAGCACTGGAGCCATGTGTGTCAGATGATTTGCATCCGTCACCTTTCTGGGGTGCTGCTGGCATGACCCAGCCCCTCAGCACCTCTTGGGAGCCGGCTATCAATATTCTAGCTTCATCCCAAGAGAGACTCTCCTTTGCCTTGGTCTGACTACTACGGAAGCGGTAGGAACTTCCATCAGGAACAGACTGGGCTTTCTCTGCCCCACTCGTCTCATGAGCTCATGCTCCAGAAGAGAGCAAGAGGTGGGAAATGAGCATGATTTAAAGCTGCTGGGCTTGGATTTATCACCTGGGACAGCCTTTGAAAAGCTGTTTACATCCTTAGTTTTCTTATCACCATCAAATACTCCCTAAATTTTAGGCGAAAGGGATGACTGATGTGCTGTCCTGAGTCCTCTTCCTTTCGAGGACACTAATGACATGAATGCACAGGTCGCGATGGCAGCTCGCTACAGCAGCTCCAGCCCCAGGGGGGAGTTCGGATCTGGCCAAGAGCCAAGGAGGTTGCTCCTGGGGCTGAGGGACAGCAAGTGCCGGCTGTCAGAGCGCTGGCCCGAACGAGCACATCCTCCATTATCATCTCTCCTATTTCAGTTGCCTAGTTTTCCTGAGTTTGGACCTAGTTTGGACCTGCTGGGGAATATCCTCTAGTTTCTCACCTCTGCGTTTTTTGGGCTGCATAGCAGAGCATAGCTGTTTGGAGCAGCGTTCCCACCCCGCACTGCCGGCCTGGGGCAGAGCAGGTGCCCCTGGGCCGGGACCGTGTAGAGAGCTGTGCTGCCACTGGGCAGCTGAAGCCTCCTGCTCAGCTGTTCCTCTGGCTGAATATTGAGATCTCGGAGAAGATGCCCTTGCGTTCTACTCCATCAACTATAGAAGATGCAGAAGTGTACCAGGACTGCCAGTAGCGTGGCAAAGGGGATGGAGGAAAGTGCTTTTGCTCAGGTCCTGAACAGAGGAGGCCAATGTGCCTGGTTTGTCTTCCCAAGGGACCACCTGCATCCCAAAGCCAGGCAGAAACACCTTCCAGCAGGGATTAAGCATGATGGCTTTTATGAGCGTGACAGGAGCAGAGTTTGCTGCCGTATGTCCAGGGTGAAAGGCAGGAGGATGCGGGAAGCAGCGATGCCAGTGTGGTCGAACACTCCTTCTGCTGGCTCCGCGCAGGGGAAGAGGACAGTGAGAGAGGCCAAGCGTGCCTGCATCTGTCTGTACCTTGTCCTACCTGTCCATCCTGCATCCCGTGTTTCTGTCTCACTGCTGATGGAGGTGGGGACAGATCCTGCACCCCGGTGTTTGCCCTTCCTCCCCAAGGAGGGATGGGGCAGTGGTTATTTGGTGTTGTGCCAGTGGAAACAGGAGCTGAGGAGGGTCTGAGCAGCTAAGCTGAGGTTTCGCTGTCACTGGCCCCCGGGGACACATGTCCCTTTGGGGGCACAGGGCACAGCCCCCCCGCCCTCCTCCCTCCCCCTGGGCAGCAGCCGGGGCGATGGGGAGCAGAGGCAGAGCTGCTTCCTGCTTGTGATTTTGGAAAGCAGATGTCAGCCCTTGCGGAGGGCAGAAATGCTGGGAGAGCAGTAACGGAGCGGGGCTTTTCTCCAAGGGGAGAAGAGCTGAAGAGAGTGTCAGGCAGGGCTCATGCCGTAGGATGCCTGGTTAGCTGCACTGTCCTTTTGCCCTTGGTGCTTTTCCATTTGCAAGAAGTTAAGCTCTTCTGGAGGCCTGAGCGATACTTCGGGATATGAGAAACGCCCTGGGCAGTGATGTTCTCCCTTTCTTCCCCTCACCTCTGCAAACACATGGGTACCTCTCTGCGTGGGATGTTTCACTCCTCCCTCCCTGTGGCTGTTAGGACAGGTGATGGTGTTTCTTACCAGTAAAAGTTGTGGCTCTAGAGGAGAAGGAGCAGAGAGAGACGCTGGCAGAGGAAGAAGAGCCCCGCGCTGCTGGCATGCAGAGCCATCAGCTACTGAGATGGTCAGTAAAATGATGAAAGTTGTGGCTTTGGGGCTCGTCCCAGGCTCCCAGGGCCGGGTGCTGGCCATGCCACTGCTCCACATGGAGTCTGCGGCAGCTCTGGCTCCAGTTTTGCTCCAGGTCTGTGCTTGTAACCCGCACTGCTGGCGGGGCTGGCTCTGCCGAGGCGTCCCCCCACTTACCGCCCTGCCAGAGCCCAGCAGCGAGCACTGGCGGGTGCGACACCGGGGTCTGGAAGCCCTTGGAGGGTTTACTACCTGCTCTTTACCATTCACTGGAGTTTTATTTGCCCTCCCACGGGCAGGAGAGCATTAGCAGCCAGTGCCGGCTCCAGGTTCGTCCTCCCTCGGGCACAGGCTGGATCCCGGCAGGAGAGCAGGAGAGACGGGCTCCGGCCACCCCTTTACCTTTGTGCGGCCGAGGGAGTTATTGACAAACAAGTTAGTGCTCCGAAAGAAAAACGCCCAGGCATGGTTGAAGCTGCCTCCTTGATCAATACTCAGCCATGGCTGAGCCCACTGCCGACTGGATTTTGGATGACGGCTGCAGGGGTAATAAGAGCCCTGGGATCAACTGTCTCAGAGATTATTGCAGGATGAGATGCTCCGCTGCTTTACAGTGTTTACTCAAGATTTATATTCCCTATGCGTATATAAGGGGATTGTCGTCTTTTGTCGCTGGTTGATCATTTTTTGATGGCGATGTGCACCAGGGTTTGCTGAGGGGTGTGAGTGCAGCAGGTTGGGTGAATGGGGAGAGGATGGGCTGGGGACGAGGGAGAGTCAGGGTGGGGACACTGCGGAGTTGGTGGCAGGAGGTGGGATGGGAGAAGGTGCCCTCTACTCTGATGCATGCAGGCAAGCCGGGATGGAGGCATGTAAATACTTGGAACAGGCTTCCGCCTTTCCAGATGCTCTGCAGTGACAGATGCGGTTTTGGGGTGCCTCGTCTGTGGAGAGGGGGATTGATGCCAAAAGAGAGGGCTTGTGCCCTCCTCGTTCCTTCATCGTGGAGGAGGAAGAGCTGTGAAACCAGCTTCTGGGGGGTGTTCCAGCCTGGGGCTTGGGTCGCTCGGCTTTGTCGTGTGTGTTTGTTTTTCACCTTCTCGTCTTAACCTTTCGCCCGTTGTTCTCTTGCTTTGGGAGGAGGGTGAGATGATAAGATGCCGCATGGACCTTTCTGTCCAGGTAGCACAGGGCTGTTTAAATCTCCAACACAGATCTCTGCTTCCAGCTGCGTGCTCAGGTGCAGGAGGTTAATACACTTCGCACCGTTGGGGAAGGCGCCAAGATGAGGGTGATAACAGCAGCGCGGAGGGAAGTGAAAGGAAGGCTTAGCAGGAACAGCTCTCCCTCAGTGCAAATATCCCTGGGCACACACAGCCGCTGCATGCCAGGCTGTCACTGGGCCTGTCCTCACCAGGGACGCAGCTGGGAACACCATCACAGGCTCCCTGAGGAGCATCCCCCAGCACGGGCACAGGGTGCTTTATTCCCGTGGGGAGGCTTGGGCTGGTGGGGTGGTGTTGCTGCCGTTACGCAGGGCTGTTCAGGCTCCTCTTGCAGGGTGTTTGCCGTAATCTCTTTCTATAAACCCAGCCTTGGCCTTTGGCCTCCCTGTGCCGCTCTGGTCTCTGCGCCGCTGCCTCCCAAGTTAAACCCACCGATCTGGCTGAGGCAGGAACAGCCAGGCCGTGCTTATTGCCGTGGCGGGGCTGGGAAGAGAGATTGAGCAAAGCATTGGACCAGTTTCCCTTGGAAAGCTGCTTTGGAAAAATATTGGAGCAATGCAGGAGAGCCCTGGGTGTGATGGGGAAGGAGGAGGTTGGCAGCACCCTTGGGTGCATGCTATGTCAGGGACAGTCCCCCTGCACACTGGCTCCTCGAGCAGTGGGGATGCTGACAGCAGGGACGGTCTCCACAGCCCAGAGAGGAGGTTGGGGTCCCTACCTGCACTTTGATGCTCAGAGCATTTCCCACTGCCTCGCTCCCAGCAGCTTCGGGGCATCAGACTGGCTGCCCTCCGAAAGATGCTGCCGTGGGCGAGCACGTGTGGGCAAGCTGTGATCAGAGTGGAGAGGTGAGCTCGTGGGTGATCGGGGCTGAGAAGTGAGGTGCTGGAGCAAAGCAGGGATGAACAGCAGTCATGCGTTTGGAGGTGCCAGCCTCTAGGCAGACGGGAAGTCGCCCGCCTCATCCCCCCTCTCCTTTCCCGCAAGGCTTTTGGGAGGGACAGTGTGTGCCCAGCTGTGCCACCTTCACCACCGCCTGCCCATCGTGAGTCCGTACCGTCCTCGAGGCTCCTTAATCCCAGGCGAGCCGGTGTGCTGAGCAGGGAGCTCCTGATGGATCTGCCCGGTTGAGCAGCGAGGCGGAGAGCAGTGTGCCGTACGGAATACGAAAGAGGCTGGGATGCGATAAAGCCCACGCCGCTCCTTCCCCCTCGCAGACCCTGCCACCAGGATCTCCAGATACCAATCCCTTGCAAATCTCCTGCTGGCCTTTTATGACCTGCGGAGTCATTTCAATTCAGTGGTTTCAGCCTCTAAATCCCCTGTCCTCAGCCCTCGGTGACTTCTGGGGAAAGAACCACGATCCTTAAAGTGCCACAGCCAGGGCAGTCCCTGCACCAGAGCCTGCTGGAAAATTGCAGGTATTTCACACTTGTGCTTTATTTTTGGTAATTCCTCTAATTTTTCTTGCCGTTGGAACCACACAATTAACAACCCCAGGTCTGAAGCCCCTGGGACGTTTTGGTGGCTGCCGTGTATGGGCACGGGACCCCTGCTCAGCTCTCCAGCGTGCCGCCTGCATCCCAGGCGTCTGCAGTCCCTGCACGCAGCGCACCTTGAGATGGACTGATTGATCTGTAACACTTGAAAAATAATGGTTTAGTCATTATTAAGGATTAGAAATAATCCTTGAGCTGTATCGATTACGATAACATTATTCATGATGAGCTCATTTGGCATTAATTGTGACGTCCTGCAGCAGCGTGTGGCTCCGGGCAGCCCTGGCACCTTCCCTGGGGAGACATGGATAGGGGGATTTGCTGGAGCCACAGCACCCTCCTGGCCCTAAAACATGACTCTAGGTCCTGCTTGTGAGCAAAGCTGTCCCAAATAGCCCCCTCGGGGGCCCTGTGCTCATTGCCACGGTTTCGGAGGGTCTCGAATCCAGCAATCCCCCATCCCATTCAGGCCAGCAGCCTGTCCCTGGGCAGGGGCTGGCCGGGGCTGCAGCCAGGGATGGGACAGGGCTGCTCCCATGGGAGCCCCCTGACACAGCGTCGCTTCACGCATGTCCCCGAGCAGGCACAGAGGCTGGCAGAGAATCCTCTGTTGCAGAGTGGCTGGCTGCCGGCTCGGTCCCCCTCTTGTTCATGGGACTAAAATATCTTTAGCAAGGAAAATGCTGCAGGAGCAACAGCTGGGACACTCTGGGGGCACTTCTCCTGGGGTGGGTGTCCAGCAGCAGCCAGGAGCCGGCACAGTGCCCTGCTATGTCTGTGCTATCCTGCCGCGGGCTCCTCCATCCCTGCAATGTGCTATTTATCAAACAATAACATCTGGATTTATTTTTTTAAAAAAAACAAAGTTGTGTCCGGATTGACTTTGATGAATTGACGTTTTCCAGAGGAAAAATATCTTCTGTCGAAGTGTTGTTCCTGGATGTAGCCGTTCCTTACTGCACCATTTGCAACCCTGCAGGCACTTCACACAAGGCAATGAATAGTTAAAGATGTCCATAAATCTTACCCTGGCCCATAATAAACAAACACGCTCTTATCAAGTATAGGAAAATGCATATTTCATCTCCTCCGCCTTAAACGCAACTCAGAATAAATGCTCGCCTGTAATCAGCCATCTCGATATATAAACAGAGCACAGAGCCCGGGGGGATGAGGTGCAGAACTGGGCCGCAGCTTTCCAGGCGGCTCCGGCAGAGCTGTGGCGGCACAGGTGACACCCCACAAAACCGCCCTGAAAACGCACATCAGTTGGCTTTTCTGTCCAGCCACGCGTTGTCTCCCGTTCTCTCCGCCACCAGAGCCATAGGTATTTTGCTCCAATGCTCAGCTGATAGCTGATCTTTCCCCTTGGATGCTGGCCATCGAAACCAAGCACTTTGATTTGGAAATCAAGGTTTTAAAAAAGAGAAAAGATTAAATGGGAAAGCTTCGACCAGCGCGTGCTGAGATTGTGCAGTGATGGATATGCGTTTCCCCGCATCTGATCCGAACAAGCTGCGTTCTCCGGCTGGAGAGGGCCAGATTTATGATGTCTTTCACCACTCATTGCTCTACTTTCGAGTACCTGCGCTTTGCTGCACTCCCAGTAATGCAGGACCTGCTGTCATGGCCCTGCGCCCGCCACACTGCCAGGGCTGGGTGCTGCCCGGGCTGGGTGCTGCATCTCTCTCACAGGCAGCAGGGACATGCAGAGGAGACACCATCAAGCCTTGGAGCTTCCTTCCCCCCAAACATCCCCTTAGAAGCGCTGAGTTTCATATCCCTATGTGCTGATGGCAGTGCCAGAGGAGCTGGTAACAGCGGGGACAGCGGCTGCGGCACGTGCAGCTGTGCCCAGGGCTCCTGCCCACCTCTCCGGAGTTCATCGTCTTGTGTGTGCGTGCTCTTATATCCAGGCCCTGGGGAAATAAATTCCCAGGAACGAAACTGGACTTGGATGCCACCTCAGTGGGCTCCCTTTGCTGAGCAAAGCAGTACTGTTTTATTCTGGGCTTTGTGGTTCACAGCATTGGGTTGAGCATGCAGTAGTACTGGGAGTCTCATGTGCGTCTCTGCAGTGCTCCCCAGGTGGTGATTTGGGTTTTTTTAGGAGCTGACAGCAGCTAAGATGGCTCTCATTGCCTCTGTTAAAGCCCTGTGCCTGTCTGTTACTGTTAGCTGAGCACCATCCTGCCTGCTCCCCTCGCATGCTGCCCACGGCAGAGCTGGGCATTGGATAGGGACCGCAGGAGCACAGCGATGCCGAGCTTGTGCAGTCCCAGGCGGTGTCAGGACTTCCAGGTGTTGGGATGGGCTCATGGATGCTCTGCTCTGCCTTTGCTCCTTGCTACCCCCTCCCAGCTGATTCTGGGGCTGGAGGTGGCCAGGGCTCCCCTCGTGCCCACACTCTGGCTGCTGACATTGCTTACGTGGAGCAGAGCATGGAGCAGAGCGTGTCCCATCCCGCTGGGGAATGCAGGGAAATGAGGAGCAGGCAATGCCATAAGGCACATCTTTGCTGGATGCATCTCCCACTAACTGGCATGGGAGCCTTCCTGGGCTGCGACAGCCTCGCGAGCCTCATGGCTAATTAACCCCATACAGATTAGCCACCCAACCCCAGAGCTGAGACCTCCATGATGTGTATTCCTTGGGAGCCTTGTACAACCCACGGCTGCTGGGGAGCGGGCAGGCTGTGCTGGGTGCTCTGGGGCTGCGGAGATAAACCTCGCGCCCCTGCAAGTGGCGAGGGTGCCCAGCACCCCGGGGTGCGGGTGGCCCCAGGCCCTGCAGGCTGGCTCAGGACACCGTGCTCCCTTCAGCGGGGCTGTGGGGCTGAGTGGGTTGTATGGGTCTGGCAGGTGGCTCCCCAGGCAGCAGCTGTAGGCAGCAGCTGCAGGCAGAGCTGCTGGGTCTCGTAGCTGGTTCCTCTCCTGCTCACCAGCTCCCTGGGAGCACTGGTGTGTTGCGGACAGGCTCAGTGCCACCACGCCGATGGCCCTGGGCATGCAATAGGGTGAAGGAGGGCTTGAGCCCCAGCACTGGGGTGTTTCAAAGGGGTTTTCAAAGCATTTTGGACGAGTCTGCCCTGCCCTGCAGAGAGCTGGTGCCATCGATGTAGGGATCCGGGTTCAGCCCTTGCCCTGTACCACAAATGAGCGCCTGTCCGGCTCCGGCGGTGGCACTGGCAGCCGACAAGTGGTGATGGCTCAGCCCTGGTTGGGTTCAAGTGGCAGCGATCCCTCTGGAGACACCGGCTTGCTCCAGAAATGGTGGACATCCTTCTCCAGACATCGCTGCCCACATTCTTGCCTCCTGCCCACCTCCTATTTGGCAGAGGGGTGTTGGGATCCCAGGGGAACCCCAAAACAGAAGAAAGGCAGGTTCTGGCATGGCACCTCTGCCCCTGGGTTGATGTGCCCAGCTCCTCTCGCTTTCCCCAGACTCACTTCTCTCCCACTTGCTTTGCAGAGACTCGCCAACGCAGCGGAGAAGTTCCAGAAGGCTCACCACTGGCAGGACAACATCCGGGTAAGGCTCTGCACGTGCCCTGGCCTCTCCCACTCCTTTCCCTCTTGGATGCTGAGCTCCACGGAGGCACCAGCCTCGGGGATGACTCCTGGCACAAAAATAAGCTCCTTATCCCACTCCCACTCCCATCCCTCGGCTCTTCCTTCCCTCTTGCCCACGTTCTTGGCTCCCTCATGAGCGACCACTGGCCATGCCACACTGCTTGGCACACCAGCGGCCCCAGCACCGCCGCCTGCCAGCGCTAATGAGGGCAAATGATTTTGAGCTGGTTTCCAGTACGCTCTGTAAGGAGAAGGCAGGAGGTGAAGGTCGAGCTGGTAGCTGGTGGCTCAGTGCGAAGGGTGTGGGGTGCCACCTCTGGCAGCGGTGGCTTTGGTGCTGGGCAGGGTCTCACGTGAGGTGACGGCAGCGCCGCGGTCACGCGCCGACTCATCCGTGGCACCTGCCAGCGGTTGCGGTGGGGGCTGTTTCTGGGGGAAGGAGCAATCTGGGCTGGGAGAGGGAGTGTGCAGGCTTAATGATTGCATTTGACTTTGTAATTCTGGCAGTGATAGCGCTCAGCGGGAACTTGAAGGATTCTGTCTGGAAATGCTCTCAAATTATAACAATAATACAAAAGGAAGGAAAGATTGTTTTCCTTCCAGTGCAAACGGAGTCTACAATAAAAAATACTCCTGAGCCACCCAGCCCCTTCCTTCAGGTCAGGCCAGATCCTGCCTGGCCCCAGGGGACACCCTGCGGTCGCCGAGGGGACAGCCTGGGGACAGCCCCACTGCCGGGCCTCGGTGGTGTGTTTTGGGGGTATTTCTCTGTTCACAACCGCGATCTGCTCAGGGAGGAGAGGAGGCAAGGATCTGGAGCCACAGCCCACTCATGCAGACCCTCCTGCCATTGGCAATGGTCACCAGGGTTTGATGTGGAGAGTCAGAGTCAGGAGGAGCAGAAGAGAAGGCAAGCTGTCAACCTGCTTGGCTTTAATTTGCCACGGGCCTGGTGTGGGGTGGACGCCTGTGGCCAGTTCTCATCCCCCCAGAAGCTGTGTCCCATAGGCAAACGGAGACACTGAGCTCACAGGGGTCTTCCCATCATTACCAGAAGCAGCACCACTAAGGAGAGGTGAGGTGTCCCCGCTGGCCCTCCCATCCAGCGGACAGTCATCACTGGCACCAGCAGCCACCGAGACCTTTCTGCATGAGAGCACTGCTCAGTTACTGTCACCTCTTTCTGGGAGGCCGGTGGAGGGGAGGTTAAGACGATGATGAGGTTTGATGTGGGCACTGGCTGACGCCAATGCTGGTGCCTTGCCAGCACCTTGACTGCAGGCTCGGTGCTCCTGGAGGAGGCTGGGGGCAGTGCTGGGGAGCCGTGGGCATCACCCATGGGCTCTCATCTCCATCCCTAGTACTGGCCCAATCTTGTGTGTCCTCCAGAGTCAGGAGTCCCAGGGCAGCTCATCCCCAAGCAGCACCCAAAACTTGGCCATGGGCACCCCAGGGGCATCGTGGTGGTCCTGTGTCACCTGCGCTGAGCTGGCACCCAGAAGTCAATGCTGTGTGGCTGGGGCACGGGCAGGACAGGCAGAGCTGGAGCAAGGTCCCTGTGTTTTGCAGCAGCCCTCAGTGCTTCTGCTCATCCCCTGAACCACAGGGATGGGCAGCTGCTGCGCTGCGAGGTCCCTCTGCAGCCCCAAAGAGCTCCCGCTCCATCCAGACCCGGCTGCCCTCCACTGTGATGGGGATAACAGTCAGGGTACAAAACATGCTGGAAAAGGCTGTAGCACTGGGGAGCTCTTGGCCCGTTTTGCCATTCATGGCACAAACCTTTTTCATAGAAAAAATATTTTTAATAGCACTGTTTGCATCCACTTAATCAAGGTAATTAGGAGCGAGTCACCCAGAAACAATGTGCAGCGATGCGTCACCGCAGAGCTCACCACAGCTTTATCAGGACAGCCCAGACCCGGCTGGGACACTTGACGGACTGGCCCGGCACGGCGCATGGCACCCGGCGTGCTCAGTGTTGCTCCCCGCAGCGGGCAGCCCTGCCAGGCCTGCCTGCTTCCGCTTCCCGGGCAGAGTGACAGGTGTGGAGGGGCTGCGTAAATGGCTCTCACTGCCGATGTTCAACCTCCTTTTGCCGTCCTTCGTCTGCAAAATGGCAGGGCATAACCTGCGTGCCAGCACGGGTGACACCAGCTCTGCTGCTGCCCGTGGCTTGTTGCCGCTGCCAGCATGGGCAGCAGGCAGGGACGACGGCAGCACACAGCATCCCCAGCTCCTCCTCTCCTCCCTTCCCACCCAGCGGCTCGTTCCTTCTGGCCACAGCTCTCCCCTCCGCTCCTGGCGTGTCGCGTCCTGACCTCACACCAGAGTCAATGACAGATTGCAGCGAGCGCGGGGTTTGTTGTGTTCCCACCCGACGGCGCGCCGGCAGATGCCGAATGTTTGCACTGCGATAGTGCTGATGGCAGCCCCATTAAACTCCGCTGCAGATGGGTTGCTATGGAAGTCCGGGGGAAAATGAAAGAGGAGCAGGAGCCCGGGAGCTGGGAGGCTGCTGCTGGCAATCACTCACGACCCATCTCTATGGGGAAAGTTTCTTTTTTCTCACTTCTTTTTGGTGTTGCCAGCCGCGCGCCGGCCACGCTGGCCTTTCTGAAGGGGTTGAGTTCAGCCTCCCACCTCAGGGGGCTTTGCAACACACCTCCCTGTTCCCAAAACACACCCTCCTGCCCCACGCTGTCCTGCCCCATCCCTGCTCCTTGTCCTTGCCCATCATCAGGCCCCCCATGTCTCCCAGCCGTGCCAAGCCAGGGCTGTGTCCCTGTGTGTCCTCAGAGCTCCACTCTGTGCAGAGCCCTGGGGTCTGTCCCTCAAGGCACATCAGGGCTGTCCCTATGCTCTCGATGTCCCCAGCCCTGTCCCCCAGCTGTGGCAGTGATGCTGAGCCCCCCATGCAGACCATCCCTGGCAGCAGACAGAGGTGCCAGGGCTGCAGCCCACACTACGATGCTGTTCACCACATTTCCATCCTGTTTGTCACCCTGCTCAGGCGAGAGATCTGCAAAATGTACCTATAAAAGCCCTGGAAGGTCATGTTGAGTTTTTGCTGCCATCCTTTGTATCCGTCCTCACTGACAAGCCACTGCCCATCGGGCGTCCCAGCCAGCTCCGTGTTCTCCCAGCTCCTCTCCACCCACCTGCCTCACTTCCCTCCAGGGTTTTCCAGTGCCCTGGGTTCTTTTCCAGACCTTGAGCCCCGTCCCAGCACCACCAGCGGGGTCTGGGGTGTCTCGCACCCCCACGGCACATGGGAGCAGGGCCGTGCTGACCAGGGAACGCTGCCGAAGGCGCAGGTCTGCGCCGCCAGTCGCAAAACGCATCCCAGGGCGTCGTCGTTGCTGCATGTCAGTCTTCTGGGGCTGCCGGAGCTATTTGTCCCTTTAAGGGACGCTCCGGCGCTGCGGGGAGCCATTCCCGCATTTATGCGTGCTTGGCAGGATTATATAAATTGCCTTTAAAAGTTGACTTCTTTATAAGCCATTTTCTGCTTCATAAAATGTTTATTACTGTTGTTTTTCTCCCTGTTCTTCTTCCTCACTGCATTTTCCATCACTGCACTGGGAAGCTGCCCTCTTCCTCTGCCTGCTGCCCCCCTGCCTCCCACCCCTCGCCGCCCCTCGGATGCTGGAAGGGGACATTTGAAGGGTCAGAGCCCAGCAGGCTCTTTCTTCTTGGAAAAAAAAAAAAAGCTATACATTCACATAAAGCGGATGTAAGAGCTGCTGAGGACAGGGTTTAGCTGCTGAGCACAGCACAGGGGGTTTTGGGGTGCGGTGGCATGCGTGGAGGTGGCAGAAGGAGCGTGGCAGCCCCACGCCGCTGCCCCCGACCATAACCCCCGCCTGCGAACACACGAGCAAATAACAAAAACCCACATAATTTCAAGCTCCATTAGAAACGAAACTCTGGGGAAAACAGGATCGCTGTTTGCCAAATGGGGAAGGACAGGAGGCATAACAGAGATTTCGCTCCCGGCCGCCCCAGAAAGGTGAGGGATAAAGCAGGGGGACGTGGTGGCACAGCTGAATGCCCCTCCGTGGCTGTATGGCTCCAGCTGCAGCATCCTTCCGGGTGCGGGGCTCTGCCGACTGGCTGCTCCATCCGGCGCTGCCACGGTGCGGTGAGAGCGGCGACCGCGCCATGCCACACGTGGGCACCGGCGGCTGTTCCTGCGGGTTTGCCGTGGCGGTGCAGGCAGGGCTTTGTGTTCAAAGCGGCGTTAGAAGGGCGAATGCCAGCTCCTTATCCCACTTTCATTTTTCTCCTCCTTTAATTACAGATCCTACTTATCGGCCAAGAACAGAAAGATCGTCGCCGTAACCTTGCACTTGCCCTTGTAGAAGGTTTACCTAAAAAGTTAGAAAATAAAATCAAATACTCTAATTTGCAGTCGTCTTGCCATTTCAAACCCAGTTTTCATTACAGCACAGAAAGTGCATTGAAGCTGTGTTTATAACCCCCTTTTAGATAACAAATCACATTTTCTTTTGGCTGGCGAGTGTGTAGAATTGATATTTTTTTTTTCAGTTTAATGGGTTTGTGTGTTCAGGAATGATCTCCATCAACTGAGAGTCTTTATTGTGTTTGATATAATGTCAGCTTTCATTACGCTCGGAGAATTACTGTGTTAAAGCACCAACCTTGCTGTAGAGCCTTTCTGGCCGAAAAGCAGAGCAAGAAAATCATTCACAAAACCCCCGTGTCTGTGCTGTTCCCTCTTAAAAGTCAAGGACGGGGCTTGAGGGGGTTCCCCTTGCCCCCTGCTCTGCCAGATGGCTAGGCCACTGTGGCGCCATGGGTGCCATGGTTCAGTGCAGGGGCTGACAGCTTTCCTCCTGGTGCTGCCATCCCATCCCATCCCATCCCATCCCATCCCATCCCATCCCATCCCATCCCATCCCATCTCATCTCATCTCATCCCATCCCATCCCATCCCATCCCATCCCATCCCATTCCATCCCCAGCGGGGCAGGGGGTCCCCGGCACACACCGGCTCTGCGTGGGTGCTGGCATCCCTGTGGTGCCCGGGTGCAGCGGAGAGGAAAGGCGGCCGCATCTCGTTAGAGGCAGCCTCGAAGGAGCGGGCACAAACAGGAGATGCCATGTAAAGAAGAATAGCTGGCGAGGCATGATCAGATAAAACATCTTCTCAGGGAGATGAAAAAACTGTTGACGGGTCACTTAAATATTTCCCCAGCTCTGTCAGAGAGGCAGAGGGAGGAAATTGCTTTTAAAAAAAAAAGATGCCAAGGCAGATTGTGATGACTGTTTCTACCTGTCCTCGGTAACACGTACGGCCTCTGCTGCAAGGGGACTCACGTGGCCAGGGCTCAGGAGAGGCACAGTCTCCACCAGACCAGTCCTGGGTCCATCCAACAGCCGCTGGTGACTGGGGCTAACCAGGAATGTTTTCCTCTTCTTGGGGACTGGGGAAGGATTCATCGTGATGCGTATGGACAAGGGTAGCTCCAGCCCAGTGGAAATAGAGAGTTCAGCTCCTGCCAGTATTGCCAGTGTTTTTCCTGATGCCCAGAGTCAGGTGTGGCTGCCATTCCAGGTAGGAGTTTCTCCCAGGAATTCGTTTGGTCCGTTTGGGACCCTGTTCCTGGCTGTGTCCCTCACACCACCCCGTGGCAGCAACCCTTCCTGTGCCTTGTTACACAGCTGAGAAGGCGGCTGTGCCTCTGGCAGGGCTGCGAGACGAGACCGCGGCGTGAATGCGCACCCAGCTCAGACCTGGGGCAAACGCTGCCACGGACCCGTCCCCAGGCACGGCCATTGGCGGGTGCCATCCCGCTCCTCCTGACGCGGGCGGGTTTGGCAGGGGTGATGCCACAGTGGCAACGCACCGCGTGCCCCGGCTCATCCCCCACTGCCACTGGCCCTGACGCAGGCACGAGGCTGCGGGTGCTGCCGGCACAGTAGGGGCTGTGGGAGCTGCGTGGCACGTGCAGGCTATCTTCCATACAAAAGGTGCAACTATAAGCAAAATCTGTTGCTATTTCAGTGCGCGTAATGGTTTGGGGACATGAAGAGCTCCCTAAATATTTGCTGCCCATTGTAAGTGCTGATGGCAGCGGAAAGAGCCGCTGGTCAGCAGAGCCACCAGCACTGTGCCGGCACGCCAGCTCCTGTTTGCTGTCCCCACCTGCGGAATTGCCCAGGCACAGATCCCGGTCACCTGGCTCATCCCCACATTGGGACGCCGTGGGCTGGGGTGCTGGCCCTGCCACCAGTCCCGTCTAGCAGCTGGGAAACGGGCAGGTGCCAGCTTGGGATCCAGCTTGTCTTCCCCGCTGCCCTCCGAGTTCCTCCTAACTGCTTGGGAGGCAAACTGCTGCAGGAATTGGCTCTTCCAGAGCTAATTAAGTCTTGAAAGAGATTTCCTGACCGCAGACATCACCCGTGTGCTCGGAGAAATGAAACCCACAGCCGGAGGCTGAGATGGACCAAAATCTATGCGGTGCAGTGGGAGCTACCTGCAAAGTGGCCCTGAGGAGCTGCACCGTCCCCAGGGCCTGTGATCAGCAGTGACCCTTACCAGGTGGCAGGGAGAGATCCTGCGGAGGACAACAGATCTGCGAGAGAAGGATTAGCGACCTTGGGTGATCTTATAGAGAAGTTATAGGGGGAGAGCGAGCCGTGGCCCCTCTGCTGTGTCCCTGCCGGCTGCATGCTCCAGCTGGAGCTGATGGAAGGAGCTGATGTGCCACTGGCACCTCCTTCTGAGGAATTTTTGGGACGGTGGCAGCTGTGTGTGTGACGTGGTTTGATTGCCACCTTGTTAGACCGCTGAGTTGGAGGTTTGGGCCAGCACCCCTCCATCCTGGCGTCACCAGGCTGCAGCAAGACAGCAGAGCACCGACCTTTCTAGCATTATTTTTAGTTGCTCTAATTGTTTTAGGTAAAAAAAGACCTATTGAGTGCTTTTGGGGAAGGCTGTGGGGGGGTGGCAGGGAGCAGTGCCCCTCAGCACCCACCTGAGACCTCCCATGCCCCTCCTTGTTGTGGGCTTTGGCTCTAACCTGGTCTGCTAGTGCGTGGCCAGGGAGCACCCGTGCCAGAGCAAGGTCCTCCCTTGGGCTGCTCGCAAGGCTCCAGCTTGCAGCTCTCCAGCAGCTCACAGCCTGGTTTCATTAATTAGCTTTTTGCTTGGCATTTTGGTGTAAAATTGGCGAAGGAGCGGAGCACAGGGCTGTTAGGGAGGGCTCCAGGGGGACAAGTAGGACCTAGGGTCCCCAGGGGAGGCTCTGGCACGCAACATCCCTGGAGCCCCATCCAGGAGATCCCACCTGAGTCAAGCCCTGGCCAGGGCCTGCCCAGTCAGTGACACTGAACCACAAGGGTTTGGTGCAGGCGTGGTGGTTGCACAAGGGTTTGGTGCAGGCATGGTGGTTGCTCGGTGGCTTTGCCGGAGAAGCCTGGGTGATGGCTTCAGCGGCATTGGCAGATGACTCTGTGATCGCACTTAACTCCCAAATCGTTTCCCCCTGACTTGCACCGAGGGTTTAGGAGACTGAAATAACCCCGTGCTTATCCGCCAGCGATGTGGCACTTGCCACAAGAAAAACAGCAGCGGTTGACACATCGTCGAGGAGTGGCTCTGCCCAGCGCCCGCCTCCCCTTCAGCGCCAACTGGCGAGCGCTTTCTGCAGGCTCGTTTGCGAGAGACGCGGACGATGTTTTGCCCTGAAATCCCCTGACATCTTCGCCCCCTTGTTTTCTTCATTGCTATTTATTCTGAAAGGCTCTAGAAATATCAGCACTATTTACACAGACCGGGTGATGCGTTTAGCATGGACCAGAGGAGGAGGAATAGAGGATTACATGAAGAAGGAAAGCATGGCTTGAAAAACAAATATTAGGGAGAGGAAATTTTAGGACCCCATGTAGCCTCTCCAGAGACCCCTGTCATCTCCCTAGAGGGTCTCCGAGGGCTCTGTCCCTCCTTCCTGGAATAAATTCCCATTGGCGTCTCACCTGGCTGCTCGGGGCTTGAAAAAGTGCATGGCAAGGTCTCTGTGATCCCTAGGGAAACCGTCGGGACCAGGGACCAGGGGACCAGCTCTCCTCCCTGAGCATCACCTCGCACCCTCGTCCCACTGCTGGAGCGAGGCCACCATGTGTCAGGGGGGATTTGAGCTTTTCGGAGGAGCCGATGGAAGATAAAATGAATAACAAAGCACCTTCTGGATGGCTGTTGTTAGTCACACTCACTTCTGATTAAAGATCATTAAACATGAAATTAGCTCATTTGTGTTACGGGTCTCCCAGGGGTTCCTTTAATTAGGAAGTGCAGATGGCCACGGACCCAGGGAGAGGCAGCGATGGTGAGGGGCAGGGGTGTGCGTGGGGCCGGGAGCGGCATAGGGAGGGCATCCAAGAGAAATTAATTTTTTTTTCCCTTTTCTTGTTGTTGTAAACCCCTCAGCATTTCACAACAAATCACAGATAATTAATAAGTACATTCCCTTAATGACTAGGCTTTTTAATAGCAGAAATTGGAAGATGCTGCGTCAATTTTTTTCCACTTCGCCCTCTCGGTGCTGCCTTACTGCCATGATTGGAGTTGCAGAGCCCGCAGGAGGGACCAGCCCCGCTCCCCAAGAGGCTGCTGGAGCCGCCCTTTGCAATCCCCATCCCGGGGGACATTGGCCACACAGCCTGCCGGGGACCCCTGCCACCACCGGTGCCCCCGAGAGAGCAGCATCCCTGCTCCAGGGGCTTTCCCACCTCTTGGTGCTCTTGCCTGCAGAAGCAGCAGCAGCAAACAGCTCCAGGGAGCAGGTTTGTGGCTGGAGGATAACGCTGGCAAGGGGTTAGTGACTGCCAGCTCCAGGTCCCTTTCCCTGGCGCAAGCCCGTGGCCAGGCTGGACTGGGTGTCTTGGTGCCACCAGCCCCGGCACAAGCCCATGGCCGGGCTGGGTGCCGCAGGGGCAGCAGCAGAGCAGGAGCAGGGAGGAGAGGGATGCAGTCAGCGCCGTTAAGATTTTGGTTGGGTTTCTGTTCTGGGCCCAGATCGCTTCCCTTGTTAGATAATAACAGCAATACTCATCCCGGTGCGTGCGGGGAGGAAGGCTGGTTTGCGCGGCAGCTGCTGACGGCTGATTGAGTGGCAGACATGTTAGTGCCGCGACGGCTGCCGGTGCGCCTGCATCGCGCTCGCATCCCTGCACGCAGAGAAGAGTCTCCGAGTGCCCTTTAATTACCCCTTCTGATGGCACACGGAACGCTGTTACGACAGCATTGCTGCTCTCCAAATTGCCTCTTTAGGAATTTTATCAGCTGCCTTGTGTCCTGACGCACAGAGAAGAGGAATCCGAGCAGACCTTTCTGCTTAAATAGGCTCTAAATACCCCAAATTAATGACATACATTTCTCTGGGGAAGCAAGGACGCTCTTCTCCCTGTTTCTGCTGCGCAGGGAGGGGAGCAGAGCTCTGCCAGTTGCGGGGCTGCTGCCTGCCACGCTGCCCGTGCCCGGCTCTCCTGCAGCTCCCAATGCTTGCAGCAGGACTGAAGCATCCCGGGCATGGGGACACAGTGCAGCCTCGCACCCGGTAGCAATGCAGACGCCGCAATCATGCCAGTGGCACTGTCGTGGGGCTGGTTGGCCACAGTGCATGGCCCTGCGCTACTGTGACTCGACAGCAGCCATGACCGGAGGGAAGCGAGCGTGGCAGGCGATGATCGGTCCTTGGAGGGTGAATGAGGGGGATGTGGGGTCCTGGCTGTGTCACAGGGACAGCGTGGGGTGGGCAGGGTTCAGTCCCCAGTGATGTGGCTGCTGCCAGCAGCGTGGCGGAGGCTGAGGGGATGAATAAGGGGGAGGGAGGCGAAGGGGACCCCTCTGCCATCCCCATCCCTGCCCAACACTGACTTAACTCTCCCTTTTCCCTGCAGGAGGAAGACATCGAGTACTATGACTCCAAGGCTGACACTGAATACGTGAGTACTGTCCCTGCTGCACCGCTGGCACAGTCACTGCCCTGTCCCAGGGCTGAGCCCCTCACCAGGACTGTCCTGGCACTATACCGGGGGTGGGGGCACAGCACAGCACAGCATTCGTTACAGCCGGCGTAACGAGACTCTGTGGTGGGCAGTGAGTGCCCAGTGTGCAGCCGTGTCCCCTCCCAGCCGAGCCGAGGTGGCATCTGTCCACCAGCACCGGGCCAGGGGAGCAAGCAAGTGGGCAGGTCGCTCCACTGCCTGCAAAAGTTTCTAAATTTAAAGCTGGCATCTGAAATTCAAATGAAGAGCAAACCTTTAATTAGAGACTGAAGCTAATTCTCTGCCCCCCTCCTGGCACAGTCGTCCTGTGATTTCTGGCAATCAGTGCTTTAAATACAGACCCGACGACTCCGCTCTCCCGGTGCTCCCGAGGGGGCTGGCATTTGCTGGCTGCTCTGCGTGGTGATGGTGACGGCACTCAGATGCCGCGCTGTGCCGCGGGCACAGGATGCTCTGCTGGCAACAGCTGCCACCTTGCAGCACCCCGCTTTGCTGGCAGGTGACGGGTCACCCGGCTCCTATGTTGTGCCATGTCGTGGGATCCTTCTGAAAGAGGGGCTCGCTGGGCGTGAGGCTGCTGGGGAGCGGGTGCATCGCGACGTCCTCGGAGCTGACTGGGAGCCCGGAGTACAGCGGGGTTGGGGCTTGGGGGCAGCCCCAGCCAGCACTGGTGCCCCGGGACCGATCCTTGCCCTGAGGTGGAGCTGGTAGCAGATGTGTGGTCAGGGAATGGATGCCACACCAGGAGGAGAGGAGCGGCAGCACATGGCGTTGGCAGCAAACCACTTGCAAATTGCACAGCCTCGTCTGACAACAACACTCGAGTGACCCCACGAGCCTTCGCAAGGCCCCGTGCAGAGGGGATGGGAGGACCCAGGCTTACTGGGGTCCCACCAACTCGGGTGACGTGCCCTGCGCTGAGCTCCAGCTCTCCACTGAGCCTGCCTTGGAGGTGATGGCCCAGAGCAGAGCCAGGGCTGGGCTGCAGCAGAGGACGAATGCCTTCAAAGCAGAGTTACTGACAACCCACCAGTGCGGTTGTCCCCAGGCGGTGACAGCAGGATAGCTCCATGATGGGAGAAGCCAGAGCCATGGAGAGTCTGGGAGGTGGGACAGGGAGATCTGGCAGATGCTGTGACCGAAGGGGAGGGCGCTTGCTTTCCCGAGCAGGTCTCACTGCTCCTGGTCCTGCTCGTTCGGAGCCCGGGATGTCTCCTGTCTCTCTCCAGCCTGAGGAACTTGCCAAAGGAGGGAGGGGAGTATCCTGCTCTCCATGGCCGCTCCAGAGAGGACAGAGCTTATGGGCTTAAAATGCATTAAAGCGGATTTTGGATAAAAGTGGAGGAAAAACTGGCTGATGGTCAAGGCAGGAGGAGACAGCCTGAGGAGCAGGGCAGCTCCCTGCCCGGGGGGCCGAGGAGCAGGACTGATGCATCCATCAGGCCGGGCAGGGCTTTTGCCGTCAGTGACGCGGGGCAGGGGACGGGGAGCTGGATGTCCCTGTGCCCAGTGTTACCCTGACCAGTCCCGGCTGCCCACACCTGGCCGGTGTCGGCAGCGACGATCTGAGCTGGCAACTCCTGGCTGATAGCTCTGAGATTAGCTATTTCTGCAGGCGAGGAGAGCATCCCGGGTGCATTAGGCAGGATTAGGAAATCGGAGGCATCGCGACCTTGGAGTTGTGCCTGCTGAGCCCTCCCAGCACATGGGGCACCAGGGAGAAACTGCACAGCGCGGCATGGCACGGTGTCCCTGGGACCGCGGGGATCGGCTCCCCAGTCCCCGGCCCTTCCACAAAGGAGGTGACATGTCATCGGGGAGAACGGTGTTGCAAATCCATCATCAGCCACACTGACTTCAGTCCTTCTCTGGGGAAAAATCAAGTGAAATTGGAGGTGTTCTATTGCCGAGATTTGTGGGTTCAGCAGGGAAGGCGCTTCCCTATCAATGCTATTGCTGCTTCCTAGTGAAATCCCAGCAAATTTAATTCCAGCAAAAATAAAGGAGAGAAAAGAAGGTTATGCTGAAATAAAAAAGGAGGGGGATGATACCAGAAGGTCTGAATGGAACTAAATAGTGCTCTTTCTGTCTTTTCTTTATTTAGCTTCAATTTTTATATTTAAATTGAGCAGGATCTAGCTGAAACGGAGTTAGTTCTGATGGACAATGCCTATTCAGCGTAACTGGGGCTTATTCACGAGCCTTACACCGGCTTTAACTACGGCAAGAAAGAAATGAGCTGCCTATTCATTTTGCTTGCACCTCAGCTCCGCTATCTTCCAAAACAGATTTTGGATTTCCAAGGGGTTTTTAACAAATGGGAACATCAGAAAATTTTCCTTGGAGGTCCCCAAGGCTCTCAAAGTGTTTGCAGAAGCAAAGTTTTCACCTTTCCCCACTAGCCAGGGCTATGGGGTCTATCCGTGGAGGAGTGTTTGAATCAGCAGACGCTCTCAGCTGGGTATCACAAGCAGAACAAGGCAGAAATAAAGCCATTTTCCATCTTTAGTATTGTGTTTATGGCAGGGGATGATGCTTAAGTCACAGCTGAGGCCAAAATCCTCTGGGATGTGCCGTTCTCCGGCGGAAAGCAGCACAGCTCCGTGAAAGTATCCTCGCCCCACAGTCGGCCCTCCAGCACCCATCCACCTGCTCCAGCTCCCCAGGAAGGGGTGAGAGCCAAGGAGCTGCTGGTGGGAGACCCTGCGCCAGCCTCTGCAGCCTCCAGTGCCAGAGAGAGCGTGGCGTCGATCCTGGCCATGGGAAAGGGCTGCAGGCAGGGGCTGCCCGCTCGCTGCTCGCCCTGCATGGTAGATGCAGCAAAGAGGGGGAGGAGGGAAAAAAAACCCACCCTAAATGTCAGCAGCAGATGAAGGGTGTTGGAAAATTTAATCTTCCAACTTTCTCAACTAATGTGACATTTGGATTTCCTCCTGATAAGCTATCAGCCCCAGAAGTTTCTTTCTTTTGCCTTTTTTCTTTTTTTTTTTTTCTCCCTTCTTCTCTCCTCTGGCTGGTAATTTAAAAATAAATGGTCTAGAAAGATCTCTAAACAGTACCTTTGGCAAAGATTAAAAAAAGCTAAGGAGGATAGGGGAGCAGGCTGGCGGGAGAGGCTGATTGTTATTTATAACCTGGGCTGCTATAAAAGCAGGAACGTGGCTGCAGAATACACCGTCTCCCTCCCTGGCATTAAATTGCCGCATTTCAGGAAAAGCTGAGATATTTAAGAAGGAGAAATGCCCTTTTGCATGGGACTGGAGTTTCTTAGGCATGTGCCTTGGAGCTTGCTGGGGGTGGGCAGAGGGAAGGACCACAGCCCTGGGAATGGGCTCAGCCCCTCTGCCCAGCCCACCCAGCTTGCCCCAAGAGCTGGCGCAGGGCAGTGGTGGGCTTGCGGTTAAGAGAAAAAAAAATCCTTCTGAATTTGGGGAAAAAAAGAGAGTTCAGAGTTTCCTCAGACTCCCCAAATGGGATGAAGTGCTTTGTTCAGGTGGTTTCAAAATCTTTCTGTCTCAGCAGGTGGGAGCAGGCCCCCCCCCAGACAGCTTGCACTGGGGGAGTGGGGATGCGTGCTGTTCAGATCTGAGAGCTGGCCTTTTCTTGAAAAAAAAAAAAGGCATTTTCTAGCAACAATAACAAAACACTCGACCGAGGAGCCCTCAGGTCCGCCGCAAGGCGATGTGGCCGGTGGGTGCTGCGCGGGCACAGCCGGGGGCTTTGCTGGGCAGGAAGGGGTGAGCCCCCCCATCCCCCATCCCCAGGAGGTGGCCGAGTAGGTGCTGTCACCATTCCTGTCCCCGGCTTCTCCCGTGACCTTGGGCAAATGGTCCTGTGCCCCAGGAATCATTTCCCTCCACCTGCGGAGGACAGCAATGAACTCCCCCACCTTGGCAAACAGCTCTGAGGCTTGCAGGGGAATTGAGCCACACGCTCCGTCTATATCCATTGTTGGCAGCAATCACAGTGTGTGGATATGAGTATTTTGCTGCCGTTTCCAGACTCGACATGGATGGGTGCCCTTGGGAAATTTCAAAGGACACGTTGGGGTCTCGGTGAGATATATCCTTGGTGGGGCATGCGAGGGGCAGAATGTGGGATGCAGGGATGCTGTCAGGGTGCTGCGGCTCACAGGAGCTCTGCTGGTGCCAGGGGTACCGGGAGGAGCACTGCGGCGAAAGGCTGTGGCTGCCCAGCCTGTCCAGAGCTGCGAAACCCCAGCCAGCATCCCAGAGCGGCCGCCCGTGCCGCTGGCCGGATCAACCCTGCGGTTGTCATCAGTGCTGCCATCGAAGCAGTCATCATTAGCTGTGATGGCTCGTTCCCATGGAGATGAGCGATGAACGGGGGTGTCAGCATCTGCGGGAGCTGCCTGGCTGAGGCATCACTGCCGCGCCAGGTCACATCCCTGGCTCGCTCCGCGGCTCCAAACCCCAGCACCGCTGAGGACCCCTCCATAGTCCCTGTGGCCAGGAGCAGGGTGGCTCTCAGCCAGCGCCAGCTGGGATGTGACAGAGGGCAGGTACTTGCTGAGAGCCTGGCAGCCTCCAGTAAAGCTTTTGGGTGGTGCCAGTGGTGCTCACAGATGTTGGAGCATCCCTGGGTTTTGCCCCCTGTCCATCAGGAGTGCAAAGAAAAGGAATCTCTGGGTGTTACTCACCAACTGCTCCATATGGGGAAGCTCAGCTCCACGCAGGCGCCTAGGTGGGTGCAGTGGCACTGCCCCAGTCCTCACTCTGCCCCGGTTCTCATACTGCCCTGGTGCCTGTGCTGCCCCAGTTCTCATACTGCCCTGGTGCCTGTGCTGCCCCAGTCCCCATGCTGCCCTGATCCTCACGCTGCCCTGGTCCCTGCATTGCGGGCTGTAAAGCTGCAGGATTTCTGCGCAAACATGGCCAAAAAATGTGCGACGTGGCAGTTTTGCCAGAAGCTCTCCTTGCTGGAGATGGGGATGGAGACCCTGCCTGTGGTTCTGGCAGGTCGGAGCAAAGAGAATAGCTCAAAAACCCACCTTCCGCTCGGTGAGGGCACGCAGCGGAGCAGCACAAGCCATAGGCAGCTCGGCCAGGTTCCTGCCTCCAAGCCTTGTCTCTCCGACTTGCCTGACTCTGGCAGATTTTGAGAGCCTCAAGAGAAAACATTGTGGCTGGCAACCCCGCTGCTAAAGCATTGGAGATGGCAAAAGCTCTCGGGGCACGATGACTTCGTGCTGAAGCGATAAATACGTATAGTATTGATATACGGCCATGGAGTCGATTTCTAATGGTGTGTAGCAAATAATATATTCAAACTGTGGCGTCTGTTTATGTGACGTTGTACATATTGTAACAGATCAGACATAAAATAGATGTTTCGAAGTTTTTTTGGAATGTAACAATGAGAAATGCTGCGAAATCTGGCTGGGGGCCTGCCGAGACGTTTGCAGTTAGACCAATGTAAATCCAGGAGAACTTGAATCATCTTCTCATTTGCTCTAATATAAATTTAATGCAGAATTTCTTTCTCTGGCCTTACTAAGCTGGCTTTTTGAAGCCCCAGCCTAGCACCGAGATGCTCCCATCCCTGCCTGGGCTGGTGACAGCTTTGCCTGCCTTCATCTGGGTGGAAATGACCCTGTTTCAGGGGCCCCATTCAGCCTGACTTAAACAGGAATAACTCAGTTCAGGTCGAGAGATTTATGGATAAAGGAGAAACGTAGCTCGGATAACATCAGCTCTTTCCGCGGGTCTGTTTGTCGTATAGGTGTCAGTGATGCATGAAGTGTCCTACGTATAGATAGCGGTATATTTGTCTCCGAGATCTATACATACGCTTCTTTACAGCTACATGAATGAGAGCAGCCAGACAGCGCCGAACCTGGCAGAATACAAATTAGCCCGAGAAGTGGGTGATATAGCGGAATAATGATAAACAGAGGAGCAGTAATTATATACAGGAGTTCCAGCTCCGGTGAAGTGGGGAATAACCATGCCAGCATCAGGGAAGTGGGGAGGGTTGGATTTTCCTGGGTGATGGGAGCAGTGGATGGGCTGAACCCAGGCAGGGTGCCCCGATGACTTGAGACAGGGAGAGACAGGGAGGTGTCACCAGGACTTTGCTGAGCTCAGAAAAAAAAAAAAATAAATTTAGTGTTAAAGCAGAGTTTTTGGTGCTGTAGGTGCCCTCGGGGCCATGGCTGTG
The DNA here is from genome assembly GCF_009769465.1 of Tauraco erythrolophus. Classification (NCBI taxonomy): domain Eukaryota; kingdom Metazoa; phylum Chordata; class Aves; order Musophagiformes; family Musophagidae; genus Tauraco; species Tauraco erythrolophus. Next base: position 18,184,362 of record NC_141476.1, on the reverse strand, counting down.
TCTCATCTAAAGCCTGTTTTCAGCAGGCGCCTCTAAATCGGCGTCTGATGTCGGAGAGGTTGGCAGGGGCAAACTATTTTGTGTGCAACTGCTTCCCCGGGGTCCTGAGCTCCACGATGACGGTGGATTTGGGGCTGGATCCACTCTCCGGATAGCCCATGGCATGGCACGCAGCCAGAGTGCCGGCTCTGCTGAGGCATCGCGGCTTTGCAGGGGGTCTGGCAGGCAGTTTTGTGCCTTTTCTCCAGATTTACATGAAATTGAGAGCGTAATCTGGATTTTGATCTTGGCGACATGCGTGGCTCAAGGGAGGTGGGGATGGTCCCTGCCCGCCTCCTGCTTGGCTCCTGCGGCTCTGATTGAGTTCAGCATCAGTCTGGGCAGCTGGAGCCCGTGCGCCGGGATCGGCTCATCGGCGTGTTTGCACTCACAATCCATTGGCTGGAATTAAAGCCCAAACCTTGCATATCAATCCTGTTATTCTCCCGAGCTGTGGTGAATGGTTTGGCCACCCGTTGCAATGTCAGGGGAATGTCACCGCCTCCGTGGCTGGCCGGAGCTGACGCAGGGGAGGTGACATCTCTCCACATCGTCTGTGGAGGGGAAACGCGGAGGAAGCCAGGATGGGTTTTAAACAAGCTTGGTAGTTTATTTACCAAACACATCATTTTTCTTTAAATATATTGCTTTTCCTATGAGAAATTAGGATCTTTTCTCCCCTGGGTTTTGTCGAGAGGAGCCTGGCTGGTGGGAGAGCTGCCAGCATGGGGCCATCGAGGACAGCAGGATGAGACCGTTCCCTACCCTCAGCCCCGCTGGTGCTGGGGTGCTTTGCCACAGGACAGCATGGGGCATCCCGCTGGGTGACTGTCCCCAGCGCAGCACTACACGGGCCCTGCCTGGAGCTGCTCACGCTGCCGGTCACGTTGCTGCTGTTTCTCCAGGGCTGATCTCTTCTCCCACAGTCAGACGGCCTTACATGGGCTCCGAAGTGGGCCCTTCACTCGGAGGGGCACAGAGGGAGAGGCACTGAGCTGCCTCCCCAGCAGAATTTGCTCCCTCGCCAGACAGTTCAGCAGCCGGATCCGCTCCTGCTCTCCTGCACTCCCTCCCACCCCTTTTGCTCCCACAGCCGGAGCTGTCCTGTGCCCCAGCTCGGGCTTGGCATGTCCCTGCCCCTGTGTTGCCCGTCCTTGCCTGCGGTCGGGCAGACAGCTCTGTGCTCTGCCCCTCTTCAGCGGGGATGTCGCTCTGAGGGCACGAAAGGCAGATGCTGCATCCTCCTCCTCCTCCTTCTGCCCACCCTGAGCATCTCGCAGCCAGCTGCAAGCAGCCTTCCCCGGCCGCTGGACTCACAGCAGGGACACAGCAGCCTTGAGCCAGCACCTTTGCCCGGTTTTCTTTGCTCCTGGTGGAATGGTGGGCGTGATTTCCCCAGCTCTGTAGCGAGGTCACTCCCTTTCTCCCCCTCCCCTGCGTGGCCCCGTGCCTCGGTGCCTCAGCTCCCACCTTGTCTCTGCCTGCAGACACCAGCCGTCCTGCCCGCACTGCCTCAGCCCTGCCTACCTGCCCGGAGGGGTTCTTCCCCGGGCTATACCGGCAGCAGGACCCTGGGAAGGGAGAGGAGGGCTGGGAAGTCGAGGGAGCGCGTTCCCCCACCAGCAGTGGGGAATTCGGCGTCTCTCCACCATAATTAAATATTGTTTGCATTGCTTATTGACAGAGCGCTAAGCTGCACTCCGTTTTAATTTGTTCTTTGATAGTTGCCTTTTGCTGCTAATTGATTTTCAAGGCTTTTTTTTTGGTTTGTTTTTTTTTTTTGTCTGATTTAATACCTGCCATGCTACCAAAGCTAGAGAGGTAAGGGTAACCAGTGCTTGCTTCGTGCACACCTGTTCCCAGCACCCGCTGGCATGGGCTGTGGGCCAAATCCAGTACGAGAGCCGTCATTGCCAGTCTCCACGGGGAGGACGTTTGGTAATCGACTTCGGGCAGCGACATTCCTGGTGTGCAACCGGGGCCGACACCCTCGGGTGACCCCGTGTGCTCTGCTCCTTCCCCAGGACGATCCCGACGGAGAAGAGATCGAGAAGGAGAAGTCCAACTCCTTGAAGCTGGAGTTCACCGATGACGCCAACTTCAAGACCAAGGTTAACTATTCGTATGCTGCCGTGCAGATCCCCACGGACATCTACAAAGGCTGTGAGTGCCCCTCCTCAACCGCTCCGCTCTGCGCTGCCAGGCCACACTCAGCTGCCACCTCCCCAACTTGGGGTGCTGCAGCCCCAGGGACCCTCACCCCCTGTCAGGACAGAGGTGGCAGCACCTCCAAGAGGTGACACTGACGCAGTCCCAAGCTTCCAGAGCTCTCTCCTACCTCGCCCTGCCGCGGTGGCACATGGTGACAGTCGGTCTCCATTTCCCTCTAGTGGCTGCTGTGCACCGAGCTGGGGACAGCTCCCAGACAGAGATCATCCTCCAGCACCCGCGGGCCGCATCCTGCACCCCACCCCAGCCCCTGCTGTTGGGGGTCCCCTCGTCTCCCCACACCCTTCTGCCTTGGTGGCACATGCCGAGGGCTCCTGGGTGGTCACAGCTGTGACAGGGGCTGAGCTCATGTTCCTGCCCCAGACGGCACTTTCCTGGTACATGGGCTCGTTACCGGCACCGCCGTGCTCAGAGCCGCATTGGTGCGACGATTTCACCGTGGCGGCGGCAGTGGATTAGAAATTTGCAATTAGTTTTATTACTCAGCTGGCGCAGGCCAGGCAGCTAATGAAGCACATCATGCGAGCAGAGGCGGGCGAGCGGGATGGGCTGTGCGGAATGAAATATTCATTACTCCTCACCCCTGCTCTCCAGCCGATGCCGCGGCTGATGCCATGGCCACAGAAATCGCCCCGCTCGGCTGTGGGACGGCAGCAAATTGGAGATCAACGTGTCCGGGGACTGACGGCTGCTCGAAGAGGGTTCCCGGAGAGGGGATGGGATGATGGAGGGTCCCAGGCAGGGGGAAAGGGACTGCAGCCATGGTGTGGACACAGGGATCAGACTGTGCCCAGCCAAGCCGGGGTTCTCCAAAAGCCAGGGTGCAGGACAGGGTGCTCAGCCGCCGCGCCTTAGAGAGCAAGTTTGGGGTGTGGGCATGGGGCCCCCTGTGTTCCCTCTCCTGCTGGGGACACCGGTGAGTGTGGCTGGTCTCCGCAGAGCCGTGGGCAGAGAACGTCTCCCTGGTGGGACACGGCGGAGAGGCGCTATCGCTGCCTGGCACGCTAATTAAACGGCTGCAGAGACACCCTCCGCCGTCACCCCTCGCTACGCACGCAAATTACATTCTATATGTGTTTTATTTACTGTGCCATTTTTAATTAAATCTGCAATCGCTCGCTGGTGGGGTGGGGCTGGGCTCACCCTGATGAGGACAGGGACGAGATGGGGACGAGGACAGGAGATGTCACTGGGGGGCTGGCAGCTCTGGCCTCAACCCAGGAGGGCAGGAGCCGTCCCGACCGCGGGCACAGCCTCCCACCCTGAGCAACAGCTCATCGCTCTGCGCACGGGGAGTGCGCAGGGGCTGCGTTTGTGCACAGGGAGAGTATGGAGGCTGTGTTCACATGTGAGGGTGGTATAGGGGCTGCGGTGACAGGCAGGGGTGGTTACAGGGGCTGCATTCCTGGGCAGGGGTGGTATAGGGACTGTGTATGTTCACAGGGAGGCTATAGGGGTAGCTTTCATGCGCAGGGGTGGTATAGGGGCTGTGTTTGTTCACAGGGATGACATGGGGGCTTCATTCATGCACAGAGAAGGTATAGGGGCTTTCTTCGTGCTCAGGGATGATAGAGGTGCTGTGTTTGTGCTCAGGAATGGTATATGAGCTGTGTTTGTGAGCAGGGAGGGTATAGGGGCTGCATTTGGCACAACCCTGCTGTGGCTGATGGGCCCCTTGGGGCTGGGGGTGCAGGCAGTGCCAGAGCTGTCGGAGACGTGTTGGTGCCCAGCACGGTGCCTGGCCAGGGCTGGCAGCACTGCCAGGGGCTGCTCCCAGCAGGCAGGAGCCTAGCAGCCTGCTCGTGGCCCCTTCTCCCAGGAAAAGCCATGTCCTGTGACAGAGCCAAACAAGAAATCATCCTAAGTGCCCAGATAAGAGCGTTCTGTGCGTGCATGGTGCTGAGGAATGGCTGGGAGATACGGCTGGAGTAAATCCCGGTTTGAAGGCACAGCTGCCTGAGGGAAGGAGAAGTCATCTTCCATGGTGTTGGGATGGAGGGATCTAGGATTCATCCTGGGTGAAACCTGCCCACATCCCGCCAGCACCTCGGGGCCATGGCGATGGCTTGAACAGGTGATGACGGTGTTTCAAGGAGGGACAGGTGTGGGAGGAAGCCTTAGGAGAGCTAAATATACTCCTCAAACGCACACCGGCTCCCCTGCAGCACTGCACTACTCACTCTGCCCGGTGCCAAGTAGAGGGGCCACTCCTAGGAGCTCTTGCACCAGGAACCTCCCAAACATGCATAGGGGTACCCAGGAGGGAGCAGCATCTGGCTTCAGGGTGCTGCTGGCTGCCTGCTCCTGCCCACGGCAGCATGGCAGGCTCCTGCATGTCGTGGCCCTGGGGCAGCCCAGCATGGGCTGCCAGGGAATGCCGGAGGGCTCCCGGGTTTTTGGGGTGCCCCAAAGAGCCCTGTGAGAGCAGGAGGGTCCCACCGCGCCTGAGGCAGCCTCCCCGCTGGCCAGCCAGCCCCGTGCCTGCCTCACCATGCTGGCCCCCCCGCGCTCTGCCAGCCCCCCTCCATTAATCACAGGTTGGGGCTGCCGGCAGCTTATCTTTCTCTTTAATAGCTGAATAATTTAAAACCGCTGTTTGCCGGCATCTTAATTGCTTTTGAGTCAGGTGCGGGGGCCAGCGGGAGTGCAGAGCGGAGCCTGGGAGGCACCACACGGCCCCGTGGGGACACAACCTCTCAGTTTCCCAGCTGGTGGCTGTCCCCCGGCAGCAGCAGGGCTGGCACGGTGACTGTGATGGTGATGGGAGCAGCAGGGCGTTTTGCTGGGAAGGGGGTGGGATGGCAAGACAGCTGTCCCCAGCGGTGGCTGTCCCTGCCCCAGAGCCCTGGAGGGTGGCTTGGGTCTCCAGGGACAAGGGACAGCAGGCTGATGCTGGAGCCCCATGGGAGCGAGGGGGCTGAGGGAAAGCCCCCATGGGCTCCTCCGTGGGAAGGGGCAGAGGGCACATGCCACCGCTCATTCCCTGCCAGCATCATGGGCACACTGTGGTCCCCATCGCCCCCAGCCGCACTGCTCCCCGTACCCACCCGCCCAACCCGGCTCTGTCTCCCACAGCCACCGTCATCCTCAACGAGCTGAACTGGACGCAGGCGCTGGAGGACGTCTTCATCGAGAACCGGAAGGAGGATCCCTCCCTGCTCTGGCAGGTGTTCGGCAGTGCCACCGGCGTCACTCGCTACTACCCCGGTGCGTGGCGGGAGCGGCGGGGGCGGTGGCCGGGTGGGAGACCTGACTGAGGGCAGCCTGGGCCCTTCTTGCTGCTGGATGCGGGCGAGCATCTCCTGGCGCCGGCCCTCAGGGCTGCCTGGCGCGTGTAACCGTACTGTGCCAAAGCCCGGCAGCGTGAGCTCCCCGCCGGAGCCTGCCGTTTCCTCAGCCCTGCGCATCCCTCTGCTCCGGCCCCTGCATCCCCTTGTCCTTGGCCCCGGGACAGCCCCTCCTCGCTCACCACCTGCCTTCCCCCCGCAGCCACGCCGTGGAGAGCCCCCAATAAGATCGACCTCTACGACGTGCGCAGGCGGCCCTGGTAAGGGGGTGCTGGGTGGGGAGGGAGGTCCCTTCACCAGCCCTTCCCAGCCGGGAGCAGTCGGCTCCCTCCCTTTTCCATTTCACACATGGTTGGCGTTGGCGAACGGACACAGTGACGCAGGCAGGGGCATCTGAGCTGTAGCTCTCGGCTCCCGCTCCTCTTGCCTCTTCCCCGGAAGGCAGAGCAGGATGGATAAATCATTGGATACAGACCAAGTGTGCAGAGCTGCCCCTCACCGTGCTCCCCACCCACAGCTGCGGCTGCCGGCACTCCGTCCTGGCCAGCATTCCCACCCAAACGGAAAAACGGGATGACAGAGAGAGAAGCGGGCAGGCAGCGCCAGGCTGTGGCAAAGCGATGGGTGCCAGCTGCCATTGAGCTGCACAGCGAATGCAATGGGATCCAGTCGCTTCCCCTCAGCCCCGGTGGAGGTCCCAGCTTGGCAGCACTGATTATCGTGGTGCCCACGGGGCTAGGGGAGCCGCGGCCCCATCCTGCCCATGGTCGCTGCCTGAAAGCGCAGGGTTGAAGAGGAAGGTGGGTGCAGATCTACAGCACGTGCCCGGGGAGCCCTGTATCCCGGGGGACCCCCTACTCACGCCAGGAGCTGCCCCCTCTTCTCGTCAGACAATTAATGGCCCTGCTACTGTGGTTAATTGTCTTTGATTGCTTCACATTAATTATTAACTATTCTCCATCAAGGCGGCAGAGGGGGGAGCGGCAGGCCGTTTTGTGGGGGCTGCTGATATGTGTGGGGGCTACCAAGCTTGGCTAGCCCAGCTGCCTGCCTACTAGCCAGGCTGGCCATGTACTCACCCACCCAGCCATGGAGGACCAGTGACACCCTTTGTGCTGGGGGACAGCACACCCCAGGGACACCCCTTTGGGGTCCTCTCGTGCCCCAGCACTGGGGTCCGGTGCGGCACGCAACCCTCGCCGCTCCGCTGCCGGGCTCGGCAGGGGCCACGGTCCTGCCTGCAGCCTCGGTGGGGCCACCAGTGCCGCTTGCCTGCCTTCCACTCCCTTGATGGATGGTGCTATTAGCTACAGCCTTCTCCCGCGGCGCCCGGGGTATCCATCTGCGCAGGGCAGCCAGAGATGGATGCGCTGCCATGACCCATTACCAGCAGCATCTTAGTTGGGCTCCTCACCACACACAGCCCACCCCCAGCGAGCGAGCCGGGCAACAATCCCCCCAGCCCCTGTGGGCAGCTGCCTGCCTGTCCTGCACCCCTACATGAAGAGGGGGTGTTGGGGGGACGTGGCACCCATGCTGGGAGGGCCCCACCTGCCAGCGTCCCACATCCCGCATCCCGCCTGGGTAATCACTTGTAATTAGGGAACATGAGGAGCTGGGATTAGCAGTCAGGGCCTGCCCCTTCCCCAGTCCTCCCCAGTAATGGTGCGTAATTGATATTAATAACACACTAATTAATTTGTGTCAGGCCTGATCCTGATCAAGCCAATAATGAGGCTCCCTTGGAGTTCAGCCATGGCAGGATCAGGCCCCCCACAGTGGGACGAGGAGGCTGGGCTGTGCCTGGCCATTGCCAGGATAAGTGCTCGGCACCGCGCCGGTTCTGTTCCACGCAGGATGACACAGCAGGCCAGGAGAAGGACCGGCTGCTCCGAAGGGCGAAGAAGGGTTCCCTAATTGTTTTCAGGGGGGAAAGATTTACGTAGTATTATCATTTTTCCTCCTTGTAGCTAAAAATAACCTAATCAGCCTGGCCTTTGAAGCTACCAGGGGGGTAAACAGCATCTTAATATGGATGTGTGTGTCAGCATAATCAGCGCGCAGAAAAGGGCCTGCAATGATGGAAGAGTTTAGCATTTAGAGCTCATTAGGCTGATACGGTACCGAGCGGCGGGTCGCTTGCAGTCTGCCATGCCGTGCCACATCCTTGCCTCTGCTCACCCGCCACTGCCACCTTGTCCCTGCTCCTTGCTGTGGGGTCACCGCAGCCGTGGTGTCACCACGTGCCCTGGCAGAGCTTCATTCTTGGGCTGCACCCAGCAGAGCCAGGGTCCCCCCCCCGAAAATGAGTCGACCCTGCTGACCCCACTTTGCACCCCACAGGTACATCCAAGGCGCCTCCTCCCCGAAGGACATGGTCATCATTGTGGACGTGTGAGTACACTGGGGTGCCACTGTCCCGCCGGTGGGCCCAGGGAAGCTGTGTGGCACAGCGCTGGCAGGGAGCCCCGTGCCCGCTCACTGCCCTGCCCCCAGCACCCCTCTCTCCTGCCAGGAGCGGCAGCGTGAGCGGCCTCACCCTCAAGCTGATGAAGACCTCGGTCTGTGAGATGCTGGACACCCTCTCGGACGATGACTATGTCAATGTGGCCTCGGTGAGTGCCGCGGGGCAGGTGGCAGGACTGTGCCCCCCCAGGCAGCTCCCCTCCACGGAAGCCTTTGCCCCCAGACCCCGCTGGCCAGGGGCTCTGCAGAGAGGAATGCCTTTTTTTTTTTAATTCTTAACCACCCACCTACACATAAGCAAGGAAGTGGCTGCTCAGGGCTCAGCCGTACGTGGTGGTGAATGAAAGCTGCCCCCATCACAGGGGGTTTGGCAGAGATGCTCCCAGGGCGATCCCAACCAGCCACCTCCTGCCTGTCATCATCCACTGACATCATCGCCCTCATGGCGATGTCACCAGCCCGTGACCTCACGCAGCACAGTGGCCGTGCCACCTCATCTGTGCATCGCTGGGCACCCAGCCTGTGCCCGCCCTCCCCTGTCTGGCCACAAGCACGCCGGTGCTAATTAACGTGTCTGGCCCGGCTCCGTTAGCTGGATCGCTGCTCCCCTAATGAATGGGCCCTATCGCCAGCAAATGAAGCTGTAAGTGAGAGGCAGCACCTGCTCCCGCTGCCAGCGCGGCACATCTCAGCATGGCACAGCATGCTTGCCTGCGCCAGCCTGGGGGGTCCTGCAGAAGTGAGGGTGCAGGCGAGCCCTGCGCTGCCAGCACCAACACTGGGCGGCTCAGTGCTGGATTTGGCCCAAGCTAAGCCCTGGTCTCAATATCGGCCATCCCTGGGACATGGAACATGGGATGCTCCGACCACCTCCCACCGGTGGGAGCTGAGCATGGCGGGTGGTTTGTGCCCGCCAGGGGCTGCCTTTGAGTCCCTGTCCCCTCTCTGTGACCCGCTCCCCTCCCTTTCACTTCCCAGTTCAATGAGAAAGCAAAGCCGGTGTCGTGCTTCAAGCACCTGGTGCAGGCCAACATCCGGAACAAGAAGGTGTTCAAGGAGGACGTGCAGGGGATGGTGGCCAAGGGCACGACTGACTACAAGGCTGGCTTTGAGTACGCCTTCGACCAGCTGCAGAATGTGAGCTGGGGGCCGGTCTGTGGGCTGAGGGGGGGCAGAATGCACCCATGGGTGCTGGGAGTGATGAGAAAGCTGTGAGCAACCAGCTGCTGCCCGGTGCCTGGGGCTTCAGCGTGCAGAATGCTTCTCGTCCTTCTTTGCAATGCCGAGGGGACATCCCACCCCCCAGCACACTGTAACTGAGGTTTTGCTGGAGCCTCTGCCCCTCTGGGTTATTAACAGTCAGCAGGGCTGGGCAGAGGGGCCAGATCCAGCCAGGCACTGTGCCGGGGGCAAAATAAAGATGAATGGTGCTATTAGGTTCTGAGAAGCAATAGCCACAACGTCATTTCCAAGCAGACAGCGTCCCTCCTCCTCACCATTCACCCTGGCCACCCTCACCCTGGAGAAACAGGCCAGGAAAAGAGATGGGTTGGGGTCAGCCCTCCTGGTGGCATCCAGCCCTGCGCTCAGCGCTGCTCACTCCAGATCCAGCCTCAGGTGCTGTCTCTCTGCCCCGCAGTCCAACATCACGCGTGCCAACTGCAACAAGATGATCATGATGTTCACGGACGGCGGCGAGGACCGGGTGCAGGACGTCTTTGAGAAGTACAACTGGCCCAATAAGACGGTGAGGGGCTGTGGGGTCCTGTGCCAGGCTGAGGCCATTCGCTGGGGAGGGAGACGGCTGCTGCAGCTCCATTGCCAGGTTCCACCTCATTTGCCGTGAGCAATGGTGCCATTCCCTCCTGTGCTGAGACGCTGCCCTGGTCATGGCGCGGCTGATGCACCGGTGCCATTTATAGCCAGCTCCCACCTTGGCATGTGGGAAGCATGGGGCCAGGCGCTTGCAGGCTGCCAGCAGGGGAGGAGGTTGGTGGGTCCCCCCGAGAGCCTGCCCTGGGGGCAGCACACCCCAGGCATGGGGGCCAGGGCTGCTTGCAGGCTGGAGGCTCCAGATCAGCACCCAGCTCCCCAGGATCGGGAGACTCATAGGGTGGGGGGATCCTGGGCCATGCAGAACCCCTGGACAACACAGAGCCTTCCCTGTGTGGCGATGCCCCAGCACGAGGACCTCCGGTCCCACTGGGGTAGGTGGCTTCAGCCAGTGGAGACAGGACTGGCCAGCTCCAAGGAAAGAGGGGCTCCCTGCCTGCCTGCCAGCGCAGCCGGTGTCTGCAGGAGCTGCATTCTGCCCTCCTGCTCTTGGCCATGGGCAGCACAGTCTGTGTGGCAGAGGACAGTGCCACAGTGTCCCCAGGGAGGTTGCCGTCAGCCAGGGACACCCGAGTGTGGAAGACCAGGGTGCCCGGTGGACGGTCCTCATTGCCACGCTGTGCCGCAGGTGCGGGTCTTCACCTTCTCTGTTGGGCAGCACAACTACGACGTGACCCCGCTGCAGTGGATGGCCTGTGCCAACAAAGGTGAGCAGGGCTGGCACCCGGCCGGCACGGGAGGCTGTGGGGTACCAGGCTCACCCCTCGCACGGGGGCTGGCACCAGTGCTCCGATGCGTGCCACTGCCAGCAAGGCTCTGGCTGTGACCATGGAGGACTGGACAGCCAGACAGGCAGACCGCTGGCCAGGCAGGCAGCTGGCTCTCCAGCTGCCTTTCTCTTTCTTTTCCAAGGTTACTACTTCGAAATTCCCTCTATCGGCGCCATCCGCATCAACACGCAGGTACGGCAGGGTGCGGCAGGGTGTGGGAAGGGTGCAGGCAGGCGGGCAGAGCTGCCCTCCCGGGGTGCCCTGCCAAGAGTGCCCTCCAGCCCCGTTGCAGTGAGCCCAAAGGCTGGCAGCAAGCGTGGCAGCCAGCCGGGGAGCCGAGCCGAGCCCTCGGCCAGGCCTCGCGCTGTTGGAATAAGTCATTTGTCTTGTGCAGCTCCCCATAGACCTGCCGCCTTTTGAGCGACTAATTAGGAAACATCAGGCATTAAATCAGCTCCGAGCAGAGCCGAGTGCAGGCAGGGAGCAAACGCAGGCAGGGCCAGCCCCAGCAGAGCCAGGCATGCCCGCCCCACACCCTGTCCCCCTGCCCCTCTTCTGCTCCTTTCCTTTATCGAATGCAGACAAGGTGCCATGGTGGGCAGGTGCCATCCAGGCTGGTATCGTGGCACAAGGGCTACCCCCTGCCCAGAGGGCTGCCATTGGCAAGGTGAGCCAGGATAAAGGAAGCTTGCCCCGGGAGAAGATCCCAAAAGGCCAGTGGTGGCAGCCAGAGAGACGGCAGCAACACAGTCTGGGCATGATGGAGCAAGTCCAGCTCCGGGGACAGCCGGGAGCCGGGAGGCTCTGGCTAGTGCTGCCTGGGGAGCCCTTGCCCTGCCCGTGCATGGCTGATGGCGAGCAGCAGCACCCTGTTTGCATCTTGAGAGACTCGTTTGGTTCCCAGCTGGAGCCATCGCCCTTGGGTTTGGTAGCTGCTGAGCCCCCTCCCCTGGCTCAGCCTGCAGCTGGGGCTGGCACCAGGCACCCCGGGGCGTGCGTGGGGAGAGGAGCCTCACCGCGTTGGAGCAGGGAGGCACCTGGCTCTTGTGTCATGCTTTCCCCTGCCCTGTGTCCCTGCAGGAGTACCTGGACGTGCTGGGCAGACCCATGGTCCTGGCCGGGAACCGAGCCAAGCAGGTTCAGTGGACCAATGTCTACCAGGATGCCCTGGTAAGGACCCCCAGCCCAAGGGTGCAGGTGGGGACACCGGCCCCAGGGTCCTGCACAGCCCTGGGATGTGGGCAGGGACACCGGCCCCAGGGTCCTGCACAGCCCTGGGATGTGGGCAGGGACACTGGCCCCAGGGTCCTGCACAGCACATGCCTCCATCTCCCTTGCCCAAGGGGGTAACCCCCCTCTGCTGCCCACCCCAGCTGTGTCCTGGGGCCATGGGACATCCTTCTGTGCTTGTGCAGGGGCTGGGCCTGGTGGTGACGGGCACGCTGCCGGTGTTCAACCTGACAGAGGACAGCAGTGACAGGAAGGTAGGAGACTGTGGCTGCCACTGCCCTGGCCACACCGAGTCCCCCAGGTGTGGGGCCACGGTGGGGTGGGAAGGGTGCCCCGGTGCTGCGGTCATGGTTGAGGGAAGGGGCACTGACACCGCAGGGGTGCTGCCTGCTCTACAACCACTGGGGGGTGCGGTGTCCCATGGAGGGCTGCTGGGGGGCTGGCGTGTCCCACCCTGTGCCCCTGCAGTGTCCGGATCTGACTCACACATTCCTGGAGGGTGAAGAGGTCCATCCCCCTGTTTCCCGTCCCCACACTGGCGGTGGCAGGCAACAGTCCTGCTCCCACCCATCTCCCACCCTGCACTTCCTTCCAGAACCAGCTCATTCTGGGCGTGATGGGGATCGACGTGGCTCTCAACGACATCAAGAGGCTGACGCCGCGATACAATGTGCGTGGGGGCCCCTTCCCCTCCATCCTTGCTGTGTGCCAACGTGGGAACCCTCTACAGGGAGCCCCGAGCTGCCCTCCAGCACCCCACAGCAGCTCCCGCAGCACTGGCGGTAGCAGGATGCCGAAGCCATGATTGCAGGCAGGGCCTGGGGCAGGCAGCCGGGCAGGGGTCAGAGCTGGGTGATGCTCTGGGACCAGAGCAGAGCCAAAACCTTTGCAGGGTCAGCAGGGAATAAACCTTATGAGCCTGCAGAAGGGGGCAGCGGGCAAAATCCAGAGCCGGGGTGACAGATGCTGTTGGCTTGAGAATAAAAATAGATGGATAGACAAGGCTGAGCCCTGGGAATGGCATAGGATAAGCTCTGCCTGCAGAGGTGAGGGTGATCACACTGGCACGGCACATTGCGGAGCCACCCAGCCAGCCTCATCCCTCCTCCTGTCCTCCTGCAGCTGGGGGCAAACGGTTACGTCTTCGCCATCGACCTGAACGGCTACGTCCTGCTGCACCCCAACCTGCAGCCCCAGGTGAGGAGCGGCCTGTCGGGGCGGCAGTGGGGGGGGTTAGCTGGGCCCTGGAGGACACACGGATTCGGGGGTCGTTAGGAGCTAATTGTGGGAATTGCGGTGAGTTTGTCTGGATTCAGTGGCACTCGTGGGAGCCCTGAGCCCTTCTCTGGCTCTCCTTTTCTGCCTGCAGATCATCAATTTCCGCGAGCCGGTGACGCTGGACTTCTTGGATGCTGAGCTGGAGGATGAGAACAAGGAGGAGGTGGGCAGACCTGGGGGTGGCTCTTGGGGTACAGACTGGCCTCCCCTGATGTGCAATTGCAAAGGGCACTCAGCTGCTCCAGCCTGCCCTGGGAGCACCTCGTCTTAAGGGCCCCGGCACAGCTCCCGTGAGGACAGGAGCTGGGTCACTGTCCCCTGGGTGCCAGCCCAGCTCTGCCTGCCCTGCCCTCCCCAGCCTCCCTCCCTCCCTGCCCCAGAGCCTCCCGGGCTGCTCACCCCTCACCCCTGCACCCTGAGGGTCCCCAGTGCCACCCTGCTGGGGTGGGTGCCCATGGGTGTGTGGCTGGGCTCTGTGGCCCTCAGTTGCCTCTTCCGTGTCCCCCAGATCCGGAGAAGCATGATTGATGGGAATGATGGGCAGAGGTTCATCAAGACCCTCATCAAGTCCCTGGACGAGGTAAGGCTGCAGGCGAAGGGGGTCACAGCCGAAACCACTGCTGTGGAGAGGAGTGAGGGGCCATGGCTGGCACAAGGCTTGGAGCCGGGGTCCCATGCCATCACGCTGGCAGGGTCCCGGCATCACAGAGGCCTGACTGGCTCCCTCTGACCCGCAGCAATACATCGACGAGGTGTTCAGGACCTACACGTGGGCCCCCATCAAAAGCACCAACTACAGGTGAGGGACACTGCCAGCATGCCCCGTTCGCCCGGCATCGGCCGAACCCCTGCCGGCACAGGGCTGCGGTCCCATGCCTGCAACTCGGGAGGTCCCCAAGGCCACCAGAGACGTGTCCCACGAGGTGCGAGGTTGCAAACATACCGTCGGATCATGGCACACAGCCAGCGATGCTCTAGAGGACGCTCCCAAAAGTGCTGCCCACCGGTATATGGTGCTGCGGAGCTGGACCACGGTCCCCGGGGCTCAAGACAGGCACTGCAGGGCCAGTTTGCACCAGTTTAGACCGGCAGATACGTAAAAAAGAACCCGGCATCGTCATGTCTGTGCTGTCCAACTCATGCTGCCTTTGTCCTGTGAGGAACCGTGTGGTCCCCTCACCGCACCCTCCTCCTCCTCGCCACGCTCAGGAGGGCCCAGCAAGGGTCACAGCCACCTCCTAGAGCTGCCAAGTGTCCCCGGCAGAGCTCCAGTCCTGTGCCCCACGGTGACACCCCTTCTGAGCCACACAGCACTGTCAGGGAGGGGACAATGACACAGGGTGATCAGCTGTAGCCAGGGCTGCGGGTTGATCTGTAGGGCGAAAGGTGCTCCCATGGCTCCGCACCGCGACAGGGATCTTCCCCAGGGTTCCCTGGGACACCATCAGCACAGGGTGCCACCAGCATGGAACAGAAAAGAGTCACCACCCTCCTGTTGCCACCTGTGATTTGGGGTGCCACCACCCCTGCTGTGCTTGCTATGGTGCCCAGTCCGAGCTGCCAGGTGCAGATGGGACTAGCTGATGGGCTAGTCCAGGTCCTGGTGGCTCAGGTGCACATGTGACATCCGATGAGAGTCAGGAAAGCAGCCCCCACCCACTGGTGCTGGCGTATCCTGGCCGGCACCTGGCACAAACACTGTCACCAAAGGCCACCGGCTGCTGCACCCGGCACCCTGGAGCCCGGCTCCCTCCGGCAGCGTGTCCCATGGGTTTGGCAGCCCCAGCATGACCTCCTGCCACGTCTCCCACCCCTGTCCTGCACCCTGCGTGCCAGGTCCCTGGTTGGCAGATCCCTCTCCTTCCTGGCTCACTAGTAGCCAGTGCCTGTGTAATGATTGTCTTCGGTCTCTCCTTGCTGGGAAGGTTTTGTCCGTTCTCTCGAGGGCTGTCTCTTTCCACCTTCCTTCCTTATGGGGATGTCGTGTTCCTTTTCCATGTGCATCTCCCTTGGTTCCTGGACAGGCACATCCTGCCCATCGCAGCCCTGGCTGGACAGGCTCACCGCTTCCTGTGCTTTGGGGTGCCACCAGGATGACTCTGGGTGCTTTGGGGTCAAACCTGGGTGCCCCCGAGACAGCACTGGATGCAGGCCCTGGAGAGAAGGACCATGGCAGGGTGTGCAGGAGGACAGTGGGGCTGGTGCTGGCCAGCGGCCAGGGCCGGGTGCTACCGGGACGGTGCCAGGGAGGCCAGCCAAGGGCTTTGGGTGGGTGTAAAGCCTTACACCGCCTGTGTGCTCTCCCCCTCTGCAGCCTGGGGCTCGTTCTGCCTCCCTACAGCACCTACTACATCCAGGCCAACCTCAGTGACCAGATCCTGCAAGTGAAGTGTAAGTAGCCCCTGGCTTTCCCCGCTGCCCTCTCGCACTCCCGCTCGCCCCTACGCCAGCCCGCGGCTGTCGGGGGAGAAACATGAAGCCAAAACTTGGAAAAAGAGATAGGGATCACCGTGAGAGGCAAAAAAAAAGAAAATAAAAATAAGAGAGGCGAGAGCGGAGGCGAACGCACAGAGGGAAAGGAGCTGCCTGCCTGGGGTGCCCGGGGTGCCAGGGTTTGGTCCTTCGCTCTGCACCCCGAAAGCCGAGCCCCAGGCTGCAGGCGGGGGCTGTGCCGCTGCCCGTTCGCCTCCCGGGGACGAGGGATGAGGCTGTAGCAGCCAATTAATTACGAGCCTGGGAAAGTTTGCATGGATCTCTTTAATTTCCTTTGGTTTATTATGATTCTTTGGTTTTGGTTTCAGCCATTTATTCTTCTTTTTATGAGTTCGGTTTCGGTTGGTTTGGATTTTTCATTTGGAGTTAATCTGTGTACGTGTGTGTTAGCCTGGCTCCCCCTTTCTCTCTCTTTCTCTCTCCCCCCTGATCCCTCCAGCCTTTTTCCCACTGCAGGTCCCCGCTGCTCCCGGGGACCCTCTCCCCGGTGGGAGAACCGGACCCTTCCCCTCTCCCCTCCGGTTTCCCCCGTTTCTCCCCATTGGCCGCCCCAGCGGCTCGACGCCAGCCCCGCTCCAGATCCGGCCCCTGCTGCCCCCTCCATCCATCGGCAGGAGCCCCGCAGCCCCGTGGGGACGAGGCCAGGCCGTCCCCGTCCCCGGGAGGGGGGATCCCCCCGTCCTCCCTGGCTCTGCCTGCCGTGCCGTGCATGCCCCCCGACTCAGGGAGGACATTTCGATATCAAGACTGTTGCAACTGTTTGCTACTGACTCTCATTTTGCTTTGGAGTATTGAATATATATATATATATATTTCTCTAGTTATATCTTTGCTTTTTTTTTTTTAAATTCTTATTTCATTGTGGCCTTTTCCTTTTGTTACTGGGTTTTTCTTTCTTTTCTTTTCTCGTTTTTTTCATGTCGTTTTTTGCAAGAGGTTTCCTTTTGGTATGATTATGATACACAATATTTTTATTCAAACGGCGATTGAATAAAATATTGTTTGTGCCCCCCTTCCCCCTTTCCACCCAACCCCCTTTTTTTTTGTTTGTTGTTTTTTTGTTTGTTGTTTTTCTTGCTTTCTCTCTATGGTGGATTCACACAGTACCAAACATCAAAATGAAGGGCAAGTATTTTCAGTCTCAGACCACTCACCTTCACCACCCCGTCCCCCGCCCCGTGTCCAGTCCCCCCCAGCCCCCCTGCTTGCCCATCTCCCTGCCCGTTTGCCACGCCGA
The DNA here is from genome assembly GCF_009769465.1 of Tauraco erythrolophus. NCBI lineage: Eukaryota > Metazoa > Chordata > Aves > Musophagiformes > Musophagidae > Tauraco > Tauraco erythrolophus. The sequence continues at coordinate 18,167,500 of NC_141476.1, read as the reverse complement.
ACCTGCAAACCGCCACTGACTCGCCCTTCCTTCCTCCTCCTCCTCCTCCTCAACCTCTCCTCCAGTTCCTCCTTTATTTGAAAGCAACATGTCTTGTTCTGTCCATGAGAGCTTTGTCACGATGATCCCCCACTCCCTCCCCGCGCATCGCTCCCAAACCCGGTTCGATACCGTTCAAGAGCCGATCTCGTATGAAACTCTGCCGTTTTCGATCCACGAGGTTTTTCGTAGCTAGTTCGATACCCCGCTCTTCCTCCCCTCCCTCTTCTTCCTCCTCTCCCCCCTGCTTGACCTCCTCCAACTCCTTCTCCCCGCCCTGTCCCCGCTCCTCTGCTTCCTCCCTCCCCAAGACAACTCAACCTGAAAGGGATAGGGCTGTGCAGGGAGCAGGGGGCTGCGGGGTGGGCACCCAAAGCTGATGGGGACGGAGGGCGGGGGGGACCCAGTCCTCCGCCGCCATCGCCCCCTGGGACAGGCTTTTTTGGGGAAGCCCTCCTAAGCAGAGCCGAAGTGGGGATGGGACCACCCCGGGGCGATACTACCCCACTGCATGGGGGACAGCGAGCCTGGCCCTGCGGGGACATGGGATGGCCGAGCCCCGGGGCACCGCGCTGCCTGCCCCCACAGCTGCTTGGTGGCCGTCCCCACTGTCCCGGGGCCCAGCATGGCATGAAGGCCCTGGCAGCCACAGCGTCCCAGCACCATCCGTGCCCCCCGGGAGCAGCCAAGTTTGAGCCCAAAGTCCCACCAAGGTGGGTGAAGGGGTGCTGGGGACAGTACCCGCCCTGATGCCGAGTGGGACGTCGCCCATGCGACCCAGGGCAGGATTCAGCCCACATCCCCGCTTGCTGGAGTGGAAAGGGCCCCGTGGGGCTGGACCCACGGCTCCAGCACAACCCCATGGCAGGCCAAGGGATGCCCCGGCACGCACGGGGGACCCACTACCACGCTCCGTCCTGCACGCGCCCCGCACGGCACCCCACACACGGCGCCCGCCAGCAGCCTGCCCGGCAGCACCCGCTCCCCGGCACTGGCAGGGGGACGGCTGCGGGGGCACAGCAGCGCAGGGGGGAACAGAGGGGCCAGGGCCAGGCGGGCAGGACAGCGGGGAGGTGGAAGTGTCACCCTCAGCCCTGTTCTATCAGCTTTGAGTTGCCTCCTCCCGGCGCCCCTGCGATGGCAATGCTGATGGACCAAGTACGAGTGTTTTGTACTCCTCTCCTTCTCCTCCTCCTCTTCCTCCTCTTCCTCTCATTGGCTTGTACCCAGCCCCTGCCTACAGCCCTCGGAGAGCAACAGTCCAACCTCTGGCTGTGCCGTGCAACGCACCAGGGGCCGGCGGGAGGGCGAGGGGGTGGCAGTGCCCACCTGGGGGCCAGCAACCCCGGCATGTCCCGCAGCACCCCCCACACGCACCCCCTCACCCGACTAACCCCCCACAAGCTGAACCCCGCATCTGCTGCCCCTCTGCCGGCAGGGTCCCCATCATGCACCCCAAACTCTGCTGGGCTGTGACCCCTCCTTAAAGCAGGGTGAGGTGCCAGGCTGGCAGTTGAGCGTGGGCCCCCCGTCCCTGTTGGGGTCCCACCACCCCGGGGAGGGAGGGGGCTGGCGGCAGAGCCCAGCAGTGCATTGCACGGCACTTTGCAGGGCGGGGAGCCTTTGGTTGGACTGTCCTGGGCAAGGTTCCCCGTTTGACCATGTCGATGCCTGAAAACTCCTTTTTTTTAATTTATTTCTCCCGACAACCGAGTGTTTTGGTGATCTTCCTGTGGCCAGGAGCGCAGCATGCGGTTCCCTGCCCTCGCCCACCACCCTTCCCTCCCCCGAGAGAGAGACGCCCCCTCACCCTCCCGAACATGCATATATATACGTGTGCGCATATATATATGTGTGTGTGTCTCTGTGTGTCCCTGCGTACACGCTACCGGCCGCGCGTACGCAACCGCCTTCAGCCCGCAACCGAGCAAATTCGAGCCGAGATGGGCAAACCTCTCCTGATTTGGCTATAACTCTCCTTCCCGTGCGGTGCCAGCGACAGCAGAATGGCCTTTTCCTTCCTCTCTTGTTACCAAGAGCAGCAAATGCCTTTTTTTTTTTTTTTTTCATTCCCTCCCCTCTCTCTCTGTCCGTCTCTCTCCCTCCTGGCCCCCCGGCGTCCCCGTCCCTCGTCCCCGCCGGATAACCCTCCCTTTCTGTTGCAGATTTTGAATACCTGCTGCCCAACAGCTTTGAGTCGGAGGGACATGTGTTCATTGCTCCCAGGTAGCTTTGCGTGTGCGCTTGCCGAGGTGTGCATCCGCCCCGGCCCCGCTGCCGACCCCCCTCCTCCATCGCCCCCCATCCCCGCCTCATCGTGCCTTGTCCCCCCCTCCCCGTCCCCTGTCGCTGTGTGTGTCGTGTGCCCGCTCGGCCGAGGGGGGCTGTCGGCGGGACCCCGGCCTCGCTCCGCCACCCGGTTGCATCCAGCACGATATATATGCACCCGGTATGGCCCGACCTCTGCGCGTGCATATATAGGTATAGTTTCTGAAAATCCCCCCCCTGCTCAGCGAGGGGCCGGTGGTGGCATCATACAGTCGCGCTGGTCGCAGGGAGGGTAGGGAGAAGGAAGGGTGGATTTTGGCTCGGATTGGGGATGCCCATGGGGGTTTGGGGAGGCTGCTGGCCGCGTAGCGGCCCCCAGACAGACAGAAGCATCCCCTCCCCGGGACGTGCCTCCCGCTCTTGTCGCCTCGCAGGGACGAAGGGCCATCCCTCAGCGGGGTGTCTGGGGAGCCCGGTGGCTTTTCCGGCACCCTGCCCTTCCCAGGGCTGCAGCACAACCTCGGCTGGAGTTCCAGCTCGTCGCCCATCACTCACGCACTGTTATCGCAGTCGAACAACCCGCTGGTAGATGGTTCATCATTGCAGCTCTTGGGGGCTGCAGCAGGTGGGGGCCACAGTGCAGCTGCCTGTGCCACCTGTGGGTACCCCCCCTCCCCTCCGCCTGCGGCAGCCTGATTCTGGGTAAACCAGCCCAAAATGTAGCGTTATTGTGCAGCCCAGGCTTTTTTGGGGGGACTCAGTCACCGGGCAGCGCACGGGGCAGCAGGGGTGAGGTCCAGGAAACATGGGATCCGAAGCGGAGTATTAATGAGAAATAGCAAAACCCTGTTATTAAAAAATTGTCCCGTAAAGGGAATAGGTTCAGGGGTGATGTCTGAGCCCAAGGCATGGGGCTGCCCCACTCAGGCTGCGGTGATGTGGTCAGTGTCCAGTGTGGGGCTCTGTGCCTGGGGCAGCCGGAGAGAAAAGCAGGGTTTGGAATCAGGGAGAGCCCTTCAGTGTCCCCTGAAGCGGCTCTGCGAGCACCGTTCCTGTGGTGGGTGCCAGCCCGGCACAAGCGGGCAGCAGGGAGGAGCTGCGTGCCAAGGGGGGTGCCGGGCACCCAGCGCGACTGTATGATCTGCCGTCGGCGCTGCCGTGCCTATGGGCCACTAGAAATTTTCAGAAACCGTATATCCCCCGTCCCCTGTGGGTGTGCGAGTACCTGTATCTGTGCGTGTCGGTGTAGATATTTAGGTGGCTGCTCTCCCCGGGCAGGGGACAGGGGGGCCGAGACAGGCTGGCCGGTGTGCCCTGGCTCTTTTGGCTGCCCCATGGGCGTGCTCCCTGCAATCCTCTGCCCTGGCTTTCGTCCTTTTAACGAGGTTTTTGGCAGAGTCAGGAGCTCAGCAGAGGGGATGTGAGTGGGGGAAGCCCTGAGTCCCCCGGCACTGCCTGCAGCCGCACTGCTGAGGCTGGGGGGCTCTCAGCACCCTAGCATGGCACTAACCCGTGCCGTCTGGTTAGAGCCTCGTGGTGACCGATGGGCTTACGGTGGTCCCTGGCATCGGTGCAGCCAGGGCTCTGGGTCCCAGACCAGAGCAGGGACACAGCACCCACCACAGTGCCCGTCCCAGGAGGGGCTCAGGGCCAGCGATGACCATGGGCAAGCGCCCACCTCTGCTAGCTGGGCCTCACCCGGCACCTGGCTGTCTACACAAAGGGTACGGACGTGGCTGCCGAGCACCTGCGTGGTGCCGCCGGCACAGCCACAGGGGCTCCTGAGGCAAACCCTGGCTCGCACCCGCAGCGGAGCCCCTGCTCCAGGGGTGCTGCAGGGCATGGCAGGGTGGGCGCCGTGGCGCCCGCCTGGCCTCACAGGTAAGTACGATGGCAGAGGCACCCAGTCCCACCGGTACGGGGAGAGTTGGGCTCAGGGTTGTACTGCTCCAGGCAAAATGGGGTCCATCAAACCCGGCCCTGGCAGAGGTGATGGCACCTCGGTGCCCGTGGCAGTGACAGACACGGTAGCCAGTGTGACGGCTGAGCCAGCGGCACTGCAGGCAGCAGGGAGCTGGGTGCTGGGCAGTCCGCAGAGATGCCCACAGCTGGCTGCCCTGGTGGGGTGTGGTGGCACGTCACCACCGTCATGTCCCCCAGCAAGCCCGGGTGCTGACAGCACAGCCAGCACCTGCCGTGCCGACCCTGGGGGAGAACTGACCTTGCCTTTTCCATCCTCGCGAACGACAAACCTTGTCCCCCAAACCCCAGAGAGTATTGCAAAGACCTCGACTTGTCGGATAACAACACCGAGTTCCTGGAAAACTTTATTGCCCTCATGGAAAAGGTGACCCCAGACTCCAAGCAGTGTGAGTAGCGGGGGACGGCTGGTGGGGGGGTTTGCAGGGGATGGGGGTGTGGGTGGAGACGGGACAGGGGGCGAACTGTGCCGGGGTTGGGGTCCCAGGAGCCACTGCAGAGCGGGTGCCAGTGCTGGGACAGTGTGGGGGAGCGTGGGTGGCTGCTGCGGGGACAGCCCTCACCTTCTCCTCCTCTCCGTCTTCTTCCCAAGGTGACAACTTCCTCCTGCACAACCTGATCCTGGACACGGGCATCACGCAGCGGCTGGTGGAGCGGGTGTGGAAGGACCAGGACCTCAACACGTAGGTGGGGGCCAGGTGACCCAGGACGGGCAGTGCTGGCTGGGGACTGAGGGGGATCAGGGGGCTGAGACGGGCTGTGAGGATGGGACAGGGGCAAAGTTAAACCCCACCGATGCCCATCCCCTCTCCTTGCAGGTACAGCCTCCTGGCTGTCTTCGCAGCCACTGACGGAGGCATCACCCGTGTCTTCCCTAACAAGTGAGTGTCTGGGGGGTGCACACGTGCCAGGGCCCGCGCGGTGACACGCCTGCTCCTGTGGGGCCATCTCCAGTGGGACCGGAGCTGAGTGACAACCATGGCTGTGGCTGCTCCCTCCTAGGGCTGCGGACGACTGGGAGGAGGAACCAGAGCCCTTCAACGCCAGCTTCTACCGGAGGAGCCTGGACAACAAGGGCTACATCTTCAAGCCGCCCTACCGGGATGGTGGGTGCTAGCTGGGGGTGGCAAGGGGTGGCACAGTCTGCCGCTGGCCTTGCATGTCCCCTGATGCCACCCCTGCCCTCCACAGCTGGATATCGGGGGCTGGACCTGGAGAACAACACCATTGGGATCCTGGTAAGCACGGCCGTGGAGCTCAGCATCGGGGGCAAGACGCTGAAGCCGGCAGGTAGGCAGGGGGCTGGGTGTGCCGCCGCCAGGCTGGGGTGGTCCCCGTCCCCCCGCCAAGCCGGAGCTGACCCTGTCTCCCCTCTGCCCCAGTGGTGGGGGTGAAGTTGGACCTGGAGGCCTGGGCTGAGAAGTTCAAAGTACTGGCAAGCAACCGGACGGACCGTGACCAGCTGGGTGCCCGCCGGGTACGTCTCCCCGTGGCTCCTGTGGTGCTGGCACGGCATGGGGATGGGGACAGGGACAGGGACAGGGACAGGGACAGAGCTCTGGTCGCTGGGGCATGGCTGGGGAGCACTGCCGGGACACAGTGCCCGTGGTCCCGCTAGGCTTGTACTTCCAGCACAGCCCTGCCCATCACCCTGTTTGGGGCACCCATCCCCATCCCCTGGGGATGCTACCCTGCATGTCCCCTCCTGGCCAGGAGGGCACCTCTCGGAGGGAGCACAGCCCTGCTAACCTGTCCCTCTGCCCGGGTTTCGGTTGACAGTGTGACCCCTCGACCAGCTGCGAGATGGACTGTGAGGCCAACAACAAGGTGAGTGGTGGGCAGGGGTGGGGGCAGCAGGGGCCAGCAAGGAGGGAGGGCAGGGGCTGGCTGGGAGGGCCCTGTCCCCTGCCCACCCTGCCTATGCTGTCTGGGTGAGCGCACCCACCCTGACCCCTTGCCGCTCCTGGAGCTGGATCAGCTCCTGATGCCCCTTGCAGGGACAAAGCCCTGAGGGTTGCCCCCTGGACCGTGGACCCTCTCCCCCTCAAGAGTGGGGGGCTTAAACCCTCTAGGGTGGGTGTGGTTCCCACTCCCTGCACCCAGCGTGGGTGTTCCCAGCACCGAAATGCTCCTGCACAGCCCCCAGGCTTGGGGACACCGCACTGGCCCCCCTGCCTGACTGCCTGTCACCCCCCCGCCCTGCCTGTCCTGCCTTGCCCTGGGTGGTGACACTGCCCTCCTTCCCCAGGACCTCATCTGCGTCCTCATCGATGACGGGGGCTTCCTGGTGCTCTCCAATCAGGAAGACCACTGGTACCAGGTGAGCAGTGCCCGCATGGGCGTGGGATGCCAGCAGGGAGCTGAGACCTCTGAGATCATGTCACCTGTGGCGTGACACAGCCCCACTCAAGTTCCTGGTGGGGGACACCCACAGAGAAGTGGCATTCAGGTGCAGACTCAGTGTTCCCATCCCAGGTGGGCAAGTTCTTCAGTGAGGTGGATGCCAACCTGATGTCGGCCCTCTACAACAACTCCTTCTATGCCCGCAAGGAATCCTACGACTTCCAGTCTGTCTGCGCCCCTGAGGCCCAGAGCAACACGGGCGCTGCGCCCCGCGGCGTCTTTGTGGTGAGTGCCTGCGGGGACGGCGGCCACCAGGCAGTCTGGGAGCTTGGAGACCTGCAAGGGTGTCCCCAGCGCCCTGCACTGGGACCCGCTGTCTCACCACTCCCCTCTTTGCCCACAGCCCACCGTGGCCGATCTCCTGAACCTCGCCTGGTGGACCTCGGCTGCAGCCTGGTGAGTGCTGCCATGTCCCTTCCCAGGGGGCTTTTTCCATCGGGGGGTGACACTGGCACGTCGCCGGGGCTGGGACAGCTGATGTGGCCACACTCTCCTTCCCCAGGTCCCTCTTCCAGCAGTTCCTGTATGGCCTCACCTACAGCAGCTGGTTCCAGACGGGTAAGTCCCCGGGGAGCCCCGGGCTGGGGGCGGGGCAGGGGACATGGCAGGGGCGTGTGGTGGGGGGTCTGTGGCCCCTGGCCCATGGCGCTCTGCCGGTGCAGAGGAGGTGGCGGGGGACAGCATGGAGGCCAGGGAGACGAGCTGCATCATGAAGCAGACACAGTACTACTTCAGCACCGTCAATGCCACCTACAACGCCATCATCGACTGCGGCAACTGCTCCAGGTGGGTCCATCCTTGCTGACCCACCACCTGGGCAGGGGTGGGGACACCTCCCTAGGCTACCTTTGCCAGGACCCCCATGTGGCCGCCTGCAGGGGGGCAATGGGAAATGGTGTGCAACGCTCGGGGTGGCTGCAGTACTCGGACAGGGGGGACGGAGCGCATTGTTAGGGTCCCTGTGGGCTGTGGGGTGACAGTGACAACTGCAGGGCTCCTCCAGGTGGGATCAAGTCCTGAAAGCACATTGGTGCCAGTTCCCTGGGTAGCCTCTTGGCAGCAGGGCTCCTCCAGGTGGGATCAAGTCCTGAAAGCACATTGGTGCCAGTTCCCTGGGTAGCCTCTTGGCACTGGGACAGGGACAGGAATGGGGCTGGCAATGGTGATGGAGATGGAGACAGGGATGGGGATGCAGTTAGGGATGGGGATAGGGATGGGGACAAGGATGGGGACAGGGATGGGGATGGAGATGGGGACAGGTTTGGGGACAGGGACGGAGTTGGAGATAGGGATGGGGATGGGGATCGGGACAGGGATGGGGATGGAGATGGGGATGGGGGTAGGTTTGGAGATAGAGATGGGGACACCCCACTGGCTCAGCCTCCCTGGAGCTGCCTGCTGGCAGGGCTGGCACCAGGGGCCAGTGGGTTGGGGCACAGGGTAACCAGCGTCCCCACTGCTGTTGCACCCCCAGGCTCTTCCACGCACAGAGGCTCGCCAACACCAACCTGCTCTTCGTGGTGGCCGACAAGCCCCTCTGCAGCCAGTGTGAATCTGTCAAGCTGCTGCAGGCGGAGGTAAGAGGTATCCTTTGGTGGCCCAGCAGTGCCCCTCAGTATGTGGTGGCAGAGGGGTAGGGGGACAGATGGGGGGTGCCGGGCTGGGCAGGGGGGCTGGGAGCTGCAGGATGAGGCAGGAGCAGAGGGAGCTGTCCTGCAGCAGGGGGGCTGGGGGTGGCCATGGGGCACCCCATGTGCCCCAGCTGCCCTGTCCCCGGTGGTTTCCTTGACCTGCGAAGCTCCCCCGCGGGACCCCAACCAGTGTGAGCTGGTGGACAGGCCGCGCTACCGGAAAGGTCCCCACATCTGCTTCGACTACAATGCAACAGTATGTGGGGTGCAGGGGGGTGCAGGAGGGAGTGGAGCCCCGGGGGGCCCCCAGGCAGCGGAACCAGGGAGCGTCCCCCTGGGAGGGACTGGGACAGTGGGTGTCCCAGGGAAGGCACAGAGCCATGGCAGATCCCCAGGGGAGCAGAGCTTTGGGGTGCCCCCCTGGGTGGGATTGGAGGGGTGGGTGCCCCCCCCATGGGGGAGCAGAGCTATGAGGTGACCCTGGGAGAGCAGTGCCATGGGGTGTCCCCTTGGCGGGGAGCAGAGCCATGGGAGAACCCGGGGGATTGGGAGCCTTGGGGTGCCCCCTGGGGAGATCAGAGCCATGGGGGGTCCCTAGAAGAGCGATGCCATGGGGTGCCCTCCTGGGGTGTATCAGAGCCATGGGTGTCCTGGGGGGTGCAGCACTGTGGGGTGTCCCCCGAGGGGCAGTGCCAGGGGGGTCCCGGGGCGGGAAGCACAGCAGGGCTGCGGGGGGGAGCATTGGGTGCCCCTGCCAGGGCGGTGGGTGTCCCTGGGGTGCGGAGGCACTGTGGGAGGTTCCCCACGGCTCCTCTCCCTTTGCCCCCCAGGAAGATACCTCAGACTGCGGCCGAGGGGCTTCCTTCGCCCCCTCCCTGGGGGTCCTGCTCTCCCTGCAGCTGCTGCTCCTCTACTCCAGCGCCAGCCGGCACCCGCTGCCCCCGGCCGCCCGCCTTTAGCTCCCCCGGCCGCCCCCGCCAGCTCCCTTTTCGTTCAAGCTCCATCTCCATCCCCGGCCCCGGCCCGGTGGAGAGGGAGCGACATCCCCTCCGCCGTCTCGGGGACCCCCGCGGTGCCGCCCCGCGCTCCCCGCCGGCCGCAGCCAAAGAAGAGCCGGGGTGCGGGCAGGGGCTCCCCGGCAGAGCGGGGCCCAGCTCGGGGCCCCGGCGTCGCGCCCTCCCGGCCGCTCGGACTCGGAAAGAGGCGTCGGCGCCCTCCGCCCGCGACCCGCCCCCCCCCATCCACCTCGTCTATTTTTTTAGCCTGAAGATTTTAAACCAGATCTTTCTACATCGAGTTTCCGACATTTGCGCCTGGAGAACGGCGGTGTTTGTTGTCAGCAACGAGGACACACGGAAAAAAAAAAAAAAAGCGGGGGGGGAAGGGAAAAACAAAAAAAAAAGAAAGAAGGACTTGAGTTGACTGTGCGGGTCAGTATTATTTGTTCCAGCGGGTACCAGCCCCCCCGGGCGTGCGGGGCGGACGGCGGCTCCGGCGTCCCTGCGGGTTCGGGGCCGGGGGCGGAGGTGGGGGGCAGCCGGGCGACGCCTGCGCCGGGGCGGGATGGAGCCCTGGTCCGTGCGCTGGGCTCGGCTGCTCTCCTGCGTTCTTGGGCACAGATGTTGGGGTGAAAAGGAGGGGGAAAAGAAAAAAAAAAAAAAGTATTTTGTTTCTTTTGCGTTCTGCAGATCACTGTGAAATCCCGCCCGCCGTGCCCCCCCCAGCCCTGCCCGCCCCTCCGGCCGCCCCCGCCCCGGTAGCGCTGCCAAAGAGACCGCGCCGGCCGGCGGGGCGGGACCGTCCCCGGATGGGATGTGCTCCGTGCCCCGAGCGGGCGGCCCCGTATGCCCCGCCGCGGGATGTGCCGCACGTCCCCGGGCAGGATGTGCCCGGTGGCCCCAAAAGGGACGTGCCAGGCCCCCGGGCCCGTTCCTCGGGGGCTGCCGGCCGGCCGCGGTGGGAGAAGCTGCTCCCCGGCGGCTGCCGAGATCCGCCGGCTGGGGGTACCCAGAGTTGAGGGGGCGGGAGGTGCCCCTGCAGCGGGGTGCCGCGGAGTGCCCCGAGGTGCTGGGACTCACACCGGGCACTCAGGTGGGGGCGCGTCCCCTCCCCAGCGAAATGCTGGGTGCCGAGGAGGCGGACGGGGCGGCCCCAGCACCCCGATGCGTCCCGCTGCACCCCGCCACCCCAGCCAGGAGAGGTGCCGCAGGAGTGGAGGGGCTCAGTGCAGGGTGCCCGGCTGTGACACCCCGGGGTGCTGCCGTGCAGGGGTGCTGTACCCACCGCCCATACCCCCCTCCCACCGCTCCCAGCAGTGCCAGAGACCCCTGCCCGGGCGGGCAGCGCCGGGGACCCTCATCCCCCGGGGCACCCTGCTCAGAGCCACCCCATCACCCAGGGCCAGGGGAGCCCCCTCGGCATGGCCACCCCGGGGGGGCTAGGGAGGGTGCCAGGCGCTAATTAGTGCTGGGGTTAATTAATGGTCATTCTGCTTGTAGCTTTTTCAGTGTGTGTTTGGTTACTGTCTCTGGGAACCGTGTTTGAACAGATGGCTCTGTGTTACCGGGAGTGTGTGTACTTCTGTAGTCTAGTTAGGTGCTCTGCCAGAAAACCACCACTATACATACCTATAAATATATACATATATAGTCTATTTTAAGTTAAAAACCAATGAGACGAAGGGGCGGCGTGGCTCCGGGCCCCCCCGTCCCGCCGGGGTCGCGTCCTGCCCCGTACCCCCACGGAAAGCTTCTCTCTGCTCATTCAAAGGCGTTGGGTTTTTAATTGATTTTCTTTAATTTATTTTTAATTTCTTTGGGTTTCAATTTATTTTTTTTTTGTACAGAAGAGTTGGAAAACTTCAAAAAACAACAAAAAGACAATTTGTAAGATATCGTGCGTGTGACTCCTTGTAAAATATTTTCAAATTGTTTATTACAGAGACTCAGTTATTAAATAATGTTCATATTTTCACTTCACAGGCGGTGGCTGCGTCATTGCCCGGGTACGTGGGCAGGGCTGGGGGGGGGGGAACGGCGCCGGGTCGGGGCGGGCCGGACCCAGAGGGAGCTCGTGCCAGGCGGGCCGCTGGGACGTGGGCAGGGGCAGGGGTGCAGGCAGGGCACAGGCAGAGCTGCAGGTTCACAGATCTCACTCGCTGCACAGGAAAGGCAGTGGGGCAGCAGGGGCTCAGCCTCCTCCATGGATCCCCCCGGGCTCCCCCATCTCCCTGTGTCCCCTCAGGACTGCGTTCCCGCTTCCCTATGCCCCCACATCCACACCCTCCCTCCATGGCTGTGTCCTTTCGTGTCTGTGTCCCCACGTCCATGTCCCTCCGTCCTGCGGGGTCCATGTCCCCGAGTGCCCGCCGTGCCTGGCCCCCCAGCATCCGTGTCTCCCCCCAGGGTTTGTGCCCCCCCCATGTCCACGTCCCCATGACTGTCCCCCTCACACCCCATAACCGTGTTCCCCCATCCCTCTCCTACGTCCGTGCCTCCACCCCACGTCCCCCCGTGTCTGTGTCCCCCCGAGCCCCCCCGCCGCCCACGTGGCCAGAGCCCGCGGCCGGACTACGCGTCCCGACGTGCCTCGCGGCGGGCCCGGCCCCGCCCCCGGGGGCCCGGCCCGCCCCGCGGCGCGCATGCGCAGAGCCGCTGTTTGTCCGCGCCCGGCCTGGCCTGCGGCGGGACGGGCCCGGGCCTGGTCGGGGGCTGAGTGGGGCCCGGCGGGGGGGCGGCGGCCCCGGCGGGGGGGCGGGGAGGGGAGGCAGGCCGGGCACTGTAGCCCCCGCGGGGCAGCCCCGTCCCGCCGGTGGGGGCCGAAGATGCGGCGGTACCTGCCGGTGGCCCGGCAGCACTTCTTGGCGGCGCTGGCCGGCACCAGTGTGGTGGTGAAGTCCCTGAGCGCCGCCGTCCTCCTCCTCTACCTGCTCTCCTTCGGGCTGGACACGGCCTACGGGCTGGGGGTCACCCCCGGCTACCTGCTGCCCCCCAACTTCTGGGTCTGGACGCTGCTGACGCACGGGCTGGTGGAGGAGCGGGCCTGGGGCCTGGCGGCCAGCCTGGCCACGCTGGGGGCGGCCGGCCGGCTGCTAGAGCCCCTCTGGGGCGCCCTGGAGCTGCTGGTCTTCTTCGCGGTGGTCAACGTCTCGGTGGGGCTGCTGGGGGCCCTTGCCTACTTCCTCACCTACGTGGCCTCCTTCCACCTCGCCTACCTGTTCGCCATCCGCATCCACGGCGGGCTGGGCTTCCTCGGGGGAGTCTTGGTGGCCCTCAAGCAGACGATGGGGGACAGCACTGTCCTGAAGGTGCCCCAAGTCAGAATGAAGGCTGTCCCCATGCTCCTGCTTCTTCTCCTGGCTCTGCTGCGGCTCGCCACCCTCGTCGAGAGCAATGTACTGGCCTCGTACGGCTTCGGGCTCCTCTCCAGCTGGGTCTATCTCCGTTTCTACCAGCGGCACAGTAGAGGCCGCGGAGACATGTCCGACCACTTCGCCTTTGCCACTTTTTTCCCCGAGATCCTGCAGCCCGTGGTGGGTCTGGTGGCCAACCTGGTGCACAGCATCCTAGTGAAGGTGAAGGTCTGCCGCAAGACAGTCAAACGCTACGATGTGGGCGCCCCGTCATCCATCACCATCAGCCTACCGGGGACGGATCCCCAGGACGCCGAGAGGAGAAGGTACTGCTTGCTTTGCTTCCACGGAGATCGTGTTTATGGGTGTTTAAAATCCAAGCGAGGAGGAGTGGGGAGATTTGGGTGCAGGGTGCTAAAGGTGGGGGGCGGCCTTCTGCTGGGGCCTGCCCTCCCTGCCACAGAGTTGGTGGGGAGCATTTTGAGGAGCTGGTGGAACATCATCCTCTTCCAAATGTGGAGCAGCAGTGGAGGTGCAGGGGAAGAGCAGGGAGATCCTGGGGAAGGGACAGGTAGGTTCTGTGGTCAGAGGTCCCTCTAGAAAGAGGATGGTGGCTGCCTGGGGAGGTGCCAGCCCTCCTGCTCGCGGCAGCCCCGCACCCATCATCGTGGCACGAGGGAAGGTGCTGAGTCAGCCCCACACCTCAGCCTTCCCACACACCCAGCGTTGGCCTTCCTGACTCCTAGCAGGGAGGTTTGGACAAGGCAGTGGCACTCCGCTGTCCCCCGCCCTGTTTTACACCGTTCTTCCCCTGTTCCCGGCACAGCCCACGTGCCACCTGACAGCCTCCGAGCGCACCATGTGGCACGAAAACTGTGTATGTATTTGGGGAGCGTGAGTGGGTTCCTGCGGGGCAGTCCCAGGTGCTCCGGGTCATCTCCAGTGGTGCTGAATCCACCCTTTCCTGCAGGGAAGAAGCCAGGGATCAGCTTGCACAGGGCCTCGTGGGGCAGAGCCATTAACTCTTGCCTTGCCTGTCAGACCTGGTGTTAACCTGCCCCTTGCTCCGCAGGCAGCTGGCCCTGAAGGCCCTGAATGAGCGGCTGAAGCGTGTGGAGGACCAGTCGGCCTGGCCTAGCATGGAGGACGACGAGGAGGAGGCGGGGGCGAAGGCCGACAGCCCACTGCTGCCTGACCCCAGCATGGCCGGGAAGGGTGCTGGCCAGGAGTCCAGCCTCATCACCTTCCAGGATGCCCCATCCCAGCTGTGACCGGCTGACACGCCACCCCCCTTCCCCGCCCCGTCTCCGTCAGAGAGCTGCTAACCTTCCTTGTGTCCCCCCATGCAGCCGGGACGCTCGGCAGGGAGCAGGGACTCCTCCTCTGGCAGAGGCAGGGGGGCTACTTCATTCCAACGCTTCGTCGCCGCTCACGGCCAGCACCGGGCACCCAGGACGACGATGCTGCCGCCACCGCAAGGACAGAGGTTCCTTGAGCCGCTCCCCTCGGCGCAGGGCGGGCTGTGGATGTTGGCACCGGCAGCAGGGGCTGTTCTGGGAGGGGGATGTGGGGCTGATCCAGCCTCAGGTGTGCCCCACACGTGGTGGGCCGGCTCCCTGCCCCAAGGCTGCTGCGATTGCCCACGCAGGAGCGAAGTCAGCAGCACTTCCTCGCTTCTCCTCTGCGCCGGGGGTCGGCCAGAGCATTCAACACTTGTTTCCTCCTTTCTGAAGGTAGTTTTGTCCCTAACTGAGGGAACGGGAAGGCTGGCGGGTTTCTTTTCCAACTCCCTTTCCTGTGGGGAGCCTCCCTCCACCCCAGCAGGAGCTCGCCGTGACCGGTGAGAGGTTTGCCAGGCTGGGGGGACAGGCTGCTGGGAGGAGGGGGCCACCCAGCCTGTCATGGCAGTGGTCCAGCACTGCCAGCTCTGGGCTTTGCGTGTGGGGGGTTCTCTCCTCCTCCCTCTCCCGCCGCCAGACCCACAAGGAGCCGATGCCCTTGGCCGCTCCCCGGCTAATCCGTTTGTCAGATTACACTAGAAGCTGGAATTAATTTTTACAGTGGGGCTCTCACTGCTTCCTCCGGCAGCAGGTTTTCTTTCCTGCGCGTAGAATATGAGCCCCCCCTTCTCTTTCCCTCCCTCTGTGTTGATGGGCTTTTTTTCTTTCTGGATGGAGAGGATGCTGCCTGCAACAGCCTCCTCACGGTTCTTGATCCTCCAGACAGTCCCCAGCCTGGGATTCAGGTCGATGGTGTCGCAATTATTTTTTTAAAGGACCACACGAGAAGGTTTTGTCAACTGGGAAAAACAGATGTTTCGGTATCAATAAAGTGTTCTTGGAAAGAGTCGACTTCTGCAGCAGAGCACGGGCAGGGCGGAGGGCTGGGCACAGAGCAGCCCCTCCGGGCTCTTGTGCAGGAGCCTGTGGAGAGGGTTTCTTCCCAGCAGGTTGTGGGAGACCCTTTGCAAGTAGGAAGAGGTGGGAGATCTGCAAGGGGGGATGTCTGCGTGCACCCGCGAAGCCCCCCCAGGCAGTAAAGAGGGCTTGTTGCGCTGTAGCTGCCTGAAATCTTTATTGAGTAAAAGCTCTGGATACAGAGGAATTTCCCAGCCCAGGAGCCGTTCCCAGCTCTCCGGCCCTGCGGAGAGCAGGATATGTGCTGAGGAGGAGCCGCAGGGCTGCTGTGGCCGATGGAGCCTCACAGTGCCCGGCTGCCCCAATGGCCGGCGGGCTGGAAGGAAGGCTGTCGTGCCAGCAAGGCGAGAGGCAAGAAGGTTGCTTCCTGCCTTCTGAAGAGCTCGTCCCGAGCCCTGCTCCCTCAATGCTTGTGCTGTTCCCTGCGCCCCTCATACAGATAAAACGCCTTCGCAGGCTGCCAGTTTGCGTCTTCACTTGGTAATTTGCTCTGTAAAATGCCCCCCACTATCCCAGCCTGCAGGAAGGATTTGTGCAGGGTGATGAGTGCCTGGATCTGCAGCTGTCAGGCAGGGCTGTCTGAACTGGTCCCGGAGAGTGCCCCTGTCCAGCGCTGTGCCATGGGGATGGATGCCTTGGGTGCTGCCACCCTGCTTCAGCCATCCTGTGGCTGAAGCCACAGCCATGCTCTGCGTTCTTCCTGGCAGGAGAGAGGCAGTGTGGTACCCGCTGCAGCCTCCCGGGTGCGCGGGGACTCGAATGTGCCAGCTCCTGTTCCTGCCTGCTCCAAAGCAGCCCTGGGTGGTAAGGGAAAAGGAGCAGGAATCCTGAGCGAACCCTCTGTTTCCCAGAACTGAGCACCAAGCTGCTGCAGGGACCAGCAGCGTTACCTGTGCTGGGAAACTTCCCCACTGAGGCAGGCACAAGATGGGCAGCTCCTGCCCACATGGTGTCACGCACATTGTAGCTGCTCCCTGGGAACAAGACACTATGAACAATCCAGGAATAACAACAGATGAGTAGGTAGAAATCTAGTTCTGAGGAGACCCTCTGTGAGCCAGGGACCCCTGCAAGGGGCTGGAGAGGGGAGCTCTGGCCTCGCTGGCTCACGCAGGGAGAGTTCAGATGCACGCCAGGTCCTCAGTGCTGGCTCCGTTTGCGGTACAGGTAAGCATTGCTCACCTGGTTCATGATAACCAGGCTGGTGAGAAGGGGGCATAGCATGGCCAGGTACCAGGAGACACCGGTCACCGAGGCAGTGAACCACAGGGAGCACATGCCCAGCATCAGGCTGGCACAGCCCAGCAGGTAGCCCACCAGCCCTGAGGTCGCATGGTACACCTTGAGCTTTGCCAATGTCCAGTTCTTCATCAGCTTGGGGTAGAGCAGCAGCACCCCCCCTGCACACTGCCCACCAGCGTACAGCACGGCCAGCAGCCCCGTCAGGCCGTGCCAGGTCACGAAGTGGGCTTTGCCATTCAGGTGCTTGTTGTAGGTGATGATGCCCAGCCCCAGCAGGGCACAGAGGAGGGCGAGCAGCTGGAGGACCCAGTGCACTCGCACTTTGATTTTCCGGGAGAAGGAGCGGAGCAGGGAGGTCTCCGGGGAGAATATCAGCAGGGCTTCTGTCATCAGGAACGAGAACTGGGAGACAGAAGGCAGAGGGATTGGCACCGGCCGCCCCTACCCCTCCAGCACGGTCAGCAGCACAACCGGCAGTGGGTCTGTGTCTCCCAGGGCTCAGCCTCCCACCACCCACAGAAGGCAGAGGGGCCTCGTCCTCTGCACCGGGCGCTGCCAGCAGGGCCTCGGCTCTCCCCGAAGGAGGGCCCGTGGCAGGGGCGCAGCCAGGGGAGATGGCCGGTAACCGGGGCGGTGAGGGCAGCGGGACTTACCGCGAGGGTCATGAGCAGCGGGTGCCAGGAGAAGAGGCCTGCAAGGGAAGGGCAGGCGCTGAGGTGAGCTGAGGAGAGGCCCGGTCCCGGTCCCGGCCCCTGGCCCGCCCCCCCCGGTCCCCCCGTTCCGGCCCCGGTCCCGCCCCGGCACTCACTGGATCCGGGCCGCGCCAGCACGGCCACCGCGGTGGGGAAGCCCAGCGCCACGAGGTGGGCGGCAGCGCCGGCGGCGGCGCGCAGCGAGCGGTACAGCCGGGACTCGGTCTCTGCCGTCAGGGCCATGGCGGCCGGTGGGGAACCGCCGCCACCGCCGCCGAGACGGGTGGGTGGGTGGGAGCGCGGCCCTCGATTGGACGAGGTGGGCTGTCCGTCTGCGCTAGAGCCCGCCTTCTCCGCGCCGCGCCGCCGCTGAATGGGTGAGCTGCGCTGTCGCTCGAGTGAGGTCCCGCCTCCGCCGGCACGACCCTGTGACGGAGCGTCCCTCAGGAGGGGCGCTACGGTGGCCGGCTGGGCTCTCGGCGCATGCGGACTGCGGGCCGCTACCCCGCTCCGTGCCCGCTGCACCGGGGCCCGGTCGGGCCCTTCCTTGGGCCGCCATGGGCGGCAGGATCGAGTGCGTCTTCTTTAGCGAGTTCCACCCCACGCTGGGGCCCAAAATCACCTACCAGGTGCGCGGGGGAGGCTGCGCCTGGGCCTGGGTTCGGAGGGGGACTGGGGTCTGAAACACCTACCGGGGGCCGGTACCGGGACGGGGCCCGGGCGGGGGTCCGGGAGCGGCCGTGGGGGAGCAGCGGGAGGGGCGGCATGGGTGCGGGCACGGGGGCGGGCCGGGGCCTGGCAGCCGGGCGGAGCTGGAGTGGGGCCTTCTGTGCCACTGCAGGTCCCGGAGGACTTCATCTCTCGGGAGCTCTTTGACACCATCCAGGTGTACGTCATCACGAAGCCCGAGCTGCAGAACAAGCTGATCACCGTGTGAGTGTCGGCAAGCCAGCCGTCCTTTCCCCGCGGGGGGATCCGCTGTCCCGGCCAGAACGGGGCAGGTCTCTGTGTGGGAGATGACAGCTCGGGGATGTGACAGTGCTGGCTGTCGGCTCTGGGTCATGGGGCTTTCTGTCCTGGTGACCAGCAGGTTC
The DNA here is from genome assembly GCF_009769465.1 of Tauraco erythrolophus. NCBI lineage: Eukaryota > Metazoa > Chordata > Aves > Musophagiformes > Musophagidae > Tauraco > Tauraco erythrolophus. The sequence goes on along the minus strand of NC_141476.1, from coordinate 18,149,383 downwards.
GTCACGATGCCCACAGTTACCAGGGGGCTGGGTACCCGATTCGGGGGTGGCTGGTGCTGCATGTGGTTTTCTGTCAGCCTCAAATCTGGGAAAGTCACACGAGTCCTGAGAGCTGTGCTGGTTTTGAAAGGAGACTGTTTTCTTGTCCAATGTTTGACTCTTTTTCTCCCCTCTTTTTCAGACTGTGTGTTTTTCACTCTGAGCATCTGGGGCTTAGGCATCATTTTTCCTGCAAAGCAGAGCAGCTGTCACCTCCAGAGCTGGTGGGGAACCAGCCTTGTGCTGGGCCCAGGCCTCCCTGAGGGCGGCGGTGCAGGTTATACTTGTCTTCCTGCAGGACGGCCATGGAGAAGAAGCTGATAGGCTGCCCTGTGTGTATTGAGCACAAGAAGTACAGCCGAAACGCTCTGCTCTTCAACCTAGGCTTCGTGTGCGATGCCAGAGCCAAGGCCTGCGCACTGGAGCCCATAGTGAAGAAGTTGGCTGGCTACCTCACCACCCTCGAGGTGAGGCCCAAGCCAACACGAGCGGAGGCTGACTGCCTCACGATCCGCCCCACAGAGCCACCGGTGTCCTGACACACATTGTGGGCCACTGGGCGTTGCTGGAGTAGGGTCCAGGTTTACAGCAAGGAGGCAATTGTGCTGGTTTCACCCACGCGTCACTTGAAGTTTAAGGGAGGACGGGATCTGTGTGGTTCCTATAGCCGGTAGTCCTGTGGGGAGGAGCTGACTTGATTTTCTGCTCTCTTTAGCTGGAAAGCGGCTTCATCTCCAATGAGGAGAGTAAACAGAAGCTGGTTCCCATCATGACCATCCTGCTGGAGGAGCTGAACGCCAAAGGAAAGTGCACTCTGCCCATAGGTATGGAGCTGGAGGGAGTCCAAGCCAGCCTTGCCCTGGGTGGCTCGAAGAGCCAGGATGGATGGGGTTATGGGCTGCAAACACTTTCCTCTGTGTGGTGTTGTGGTGTCCTGGGGCTGACGGTCATGAGCTCCCGAGGGAGCAGAGATTTCTGTGGGACCTAAACACTCCCCCTTCCCGGCCAGATGAGTCGAACACCATCCACTTGAAGGTGATCGAGCAGCGCCCAGACCCCCCTATTGTGCAGGAGTACGACGTCCCTGTCTTCACCCAAGACAAGGATGACTTCTTCAACTCCCAGTGGGATCTCACCACGCAGCAGGTACGTGTGCTTGACTGGGGGCAGCACGCTTTGAATGGGATCTGTGTCCAGGCTGCCCAGGGTCAGGGGGAAGTCAGGCTGTCCCCCGAGATCACCAGGTTATGAGCACAGTTCAGTGCTTCCCTTGTCTTGGTTCTCAGGCCTGCGAGTGACCCATTCACCCAAAACATGGGTTAAAAGCTGCTGGGGACAGAGCTCGCCCATCCCAGCGTGCTCCTGGACACAGAGGGGTTTCTTGGGCTTCGGGGTGATGCCTTGGGCTTCTCTCCGCTCTCCCCTCTTAGCTCTTGCCTCCTCCTCTCTCAGATCCTGCCCTACATTGATGGCTTTCGGCACGTCCAGAAGATTTCCGCAGAAGCCGACGTGGAGCTGAACTTGGTGCGCATTGCTGTGCAAAACCTGCTGTGAGTGTGTGGAAGGGGGCCTGGCCAGCCCACAGGAGGGGTGTGGTGGGTGCTGGCAGAGAGAGTGTCTCACGTTTCCCTGTCCGTCTGCAGGTACTACGGGGTCGTCACGCTCGTCTCCATACTCCAGGTGGGTCAGGCCATGGAGCGTGGGGACACGAGCGGGATTCAAGCAGTGGCTGTGCCGTTGGGGCGGCTGTGTCGGGGGGACAGTGGGTTTCGGAGCGGGGTGGGTCTGGCTCTTGGAGCCATGGCTGAACAGAGCTGATTTTCCCTCGCCCTCCAGTACTCCAACGTCTACTGCACCACGCCGAAGGTCCAGGACCTGGTGGATGACAAGTGTCTCCAGGAAGAGTGTCTGTCCTACGTCACCAAACAAGGTATGGTGACCCTGCACTGGGCTGCTGGCGGAGGCAAAAGGGAGAAGGCAGCTGACTGGTGACTGGTCCCCGCAGGGCACAAGCGAGCCAGCCTCAGGGACGTCTTCCAGCTGTACTGTGGGCTGAGCCCTGGCACGACGGTGCGAGACCTCATCTCCCGCTACACCGTGCAGCTCCAGAGGGTGGACGAGAGGTCAGAGCCAGCAACCTCCTGCTTGGTCCCCGAGGGTGGTGGTGACACTAGGGGTGTCAGGGCGAGTGTGGAAGAAGCAAGGAGGGAGTACCCAACCCCTGCATCTGTAGATGGGGAAACTGAGGCATCGGTGTGGCATGGTGGAACCAGAAGGAAATGGGAGGAGCTGGGCTGTTTGAGGCCTCAGCATCATGGTCCTAGTCTCTTCTTTCCTTGTCCCCAGGAGGCTCATCCAGTTTGGCCTGATGAAGGGCCTTATCCGGCGGCTCCAGAAATACCCCGTCAAGGTTGCCCGGGACGAGCGGAGCCACCCAGCCCGGCTATACACGGGCTGCCACAGCTATGATGAGATCTGCTGCAAGACTGGTGAGGATCCAGGCTCCTTCCGTGCAGCTCCCGGGGCCGGTGGGAGTCAGGGAACTGCCTGCATGCCCAGGGCCAGGTGCTGGTGTCAGGGTCTCCCTCACCCCTTTGGAAGCCTTCAGGCTGCAGGGAGACAGGACTATGTGCTGAGCTCTGTGCTGAACTGGGCTGCTAAGCCCACGCTGCCAGGGGGAGGAGCTGGGGGACCCAGCCAGCCCCCTGGCACTGCTGCCGGGCACCCCACTAACACCCCGCTGCCTTCCCTCGCAGGCATGAGTTACAAGGAGCTGGATGAGCGCCTGGAGAACGACCCCAACATCATCGTGTGCTGGAAATGACGGCGGGCGTGGCGGCTGCACCAGCTGGGGTCCGCACCGGGGCCCGCGTGTCCCCCCGCGCGTTCCCCTGCGCGTCCCCCGCGTCCGTCCCCGTTTATCTCCCGGGAGCCGCCTGCGCGGCGCCGTTGGTCCTCCGCGCCGCCAGGGGGCGGCAGAGGCTCCTCCGCGCCGCCGTGGGGCGACAGAGCCGTCTCTGGCCCTCCCCGTTGCCATAGCGACGACGCCGCCGCCATGGCCGCCAGCGGGCCGGCGCCGCTTCTGCCCGCCGAGGCCGAGGCACTGGTGCGGGCGCTGCAGGGCACCGAGCTGCGGGACGCCGGCGGGCAGGGGTGCGGGGGCACGGCTCCGTTGGGGATGGGGTCGGGGTCTGGGGTGTCCCCAGAGGGCCCGAGGGGGGAGCACGAAGAAGTGGCTCTGAATTTGGTTTGTCCGCATTAGGGCTGTGTGAGGGGGGGAGGAGAGGAGAGGAGCCGATCTGGGGCCTGCCCAGAGGCTCTGGGTTGGGGTAGAGAGGGGTCCGAGATCGGGGGGGGGCGTCCACAGAAGGTCTAGGGGGAAGAGGAGGGGCCCTGGGTTTGGTGTGTTGCCAGAGGGCCTGGGTAGGGATAAGGAGGGGTCCCCAGAAGGTCTGGGGTAGAGAGGAGGGGCCCCAGTTTTGAGGTGACCCCAGGGGGTCATGGTGGGGTGCGGGTGCAGTAGGGGCCCCAATTCTGGAGCCCTCCTGGAAGGGCTGGGAGAAAGAGGACGGTCCATGTGGCGTGGGGAGGCTTCCTTGCCTTCCCTTCCTTGGGTCCAGAGCTGGGATGTCCCCCGAGGCTCTGTGTGGATAGGGGCAATGGAGAAGAGGGACCCCCATTTGTGGGGTGTCCCCAGTGGGGTGTCTTATGGTGATGTCACTGGGGGCAGACAGGAGGGCAGCCGGGTTGGGGCTGCCACAGTTGGAGCTGTTGCTCCAGGGAGCGCAGGGTCAGGGTGCAGCATGGAGTTTGAGGGTGCCTGGCAGGCTTGGGGCTTTTCCTGGGGATGGGGGTGCCAGGAGCAGGTTTCCCTGAATGAGGGACCCTCACCAGGAGTGCAGCAGAGCCCCAAAGCCGATGGCCAGGGGTCTCTGGCACTGATGTCTGTGCTGGCTGCCCTGCAGATGGCTTCGGCAGCACGAGTGTGTGGAGAAGCTCAATATGCACGCCATCCTGAGCGCTTCCATGGGCCAGGAGCAGCTCCTCACCGAGCTGCTGATCACCTACGCCAAGGTGAGCCTCCTTTGAGTGCGGTAGTGATCCCCATGCCAGGCCTTCAGCCTTGAGCTGGCGTTGTCTTGTGGACAAGTTGAAATTTTGGAATAAAATGGTGAAGAATCTGCTGTATCGCTGGCAAAGACATTTGACTGGTGGTTTGCCAGTGTTGCTTTTTAAAAAAAATTAAAGGTCAAGCTGTGGTATTTCTGCTTGGTCTCTGGTTCTTCTCTGGAGATTGTTTTGGTCTCTTGTGTACCAGCCCCTCTGGTTGCAGATGTCTGTCCTTACCTGAGGTGTCTCAGCCCCAGAATGTGCTGCGCTGCACCAGGATGTGTGCACTAGGATGTGCCCTGGACCTGCCCAGCTTCCTGGGGTCTTCTTCCCCGTTTGCAACCCCAGGAGCTTTCTCTGCCCTCTTGTTTGCTGGGGAAAAGCTGATGATTTCTGAGGTGGGTGACTACAGATTGTGCGCCCCAAGGCTGCTGTCCTCCTTGAGATGACTCCAAAGTCTGTGCAGCTGAGCATTAGCAATAAAACTGGTTCCCACTCCGGCACTGGTTTGAATGGCTTTGCTCACCTATCCCTTCCCTGTCCAGATTCCTGTTCTCATTGGGGAGTTGATCTCTGTGGAGATCTGGAAGCACAAGATCTTTCCTGTGCTGTGCCGGCTGGAGGACTTCAAGCCAAGAAGCACCTTCCCCATCTACGTGGTGGTGAGTAGAGGGGACAGTGGGAACAAGCCTGGAAATTGGGCAGGCACCACTATACTTAAATCTCACCCCAAAGATCTCAGAACTGGGGTTTTACATCTCACCAGGCTGAGGAGCTGCAGTGGGCAGCATGACACAGTGGGAAGCACCTAGTTTCCCAAAGCCGTGAGTGACAAGCCTATGTCCTTGCCCCTAGGAAGGACAGGGACTCACTCCCAGGGGAGCTCAGCTCCATGGAGGGCTGCACCCCTGCCTAATCCTGCACAGGGGCTTGTGGGAGCTGCTGGATGTAGCAAAAGCCACTCCTGGAGGCGACTGTGCTCCTGGCTTGCAGCTCCCAGCGACTTGGCGCTGCCCTCGCTCCCAGGCAGCAACACCACTGGGGTATTTTCCCCCTTCTGAGCACTGTTTTTTCTCTGGCACCTCCAACCAAAGGGCTCTCTGAGGCTATGTGCCTCTGGGTTAAGGAAAAGGTAGCTTTTTCTTACCGAGCTTCTGGGAGCAGTGGTCCCTTGGGCCATTCTTGGCAAGGGAGCGTTCTCAGGAGCTCGACTTCCCTGCGGAGGGGTGCAGCTCTTGACCTAAGGGAAATCTGCCCAAGGCTTGGAAGTTTTAGCCTGTTTCCAGTCGGGGGTAACACCTTGCTGGGGGAAGGTGGTGTCTTCCCTGGGCAGCCATTTGTCTGCAGCATTGCCTGGAGGCAGTTATCTCCTGACTCCCAGTCTCAGGACAAGGCTGTCTGCCCAGTCGGGGGGTGCTGAGAGCAGTGCAGCCGTGCAGAGCACTGTCCCCTCTCCAGCAGTGGCTCTGTGCCAGTACCAGGGGCTGCAGCTTGCCCGAGGGCTATGGTTGTACTGCCACTGGAGTGCAGAGACAGAGCTGCGAAGAGCCCAGCCTGCTGGGAAGCATGGTTCTCTATCAGCGCATTAGAGCATCAGAGGCATGTTAACATAAATATTAATACGATCTGGAGTTGTTTTAAAAATTATATCACTTGCATTGGCCCTTGGACTTGTTTTTGGCCACAACTACACAAGCAGCTTCCTAAGAGGAGCCCTTTTCCCGGTCCCATCACCTGTGTCCTCGATGCTGATGACTGCTCTGCTGTTACCTCAGTCTTGCCGTTTTCCTCCCGCAGCTGCATCATGAAGCCTCCATCATTAACCTCTTGGAGACAGTGTTTTTTTACAAGGTAAGGGGCAGGTTGAGCTTTCTTCAGTGTAAAGGTCCCGAGGGTGGAAAGCCACAACTGTGAGGGCTGGCCTTCTGTGAAACTCTTGTCCTTGTGAAGGAGATCTGCGAGTCAGCAGAGGATGGCATTCTGGATTTAATTGATTATTGCCACCGAAAACTGACCCTGCTCGCAGCGCGAAGCGCCAATGGACAGATAGTGACCTCGACGGAGCTCCGTCCCGAGGATCTGGTCAGCCCCTCATCCATGCAGGTGAGGAGAAAGTCCTGTCGCTTACTGGTGGCACATGTGATGGGGGATGTAGGCAACCTGAAGAGGCACAGGCCTTCCCGTGGAGAACCCTTCGGCTGCAACCCCAGCACCTCCCACCCATCTCGGAGTGTGTCTGGTGCTGGTGCTCGTCCATGCCAGCAGCTCAGGCTGGGCTGGCAGCTGCACCCACCTCCCTCCATCCCACAGCCACGCTTCCACCACCTCTTGTGACAGTGCCAGCCTGAGGCTTCCTACAGGACACGGTCTGAGCTGGCACTCTGAGCAGGGAGATGCTGGAGAATCGATGGTTACACAAAATATTCAGTACGGGGTTTTGGCTATTTGCTCTTGCTCTTAAAAGCTGTGTGGGTATGTCTCCCCGGAGTTTATAAAACCACCTTAGCCCAGGCTGCAGCTGGAGCTGCCAGGGTTAACCATGAGAGGGATCCCTCCCTCAACCGATGTACAATAGGACTAGGAATTGTCCCACTGTTGGTGTTTCCCCCAGCTTCCTCAGCCCTCTGAGAAACACCTCTCTGCTGGTCGGGACCAGTGGTGAGCCCAGAGCTGTTCCTAGTCAGGTGTTTCGGGGCTGATGCACACACCTTCCCAGTTTGGGAGCTCTCTCTGCTTTTGGGACTTTGCTTCTGAGCACCTCAAGTTTTCCCTTTAAACTACACACGTCACGAGGAGCGTCTGGAGAAGCGGGGTTAAAGCGAGAGCCTGCAAGCTTGGCCGTACCTCCCCACATCGCCTCCATCCTTTGGCTTGTTGCCCGAGCACATGCTCCTCTTTCAGAAAAGGGAAGGAAGTGGAGGGCTCTGGAGCACAATAGGGGTGTTTTCCAGGAAATGTTTTCCCAGCTGGGGAGGGGAAAAGGGTGTCTCTGTTAGAGCTTCGACATGGCTCATGGAAAAAAAGAAAAAAGACCTTTTCTAGCCAATAGGGTCCAAAAAAGTGCTCGTCTCCCAAGGAGCCTGGTTTCCTCTGATTCATTCCAGACCCTTCTGACTCTACATACAATAACCCCCTACTGAAAAACTGTTCCTGCCCTCTCCTGTGTTGTAGAGCCTGTTGTCCTTTGTGACTGTGTACGGTGGTAACCTCTGGAGCAGGACCTGTTCTCCTGTTTTCCAGAAGCACAGGCAAAAGATAGTCCCTGCCCAAAAGTAGCAGAGATGAGGTCTGGGTACCAGCAGGAGCTGTAGGAAACAGCCTCACTGGCAGAGTTTGGAGATCCAGGGAGATGGGGAGAAGAGCCCAAAGAGCTTTCTTGGTAGCGTGTGGGCACCAGGGTGGGGAGCACAGGGCTTCTCACTGCAGGAATTTGAAAGGAAACTGTTGCGGTGACGCTTTAGAGGAATAGAAGTTGCTGAGGTCAGTGCTCTGCACACAGAGATGTGAGGGCTGAGCGTCTGGGAGTGGAGAGGAGAAGCTCTGTCTTGGCCAGGGCGAAGGACTTGGCACCTCTCAGCCTAGCTGTCCCGATGGTCTCAAAAGAAGCTGAGTCAGAAGGTGGTCAGGCTGTCGGGGATGAGCGGGGTTTCCGCGCTGCCTGGGAAGGGAAGGAGGCCGGGTAGCTGGAGAGCGTGGCGTAGCTGCAGGCTGGGATAACCACAGGCAGATGCTGGCTGTATGCAAGCTGGAGGGGAGAGGCACATCCAGGAGGGGTGGATGTAGGACTGCAGCTGCGCCAAGGCTAAGTTTCTCCCTCCTCTTCCAGTTCCTCTGCTGATCATGCAGCTTCCCCCTCCCTGAGCCTCATGTCTCATGGGCCACAAGTTGATCCCAGAAGGGGAGAGAGGATCTGGTCTGAGACTGGCCTCTTTCAGGGGATGTCTCTGTGCAGGGGCACTGCTGCTAGTAGCCACCCGTGATCTGTTAGGAGTAGGGAGATGAAGCATGAGCAATGGTGAGCCATACTTCTGCAGCTGCCCTGGCAAACAGGCAGCACTGGCACAGTCGAGATGAGAAGCAGAGTTTGTATTGCAGGGCTCTGGTTTCCTCCCCAGTCTGTGGTTACCGAGGCACAGCCAAGAGGCTGCCTCCCTGGAGCTCCTGGGACATGGGGCCTGAAATCCCGAGGCTGTGCTTGTCTCTCCACAGGAGCTGCAGAAGCAGGCAGAGATGATGGAGTTTGAGATTTCCCTGAAAGCCCTGTCCGTGCTGCGGTTCATCACCGATCAGGTGGAGAGGTAGGTGCCCAGGAGCAGCAGAGAACACGCACCGAACTTTCCGGTTGGGACTCCTGTGGGATCGCAGCGGGTGCCTGGACCCCTTTCAGCAGCTGGCTGTGGTGGCAAACGCAGCAGCACTCCACCCCACTCCATGGTACTTGCGGGAACCCAGATCATTGTTTTTTTTCCTGCCTCTCCCAGTTGCCTCAGGGAGCGATTGTATCCGTTGTGGCGTTTGTCTGCGAGCGCCATTTCACCCTTTCTGTCGTATTCCCAGTCTGCCCCTGAGCGCGCTGACGCGGATGCTGAACACCCACAACCTGCCCTGCCTCCTTGTTGAGCTGGTGGAGCGTTGCCCCTGGAGCTGTCGCGAAGCAGGTACGGATGGATCGTGGTACCTGGGGTGCCGTGATGGTGCGCTGGGACCTGCCACCGCTGACAGCTCTGCTCCAGGAGCCCTGCTGAAAGCTGCTCCCCTCTGGCCTCCTCCTCCTCACTAGTGCTCCCTGCCTGAAGCTGTTCAGCTTGGGAGTAGCTGCAGCACAGCCGGGCTGGGGACCCGGCAGCACTCCCAAAAGCCGATTCTCGCACAGGGCTGTGTCTCTTCTGAGTTGATCAGGGCCAGGACGGAAGCAGGAGCGTAGCACGTCTGCCAGCCCCACCTGCTCCACTGAGAAGCCTTGTCCTGGACACAGAAAGACCAGAGTGCCAGTCTCAGCCTCTCTGCACCTTTCTGGGCCAGCGCTGGGAGCTGGAGCCAGACATGAGCTCTCCCCGGCAGCAAACAGACTGCCCTGGAGCTGCTGGTCATTGAGCTTCGCTCTTGCCAATGGCCTCCGATCAGGTTGTGCCCATTGGCCATCGCCTGCACTGTCAGCACTGCCTCCCGCACCTCTGCAGACAGGCATGCCCCCCGCCCCCCCCCCAGCTTCCCCACTGCCTCTGAGCACTGGGGGGGCACAGCCTGGGGCGTGGGAACCCGTGCTCCCCTCCCCAGCCCGGCACCACGGGGGTCACGGTGCGGGCAGGGGAGGGAGGAAAAGATGCTGGGAAGCACGTGGCTCTGTGCCTGCCGAGAGGAGCCCAGCTGGATGTGGGAGCTTTCCTCCTTCCTCCGGCCAGGAAATGCGTCCCTTTTTTCTGCCTGTGTGCTCGGGGTGTCAGAGGGAGCTTTGATCCAGGGCCCTGGGGGAGAGACTGGAAAGAAACCAGAGTGCAAAGGCATTTCCAGGCTGTGCAGATGCAGGGTTACATCCTCCTCCATCCCCCCAGCAGCACAGTAGCTGCTGGAGCTTGTTTTGTCACTTCTGTTGTATTCATGTTTTCACTGGCAGAAGAACCTCCAGAAGAGCAGGTATTGGCCATGTTAATGCCCCAAAACACTCCTCTCCAGCCACTCTGTTGCTGCAGCATGGGCTCCCCCACCGTTTGCCAGTGCTCTACACTCATGGCCAAGAGCTGTCCTCCTTCGGGCAGCGCTGTCTCTCCCTGGAGCTGCATGTTGTTCTGCCCTTCAGGCAAGCTCAAGAAGTTTGAGAATGGCGCGTGGCATGTGGTGCCCCCTGAAGACCAGATGAAAATGACCAAACTCGATGGGCAGGTGTGGCTTGCCCTCCTCAACCTTCTGCTCAGCCCTGAATGCCAGCGCAAATACCACTTTGATGGCTTCAACAAGAGCCAGCTCCTCAAGGTAGGACCCTACACCACGAAGGCTGTGGGCCCTGCAGCACAGAGTAGGACCTTTCCAGCATTAGGCAGCTCCGGGCATCTCTCCCCATCCTTGCCGTGGGCTTCTAGCAGCCAGTGGTGGGAGAGCAGGGGGGTCTGTCACCATGCCAGCAGCAGCAAAGCTTGTGTTTGTGAGTGCATCATGTGGGACCCCCATGGGTTGCTCTGCTGGTGCCCCACAGATCCCTTGCTCTTCCCATGCTGCTTCCCCAGCTCTGGCTCCCTTGTCTTGACTTCTTTCTGTTCACTCTTCTCCTCTGTCGCCACAGCTCCGTGTGTTCCTGACAGATGTCCTCATTGACCAGCTGCCCAACCTGGTGGAGATGCAGAGATTTCTGAGCCACCTCGCTGTGACAGAGCCGGCTCCCCCAAAGAAGGATCTTGTCCTGGAGCAGGTATCCTGTGGCTCTTCCTCCACCTCTCCAGCCGCCCTGCTTTAAGCCCAATAACTCCCTACTTGTTTTTCCTCCCACCAAGCTAAGCTCTGGAGAAGTAGTGCCCTGGTAAAGCAGCCAAGCACCCACTTCACAGTTAGACCCTTATTGCCAGCAAAGTTGTCCATGGATGACATGAGAGCCTTGTCCTACTACAGCAGTGGCCAAGCAGTCGCATCTAAAGGCACAAATGCTGGGTTATAAACAGCTCTCCAGATTGCATCAAGTCCCTGGGGTGGTGGCCACATGGGACAGAGACAACCTCTGGCTTGTTTTGACAATTAACTCTATTTAACATTTATCAGTGTTTTCCTGCTGAATTCTGGACTCCCCAGTGAAGAGACCTCTTTACAGCCCTGACCCAGGGCTGCTTGGCACACTGCGTACGGAGGGACGCCAAGGTCTGGTGGCAGACTGCAGTCAGACTGGTCCCGGCTGATATCTGGGGCTCAGGAGTTGGGCCCTGAGGATCTTCAAACAGCCTGGAGTCTCTGGGGTTTTTAATCCGTGTAGTGATAACCACTGAAGAGAAGTGTTTCTACTGCCTTCTTGCGAGCTGGGGGGAGATTGGGGGGGGGGGGGGGGGGGGGGCGGGGCATATCTGCAAAGAGGCAGCTGGGAAGGGCTCTGGGAGAGCAGAGGCTCTTCCCAACTTCTGGAGCTGCAGGAAGACTCCACACTGCTTCCCAGGGCAGGTTGGGCAGTGGCCACTTGGGCTGTGCCGATGGGGAGCATTCTGTGCCCGTCATGGCTGCCCGGGAGGAGGGTGGTGTACCCCGGCCGGCGCTGGCTGCGGCTGAGCCAGAGGCATGGCCCGTGCTAGGAGGTGGGCCTGGGGAAGGCTGAAAACCCACAAGGCGCGTGGTTGGGGACGGGGATGGCAGCAGGGCAGTGGTGGTTATGGATTCAGTCCACGTGCCTTGACTGCCAGCATGTCAGTGGGGCAGGGACAGGCAGCTGCCATGCTGGGGACCTTGTCCCGCCCTCGCCCAGGTTGCTGCCCTTCTCCATAGCTCTGCTTTCATGCCGGTGCTGCTCCTGCCCCGCCAAGGGCTGGGGCTGAGCCGGGCAGGCGGGCAGGGGCAGTCAGCTAGAAGCACACACGTGGGCTCCCTACTCTGCCCAAAAAGTGATGAACTCACTCCCTGTCGCCGAGCCAAGCTGAGAAAAAGCTTTTTTCCATTCGGCTGCTCCCAGAGCAGCCTCCTCCCCTTCCAGGCCTGGCTATTTTTACTCTGCTGGAGAAGGCAGTGCTGTTTGAAGCAGCATCTTTCTCTCCAGAGCCTGAGCTCCCCGCACTGCTCTTGGCTGGTGCCTTCCCTTTTGTGCCGGCCAGCCCTTCTCCGGCTGTTCGTCTTCAGGGAAGTGACGAGTGGAAAAATCTGCTCAGGCAAATGGCTCCAGAGCACGGGGTTCATGCTGCTGCCGGCACACAGGACGCTGAGATCCCAGGGCTTTCTGTTTGGGAGCCTGAACCTCAGGGCTGGACTCTCACTTCCAACCGAACCCCAAAGGTTTTGCCTTGTTTCACGTGAATGTTCATTGGCAAGCGGATCCATCCCCTCTGCGTACACAAAAGCACCCCCTTACTCCCTGTGCCTTCACCTCGGCATGTGCCACCTCTGCTCACCCTCCCAGTGAGGAGCACATTCCTGTGCCCAGGGCTGGCTGCACCCCCATCCCCTAAATGCCTCCGTACCGCAGCATGTTCAGCCTGGCTGCCAGCACCCCTTCCTCCTGCTCTGCCTCTCCCACCAGGTTCCCGTCATCTGGGACCACATCTTCAAGAAAAACGCAGGGAAGTGGGAGGCCATTGCCAAGCACCAAGTGAAGTGCATCTTCAGCCCCACCGAGGAGGAGCTGAAGCTCCAGGCGCGCAGGTAAGGCCCTGGCATGTGCACACAGGATGCCCAGTGGAACCAGTATCCCTGTTAGCAGAGGCTGGAGCTCAGCTCTGGGAGGACAGAGGGGTCTGTGGTACTGGCTGGGGGTGTCCCCTCTGTGGCAGGGTGCAGTAAGGACAGCTTGCTGCTTGTTGGTGGTTCCCCATGAGCAGTCTCACCCCATTTCTGCCCACCGCAGGTGGGCACAGACTTACAGCCTGGACATGATGGAGGCTCTCGCCCCTGACAAGCCCCGATGCAGGGTGTGTGGCGAGGAGGCGGCCAAGCGGTGCTCTCGCTGCCGGAACGAGTGGTACTGCACACGGTAAGGGAGCTGTGCCACCCCTCCATGTCCCCTGCAGCCCCCCAGTGCCCCCCGATGCCCCCCACTCTGCAGAGCACCACAAACCTCACTGGGGGATGCTGTGAAAGGGCCAAGGGAAGCCAGGGGTCCCACCGCTGCTCAGCACCACTGCCTCTCCACTCACCACATACCTCTCCAAATCTTGTGGTGGGGCTGATGTGCTGGGACACTGGTGGAGGAGATGCTGGTGAATGTTGTGTCACTGATGCCAGATGCTGAGCTACCTGTGCCCACCTCCACAGCAGCAACGGGCTGGGTTTCCCATAGTGACACCATCTCCTTCTCCTACACCTTAGTGGGGCAGGAGAGGGGAGAAAATCGCCTGTGGCTGTGTGGGTGCAGGTGACAGGCTGGGATGCGGCAGCTGGAATGGTGACAATAAATTAAATCTTCTCTGGTGCTAAACCATCTGGCAAGGTCTGGCTATAGCTGTGTCTCTAAACCCTCTTAGCCCCAACTGGAGGGCTGCATCTACTTCCCTGTTGGGCTGATGCTTAGCCATGCCAAATCCCTGCCAGCACCCGGAGAAGTGCGGTGCTGGCATTTGTCCTGGTCACTGCTTCACTACCGGGGACGGATGTGGCCCCGCTGTGTCCCTGCTCAAGCTGTGGGCACCTTGCTTGGCAGCAGAGCCCTGGCGCAGTGGCCTTCCCCTCCGCAGGGCGTGCCAGGTCCAGCACTGGCAGAAGCACAAGGCTGCCTGCAACCTGATGGCCGGGGCGGTTGGAGGAGTGGGTGACCCACAAGAGCAGCAGTAACGGGCATCTGACCCATGGCTCGGCTCGGCGGAGGCTCCCCCTGCGTGGAGCCCAGTGCCCGCAGAGAAGCCAGCAAAGGCCCCTTCTGCCTCCTGCCAGCCCCGGGCAGCGCTGGCCGGCCTCGGCCTCTCCTCTCCCACCTCCCCACCCCGCAGCCTTCTCCAATAAACCTCCTTATACACACTGCCACTGCTCAGCTCCTGCTTTGTTTTTTTCCTCATAGCTGAAGATGCTAAACCGCTTCCTCCCCTCCTTCGCACCCAGGGAGAGGGGTGTGGGGCCATTTTTTTCCCTCAGTGACAACACAAATCCCAGAGAACCCCCAAAAAAACAGGTGATACCCTTGTGGTTACCAGAAAGGCCAAGTCCTCTCTAGCCGAGGCCCGTGAGCTGGGGGAGAGAAGGGGCCGAGCAGGCCTTCGTGTGCTGCCCCTTATCTTTCGGCCGCCGTTGTTAGAGCGGCGGCGGGAGGCAGAGGATGTGGTTAGCACCTCACTCTGAGAAAGCAGATTAGTTTCTCGGGTGTTCGTCATCTGTCATCTCGCAGGGACCGTTCCCCTCCCTCCCTCCCTCCCTCCACCGCCCTCCTCTCAGTTGATGTGACATTAGCACCGAGGGCTTCGCCCCCCCTCTGCCCACCAGCAATCTCTCTGCTGGGTTTACTGGTGGCCTGCTCTGCCTTGGGGTTCATCCCCACCTCTCTCCGGCCAGCAGCTGCTGCCGAATGCTGGAACCTTGGTGCTGGCACTGCCGTGCATCTCCTTTTCTGATGGGGTGCCTGAGATCTCCCCCCACCCCAAAACAAGCTTTTGCACCAGCGCTGCTGTGACAGGAGCCATGACAGCGAGCAGGAAGCCATCACGATCCAACTGCAGCCCTGCTGAGCAGCTCGGGCTCGGAGTCTCCTTGCCCCGAGCCCAGGCTGCTCGGCCAGTGCGGCAGCCAGACCAAGCATAGGGGCTCTCCGGGGGCAATTTGGCTGCTTCTCGTCCACTGCCAGAGGTTCCCCCAGACTCTTTTCCCGCTGGGAAACTGAGGCACGGAGCGAGGCTTGCCCTGGTCCTGGGAGAGGTGGTGGAGAGACCGGGACTCCGGGCTTCCCCTTGCCCGGCAGCGGCTCCCAGAGTCTCATCCCCGCCTCCAGCCCGCCCTGCCGGGCTTGCCGGGACCAGGGGCGGCGGTCGGGCCCCCGGGGCGCTGCGCAGCTCCCACCCGCTCCTGCCTCAGTTTCCCCCGCGGCGCCCGGACGGGGCGGCCCCTCCCGATCCCCGCCCCGGCCCCATCCTCGGTGCTGCCCCCCCTTCCCTCCCCCCCCCCGCCCCGCCGCCGCGCAGCGCCCGCGGCCGCCGGGCCATGGAGCTCATCGAACTGCGGGAGCTGCAGCCGGAGCCGCGGCCGGGCCGCGGCCGCCTGGAGCGAACCAACGCGCTGCGCATCAGCCCGGCCCGACGGCCCGGCCCCGCTCCCGGCCCCGGCGCGCAGCCCGACCTGCGGCTGACGGCGGCACCGGGCGCCGGGCACCGCTTCGAGCCGCGGCGCCGCGGGCTCCACACCTGGTGCGACCTCTGCGGGGACTTCGTCTGGGGCGGCGGCAGGAAGAGCCTCCAGTGCCGCCGTGAGTACCGCGCCCCGGGCCTCCCGGCACCCCCACCGGGCATCCTGCCACCGGGATCCCCTTATGGGCACCGGGCATCCTGCCACCGGGATCCCCTTATGGGCAACGGGCATCCCGCCACCGGGAACCCCCACCGGGCATCGGGTATCCTGCCACCGGGAACCCCCATCATCGGGAACTTCCACCGGGCACCGGGTATCCTGCCACCGGGAACCCCTACTGGGCCACTGGGTATCCTGCCACCGGGAACACCCATCACTGGGAACCCCCGCGGGGCACCGGCTATGCTACCACCGGGATCCCCCATCACCGGGAACTCACACTGGGCACGGGGTATCCTGCCACTGGGAAAGTCCATCACTGGGCACCCCCACTGGGCATCGGGTATCCTGCCACTGGGAACTCCTGCCACCAGGCACCCCCACCAGACACGAGGCATCCCACCACTGGGACTCTCCACCTCTGGGCACCCCCACCAGGCACCGGACATCCTGGTAGTGGGCACCCCCACTGGGCACTGGGTGTGGGTATCCTGGTACTAGGCACTCCCACCGGGCATGGGCATCCCAGTATGGGGCACACACACCAGGCAGTGGGTGTCTGTCCTGGTGCTGGGCACTGGGCACCCCACCACATACTGCGGATCCCAGTACTGGGCACCCGCGCTGGGCACAAGCATCCCAGCACCACGCACCCGCACCAGGCACTCATCCCAGAACTGGGCACCCACAGTGGGCACGGGCATCTTGGTACCAAGCACCCCAACCGAGTACTGGGCATCCCCGTAACTGGCACGTGCACCAGGCCTCTGGGCACCAGACACCCGCACTGGGCACTGGACATCCCAGAACTGGGCACACGCACTAGGCACTGGGCAGCCGCATACCAAATACCAGGCACTGCACATCCCAGTGCTGAGCACCCCCACCAAGCACCAGGCATCCTGGTACCAAGTAGCCCCAGCAGGTACCAGGCATCCTGATACCAGGCACTGGGCACCTCAGAACCAGGCACTGAGCATCCCAGCCATCAGGCACCCACACTGGCCAGCCCAGACAGGTAGCACAGGCATTGTGCAAGCAGCATGGCACAGGCCAGCAGCATGGCACCACACCGTGTCCCATGTGGATGCTGCCTCTGGGCCCCTGACACCAGCACAGCATGGCCAGGCAGCTGGCACTGGGCACCGGTACTGGCACCACACACCAACCCTTGCCCCACTGGGCACTAGTATCCTCCCCGGCAGAGTCGCTGACCCTGGCATTGCTCCTGTTCCTATCCCCAGACTGCAGCTTCACCTGCCACTACCGGTGCCGGGCCCTGGTGCGGCTGGACTGCAGTGGTCCCCCGAGCGCCAGTGACGAGGACGATGGCACCGAGCAGGCGTTGGAGAAGGACACCAATGTGGTAGGGCCTGGCCTGTGTCTGCGGGAGAGGGTGTGGGCAGGGGTTGGCCAACCGGGGGGCTGCCCGGGCTGGGAGTGGCTGTACTGAGCTGTGCCATGCGAAGCCATGATGTGTCCTGCCAAGCTGTGCTGTGCCACACTGTAGTGGGCTGTGCTGTGCCAGGCTATGCCATGCTGGGCTGTGCCGAGCCATGCTGGGCTGGGCTGGGCTGTGTGAGGCTGTGCCGTGCCAGACTGTGCCAAGCCATGCCGTGCTGTGCGGTGCCATGCCAGGCTGTGTCACACCAGCCTGTGTCAAGCCATGCTGGGCTGGGCTGGGCCATGCCGGGCTGGGCCACGCCGTGCCATGCCGAGCCGGGCTGTGCCAGGCCATGCCGGGCTTTGCTGTGCTTTGCCATGCCGTGCCGGGCCGGGGCACAGGCGGGTCCGGGCGCGGGTGAAATCACCGCCGGAAGCGGGACCGCGCCGCGCCGCCCCCGGCCCGCGTCAGCCCCACGGCCGGGGCGGGGCGGGGCTGGGACGGGGCTGGGAGCGGGAGCGGGGCAGGGACGGGAATCGCGCTGAGCCAGGACCGGGACAGGGACCGCGATAGGCACCCGGCTGAGCCGAGCCGGGACCGGGCTGAACCGAACCGGGACAGGACCGCGATAGGGACCGGGCTGAGCCGAGCCGAGCCGGGACCGGGACGGGGACCGCGATAGGGACCGAGCGGAGCCGAGCCGGGACAAGGACCGGGACTGTGCTGAGCCGAGCCGGAATAGGGACCGGGACCGGGCGGAGCCGCGCCGGGACCAGGAGCGGGCTGAGCCGAGCCGGGAACGGACTGAGCCGGGCCCCAGCCCGGGGGCCGGCCGGGCTGGCGCGGGGCCGGGTGTGCCCGTGTGCCCGCGGGCTCGGCGGGGCCGCGGGGCGGCCGGGCCGGGCCGTGGCCGCCACCGCGTCCGTGCCCGCGGCCGGCGCGGGAGGCGGCGGGGCCGGGGGCTGCGGGGCGGCGGCGGCGCTGGCGCTGCGGCGGGGCGGCGCGGGGGGCACGGGGGGCAGCACGGCGAGCAGCGGCTACTGCAGCCAGGAGGACTCCGACTCCGAGCCCGAGCTCTTCTACACCGCCCGCACCTCTCTCGGCCGCCGCCCGCGCCGCCGCCAGGTCGGTTCCCGGACCGCTGACCATGACGTCACGAGGGGACGGGGTGACGTCAGCGGGGGGGGGCGCACTCCCCCGGGGCTGGGTGCTGGGGGGGGTGCAGGCGAGGGTGGGTTCGGTGCGGGGCCAGTTGTCGCCCCGCCGTGGGGAAAACACGGAGTGTGGACGGTCTTGTCTTGGGGCTAAGCGTGGCCCTGCTGTGGGGCAGGAGTGGGGCTGAGCGTGGCCCTGCTGTGGGGCAGGAGTGGGGCTGAGTGTGGCCCTGCTGTGGGGCGGGAGTGGAGCTGAGCATGGCCCTGCTGTGGGGCAGGAGTGGGGCTGAGTATGGGGAAAATGTGGGGGCAAGCATGGCCATGTTGTGGGGCAGGGTGGCCCTGCCCAGCTGAACGTGGTGCTGTGGTGTGTGGGTCTTTGCCACCTGGCATGGCCACTCCATGGCCTCCCGGGGGTGCAGCCACTCGCAGAGGGGGCGAAGGACAGTGCTTTGGGGGTGTCAGGGTGAGGCCCCCCCACGGCAGCCTCACAGCTGTCCTCATCCCACGGGGACCCCAGCAGGGTTTGGCAGCTCCTGCATGCCGTGGGGCGGCCATCAGGGCTGGGAGCTCTGGGAGCTCCCCAGCCCCACGGTGCTGTGGGGACACGTGCAGCGCTGTGCGGCGGCTCCGTGGCCCCATATAAGTACTTATTAGCGGGTGTTGGCGGTGCGGACGCCGAGCTGGGACGCCTGGATCCGCCCTGTGTGGGGCCGGCAGTTTGAAGTGGAGTGCCAGCGGCACGGGCGGGTTGCACCCCGAGTCCGGCCCTCCTGCCCCAAATCCCGGGATGTCCCCACAGGCAGCCAGAGTGCCCTGCCACCCTGGTGCCGGGCTGGCGGCTGCTGGCGCTCTGCCTTGAGGATGCTTCTCTGATCTGGGGTGTCAGGAGGGGACACCCGGCCCTGGGGTGTCCTCACAGTGGGTTCACCCATCCCTGCAGCCCCAGGGGTGAAGGCTGGAGCGGGTGGCTGGTGCCGGTGTCCCCAGCGTGGGGCTGGGGCCGCAGTGAGCTCAGTCGCGCTTCCCCGGCACAGGCCAGCTCAGCACCAGCCAGGCTGATGCAACCCCGCGCAACCGCCTGTGCGTGTGTCAGCCGGCGTTTCGGAGCGGGCTAGGGGGCGGTGGGATGCTGGGGCGGGTGGAGGGGTCCCTCCCTGGCTGCAGTGCTGCTCAGCCCGGCCACTGTCACGCAGGATGAGCCCAGTGAGTGGGAGAAGGCAGAGCTGGACCAGGCGCAGGTGGAGCAGCGGATCAAGGAGTACAACAGCCAGATCAACAGCAACCTCTTTATGAGCCTGGTACGGGGATGACGCAGGGCCGGGGGGGTCATGGCACCCTGCCCTGGCCCTGCTCACCTCCCCCCCCGCTGGTGTCTCCCAGAACAAGGATGGCTCCTACACCGGTTTCATCAAAGTGCAGCTGAAGCTGGTGCGCCCCGTCTCGGTGCCGGCCACCAAGCGGGTCCCCTCCCTGCAGGCAGGGCGGCTGGGGCCGCCTGCCCAGAGGGTGAAGCGCCGCACATCCTTCTACCTGCCCAAGGGGACCGTCAAGCACCTGCACATCCTCTCGCACACCCGCGCCAGCGAGGTCATCGACGCCCTCCTCCGCAAGTTCACCGTCGTCGACAACCCCCGCAAATTCGCCCTCTTTGAGAGGTCTGAGAAGGATGAGCAAGGTAGCACCCCGGGGCGGCCCTGTCCCCATAGGGGTGGTTATGTGCCCCTGGTGGCAGCTTCCCCTGGGTGGTGGCGGCCCCGTGGTGGTGATGTCCCCAGGGTGGTGGTGTCTCCCATGGTGATAGCATCCCTGTGGCAGTGGTGTCCCCCATGGCGGTGGTGTCCTCCCTGGCAGCGGTGTCCCTATAGGGCAGCTTCCCCTGGGCAGTGGCATCCCCATGGTGTCAGCATCCCTGTTGCAGCGGTATCCTCCTTGACGGCAGCGTCCTCTGTTACCATGGGTGTATCCCCCATGGCAGTGGTGTCCCCCGTGGTGGTGATGTCCCCATAGTGGCAACATCCTGATGGTAGCAGCATCCCTGTAGCAGCAGTGTCCTCATGGTGGTGATGTCCCCATGGCGGTGTCCCACCCATGATATGTGGCCACGGTTGCAGTGTACCTGCGGAAGCTGGCTGACGAGGAGCAGCCCCTGCGGCTGCGGCTGCTGGCTGGCCCCAGTGAGAAGGTGCTCAGCTTCGTCCTGAAGGAGAATGAGACCGGGGAGGTGAATGTGAGTGCGGGGACGGGGAGGGGACCGGCGCCTGCCTCCCCTCAGGGGACGTGGCTGTGGAGGGGACGTGCCATGTCCCCGTTGCGATGGCAGCTCATGTACCCGCAGTGGGACGCCTTCACACTGCCAGAGCTGCACAACTTCCTGCGCATCCTGCAGCGGGAGGAGGAGGAACACGTGCGCCGGCTGCGGCACCGCTACGCCCGCTGCCGCCAGAAGATGCAGGAGGCACTGGCCATGCATACGCCGGGGTGACCGCGCCACCTGCACCCGCAGCTAGCCAGCGCACCCGGACCCTCGCCCGCCGGCGGGCAGGGGCACCGGGGAGAGAGGGGTGGAATGGGGCACCCCGAGACCCACCGGGCCGTTGCAGCCCCCATGGGGCTGGCCCAGGGAGTGGGTGTCCCAAGGGGGGCCAGTGTCCCCAGGGGGGTGCAGGTGTCTCTGAGCGGGAGCAGGGCGTTGAACACCAATAAAGGCATTTGGGTGACAAGGCCTGGCCTGCGGTGTGTCCTTGGCGGGGGCGCCCGGGGGGCTGGAGCGGGCCGAGGTGGGAGGCGACACGACGACCCCCCGGTGCCGTTCGGGCGGGATGCCCGCACGTGGTGCGCGGCCGAAGCGGGGCTCGAACCAGCGGCCCCGGGATTCTCGCCGGCACCAGGCGCGGAGGAGGGCAGAGCCCGCGCCGCTCCCACGTGACACGAGTAACTCCTCCCTCCGGGCTCACATGCAGGGGGCAGCGCGGGCGCCGGAAGTGTCGTACGCGGCGGCGGCGGACGCAGGGAGGCGCTAGGTCGGCGTCGCCGGGCGGCTCCGGACCGTTCCCTGCGCCCCCGCCCCGCTCCCGCCGCCCCCGCCGCCGCCATGGGCGCCAGCGGCTCCAAGTCGCGGGGGCTGTGGCCCTTCGCCTCCCCGGCGGCGGGCGGCGGCGGCGCCGAGGGCCCCGGCGGGCAGCAGGCCCTGGCCCGGGCGCGGGCCGCGCGCGCCGCCACTCCCTTCGTCTTCACACGCCGCGGGTGAGAGGCCGAGGCGGGAGGGGGGAGGCTGTTGCCATGGCAGCCGGGGGGGCTCTGCTGCTGGGTCGTTCCGGGCCTGCCCGAGCACCGGCACCGGCGTGGCGCGGGGGACAGGACGGGAGGGCAGCCCCCGGCAGCCGCCGAGCCGGCGGCGGGCGGTCCTGCGGCTGTCGCAGGGCCGGGGGTGCCGCCGGCCCCAGCTCGCTCCTCTGCCCGGGGCACAGGACGCCGGCAGCTGTCGGCAGGCTCGTACCCACCCGCCTCCCCTCTCCTCTCGGCAGCTCCATGTATTACGACGAGGATGGGGATCTCGCCCACGAGTTCTACGAGGAGACAATCGTTACCAAGAATGGCAGGAAGCGTGCCAAGCTGAAGAGGATCCACAAGAACCTGATACCTCAGGTAGCGTGTGGAGAAGGGTGGGGGAAAGCAAGTGCCATGGTGATGGCGGAAGTCCTGGCTTCGCAGGAGCTCCTGCGCATGGGCCTTATCCTTCAGGGCATCTTCTTGCTGGGAAAGATGTGCACATGTGTGCGTGCTCCACCCAGCTGTTTGGTAGTGTCAGTGGTGTTGACAGCGACGTGTTTTGCGCCTCAGTTGTGCTCAGGATTTAGTTTCCTCTTAAAATAAGCAACTGGTGTGAAGCCAGGTAGAGGCTGGGACACCAACTGAGGGTCTCGCTGCAGAAGGAGGACAACCTACATGTACAGAAGCTTCATGGGGTATAAACAGAGAAAAGGGAGAATCAAACCAGGGCTGAGGAGAGATCCTGCAGGAATATTTCCTAAGAAGAAAGGCATGACTTTAGTGAGCACCTGAAGCAAGCTGTTGGTGTGCTCCAAGGGGTGAGCAGCCCACCAGTGGGATGGCACCCCTCTGAGCGCAGGCAGTTATGGGGGGAAGGATTCAGTGCCACTCCTTGGCCTGGTGCTCTCGCAGAGGCAGGTTTGGGCTGTGAGACTGACTCCTTGTCGATGTGAGGTGAAACTCACCCGGTTGGAAAGCTCAGCTGAGCTGGAGAGAGCAGGCCTTGAGTCCCCGCTCCCCTCTCCCCCCGCAGCCTCCCACCTGCCAGTGGGTCCTCCTGGTGCTGTAACAGGAGAAGGCTTGGACGGAGCATGGGAAAGGCGCCTGGAGCTGGCGTGGAGGGAGTATGCATTCAGCAGCCTCCCCTCTGGATAGAAAGCTGCTTTTCTTGTGCGCCAGCTGCCCTGGCTGCTTTCTCTCAGAGAGCTCTTTTCATTCTTTTAAATCCCGTGAATGAAAGGTGCCGGATGAAAAGCCCAGACGGCCAATATCTGCTAGTCACGCACCAGCTGCTGCACGGGCAGTGCCTGGCAGAGCAGCTCCCTCCTTTCTCGCCCTGCTGAGCTCCGGACCCACCATGTGTGGCAGCCAGCCATGCCTCCCTCGGTTCTCCAGGGACGAGTTCGAAGAGCAAAGTGCTTTTGCTTTGCGCGCTGCTCTTTCAGGCATACCTGGTGTCATGGCGGCTTTGCAGACTCCTGTTCCTCGAGGGCACGGTGTCCTCTGCTGTACAGGGTGACTCGGTGACTCGCAGGGCTTGGGGCTGATGTTTGTGGTCTCCTCTGCTCACCACTCTGACTCTTCTTTCAGGGCATAGTGAAACTAGAGCACCCTCGCATTCACGTGGATTTCCCAGTGATCATCTGCGAGGTGTGAGTCGCCAGACGTTTCTACCCGCGGACAGGAGGCCCTGCCCCACCGCCCCAGCCTCACCAGGCGAGGCTGCGTCGTGTTCCCACCCGAGGAGGACTCTGGGTGTGTGGCGGGGACGGCGGCTCTGCCCTCGTCCGGAGGTGAGGCGGGACGGAGCAGGCTGGGCCAGGCTTGGCTAGCGCTCCTCGCAGGAGATGGGTGACCTTGTGTGACGACTGCTTAAAAACATCCTCGCTTGAGTCAGAAGACTAAAATACCTTTTGTAGCCTCTAGCCGACGTTCGATGGGTAACTGGAACTGCAAACGAGCTGCTGTGTTTGAGCTGTCAAAGGGAGAGCGAGCCTGCACTTCTCACCAGACTAAATCCCCCGCTTCTCAGGTACGCGGCCCCGGGAGAGCCAGGGCAGGGTAACGCGCTGCCCAGGGTTAGGTGGTCACCACCATCCAACCTGGTGGTTAGGTGGCCAGTGTTGCGACGTGTTGCTTGGCATGTGACTGTGTCGCGTTGTGCGACGCTCCCCTGGATGGATCCGTTGATGGAGGATAAACGGGGCAGGCCGAGGTGGGGCCGGTCTCAAAGCACACTTGGCTGGCTGCTGCGCTCCTCTTGGGATGGGGACAGAGATCAGATGCCGCAGTCTTGGACCTCAGTCTCTTCGCCCTGTGAGTTTCCCCACTTCTGACGGCTCTGAGGAGGTTGGCTTCACTGCTGCCTGCAGTCCCTCAGCCTGCAGGAGATCTCTGCAGTCCATGGCCGCTGCTGGTGGCAGTGAGATCCCCAGCTCTGCAGCAGATTCGCCTTCCCTGTTATAAAGCTGGCTCCTGCAGAGCGCCGTCCCTCACCTGCTGTGGGGCCAGGCTTCTGGGGAAGGCATGTCGTAACATCCTCACCCCCTGCTCCCATCCTGAACATACCTCCCAGTGGGGTGGGCCTTGACAGAGCCGAGCAAGAAGGAAATAATCTCTTCCCTCCCCTTTGCCCGAAAACAATCAATTGGTGTGTCTGCCCTGGCTTGGAAATCTCCCTGGCGATGTGAACTACGGTTCCTCCCACGTCCCAGCTGGTGGCAGGAGGAGAAACGCAATGCACTTTAAAGGGAGGCTTTCTGCTCCGTCTTGGAAGGTCCTGCTCTCTTCTCTTTCCTGCCACTTGAGAAGGTCAGGGTCACCTTGGCAGCACGGAAAAACCTCTCACCCCTGCGTGCGGGCCCTGGGGCGCCGAGCCAGCGGGGAAAGACCTGAGCTGTACTGCCCCTCGCCAGCACCAGGAGCAACTGCTGCCCTGCTCGGCTGTCCCCAGGCCGGGCGGGCGGAGGAGGACCGGCCATGGGGCAGCGGGCACAGCTTTAAGCTGGGTCAGAGCCTGCTCCCCACACAGCCGGCTCGGCTTTCCTCCTCTTCCGTTCCAGAACTTATTTACTTTCTAAGCACTTCAGATGTTTGCTACCTCGATTTTTAATTTGAGCCGCTGGCACTCGGCCACCAGCCCTGTCGGCGTCTACGTTGGATGTATCCATCCCCCCGCCCGCCGAGAGCTGCCCGGGCGCAGGGCCACATTCCCGGCTTCGGGGAGATAACAGCGGCGTGGCTGTTGCCGTCTTCCTGTCACCACCTCTTCCCTCTGTGTCCCCCCACCCACTGTTCCCATCGACAGGAGCAAGCAC
Organism: Tauraco erythrolophus; assembly: GCF_009769465.1. Lineage (NCBI taxonomy): Eukaryota > Metazoa > Chordata > Aves > Musophagiformes > Musophagidae > Tauraco > Tauraco erythrolophus. The sequence goes on along the minus strand of NC_141476.1, from coordinate 18,125,003 downwards.
GGAGGGTGAAGCGGATGTGCTGGCTGCCGCCGGGCAGGGAAGCAGGAGGGCAGGGCTCTGGCGGGGAGCTCGTCTACACTGTGATGCTGGGCGCTTCTTTCAACATCTTTTGTTCTGCTTGCTTGGAAGAGTCTTGTCTTAAAACAATCCCCCACTGAAGTGTTTCTTATTTGCACCACCTGCTCTCAAGTTTCTCCCGGGCCGGATCTCCCTGGGAAGGGTGTCCTTCAGGCTCTGGAGGAGAGCAGGAGCTGCTGTCCCTGGAAGAGGAGAGAAAGCCATGGATGGGCTGTCCGAGGGTGCAGGAAGGTGCACCAAACCCGTCGTGGGTATGGAGGAAGGCAGAGAAGGAGTGGGGAGGTAGCCAGTGTTGCTTGCCTGCCCCAATGGGAGCCCCTTGCCTGGCTACCGGCCAAAACACGGCTGACAAGGCAGGGCTTGAACCCCGGGGGAGCAGAGACCGAGACCGGCTTAGCAAGGATGCTTTTGTCCTCCCTGACAGGCTGCCTAGCCTTCCCCCAGAACATCAGGCATGCTTCCCCAAAAAAAACACGCCTTCTCCCAGCCCACCGTGTCACCGGAGCGGCAGCGAGGCTCTGAGGCTGCCAACAAGCTGCGTCCTGCCCAGCTTCTTCCCAGGCTGGTTCCTGGAGCAGCCAGCCCCCCCAGCCCCCTTCCCCTCTGCCAGCCTCCAGCCCTCCTGCAGGAGCAGGGCCTTGGGAGCACCTGGAGGGATCTTAAAAATGTGAAGATCACTGTAAATAGTATCTGTGTCCACTGTGGTGTTGGAGCAAGCAAAAAAAAGGAAAGTTTTCCTTTTGATTTTTTTTTTTTTACACTTTCTGTGCAACATTGTGCTTTCCCGTGTGGATGTGTAGCCGAACCGTACTCACTGACACTAGGCTACTTGCTCCTCTAGCGTGTGGGTAGGACCTGTGAGTTTGGGAAACGTATGCTATTTATGGTCCTTCCTCCCAGTGCATCTGTCCACTTTTGTTAAATTTCAATAAAATTATTTGTAGAGCCCACAAGCCCAAGAGCTGTCGTAATGGGGAGGGTGGGTGGGTGAGCGGCTGCACCCGTGGGCAGAGGAAGCTGTTGGTGAGCCGAGGGGAGGTGGGCTTTGCTGTGCTGCTCTGTTTGCTGCCGGTGCTCAGAACTCCCTCTTTTTTCAGGAGAGAAGTGTTTGTGCACACGTGGCTGAACGGGTGGTGAAGGACCCCCCAGTTACGGCCATTCCCAGGTGCTCTGGTTTGGCACATGGCACTGGCAGGAGTTGGTGGCTTTGTCAGGCTGTAACTCTGCTTGTAGCTGCTGTGACAGCCTTTAAATGTAAAACTAAAATGTCTTTATATAAATTTATGTCATTTTCTTGTTCAGCTCAGTAGGGTTGGAGCTCAGGCACCTCTCCCTTCCCATGTGGGGAGGGAGGTCTGGAGGGACCTGGGAGGCAGCAAGGGACCCCAGTGTCGTGGGCAGCCCAGCCTCAAGCCGACCTCTTCCCATCCCTCTGCCAAGCCCCACGGGAGGCAGAGGAAGGATCCGCCTGTCCGTTCCTTCATCGCTCGCCTTGCCAGATCAGTGCCTTGTTAATCACCGGGGCCTGACGACTTTCTCAAACCTGGCATGACCCCGGGCTGCCACCCATCCCCTGAGCAGTGCTGGCTGTCCGTGGGGCAAGTGTGATCTCACTTTGTGCCCCACGTCCTGCCCCCGGCCACCCTGCAAATGTTTTCCTGTGGCCGCTGCCACCTCTCATCATTTCCTCCACGCAAGCCAGCTCGGAAACAAGCTGCTGACGAAAGCTGTAATGAGAGTGAGTGGTGCGGTGTGTCCTGCCAGTGCTTTGGCTTGCGGGGGACAAGCCTCTGGGACTTTTGCCGAGTGATCTTTAGGGGCCCCAGCCCCAGGAGGGATGGATCGTGGTGGCCTCGAGGGGGACTAGGTGGCTGCGTGGGGTGTTATAGCGCAACGAGGCTAAACAAGGTGGTGGCTGTGGCTCACCAGCTTCTTGAGCAGCTCTGTGTCTGCTGGGGCCACCCTGATCCCGCTCCGGCTGCCTGTGGGTCAGAGCCATGCCTGCAGCCCCGGCCCAGGGCAGAGGCGGGTGCTGACCTCCTCTCTTGGCCCTGTGGCAGCTCCATCCCCAAGCTGAGCTCCTCACGCCTTGCTCGGACTTTTCTGGTGTGAGCGGATGTGACTAATGCCCCGTTATCTGGCATCCGTGAGGGATTCTCAGCCACCTGGCTGCCCACATGGGGCAGCTAACCTGCTAGGAATGCCCCAGCTGCTGCCCACCTCCCACACCTTGACCCGCTCTGCTCTCCTGCCTCGCTGGAAACATCTCGTGCTCAGCAGGGCAAGACAGGAGAGGGGAGGCTGAGTCTGTCTGGCTGCCCCCTCCCAAAATCCAAGGTCTTCCCTGTAGCAAAGGAAGAGGGAAACCGAGGCAGGCGATGCCAAGCCCTCCCGGGGGATGGTGGTGAGAAGCTGCGTTGTGTTGAGGACTTCCAGACCTCCAAGCAGCGGAGGGCTGTGGCCCCTCCGGCCACCCTGCTGCCGGTGGGGCCGGTTACCTTTGGCGCACGAGGCTGCAGAGGATGGAAAGTTTCAGGCGTTTCTGCTGCCGGCGAAGGGAGCCTGTTTACTGCCCGGAGGGGAAGGGCAGCGCCCGCCAGCACTGGGATTTCTTGGCTCCCCGCAATCTCTCCCGAGGGTTTTGGCAGCCAACGCCCAGCCAGTGGCTGACCTTCCCTGCCCCTTTCCTGGCCAGTGCCTGGTGTTGCCCGTGGGCCGGGCTAAGCCGTGGGGTGCAGTGAGGGTTCAGAGTGGCCAGCTGGGACACCATGCCCATCCCCGGTGGTACTGCCACCCTCGTGGTGGGACTTTCACCACGAAAGTTGGCACCGGAGCGGGTCCTGCTCCAGTTAGGAGTCATCTGTGGGTGCCCGCGGCCCTGGGCTCAGCACTGCCAGCACAGGGCTGGCACCAAACAATGCCGGGCTTGGCACTCCCACCCACTCCCTGGGGAGCTGGTGGGCAGCTGGGGAACGCTTCCGCAGATTCAGCCCTGTTTGCTTCCTCCGCTGGCCCCAGCACACCCTCACGCTCCGGCCCCGGCGCTTCCTCTGTGGGGACAACCTGATGGCCTCCAGCCCACCGGGGCCAGCCCTGGCTAGAGCAGGCAGGGGACAGGCAGGACATGGGGATGGTCACGCTGGCAGTCCCTGAGCCCTGCCTGTCCTCACTGTCCACCTGGGGGGACCCACCGGAGCCTCAGCGGCGCCCCGGGAAGGAAGCCCCCCCCGGCCTTCCTGCGCCTGTGGCCCCCTGGGCAGGAAACTCGCGGGGCTGCGGCTGAGTCAGCAGCACCGACTGCCCCAGCCCTGCACAGGACGTCCTGCCCGGCACGGCACCACCCTGGGGACACCGCTGTCCCAGGGATACCACCATACTGGAGACAGTACCATCCTGGGAGACACCACTGCCCTGGGAACATCACCGTTCTGGGGTCACCACCATCCAGGAGACACCGCTGTTCTGGAGTCGCTGCTGTTCTGGGGTAACCACGGTTCCAGGGACACTATCCTGGAGTCACCACCATTCTGGAGTCACCACCGTTTCGAGGTGACCATGATCCTGGGGACACCATGATCCTGGGGTCGCCCCCACCCTGGGGACACCACCATTTTGGAGTCACCGCTGTCCTGGGACCACCACCGCCCTGGGGACACCGTCCTGGGGTCACCACCGTTCCGGGGACGCTCCCCCGCCCCGCCGAGAGCTGCAGCCCCTCGAGCCCCGCAGCGCCCCCTGCCGGCCCCCGTCGCCCCGCCCCCTTCCGCTGCGCGGAGGGCGTGGCCTCCCGGGCCATACCAAACGCGGCGGGCCGGGGGGGTGGCGTGCCTTGCCCGGTGCTGCGACCCCGCGGAGGGGTGTGTGTGGGGAAGGGTCCGCCGCCTGCCCGCGCCCCCGGGGCTCCGCCGTGGTCCGCGCCGCCACCCCGGCGCGCCGCGGTCGGGGTGGGGCCGGTCGGGGCGCGGAGGTGGCGCCCCCGCGGGTGGTGCGCGCCGGGGAGGTTTAAAGCGGGCGGCGGGGGGGAGGCGCTGCCGGTGTGAGCCCGTGGCGGGGGATGGCGTGAGCCGCGGTGAGACCCGGGTGGGGGAGCAGGAGCGGAGCCGGGCGGGGAGCGGGGCCGCGGGGGGCCGCGCCCCGGTGCTTTGTGTGCCGGTCTCGGACAAAGGCGGCGCCGCGCCGGCACGCGCGGGAGCGGCGAAACGTGGGAGCTGGAGCGTGGGGGACCGGGACCAACGGGGAGCGGGAGCGGGTGGAGCCGCTTGGAGACGGGATTCCCGGGAGCCAGCCCCCGGGGGTGCGGGCAGAGCCGCCCGGCACCCCTCTGCCGCGGGCGGGCTTTGTGTGGAGCGAGCTTGTGGCAGGGTCTGCTTTGGGGGGTGCGGGCAGAGCCACCCCCTGCCCGCACCCCCCTCCTGACCCCCCTCTTCCTGCTGCCCCCAGGCCCCCGTGGAGCAGGATGCGTGGGGGCTGTGCGGCGGCGGTGGCCGTGCCCTGGCTGGCCCTGCTGGCCCTGGCCTGGCAGCCCCCCGAGAAGCCATCGGCTGCCCCGCTGCTCACCCGCCGGCCCTTCCAGGTGGCCTGGAACGTGCCCACGCAGGACTGCAAGCCCCGCTTCCAGGTGGCCTTTGACTTCAGCCTCTTCGACCTGCAGGCCTCCCCCAATGAGGGCTTCGTAGGGCAGAACCTCACCATCTTCTACAAGGAGCGCCTGGGGCTCTATCCCTACTACACCAGCCAGCGCGTGGCTGTCAACGGCGGTGTCCCCCAAAACAGCAGCCTGTCCGAGCACCTCGCCTGCCTCCCGGATGGCATCAGCAAGTACATCCGCTCGCCCGCCAAGGAGGGGCTGGCCGTCATTGACTGGGAGGAGTGGCGGCCCATCTGGGCACGCAACTGGAAGCCCAAGGACATCTACCGTGAGGTGTCACAGCAGCTGGTGTACCAGCGGCAGCCCACCTGGTCCCGCGAGGAGGTGAACAAGCAGGCAGTGTTTGAGTTCGAATCGGCTGCCCGGCAGTTCATGGTGAGCACCCTGCGCATGGCCAAGAGCTTCCGACCCAAGCAGCTCTGGGGGTTCTACCTCTTCCCTGACTGCTACAACCACGACTACAGCAAGAATAAGGAGAGCTACACCGGGCAGTGCCCGGACGTGGAGAAGACTCGCAACGACCAGCTGGCTTGGCTCTGGAGGGAGAGCATGGCCCTCTACCCCTCCATCTACCTCGACTTGCTCCTGGCCTCCACCCCCAACAGCCGCAAGTTCGTGCGGGCGCGGGTGATGGAAGCCATGCGCATCTCGCAGCAGCACCACGACAGCTACTCCCTGCCTGTCTTCGTCTACACCCGGCCCACCTACATCCGCAAGCTGGATGTGCTCAGCCAGGTAGGGCTGCACCACCGGGACATCCTTGTCCCAGACCCTGGGCACCTGGGCTCTGGGGTCAGCTGAGGTGGTCCCTTTGCCCGTGTCCCATCTGGCCCATAGAGTAGAATGGCTATGGAGGCTGGTGGCTGCTCTCATGGTGTCACCAGCATGCTGTGGTTTGGCTGTCACTGTGTAGGGTGGGGAGCAGCATCTGTTGGCATGGGGCTGGCCCTGGGGACCAGGAGGGGTGCAGTTGGACCCTGGAGTACATGAGCCTGCAGCTGCTGCGCTCTGCTGGCTTAGCCCCTGAGGAGGAGGGTGGTGATGGGGAACCTTGTCCTCAAGGAGCTGGGACAGTCCCCTCTCCCCGTGGTCTGGAGCAAGGATGGGTCTCGCCTCCCTGACCCCTCTGTGGGCTCTTTGGGGCACACTGTGCTGGGGAGTGTGGGTGCTATGTGGTCTGTGGGCACTAACCAGGCTCTGTCCCCACAGCTGGATCTGATCTCCACCATCGGAGAGAGCGCGGCACTGGGTGCAGCCGGGGCCATTTTCTGGGGCGATGCAGACTACACCAAAAACCGGGTAGGTTTGGGGTCAGTGTGCCTCTGGGAAGGTAGAGGATGAGTGGGGGTCACTTGCCTCCAGAGGGGAACCAATGGCTTGAGGCTGGGGTATCCTCTCCATCTGGAGTGCTTCTTTCCCTGATGCCCCCCAACATGCCCCTGATGCTTCCCTTCACCCAGGACTCGTGCCAGATCATCAAGAACTACCTGGAGGGGGACCTGGGTCGCTACATCGTGAACGTCACGACAGCAGCGCAACTCTGCAGCACGACGCTGTGCCATGGCCAGGGCCGCTGCCTGCGCCGAGATGGCACCGCTGACGTCTTCCTCCACCTCAACTCCACCAGCTTCCAGCTGCGGCGCCGGAATGAGGACCACCCCCAGCGCCCTCTCTTCTGGGCTGAGGGCCAGCTATCCTCTGCTGACACCCTCTTCCTACGGACCCACTTCCGCTGCCACTGCTACCAGGGCTGGCAGGGCAGCAGCTGCCAGGTGCCCGCTGACCCCCACAGTGATGCCCCTGACCCTCTGGTACCACTGGGACTTGGGGTGCTGTTGCTGCTTGCAAGCTGGTGCCAACCCCTTCTGGACTGAGCTTGCACCCCCTTTCTGTGGTGGTGTAGGGCACCTATTTAAGATGTCCCTACCCTGCCTGCGAGGCAGCTTGTTATGGGGGGCTGCCCCTCACTGTGGGGGGAGGACTGTGTGCTTTCCCCACCTCTGCCCTCTCTGCTGCAGGGCAGGTGCCCCCCATGGGGACGGAGGGCAGGGTGGCTCTGGGGAGGGGCCCTCTCCTGTTGTAAGGAGAGGGAGGGGGACAGGGAGCGGGTGCTGTGTGGTGCTGAGTCCCTCTGTGCTGCCCCACACCAAAGTGCTTTACCTCGAATAAAGCTGGGCCGAGCGTGAGCGGGGTGTGGGGTGATTTGGGGGGGGGGGGCACAGGTCACCCTACTGTTGCCTAACCCCGCTCCCCGGCGTGGCCTCCCGCGGCTGGGAGGGAGCGCGGGGGGTGGGAGTGCAGCGGTTGGAGCTTCCCGCCGCGGTGCCGCTGCCGCCCCGGGTGGGAGCCGCGGGCCGCAGCCCCGGGCGGGCCACCCACGTGGAGGCTGCGCTCTTGGCCACGCCCCTTCCCGCAGGCTCCGCCTACGCAGCGCGCGGGCACGCCTCCGGCCGGGCCCCGCCCCCGGGCTGCCGGCGGGCTTCCCCCGGCGTGACCACGCCCCCGGGCCGCCTTGGCCACGCCCCCGCCCCGCGGAGCGCGGCCGTGGGACCGGCCGGATCCGCGCTGCGGGGCTGGAGCTCCCCGGGACCGGGACAGCCGCGTGGGGACGCCGTCCTGTGCGCCACGGCCCGGGTGGGTACAGCCCTGCGGGGGCCGGGGACACCCCCGCACCGCGAGCGTCCCCGAGCGGTGCCCTCGCGTGGCTCCTGCCCTCCGTGCTACGGCGTCCCCAGCGCAGCCCTGCCCCGCCTTTGCCCGTGCCCGCGCAGCCGGTCCCGGCGCTGCCCGGTCCTTGGCGTCCCCGTGGACGGTGCGTGGCACAGCCGCCTTCCCGCCGGCGCCCCTCGGCTGCTGTGCGTGGCCCCAGACAGTGCCCTCCGGTGTCTGCTGCCCTGGGCCACGCGTGTCCCCGGGTGGTGCCCTCCTGCGCCGCCACCCTTCCCCGGGCTGTGTCCGGCCGCGTCCTGCCCGATGCCGTGAACTTCTTGCCAGCAGTGCCCTGCTCCCGCCGTCTAACGGCTGATGCTCTGCGCCTCCCCAGCGGCGCCCGTCTGGCCCAGCCCACGTCCGTCACCGTGACCTTGACCCCCGCCCCCGTCTGTGTCTGTTTGTCTTTCCAGCCCAGCTCATCGCCGGCCTGTCACGGGGTGTTGACTTTGTGCATTCCTCCCCAGCCGGGCCCGTCGCCGCCAGTCATTAACGGGGGCTGACGAGCTGCTCTCCGTGCTCCGGGGCTGCCGTGCTGGGCTCTGGCTGCTGCTGATTTTGGGGCCTTCGCGTGAGGAGGTGGGAGAGGTGACCCTGGGTGACTGGCACCGCTTGGGGACAGGCCCCGGCTCAGCGTCGAGGTCTGGCCAGGTCTCAGCTCTCCCAAGGCAGCTTCCAGACCCCTCCTGTGCCCACCAGCACCATGGCGTTGGGGCGGTCCTGCTGGGTCCTCCTGCTGCTCCTGCCTGCCCTGGCTCATACTGATGGGCCCGGCCCAATCCTTGTCAACCGCCCCTTTGTTACCATCTGGAACATCCCCACCGAGCGCTGTGCCAGTAAGTACAACATCACCCTCAACCTGGAAGTCTTTGACGTGTTGGCCAACGACCAGGAGTCCTTCACTGGGCAGGACATCACCCTCTTCTACAGCAAGGAGCTGGGGCTCCTCCCTTACTACGCATCCAAGGGGGTGCCAGTGAATGGAGGGCTCCCCCAAAATGCCAGCCTGCAGGCCCACCTTCACCAGGCCACCTGGGACATCAAAGTCTTCTTGCCCAGCCCTGCCTACAGCGGCTTGGCTGTTATCGACTGGGAGATGTGGCGCCCGCTGTGGATCCGCAACTGGGCCTCCATGGACATCTACCAGCAGAAGTCAGAGGAGCTGGTGCGGCAGCAGCACCCTCAGTGGCCCCCTGAGGTGGTGAAGGAGATGGCCAAGCAGCAGTTTGAGCAGAGCGCCCGCAACTTCATGGAGCAGACCCTGCAGCTGGGTGAGACTCTCCGTCCTGATGGCTACTGGGGTTTCTATGGCTTCCCCAACTGCTACAATAATGACTTTGACAGCCTGCCCTACACTGGGACCTGCCCGGTGGTGGAGCAGCAGAGGAACAAGGAGCTGGGGTGGCTCTGGGAGAACAGCCGGGCGCTCTACCCCAGCATCTACCTGCCCCCCCGCCTCAACGGCACCAACAAGGCACTTGCTTACGTCCGGCACCGCATCGCTGAGGCCTTTGCTGTCCAGCGCAGCGTCCTCGGCAGCGGCATCCCCGTCCTGCCCTACTCCCAGATCACCTTCGACCTCACTGTTGACTTCCTCTCCCAGGTGATGGGGACAATGGGCACCTCTTGGGCTGATGGGTTGGTATGGAGGAGTCTTTAGCTCTGCCAGGCCATTGCGGGGGCTTTGGGCACTGTTGACATCTCCTCTCCCCTTGGGTGCAGGAGGACCTGATGAACACCATTGGAGAGAGCGCAGCTCAGGGCGCCGCGGGCATCGTCCTTTGGGGCAGCCTCAACTACAGCACCTCCAAGGTGAGTGCGACAGGTGGCACCGCCCCACCGCCCGCGGGGACCCTCCCCTTTCCCCAGCCATGCAAGGCTGTGACACCACGTGCCATTGCAGGAGATGTGCCTGAGGCTGAAGGACTACGTGGAGGGGCCCCTGGGCCACTATGTTGTCAACGTGACGGCCAGCGCCGATCTGTGCAGCCAGAGCCTGTGCTCCGGCCGGGGCCGCTGTGTGCGCCAGGAGAACACACAGGGCTTCCTCCACCTCGACCCCTTCCTCTTCACCATCGACCTGCAAGCCGGCAAGCCCTGGCTGGTGGCGCAGAGCCTGGAGTCCATCGACCACACCTCCCGCCTGGCCGAGGCGTTCAGGTGCCAGTGCTACGACAAGTGGCAGGGACCCCGCTGCAACACCCAGGGCTTTGCCGAGTGACCTCCCCCCGCCACGCTGGGACACCAGGGCAGGCAGGGTGACACCACCCTGCACCCCAGGTTAGGAACCCGACTGTGGAGCTGCTAATAAAACCAGTAGCCACCTGGAAGTGTCTCCTTATCTTCCGCTGTAGCACATTTTGAGGCAGGAGGGTCTCCCAGCCACACTGGTGGTGCCTTGTGATGCTGCCAAGGGCTGTGCATTGGGCCAGGGTGTCTGAGAGTGTAACACCTCAGAAAAGCCAGGAAAAAAAGGAAAATTTATGGGAAATACATAGGAAGAGGAATAACTGGGGGCACGAGGATGAGGAAAGGGGGAATGACAGGGAGCAGCCAGCAAGTAGAGGTGATGGGGTGAAAAGATGTGGCTGTGGCTGGAGGCGTGTGGGACCCCCAGCCCCTCCCCAGACACGCGGGGCTGCAGTGTGGAACCTGTGTCTCCACTTGAATTTTTTTCCTGGATGACTTTATGCAAAGCGGTTCAGCCCTAGAATGTTACAAAAGATCACCGGTTTCTGTAACCCGGGTTTCTGGTTCAGCAATACCTACTTTAAAGCGATCAGGAGAAGGCATGAGATGAAACTCTGCTTCCCCAGTCCAGCTTAGATGAAGATGTTGGCATCTTCATCCAGCTGTGTCTCTGGTTTTGCATCCCACTCTTGACTTTTTCCTTTCCAGCAGCTGGAGGTGATCCCTCTTAAAGTTAGGGCTGTAATAGAAGCGTAAAAGCAAAAAAAAAAAAAATCTAAAAATCTACGCTTGATTGTTAGGCAAAATGGTTAAAGTTCTTGTGGACCTGTTGCTTCTACTTTGGTGGCTGCAAGTCTGGTGAGTCTATAAACTCAGTCTGGGCTTCTGCTGTACAAACAGGACAGGACAACTGGAAAAGGTTTATTGTTCAAACAATTTATTACCAGCTCTACTAAGTTCTGTTTCTTACCGACTCTATTAAGCTCTATCTATTAGCAACACTACTAATGAGACACTGGTGCCTTGCTGGGGACTCTGTGTCCTCTCTAGGATGTGCCACTCTGGGGTCCAACGGCATCACCTGCATCCGTGGTGATGGGGCTGCAGGTGCATGAGGGACAGTTGGGCTTTAGCTGTGGGGTGGCCTCGGCCTCAGCAGAGCTGAGACTGCTGCCAGCAGGGACATGGCCAACTGTGGAGGAGCACTAGCAGCACGCTGGAGGCCGTCTGGGATTTGGCTGCTGGGTGGTGACAGAAAGAGGGACAGAGTGGGGAAACCTCTCACTGTCTGCTGCTCCAGCAGTCTCTGGAAGCGTGGGAGCAGCTGCTGGTGGAGGTGGATGAGTGCTGCCGAGACCGGGAGGTGCTTCAGCCTATCGCTTGGTGGATGCGGTCACCATGGGTGGAGGGGCCTGCGTGTCCCCTGCAGGCTGACCTTCTGGGGTTCTGGAGGGGTGCCTTTCACCCATCTCCAGTGCACCTGGGATTCTGTGTTTGAGGCCAACTCTTCTCTTGCACATTTGCAGCAGGTGGGGATGCTCTCTGTTAAAGCCGGGGTTGTAGTAGTAGAGCATCTAAAAAAAGCAAAGGAGAAGAGTTAGTTGACACAATTTCAAGACCAGAAGACCCCAAGCTACAACAACTAAGACTCTGAATTGCAAAAGATGAGCACAGATACTGAAAAGGACTCTCAGGGGCGCTGGAAAACTAAAGCTCAGGTTGCATCCAGGAGTAGGTCCCCAGGGAGGAGTGGGGATGGCTGCAGCAGCGCTGGGCATTCCAGTGCCCAGTTTGGGAAGCTTTCCAGCTGGGCACCTCTGACATCTGCAGAAATGTCCGTATGGTCTTGGTTGTCTCATCGCTGAGATGCTGACTGTAAGGAAACATCACCCAAGCTGTTAAACCTGCCTCAGGTTTGTATGCCCCTAAAGGCAAAGGATGTTGGCAAGTGCATAGGAAGAAGGCTCTGCCAGGCACAAGAGGAGGTAGCCCAAGACCCAGGGAAAGTCTTGGGGAAAGGAGGAGAATTCCTCCAATCCTCTGCTTTTTTTAGTGGCACTGCGAGACAGTGAGAGCAGGGTGACAGCTCTTTCTGAAGAGCAGAAGGAAAGAAGGAAGGGAAACTGCTCGGCAAGGACTTGCTCTGTCTCTTCCCTCCTGGGGACGAGGTGGCTCCTGCCGGCTCTCTGGGCCAGCGCAGTGCAGGCTCATGAAGCGTACAGGTAGGAGAGCTTGTACAGGTGACACACTTCCATCAGTTTTGGCAACAAAACCCTATGACCAAAAAAAACATTTCCAAAAATCCATTTTGAAGATGCTAAGATAACTTGGTGTTGTGAGTACCCTCAGCACTTCTACAGACCCCAGCGATAACCAGCCTTTGTTTTCTGCGGAGGTACTAAAGCTGAGTTGTTTGTTTCATTACATCGAGCAGTTATCTGAGAAGGTACCAATGGAGACATGATTAGACCTTTGGATTCCTCAGTCACTCCTTTCAGAAACATGTACTGGGTTATTACCAAGCTCTTTGCCAAGCTGGCAGCCCCTAAAAAAATTAGTCATAATTGGACTTTGGCCCAGAATGAATAGTTTAATCAAATTCTCATAGAGATAGCTTGGTAAATGTTGGGTGTAAATGTTGGAAACAATATTATCTTGGTATTTTTTGTATGTGGAATGTGATTTAACTTAATGAACACTCAAACACACTCCTGTCAAGCTACAGAGAATCTGATATTTGCCATGTATTAAATGCTGAAATTGAAAGTAAAGTTCACCTTGCTCTTCACACAAAGAAAGTGTTTATCAATTTCAAGTCTTCTCTATGCCTGGAAGGTTTCAGAGCTGTGTGCTTGAAGTTTTTAGTCATTTAATATCCTTCAGGTTCTGAATATCTGGTGCATTATTGAGGGCTGGTTTGGGGCTTCTGCTGGGCATAGAAATTTATGTTATCTCAATCCATTAACTAAACTGAGTATTGAAGTGAATATCAAGAAAGAGATTCTTCCTCTGGAGTTGTACAAGAGTCTAACGCTGTCAGAAGCTGCGTAAGCACTGCAAGAAACCCTGCCCCTAGGTGCTGGCTTGCGGCTTGTCTTAAATAAAAGCGAGGCTGGAAACCTGGACCAGCCCTGTTTCTTGTTGAAATAATGCAAGCTTGGGCATGAACACAGTTTGTCACCTTCAAGTAATACTTTTAAACATCTAAGAGGATTTGTTTTTTTCATCCTACTTACGGTAGCTGTTCCTCAGTCCTTGCCTCTTCCAGTGTATCTAAAGACACCCAAGACACTGGCTTTCATGTAATGTAGCTTGTCTTACTCCAGACTCCAAGGAACTGCCAATAGACAACGTAGAAGCATTAAACATCTGGGTTGTTTTTTTTTCAGGTCTGAAAACCACGCTTCACCGTGTAAACACATAGCACTCTGCAAATCCTTCTGCAGCGCGGGAGCGAGCCCACACTCGGTGGGAGCGTGCTGAAGAGGTGCCCGCAGCAATCCAACAGCAGCCCTGGGCCTTTGTGTGGTTCATATTTCTGGCTGCTCCATGTCTCTTGGGTGGAGTGTGCTCATGGTGCTGACACGCCAGCTCACGTTTTCTATGCTCAGGATGACTGAGAAGTCTGTTGTTCTCAGAATTCACTCGTCCACTGTGTTACAGGGTTCACACAAAGCGAATTTCTAGGCTTTTTCCATGTGCTGCTGCAAGAAATAAGCACAGTCTGTCACTTAAAACTATCCTTACATTGCCTGGTTTTTCATTTCAACAGCTGAGTATTTTTAGCTTAAGCCACATGTTATCTCCAAAAAGAATTTATCGTTAAGTACTTGCTGTGGTTAACTATCCCAAACAGAAAGAATTGAACTGCTGATTGCTCTGATATTATAAAGAATATTTTATGATCTAGAATGAAGATGCTAGTAGTGAGAAGCCTTTAAATGCCTTGATGTGACTAGGGCATAAAGTAGTTCAGCTGAACAGCAAGGTGTAGATTAAGTCTTGCATAAAACAGATGGAAGAAAGCCCTCCCAAAGATTCCATAGGCTTTTCAGATACAAATTGAAAATTAGAGGCCTGTTAATTAGCTAGTAGAAAGCTTCTCTTCTGCCTGGTTCCCTGACTAAAAACATCAAATTAAAAGTTGGTTTAGTCAGACACTAAGATACCATTTTCAATTTTGTCTTTCCATTAACGGCCCACACCTGTGATCGGACAACCAAGAGGGTGACCATATTTTGAGACCTCAGGAGTTTTTTTAGGATCCTACTAGTTAATCATTTCCCATTGCATTTCACTTCATCCCATGCTTTGGACAGAAGTCATAAAAACAAAATCAGAAGAACAGGAAGCAGGTTCTTCCAGACCACTCCTCCTGTAGCCCTTGCAGCTGGGTGCTGAGCTTCTCCTGTGGCCTTTGGACTCAATGTACAAGTACAAAGCTCTTTTGAAAGAAATATATCCTTCCCAAAAGCAGGCCACAGTAACTGTACAGCTTGAAATTAAATAGATGGCATGTGGGTCTCTAAAATGCCTTTTATTCCATTTACGTGGCAGTGGAGGCTTGTGACACTCAAGTGCTGATCACTGTCTAGGAGCTTGGGTTGCTTCATACACGTGCAAGCACGTTGCAGCTGAAGGAAGGCAGAGGAGTGCTGGGTGCTCTGCTTTTCGAGGAGACACTGACAGTCAGTGCCAGCTTGGTGGTGTTAGAAGCATCTGAACAGAGACATGCTTTTGGCTGAGATTTCCGGAGTAGCGAGCACCTGGTACCTGCATGCAAATTAGCACAGCCCTGGGGATAAGAAGTGAACAAAAATGGGTTTCCAATACTGACCCAATGTCGGGCTGCATGAAGTGACTGCAAGACTCTCACTGTGTGTAAGACCAGCCTTAATCCAACACAAGTTGCGTACAAGACATGACAGTCAGAGGGAGGCAGGACTCCACCAGTGTCAGCTGAGACAGCCGCTCCTGTTAGTGCTGAAGCATGGGGATGTGCGAGTGTGAGTCTGGGGACGGGTTTTGGTTGCTCTGTTTAGCTGCAGTTACAGGAAGTCCACCCAGCTACTAACCAAGCATCGCTCTGCTGCATCCAGAATTTACTGGTAAGCAGCTCACCAATCCATAGCAGCTAAGAGGACTTGGAGAAACCCCTCAGAGAAACTCAAGACCAGGAAGCAGCAGTACAAAAACTGCCTCAAAGATGCTTGACTGTGCAAGCAGATCAAGGTGCTATCCAGAGCAACAGAGTTTTTTTTGGCTTTGAATAAAGCATACCCCTCTATATACCTGTAGCATCAAGGACGTGCTCAAGGCTTCATTGCTTTCCTGTCAATTAATATTTCAAATAAAGCTTGCAATTTCTTTTTCACATGCAATGTCAAAGCTCACTTCTGATTACTGTTTCAAAAGGGAAATACCAGCTATGGCATCCTATTATTACCCAGCTGGCCTGAATTAAATCTAATGAACTAATTAACTAAGGTATAGACCCTGCCTACAAAAGGCGGGCCATTTCCTCCTGGCTGTGGAAGATGAAATGGCATCCTTGGAGCTGTAGCCTAGGCTGGTGAGCAACAACTGGTGACCCTGATGTGATACGAACACAAGAGACCCTGAGGACCCTGACTCCCTTGCCAGAGCCAAAAGAGCTGGAGCAAGAGTCCTTTGGTAAAGAAGGTAAAGCCACAAGCCCTGATGTGATATTTGTGGGAGGGAAACGTGCTGGAGATGGAATGAATGGACTGGGTCTCTGCTTACTGTAAAACCTTCTTGAAAAAACCTTTGAAAACAAAAAACTGTAAAACAAAAAGGGGGAATTATGGCATCCTATTATTACCCAGCTGGCCTGAATTGAATCTAATGAACTAATTAACTAAGGTATAGACCCTGCCTACAAAAGGTGGGCCATTTCCTCCTGGCTGTAGAAGATGTAATGGCACCCTTGGAGCCACAGCCCAGGCTGGTGAGTGACATACCAACCTCTACAGAAATAATTTCCACAAGCTTGAATGTAAGACCCCTATACCTCCTCCCAAAATCTAACTCAGTCATCTTTTGTTCACTCTCAACAGCAGTGACAAGATCTTCTATCTCCCAGTTAACTAAAATGAAAGTGGCTCTTTCTTCCAGTCTGTATGTGGGTTTTGTGTTTGAAAATCACCCATTTCTTACCTTTTCTCTTGCTCAGGTATTTCTAGGAAAGATCTGAAAAGATCTAAAAAAAAAAAAAAAAAAAAAATTGAAGATCTAAAATGGTCTTCAGGGACCATAGACTCTGTTGCCCTGGATTTGACATACCTTGTTTCAGAGCACTAGCAGGGATACCAGATGTCATTCCTCTGATTCAACAGATTGTAATTTCAGAAGTTACTTGAAAAAAAAGAAGTAAACCCTGAGGCACAGTTTGCAGGCTCTCAGCAAGCGCTTAAACATCCAGCACAAACAGCAGACCCTGTTTCAGGTTATATAAACAAAAATGCCTCTGCATTTGGAAGCTTGTCTGACTTTGTTCCACAGTTTTTCAAATCTGCCAGCGACGAGGCTGGGCACCAGAACAGGACTTTTGCCACAACACACGGGTGGCAGGAGCAGCTGCTTTCTTGTGAGTGTTTCAAGTCTTAGGCAGTGCTGGTATGTGGGTTGCAAGAGCTTCCACGTTTTTCTGTCAGGGAAATGTGTGGTTTGTGTTTTTCACTGCAGTTAGGACTTTGAGGCAGAACACTCATGCTATTCGCAACATCTCTGCTGCTCTGACTTGGCATTAACTCCTCTCCTAGCTATTTTCCACCCTGAGCTTTTAAAAACAAGCTAATCAGTGTCCTGTGCTGGCATTAGTAAGTCCGCAGGGGTGTTACCAACAGCCCGAGGAGAGTCAGAGTAAGGCCTCGTGAACTGACTCGAGCGAAGCCGTTTGCTCGTGCTGTGTAAAACACCTTGCAAGCTCATTTTCCTCCAGTTACACGTTAAGAATAAAACCACGCAGTGCTCCAAACACTGCTCTAATCTGCTGATGCAGACTTAAGGCAAACACCAAATATTATAGCAAAACATTTTGTGTGAAGTGTCCTGCATTTCATTGTAACTCTTCTCAGGAGGACAAATCTGATTTGACAGATTACTGGTCATAATTCCCAATTGAAACATAAATAGCTGTGATCCTCTGTGCTGTTGGGCAGAGTTCAGGGTTAGTTTTGGCAAAAACAAACCAAGCTGGAATGGAAAGTGGGGGGGGAAAAATACCTCTGAGACTGTACCTGCCCTCAGTTCAAAGATATACTCTTTACTATCTTATTTGTTTTAATACGCACCAACTGATAGCTGCACGCAGCAGATATCAGCTGCGATAACAAGGAGCTCAATGTTTGAGGCCCAGCTTTTCTCACCGTAGCAACAAATCTGTGCAGAGAGTAAGAGGACACGGATAACTTGCAGCATCCAGCATAGCAGGTGCAGCCTTGGAAGACTGACTTTTGCCAGAATATATTATGTAGTCACGGTGCGTGATGCAGAACTACAACAGATGTCTGTCACAAATATCCTACATACTCTGGGGAGTGTGTTGTGCAAAGCCTCAGCAGAACATACACAGTGCCAGCGAGGCATGTGTTTGCTTCCTTGTCTTTAAGGCAGCTGGGAAAACGGGTGGTCTGTATTTAATCTTACTCTCCTTTTATAAAATAGTGGAGGTGGTGACCTTTGAATATGGTCATCTGAAACCAGCCTGCTCTCCCTGACTGCATAAACCAGCTCTTGGGGCACAAGTGACTCTTCATATTCACTGGCCTAGAACAGAAAAGCCTCCCTAAAACAAGCTACCCCTTTCTCCCTGCATCTCTGCTACCTTATCAAAATTAGTTAGATGGAGCGGATTTTCTGTCAAAAATCCCTGCTGCATTTAATCACGCTGAAAAACACCTATGGTGCTTTTTATTTCATGTACTAACACTTGTTCAGTTTGCTTTGACAATCTGCTTCTAGAATTTGTTGAATCAGTAATTACACTCAAATTGAATGAATTCATTTGAAAAGCTGCATTCTCTCCAATGTACGAAACCAGGTGAGCCCAAGAAGAACCACCACCAAAATGTACTAGCAGCTGCTCCTCAGGATGTTGGTCAGAAGTGTCATGAAACCTTTTCCTCTTCAGTTAAGGCTAGGAGGCATAATACAACTGCTAGTTTTCTGTAGCTATCAAAGTAAGCCTTATCTTTGTTTTCTAAGTAAAAAGAAACTATTTGTGCCTATGCAGGTTTCTATAGAAATACCTACCAATAACACAGAGTAGAGAGATCTCATCTTTAGAATGCCTCAGTCTAGGTTCTTGCTAGATAAATAAATGTAAGAGTTAAAACAACAAGGCAGTTAATTGATGAGTAATCCCCAAGTGCAATAGAAGGAATAGACATCGGAGCATTAATTTCTATCATGGTCCAAGTGTGTCATTTATTTCTTCTACTACACAGACACTAGTGGAAAGAAGTGCAACATCAGGGCAAGCAATTTGCCAGAATTGTTCTTGATATAATATTTATATAATCTTCTTACGTGCTGCCTGTTGCGAGGGGGGGCTGTGACGAAAGATACATTTTTTTTTTTTTTTTAGTCAAAGGTTATGGAAAATCTCAGTTGCTTGGGATCGAGAAGCAGCACTTGACTACAGCTGCACGTACAGAAAACAAGCAGCCCAAAAATAGCCCACAAGCACTCCAGCAACGCCCATAACAAGATTCCCCCCTTCCAAAGAGCCTGAGAAAGGCCAGGCAAGCTCTTGGGGTCTGACCAGACTTGAGATGAGAATTCTCCCTCACCAAGACACAGCTTCCCAAACATCTGAAGTCTCCAGTCTCAGGGAACCTTAATGGGGTTCCTATGCTTCATAAAATCTCATAATCTGGACAGATAAAACAGCTCAGAGAAAGGAAAAAATGGGGTACAGTGTGATTACATGAAGAATTGCATTGTATTACCTTTTGCTTGCCAGTTCACTGATTGATGTTTCTGCTTTTTATTCTTCTCCCGCACACTTACAATTTATCTGGGTAAAGACTGCAAAATATCTTTAAGAAAAAGATTTGTGTTACCTGGCTCAACTGAATGTGATACAGTCCTGCATTTGCCCAATTCCCAAGAAATTTAACAAAGGACCAAACAGCTTAAATGTTCCAATGAAACTGAGGAACTTGACCACAACCTAGCTAAAATAGTTGCAAAAATCTCATTGATTTACCCATCCTTATGTTCTTGTCATCCAGGGATAAAAATTATTGGCTCACACTGAAGTAGCAGAAAATTAACCTGTGAAAATAACAGATAGGAGCACCAGTGTCTCCAGATAGTTGAGGCTTGTCACAACAGCAAAGTTGTTCTGATAAGCCTCATCAGATGCTTTCCCTTGCCAAGGAGCTGAAGGCAAGCTGTACCTTTGTGGCCTTTTTTTTAGTCCCGGGGTACAAATACACGCTGGGCAGTAGATCTTGGAAGCCACAAAAGCACGTTTAAGACAACAGATTTTTCCAAGGTCCGTAAGAGTGGAAATGCTTCTGATTTAACTGTTTTTGAAAAGGGCACAAGACTAAATCAACCATTTTCTGAATGGGTGACCCTGCTTGCTCGGTTTATCTGAGCATAAGCTGGGACGAAACATCCTAGGCAGAAACTTTGTGAGTACTTACCTTGAACTCTCTTCTCTCCTGTGAGTCCTCCTAAACACAAATAAACTATCAGATTTTTTTCCCTTCAATCTGTTCCTAGTTCCGCTTGCCTAATTAACGACACCTCCCTACCTTGGGCAAAAACTCAACAACCTGATCGACGATCGGCTGCACAGATCTTGAGCAAAACCCAGGATTTCTAGCAATTCTTGTTATTAATACCTGTACTGGTTTATCAGCGATGTATTGTGTTTTGCTTTTCAGAACACTGAAGCCCTCTGCAACGTTAGCATCCTGCAGTACAGCTTTCATGTGAGCGCAGCCGGCTGCGCAATGCCAAACCCTCTGGGGCAAGAAGAGACAAGCCCGATCACAAGCAGACAGTGGGAGGAGCGTTGTGATGGCCAAAGGCTAAGGTTTGCCTTCCCACCTTGAAGAAAAGCTGTGGAGGAGGTTAAACATGGTTAAGCAGAAGACAAAAACCACCAAAAGAAAACACGAGAGCCCTGTTTGATCTGCAGCGAGGCTCTGTCCATCATCCCATGCTGGATTACAGGCTGCCTTCGCAACTGGTAGTTGGGACCTTGTCTTCTGCTGATGGAGGAGATGGAAGTTTCTGGCTGGTACTGAGCTACTTCTCAGTGGCTGGAAGGGAGATATATGTCACTTTGAACTCTTTTACCAATATTAAGGAATCCTTGCAGCTGTGTAGTTTTGGTGGGTTTTTTTTTTGTTTTTAAGGGCAAGGACAGAAGGATGAACTGCTGCAGTGCTCAGCCCCCTGAGCTCCATCACTGCCTGCTGCTCATGCTGCTTCATGCCAGCTGCAAAAAAACCCCTCTCTTAAAGTTGGTTGGTGTTTTTTTTTGTTTTGTTTGTTTGTTTTAAGGGAGCACAGGGATAAGGTTTCACTAAGCCCAGAAACCATGAGTGTAAGATGTTTCAAGGAGAGAACCGATGAGACCAAGGGCCTCTTCCCTAGCCCAAGGGTTCACAACTGCAGAACATTTCTTACTGAGAAATTACTCCAGCAAGTGGCCTTTCCTCCAAGCTGGACGGAGTCATACACCAAAAATAGGGTTACTTAAATCGAGTTTAGAGCTATGTTGTCTGCACCAGTGATAAACACTCTGCTCCAGAACAGCACTGGTGACATGTCGGCTATGTGCGTGCACCAAAATCCCCCTTCTTCACGCTGTTAACAGTGGGCAACAAAGCTTGCTAATGCAGAGAAGGCCACAGTTACATAAAGTCACCTGAGCTTCTTAAGAAGACAAAGCACATAAAGTATCAATACTTCAGAGGAAATCACAGGGAGTTAGGAAGGAATATGTATGGTCCAGAAGGTGGACACAACAGACAACTCCCACCTCCGTAGAGTCAAACACTTGCACTACAGCACCTTGAGAAACTGTTCAGCTCTCCAGGGGATGCAGAAAGATCCAGAGCTGGATCTTACTTTGATGGTCCTCCAAAAGAAGGAAAGGTCATTCCTTAACTTTACAGCAACAATGAAAGATTTTTCTCCCCTATTCACCCACAGTTCCTAAAAAAAAATCAGATTTCCAGAGGGGTTTCTGCATGGGTTACTGCTTTCTTTTGATACAGCCTAGGACTGGAGGAGTCGTAGGGGTTTGGTGTCTCAGCTTGAAGTAATTCAACCCTTGCCCTGAGTCACCGTACATGCACTTCAAGGAAGTGATACCGAGTACCGGCACCTACTGACATCAGCCACCGAGTTTCCTCATTACAGGAGGCATCATCATCTGGAGATAAGCATGCAATACTCCCTGTTTACAAAAAAAAAAACCAAACAAAACCAAAAACCACCTCTTCTTTCATGTTGCTTAACTTCTCTAAGTGATTAACATTTAAGATGATGTACTTTGTTAACTAAAGTTTAAAGCATCAGATGATCCCCAGGCAAAGCCTGCAGTTACTTATGTTATCAGTGGGGGTCTGAAACCAGCTGCCTAAACAGCACTCTTAGACTTGATCTCACTTGGAGAGAGCCTAGGAAGCACAATGAAGATGTGCAGAAAAGACAAAAAGACCACTTGCCAGGGTAAAGAAAATTTGCACATGAATATTAAACAAAAACAAAAACAAAATAATCTTTATTCAGTTGCTTATGTCCACCATTTTTATCTTAAAGGGAAATTACTCTGATTTTTCACTATTAAGCAGTTTCGGACTGATGCTTCCTTAAGCTTCCTACATCTCCTGTTCAGCCCCTCTTTCGTTAGTAGTGGTTTTTCCCCCTCCCAAAACTTGTTTGCCTATCTCCGCAGGCCAAATGCTCTGCAGGACAGATAACAACTCTCTCCTGAGCACTGTGCTGCCTCTTCAGCTCCAAGTACAGGACATGCTTACAGTATGATGAGATAATGACTCCAAAGCTTCTATGCACACCTGTTTATTTCATGCCTACCTCAAACAGACAACCTAATAAAACTACAAAGCTGTTAATGGAGCCAAGCCGTAAAAATAATCAGTCCCTACTTGAACAAGATAGTATACACACTTAAATATCACCACAAGGACAGTATAAGGAACTAGAGGATTGTTGTCACCAAGCTTGAGCTGCCAAATTATCCTCAGGGGCCCTGTATGGCAAGGGCAGGGAAAAGCTCCAGCAGAAAGCAAATGGATGGTAGCGCTCTGAGTGCACTTATAGGCTGTAATGCCCAGATTTGCTTCACACCCAGGACCCCGTTGGCACACTGAAAGGTGGATCTCTGCCCTAACTTGTTTCCTTACTTTGTCTGAGGACATTGGTGGGGTGCATTGCTGCTTGGCCCCACTGGGTCTGTGCTGGGGTCACCTGTGGCTCATGATTGTCCACTCCATGGAGAAGCCACATAGCTGCTCCTGAGTTTGGCTTAGTGTTTGCTGCTGATAAGATGATAAGACACCCTTTTCTCTAGAGATTGCTGATCCCTATCTTCTACCAGGCTAGCTGCATTCGCATCCAGGTCTGCAAAATGGCTACAGTTGCTCCACCTCCCTTTGAGATTTTTTTTTTTTTTAATTGTCTCATTTTAGGAAAAAAAACCACCATAAAACCCTGCGCAGAAAGTGAACGAATGGCTGAAGTCCCAGGAGGGTGCTAGCAGAGGCACTACCGAGGCAAGGGCAGCAGGCCCCGCACCAGCCGCCGCTTCACCCCCGGAGCGGCCGGTGCCCGCGCTGCCCCGCGGAGGGGCCGGGCCGGCCGGGCCGGGCCGGGCCGGGCGAGCTGCGGCGCTCCGGTGCGTGGCCGCGGGCGGCGCGGCCGCTCCGGCAGCGCCGGCCGGGCAGAGGTGAGCCCGCTCTGCACAAGTCCGTGCCCGCATCCTTCCCGCTGCCGCCGCTGGCACGGGCGGGCGGGAGCGGCGCTGCCCGGCGGGGCGGGGGCTGCCCGGGGCCGGTCTCCGCCGCTCCGCCCCGCCCCGCGCGGGGCGCGCACACCCGCGGGCAGCTCCGCGGGGCGCCGCTGCGGCCGCGGCCGCCAGGACCCGCCGCTGCCGCCGCCTCCGCCTCGGCTGTGCCGAGCGGCTGCCGGCGGGTTCGCCGCGCACCGCCGGGCCGGGCCGGCCGGGTCGTCCTCCGCCGGAGCCGAGGGGCCGCCGCAGATGTGGGGCAGCTGCCGCCGCCGCCGCGGCTGCCCGCAGGGCCGGCACTGCCGAGGTAGGAACGGCGGCCGCCGGGGCCTCCCGCGGCCTCCCCGCCCGCAGCGGGGCTGCTCGGCTGGGGCTGGGTACCCGCCGGGGCGCGTCTTCCCTTCCCACCCCCGGCTGCAGAGCTGCGGGTGCCCGCGGGGCAGCCCCCGGCCCCAGAGGGTCCCACGCCTGTCGGGGTAAGGCTTGAGGGGGATGGTCGTGTTTTCAGAGGCACCTTGGTCTGAATTTTCCCTTCCAGCTCCACGAAGGAGTAGGGGTGCCCAGCATCCCAAAGGCTTGGGAGGTGCGAAGTGTGGGAATCGCGGCTTCTGCTGGGAACAGCCTGAGGCAGAGGAAGGTTTGGGAGATGTGGCGTGGAAAGAGGGAATCACAGTGTACCAGTGGCTGTTTGCTTTCTGAGTTATTTTTGGAAATTGCTTTGCTGTGAGGGATTTTTTTTTTTTAACTGTTTATGGGGAGGTGCATTTCCATTGCACTCCTCCAGGCGCTGGTCCTTTCCATTGGTTGAGAAAGGCTGTAAAATCAGTGTTTTGGCAAATGCTGATCCAACGGGTTAGTTACTCTTCCCCTATTCCTAATGGTAACACTGTAAAAACATCTAATCTACATAGTTTTTATCTTGCCCTGTGAGCTTTGACTGCTGGCTTGTTGGAGCCTTCCTTGGAAAGGGCTGACTCCCCTGAGGATTGAGGGGTCTGGCACGTTCATTAGGCACTTCGTGTAACGCAGCATGACAGCTGCGACGCAAGTGCACCAAAACGTTTGAACGTTGGCTCAGTCTGGGTTATGTTTGGATGTTTTTCCCCCTTTCTAGGAAAACTGTATGACGTAGGCTGGAAGATAAACCTTGTGCCTTCCTGGGCTCTCCTGCAGCCGTGGGGCAGGACGGGGAGGCAGAAGCAGAGTGGTGGCATACACAGGTCTGTTAACGGGACTGAGGAGCTTTGGCCTGGCACTCTGAGCAGCCTCATGCCATAGAAAATTGGGTGTCACTGGGTGTAGAGTGGCTGCGGCTCCTGCCTGGTGACTCAGGATTGCTCTTGTTTACAGCCATCACTTTGCTTCTGCCAGCGTTATAGTAGGCAGCTGCCTACTTCATCTGTGCCTGACTCCAACCCAGGGCATGGAAATAAATGGTTTTCAGTAAGGTTAGTGGTTTCCAAACCAACTGGACTAAGGGGGGGAGGCAGGGGGACTCCCTGATTCAGCTGTTGAAAGGCACCGATGGGCCACTGCTTACCCGTGCTGAACTGAAAACCCTTCGTTGTTTCTTGGGTCATTCATGCTCCAGCATCTTCAATGAAGAGTGATTAGTTGGCTGTGCCAGTGGAGTTGCTGGAATGGATACTGCTCTTGCTCCTCGTTCTCAAAGCCTCGTAGCCTGGCTCAGTGTTGGCTCTGTAGCAGGTCCCGTTGTGCTCATGTGGCTCTTCAGAGTGTGAGGAGGAAAAAAAGATGTTAATGTTAAAGAAACTTGAAGACTCTGTAAGATTTTTAAATCTTTAAAAACAGTAATTTGAAATTAAACATTTTACATTGCTATATGTCGAACAGAAAATAGTTAACATGAAGCAAAAGCATACTAAACCAAGTACAACTCGGAGCGACCTTGTAGAGGGTCAATGGATTTTGTAGTGCTTTGCAGAGAGCTGAAGATGGGGCTGAATAAATTACCAGTTGTGGGACTCCTGGTGCTCATCCAATATGTTGCGGAGCAGTTTGCAAAGTTTCCAGTAAGTTTGCTTAATGTGGCCTTACTCAGTTGCAAGGCACTCCCATAATTATGGCTGCAATTAAAAGCAGTAACATCCATTTACATAAGGTGCCGGTCCTTTTAAATCGGCACATCATCTAATGAGAGCATTCCTCTAGGGATAGTTATGCAGGATGAGGGCCCAAAGCTGGGAGGATTTTGTTTCAGAACTTTTTTGAGGTCATTTGAAGGAAGGGTCTGCTTTGAAATAGGACATTTTGTTACAAAAAAGTACTAAGTTATACTTACAACCCTTACCAGTAGTAGGATGTTCTTGAATTAAGTGCTTTTAGTGCTTTATTTTTTTATGTATCATCCCTCTAATTTAAAAATTCAGCCTGGTTGCAACAGTATTTTTCTCAATTTGATTGCGTCAATGTTCCTTCTGTTCTTACTCATAAGAGATTTGGTAAATCCAACTTGTGGTGATATCTAATTGCTGACGAAGCGCTATGGATGTGTTCTAAATTGCTCACTGAAGTTACATGGTTTCCTTGGGGCTTAACCTCAGTGTGTAATGTCTGCAAACTTTTCTTTGAGATGAATATAAACAACTTTAAATCATAGTTTGGGGAACATTTCAGCTTTCTTCTGAAATAGATGACCTGGTGGAGTACTCTCACCTTCTCACTCCATATGTTTTGGTTTGTTTCTTTTTTTTTTTTGGTGGTGTGCGTTTTTTGTTTGTTTGTTTGCTTCAATTTACTGAACGCAGTGTAAGCTTGTGTCCCTGCACCCTGAGTAGGGCAGGTCCTTGGGAAGAGTCACAAGGTGAACGTAGTAGGGTAAAAATTCTCAAAATACAACTGAGGAAGCACCAGCCATGGGTCTGAGAAGTGCTGGGTTTCTTGAGTCTGCTCTGGTTTTTGCCGGAAGCCTTTTTTCCTCATTTAAAATGAAATAATCAGTCTGTTAACCTTTTGTCAGACATAGTGCTTGACTTGCGGTCTCTGAGAGTGTAAGATGTTAAGTAATTAAATTGTAGAAGGGAATAAAAGAGAATAATGAACTCCAAACTCACTAGTCTGTCTAGTTGGGCTCTCCAACTGCTAAAATTAAGTAATTTAAGTTGATTCCTGGTTTTACTCAGGTTTTTGTCAGATACTCAAAGTGAGGATATAGGAAAGGGTCCCATGCTGCTTCACACAGGTTGTTATTTTCAGAGGTGGTGGATTTATTTCGGGTATGATTTGGTTGTGCAGAGGGATAGTTTCAAGGCGAGTTCTGGCCTGGCTGACTTGGACAAGATACCAACCGGGGCCAGAGTGGCTAATAACTGGGCTTGTTCTTGGGTGCCTGCCAAAACCTGGCCCTAAATATTGTTAATCACATGCTAATTATGAATACTAATCTCCAGATGTACTTAACGTATTACCTGATGAAGTACTGACCTTGTAGCTGTCAGGTGATACTGCGTGCGATGTGGCTGTTTTAAGTAAAATCACTGTAATATGGTGGACCTGTGAATTAGGGTTCATGCAAAGAGAAGAAATAATTATGGGTTTTTTTCATAAAATGGGTAAACTTGGCAGTGTCGTGATAACAGCACAGTTGTAAGTGCCTTTGTGGTTGTGTTTTGATCATGTCAAACAAACTCATCTCTCATTTGAGAAGCTGGTGAATGGAGATCCAGCTCTTCTGGATGTTGGCGTCTGCAATGTTTAAGGGTCTGAAGCAATGCACCGGAATTAATCCTTGAGTCTTTAAGCGTGTGGCTGCCATGGTAGGTCCTGAATGCAAATGATAAGTCTCCTAATTGCAACTGACTTTTATCCATGTGATGGATAAAAGGGATGTTTTGTAATATTTTATTAATAAAATGGGACGGATTTGTCATGAGTGGCCTTGTGGAAATAATGTGCCTGTTACAGCTTTAAATTTGTATGTGTCGGAATAATTTCAGCTCGACTGGTTACTTAGATATCTGAAATGGCTGTGGCATTAGGTTCCAGATGATTCAGTACATTACTATCTTGTTTACAGGACATGCACAAGTAGAAAAAGTTAGGAAAGGGTAAAAATCAGAATGGGGTTTAAGTTCTTACTTCCCTTTTTCACTCTAAAGTTGACCACCTACTTTGTTGCCAAAAAATTATTTTTCGGAATGTGAATTTTTCTTCTCTTTCTGCATAGTGTCAAGTCTTTGTCTGTGGCATGGTTTAGGAGCTGGCTTCATGCGTGTTGTGCCTTGGCACCGGGAATCGCTGGGCTGCCGGGTGAGCTGCGTGATCCAGGCTCCCTGGCAGCTGTTCTCTTCTAAACGAGAGTTACAACACGCCCCTGCCAGCCACAAATCTGTTGTGGGGCTGGTCTGTAGCTGTTTAGTGATACCTAAAAGTGACTTAGACGTGCTATTTCTGCCTTACTTGGAAAAGCCACTTGTGGTGGTGCATCTTCTGAAATGGATTCACATGTGAACGGTTTCTCCAGCTGCAGACAGTGATGTGTTTTGTTAGTTGGGTTAATCTGCACTGAAACTTCAGAGGCTTGATTTGATCCTGCATATGTTTTAGGTGCATAAATGGGAAGGTTTCCTTAAGCAGCAAGAAACTCCCATGACCAGATTATATACAGTTTGCCAGTGGGTAGTTTAAATCAAATGATGTAAGGGACAAAATATTTGTGATGGTTTATTTATAGTTAAAAGCTTCCATATGACACTACACGCTCCTTTTGGACATAAACTAATTGAGGAGAACAACAAACATGAGTTGTTTTAATGCATCTGAAACTGCTTCTGACAATTACTGCTGCCAGAACAATATTTGGATTTAAGGCTGGCTTTTTCTTCCTTTAAAGTCTTCTTTTATGATCATATATCCCTGGCAATCTAATTGATGTTGTCAGTTAATAACAAGCAACATTTGTTGTTCATGGGAACCCTATGGATATTCTTAAGCTTGGAGCTCTGCAACATTTACCTTCTGCATTAAAAGAAAAAAAAAATAGAAGCCTTTTGTAGTTTTTCCATTACCAGTGTGAAACTGGTTTCCACAAAACAATGAGATTTCAGGGGTTCATGACCTCTTGCAATTAAAAAATTTCAGATGGCTTGTGAAAGGCAGAGTGATGGGGCGAAGGAGGAGGGGGGGCAAAGCAGCAAGGCAGCCCTTGCCATGGAGGAAACAAGCTCTCCTGTTACAGCTGAAGTCATTACTCATTTTTTGGTAGGGGATAGATCTAACTGCCTTTTTTTTTTTTTTTTCTGAGAAATGCTCTGTTTGGGGATTAGCATATAGGAGCTTAAAATTCAAGCAGTTCTCGAAGTCTCCCATGGGTTTAGGTCTTGGGGTTGCAATTGCCTTTTCTTGCCCAGGTTGGGTCAGTTCCAAGGGCTGGGGCTCATCTGGTGTCAATCTTCAATCTGATGGGACAGGTCAAAGCACTTTGTGTGGTGGGAGCACTGGCAGAGCAGCTCTTCTCTCTCTTGGTAGTTGGTTTGCACTGAAAGGTAGGAGACTGATGTTTTTGAGGCCTTTGTCCTGTGTCAAAGTTCAGATCAGTCACCAACTCCAGATGTCCTTAGTGATGAGGGGGCGACCCAAGGAGGACACAGACTAACCCACTGTGCGGTGGCTGGAGCCAGCAAGCCTGGACAGCTGGTGTTTCACTGGAGGTGGCAAGTGTCTGAGGGCTGGTGGGCTTATTTGCTTTTGGTTTTTTTTTTTTTTTTTTTTTCTTCTCCCTATCTCTATACCTCATGTATGTTTTGGTTTCAGTTTATATTTGAATTTAAACGTTCGAGTGTGTATTTACGCATTCTGATGCCAAAAGCTCTTGCATGTGCTGAATGTGATAGAATATGGCCTTTTGTATACTTGAATGATTTTTTTATAATTTATTTTCTCTAGGGAGACTTGTGCTGAAACAAAGTTATTTTAAGGAATATAAAGAGAATTCAGGGTTGGTTTGTTTTATGGGTTTTTTGTTGTGTTTTTTTTTTTATTTAATAGAGAAGGTTTCTTTGCTAATATTATGCACTTGGTAAATGTTTCCCCTTGCAGGAGCTTTTATTTGTAGCACTTGTGTTGTTTAGCCTGTCTGCACTCCATAAATTAGATTATTTTGGCTGTTGTAATTTTATTATCCTTATTAAGCTCCCTCATCTACATATTGATCCTGTTAGTCTCAGGAAGCTGATAAGCCATCTAGCTGTACTTGCAAAATACGCAGAAAATGAGAAGTCTGCCCTGGAGGCTATGAAGACCGAGGTTCACCAGTGATCTGGATCTCCCTGTGTCTTGCCTATATTTTTTTTTTCCCTTCAGTGCTAGGTTTTAGACTAGATGATAGCATTGCAGCTTGTCAAATTAAGATTAATTTTGCTTTTGTTATAAATTACTTCATCGATAGCTTCTGAGCAGCTTTGCTCTAGTTTGCTTGTATTTTCATTTGGATGAATACACTCCTTTTTCATAAAGCTTAAGAATATTTCCAGAGGCAGCTGGCGTCACATATGCTGTGAGGTTTTTTTCCTCCTTGTGTCAGTGTCAGTTTTCCATGCTGCCTTTCCAGAGGGATTTACTCTGTACTTTTGAAAACCTGGTTTCCTGCCTCTGTTGCCTACAGGACAGGTATCACACCAGGTATAACTGTAGGTGCATGTAGATTTGGGTCCAATCACTGCTCCATTAACTCGTTTGCTCTTGCTTCCCTTGCCATGGGCTTTTTTCTTAATGGCCAACTTATCCCTTACAGTAATGTATGCTGGAGCACTATACTCTGTTGGACTCTTAACTCCCATCACTGTTTTATTTCGTTTGTTTGTTCTAGTGCTCAATCAAGCCCAGTCCCTCTTACAACATGAAGTTGTACAACTTCCATCTCAGCCTCTGCTGTGCTGAGTCCATTTTGGGTGCTTCTGACTATTTACATGTTATTTATGTCACTGAAATGTTTGGAGGCCCCTGTTTTGTTCTTGTTCTCTGTGACCTCTCTGCACAATCACTGCTGCTTCTAAAATCATGTTTTTCTTTCTTTCATGATACTCTTCCCCCCGCTCCCTGTCCGGCGTTTCCTCCTCCTCCCACAATTTGACCTTGTCTTGCTCTTGTCTCCCCATGCCCTATTTCACGTGTTCACATGGCTTCAACTTCTGTTATGTGCTGATGACTCACAGATGCACTCGACACTCCCGATGGTTTGTCACCCACTCCAGTGGCTCTCTTCATCCTTGCCTTTTTCCCTTTGATTTCTCCATCAGGAGGCGTTCAATATTTCAAGCCCCAAACCCTGGATTGTGCCTCCTAAAGTTCTCTATTGTTTGTCTTTTAAAATGCTGCCACCTGATTGGTAGCTTTGTCTTATTTTTGTTTGTTTTGTTTTGTTTTTAATTAATTTGGTTTACTTCATGCATTTGGTTCACATGCATATTCTGTGTACTCTTTATTGTCAAATATTTCCCCTTTTCTAGCTCATGAGACAACTTTCCTAAAGCATGTAATAAGGTTTTACAGATATTTTTCTGTAAAGCAGCTGTCCTGAGAAATTCTGCCTCTGAAATCAGTTGATGGTGCTTTGTTTTAAAGATAGCCTTAAGTATTTTAGTTCCACTCTGAGAAGGCAGCTGCCCTTGTTTTGCTATTTTTGTACTTAGCAGCCCAGATCTAGCTGTTAGAAACAAGTGGGATTCGCGGCATCCTAGCTGAATGAAAGGACAAAGGATAAATATACATCATAAATGTTAAAATATCTAATACAAAACTAGCTGTACGTGAGCGTAATTCATAAGCCTTTCAGCCTGGAGAAGGGTTGTCTTTTATTTAAAATTGCCACTCCTTTCCTTGTGCTCTTTTTAACTCTGCTCTTACTCATAACAGCAAACTCAAACTCGGAATTGGGAAGGTTTTTCTAATGTGCTTGTGTGACTGGAAAGGAATAGAGAGTTTTGAGGTGATAGAGACACTGTCAGACTGCTGAGCAGAGATTGCTTTTATGCAGGTTCAAGAGGCACAAACATCCTAGTGGATGCAAGTATGGCTCTGCTTTTCCTTCTCTTTCAAATATTACAAATTTATCAAGCCTTGGTTTTCCTGGTTTGTGTCACAGATTCCAGGTAACTGATGCAGCGGTGGATAAACAGACTTGCTGCCATGTCACACTTCCAAGGAAGAAGAGAGCGTATCAGGGTGCACCTGCCAGCCGTCCAGAGGTTGTGCAAGACTGTACGTGCTGTTGCTGTAGAAACAGCATCGGATACTACGAGAACAATGTGTAGGAACACTGTCCTCAGTATACATACCGTCTTGGAAACTCAGTATTTTCAGTTACCCTCTAGACCTAGGAATGTAAATAGGCAATTTGTGCCAACAGCATGTATTTTAATGTCCTCTTGCTGCACTTAGCAGCACACGCCCCCTCATGTAAATACTTTGGAGTCCCTGGTATACCGTAAGCTTCAAAGGGCTTTTTAACACTGGGTCTCACTCAGAAAACATGAATAATGGATGCCATCTTTCCTTTATGTTGCATCATAACAGGAAGATTTCGAATGTTGCTTGATGTTGTGATGATGGAAATAGTCTTAAGCAATACCTGGAAGCACCACTTGAGGATCTGGCCTATTTTCCAAGGAAATAATTTCAATGTTCTGAGAGGAGAAGGTGGGAGGTGGCTGCTTGGACTGGAGGTATAAAGCATTAGTGGTTTATCCTTTAGATTTAAAGAATACAGTTAATACAGACCAGCCTTAAATCAATGCCTCATGTTAGACTTAACACAGGAAATTTCCTTGCTTGAAAACAATGGCATCTCATTGGTTTCTGGTTTTATCTCCAGACTTTTGGTTCTTGTTGGTTTCTGGTTTTATCTCCAGACTTTCGGCTTCTCTCACATTTTAAATAGAGCGATTATTTCTTCTGAAATGTGATAAACATCTACACTAACATGTTTATATATTTAGAAATAATAAAAGCACTCTGAATGACCATGTTTTCAAGAATGATTTACAGAAAGATAGTGAAAGAACGGAATGACAGTGTAGTAAGGTGTTTGGGTTTTTTTTAGTTGATAATACTGTGTATGTGAATCTCAGTGTGTTTTCTGTAATTCTCTTGTGATCCATGGTTGATGAGATGATGTTCTGCTGATAACCTGTATCTCCCCAGGTAATCATACATCAAACATAATCATACATTATCTGATAGGTTTTATAT
This sequence comes from Tauraco erythrolophus, assembly GCF_009769465.1. NCBI lineage: Eukaryota > Metazoa > Chordata > Aves > Musophagiformes > Musophagidae > Tauraco > Tauraco erythrolophus. The sequence continues at coordinate 18,093,153 of NC_141476.1, read as the reverse complement.
GCATACAGTACAACACGTGGGTGCTGTAGAAAGCTATCCAAGACTTTATTGGTACAATTCTTACAATAAAGCCCCTTGTATGGCTAGTGTTTGAGTCCTGATCATTAGGTCGTCATGGTTTTGAAAACGCATAACTGTGCTGCAATCAAGCCACACATAACCACTGCTGCAAGGGATACATCATTGTTTTGCACGCACGATGAACAACTATCATGATGTTTCAGTAGATGATGAAGAAAATACAATGAATGCCTCTCTCCAGCCAAAGTAGTGTGGTGTGAGGCTCCTGAGTGCCTGAGCCCTGTCAGATCTTCCCTCCCTCGTATCAGATGTATGCATGATTGTTAGAATAGATGGGAACTTGTTTTCTCACCAACTTGCTTTATACCAATATCTTCTGTTTGGATTATTTTCCTTATCTATGCTAAGGAATATTATTTTGTTTCATCTTAAGGAATCTCTGTAGTATCTGTATTTATACAGCTTTGTCTGTGTGGGATCTTGGATGTTGTTTAAATCTATTCTCCAATTAGCACCAAAGAGATTTCTTGTTCTTAGTAGTAGCAGCTTATTCTCATATAAAGCATGATTACACATGTGGTTTTTTCTGAATTTATTTGGCAGACTGATCTGTAGCCAGGAAGTCTAATAGTAAAATGAATTCTTATAAAGTAAGTTCTAAAGGTGTGTATTGCTGAGGGCAGATTCTTTTTTAGTTCTGAATTCTTAATGGCTTTGCTTGTCTTTGAAGTAGCAGTCTACTTCAAGTCAACAGAAACTTTTTCCCTTTAGGCAGTGATATGAAATAGGATATGGAGTGGATGGTGCCAGTAATAAACTTATTTGTTGCTCAGAAGAAATGGAGTAAGAGCTAGGGTCATCTATCACAAGGCCTGGTCCTTGTGATTTCAGCTGGTTTGGAATCAAGTCCTAAATGGAGGGGCGTGTGAAGATGGTATGGGGAACCTGCTGAACTTGTCACATGGGATGCTTGAAATTTTTGGGGCCTTGTTGGGCTATTTGTCATTTTTGTTGGCTTGACTCTGGGGATATTAGACTGTGGGAAAACAAAAAGGATGGTACTTTTGGTTGAGGAGAAAACCATAGGCAGTCTTGAGGAGACAGGAAGTCTTCATTTAAGAAGCTGACATAACAAAAAGTCCTGAGAAACTGAACTGAGAAGGTATGAATCAATGTATGTCATTTTGCTAGTATAGTATTACATCTCTCTTCCTCAGTCGCTCATTGCGCTTGCTAAGCTCTTCATGTCAAGGAACTTACTCTATTCTCTGTGGGAAGCTGTGTGAGAAGTTTTTAAGTCATGAGGGATCTTTTCTGCAGGGTGACTGTTCCCAAGGGATTGTCTTTGTCATCATCCAGGAGCTCAGGAATAGCCCAGGAGGAGGAACCACCTTTTCAGTTGCTAGTGCAGCTTCCTTTATCTCTAGGTTTCCCTGTCAATTGAAGAGCAAAGTCGAGTTAGTACTTGTCTTACCAAGGTGACAACATACCTAGCAGACAGGCATTGTGTTTTCAGCAGGTTGTTAAGGGCTCCTCTTCCACAGTGAGGAAAAACCTGCCAGGCTTGATCTGTATTTCAGGAATATGGGAATTACCCGGGGCAGGGAGCAGTCTGTCCCCTGCTGAGGTGCTAGTGCAATAAAGGATGTGATTGATTGGGCCAGGTGTCTCATCTGCTCTACAGTAGTTTTGGGTGTTACAGTGGAAACTCGGTGCAGTTACAAGTTTGGATGCTGTCATTACCCAGAAGGTGCAGCTTTTCACCATGTAAGAGCATCATAACAAATGCTTGGTCAAAACAAAAAAAATCAGCACTACAGCCTAGAAGATGTGTGTGGAGAAATCTCTTCTGTTTCACCTGAAATCCAGTTTTGAAATGTTGGAGTGTTGTTACTTGTGAACGGAAAGGGTGAAGCATAGTTGTGCGTTTGGTCACCATCTCTTCTCATTGGCTCGCAGTGTTGTAACAGCCTTGTATATTAGATAGCTGTTGCTGGCTGGTGATGCTTCCAGCTGCATAGATTTTGCCCAATGAAGGACTGCCGTGAGCCTGCTAAAGGTACACTTGGCATATTTTTTTTTTTTTTTCATTAAAAGAGAAAATCAATTATAACTTCAATAGAAATTACCCTGTATGCTTTATGGGAATACTGTGATGCAGGGTAGCAGGCTGCCAGTTAGCTGGCCAGAGCCATCCAGTCCATGTGAAATTGGGGAGCATTGGTTGGATGTAGAAGCTGGATACGTAAGATAATGTGTGTGGCTGAGGACTGTGCTGGTATGTGTCTGTATTTCTTGAATAACATTCCTACGTAATGATCTTTGCAGGTTCCGTGTTCCTCTGTGCCTCCTTAAATTGTACTGAAACGAAACTTGTGTTGTGCTGTGTGGCTGAAGGTTTTTAGAGTAGTTGTAAGCTGGGGGGGCATACAGCCCCCTCTCTGTGTACCTTCTTAAGGGGGGGAAAAGGGACTCTTAACTCTGATCTCTCCTCCTCTCACTATTACAATATGTAGAAAATGTAGATACCTGTTTTAAAATGGGATCATTTAAACAGATTCCTGTTTGTTTCTTCTAGCTGGAACAGTAACCTGCCAGTTGCAATAGAGAACGTTTGGATTTAGGTTGTTGCCAGTTGTGTGTGTAGCGAGGTTATATACTACTGTTTTTCTCAGAGTGGTGAGTAAACAGCTGATAATAATGCAAGGATAAAAAAAATTGTCTCATGACATGGTGGAAAGAGAATTTCTTTAGAGAAATGGAAATACTAGGTTAATGATGAAATAAATTTGTTGGTGTTTAATATGCAGAAAGAGATGGTAGTATTTAGTTCTGAGTGTGGACTTTCCCCCAATAATTTATGGTTTTGCATTTGATTGAGAAAATAACTCAGGATTAGTAGATAGATTTTTCTTCCCTCTAGCTTCCTGTAACCTCTGACTCTACCTCGGGCGCTTAAAAGCTGAGAGTTGGTGTATTTTAATACGAGCATTCTGCGAAGCTTTGATATCTCCTAGCACAGTATTTACAGCGTGACTTAGTTGTGTGTTTCTGAGATGCAAAAGTGAAGGACTTCATTTTTCCAGGGGAACAGCCTGGGTACGGACCAGCTGCAGCAGCTCGGCGTGCCTAAACGGCCTCTCATCTCCTGGGGCACCAGCTGCCCGAGCACGGGGGCCCTGCGGGCTCACGCCCCGGTCCCGCGGGGGCGATGCCCGCGTTGCTGCGGCTGCAGGGAGCGGTGCCCAGGGCGGGTGCCCGCGCCTGCCGCCGGGGGGCGCTGCAGCCTGCGCGCCCGCGGAGCGGCCGCGGGCAGTGCCAGGGCGCCGCCTGGCGGCCGCGGGCGACACCCGCCGGGCCCGGGAGCCCCGGCGCGCTGCGGGTGACCGCAGGGCTTCCCCAGGCGAAGGGCGGCTGTCGCCGGGGCCCGATGAGCGAGGGGGAATAACGGCCGTGGCACCAAATTTCTGCAGAAATCCGCAGTTTGTGTGGCGTTTTGTACATACCGAGATAACGGCTCGGTACGCTTCCAGGCGTCCATCGTTTGTGGTGCTGCGTTTCTTGGAGAGCGCAGCTAATGTCACAAACAGCTTTCTTTTTTAAGCATCGGGAATAAGAAGGAGAAAATGAGAAGCTTGCGTTTTAGCAGCTTTTTATCTTGAAAGGTTTTTTTCTGTGCTCTGTTTTTCAGGAACTTCCCAGAAAAGCAACGAGAGCAGGAACAGGATATAGTCGTAGTCCGGTGCAGTGAGGGTGTGGGTACCTGGAGGACTGGAAAGTCGTCTTCCCATAGTCCCAGGAGTGAGCTAGTGCTGCAGGGAGTGATGTTGGAAAGACAGGAAGCAGAGATGTTGGGTGGTTTATGGGTGTTTTATAGCCTGTCAGACTATAAATTGATATCTTTACCAGAGAAAAAAGATGTGTGAAAGTGACTGGCAGATACCATGGAACTTGTATTATATGGTTACCGTATGATACATCTTATTTACAGATACAAAGCAGGGTTTCTGTACGATCAAACAGAAGCCTTGGTTCAATCTCCTCTTTTATTTCTCCCCGTCTCAGAAATAATTACCACTTGCTGCATGCATTACACCATAAAAGCTTCCTGTCTTGTCAGTCATTTGAAAAGAATAACTCGGTTACTTGGCTCAAGCACGTTCTGTTTCTGTGCAGCAGTTTATTTTCCAAGACCTCCTTTCCCCTCGATGTTTTGCCTCTGCAGAGAGCTGCTTTTTCAGGTAAGCTTTCAGCTCAGCATGGCCCTGAGAGGAGAAGGTTTGCATAAAAACTTTCCAAGGAGTGAAGGCTTATTCATGTTTTCCCTGTAGCAAATAAAGCTGAGTCCCCAGCACTCCACCTGCAGGAAGCAGCCCCGCTTCTCAAGCCTTTGTATTAGGACAGCAGTCGATGATGTGATTGTGCAGAAGGTGATCTCTATCATTTATTGCGAATCTAATGAGCAATGTTTATTTGTTCTGTCTTTTCCTAGGAATTGAATGTAGTGCCCTTGAAAACTATGTTTCGAAACGAGACCTCAGGAGTGGCACAATATTTCTGTATTCTCTTTCTCTGTGTCCTCAGTCAAATAGCCCATTACTGCACTGAGGTTATACAAAAAAAAACCCACCAACCCTTAAATAACCTTGATCAATGACATAGAAACATAAGTTTGTCATCAATCAAGCTGAAATCATTACCTCACCAAAATAAAGGCTAGCAGGTGTTCATGCACACCTCTCATGTCATTACAAACACCTGGACAAACTCTTACTTAAATTTTGTACAGGTGCCTCCGGTTTAAATCTGCCCGAGCAAGAAGAGAATTCATTGATGGTGTGTCTCGTGCTTGGGGCGCAAGACTTAAAAGTGAGGTAATTCACCCTGCAAACCTCTGAAAAATGTTATTCCTGTATGAACAACATCAGGTCCTTGTTTTCAGCTTAGAGTCAGGTGTATGAGTGGAGTTTCAGGTCTTGTGCAGTGTGTGACTGCAGAAAGGAGGTACAAACTTCGTTTTTAGAGACTAGAAGGACGTTTTCTATGTAATGTATGTAAAACAAGCCTAAGAAATATATTTTCTAAGTTGGCATTCCTGTTAATCTGTTATTTCTGTTAATACTACATCAATTGTGGACTTGCCTAGCTTTACTGGAGGCACGGATAAGAAAGCTGGAGTGTTCCGGTGGTGGTGTGCCCGACTGTGATGGAGGCGAGGTGGGTACTGCCTGGTGCTGGAGTCTCACCTGGAGTCAGTCGTCTGTTCCTTGCGATGTTTTGTGTGCACGCAGGAGACTGGCTTCTGGGACTAACCTGGAACACAGATTAAGCCATTCCTGCTCACAACTCTTTTGGCAACTGTTGGAAGTAAATACATACTTAGTAGAAGAAACCAAGAAGCTTTTAAGTGTTCAAAAACTCCCTCTCCCTCCTCCTAGTTTTCTGAGCCTCATAATGTAACTCTTGTTAACTCCTCTGCCCCTCCCTGTCTTGGCTATTGACTCAAAAATCAGGAAAAAAATGCAAACATAAAAATATAGCGTGGGTCCCTACAGTTGAAAATTGTTATCAGTCTTCAAGAGAAGGAAATCAACTTTCAAAAAAGGGAAGGGCAGGTCAAGCAAACATGGTTTTGGAAAAACAGTGCTAACTCCACCGGGGCGTCTCACCAAATGTCTCTGAGAAGTGATTTTCTGTTGTTTAAAAAGCTACTTTTTAGCTTGTAATGGAGTAGAAAAATTAAAAAAGCTCCTCAGATGCTCAGTCTGACTAGTATTAAAAAAAATGTATGTGGGTACTGACCTTCATTTGTATTTAGGGCAGTGTCATAATGTCTGAGTGAATTGTAATGAGCATGCATATTGCACTTCACTACCATATTTTCCATGTTGCATTTATCTTCTGTAAAATATATAGATGAATGTAATAGTGAAATATGCAGCTTTTTTAGGACTTTGCTCAGCCCAGTTAAGGGACTTAGTTGTGGGGTTACTCTTGGTTGTAAAGCTGGTGAAGTTGATGTGGAAATGCAACAGCTGGATGTTGTATTTCACCACACCGCCGCTCTTCTTGCAGCACAGAATCTTTCCAGTGTAATCTGTGAACAGTTTTTTTTCGGTAGCTGAACAAAATTTTAGAAACCTAGTGTTTGTTTATGCTTTTCTGCATCGGTGTTTTGGCCCGAAGGCTAAATTAATAAGGGTTTAATTGGAAAAATGTATCATTCCGTGCATGACTTCTTAAAACACACTTCATGCTCCCTGGACGTGCTATTTTTAGGGCTTTAGAAAAAGGCCGTTCTGAGGCAGTATCGCGTTCTCCGCAGCTGCACGGTGCTGGCTGCAGACAGCGCAACCACCCGCTGCCCGTGCAGGGTATGGTTCCCCGCGGGAACGGCCCCGCTTTCCTGCCCCTTTCTTCCTCCTCGGGCCGCCGGGGGCCGCGGGCCGCCCCGCTCGGGCTGAGGCGAAAAAGAAACTGCGCGCCGGGGGCGGCACGCAGCCTCTCCGGGCGGGAGAAGGGCCGCGGCGGCCGCCGCAGCGCGGTCCCGCGGGCCGGGCCGGGCCGGCGCTCCCGGGCGCGCCTCCGGGGGCGGCGCGGCGTTGCCTCCGCCGAGAGGCGGTGCCGCCCCGCCCGCTGCCGCTGCAGTGGGAGCCGGGAGCCGGGCGAGGATGGCGGCGGCGTCGCCGGCGCGGGAGCTCACGCAGAACCCGCTGCAGAAGACGTGGGAGCCCTACGACAACGGGCTGCCGGCGGGGCACAGCGCCCAGCGCGGCGGTGAGCGGGGCGGCGGCGGGCAGGGAGGGAGGGAGAAGGGAGAAGGGGTCTGCCCGGGCCGTGCTGTCGCAGCCGCGGCGGGCGGCAGCTGTCAGCGGGACCCCCGGGCAGCCGCTGCTCCTCCTCCTCCTCGTCGGTTGGGCCGCAGCGGGTGAGCCGGGCTCCACGGAGCGCGTCCCGGGGACGATTCGTCCTCTGCGGGGTCGGGGTGCGAGGAAGGCGGCGGGAGGGGCCGTCCCCGCTGGGCGCCGAGCGCTGTGCCTGGGCTTTAACGCCTGAAGCGCCGAGGAAGGCAGGAAACCCCGAAGCTGCTGGATCTGTGCCCGAGCAGCAAAGCTCGGCTGGGAAGAGGATCTATTCTGGTTGCTTCTGTCAATGGGGTTTTATTTGTTGTTTGGCTTGTTTTTTAAATGTTCCGATTCCAAGCAGCCTTTGTATTCGGTAGATTTCTCTTGAAGAGAGGCCTAAAAACGTCACTGTATTTTTTTTTTTTTCTTTTAAGGCCGGTGCTGTATCAGGCCATCTGTTGTGCGAGTTAATGGCTTTCCTTGTTTTGAGGTGCAGCCAACCAAGTCATCAGCCTCTAAAGACTTTGGATGCGGCGTTTGTAAACTATAGTTTATTAACAAACTTTGCCTCGCGGGTTTTTTTCTTTCTCTCTTCCCCCCCCCTTACTTAAATAACTGAGGTTCAGTACACGGCAGTTTTGCAGACAAAAGGGGCTTTGTGGTGTGGAATTGTTTTTATTTGTCATGCAAAGAAGCTGTGCTGGCAGAAAGAGCTGAGGCTCTGCTGGTATGGGCAGGCGTCCATGGGCTGCTGCCTCTCGGCTCAGGTCTTGCTTGGGTCCAGCCCTTGCTGAAAAAAAAGCCCAAACTTCCTTGGTGTCTGCTAGGCAAGCAGGCGTGTGTTTGTGTGAAATGAATTGCTGCGGCATCTGAAAGATGGTAGGTGTTAAGAGGAGGAGAATGTTGAAATAGAAGAGGGTCAGAAGGTGTTTATAATTGCTTTTGTAAACATGCTAAGGAGAACGCTTGTTTTGGCCTTAACGTGGCGTCTCTTTTCCAGACAAAGTAACGTTTGTTACAGCTTTAACACGAGTGCTGTGTTTTACCAAAAAAACCTAAAACCCACACAACCTAAAACAAAGCCCCCAAGAACAAAATTGCACGTTGGTCACATGTGATCTGGTGACGTATGGAGTCTTCTCAGCAGAATTATTTAGCTTCTCTTGACTATAAACTAACTTAAAAAATATTTCGCATACTTGTATTTTTAGTAGGATTCTATGATTTTCGATGCCCAAGACCCCATATAATTTAAAAACCTTTTTGCTAGGCAAACAGATTTTGAAATACTTTCCTTTAATCCTTTTGCTTTTGCAAGCATTTGCCCTTGCAGTATAGCCGTGATACATCTACAGCTGTTCGTGATATGCAGGAATTACAGACAGCCTACAGAGGACCAGAACTTGCTCTTCCTTGATAAAACCATCCATCTTGTTTCAGCAAGCTGAGAATGCTTTGTAATTTTTCCCATGCAAGGGGGTTGCAGAGTCCTTTATCCTCAGATTTCTGTGTATCGTACGTCGCTCCTGCTCCAATGAGACAGTGTGACCTGCCGACCCTGTAACCGTGCTATGGCAGCTTGGGATGGAGTGCCCGGAGTGGGTCGTTTAGGGCAGTGCTGGGTTGACCAGTTCTCTGCTTTTACAGGTAACTAATGATACTGTTCAAAAAATACAAGCTCGAGTTGGAAGTGGATTTCTGGTCCTCAAGAGTAGCTTTCCAGTGGAAGCAGTGAAGCTAGTCGCTCTGATGTCTTCTGAATTTCTACGCTAAGCAAGATGAACTCTTTCAGTCTCCTTTGATTGGGTTTTTTATTTCCTTGTTCATTCTGATGACTTTTATCTGTACTACTTTTAGCCTTACTTTATCTTTCTAGAAGGTGATTGAGCAGAATGGTGCACCCTTCCAGTTGAGGACTTGGCAGATCCATCATCAAAGGGATTTACCTGTGTTAGCTGTTTTTAGCATGATTTTCTAAAAGTTTTGTCAACTGGTATTACCTGGAGAAGAAGAAATGTGGCTAGATGTGCCAGGGTTTAGCTGTCACGGTGCTTTGGAGAGCTAGTTCTCTTATTCTCTGTGTTAGGAGGTCTTGAAGGAAGAGTTCTCGCCACATGCAGCCTACTGAGCAAACTGAGCTTTTACAGCTGGTGAGACCAGTAAAACAAAGGTAACTGTTCTATAAATGTCCTTCCAAAGTAAGACTTGTAGGCAGTAGAAATGCACGTTTTTATCAACTGCCACTTGCCTTTTGTGGAAGGTTTTGTCTGTAAATAGGTTACAGTAGAGCTGCTCTTGGCATCCCATGTCAGATTGCTTCAGGGTCTGAGTCAAGCTATGGGCTATGAACATGGACATAAAAAAGAAATAGTAAAGTATGCTATAGTGAAAGTTGTTTTGAGAACCGAGCAGAGGATGTTTATAGAGTGAGAGATAAATAGTGAACTTCCTGTGGTTGAACATTATTTGTCCTCTTACTACAGTTAACAGCTTTGTTTCCTTAAAGCTGCTGGAATTTGGTCATTCTAGTAATTTTTATTTGCTGTTCTTACAGCAGTATGAATGTGCATCAGGTCCAAAAAAAAAAAAAAAGTTATCAAATGAAGATTATCTTTCCTCTAAAGAACTCTACCCTTTGAGCTCACGCTGCTTGTGTGTATTTGTACTCCCAGCCCTAGGAGCTGAAGACAGAGAAAGCGAATGAGGTAAGGGCAAAACCCAGCTGTAGCCTGAGGATCAGGGTCTATGATGGGGCCATTGCTGAGGGCATCAAAGCTGTAGGAAGCAAATGGTAACCCTGAGCAAGCGAATGGCAGTGCTGCTAGGAGCAGCTGGTGGCATGAGGCTGGCTAGAGGACAAATACGAGTTCTGAATCCCTTGTACCAAGGTGGTGTTAGAAACTGGTGATTTGGACAAAAAGAGGAGAGGTAAATTAGAAGATAATGGACTTCTTCAGATATAGGAGCAGGATGCTCTCCAGGAAGAGCAGCAGGATGGGGAACTCATCCATCCCTGTGGGATGTGAATATGGGTGACCGGTTGTCATCGTTGATCAACAGGAAAAAATGAATTAGCAGTAGTGAAATTGGATAAGTGATAGGGGGAAACACGTACAGCTAACCTTGTTTGGAAGGGTGGTTGTGTTGGCTAATAGTTAAAACACATTAGTGCATGAATCTCTAAATAGTACACTGATTTTGGAGATCAGGCCTTGAGTTGAAGGCCATAGAAACAGCAAGAATCCTTAAACTTCAGATGACTAACCATAGCAGCTTGATAAAAGCATCTGACCTTAAAAGTTGACTTAAAAATTTAACACAAATAAGGAAAAAACAAAATCTCATCTGTGTAAAAGGAAGGAGACAGCTGATAATAACATTTTAGGTGGTAGGTGAACTTGAAAAATACCAACTCTTGTCTCTGATTTCACAAGATCGTGTGAGTTTCGAGGGCTGATGACGTGCTGCATGGCTGATTTAGGTTGTTCAATGTCCCAGTTTGGTTTCACAACCTTCTGCGTCTTACAATATTTCACAATTGAGTCTCAAGAGGCAAGAAATGAGCATGTAGTTTCTTCTTTCCTTGGCTGTTAAGTCTTAAACTTAGAAGGGTAGGCAGTCGTAATTTTATGCTGAGCTGCGACTTGTTGTGTTGTTCAGTAGTATGTAAGAATTTTTTAAGTGGGATAATGATTTTGCTTAAATTGCAATACTTGATTTTAATGAATTTCATCGCTTCGCTGTTTTCCTTCACTGATTGGTATTTTGGGCATATTTTTTGTGTTTTTTCTAAGCAAAGGGATACGTTTCTTTTTGATGCCGCTGTTTATAAACATGATCTCACACGCATATATTGCAAACATCTCTTAAAAAAAACCAAAACAATGGAGTAAAGTCGTAGAGCATCTTTAGCAAATGGCGGTGTACGACCCTGTCAGTTTTGTTTTGCTGTTCTGAATGTTCCTTTAGCAAAATTAGTGTTGATAGCACATCCACAGGTTGAGGCTGTCAGAAACCCTCAGGAGTTACATACGTGAAGCAATACTAGAAAATGAGTTTGTTTTCTTGAGACTAGATTTTGTAGAGAGATTTCTGGAGGTACACCAGACATTCCAGTGGTAAGGAATTGAGAGAAAGCTGCACTTAGGAGCCTGCCTTGGCTCTGCAACTTGCACCGATATAAATACTTTTTTTCTGCAAATTGTTTTACGTATAAGGTGAATGATGGTGGGTGCTGTGAAAAAAAGAATTGGGCATTGTGCCATTGGGAAAACATTAAACTGAAAAAGCTTTTTTATTCCAGGAGTTAGATATGTGTAACATGTGGTTTGTTTGTTTTTTTTATCAGTCTACTTCCTCATGTCAAAATTGCTCATATTTCTTCAAAGGAAGGTGTAAATCTTGAGACACTGGCATTTAAAATACTGTCACTGAAATGAACGTTCCTCCCCACTTGCAGTGAGTGTTGGCAACATTTTGTTGAGAAAGCTGTGGTTCAGTCAGATAAAGCAAAAGATAATTAAATTATTTTAAAATTTTGAGTATTTGATGCATCCTCAGAACTTTGCATTTTGTTCTGATCGTGTTGGTTTTTTTTTTTTACTGAGCTGATGAGCAAAGTTAAGTCTTGTTAATTACACAGGATCGTAAGGAAGAAAACAAAAACCCGTGTGTGCTGTGCCGAGTCTTTGTGCGTGTTGTTGAGAATGCTACACTGAGGTGCAGAAGAAATAAAATAGTTGCTTTGTGTGCTTTTATTTTCAGTTTGTCGTTTAGCTGTTACCATCTGCTGTTTTGGCCAGCAAACGTGCCTTTGGCTTCCACCTCTGACTGCACGTGTCACAAAGTGCCACCTGTGTAAGTGGTGTTAGACCGCAACCACTGTTAGCCGTCTGAATCAGAACACCAAACGTTTTTTAGTGCCATGAATTTTAGATTGTGAACTGGCACCCTCTGTTGAAGACAGAAGTGCTTTCAGACCAGCTCAGCACTAATGGGTGGTATGTGCTGTAGCATCATACACTGTGTAGTGGTGTTTACAGGGCTATGGCCTTACGTAAAGGAGAGTATTTAAGGTCATTGGAATCGGTGGTGTTCCTCCTTCTGGTGTGCAGAGTATCTGTTTTACTGGTATCTGCCTCTGAAGAGGAAAAGCACTCTCGGTCAGCCTGGCACCTAATCAGAATGGGATTGCAACTTTTTTGGTTGGGATCAGCAGGTATTTCCCTTGGTTTCTGCTATATGGTCGCACATTAAATACTGGTGCGCAGAGCGATCAGAGTGACAGGTCAGGCGTGCATGTTAAACTGTACACACAGGGCTCTAATAAAGGCAGTTTCACTAGTTTTGGTGTTCTCTTTGAGGAAGTTTGTGTTAAAAGGCACGTGATGCCAGACTTGCACGCTGACTCCCTGGCAATGGGAGGATACGTCCCTCTTGCATGTTGTTGTAGTTGTGTTGAACCAGCTTGCGGCTCAGTGAGAAAGAACTATTACAAACCGATGCTGGTGGCAGGACTTATCTTAGAGAATGGTTGTTGGTGTCATCTGTGAAGCAACCGTTTAAGTGGGTTGCAGGTTTCTTCACAGTAGCTTCCTAGCCCTTAGTTTTGTAAAATGGAGTTTCTTTCCAGTATAGGTTTACCGTTGCATTACCAAAAGACCAATGTTCTGTGAGAAGGTCACAGACTCAATTCATATGACTCAAAAAAAAGGTAATCTTGGTATAATGTCAGCTGGTAAATTCTGTCCAGGATGGGTAGAGGAGCCTGTTTGAGTTAACACAGTTCCTTGCAGAGCAAGTGGACCTGAGGCAGTGTACAGAGCCTTTCCGTACAGATCGTGGTTTGTCTTTTACAACTCTTATTTCACTGCTTGCACTGGAAAATTGTTTAAAACTTCAACTATATTTCAGGTGAAGAACCTTTCAAACCCACTTTGAAGAACAGTGTCTTCTCTTAAAATTTCTGGGGGCTTGGGGCTTTTTCTCATCTCTATATTTTGTTTAAGCTTAGGAAGCACTGTATTCTTTACACTTCATAGACTTTATTTCTCCTGAGCCTCCTTTCCTCCCCTTGGAGTCAAGGTTCACAGGCCTAGACTTAGGACAAAGAGGAAAAGGGTCAAGAAAACGTCATCTTTCTCATTTATAGGCTTCTGCACAGAGGAGCTTACTCTGAAGGCTTTTATCAGTGTCCTTCCGGAGACAAGGACATGTTTGGATGCATCTGTTTTGGTTTGCATTCAATTCCCTGTAACTTTCATTGCATGGAGTACTAGGCTGTTTCATGGGTTTGAGGTTAGGTACAGCTTTGCCTGCTCTGCCTTGAAAAGTGATACATTTTAATAGGTTTGGTTGTGTTTTGTTTGGTGTTTTTTTGTTTGTTTATTTGATTTTTGTTTAATATGTGCTTTGAGAAAGTACACCTGTCTTTGTTCATTCTTTTTTGATGAGTTTACTACGTGGGGTAGCTGTGCCAGATTTGTTCAAGTGACTTAGAGGGATGGTACTTCTCAAGCCTCACAAGAAGCAGTGCAAGTGCAGCAGTGACCCGACCTGAGCTGGCTTCGGTGCTCATTAACTCCACACAGCACACCAGCTCTCCTGTCCTGAGCGGCCACCATAACAGATGGAGCCCAAAGTCATGGATTAAATGAACTCAGTGGACATTTGTGGACATTTTATCAGCATTTTGTGGACTTTTTACAGGGGTGGCCCATAGAGTAAGGGAATGATATCTGTGTATTATATCAAAAGTTGAGAAGAGGAATGGTGGTTAATGAGGATGTACTGGATAGAATGGGACCTGAGCATGACGTAAATGGTATGGAATTAAGAGGTGGAGAATGTGCTGGTTTTGGTTGGGATAAAGTTAATGTTCTTCACAGTAGCTGGTATGGGGCTGTGTTTTGGATTTGTGCTGAAAACAGTGTTGATAACAAAACCATCCCTGTGTTATCACTGAGCAGTGCTCACACAGAGCCAAGGCCTTTTCTGCTTCTCATCCCACCCCACCAGTGAGCAGGCTGGGGGTGCACTAGAAGTTGGGAGGGAACACAGCCGGGATAGCTGACCCTGACTGACCAAAGGGATGTTCCATACCGTGTGACGTCATGCTCAGCATATAAACCTGGAGGAAGAAGAAGGGAGGGGAGGGATGTTCAGAGCTATAGCATTTGTCATCTCAAGTAACCATTACATGTGATGGAGCCCTGCTTTCCTGGGGATGGCTGAACACCTGCCTGCCCATGGGAAGGAGTGAATGAATTCCTGTTTTGCTTTGCTTGTGTGTGCGGCTTTTGCCTATTAACCTGTCTTTATCTCAGCCCACAAGTTTTCTCACTTCTGATTCTCTCACCTGTCGTACTGGAGGAAAGTGAGCCAGCGACTGTGTGGTGCTCAGTTGCTGGCTGGGATTAAACCACGGCACAATCCAACGTTTGGGAATCTCAGGCAGTCACAGTGCTTTGTACAGCAATGTAGTTATGCCTTACAGTGTAACACTGAGGTTTAGTATTCTGGAGTGAATTGACTCTTCCTCTATGAAGGCACAGAGGAAATTGATGCACATGTGGATTGTATAGAAATTAATTCCCTTTGAATTATGGGATGGAGGGAGCCAGTGATATCTTTGCGCCACTTTAATATGTTCTTTCTTTTTAGGCAGTTCCTTGTAGCTGTGATAGATTCATGTAAGATATCCATAGTTTTGTGCCATTAAAATGTTCAAAAAACTTGTCATTTGAAAGGAATGCCTCAAGATTTCCTTTAACTTCATACAGTGCTTTTTTTTTTAATTAAACACTCTGCCTTTGATTTAAGAGCATTTCTGTACCTATATCTGTATATCAGATTATTGTACTTGATTGCGTAGAATACTTTTGCTTTATTCCTCATAACCATTGAGGAACAGTCAAAATGAACTCTGTTTCAAGAGAGATTTTTATATTAATAATATTTAAAGGAGAAATAATAAATAGCGAGTACCATGTCATACTATAATGGATTACATTGCATCTGTCATGCTTGTTTCGCTCAAAACCAAGACAAGGTTGAGCAGCTTTGAGATCTTGTCTTCAAGATGTAAAAATTATCTAAAAATTTTATACACCTTGCAGTTTCCTTTCAATGCAAGCACTTGAACTGAAGTACATAGGGGTGTAAGATATCAGTGTCCTTTTTTTTGGTGTTTTTTTTTTTTTTGTCTGTCTTAAAAGATGTATGCAAATACATAGATTTCTTGTCTTCTGCCTGTATACAACTCACATGTCCAGCATTGCCCTACCACTACCTTGCCCTTCCAAAATTCATCACAGTGTAAGAAACCCAGTTAGGTCCACTGTACTCCTGAAGAACCCCCCTGAAGTAGTAAGACACAGTGCATGAGCTGCTTGAACGGTCACTTCCTCAGAGAGCACATGGATTGTAATTTTCCACTGCAATACAAGCCTTTTCTTTGTGGGAATGTTCATGGTAAACTCTAGTTTTCTGTTTTTCTGTTTTAGTATGTATGACCAATTGCCCTACTCTGATTGTCATGGTGGGTCTCCCAGCAAGAGGAAAAACCTACATCTCGAAGAAGCTGACGCGCTATTTAAATTGGATTGGAGTGCCTACAAAAGGTGATGGATTTCCTTTTGTTTACATCAGAAACACAGGGCTGATGTTAGATGTTTTACAAATTTAATTCCCGGTAATTTCGTTGCCCAGTTCGACCACTTAAAATCCTTCTGCTTTGCTAACTTATTTTTAAGCGGTAGCATACACAGACTCTCTCCTCTCTTTAGATGGTAGTTCTGGTGACTCTTCATTTACCTTCTTGTTCTGACAGGTGCCTAAATCAACTTTTTGCCCTTATACCTCAATGCTTTGATTCTTCAGCTGTCCTTCCCCCTGCCCGCCCCCTTCCCCTTTTTTTTTGTGTGGATGAAAGGGAATCTCATTTACAAGCAGACGAGCAGTGAGCACTTCTGGGTTAAAGTTCTGACTTCTCCATATTCTTTTCTCTGTGAACTTTGTGCGATTGTCCATGTAACTCTGTTTAACTGCGTTTGTGGAATGAGTTACAGCTCTTTATAGTTATGACTAGTTAATCATTTAAATAACGTTGAACACGTTAAATCATACTAAAGTATGGACTTGGCTGAAAATTCAGAAATGTATTTCCTACTAGTTCTAAGAAATCAAGATGAAGAATTCTGGCCTGTGTTTGAACTGCCTTTGAATTCTAGGATATATATTTTGGAGTTGATGTTTTCTTAAGGTCTTAGAAACTTGTCTAATATGTTTTTTTTTAAGATGAGACATTATGGAGGATATGTTATATTGTTTGAGTATGAGAGTCTACACGATTTGAAGTATCACCTAAGGCTCAGCTGTTTTCGCACAGGATCACCCTTCTGATGAGCCCATCAGCTATTTAGGGACTTCAGTTTTAACCATTAGGTTGAAACAGAATAACAATCTAGATAGGTTAGTCTGTATCCAAGCTGATAAAATGTATATGGTGTAACCATACTTGTATGTTAGATGCACCTCTGACATACATTTGTGTAGATAGGTATATATGTTACTGTGTTGAGCATATTACTATGTGAACTTTGAAAAGCAGAAATCCAGTATTGGACAACAAACAGGAAATTGTTCACATCTGGCTCATGCTTGGTTAAATATATCCCAAATATAGTAAAACAGGTAGGGGTGTTCTTCAGTTACAGATGTTCCATGGACTACTGTGAGCAGCACATCAGAAAATATATGCAGTTGTGCTTAATAAAAAATAGAGCATTACTGCCTAATTTTACAAAAAACATAAGATATAAAGTTACCATATGAGCTTCCTTCCTGGTTATGGTTTGTCTTTGTTAGAAAAGGTGAGTTGAGATTTTCTTGGAAAACCACAGACCCTTCCTGTTGTTCATGTCATCAGTGATGTGATTTTACTGAAGCTGAAATCAGTTTTAAGTACCTCACTGACTGAAGGCGTAGATGACATGTTGCCTCATGTGTCCAGTTGATTGGGACTGAACTGATACTTGTAAGTATGGAGTAGCCCTAACAGCCGTTACCCTTTGGCTCTTAGTGTCTCAAAATTAGTGTGTGCTTAATGTAGTAAGTGTTCTTATTCTGAGACAGATGGTGAAAATTATGAGGTTATGTAAACCAGTGAAAAGATAAACACCATCTCTTCATGTAACACAGGTTAGGTGAGCTGGAGAGTTCAGGAGCAGAAGGTGGAGATAAATAGCCCAGGGTCCATGTTAGTTGAATCATTTCAGCTATCAGTTCTGTATTTTTCTTTTGTTCCTTCCAAAAGCCTCTGTCATTCAGAATGTGAAATGGTAAAAAATACAAAGGACTTCTGTCTGGGCTTTTTGAAGGAAATGAGGTCAATTAGATGCCTGAATAGAATGGTGTTGCGCTGTGTTTTTTAGATACTGAACTTTGGGAAGCTTTTTTGAATAGTTCTGGCTGTGTGGTAGTTGTGATAGCAGCTGGCTTTGTGAAACTTTTCCACAGGGGTGTGTGTTAATAATAATAGCTAAAGATTGTCCCACTAGATAGCACTTTTTCCTTTGCTGTTTGTGACCCTCTTGCAGTAACTATTATTTCTTAACAAAATTCATTATTTTTCATTTTTAAAGGGCTATGGCCTGGCAACACTGGCCATCTGAACTTCTTGCATCTTCTGTTTTCCTTACAATGAACCACCTTTTCATGTAGCCAATGTGGACCAGTGCTTATTAAACCTGTCACAGAATAACCTGAATTCTACTACAGTCCATGTCATACAGTTGACCAAAAAAAAATGACATCAACATTGCTGAACTCAAACAAAACTTGACTTATTTCTTTATCCTCTGCCTCCATCCCAACAGCAATCTATATGCAGCAACTTCTGTTTGAGCTCTTTCATCCTTAATTTTTCTTAATTAAATATCAGAAATTGTGTCTCTTACTTCTTTTCCTCTTTCCAGAGATGAAGTCTGGCAGGTAGCTATACCTTCTCAAACAGAATACTTCAGTTTGATCTAATGTTTTTTTTCAAAAAAGAAAAGCTTAGGGGTTCAGCAGAGAAAGCTTATAGTTCAGAAACAAGTTAAACATTAATTGCACTTTAGAGACCCAGTTTAGAGCTGTCAAATATGGTTAATTAGGGTGCAGCATCATTGTCTGCTGTGTGGCAAAACAGAGCTGCCTTGCCCTAATCCCATATCCGATACCCGATACTGTGACGCGTGTACAGCTGTAGGCCTTATAGAACTTTGCCTAGATAAGGAACAGTTTTCTTTGACCACTGTTGAGAGATCACGGTCAGGTTATGTTTGGTACTTCATGCTCTTTTTTTTTTAAGCAACTAAACCACTTTTTTAAGTAAGTGGAACAGGGATTGTGAAATAGTATATGCTGATCCTTAAGGAATAGAAATATTTGAGCAGAGTTCTGAAAAAATGTTTCCACAACTTGAATTTTAAGGGTGTTTTTTTATCAAAAGGAAGATTGGTTAGTTCTATTTATAACTCTTCCTTGCCTTCGGTAAGAGCCAAAAGTTTTGGGAGGTGCTGTCAGAATATTATTTCACTGCACATATACACAGAAGAAAAAGCTAGATTATTAGTAGCCCTTTGTAGACTACTGAAATAGACTTCCAGCCACCCCTGCAAAGGAGGAAAAGAGTTTCTTTTGTTGTTCAGGCAAACTGGCAGACAGAGGCCCAGCAATATGGTCAAGTGACTCCATCGAAGCTACCTACAGCCCAAATGTTCTTTACTGTTTCTGTGGTTTGTTGTTTTCTCTGTATTTAAAAAGGAACAAACAAAGCCCCCAAAATACAAGAAGTAGTATGATATGTTGACTTTGTACATGTTATTTTATCCTTGCATGTAGTTTGGTTTCAAAGCTGTCATAACTTTTGTCCTTTTTATGCAAATACTGTTAGTTCGCACTAATACCAATTTCTTCTTGGCAGAATTTAATGTTGGTCAGTATCGTCGAGATTTGGTGAAAAAGTATAAATCTTTTGAATTCTTCCTGCCTGACAATGAAGAAGGCTTGAAAATCAGGAAGTAAGTTTTGAATGTGTTTGGCTACACAATGTTAATTGTATTAAAATGGTACCCTGTGTAATTTGCTCTTAGAGACCGCTTTAAGTTGCATTTTTGTATGCTCAAGACTACTCTTAAGAGACTACAGTACGAAATGACAAGGAAAAGAAATTCTGGAGATGGTGGAAAAGTGATTTATTTAGGCAGCTGAATTTTTTTTTTTCTTAATTGCTTCATCTCAAGCATAAGAACTGCAGATAAGGTAAATACTTGATTCCTTTTCACATTTCAGTAGGCTGTGACTGCTGTTATTCCTGCAGATTCCAGGATATTTTCATTCAAAACAAAGCAGTTTTAATAAATAGTTACTATTTCTCATACGTTTTGTAAGGTGTCAACTAACAGATGTGACTGTTTCTGTTGTCTAGTTCCTAAAATGTCATTTTAGAGCTTTTGTATGGATCATAAAGAAGGAAAAAAGTCACACAACTCCTTTTTTTTTTTGGATTCCATACTGGAATTTTTCCCTTGGAGTACTTTGAATGTGTTTGTCATTATCCATTCAAATGGGTGGGAATGAAACACTATTATTCTCTCCCTGAAATTGTCCTTTTAGCCACCATGCAGGTGCTTTATGCAGACAGTCAGTGTGCCGTCTTGAAAATCACCATGTTTTGCTTATGGTGTGCAAAGCAAGGTGAGCACCAGTGTGAACATCTGTGCCCAAATGAAGCACTAGACTCCTCTCTTGCCTGGAAAGAGGCTATGCTTTAATATGGAGGAGAGACCTTTGGAAGAAAGGGTAGATGAAGAGAAGGTCAGGGCAATAGAGCTGCCTATTTCTTAAAGAAGATGAAATGGGAATGTCTCTTGATTTTCTTCACCACTCCTGTCTTTTTCAGTGTGTTCAGGAAAGCATTTAAGAGTGCGGTATGAAATGAGAAGGAACAGAAATTTTAGAGGAATGGAAATGCCGTATGTTTAGGCTACTTAAAATACGGAATATTTTGTTCTTAATTGCTTCAGCTCAAGCATCAAAAACGTCTGGACTCTCGTACTGTCTGGATTTTCTTTTGTGGCCGTCCTGCTGCTTGTCCTCTCTCTCTTCTGTCTCCCCTACAGCAGCAGTTGAGTATTTCTAATGTCAAAGGAGAACATTTTGCATAAGAACCTTCTGATCCCTGGGGACTAAAGGGTCGATAGGAGTTGCATTAGCCTCACAAGCCCCTACCTTCTGCTTAGAGGTGGAGCCAAACCTTTAATGCACCTCTGTGTCACCTATTAGACTAAATGGTGGGGAATGTAACGTGAAATGGGCCGTGTGAGCTAATCTGCCTCGCTAGCAATGAGGAAAGAGGGTTTATATTTATTTAGTGAAGACTCGACTGATGAATCTTGGTTCCTGACTTCTATTAAACATGCTAATGTGGAAATACTGTCAGAATTGAAAAGCCTTCATTTTTCTTTTAAGATAAAGCTGTGCATGCAGAGTATGGTACATGTAAAAGAAGAGTTAAGTGTTTCAGCCTGAGAGTCAGAATAGAGTAGTAATGCATAGAATGGCTGTTGTAATGAGCAGGTTTTTGTGTTGGTACTGCAAGAAGACTACTTACTGGAAATAAATGGAGCTTTGTTCTACTAATGAGTAAATCATGCACAATGTTAATGTTGCCCTCCAGTATTATTTATGTATTAGAAATCATTATGGGCTTTGGAGGTAGTGCTAGTGCTGGGGAAATAGGAAAGTTGCAAATGAATTTATTCTTGTCTGGATTTAACACAAGTGCTAAGAATGTAGGGGTGGGTTTTTTTGGTGTTCGTGTCCTCAACAGTCTCCAGTACTAATTACATCAGATTGGTGACTACAATGGGATGTTATTTTTACCTCTGTCTCTAATACTTGGTGCTAACTTTGTTTTATTCTCTGTTTTAAGAGATTTTTTTTGACGTAAGCAATTTTTACACAGTAGTTCAAAACAGAAGTAGTAGGTTACTGAAAAATAGTTGTCTATCCACTTTATCTTAGGATCAGAAGATAAAAGCCTGAGGTTGATTTATTTTTTTCCTTCTTTGAAAATGAAATTAAGAATTAAATATCTATGAATAGATAATTGGGAAAAGAATACAGTTGCAGGGATGATTCAATAATAATGTTACATTAGATCAGTGAAAATTTATCCTGGTCAGCAAAGTCGATGGGTATTCTGTGGTGATGTACAGTTGTATCAGTTGCACAGAGGACCTCTGGACTGGTCTGTTTTTTAGGCAGATTGCCATGACTGTGTTTCCTTAGTATGGCTTGGTTAACCTCTGTTGGTTTTTCTCATGTTTTGTGGGGGGGACTGATTAAAAAATACGTGTTTTTAAGAGAGATTATCTAGCATTTGCAGGACACTTTGATCACAATGCACAAGTGCATTAATAAAAAAACTTTAACTAGCATTTGAGTTTTACTCTCCTTCATTTTTAAGACAGTGTGCCTTAGCAGCGCTGAATGACGTCCGACAGTACCTCAGTGAAGAAAACGGGCACGTGGCTGTAAGTTTCTTGTTGAAGACACATTCTTGAGATGTTTCCCTACAAAACAGTGTGTGTCTGCTGGATATTATACAGCCTGAGTAATTCCAATTTCTCTTCAGTATATCAGTTTTTTTTTCTTTTGGAGTGGTGTGTTAGATCTGCCTAGTTGCCGCAGTGAAAGCAGCGCTTAAGTTCAGGGTGATGATGCCATATTGAGCACCCACCTTTGTAATTTGAGAACTTAAATGAGGAGAGGGTAACACTACGAAAAATATGCCCTTTCTCTCCACATCATACAATATACTGTTAAATGCATTGGTTGTTTTGGTTGCACTTGTGTTTTTATTTGATAGTTGGTCTAGTATTTCAAGTGAGAGGTAAAGACTTACTGAACAAAAAGCATCCTGAGTATTGCTTGGCAGTTGTGTTACTGACATGAGAAATCTCTGAAGAGAGCAGGAGAAACTCAAAGTAAATTGCTGCATATCTGAATATTTAGTGAACAGGATGCAAAATACCAGCCGTTCAACTATTGACGTTGCATATTCACATTAATATTTTGTGCATAACATTGTTTTTCTTAAGACTACTGACACAACTCAGTGGTGTTTTCATTAACTAATTAGGGAAAGCTGTTAACTATAATTATAAGTTCTTCTGGGAACATGAGGTAAGTTTTATACTTTGGGAAACTTCATACTTTGGTAAAACACTGCTGTATTCAGAGCTAAATGTATGTCCTTAGAAAAATGGCTGCATGTTTCCTTATCACTCACAGGCAGGATTTACAAGACTTGAAGATCTTCTGCTCTTTAAAAGTTTTATGCTTGCATTTTGAATGGGTTATTGATTGCAGCATCTTTTTTTGTGGAGTGTAAGTTCACTAAAAAACTGTGCATTGGTATTTAATGCTGATAGTGCCCAGGAGAAAGAGTCTGTCCTGTATTTTGTGTTGCTTCTTCCAAATACAGCGTTCTGCTGGCAGTGCTTTCAAAAGGTTACTTTTTTTTATTCTTTAGAAAAATCATGTGTATAGAGTAGGAATGTCTTTTGGTTTTTTGTTGAGGTAGTGGGGTAGAGGAAGGGAAGGGGAGGTGGTTTTGTTGCTTTCCTTCACATTGAGGGACATTGAACCTGTGGTTTTGTTGTTACTAACACATTAATTTTCAGACTATGATGCTTTTTTAATTCCTCTCTCTCTTCATAATTATTCCTAGGTCTTTGATGCTACAAACACGACTCGAGAACGTAGAGAAACCATTTACAAATTTGGTGAAGAAAATGGGTATAAGGTGAGTCAAGAGCGAAGGAGTTCTGAGCTAATGCTTAAACAAGTAGGGCAGTGATAGTTTTGCCCTGATCTGTACTCCCAAGTTAAGTGCACTAACATAAGCCACCTCCTTCCTAGATGATTAGTCAATAGAGCATTTTGTGTTCTCAAGCATTGTTTGTGATTAGAGGTCACTCCATCTTCATCTTTAGTTTTTGTCATGTTTGGAGCTGTTCTCTTTTATGCAGAGGCTTCATTTCTGTCATCCTGGACCTGCAATTCTGAGTATACTGTCAGCAAGAACTACTTAAAAATAGTGTTCTCAGTGCAGTTCAGATTTTTGCTGCAGAAACACATAGGGAATTCTGTGTTAGTTCCGTACGAACCAAAAACTTTCTGTGGCTTTCCTCCTTCTGTCCAGGATTGTTTTGCATTTATCTGTTCTCCAGCAATCTTTCATTTCCTCTAAACTTGTGTCTCCATAAACCTTTGAGACAGCAAAGCACAAACCTCTTTTTAAGTGAGGCTACTCCATTAGTAGTAGCCTTCTAAATGATTATTTCAGAAGCATTAGTTACTGTTTGCATGGGTGAACTTGTGTCCTCCCCGTTTTTTTTTTTTTCCCTCTTTCATCCTAAATTTTTCTCACTGCAAGATTTTTCTACTTACGAGCATTGTTGGGGAAAGTAGTACAGAGCCTGATGCTTCAGGGAATGGTCAGCCAATGATTTCTGATGAGAAGGTCTGGAGAAACCTTCTGAGTAAACGGAGGAAAGTTTAAGGCAAGACTGTTAGAAAGGGATTAGTATAGAAGTAGGCAACATGCTGCTCATTTGTGTTTGTGTCCAGAGGTGTTTTAATGCATCTTCTTTCTTCCTTACTTCTGTACACGTGACTTCCCATTTGGACTGAAGACTTTTTTTGTTGAGTCAGTGTGCGTAGATCCAGAGGTCATTGCTGCAAACATTGTGGTGAGTATAGGAAAGTTTGCTTTAACTGCTTTAAGTCAAGAGATTTAAAGTAGCTCAGTATTTTCAGACGTACATTATAAGAACTTCCAATAGCAAAAAAACTATTAGATACCATTAATGGAACACTTTCCATTGATTTTTTCCTGTCCGTGTGTATACTAACTCAAAAGCTTAATTCTGTGAAGAATAGCTGGCTTTAGTTTACCTGTATTTTAATTAACTTCCAGAAAGTAAGTTGTTGTGTTGTGTTGTGTTGTCCCCTTTCCTGTTTCTTTAAACATCCATTAAAAAGGGAAGAAACTTATATACTACTCTCCTGTTTTTATTTTAAACAGCAAGTGAAACTGGGTAGTCCTGACTATGTTGATTGTAGTAATGATGAAGCAACGGAAGACTTCATGAAAAGAATAGAGTGCTACAAGAACTCGTATGAGACATTAGATGAAACTCTTGACAAGTAAGTGATGAAATAATACTGTGATTGCAACTCTTTATTTTGGAATGTTTCCTTAGGGGGATGGAGCATCCTATATCAAGGATTAGGGCTTTCTAGTCATGTTTTTGTAATGTCTTGAGCTCTCTTTCCTTTGACAAATTAGAGAGAGTTGACTCTGAGGGTGTAGCCTGGAAACTTACTTGCTTAGAGAAAATTGGCTAATAAATATACTCTGGAACAATATTCTTTTTTATTTTCCTACTTGAAGAACAGTATGATTCTTCTGGGATAGAACCAACATTTAGAAATTATTCCAGACTTGCTGTAGAGTTGATTGTTAATTGGGTTTTTTTTTTGGTATATAATGGAGACCTGAGTGATTTGTAAACATAACTTAATTTGTTGACATGGCTGAGATGAATTTTGAACACACCATTCTTAAAAATGTGACTTCTAAATTTATTTGTTTGTGCTTGCAAATTATCCTGCAGATGCAGGGTTGTGAGAAACTGTCAAAGCTACATTATTTGCTCTCATGCCAAAACATGCATCTGTTTTTCATTCATTTTCAACATTTGAAAGTAGGGCAAGGATCAACCGTGCAAGGAGGAGCCCTGTTTCTCTTGCTACAGTCCAGCATTTCAGTGTGGGATTTTAGCTGCACTCATACCAGGTGCTCCTGGTTTGTTCTGTGACCAGTGCTGTAGGAAAGGCTGAGCTGCATTTTAATGTAATTGAGTGTAAGCAGTGTGAAGCTGGTTCAGTCAGATCAGTTCATGCGTGTAATTTCTGTGATGGACCTAATAGTTGTGCCTGGCCGAAATAGCGTTCTTTGAAGTTAATCATTACTATCGGAGATGAGGTGATGATGCTCGCTTCTCATCTCCTCCATTTGGTTTTATTATAAGTTTTCTTGTTTTATTGCGGTGTGATGTCTCAAATGCATTGCTAGAAACTGATAGTGGTTATTTTCAGCTTATTAGACTTTTTTCCTCCTTTAAACTCTGAAATTATAGCTCAGACAAGAAAGGATAAGCAGTGAAAATTGAAACCTGTCTGGTGCTGAGAGAAGATAGTAGTTGGGTAAATTACAGTACTGTTTGTTAATAAATAATTGTTGATAGAGTGGTTGAGAAAATGTCTTGCTTCAGTTCTGACCCGTCTGATGCTGTAGTTTCTCTGGAAGGGTTAGCTGAGATGGGTTGATAGTGACCGTGCCTTTTGGCCCCTGGGTGCAAATACTTGCTGTGGGAGAAGTGTTTGTAACCTGGAGCAAAATACCTAGTATTGTAAAACATCTGGATATCTTACTGAAGCTACCGCAGTTGAATGACTGCACTGAATCTTCCTTTCAGTAGGAGGGCTGTATTTTTCCAGGAGTAGGATCTAGATTTGAGAGGCAAAGTACAAGTAAAGGGAACAGAAAAGAAAATGATGTGAGCAGCTTACATGTGAAAGGAATAGAGTTCATCCTGTACCTTTGGAGCGTTGCGTTATTTCTTAGGACTAAGACATGTTCCGTGGGTGGTTGAGGGTTTGTCTCTTACTTTGGCTTCCTACCCCTTCGTTTTATAACGAGAGGGAGGGTGGGAAGATTGTGGTACTTGCTAATAGAAACTATGTGGAATCTTACGTATTTTTTTTGTTTGCTTATGAAAGGGATCTTTCTTATATTAAAATCATGGATGTCGGAAGGAGTTACCTTGTGAACAGAGTAATGGATCACATCCAGAGCCGGATTGTCTACTACCTCATGAACATCCATGTGACTCCTCGGTCAATCTACCTCTGTCGACATGGAGAAAGTGAACTCAATCTGAAAGGGAGAATAGGAGGAGATCCTGGACTGTCTGTCAGGGGGAAAGAAGTAGGTACCTCCCGAACAAGCGTGACTGGGTTTTGTGTATATCTGTGCATGTGTGCAGTTTGTGCTGTGTAATTACAGCTTTCTTCCTCTACACCCTTTTCCTCTTAACACGTCTGAGAAGGATTTTTTTAGTTGTGTAGGTGGGTAAATTGGAAATTGGATGGACGCACTTTCTGTGCGATTTGGTACGTGCTCTTTTATCTGTGTCATTCTGTGAGTTGAAATTGTTTTTTATCTTACAGCACAAAGGAGTTGTCAGGAGGGCTTTATGTTTTAACTGTATTTTTGTAAAATCTGGACTTGTTGGGTAATTGGGAAGGTTCACAATTTAAAGCTGAAAGGATAATTCCTGGAGGTAAAGATGGGAACTGCAGAAAACTTACATCTTTTTCTACTCCTTTCCTTCCTTCCTCTGTCCGTCTTGGCTTAACGGAATGTGTTCTATTTCTTAGCAAAAAAAACTTTGATAGAGCCTTTTGGAAAACTTATAATGAGTTTACAGAGGCTAGTGCCTGTGTGTTCCAAACCGAACACAGTGTGTTGGCTCTGAACCCTCATCTAGTGTCTCATGGTTTTTCTTTCAGTTTGCCAAAAGCTTGGCACAATTTATTAATGAGCAAAATATCAAAGATCTGAAAGTTTGGACCAGCCAGATGAAAAGGACAATTCAGACTGCTGAAGCCTTGGGAGTGCCTTACGAGCAGTGGAAGGTTTTGAATGAGATAGATGCAGTAAGTTGTTATTTTCTAAATGTCTAATAAGTTGCTTTTCCAACTGTACCTGTGAGATGTATAAGCAGGTGCAATAGATAACGTGACTTTGCTTGCCCATATATGTAACACCACTCGTATGGGAATTTAATGATTCCTTCCAACCACGTCTGAGTCCAGCTGAGTGTCCTGTTCATCGCGCGTGACAATTTTGTCTTGAAGTGTTAGAGTAACAAAATAGAATTGTTAAAAGTTATTTATATGTAGTATATTTAAAAGTGATACCTGCTTTTGGCACTACTGGAAAGACATACTTTTTAATTATTTTTATTATCTATAGGGAGTGTGTGAAGAAATGACATATGAAGAAATACAGGAAAATTATCCGCTTGAATTTGCACTGAGAGACCAAGACAAATACAGATACAGATACCCTAAAGGCGAGGTATGCTGTTTTTTTTCTCTCTTAAGGTGAAGGGCTTCCTTGTCTTCTTGAATACATGCATAGGAAGGAGGGGAAAAAAAATAAAAAGGTTGTTTCGTTCTCCAGGAGAAAGCACTTAGGAGCTTGCAAAGATTGAGCCCAGACTAATTTGATTCAGAGCTTGAAAATAAAACAATAGCTTTAGAGAAAGAATTGAGAGCTGTGATCCTTGTGGGCATCGTTTCTGTGCTGGTGCTGCAGTGATAAAGCAGGAAGAACTCTTGCAAGGCTTCAAACTATTGCGTGTGCAAACATACTGCCAAGATTGCCTTTTCCTGCTCTTCCTTGCTGTAGATAATGGCTGTTTTGCGTGCGGTTCTGGCTGCAATGCTAGGGAAATCTGTAGCACGTTGGTCTTTCACTTTAATAAACGCCTTGCCTCTGGGTAAATAACTTGCTGGCAGCTTTTCTGAAGCAAACCCATTACCGCGCAGCGGTTACCAGATGGTCACACGGCCTGTCTGTGGGTGCCGAAGGCTCAGTGCTCAGGGCAGCAGCGCCGAGGAGCAATTGGGCCAGCTGCTCCGCTCTGTGTCATGAGGAAGCGCAGCTCTGGGGTCGTCTTTCCCCAGCAGTCAAGGGTAATCATTGTGGTAGGAGCAGCTTGTGAGAAGAGCAGCGTTCTTGCGAGTGTGACCCCTGTTTTACTAATGAGGCAGTCATTAAGCTGCGAAGTTCTCCTAATCCCTTTGAACAAGGAGTGTCTGTTGTACAAACTGATGCCATCCTCAGGGCTGGTGACAAACCTTTCAAACTGCCTCGTTGCAGTGGGCGATTAGTTGGTCTCAGTCGTTTGTCAAAGGCAGTTTCTCTGTCGCTGTGAAGAGCCGCGGGGGTTTGCCCTGCCTCGCTGCAGACGGCTGCGTTTCTCTTGCCAAGGTCTGAACCAGCAGCAGCGCCGCTTTCCGACCGGGCAGCCCCCGTGCCTGCCTTGGGATGGGGGTGGAGGCTTTCTGCTGTGGTCATTCCCAGCCCTGCTGGGTCATGTGCCGTGTTCTCCGCACGTGCCGTGCATGACGCGTTTTGGAAGTACCGTGTTTGCTGTGCGTTTGAAAATTAACCGAAGCACACGTGGATATCCTGCTGTTTACCCTCAGCAGCTGCAGATTCACTGTGCCCGTGCTGTGCAGGACAGGTTGCAAGAGAAATCCGGCCTCCTTGCTTCATGACTCGATGGGATGGTGGCTGCCGTCACCAGTTCATCAAGCCCATAGCTTGTTTTCAAAGGGCAGCCTGAACAAGTCAGGCTTTGTGAGCTGTTTGTATGCTGACTGTAGGCTGAGCTTCCCAGATTTTTACTTGGAACAGAGATGCTTTTGAAGATGAGCAGCTTTCCAGTACCTAAAGGGGGCCTACAGGAAAACTGGAGAGGGACTTTTTACAAGGGTGTGTAGTGATAGGGCAAGGGGCAACGGATTTAAACTGAAAGAGGGCAGATTTAGGTTAGATATAAGAAAGAAATTCTTTACATTGAGGGTGGTGAGGTACTGGAACAGGTTGCCCAGAGAAGTTGGGGATGCCCCATCCCTGGAGGTGTTCAAGGACAGGTTGGATGAGGCTTTGAGCAACCTGGTGTAGTGGAGGGTTTCTCTGCCCATGGCAGGGGGGTTGGAACTAGATGATCTTTGAGGTCCCTTCCAACCCGAACCATTCTATGATTCTATGAGATATGGAAAATAATGTGCAAGACTTAACCTGTACATTTGCAGATACTGTGAACTAAATTCTAGGGATTTTGTGGAAATTCTTGATCATAGTGACTGATTTAATAAAGCTTTTCTGTGAGGGAGATTTACTTTGTTGTATGTATGCTCTTTGGTATTCGAAAAGACTTGGACTGTGTTCTTCATTTAAGGGAAATTATTACCAAAATATTTGTCTGTGCACTAACACAATGTTTAGAAGATGACTAATATGAAAGTAAGATCCACCATACATACGTAAGCTGTTTAAAGTGTTTTCCCTTTTTAATGTCCTGTGTATTTCTCCTCCCCACCTAGTCCTATGAAGATCTCGTTCAGAGACTGGAGCCGGTAATTATGGAACTTGAAAGGCAGGAAAATGTGCTTGTCATATGTCACCAAGCTGTCATGCGCTGCTTGCTCGCATATTTTCTTGACAAGCCTGCAGGTAAGTCTTCCTTGATACATTTACAAATGGTCTACTTTAAAATTTACTGAGTAAGGTTCCAAACAGTAAATTCTAACCATTTCCTGTGTCATCAGAAGGTGGTTGTGCTAGGCGAGTACGCAAGTGTAATTTTTTTGTATTTGACCCACACGTGAAACTTGGTGGTTGATTTTTACTGGGCCGCTCCTCACCTGAAATACCATAATGTTTGGTTTTTTTCTCTGTTTCAATAGCATCTCTGTTGCATTTTAGGGAAGAAAACAGATACGCTGTCAGATAAAAAGACATTTCAATGATTGACCTGTAACATAGTAGGAAAGTTCGTGGCCTTGTGATCTGTATTTCATGTGTCATTTGTTGCTCGTTTTCTCAGAACAGCTGCCTTACCTGAAGTGCCCGCTGCATACTGTCTTAAAGCTAACCCCGGTGGCGTATGGTAAGTAGTATTAAGTGCATGTAAGTCTAACTGTATTGTCTGTGTTGTCAGTAAAGTTTGTGAAGCATTTAAATTAAAATGCGTTTTTAATTTATTTTTCTTTAAAATAGAATGAATGATTAGGTTTCATGTTGCACGTGTGCCTGTGTACATCTTTGTTGGAATCAATGAATCCTTTGGTTTACATTTGCTTTGTGTTATACCAGAAAATACCTATGTATTAGTGAAGGCTGCAACTACTGGAGGCTGTAACTGCTAGTGGACAATATTTTTTTTTTTTTTTTTTTACTCAATTCACACACTATTTCACTAGTTGCTCTGGCAAACCCATACCACTTACACACCTGGTACCGTAAGACCTCAGTTTTTATTGATGTATTTGAGGGTATTGCTTTTTGGAAGACAGGCAAATCAATGTTTAGGTAGGTTTATCATCTCTCAAAGGGCGATCACCTTACCCTTAAGTAACTTCGTTTTCTTTTCCTGCTTAGCTCAGGGTCTTCCACTGAGATTTGCCGCCAGCTTGTAGAGTGTGGGGTATGGCTTGCAAGAGGTACTTCTTGGCTTTTAGCCTGATTGCCAATTAAGATCTGTTGTGTGTTTCAACCTCTGCTTCACAAGTGTTAATTTTAATCAAGTGATGGCTGAATTCTGCCTTCAGAAGATTGATTATAGGCAAAGAGAACTATCTACACAGCTTACCAGGAAATGGGTTGCCAGAAAAATGCTAGTCGAGTTATTAATCAGAAATCCAAAGCTGTCTTTGATTATTGGCTTTGAAAGATAGCAGTCTAGACCTGTACTTCGTTTTTCCTTCAGTTGCAATAAAGTTGAGGCAAAGCATCTAGCTGTTGCCCTGGGAAATCTGCCTCAAGAGATTTTTGTCATTTAACTGCAGTGTTGGCCTGCAGTAAGTAGTAACCATCTGTGCTCTGGTGACATCTGGTGTTCCTAGCCTTGCATGACAAGCTGGAGTTTTGAAATTTTTTTTTAGTTTGAAATTTAGAACAGTTAAAACTTTTTTTTTTTATTTTAAACTGGATTGTATTGACTCGCTAGTCTCAGCCTGTTTCCACAGAGAGATGTTTTTGGTTTGGAGTTGGTTTTGTTTTTGGTTTGTTTTTTTAGTGGGAAGTTGAGTGACTTTTCATAAATTTTAAGAGGGCCTGGGTGCTTGCAGTGTTTATTCACACATTAAATGAGGAAGGAAAAGAAGTGGTATGAAATACTGTCCTTGTCCTTTTGAATTCGGTGAAAGAAATGTCATTCTTCTTTTTTTTTTTTTTAAGTGTTTGATACCTATATCTCATTAGGACATTTCAGTTGACCTACTTTTTGGAATTTGACCATCTGAAAATACAAGGGTTGTGTAAACTATTTATACAGTAATAATCCATAGCATTATTTCAAGTTGATGTATCACTTGGCTCCAGTGAGGCAGCATGCAGGATCAAACATGGTGTGTTTAATACCTTCCAGCTAACTCTCTTCTGGAGTAACACCTCCCTTAGGGGTTTGTTCTTCCTGGTGTTTGAAGCTAGCATCATCCTCACCCTGAGCGTCTGATCTTTAGCAGAGGAACATCCGTTACGGCCTGACAGCTGGATCAGGATAAATTAGACTTTTACCCAACAATCAGTTTAGCGGTGGTCTGTGTGGGAGCACACAGGAAAGAGAAACTGCATCTTGCTGTGGGTATGAACTTGCACATTGGTAATTAAAAACAAGATGGGAATATGCACGTTAATTACTGTGGAGCGACTCGTGTCCCTTTAGTTTATATTTCAGGCTTTCCATACGATACTTTTTTCAGGTCTTAAACTCAGCTAGCGGTAAGGACTGAGAGGTCTCTGTGGAAGTCTCTGCTGGGTAAGCAGTCCTTAGTAATGGCCAACATCAGGGATCAAAGCTTGTTTTCGCTTGCTCTCAGGGGTGGCAATGGATCTGTGAACGGAAGGATGGCTAGGGTACTCTTCCAGTAGGAGGTGTGCACTTCTGCCCCTTAGAATCTGTTTGCTGGGTGACTGTTTTGCTGAGTGCTGGCCCTCCTGCAGTGTCTGCTCACAGTGTTCGTGACAAATGGGGTTTCTCAGAATAGACTTCCCTAAGGGAAGGCAAATATTTGCCTTACTAATTTATATTAATTTTTTTAATAAGTCCAGTGGCTTTCTAAGAAAGGCCAAACCCACCTTTTTCTCTCCTCTAGTAATTCTGTGGAGTGTGTTATGACTTTAGGAAATAAGTGAGCAGAAAGATCTGAAAACCTGTTTGTGACAGAGGATGGACTCTGTGGTGTGTCAGAGGAATTCGGCTATTAATGGATGTTGTGTAGGGTAGTGGTAGCTTATAAAAGTCATGCTCATGTGAGATAAGACAGTGCTTGACAATCAGATATTGCTAAAAATGGCGTGGCCGCGGTGTATTGAGAAATTATAATTCTCTAAGTGGGTCAGTTTATACTGTCCAAGTAATAGTTGTATCTTCTGATGGTTTAATTTTTCTTGCTTCTCTAGAGTTTTCCATTTTTGGGTGAAAAGGAGAAGTTCCTTTTCAGAAGTCAACTTTAAAGTTCCATTTAGCTGGGAGTTAAAACTCTGTTTTGCACGCATAGAGGAATGGGGCTGCTAACAACACAAAGTGTACCTTCTTGTAATCGTTTTCATGTTTTGAAAAATGAGAGCAGCATTTATCTTCTGTATTACAAGGAAATTCTAAGAAGTCTAGGATGTTTAAAAGACCAAAAAGATACAAATAAATTTCTGACTGAATATTGTTGTTCATATATGTTTAAAAATGGGAATTTGTTTCAAAGAATATACTGATAATGCTAAGGTGACAATAGGAGATGGATTAGCAGATTGGGAGTAGTGTTCCTCCTGGTGGAATAGATTCATTTCAATAGCTTTAGCTGTCCAGAATTTGGGAAACTAGTATGAATCGGAAGGGGAAAGTGATTAACCTTCACTCAAAATTAGATTGCATCTTTACTATAACTTCATTTTTAAAGCAGACTGATTCTAAAAATGTGTTTTCTACCAACAGGATGTAAAGTAGAATCTATATTCCTGAATGTTGAAGCTGTAAACACGCACAGAGATAAACCTGAGGTAAGAATATTTTTTATAAATCAGGGAACTTGACGTTATGTACTGTCTAAGCTGATTTCCGTTGTCTTTGTGGTTAGAAATTATTTGATAACTCAGCATATTTAATTTTACTTGCCAAGCTTTACTGCCGGTTTGCTGTTGAGGAGAGTAAAAAATCCTTTTTATTGAGCAAATTTATCTTACATATGAGCTCTAGCTGGAGTAGTTTATCTTCAACAAATGAATGAGAATTTGAAGATAACACTGTCAATCTAAAAATGGTATAAAGTTCTTCCAGGCTTTGTCATTCAGCAGAAGTAGGGTGTAGTCATACATTGTTATGAATGCCACGCTTATTTTGGAGAGAGTAAATAGTAAGATCATCAGCTTTTTCATCACTGTGACCATTGCTAAATGAAAAGAGGAATTGATGATGCCACCACCTGTGTTTTAAGCCAAAGCTGGAGAGGAAGACTAGATCTTGGGATACAGCAGAGCAACTGGGGAAAAGGACGTTGAGTGTGTTTGTGAAACGTAAGTGGAGATAAGATGTCAGCCCACAGCGGCTTCATACTCCCCTGTGTCAGGCACGCGGTTCTGTGTCCTCCTAAGTGTTGACCGAGCTTAGGTTGATACCACTGCTTGTGCAAAGCTCTTCCTTTGCTGTAATAAGAAAGTGATGTAAAACGTGTCATGATTAAACATTTCTGGTTCCCTTGTAGATCTTCATGCTAAGCTTATGAGCTGTGCCTACTAGTGAATTAAAAGTCAGTTTCATAACATGAGGAAAAAGGGCTGTTTGTGATTTTCAGAACAATGGTTTATCATGAAAAGGAATATAGTGATAAATGTGGTTTTGTGTGTGTCATCACTATGGCATGTGACACAAAATGCCTTACTTGTATGAGGGTGCACGTTTGTGGCAGTTGTGCAGGATTCATGCTGGAGGGGTCTGCAAAGAAGTTTTGTTTTAACGACTTGGGTATTCTGAGTTCTGAAAATACTGGCTTTAGGTTGTTCGTAGCAAGACGTTTTCTTTTAGATGATGGTGGTGTGTATTTCCTCTCTGTTCCCTCTTCTTCTTTGTATCTTCTTCTAAGATACTTTTGTATCTTAGTTTGGTTTGTTAGGATTAGGAAACCTGTTCTGTTTTCACAGTGCCTAAAAGGCATTGGAGAAGGATGGTGAAAATAGATGAGGGTGTCTTAGAGCAGATATTAGGTTATCTGTGTTAAATAATGTAGATCAACGGACATCTTTAGTTTGGCTGATAGAATATTGGTGCAGAATTTACAGCTTGCTAAAGTGTTGGGAATTGCTGTTGAAAATCCACTTCTCTAACTCAAGGTGTTTATTTTGAGGGGGAAAGCTCTGCCTGAATCACCAGGTGACTCTTAAAATGTCTTAGCAAGTGATGTGGCCATACTGACATGGGTGTTGCGTTGCGTTTCAGGTGCATGCAGAGGATCGCGCAGATAGTTGTGTTGCAGTGGACACAAAGACACAAAGCTGTTTATTTAGAGCAGAAATAAATTTAGTGAACGAATTTTAAAAAGAAAAAAAGTAGAGGCATTTTTATGTAGAAAATTGAAACAGTCTTCTCCCTCTGCCCCAAAAGAGACTCGGACCAGTGAAGTATGGGTGGTGATACGCTGTTCATTTAGAAGGGCTGAGTGAAGGACTGAGTTGATCCTGTCTGCATTTAAATGCTGCTCAAAGGACTATCAAAATTTCAAAAGCTTTCATTTTTATCACCTACGAAAATGTTAATTACTTCTGTAAAATTAAATTTTCAAATAGTCTATTGAAGTCAAAGCATTTAATTAAATACAGCATCGCAGATAACAACATTGTTAAACAATTAAACTATTTGATTAAGAATTGCCCAGTGTGCTGTTCTGTGCCCCCACAAGTAATTTGTAGTCGGTGTTTCAGAACAGTGCCTCCTTTTCGGCTTCAGCTGAAAGCATCTGTTTTTCCCCCGTGCAGAAATGCAGGCAAAGCACGAGAGTATTTGTGTGTAGTATGTGTAAGCTTCGTTGTACAGTGATGATTTGTCTGAAGCGGATTGAAGCCTTGTGTTTGTCAGCATTGTAGTGGCTTAAGTTCCTGACCTTTTCAAATGAAGGAGTCTGTAGTCTTTTTACTGGAAATAAAGTAATTTTATTTTTTACTTATTTAAAGTAATTAAGAAAATAATTCAGGGGAATTACTTTAGCTGTTGCTTGAGTCTCTACTTTGGGCCAGAAAAGAAGCACTGGGGTAAAATGACTACTTTGCACCTCTGTCTTAGTTAATGACAGGCAGGGAGAGTGCTCATAGCAAGAAACCCAGATCTCCTTTTTGATTTTGTGGGAGTTAGGAGAGAGAGAAGTGTTACTGAAAGCTGAATTTGCTTACCACAGTGTAAAACAAGTAAAACTTATGAAGCCCGTCAGCATGAAGTTTGAAAAATTGGCAATGGTTTGGCCTAAAATGGGCCAGATCTTAGATCAAGATCTTAGGAGGAACTTCAGAACTATTTATCATGGTTTGCTTTTTTGGTAGAAGGGAGAATACTGATTGCACAGTCTTTGGGACTGGCATGATGTGATACCATGGCAGGTGTGATTCCTGAGCCTGGTTCCGCATGTCTGCGCTCAAAGCTGCTCTTCCTAGCGCGAGTGTTTGGCTGCGCTGGTGTTTCGGTTTTGTTTCGTTTGAATAATTTGCTCCATTGTATGTCCTTTTCCTCCCCGCATCCCCCCACCCGTCCCTCCCCAACCTCTGCAAAATGAGGTGAGATCTAGTTGGTGTAATCAGTCTTGAATGGTTAAGGTGTCTGGGAAGAGATTTTTTTCCGTTTTGTCAGGTGTAGCATGTTGCCTGTAGCACAAATAAATGTTAGTGTCTTCCCCTGGCATAGTTCAGCAAAGCACTGAAAGTTGATAATGGATGGACGTGTCTGTGCTGAAGCACGTGTTTCAGTGGATTCCTGCTTGGGGCTGTCAAAGACTTCCTCCTAAGTATGAATGACTTGAGCTTTGGTAATATTATCAGCATGGGATCAGCGACTGCGGTAAAAACGTGTCCCTGCTGTCCAGTTCTGGGACACCAAGCAGTTGTCAGTCTGCTGCACTCTTGGGGTGTGGGGATTTAAAAAAAAAAAAATCTCTGCGTTTAAATAAATGCTGCTGTGTACTTGTGAAGGAATCTGATATTTTTTGTTGCTCTTACTGCTGCATGATAAACATTCTCCTCTGTATTTTTATTATTATACAGAATGTAGACATTTCCAGACCTCCCGAGGACGCTCTTGTAACAGTCCCTGCTCATCTGTGAATCCTGTGTGCTGATCAACTATCGAACTTGGGGTGCTGTTTTCATCCTACTACTACAAAATAAATTGAAAAACTAATCATTCCAATCACTTTGAAATAAAAAAGCCCCACCCAAGCCCAACTCAACACCCA
The DNA here is from genome assembly GCF_009769465.1 of Tauraco erythrolophus. Lineage (NCBI taxonomy): Eukaryota > Metazoa > Chordata > Aves > Musophagiformes > Musophagidae > Tauraco > Tauraco erythrolophus. Next base: position 18,056,881 of record NC_141476.1, on the reverse strand, counting down.
AACCAAATGTTTGTACAGCGCATGACTTGAAAAATATTATCAAATCACAATAAAACTGTGTTGCACTGGTTAATTTATTGTGGATGAGTTATCAAACATTGATCGGCTGTCACTGGAATGCTGTTTTTGTAAATTGCTCTAATTTTAAGATCCTGCAGCATTAAGTTTTATTGTAACAGCCAGCAATCCTTTTAGTGTTAGTAGCAGTGTGTTTATGAAAGCCATGAAACACAACGTCCTATGTGAGATAAGAAAAAGTTGAAGTTTCTTTTCTAGGCACCAGTTATTATCTATTTCAGTGCCCTTGGGAGTGATTGGACCGCTATGTAGCATAAAATAACAATCCATAGTTAATGTAAAACCTTAATCCTCCTGATCCATAGAGCTAGTGCTCTAGATGTGCTAATTAATGATGTGCTGTTTGAAGAGGGTTGCAAGTTTTCACTTGGTTTCAGAACAATTATTCACGGTACAGGAATGTGTATAAATGTTTTTAATACACGACTTTGCTTAACAGCTCTTCTGCATTAACCAGGCTTTAGGGTTTGCCTGGCGGCAGAAGTGATTTTTAAATTTCCTTTTCCTGCTTCTTGTGTGAACGTGGGTGATGGATGAGCGTTTAGAGCTTTGTTCCCAGCTTTGTTTGTATGTTTTGTACCCAGATTTGACCTAGACTACCATAAGCAGTGTTGACCACGTCAGAACATGGAAGCAGAGTTAGCCTGATGGTTTTGTAGCTGGATTGCGACTCAGGAGGTGCGGGATCTCAAACCTGCAGCGTGCACATCCTGAACCGAATTACAGCAAAACCTTTCGTAGGCTGGAGAAGACAGCAACTTCTCTGAGGTGTGGTTTGGAGCCTTGGCTCCTTTCGCTGCGATGTTACAGTGGGAAAAACGAGGTAGTGGGAAGCATCAGTGCCATTGATGCAGCTTTGCTTAGGTAGCACAGAGTCTGGGAAAGGCAGAAAATCACCGAGTGCTGGGACTGTCTTCTGAGGGGGTCTTTTAGTCTGGAAAGCAAGCAAGAGTGGCATGTTGAGGAAAGCTTTTATTTGTGAGATTTCTCAGGTGGTACATTTTGCCAAAACTGGGATTTTGGAAAAATGGTGTTGCCTATCTGCATTTCTAAAATGACACTGGAGTTTTCAGAGGTTTATAAGGACCAGGGATATCTGATATAACCAAATAACGTCCTGGGCAGAGAGCCTCCCGCTGTACCACTTGGAAACTAGTTAAACCGGTGTCCCAGGATGGGCCGGGACTAGGGGGGGAGGACCTGGATTATTTTCCCCTCTGTCATGACTGTGACGTGGGAGTGTTTTGTCACTTTTCAGTGCTTAATTGCCCCAGCCTCTTGTTTCGTGCTTTGCCATGAAAAATGCCACAGAGGAGAAGCCTGCCCTACCTGCTTGCACGTTAGTCAGTGAGTCCGGCTGCTTTTACGTGGCAGTTGAGGTGACGTCCCTGAGAGGTCACAGGACACTGTCCATGGTCGGGTACTGAGAGACCGTCCCGAGATGGCTCGGAGTGCTGTCACCTCCATGGACCACGACTAAGGAAATAATGTGTGAATTTAGACTTAGCGTTACGTTTCTGATGGAGCCAAAATCCGCGCAGGCGTCTGCTGTGGAAAAAGTGAGTTTTGCTGCTTGAAAAGGAATGGCTTGGGCTGTCGGATGAAACGAAGGGGAAGACGGAAGGGGCAGGAACTTGGCTGGAGAGGGAATCTGGGCTCGCCTGCTCCACGGCCAGCAGAGGTTGCAAAGGGAGGGAAGTGGCAGTGGCACCCAGGACTCTCCATCCCTGCCAGATGCTGCCAGCCCCATTTCCTGGGGCTTCGGCTGCGTGTTGTTCTCTTTGCCGAGCATGATGCTCATTGTGCTGAGGGCGCAATGGAGCATAGTGGGTATTGAAAAGCAGTTTTGCACTCTAAGAGGTCTCCTGTTACAACAGGATTGCTTAATAGTCCTCTCTGGCTGATTTTCTTAGTAAAGGAGAGGCCTGATGCTGGGTGGGAAGCAGCAGTGACAGCTGGTGGCACAGCTTGCTGGGGGAAAGCTGGCTGATAAGAGTACTGGATTGTTTGTATTTTGCTGTTTATTTCTCTCTTTATGCCTGTGCTGGTTGTTCAACTGTGCAGGACCCTTATGAACTGCATCTGCTTTGGCTGTCTTTGTCGCTTCTGTGCCCCTCAGAGCCCTCTTCCCTAGAGGAGTCTTCCTGCAAAATCTTCCCGTTTTACTGTGAAGATCCCACGTAGCTAGTAAAACCAAAACTGAAATGGCAGACCCTGTCTAGTTCAGAAACCCATAGCCCTTTGGGTTTAGGGAGGCTTTGTTCCGTAGGAAGAATAATTTACGAAGCAGGGGGGAGTATAACGGGGGCAGGAGGAACAGTGGTGTAAGGGTGTATGTATGTGGGTTAATCTGTGTGTTTTGAGTATTTCCAGAGAGGACTGGGTGAGATGGACCCTTGTGCAAGGCAGAGTGAGTGCTTCTGCCCCGGTGAGCGCTGAGCCTCCTCGGGGAGCGGGCTCTGGAAGCAGCGAGCCTCTGCCTGGGCTGACCGAGGGAGTGTCCATGTGCCTTGGTAGAAATAGTATTTTAAAAAATGTGCATGTTGTTTTTATTTCCATTCCTGTGTTCCCCGAGCTCTCCAGATCATGTTGCCACTGGAGCGTAGCAGTGGTAATGCTGTTCCCAGGACAGTTTTGTCCAACTGTGCTTTGGTACGGCCCTGCTGGACAGTTGCAGGGATGCCTTTTGGTCCCTACGGCTAAAACCTCGGTCATGTTTCTAGGAAGCAGCACTGTTCTCTCTGCGTGCATTTTCTCTCCTGATGCCCATGGCTATTCTGGAAGTGGGTACGATCCCAGCTGCCATGATCTAATCTAATGTGATTACTATGAGTAGGAATCCATTTACCATTAATTGAGGACATTAGTTCCTTTCTAAGCCTCAGTCTGGCTTGCAGTTAGGTATTCTGTTCCTCTAATAAGCCCTAGAGTGTGTTTATTGGGGTTTATCCCAGATGGAGTTTTCTTTCTCCACTGTGACAGTTCAGTGTGTTTCACTTCTACAGCCTTTTCCCCTTTGCATTCACTCAGAAGGAACTTCCTGCTTTCCACTTTGTTGACTGCATATTGATTTTTTCCCCCTTAGGTCTGTCTCAGTTGCCAAGATGCCGTTTTCATGTGATACCTCTCGTTGGCTTAAATAAGCTGTATCTTCTGCCTGGTCTTGACCACCTCTTAGTTTCGTATTATAACTGCCTAGTTCTTGCTGCTTGTGGGCTGATTTCCAGTGCCTCTGGATTCCTGTGCGTTGATGCTCCATTTCATGCTCCATTTAATTTTCTTTGTATCAACAGCAGATGCTCAGCTTAAAAGATTTTTAGTCAATATTCTTGGAGTGCCTGTGGAGACATCTCCACAGTTCCAGGGAATTTCTGGGTATGTTGCATTTGTTGCTAAGAAAAATGCAAACAAATGCCAGCATGTTTTTTTTTGTTGTTGTTGGTTGTTTGTTTTTCCTTGTAGTCATGCAGAGTGTGACTTGTTTTGCCAAATCTTCACGTTCTTAGGCAGATGCCAACTTTCTCTGTTTCCTTTGCTGCAGAAGAGATGCTGCCTGTAGAAGCTGCTTTCTGAAATAGGATTGTTGCTTTTCTTTCCTTTGGGAGAAGTCACAAAGTGGGATGGGCAGTGTGCTGGTGGGTGCAGAAATTTCCAGGACTCGGACGTCTCTGCGCAGCAGCATTCGTGTGTGTCTTCTCAGAAACCTTGGCGTGGTGTGTTTATGATGGAGAACAGGGTGACCTATCCAAGGGCTTGAAGGCTGATGAGAAAGGAAAGGGCTGACACTAACGTAGGAGAATTGGCAAGGGCAGAAGTGACGGCACACTTCAGCCCCCAAATCAAATCTGGTGCTGCTTGTTTATCTCCTGTTTTCATAAGAAATGGAAGAAAATCCTGGAAACTGGAGTTGGGGAGGGGAATGACTTGCTTTTCAAGTTGATTCATTTTGACTGACGGAGTGTGTGTGCTGAGAGTCCCCCTCGCTGTGTGCTAGTGGGGCTCTCCTTTTCCTTGAGTTGGACTGAAGTGACTTGTTTTGAAAGTATCCTCTAAAAAATGTGGTTATAAAACCACCGAAACATTGTCTGATATCAGTGTGACATCTGCCAGCATGCCTACAGATCCTGAAGTGCACTTAAACTTTATGTTACCAGCTCTTAAGGGAAGTTGTTCGGAGTCCTTCCATTGACTTAGCTGCTTACAGACAGGATCAGAATTAGTTTTGTAGCTGTTGGTGTTAAGGAGTCATTTCCTGGAGTGTGCTTGAACAAGGAGAGATGGCCTTCCCTCGCTCCAGGTTTTATCAGTTCTTGTGTGGTTTATGACCTTTGCTGCGTGGTTTTGTTTTGTCATACACTGTATGCACGTCTGAAAGGCTGGAGGAGATCATGGTTTAGAAAAATGTGGTTAAAAACAGTGGTTAAAGAATCTTAAAAAACAATATAACAATGTGACCTGCATATGGTGTACAGAGACTGATTGTCCTACCAGATCCAGTGTTACATGTGTCCGAGATGTGTTTTCCCTGGCAGCGGAGAGCCTGTGTTGGGTATCTGAGACACTTGGCTCTGCGAAGCGCGTAGCAGCTGGGACGAGGTCTACACCTGGCTTCTGACTCCTGCACACGGGCTGGGACTTTTCCTTGTGTTTTACAAAGCATTTTGAGGAAATAAGCATTAAAACTTGCTCATCTTTTGCCTTGTGTAATAGCTGTGTATTAGGCAAAGCTACGGCTGACCATGAGACCCTTTCTTTAAAATCGTTTTTGTCTTTACGTTTGCAGAATGTAGGTGTGGATCGGTCAAGAGAAGAAGCTTTGAGGACAGTACCTAACCACCTATAGCTCCGGTTCCGGGGCGGCAGCCCTTCTCCAGTGCAAGAGCATCAAGTAGCAGCTCAGGTCCAGCAGAACGGAGAAGGCGTCGCTGAGTGCCAAGCGAGCTGGAACGAACGCGCCTCCCCTTCACCTTTAAGGACATTCGAATGTGATTCAGCTTCTTTGGAGAAAACCTGTAGTTCTGGATAACTCCCAGTGCCGAAAGGTATCAGTGAAAAGATTTATGGGAAAGCAGAGCGGAGCTGGTTTTAGATTTTTCGTATGTAAATTTGTGCAGTTTCAGTGGTTTTTAGTGTTCATCTGTGGATACTGCAAGATGGTTAATTGCCCGTGTCAATGTACTGTCAGATTTTAACTAGACTTTACTTTCTTTTTAAAGTGTTTTTCTAAGAGTTACTCTTATTTTTACTGTGAATGATTGCCTAGAATTACACGGAGATTCTTTGTGATGGCATATTTAACATACGTGAAATTCTACATTTTGAGCATTGGAGGCTTCATGTTGCAAAACTGCTTCAAATGGGAAAGCCTGTCAGCTTCGATAGCTTTTCTGCGTTTTAAACTGAACTTCAGACGGCCAACACAACTTACTTTTTTTCTGAAATGGGCAGAGTTGCCCCTTGGAAAATAAAACCGTTAAAGCTACATTTGCTACCTGAGAGATTTTTCTGGTTTAGCAAGGTTTTAACATTTTTCCAGGGCCGGCTGTGGTTTGGAGGGCAGTGGACGACACAGTATTAGGTGGGGGACGTGAGCGTGAGCGTAGCTATCAGCCCGGGCAACGCATCGAGAGGCAGTCAGTCGTCCTTCTGCTGCACTTACAGGAGGGATGAGCAGCTTCTCCAAGACTGGAAGGGAGGGGAAAAGGATTCAGACTGTCAAGGGCTGGACAAGCTGCTTGTCTTGTTAGTGCTGTGATCTATTTTTTTTTTTTAGGCAATTTTTGGAATGAATTTCAACATAAAAGTATATTTTCTCTTTTATAGCCGCATTTAATACGTACATCAGGAAACAGTACAGAAAGGTTAGGTGGAGTTTAACCCTTCTAACAACTCATGCAAGAAAAACACCAGGTAAATTCTGAAATTATTTTAACATGACACACTACCTTGGGGTTTTTTTGTGTTGTTTTTAAGCACCTTTCACCATCCCAGTTTTTGCTGCTTTTTATACCTTGTGAAACTCCAGTGCTAAAAATGGGATTTTCTATGTCTGTTGAGGCCACGACCTTTTAACTTGTACTAAATCAATGTGTATTTTGTATGTGTGTTACCAGACAACTGAAGCAAACTGCCAGCACTGCTGCTGGCTCTTAGTTCTGAAACGAGGAGAACTATTCTTTGGTAGTTGGACTGTGTTTTTTTCCAAGGACTTCTCTTCAATTAATTGAGCTTTTACCATGTATGTCGTTGGGTTTTGTTTGTGGTGTGTTTTTTTTGTTGTTGTTGTTATTTGGTGATTTTTTTTTTCTTCCTGTGTGAAATGCTGGGCCCTCGTAACATAGTTTTGCAGGCAAGGGCTAAATTGTCTTTTGTTCGTGCAGGGTTTATACAATACTATGCTGCTGTTGTGATTTGTTTTAATAAGCTAATTTCAGCAATATGTTCAGCTCTGGAAGTAAGCCATACCGCACCGCTGGGTTCCGTGTCAGAAGAGGAATGCGTAGGGTACGGAACGAGCAGAAACTCTTGCTTCAAGCGCTGCTGTCTAAAGCTTTGTGTGTGCGATCCACGTGTTCGGTAACGCCCGTTTCGGATCTTTATTGATTAATTCAGCTCTGTCTGTAGTTATCGTGTGAGGAGAGAGACCACACAGTGCTGCTCAGAGAAGTTAATTTATTGATGCGTAGTTAACAAGACCATTCCTGGCAAAGACGTAGAAGTAATTTCCCCTCCCGATTTGACACGTGTTCGTGTGGGAAAGCCGGGCTGTGCTCCAGGCAGCCCTCGCTCCTCCGGACCTCCTCGTCCAGCTGTGACCGGGAGTTGTTAAGCAGTTTTTAAATGGAGAAAGCCAGAGTTTATCCGTAGTTAGAGAGGGCAACTCCCTGGAGACTGTGTTAGAAAAGCTGGGCCCTGGTCGCACAAACGTGGTGGAAGGAAAGGTTTCCCCTAGGGAGCGCTGAGCCCAAGGGCCGCTCCTCTTCACTGGCAGGCACTGCTCGAGCTGTCTCCCCTCTCCCTTTCTTTGTTTTGCCTCTCTCAGCTTTCGGAGGTGCTGCAGAATTCCTTGAGGCTAAATGTTTTATGTATAGTAGGTATTTTTATAGCCTGCTTTGAGTATACTGTGATGAGTGTTTTACTAAGTCGATGTTTAGTAAAAAGAATTGTGTACAGGTGTAAATAAACTGTAATGCTGATTTGAAGAAAAAAAAAGAATGAAGTTGTCTGTTCTGCTTTAGGGAAGGTAGTAAATCACTGACTGCGTCTGACCCTTTCTAGCTGGCGAGAGCAAGCATAGACAACAAATGTAGATTTGAGGCGAGTGATCGGTTCTCTCCGGGGCATAACCACCTTTCCGGAAAGGAACTGTCAAGAATTGCAGCTCATTGTCACTCTCCCGGCTCCTGACGGAACTGTCACTGACGGGGAGGGGAAAACCCTCGTCCTGACCTTGTGTATTTGTACCCGTGCTTGTTTTACGCCTTCTGGCTGTCGATGCCCTCGCTAGCTCAGATGCAGTCTCTCAAATGGGGTTAAACTGTCTTTTCTTATGTCGTTGGCCTTCGTCGTAATCTTTCAGACAAGTGTAATCATTTGACCTTTGATCCAAGTAATAAAGATCAAATGCTACAACGTCTGCTGATGTGTGTTTCTTTCCGTGCCCGTTTACAGTAGCTGAAGTGCCAGGTGGGTGTTCCTGCAGGTCAGCAGGTTTCCACGGCTTTCAGAAGCACAGGAATTGCAGCTTGGTTAAGAGAGCTTATACACGGGCATAAGAATTAAGCTAATTTACTCCATCAGTTGCTTTACTCTGACAAATAATTACAATTAAAGTAACAAACTCAGTAACTGAGGAAGATGGTGGAAGAACACATCAAGGTTTGCACGGAACAGAGGAGAAGGTAAGAATTTATTAGTTTTACCTGGTCGTTGGTATTTTAAGATCTGATCCACACTTTCATGCTGCCCTGTTCTTACATTGTCTTCCAAGTGCTGCGCTTTTTTGAGAAAGCAGAAAAGCAGCAGCAAAGTGCTGCCTTCTAGGACAAATTTGCACGCAGAGGTTAGGTGGCGGCATTACATTTTCAGAGGTGCTTGTCATTCTGAAGGAAAAGGAAAAAATTAATTACTGCTTGTGGTTTAGATTTATGTACTTGGATTTCTGTGTCTTGCTGATGACTGTGTACCTGGGTGGTAACCACTTGTAACGTAGAAGGATTGTTTTCTTGGTTTTTAACTTGATTGTGTGTTTATGTTTGTGTGGGAGGTAATTTTTTTTTTTCTCAGAGTTTTTAGGCTGCTTTCTGGACAAAATCCTTTTAATACTTCCATCTCCTTGTAGCGTGAGGATGGCCCAGGCTGCGATGCTCATCCATCCATGTGCTGTCCGCCAGGCAGCCCGCGGGCACGGCAGCTCAGCAGAGAGGCTGAGCTGCGGACCTGGGATTTTTGTCTGCGGTAGCTGTGAGGAGCTGCTGCCTGTGGCAGGGCAGTTCCCCGCTCAGTGCCCCAGTTAACGTAACAGCCAGGGCTACACAGTGCAGTGCTGCTGCTGAGGAGGAATAGAGTAACTGCTCCGTGGAGGAAAGGCGTCTCTGCCCGGGTGTCCTGAGTGCAGTCGGGCTGTTGGAAGGTGCGCTTGTGGCAGCAGGAGATGCTCCAGGTAAGTCAAACGCCAGCTGAAAGAGCTGCTGTGTGAAGACCAGGGTCCCTCTTGCGCAGGCTTGGCCCTCGTTACACCAGAGCAAAGCAGGTAAGAGCAGTGAGCAAACGCTCCCACAAGCAGCAATTACTGTAAGCAGTAATTACTGCTGCTTGTAACGCGTGACAGCTGCTTGCTGTCCAAGTAGCCAGTTGCTGGCAACCGCGTTGGTAACTGTTATATAGAAAAGCGTTTCTGCTTGAGCACGAGCATCCAGTGCTCACCTTTGAGAGCAGAATAATTTTCTAGTGAAACAGAAATGACTCCGTAGTTTACTGGAAGGGGAAAAAAAAACAAGTTTGCTGCTCTAGCTGGCAGCAGGTCCCAGCCCACTGTTTGTCCCCGCTCTGACAGGGCTTTGCGTGAGTGCGTGCAGTGGTAGCTGGGCAAACGGGCTGCCTGGAAATGCCAACCGTGCTCCGAGTATTCCAGCATCAGTCTGCTGGATGCTTATGTGACATCCAGTCTTACTGGCATTACTGAATATAACAATAAGCTAGAGCTGATCTTTAGAAGAAGAACAAAGAAGGCACTGTATTTTTTTGAGTCTATAGGAAGTCTTGGGGGGGGTGGGGGTGTGTGTGATAGCTTTCTCCTGCTCTTTCAGCAGGATTAAGCATCTGACACTTCCCAGAAGCTACAGGGTGCTCCAAGAACTCTGTAGCGTTGTATAACTGCTGAACAAACCAGTACGTTGTTTTCTGCCTGCTCGGTGGTTGAGGAAATTAAATCATTTGCAATAGTGTTTGTTACAGGATACAGAAAGCTTTTGAGAAGCAAAGGACCTTGCTTCATTCTGTATTTCACAAGCTGACTGCAAGACGAGTTTTGGAAAGACTTTGCAGTAATTACATTAGTTTTTTTTTCTCCTTAATGGTTAAAAATCAAAATTCAGAAGTAGGTATTGCAACAAAAGAGGTCTAGTTTTGTGCCCTTTTTACAGCAAGGAGGAGGAGCCACAGCTGCTGTATTTTAAAACAAGCAAATAAAGCAGGAAAGAAGATTTGTTCTTGGCAGTTAAGCAAGATGCTTCCTCTTCGGCAGACCAGGCAAGTGGTAAGTGGCGGTGTTACCTGTAAGCTGCTGTGGTCATAGCGCTTATTTCTGTCAATAGGAAGTGGTGAGTGATGATGCCAGGCAGGCGGTGCTGCTGCGGGACAGCGAGGAAGCAGCCTGCGTGCGGAGTAAAGGTTGGTCAGCGGTGAGCTGACTCTGCTCTGATTGGGAGGCAGGATTTGTAAAACAGTACTAAGAGTGGCACCAAGCTGCTTCCCACAGCAGCTGTGTTACACGTGAATCTCTGGTTTGGTTAATCCTCCTAAAATACTTGTGTTATTCTTTGCGGGTGAGTGATCAGGGCTTAGAAATTCTTATTTTTTTACTGTAGTTTAAAGACAACTGGAGTTTAATTGTGTATTCTAGGAAAAAAATGATAAAGCCATGAATGAAAGTTGACTGTAACTTTCTTTTAATTGAAGACAAATAAAAGAACCAAGGGCTCAAACACTTTTTTAAAAGACATCTTCTGTGGCTGATGTCTTCTCTCGAGCAAAATATACAGCATATATATATATATAAAAAACATAACTACATTCAAGTACCAAACAGAATTTACATTTTCCCAAATAGAGAAAATAATGCACGTGATTCACCTAACCTTAAACCCATCCATGCATAAAAGACCACTGCTGATAAACCAGCAGCTGGGCATTGTTAACACACTACTGTGTGTTACTCTGAAGTATCGACGACATCGGAGGCACACCTAACACTTAGCGCTTGGGAGTTTTGGGTTTAGAACATTTAACCTTGCTTTAAAGTCCGACTCTGCACAGAGACTTATTTGTCTAAAATCTGTTCAAATTTAGGGTTAATAAAAGAAAATCCATCAAACGGACTGATCCATGGACTCGATCAAGTTTTTGTCGCTGTAAGACAATTTTGGCTTCTCGCTCAGAAATTCTCTGTCAAAGTTGTTGTAGTCGCTTGCTGACTTCTGTGTTAAACAGAGGGAAGACAGTTTGAGACAAACTTTGTAATTTCTCCTGGAACAAATTGCTTAAATACAAAAGGTTAGGAAGTTATTTCTTGAGCTCCTCCCTCCTCCCCTTCCTTTAGAGAAAAATCTCTTTTTTTGCCTTTTTTAACAACAAACACTGTAAATAAGATTATAACTGGGCAATTGCTTATTGCTATTTGAAAACAAATAGCACCAGGTTGCTTCAGAGAAGAAGCACCTGGATTTGTGATAACATTTCACAGAATTACCCAAAGATCCTCTATTGACAGAAGCAATGCAACACTTAAATATAAGCCCAACAGTTTCTTGCAATTAACCAAAATTTCAAAATTCCTGAAAGCATTTTATGGTCCGTACTTGTTGAGAGGAAAAAAGCGATGCCCTATTGCAGCTGCTTGGTGTCCTGATAAAACATTTGTGCATGTTTTGTGAAAATTCACATTACTAAAGACTATGTTTCACACTCTGAACCTCCCAAGGTTACTATTCGTGGGATCCTGATATTTCCAGAGTTCCCACTTCTATGGGGATGTGCAACATGGAGCCTTCTGTTCTAGAATGGGACAGCTCTCCTCCGGTAAGTACGTGTTAAAGAGACTGTGTTACCTCCAGATCATTTTACCTGTACCAGTTACAAAGTGGAGGAAAACTGTTTTGGGCGTTTAACCAGGGGAGACGAAGCAGCAGCATCCCGTGGTGGTACAGACTGTGAGTAACACGCTGTCTGTTCTTTAGATGATTTTTCAGGTAACTTCAGGCACGTACACTACAAGTAGTTCTAAGTTCAGTAGTACAGAGGGTGCATCTCCCTTTGCCTACTTGGAGACTCTCAGAGGAGTTTGAAGCAGCACATATTTAATGCCTGCAGGCAGTTACCAACCGAGTAGCCTTAAGTTATTGGTCCTTCTCCGTATGGCATTAATGAAGAGAAGTGCAAGAAACTATCAACATTTCTGACATCGAGGAGAATGCATATTGGAATTATTAGTTGATTTTCCTGAAGATTTTAATAGTAAAGAAGCTCCTCGAGAGAGTATAGGAAGACAGTATTAATAGGAAGATTTTGGGGCAGTCAGAGGAATATGGTGTGCCTTTTTATAACTGAAAGCATCCCCAGAACAATGGAGTTTGAGACAGTTGTGTATTCATTTATAAAATGTGAGGAGAAACTTGCAGTAGGAGAGTTTGAGCAAGTTGAGAAATCACCCCTCACGTAGGCTAACGTTTGCAATACTCCTACAGAACAAAGAATAACCACATACCACTTTTGGCTTGAAAGGAGGGTCTGCCTCCCTCTTTCTCTAGCACCATCCAGTTGATAGTTTTGAAGAAAGGATGGTCTCTGATATTCCCCGTGACCCCAAGTAGTCTTGTTGGATCCCTTTCAAATAGCTGCAAGAGAAGATACCCAGTAAAGCTTTGTGTCCGCTCGAAAGGTAGGTGGCACTGGAAGAATAATGGGATATACTGCTAAAAGAACAAAAGTTGCTAACAGTAAACAGACCATTAGTAATTAATCTGACCTGGATTTCCATGTGTAAAAGTAATTTGCTTGCTGATAAACAGCTCCTTTTTAAAAGCCTAGATTTGTCCCTCCCTGAAGAAACACAGTACCGTGACCCACTTGGTGAATCATTGGTCCTACCTTTCTAATCTATCTTTTGATTCCTGGTAATCCAGCGTGGGTAGTGAGGGGTGTCCACTCGGATTGACTCAAATAATTCATCTTCATCATTCCCCATGGAACGGGGATTGTCCAATCAGCATCTCCTACAGCCAGGACCCCAACGACCACCAGTCCCCAGAGAACGTGTACCTCAAACCTTGCAGAATCTTGTTCCACAGAAGAAGTACAAGTCATTAGTACAAGGCAGCAATATATAGCAAAAAAACATAAGATGGATTTTAAGAGAGAATCTTTAATAACTAGGATATTTGGGGGGATTGTGGGTGGGATCCAGCTATTTGACAATTGTTGACATTGATGCACATCTGTAGTTTTATCCTTGGCTGCTGTTTGTGGAAATGGGGACAGGTCCTTGCTTTCCATTCAGAAATTTTCTCCGTTAACTTTAAATATCATATACTTGGAAACATCTTGTCTAGTTTCTTTACGAGATGAAGGGAGAAGCAAGTAGCAATGGAAGGTATATTACTACCCAAACAGACTTTGACATCATGTATAGCTTTACCAGCTAACTACCCTATTTGGACCTCTTTGCAAATCAGCTAAAGAACCAACTCTGAACACAGGCAATTTAACCTAGAGAGATTCCCATTAGAAGCTGCTTTTGCTTTGAGTTTTGGCCGTTTGCACCGGGCACAAGTCTGTTCACCATCTGCAGTGCCCATACGTTTGCTTTGCGGCAGCCCCACGTGTGTGCTGGCTGCAAAGGCAGAAGGGAGAACTCGCTGTTCAAAACCTGAATGTTTTAACATTTCAGAATCACGGTTTTTAAAACTTGCAGCTATGGAATATTTACAAATCTCAAGTGCCTTCTATAGAGAACTCAGATTTAATTTTTTTTCCCACTGCTAATTAGACTTTCACATTTCTGAAATACTAGTCGACAAAGAGATTCATCACAACGGCCATTCCAAATCAGTGTATTAAATCCATCCCTGCAGTACGTGGCAGTGACATGCTGACCTCAGGAGCGATGTAGTCTGGGGTCCCACAGAAAGTGCTGGCCTTGTTCTCGCCAAAAACATTTTCTTTGCACATTCCAAAATCAGCTATTTTGATGTGGCCTTCTTTATCAAGCATCACATTGTCCAGTTTTAGGTCTCTGCAAAAAGTGTTTCAAAAGTTACACTTAAGGACAAGGGAGTTGTTCTTATGTCCAGAGGCATGCAGTTTCTTCACTGATAAACACCCACACTACATCGTATAAAGAGGCTTTTCAAGGAAATAAACCATCCATCACACAATACATACAGAATAGTACTTTTGTTCTTGGAACGTGGGAGGGAGAAGGAAGAATTCTCTCGTTAGAGTAAATAGGAGGCTGAGGGGTATATATCATGTGTGACCTTCTGATCCTCAACATCTGCTTCCGGATCCAAAAGCACAGCCAGTGCTTCTGATGCTTCTGGAAGGAGGTGTGAGTTTGATGCCCCACCAGCTGACATACATAGTGCTACGCCAACTCTGTTGCTCAAAAGAAGGATTGTTGGATTCTGGAGTGTATGGCAGGAACATGTTTGAAGCCTGCCCAGCTTTTAATACTACCTGTGACTTGTTCCTAGTTACAGCTTGAGGGGTTTCGTCTGTGTTGTGGCTGCTGTCTGTGAAGTGTCCTATTCATGTCTTTTTTTCAGAATAACACTATTCGATCAAGTAAGAGCTTTGTAACAGCGGTTTCCAAAAGCTACATTCCCTCCCTTTGACTGTGATGCATTTTTTTGTCCATCTGGCTCCAAAAGCACATACCAAGGAGGGCAGGCTGAGAGAAACTTAACAGTCCTTCTGCTTACCAAGAAGACCAAGACTGAATAGAATAGATAATTTTTATGTGAGAACAGGGCAGTCTCTTCTCCTTGGTAACTTAAGTTACCAGTATCAGCTCCTGACACTGCTCAGATGATAAACAGCAGCTCGAACCAAGAGTCCCTGATCTAATGCTGCTGTTCACCTGGGTAAATTGAATATATTGAGATGGGGAAAACTCATGGTAACCTGGGGCACCCTACCTAAACAAGCTGTAAAATCTTTTTATGGACGTGCACTTAACATGCAACACCTCCTTAAGCTGCTCCAGTCAGGTTCTGTGATTATACTGGTAAAGATCCTGCATGAGACAGGGGAAGAAAAGTACCTTTAGTTTTGCTGGGTCTTGTGGAAAATGGCACCGTTTCTCTGAAAATATTTAATCCTATGAAATCTCCCTCCAGGAACAGTTTAATTTAACCTAGGGAAACTAACAGCAAGCCTAAAAAACACTCTGAAAATTGGGAGGAAGGATCTTTGTGTCATGACAACATATCCTGGAGTTTGATCCCTTCCTGCATAAAAAACCTGCAGGAGGCAGTGGGAATACAGTTGGGTACATTAATACCTTCCTGGGTTATGGCTTTCTTCTCTGAGAGGCAGATAGGCTGCAAGAAGACCTCTTCTTCAACAAGGAGGATTCCTGCACCATTCATCTTTACAAAACACTTTTTTGCTAGTCTCTAACTTCAGAAAATTGCCTTAAAGGACAGACGGCCAACAGATGCTTCCGGTTTCTATAAAGGAGATGGCAATAGAAGACGTTTTGGGGCTGTTTACCTAAGGCCCTGTGTCACTTGCTCTGAAGCACACAGCTGGTATTCTTTGTACCTGTTCTGTTACAAAGGTAAGAGCTACCTGAGCACAGTTAGCTAACACCAAATGGTGCTTTGAAACTGGGGGTGGGGTGAAAAGGCTGGAGAAGGAAACTAAGAGGAAAACTACATTAAAATAAAGCAGAAGGATCATATTGTGGTTTCACATGGAAGGCAAAAGCAGACAGCTTTCACCTCAGTGGTTTTTCACAAGCCAGTTAGGAAGTGATAGCCTCAAGGACCCTCTTCCCTTGCCTCCAAACTCAAATAGACTCATGATTTGAAGGCAGTGTTTAAAAAGAACTGGAATAAACCCACTTTTGTGTAACATAGTAACATTCCATCATTCTGGTTGCCAAGGAAAAGACACAAGATATGGATTTATCTTGGGCAACTTAATGCCCTTGGCATAACATCAGCTCCTGACAGACAGCATTTACTTGTTACATCAATCAGTAATTCAAAGATGCGTAAAGCGCCTAAGACAATTCACAGGTCCCACGCTAGAGCTATTTGGTACTCACCGATAAATAATGCCTTTGCTGTGAAGAAACTGTAGCCCGCATAAAATTTCAGCTCCATAAAACCTGAAAAGACCAAACATCTTTTCATCTGTTTTGCTCAGCCAAAACATAAGTCAATGCAGCTGGCCACAAGAGCTGCTGTAAGCATCTCTTCCTGGAGTGAGAAGTACTGTGCACTTCTTTAACCCTTTAAACAGACTAACAGTGTATCTATACAGCTGGATGCTGTAATCTGCAAGTTAATCCCTTCACCACGTCTGTAGTATCTAATGCCAAACAGTAGAGGGGACACGACGGCAACGTGCCTTAATGCTTCATTCCACTTCTGTTAGGGAATATTGTCCCTTCTCTCCTCTTTAATAGTCTTCATATATTTTTAGTGATACGTACCTGCCTTTGAAAGACAGCTCCTGGGAGCTCAATACTCACAGGATTGCTTTGGGAGGGACTGGGCACCAATGGCAAGTTAGTCAGAAACAGACCTCACCTATCTCCCTCTGCACCTGCCCAGTTCCAGCAGACAGACTGAAACATAGCATCCCTTCAGGGGCGTTCTCCTCAAAAAAAGGAGGTGATAATCCAGAGGATATGAAAGGAAATGCTAAAAGAATGCTTCCCCGTCCCTAAAATGTATTAAAAGCTTTTTTTTTTTTTTTTTTTAAATTGAACAAATAAAAACTTTCCATTTCTGTATAGCAGAATGAATGTTGACCCAAAACTTCAGGAATAGGTAGAGGATGCCAGGAGAGGCTGCCAGCTGCACAGATGTTTGCTGAAACACAGGTAAGCTGGAGGGACTTTGTCCAGATTTTTGCTGGGGAGAGTAGGAAGGGAGCTTGTCCTGACCTATCAAGCTGGCTGCTACTCAGCCACTATTTATGCCAGACCCCTTGATCTGATCCCATCCAACCAGTTTCCTTAGCACAGCACACAGTAACAGAAAGAATTTTCCAGTCTGGTTATACAGTAGCACTGGTGCTTACAGGTACATCCACTACCTGCACTGTTACTCCTAAGGTCTTGCACACACCTCTTCCATGATACAATTAAACCCTTATGCTTTTGGTAAGAGGTAGAAACTGAGCTAAAAATAAAAAAAATATGGGTAAAGTAACAATAATACAATATTTTTGCATCTGTTAAGTCTCGGTGCCAGCGATCTTTAAGCCGTCGGTAACTGACAGAATTACTCTTGCTAAACAAAGTGCTGACCTGTTTTATTAGTATTCTGTGCAACATGCAGATTATGCTTCTGTACTATCATGTCAGCTTAGCAATGCTAGTCAATAAGTGGTCGTGTTTTTTTTTCCCATGCTGTTTTCCAATTTTTCCACCAAAATACTGTCCTACAGGACACTGAAGCTGTACCTTTTGCTTTTCATTGCTGGCTCATGTTGCAGTTTACTTAGCACCTCTAGGTACAAGCATCCCATAAAGTAAAACATCACCCTGCTACGTAAATTAAGAAAACCTAACTCCACCCATCATTAAATGAGCTGCTTTGTTGTATTAAACCAATGCCTAGAAATACCTTTTTGATCATCAGCCACTGAAACTTGAGTGGAAGACTGCAGGTAAGTGGTGCAGAGCTAGAAGCAGTAAAACCACAGAGACAGAAATCATTCATTCAGAGGGGGACTGAAGGGTTGCGGACTTACGTTGCTCTGTACAGATCAAAACGCCCCTTGTCTTGTATGTGGAACATCAGGTCTCCCCCATT
Source organism: Tauraco erythrolophus (assembly GCF_009769465.1). Classification (NCBI taxonomy): domain Eukaryota; kingdom Metazoa; phylum Chordata; class Aves; order Musophagiformes; family Musophagidae; genus Tauraco; species Tauraco erythrolophus. The sequence continues at coordinate 18,039,533 of NC_141476.1, read as the reverse complement.
CAGGAACTCCATAACAAAGAATAGATGATCCTGTTGCAAATAACCAGAGAATGGAAAAATTACTGATGCCATTGCAACCACATAGGAAGTAGTGATGTGGCTACTGGGGACCAAGCAGCCACTTTCCTCCCCTCCTGAATATTTTTCTACTTCATGCACCCCTAAGAGGGTGTGAGGGTCCAACAGATTTGAGTAGAAAAGGAAATTTAGTTCTTGCATCACTAAGTTACTTTCACTCAACTGCTGGTAACAGCACCCATAAAGGCTGCCACTCGTCGTGTTGCTGTTGCCATTGGGCTTTTTCGTACCTTCGTCTGGAACGTGCAGTAAAGATGTGTGAGAAATGGATTTTCCCATGCAAGCGCGAGGACCGCTTTTCCACCATGGTACATTCCCACATCATCATCAATTAACACCACATCTTTTTTCAGAGCTTTGATAGCAAAGAATTCATTCTTCCCTTTCAGCTCAGCAAGCAGAACCTACAAAAATAAAAGATGAGATTACAGCACATGTAGGAAAGACTGTTGCTGATGGTATCAGTAAGGGAAAGTCAAAGGTGTTTATAGCAGGTGCAATGATGATTAAAAAATTTAAATGGGAAAGATGAGTGAGACTTGGGAAGGTGACATTGCTGGGTGTTAGAGATGAGGAGACAGGGCTCAAGGACACGTAACACAGGCAGAGCAGCTTTCAGGACAGTTTTTCTATCAATGTCTTGTGAGTGTATAAGAGAAGACATGTAAAGCAGAAGCTGTTTGAGTACAAACACAAAATGTCCTTTTGCACTGTGGTGCATACAGGGCAATTCCTCTGCTTCGATACTAAATAACTAAAAAACCCTGTTGTGCATTATGAATCAGTTTGAGTTTAGACAAGATCCAGGCGATGAGTTTCTAGTGTCTTTGACAAAGATGGCTATATTCAATTTTGTTAAAAGATTATCTACCCAAGCAGCTGTAACAGTAAGACCTTTCTGGTTAATGAAAGCAGCCCATCACATTGCAGAGGTCAAGCAAGGCAGTCACCTTAAGCCCCATAAGTTTGTTACGTACCTTTCCAAAGCTTCCTTTCCCTAGTACTTTATGGAAGACAAAGCTGTCTATGTTGAATTTTCTCCTTGCAATTCGTGACGCTGTCTTGGCTGTGCGTCCCTCCCACAGTTTATCGTACTCGCTGCTGTCTGCTAATTGAAACAGGGAGCTTAAAGTTCAATATATGCAGAAGCACTGCACGGCTCGGATTTCTTGCTAAGAATGAAGTACTGACACGCTATTTCAATGCATCTGCTGCTGAAATACCAGCAAACCTAAACATAAGGGTCAACTCCTGTAGTTTACAACACAGTTTAAATTACGTGAGCATACTTGATAGTGTGGGATTTGAATTGAATCTGTGATCGTTTCTGATGCTGGGTTTAAACAATATTTACACATTATAAAAATCAAAGGCCCTAAAACTTTCCTCTATGATTAACATACTGATCATAATTTGGAGAAAAAGACACTTCACAAGGACTGCTTGTAACAAATTTTTCTTACATTAACAGAACAGGTTAGTCCCTCAGGCCTAAGGAGAGAGGCCATAAAAGATCTCATTTATGCCCAGTGCTGGCTAAGAAGCATGATCATACAGGTTAATCATGATTATACCCTAAAATTAATAACTGTGCTTTTTTTTTTTTTTTTTTTTACCTCTGCTCCATACATCTGCTTGGTCACTAACAGGACCCTGATGATAATCATGAGATCATACCACGTATGACCCACAAGCTGCCCAGCATCTTTGATAACCCAGGGAGGTGTCACACTGGCTGCACCCTGACTTAGTATGAAACTAAACTGTGTTAGCAAGAGTTTGTTTTTTTTTTTTTCTCTGTTCTGACAAACCAGAACAAGTATCATAAGTAATATCAAAATAATTTTCTTACTGGGTATTTCAACAGAATTAGTTCAATGTATGGATGAATATATAAAATCCTGTACCACTCCAAAACCACCCATTATCTCTTACTGAGCCTGTTGATTTCCATCTGGTAAAAACTTACTTCTACTGTTGCATTTATTTTTGTATAAATTATCATAAGTTAGCAGTTATGAAAATAAGGCTTATACAGTGCTAGAACTCTTTAGCAATAGTAAAAAAAGCCCAACAAAACAACAAAAAAAACCACAAAACCTTACTCTGAACCTGTAGACATAGTTTAAGTAATACCTGGATTCCTATTTCAGCCATTTAATCTCAAGTACTATTTTGGCTACTTACATCCTAAAATAGATAGCACTTGTCATTGATTTCTAGTGGTCTGTGAACAAGCCAAGATAATTAACCATGTGCCCGACATGGCCGCCAGAGGAGGGAGGGAGGCGTGTTGTACGTGCATCTGGTTAGCGAGGCATCCTCCAGTTCCACCGCGGGGAACTGCGCTGCCACTAGTAAAACAAGCGTTTTGCCTAAAAGTGGGTATGCTCATGGACTGAAAACTACAGGTAGTTTGTCAAAAGTTATTTGTGGCCAGGAGAAGGTAAAAAGAAATATGTGTTGTTTTTTTTTTTTAACACTGCTTATTAAAAAAGTTGTCTAACATAAGGCACGAATGAATAACTACTTAAATTGTTACTTTGTGTAGTCTGGTAGGTAAATGGCTAAATTAAAACACTGCAGATTTTCTCACCTGTTACATCTCCTCCTGGACCTCTAGGTTTCTTATCAAAATCTTGATAAATACCAACATTTTCTACAGATCCAGAATCAGACCTTCGTGTAGATTTCTAGAGGAGAGGAACATTTGAAATTATATTTGCACTATTACTTTATAAATACATATAACAATAGCTCTTGAATGTGACATGATGGCAGTATAAACTTTTCTTTTTTATTAACTCCTAGTACATACATTTTCTTAAGAAGTCTGGTTCACAGACTATTTAGCCACATTCTTCACAGCTTCAGATAAGCCAATTGTTTTATTTCCTTCACTGCAAGAAAACAAGTCATTGAAATTCCTGAACAGTCTATGTTATGTTGTTTGTTGCAAAATTATTAAAGGTATAACGGTTTGAATCCATGGTGGGAAGAATTTAAACTGTGGAAAAATGTCCCCTTGGACAAGTTCATTTGAAAGGAGATGGGAATCACTGTCACACTGGACATGCTGAAGTCATATCTGTGTGAGACATCTGTCTTTAGCACAGGGAAACAGTTTTGATGTATGGAAGATCCCCGAGGTCAAATTTTAGTAATGAAAAGATCGAGCCTTTCTGTGTTGTGAATTTGCTGGTGCAACAACTTTCACTGTTTTCAAAGTAAATATCCTGTGAAAGCTTAGGAACACTCAGCTCAGAGGAAATACTGTTGGCTTTTGTGATAATACATTTTCCTGTTCTATTTCAGAGCTTGTGTCTGAATCTTCATTTGCAAGTCAGAAGTCGACCACAAGAGACAGCCGTGCTGCAGCAGGAGACGATTAGTGTAAACCATGGGACCAGTGTTAATTCCAGAGGAGTCTTCTCTATGTATATATCAGATTAATAAAAATTGAGAATATCTGGTATATATTTCCTTATTTATTTAATTTTTAACATTCACGTGGAATTCTAAAGTTGAAGCATGGGAAAACAGACTTCAGCTTTATGATACCACTGATTACACAAACAGAAAGGGAGAGAATAACCTTGGCACTATAGAAAAACAAAGTTGGATTTCAGGACACGCCCCTCCTAGCCCCCCTGTGATTTCAACTTTAGGCTATTGACATCTTTGTTAGTCTCTTTACAGGTCAAGAAAGCTGTCTGCATGTCCTCCATTCCAAACTCAGCTCCCCATAGAAGTGATACAGAAAAGCTGAAGTAAAAACCCCCAAAATGCTCTGAAAACCTCTCATTACTTGACAAATGGCAATAAAGCATACCTGGCTAACTTGATTTAAAGCTTCAGCTAGCAACTTCTGGTTTATTCCACATAAGTTTGCCACCTTCTTCTGGCATTTATGATGCACATTCATCCCACATTCTGAAAGAAACGTAAGGATGGTTACACAAGCATCAGGAACTGTCTGACATTACAACAAAAAGGGCTGTTTCTCTGTGCAGCCCCAGAAACCTTGTTATAAAACCACATTGAAGATGGATCCATCATTGCTAATAAAATTGCAGTTTTAATCTTTAACTCAAAGAAGGCTACAGAAATTGTTCAAAAGGAAAAATAACTCCAATCATTATTTCTTTATTCTCAAAATCTGTTACAATAAAGATCATCTTGCCTTTCTGTGGGAGAATTATAAAAATGGTATTTACAGTAAACACTTTCAATACACTTTTAGGTGTTACCTTGAGTCAGCCTCACCAAATTTCAGCTATTCCCAAAGTAGAGGTTTTGATTATACTCAAGATTACACCTCCACAGCGTGTTTTCAGATGCCATTACAAGCTCACCTTGATGGAGCTGTCTCTCTCTAGTACAAAAGCTTTGTCAACCACGCATGGATGAGATGAATCCCATTCTATACAGCACACATACAGAAACGCACAGCGTGCAGCAGTAGCTAATCTCCAGTGGTGGGTGGAACACTGGAAAAGCACGGAGAGGTCCCAGCTGCCCTCCCTCCTCCTCCGTACCTTCACATTTGAGTCCCTGTTTGACCAGCCCCCAGAGCAGGCTGCCGCAGTGGTCGCAGAAGGTAGGGCTCATGTAGTTGTAAACTTTGAAGCGATGAGGCATGTCAATTTTGAAACGTTCCTTCTGAAACTGAAGACAGGGAGAGGGGTAAGGCACTTTGCCCAAAACAGGACCAGCTTCTTACAGAAAGTGGCTTGGATATTACAAAGCTACAACAATTTTATCTCAAATATCCCAGTCTTGACATCCCTCACCTGGCAGAAGGTGATCTGCCCATCAAAACGTACCCACCCCCTTGCAGGGCTTTTAACTACTTTTCTTGTTCTGAAGTTTTATCCAATACACATTACATACGATCTTTAAGAGAAGACAGTAACTTGGGTTGTACAGCCAAGCACCTCCTAAAGGGACTTGGCCATTTCTATACAAGGTTTTGTTAGTTCAGGAGTGTTTAATTACATAATTACACTGAAAATGTATTGTTCCAGCTCTTACCATTGTGTCCCTGCTGTTGGCTGCAGTACCAGTACACCTCCCAATGATTTTATCAATACATTTCTTATGAATAGCAGCATTACATTCTTCAAGACATGCACAAGAAAAAAAAGGATTCCTTCAGATAATAAATACATGGGATGAGGTATTTGCATTTCACAGCACAATGTGAAAAACACACTCCTTTACATCGTACTAAATACACCAAAACCTTTATTTTCTATCAAGATTATTAACTTTAAAGCAGCTTCCCCCCCATTTTCTTTTTCCATGACCTCTATTTCTAAACTAAATTTGCTGCCATTAGGAAATGCCACCAGCATTTAACAGAATGATAATATTATGCTTTTGAGTTTTACCCTTTGATATCTCCCCTACTGTTAAGTAATGCACAGCGATCTATGCTAAGTCAAAAATGCTTTTCAATTCAGCTGTAAAACCCATCAATAATCATAATTCATTTTAGAAAAGATTTCTTAAAAGCTGCTCTCATAACTGAATGCAACTTTTCAATTATATTACACACTTACGAAAAGAATATCCGAGTTTAAATCTTGCTACTAAAAACTCAGGTAGGAATCATAATTAGGCACCCTTAGGTTATCGTGCAAAACTGATATTTAATATCTACTACTACCTATAATGATTTTCAGAAGATATTTCAACAGTAACTACTAAATCTACAGGTTAATATGGAAAGTAGTAGAAGGAAAAAGTAAAATTAACTTACGCCTACATTTGTATCCCTGCTTGTTGAGTCCCCTGAAAAACAAATGATAAAGAAGAAAATCATAAAAGCATATATTTGCTGGAACAAAAGGTGGTGTTTTTTTTTATTTTTACCATGTCAACCAATCAATCCTTTGCCTATGGAAATATTTGTTCCAACTGAAAAACTAGTCTACTTCTGCTATTCAGAATCCTGTCTTGGGAAGGGAAGGTTTAGAAAACTGTGTGTTTCAACAGACCAGCGAATTAGGAGGGAAACCCAGAAAAGAGGAGATTTCAATCACACAGGAAGTCCTCCTCATCTGACTTACAATGAAAATGGCTTTACTGTGAAAGAGATCAAGCTGCTTGCTCTTGATGGGTCTTTATTCCACGGCTATCAGGCACTTCACGTCTCAAAGTTTGAGCATTAGTTTCTCAGATCCACTCATCTCACTCTGTAGTGAAAGAACTGCTGTAGATCACCAGCCAGATCTCACTTGATGCTGATGGAATTTTTGCCAATTATTTCAGTGGCAAAAACGTTCCAAGTTCTATTTTTTAATGTGAAAGAGACAACTATAGTCCTTAGGTGAAACAGTGCTCTTAGTATATATATTATTTCCACTTTCTAACACATGAATTTACAAGTCATGTTTTGCCTCAACATACCTGAAGCAAATTTTGCAATTATTTAGCCTTTGTGGGCAGGGGAAGATTAGCGTTTCCTTCTTACCATACAAAGTCTTTGCAGACAGAGCAAAACGTAGGTTGTCCAAAGAAGGTAGCAATAAATTCATGATTTTTGATGTAGTGGATTTTGGCTTGCTTGATGGCCCCTCTCCTGTTCATAGTTACTGTCCCCTCGTCTTCCCTCATTGACTGTTTGCAATCTAGAGGGGAGACAAGAAGACATATTTTTAATACTTTAAGGTATTATAAAGATTAACATTTGCTTCTCCAAAATGCTTGGTTTGTTTTTCTGTTTCAGACTTGTGTTTCCATTTATTTTAAACGTGCATTCTGCAGACTTTCAGTCCAAGACATGCATACACTGTTTCCTAAGGCATCTCTGTGTCCTTGCTTGCAAGCACTTCCCTCTCTTTCTCATTCAGGAAAAGCCTTCAGCAAATGAACTGAGAAGAAGTAGTAGGAATGGAGAGCAGTCTTGCTAGAGAAATGACAACCACAGCTGTTTCTTGAAAAAAGATATGCTCCTGTATATTATGCGATTTATGTGCAAGAGAAATAAATATTTTATTGGAAGCAGGAGGGTCTTCTCCTTCATAGAATCATAGAATGGTTAGGGTTGGAAGGGACCTTCAGCAGAAGCCTTTTCATGCTGCTGCTCCGCATGCCCTCCTGAACTAGGACTGGAGCAGAAACGCAAGTGAAGTGCTGCATGGCCTCCTGAGTCACCACCGGACCGTGCTACTGTAACATGGGTTTCTTCCAGCCTCCAGGATCATCAAGCAGTGAGGAAAAATGAGATTTTCAAATAGACATTTCCATTATGCTATTATGCGTAACAACTCTTGATGCTATGTCTGTCAACACAACCCAGTTTCATTCCTCTCCTCTCCCAGCCCTCAAGGGGTTACAGCATACAGTACTATATAATGCTATAGCAATAGTATTACATACTATGTATGCATAATAATGCATCTAATACTATATACATAGTAATTACATATAATATTAGCTAAGAAATAGAATAACAAAAAGCTGATCCATCTCCTAGTCCAACTGGCTCACATAGGTCCTTCATTACAGGTTATAGTTATTTCCACTCATTTTCAAGGAAACTTCTCAGTTTTTCTTACAAAAATGAGTCTCTTATGTTAGAATTTTTCAGCCATGACTCAGACTATATAGTCTTACTTGTACATTTTGAAAATAATAGGAGTTTGTAACAAGGGTAACCCCGTGAAGGTCTATCAAGAGATTGGTTAACTGATAATTTAACCCTAGGACAATTTCTTGCTGTTGAGGATAGTCCGATACAACAGGAAAAAGTAAAGGCTTGAATCAGCAACAAGGAGCTTATTAACTGCTAATGGCATCAGCTCTGGCCAGCAGCTTGTGGGACCCGGTCTGTAAGAAAGGTGGTCAAGGTTCACAGGTTGAAGGTCCTGCAAAGTTTAGGGTTAACAGGAAATTGCCATTTGCAGGGTGGGAGTTTCCACAACAATGGAGTAAGGAAAAAGCCAGAAAAGCACTTTTCTTATTGTCAATACAATTTTTTTTTTCCTCCATTGCATTGCTGCCTTTTATCAGTATCAGTGGGAGCTTTGCTTTTGATACTGATAGGAAAAGATTTGTTTCCTTTGCCAAGTCACACTAACCACAATGCTTGATCCTACTGCAAACTACCTAGGAGCCCTGTTTTTCTTGTTGCTAGTTGTGCTCGGTTTTTGTCATTTTATTAGCTGGCTGCTACCACCGCTATCCCAAAAGACCACTGAACCTGGAATACAATCTATCATTTGATACCATTTTGAGTGTCCTGAACTAACTTAACAGTCACAGCCAACAGCAGCCAGACTGCAGCAGCATGTACTGTCTTAGAAAAGAAAGGAACACGTCAGCTCAGAGATTAAGGAAAGATCAAGCATAGTGGTGAAAAGAAAGATCAAAAAAGGTCCCTGGGTTTTGCCACTAGGTATTAATGCACTTTTCTGAGAAACTGGCCGTATGGTTCAGAGAAAAACCCATCCTGCCTCCCCCTGAAAAGAGCTCACAACATGCACTATGACAACCTGGCACTACATATGCCACCAAGTTACCTCTTCTCCTCCAGGAACAGGATTAATTTCTGTTGTTCAAACAGGCTACTGAGTTCACCCAACAAAACCTCTCATCAGCCGCTGCACTTCAGCTTGTTGAAGTCCGCAAACAGTACTATCTCTTTGTGTAACCCTGCTGAGCAAATACACAGACCTCACCCACTGTTCCTCAAATGCTTGAGGGAAACCACACACTGAAACGTGTATGCAAGGAAAACAACATTGGTACTGTTAGCTGTATGAAAAGGATGTCTTCACAAGGGTGATTTAATCAGTAACAGCAACAAAGCAGAGAAAGGTCTGTTGCTTTATAGCATGTATATCAGAGCAGATAACCTGTGATGGAGCAGATTATGGGACAAAAGGCTCCCTAAACTAACAGGATTCACCAGGTGAACAGGACACTGCTTCTCTTCATGCGGACATATTTGTTGCAATTTAGTGTTGCTGACACTGCGCGCAAAATTCTCTGACAAACTTGATCAGGATATGGGAAAGTGTGGTATTTCCTCCCTGTCGGGAACACTGACATGGAACTTCATAGAAATATATTAGACTGGCATCTATTTTTTGAGAGGGTAATTAATAAGCAAACCACTTAGTCTGTCAAAAAACCCCAACCAAACAAAACCACACAACAAAAAACCCCTCTTTCCTTAAACATACTTCAACTGCAAAGAATCCTTGAGCACAGCAAAACTTCAAAATCTGTATGTGAGAACACATAGTCTTCACAACCAGCTGCCTTAATAAATACCTTTGCCAAAACCAACCAATATATCAAAGTATAGCTGGAAAACATTTTTGTGTGCTTCAGAAGAAGTTGAGAGGTTTGGACAGCAGCTGTAGAAGTGCATCTGAAGCGGAGAGGGCTCTGAAATGACAGTGTAAATAATTTCAATTTCCATGAGCATGTTTAAAAAGTTATCTTTAATGTGTAAATTACCTTTAATGTATATTGCTCCAGAAGTTTTAACAAGTTCAGCCAATCACAGACTTGACTGGGGAATAGAGGCTTTATTTCAAAGGTGCAGAGAGAAATAACAATTACGAGGAAGTAAATTTCCAAGCAACTGTATGGATGTGGGGTGGAGATGGAGGGGAGGGAGACACACAAAGGGAAAGTCTTTTCTTCCCCCTCCACACAAGCCAGGATTTTCACAGGTGGAATGCTTGTCCTGGGCCAGCAAACAGTCAAGAAAGTCATGTTCAAAGCAGCTGAATCAGCAGCTAGAATCCAAGTGACCTCTGCTGCCTGGGAAACAAATTATTTTGGACCCAGCACAGACCATTAAACATAATTTATTTCCTCTGTTGCGAGCCGCGGTTAATATTTATCACTGACACATTGTTCGTGTATTTCAAGGTCCCTTCTCAAAAATCGCGGGTGATCTGACAAAAGCACCCAGAACTCCTCTGTGCTGTATATTTATGAAGGAACCATTAAGCACGCCTGTGAATTCCCAGTGCAGTTCTCCAGAAGTGCTGTAAACATACCACTGTATACACTATTCGCTTGCAGCGCCAGTCCTTCTCAATATTTCACAGTCACTAACATAACATGCAATCCCGAGTCTGGAAAACATTTGCTAAAACAACATTGCTAGGGCTCTGCTGAACTGCAATAAACCTCAAGGTGAGATGTCAAACTCTCTCAATTGAACCTCGAAAGTTCAAGAAAAGAAAACAACTTCCAGAATAACCATAGTAGGTTTTTTAAAAGAAAAAATAGAAAAAATATTTACCATCTTCAGAGTTCATTTTTCATTTTAACTTGCTCATTTCACGGTTCTGTTTATGAACAGAGGAACGATAACAGTGCTACTGTCAGGAACTGAGAACTGGGACTTCGCTTCAAACAGGGTCAGGCGGAACATTTTCTGAGCTAACTAGCTGCTTAAGCTGCCGTTTGCCTGAAACTTTATAATAAATTATAAAACCTACTAGCATCTCTATTCAATGTCCCCTTTTGCTGTTCTACCGCCTTGCACTTGGCTTTGTTTGAAAGTTAAGTACGCCTTCAGGTCAAGAAAAATATTAATCTCTCAGAGCAATCATTAAAAAGGAAAACTTGTTCCTCACAAAGGAGACTTTCTTGCTATGAACTCTCAGAGGAAAACTGCTCTTTAACCTGGCCCTGGAGAGGACTGCTTTACACATCATATGTACAAAAACCAAACACACACACACACCCCCCACCGCCAAACTCACAAATATTTACAGAAATACAAGTTTCCCAAAAGTCTACATTTCTGCAACATGAACTTGCTATACTAAATCATTCTGGGTTTTGTGATCACCACAACATTTCATTTACAGGCAGAGTATTAATATTGCTATATATTTCTCCGTCTCTATCTTTTTTTTTTTTTTAAACCATCACCTCCATTCTCAGTACTTGTGGATTTGAAACTAGTGACACTTGAGCAGCAATACCAATAATTTGCTACTGTACAAGCCAATACTATACGCACATAATCTCAAGTTCCCTGTCTCAGCCCCAAGCTTTAGCACAAGTGGTCAAAATCAGGGTTATAAACTCTTAGGAGCACCTTTGTAAAAACGTGTGTCTATACATGTAATAGCATATGCATTTCTATGTAAGAAAAACAAATATGTTATCCCGACTTCTACGGGACATGGGCTTCTTCCCTTCTTCTCTAAATGAATGAATGAAGCCCTGCCTCAGCCACGGACCCAGCACCTACTTACTGTTTCGACTGACAGCAGAGCACTGCAGTGGACTGCTCTGCACCTACTTTTAGCACGTCTCTACTGAGTCTTCCATAGGCATTAATGAAGTCAACGGTCTTTTTGAAAAGTGCTAAAACAAAACACCAGAGTTTTAACAAGCTCTGCCTTTCAATCCAGGAGAAAAAAAATCCCACTTCCACACTACAGCCTTTGTAGCGCTCGCACCATCTGCGGAGCTGCTGTGCTAACACGTTCTGTGCTCAGATGCAGAGGACTATTTTTTTTAAATTCCAGTAAGTGCTTTGGTTAACACTTCTGCACAGATACCTGATATCTCATTTGTTGTGGTAAAACAGGGAATAAACTGGAAAACGTGTTTTCTCTGTTTTCTTTTTTAAATTACAAAGGTACAGTAAACCCAACCTTTAAAAACACAGGTTCCAAGTCGAATTTCTTGTGAACATATAAACTGTATCAAATTTTCTCAGCTCTACACAACATGTTAGTTACCCTACCAAACAAATACACTGCCAACTTTGTGATTATGAAATCACTACATCTGCAAATGTTTGATTTTCTTCAAGAAAATTAAGCGGGAAAATGTCTTTATTAAATTCATGCAATCATATTTCTAGATGGAGAGTAAAGCAGATGCTAGGTGCCACTGAATAACTTCCACATCTGCCAAATTTCTAGAAATAATATTTTCTCAGTTAAATGACTAAATCATAAAAACTCCCCTGTTTACAATTGTAAGGCCCAGTTCTGGCTTTTCAGCCCTCATCATTATTATTTGCTAATAACATGACAATCCTTCCCCGAAACACCTCATCCATAGAGAAACTTGTTTGAAATCTTAATTTAGACCCACACAACATGCAGACTGTGATAAAAAATCTGTTATTTACCCTATTATTTTTCACATATGCCTCGGAAAAATTCCACTATCTCATGCTTCCCCAACACTCATCTCAACACACAGAGACAAAATCATATTCAATATATATGCAGCGCTCTGGTTCATGTTCTTCTCCCAGAAGTCAGATACCTGAGATAGCAAAAGTTCACATGCAAATTACTCACCTTTTGATACATCTAAGAGCATTTTAAGGAAAAAATTCACTAACCCTTTCTCCAGGAAGCTGCAGCCAGCAAAACAGCAATGCAGAATTCAAAACCAAGACACAAACATACTTTCCAAAGCCTCTAAAGCTGCTAACATCGCACAAGACACTCAGCAGTACAGCAGCCACCTCTGTGATCCTGGGTTTTCTTACTCGATAAGGTCATTAACCACATTTGAATAAACAAAGATCAAGCAAAGCATTAAACGTATTGCAACTCCCACCTATTAAAACTAAAGCTGCTTTTCTGAATTCTAACCTGATTTCATTACTACAACGAAAGAAGGAGGGGCAGAAAGAAAACACTCTTCTGAAATGAAAATAGGTGTCAACACCCTGTTCTCATGTTTCACACTTTAGAAGAAAAACCTCTAATTTCCAGCATAAACTTATTTTCAAATCACAGGACACAAGACAAAAGAGCTTTGACAGCTTTAAGCCAGGGCTCTACAATCCCTGTTTCACAGGGTCTAGAAAGTAAAAAAAATCCTGTAAGACTGCAAAAACTTTTCACATGTAGCCCTAAATTAACTGCCCAGGCTGCAATCTGCAAAAAGAATATTCAAATGAAATGTCTCAGTGAAGCCTACCATGGAGCAAATTTTAATAGCAGTTTATTCCATGAAAACTTTTCTGATAATAAATCTGATAATGGAGCAACAACATGCTTACTTCTCAATACTGCTGCCTGCCATCGAAGCAGAGAAAAGCAGTTTTCTCTAAAGATGGCAGAAAGTTTGCTAAGTAGAAGGAAGAGTTGAAAAACAACAGCTTTAGTACGTAAAACATGCCAAAGAAAAAATTAGTCACTTTTGCAAAGTGCTTGGAGATTTTCAAACAAATAGTAGCACCTGTAACTCAAAGATACCAACGGTAGCAATACCTGCAAATAGAGTAGGGAACAACTGAAATACCAGTTTCAGAATGAGTGGTTTTTAATATTTTAGAAACACAGCTACCCTACAGATCTGTATGGATAGGCACATCAGAGAGAAAACAAAATGGTATGTGCATGGGAAGGAGGAATGTGAACTGGCTCTGAGCTTTCAACTATTAACTATGGGTTTTGGCAATGTTAAGAATGGAAGTTAATACAAACATCCTTGTAATGCACTAACAAACTTCTCTGCTTTAACTCTGGTAACTGCTAATTTCACTAGAGAAAACATTTACAGCAGTGCAATGATGAGCCAAAATCATTCAACATTTGCCTATTTAGCAATATACAGACAGTGACACGAGGGAGTCTATAGTTTTGAGGAGGATTAGTGTGTTACAATGTAATGATGTTTGATGTGAACACTGCAAGTATCAGATTGAGTGACTTTCCTTCACAAAATGCAGATGTATAAATATCTTGAGTTTCCACTGCCTCTGAGGTTTGGTTACCAAAAAGGTATTGGTAATTTTCTACGAAGCAGAAGGTAAATCGGACATTGTTGCAAAGTAGGTCTAATGAGCATTAACATGGGAATCTTAACTTGCCAATTAAAGTATGTTGGTACGACTTAATGCTCTGTTTGTATTTAGGCTTCATCCACTACCATCTGCAATCCCTAATAAAGGCAATGAAAAGAATTGCAAGAACATTGTATCTATTTTTAAATGTTTCTGATCAATAACTAAGTACAATTATTTCAGTGCTTAGAGAACACAAATATATTACCTTCTGACTAACACCAAATTATGGAAGGTTTTCACTTATGCCATTCTCCACTGTTCCTTGTGTCTGTGTAGAGAGGAGGCAATATGCTTCAGCCTCATCAAATAAGCAACTGAGAACTTTGAAGTTGGTTTTGTACAGTTTTGGTTGAGAAACTTTTCAGTTTCCTGAACAAATGGATTTCTTTATGTCTCATTAAATAAATAAATTCTCATACCCCTGCCCCATGAAACTGCCTTGCACAGGAAAGCTGCGACGAAGACCAAGACAAAGTTTTTTAATATAATGGCTCACACAGTTTTAAATGCAAACCAGAATATTACTGGTGCATAAACGGAGAGCTTTTGATACTCAGAGAAATGCTTACTTATAGGCTCTTCAGAATCACATAATTTTTTGAAATTTTGTTTCAAAGAGCTAACTTCTCATAAAGGATAGCAAAATAACAAAGATATAGGCTGTTTTTTGCCATTGCAAAGACGAAATGTCAACTCTGAAATGTCACCTACTGCATATCACACTCCATCTTTAGTAGCTTTTCTAGTAACTGCTACACAGATTGCACATATGGCAAAAAAACGTATGGTACCTTCACAATTAACTTGTTCTATGACAGCAGAACTACGGTCCCTCTATTTATCTGGGGGGAAGAAAAAACCATCAATGGCTTAAAACTCACTGCTTACTCTTTCCATTTATTATTTACAAACACATAGTATTAAACCACGTAAGACCGACAGGCTAATACGGCAGACCAGTTCAACACCCAAGAAATAACTGGTTTGTGACTTCTAGCATGGGAAAGTTTTAACCACTCGCTAAGCAAGTTGTGAGGTTTACATAATTTCCTTTAGGAAAGAATTCCAGAGATACACAAATCCCTGCCAAAATATTTGGTTTTATTACTGTACTTAAAGTTCCATCTCTCCTAATAAACTATCTTCTCTTACCTGTTAGTTTCTTCTCCAAATAGTGTGTGTAGATTTCTAACATACACAAGTTGTTCACTTTTTAAACTGATATGGCAGAACATGGACTAGATTTGCATTTTAACACTTAACCATTCACTCACTGCTACAATCAGTTTCCCTGATTAGTCAATATGACATCTGAATACCAGGAAACTCAGACTCAGTTCTCCAATCCACCAAAAAAAAAAGTTTCCCACATAAGCTAGAACAAGAGATTTACCTTCGTTGCACCTAAAATAGAACTGATAATATCTTTTCTATCATATCAAAAGATGAGGACAGACATACTAAAGACCCAAAAGTGGCTAAATGGAACAGCAATACAGGGCACAAAGGCATTTAGAAATGAACAAATGCAGCCATGACTCTGCATAACAAAAAACCCTACAAAACAAATTAATAAAATCAGAAAATTCTACTCAGTACACCAGGCGTGGGTTTTTTTTTTTTTTGTGAGCTACATCCTGTGTTCTCCAAAGGGAATGTGAAAAAAAGTTTTATTTTTACATAACTGACTGAAAATAAGCAGTTGATGTTACCTGCATCTTCCAAAAAATACTGCACAGCCATCAGCACCTTCCCCTGAGGTTGTAGGTCAAGCTGTGGAAAGAAAGATCCCAACAGTGAAGTATGTGGTTGACTGAAACTCTCAGGAATTTAAACAGCTCTTTCTAGGGAATCAAAGTATAATATTCAATAACAATTGGATTACAACCTTCTTCCCTATCTCTCTGCTGAAGCTAAACCAGGGGCTTTTATTCCATTGCTCTTTACTAGTGTGCTGCATTGCTTTGATGTCTACCCAAAAGTTCAGCACAGTCAAAGTTCACATTGTTTTTGCATGTTCCTTTCCTGTTTCTGCAAAGATGTTTGTTGACTTCTGTTTTTACTATCAGTAAACTCGATTTGCGCAGGAACTCAGTTTTATAGGAAAAAGTCTGTACAAGCCTTTATATGCTATTGAGAGTACAAACCATAGAGACATCAAATACTGTTGCCTTTAATCAGAAAAACAGTGGTATCACCAAAATTTATTTTACTTTCCCCTACAAACCATTACATATAGTTTCTGTGGCAAATTCTACAGACCAGCAAAAACAAATGCCTTTTAAGCCAGTAGCTGAGGTCAGCTCCAGCGCTCAGAAAGTAAGAGTCTGATTTGGTCTTCAGTTCAGCACAGAACAGAGTATCCCTGGGTTAACAGTAAATACAACTTGGGAGGGGAAAAAAAAAACAGAAAACTTCAATTACATGAGATACACCTGTGAACATATCCCTACAAATCCCATTATCCTACTGGGATAACAACTAAATTTTCATCTTTAAGGCAGTGTCTGACACTCAAAACATTTGCCCAACAAAGCTTACAGAAGGCAAAGATCTCAGTTACAGCTACTACTGGCAGCCTGTCTCTCCACACACAAAAATAACTGTATATGCTACTGTAAGTGAACTGATGTCTCCTTGCTGGGCACGACCGTCTGCCCAAGCCATGACTGAGGTCATACTACATAAACATCATTGGTATTACAATGTACCTGTTCCATGGATAATAAGCAGAGGACTTCAGACCATTGAATTGGCTAAAACTAATCACTAAAACTAAAACTGATCACTATTAGTCTTAATTACTCTTCTGAATCATAGACTGGTTTGGGTTGGAAGGGACCTAAACATCATCTAGTTCCAACCTCTCTGCCATGGGAAGGGACATCTTCCATTAGAATATTAGAATAAAACAGAATATTAGAATAGAATAATTGCTCTTGTCTCAGAATTCAAGTTAAGGCATGGAAAAAAAAGCGTATGACTTCAGAATGTAGCAGGTGAATATAGTCCCAGTGAGATCCTACTGAGCTAGCAAAATCTCTAAGACCCTTCAATATCAAGCACCCCTTTAAGAAAGGTTTTTTATGAAATCTGCTTGGTGAGATAGTTAGATTTGTGCATACTCAGAGCAAAATCCTGCCATTTATAGCAAAAATGGACTTGAGATATAATAGGAGTTTTTTTTTAAAACGTATTCTCATACTAAACTAAGCAACAACTGGCTGCTTGCTCCTCTTCATATCCAGCCTTCAGGAAAAGCATCCATATATCCAGAAGACAGTTCATGTATCCATCCCCTACCAAGGAAGGGCCAGCATTTCCAGTCGTGTGAGAAATGAGATGTCATCAAATTGGACATAACCAGGAACTATCTGTTACTACCTGCTCATCCTGCTTTAGCCCTCCCAATGAAAAGGTCTTCTCCTGTAGGGTTCATGTTCTGGGCAAGCTCAGCAACACTCCAGTCAAGAGAGCTTTGAATACAAGACTATGGAAGAGATTTTAAGGAGACTCACTCACATTTAGCAAATATTTCCTTAGCATTAACTGTACTCCAGATGCAGAGGTGGGCAGTTCCTATATTAGCAAATACATGTAGTCTCTGGGCAAGCTTTACACGCAACTGGATGATGGGCAAGACTATTTGTAGCACCTGTCACCCTAGCTAGACAGCTCTCAATCAAATTATAGGATATCCTGGTACTCCTCTCTCAATCTTATTTCTGCATTTGGGGAAATATTGAATATTCAAGACACTAATTGGAGTTGCTTCAAGATTTTATAGAAATCTCTGGGACAAGAATGCCTCATCACATTCTCATGACTCTTTTTGTTGGACCAGGATCTCAGCAACTTCAGTTGGGTATGAAAGTTGAGAAAGCAGCTACAGAATAGGATTTTTATAAAGATGACATAATTAAATCCTTAATTCATAAAGAATTTTTTGCAACCCATCAACTAAATGAATGAAACAACATGTTCAGCATTTCAGATTTCTGGGCTCAGGGCTTTGATCCTCTCTGCCTCTGTCACTTTCCCCTCTTTCTAGAGGTATGAAATAGAAAATATTTTCTATTTTCAATTTTCTATTTATTTGAGGTTTACAGTGCTAATTGAAATTAATTCACATACAATTATTTAAAAGTTGTTGTTTGGGTTTATGTAGTTTGACAACTAATAATAACTACTGGCATTTAAACTAAATGTATATTTCTAAATTTAAAACTATGTTACACCTTAAATTTACGTCCTCTGTCACATTTTTGAGATAAATACTCAGAACTGTACTCGGTATGATACAGGAGCAAACGACACTCTGCAAGATGCCATACCCCTTGACTTCAGGTACAAACAATTGTTTGGGACACAGAGGCAAGAAAAGATACCAGGATTAAAAAAATGGGGATTAAAGGATCCCCATTATAGCAGCATCAAGCCAACTAAAATTTATTGTAAAAATAAATAAAATTAGAAATTCTAAGTGGAAATGCCCTGGAATAAGCTTCACCTTTGTTTTTCTCTGGATAAATTAAAATGATCAGATCCAATTTAAGTGTCTATTATTTGCTATAAAAACTGCTAGGCTTCATAAAATAGGCACTCAATGGGATATTTGCCATTATTTCAAACACTAATGCCATGGATTCTAGTGTCAATTTCTTGAACTTCGATTGTATGTTATCAGCTTCAAAAATGCTGCTAAAATAATTGCCTTACAAAGGTCTGCCACACATGCCAAAGGGATCGAACACTTAAGAGTTTAAAAGGCATAAGGCATCCGTTCAGCTTGAAAGAAGCATAACCAGGTCAGCAAGTTTAAGGAATTAATCTTCTTCCTTACCCAGAATTCTGCTTTGCCATTGCCTTTCTTGCACCGCTCCGCCAGGACTGACACACCTACAGTTACTTCAGATAATGGCTCCTCTGCTGCTTTCATGAGAACAATCTGAATTACCCGTCCTTCGTAAATGTGGGCGTCAAAAGTTGATTTCCATTCTGGATACATGGTAGGTTTCTTCTGAACCAGAGTTTTTCCTCTCTCTGAAATCCACAAAAAAGGTCAGAAATTGTAAAGTAAAAAAAAAAAAGTAGATCTAGTACTTAACAAAATGAAACAAAAGAGAGAATCACTGTACTGAAACCAAAAGCAGACTTACTACTTTTTGTAGTGTGGGTTGGGACAAAGTTTAAATATTCAGTTCAAACATTCATGACTTGCAGGACAAAGATCACCCTGACAAACAGAGCATGCAAAGGCAGTAAAGGTGTTAATGTGCAGCCAGAGAGACCAGGAGGGACAAATCCCATTCTGGAATTCAGAAGCTGGTTAAGTCAGCCACAACTTGACAGGGAATATTTGCATGGCTGCTTTCTGGTATCAATCTCCATGACGTGTCGTCTGATCATCGTGAATATGCTGCTGCTACAAGATAAATTAAGATATGTCTCACACTGACCTAGTTTAAATTGAAACCAGTGGCTGGAAGATTAAAAGCTCCACATTTCATTAATCTACTTCCAAGTTATCTCAACATTTCGCTTCCATTCATAAGTCACTCTCCTTCACATTGTATTCTCTCTCTGTCACAATTGTTGCTTTTTAAAGGATATTACAAGGCTGTATCTGTCCTCTCTAGCACATGGAGAACTTGTGCAGTTAAAAAAATAAGGAAAAGGTTGAAAGGACCTAAAAAAAAAATCTGAATTTTCTGGTAATGTTTACCCAGCCTCCCACAAGAGCATCTCCGCAGATTCCTTCCATCAGAGTTTTACAGTGCTTCACTCTTCTTATTAATTTTTTTTCCAAATACACAGCTTCAGTCTCTTTTGCTAGCAGTTAATCTAATTTCTTCCTATTCTTACCTCAGGCACAGAAGATGATTGCACGATCTATAACAAGCTTTAGCATGTTTCTAGGTCTGAGTCTCTTAGTAGTCCCATCAACACATCCAAAATGATACTGCCTCCAAAGCAACCACATTCAGCTCTTTGCTGTGACTCTGCCACATGATGCCACCTCACCAGTTTTTCTCTGTGATTTGCTGCCCAGCCAATTATTCCCTGTTTGTACTCAGGTAACTGAACATAATTTTGTACATCCCGCACAATTTCTGCTATTTTTCAAGATCATTAAAATAAAAGTGCTTTCTAAGCACCTCTCCAGCTCCGAATGTTCCATTTTTCCCCTAAGTGTGTCATCAGTTCTTACGATAGCGAGGCAGTAGCAAAGCAGATGAAATGCAAGGGCGTGCAGTGATAGGACAAGGGACAATGGATTTAAACTTAGAGGCGAGATTTAGATTAGATCTAAGGAAGAAATTCTTCACTCTGAGGGTGGTGAAAGGTTGCCCAGAGAAGCTGTGGATGTCCCATCCCTGGAAGTGTTCAAGGTCAGGTCCGATGAGGTTTTGAGCAACCTGATCTAGGGGAAGGTGTCTCTGCTCATGGCAGGGAGCTTGGAACCAGATGGTCTTTTAAGGTCTCTTCCAACACTAACCATTGTAAAAAACGTTCCTGGAAACTCAAGGCGAAGTTTGTGTTTGTTCATTATTAACTTGCTTGATGCACTCCACTCAATTGTGCTGAGCTATCCAAACAAGAGTAGAGAACAGCGTCCTTGTACTTCTTTATTAGGGAATGCCTGCCGGCAGCAACGTTACAAATTACAACTTCGGCAAGCAGACCGGCTTGCCAAATGGCATTCTGAAATGCTTAGAAACAGCCACCTGAGGACCTCCTCCACTTCAACACGAACTTGCACATTCCTCCTCTACTCAGTCAATAGCTTTTACCTTGAATTTGGGGAACTCTGCAGAAAGAAAACCTCAAACTCTTAGCAGTGCAAACCTACTTCTGTAGCCCTGTACTTGGTATTCTTAACTATGGAAGAATTTGGAAATGTTATGGTGAAAACATATAGGGAAAGCTCAAAAAAACCACAATTTAAAGACTATCAGGATGGACAATAAAGATGAGGGGGTATCAAAAGCAGGCTGTCTGCAAAGCAAGGCTTTTACACTAGCCTATTTTTTGGATTGCTAAAGCCAGGCCCCTTCATCAAAAGAGGTATGCTTCAGGAGGCATCCCTGGGAATATGAGAAACTGCACCTATTTGCAGAACCTCTGACGTTAATTCAGGGTTTGTAGAAGAAGCAGCAGTTTACAGAATAGTTGGTAATACTCGGTAGGATTCTTAGAGGGGGAGAGAACTATTTCAGTCCTTTCAGAGGACTTTCCCTATTCCCATGTACCAATTAATACATGCTTTGATCAATTACTGTAGACATTTTTACACTATGTAAAACTGAAAGAAGCCATCTTGAATTACTGACAACAACTTCCAGCCTGGCCATGCTGCTTTTGTAATTAAAATCATACTAATCAAGATTTGTCACAGATCACACTGCCTGCCTGCAAATGAACACTGAAGTGTCAGCAAAGAACAGCCTTTAACAAGAGGCTTTTCTTACCTCTCCTGTATCCAGGCCTCCTTTGTTTCTCTGCTAACACTACTCACTTCAAAACATTTTATATGTTTGCAAATTGGCTTAATGCCTAATGATTAGGCAAATTATTTTCTTCTTCCTATATAATTAGCTTTTCCTTGATCATGTTTCAGCATGCAAATCCAACACAAGTTATTCCAGATATTGTCAAACGGATAACAGGGGCATCAGTTTCTTTTCCTGATTACTCCAATCAGTCACTGCTCCAAGGTTCACTGAACTCTCTTACCCCATTTTTTAGTACTTCAGAGACACACGCAAGCAAAGTGGAAAAACATTGGGACAATTCTACTTTCCAAAAGGAGACAGTTAAGAGAGGGGAGGTGGAGGCGAGAAAAAAAAAAGGGGTTATTTACACCACTTCCACTTTTCCACATATTTGGGCAGCTGCAACACTTTCAACACCATTTCTTCAAAGGTTCTCCCAACAGGCTAGGAAACTGCTGCTTTGGAGCTTAATACATTTGCTTGATGACAATGTTTTGTGGAAGGTGCACTACGCATTGTCTTTAAAGTCTAAATGCCAGTGATAAGTAGAAAGCTCAATCACGTTTTGAGGAAGAAGAAAATTCACCCTTTCCTGCATTCTTTGATGTTTTATGAAGCCCTAGAGCCATAATGCTGGTTTAGACGGCTGTGGTCTAACTCAGTACAGCCATTCCGTCTCATCTTGTTTGGCTACAGTGATGTATTCTAGCTAAATGTCACAAAATATTATAAACTTTTTGACCAGTTTCTATAAAGAAGTGGTCTTTGAAGGCTGAGGGAAGGTGCTAACAAGACCTTGGATGCAAGTCATTCCATGCAAATAATTCTGCCAAAATGCCATAGTTACTACAACAACAACAAACTACACTTCTCACTAATACCTATCCTCCAAGTCAATAAAGATAATTTACTACTCTGTGCTTGAGGATGGTTCTCTCAAACCTGCTGCAGAGCATATCCCTCTTCATGGCACTCTACTCCATGACTCTGTCCAGTGCAGAGCTTCTGCAAGTGCAGTCTGTCACTTGCAGAACTGGAGAGAACAGCCCTCTAATTTAACATTTGCAACTTTTGTCGTGCAAAATTCACAAACCACCTTAACCCATGCAAAAGTGACAATTGCAGCGGCTTCACCACAAATCTTGTGAATAGTTGTGTGTTGGCGGTGAAGTAAGAAACTAGAAAGCTTAGACTTCACCCTACAAAGCGCTGAGAACTCTGGCCACAGGACAAGAAAGTACTAATTAAGAATCTTGTTTTAAGGTGAGGGTAGAGACAGAAGTCATTGTCATTTCTCCCATTCTAAAAGAAAAGCTCATGTTGAAGTGCTTGGCATGACAGGAACAGCAGGACTCACTACCATTCACAGACTAAGAGGGAGCTCAGTACATCTCAAAAACTTACTCATATTCAGAAAAGCATCACCATTTGTAACCTCACCTGTAGTCAATGCTTCCTTCATCTTGATAGCACAGAAAGGCTGTAGTTGTTCCCCTTGATTCTGCACAGGTCCCAGCTCAAATGAGTTGAAGGATATCCGTAAGAAGGGGGCCATTGCTCACAACGACACAAAACCTGAGTGGAAAGAAGTAAATAAAAATCATGGATTAACAGACCTGGTCTGAGACTTGTAAGAAAGTGATACACATTTCTCAGCAGCCATCATAGCTGATAGAACCCATCCTCTAAAGTTCGCAAGTCTTGAACATGGCTTCAAGACCCTGAGCCTGAAGCAAAACTGACACATACTGAAACAAAGAACGTAACGTGTACAATCAAAAACTGAATTTAAGGCACCCTTTTAACTATACTCTGTTAAAAGTAAGTAGCAGTTATGCCTTTGACTCAGACCTTGCTCAATTTTTAAACAGAGACCCTATACATTAACACACAAGTATACAAGCCTTCTTATCAAATATATAGTTCACAAACTAACAGACAGATTGAGGTTTTTTTTAACATTTTTTTCCTCACACCTGGAATGAAGGGTGAGTTGGGGGAAAAAAAAGGAGGAATAAGAGTGTTGCCTGTTCCACATGTTCCTTTCCCAGTATTTCTCACTATGTATGGAGGGAGAACTAGAAGCAAAATTAATCATCTAAACGATTATCTAATGTTACTTTGTTGCTCTTTAGGTACACATTATTTTCTCTTTTAATTGCTATGGAGCCTCAAAAATTCCCAGACAGAATTTTAGGCACCTTAATAGGCAATCAAATGATATAAGGAACATCTTCAGTTAATTTTATTTTTAAAGATTATCTGAGGAACCACTGAACCTACATACAATTTCTGGACACTGCAGCAAAAACCACTACCAGAGGTACAGTAAGAGTAACAAACATACCCTTAGGCATGATCAAGTAATGGCACTGCATATGAGCACCTGGTCAGCATTAACAACCTGAAGAATTAGTCCATACTCATGAGTTCACACTTACTTCCACACTTAGATAAATGCACAGTTACAGAAATTTCTGAAACCTAGAGATTTCACTGGATAACTGTGCGTTTTATTTTCCATACTTAATGTGGAAAACGATGTACATTCCAAATACCACCACCAAACTGAAACAAGTATAATATTACAGGATTTCTATTCAAGCATTGCTTTCAGGTGGCAGTATACTAATCCTGGAAAGCACCACAGAGTGATTCAACTTGTGAGTCTCCACACCTGCACATACCAGGCAAAGGGAAGAGGGAGAGGCAGAAAATACTCCAGCACTACTGCATTACCCGGCTTCAACTGTCAGGAATTGCAAGAATACGAAACATCTGTAATTTCTAAGTCAGCAAACTGGTGTTTCACTCCAGTCTCCCCTCATTCTTAAGAGCTCCTGAACTTAGAGCAGATTTCAGTTTACGATTCACAGCACCTTCAGCAATGGAGTTAGCCCCATAGCTTGTATGTCAATACTGTTTTGTGAAGCAAAAATTACTTATTCAAAGGGTAAGAGAAAACAGTCATTTGACAGCAAGGGAATGCTAGTACAATCAGAAAATGAGGGATGCAGAGAAGGAAGGATCAGGAGAAAAGACTTAACAAGGTAACAGCAAAAGAGGAAAAAAAATAAAGAGTTGAAACTAGGGCTCAGCTGGCCTTTTGACTCTGCATTGTAAACCAGCTCCGTCACCCAGCACTAGGAAGTCACCCAGCACATTTCAAGCAATCCTGCATATGCTTGCATTTTTTTAATGTAAACATATTGACCTGAGAAACAATTAACATTCTGTTTATATCTCTTAAGGACAAGAACAGTCATTTAGATAAAAGACTGTGAAATCAGAGTCTTTGCAGCAAGACAGCATACAGCTCCTGACACCATTATTTACACACCGCGCAATCTCCCTATGTGGAGACCATTCTCAATACATGGAAGAATTTTATGACTCCCTAACATTCATTGAGCTAGTTTTTATTAACTGTTTTCCTACTTTTCTGTAGAGCAAGACAAAGTTAGAAAGCAGGTTTAGGATTACTTGGCACCATTGGTATCCCACTGAAGAACTGAAAGCCACCACTATAATTCATATTCATGCAGAAATTCATCCAGACTGGCAATAAAATAACAACTCTTCCCCACTAATGCAGCTTGGAGCATGTTTGAGGAGACTGGAGATTGAGATGACCTCACAAAGAAAGAAAAACAGACAGCTTTTGTAAAAAACAATAAATATCACCCAATACCTCACTTTCACAAATGCAATGTAAACGCAATGCTCATCAAGAGTTTTAATGAGGAACATATTTAGCTGCTCAGGAGACCTCGTGCTATGTTTGGAACAAGTGATGAGCTATGCGACTTGCCAACACCAGATCACATAAAGTTACTACTCAATATAGATGTAAAAGAAACCAGATTTCATCATTCACCTCTGGGGAAACAGCTTTAAGACCCAATTAGGCCATAGGTAGAAACAAGCCGGGTAGGTCAGCATGTAGCTCCCACTAGAAATTTTATTTGACAGAATCACAGGATTGCAGGGTAATTCTGGCTGGAAGGGACAGCCCAGCTAGAAGTCACACTTTCCAGTAAGTCTGGGACTACACTAACAAAAGATTGGAAAGAACTGACAAAGCTAAACTAATAATTGCACTGATTTCTCTCAGAACCATCTCACTCAAGCCAATATTAGTCCTGAAACAGAATAGAAGGCTTTGACACTTACTTTAACTTCAAATTAACAGTACAATAAATAGATACAGTGCATATAATTTTGAATAATCTCACAATCTTCCTCATTTCTGATGGCCAAATCATTTGAAGGCCATATTTTCACCTCCTCTTCTTAGTTTTGAATATGGTTACTTGTTTTAGTTTCATTGTACTTGGCTTCAGAGCAATCTCAAACGCTCACTCAGAAATGCTACACACAATCAATTCAGCACTTTGGAGGAAACACCAATATCCCAGAATTTCTGATGATGCTCAAGTGCGCTCAGTCCAAAGTCACTGTGAAAACCAGAGGATGCCTTTTTGCTTTTCCATTTAACAACTTAAAAAAAAAAAACAAAACAAAATTAAAACAAACCCAAAAAACCACTCAACAGCTTACTTTCACATAAACTACCTGTTTCTGCCAAGTTTCTCCACCCTTATACATTATGCTTTTTTCACAAAAGTAGCTATTTTAAGTGGCTTCATGCAAAATCTCACTATACATGATAGACTGAACTGTTACGCACAGAGGTTAAGTGAGAAAGGAGGGTTTGGATTTGCTCCTCAAATACATTTTCCCATACTTGTCTATGCAAAAATAGTGCAGTGACAAGTATCAGCTGTACTGCTGTAAACAAAAACATACCCGACTAAAACTGTTTTTGGCAGTGAAACTCAGTGAAAGATTCATTTTAATTCAACAAAGTTTCCCAAAATCCCAGCTGAATACACTCATCCAAAGTTTTGTCACATTTGAAAAGCAAAAACATCAAAAGCAACACATATGTTTTGTATTTTAGAGAAAAGTCCCTCCCTAGTCTCCACGACTATTTCACGCGTGACAGAACAAGCACTGACTCTAAAAGCTGTATCTGTGAAGGACTGAAACTGCTATAAAACACCAGCTACAAATTGAGCAAGATTTTACAATCTACTCATACAATCTGTAGAGCTGCTATGAAGTATTAAAGCCAAACTCTTTCACCTAAAGGGTGTGATTTTATCCAAACCAAATGGTGTAAAAAAAAAAGAGACGCGAACTCCAAAAATACTGCAAGTCTACATGACGGGTTCAGTATCTCAAACAATTTCAAAGTCATGTGCAATCTTAAAAAAAGCTAGAGGAAAAATCTTCTGGTAACATTATGCTATTTGAAGTACATGGTGACAGCCACACTGGTTCAGCATACAGCATCGGATGCTGTCTAGCACAGAACTGGTTTCATCAAGGATCCCTGACCTGCCCCATTGCGAGCTAAAACCATGTTGTACGCTCTCTGGGACGGACTCTACACAATCCACAGTAATTTCCATGAAGCTTTAAAATTGAGAGCTTTTGGCTATTTAATATGGAAAGAAAATCAACCGTGTTACTGTCAACTACAACAGGTACAGAGCGGGAGGGGAAAAAATTTGAAACATGTTCACATCATCAATGTCAGCATCTGCTGGATGAACAAATAATCAGTTTTCATGGGGATGTGTTCGTAACATGCAGTTTTAAAGAAATCTTCAAAATAAATCAAAATAATATTCCGAGGAGAATTTTCACAAAATTTGCTAGAACAAAATTCACGTTAGATTAAAAATCTTCTCCACCGAGACACAAGGGACAAAGGGTAAATTCTGCAGTTTCTCTCCTTCCAGCATTGCACAGCAGCAATCAGAGACTCACGCTGCAACTGAAGGTGTTACTGGTCAGGGTTCCTTTGCTGCTGTAACTCTGCCTTGTTATGAACAGTGAGGGCAAGCCACTTCGAACACAATGCAGAAACAAAGACACGGTTGTGATTTCGACACAAAGCGGGAAGTAACATCAAAGCAGTGGATCATCTGGAGGAAATGCTAACACTGGCCAACAACTGAGCGTTGAAGAGACAAAAAAACTAACGGACCCAAGCAGAACACAAACTGTTCCATCACTGATATGGGACTATATATCCAAGAGAACTACAAATGAGAAAACTCCCCTGCTGATTTGAGCCTCTGATTTCCTCGTAGTACTCTGTAAACCATTTTGCAAATGGACGTAAAGCTGCACACACAGGACATGGCTTTTCATTGCCGTCTCACAGAAATGCTCTGGATGGCATAAAATGACAGCTTTCTGCTTAGCTCCTTGCTTCCAAGGCCACACAAATGCTCTGGGGAACACCAACAGTGGTAGCCTGCACCACACACAGCTGACCACCAGTTGGTGGTGTTCTCTGAAAAGAGGCAGCAGTAACTTTTTTCTTTTTTAAGATGCAAAAATGTAGATTATTTCCAGCTTGCAGCTATCTTTTTTTTTTTCCCCACAAGGGTTTCATGTCCTCCATTCTGGCAACAGACAAGGCATTCAAGAAAGATAGTAACAAACTATTACTCAACTTATTGCCTCCACAGTACTTTCAAAAACACAAACAAGGACCTCTCTTCCTCTTTGTGTATGGCCTACAAAGGTGACTATGCTACTTTCATAGCGATAATACAAGAAAGCCTGCAAGTAGAGATGCTGGAAGTGTGATTAGTATCCTTCACCTGTGCAAGCCGTTCATGCTCACATTGTGTTTTTATTGTTCCCATGTGTGCTGCTTTATGCTTACGCTACAGAAAAACTCACAGGAAGGAGACAGGTTGGCTATGGTTCTTGGAGAACTCCCTTCACAGGTATCCTTTCAGCTGATGATCAAAATAATCCCATCTGCAAGACAGAAGAACCAATATCTATGCTGTAGGACATTTCAATGAACCCAAGTAATGATGATGCTAACCACGGTCTACGTTGCACACCTACAATTAGTCTACAGAGACTTTCAGCAGGTTCTGTTGCAAGCCCTGGCCTCTCTTTGATGCACTGTGGGAAGAAGTCAGACTAAAAGTCAAGTCAGTTTAAAAGACACTTATCATATTTGCTGTTACCAACCTTGTCAAGAAGATACACTGCAGTATTCTTTATAACCTGGACTTCTGTAGGCACTACTGACTACTGCACTACTGCTACCCAGCTAAAGCCAGAAAAACATACTGGTAACCAACACCAAATCACTATACATCACGATCCTGAGTGCTCACAGCTGCCAGAGATGACAAAAAGCATTATCTGCAGGTGCTGCTTTGAAAGCTTAAAATCCACGGAGGGTTTGAAAAGCCTTCTCCAAAAAACAGGGCTAAACTCACACATTGCATGTAAGTCCCTGCAGCAAAAGGAGAATTCTCCAAAGGTACTGCCCCTGCATCAGCATCGCTCTTGCTTTTATTTAGGTTTAGCCATTTGTCATTCAGGTTTAGCCATTAAGGTGTAACTACCTCCTATGAAAGGTGTAATTTACTCCAGTTATTAATTTGATTCATCTGTCTATGGAATCCAAGATAGTAATTAGAAATATGAAGCTTCTCAGCAACTACTTTGATAAACTGTCTTGTGGAGAAGATTTTACAAACAAAACAAAAACAAACATTAAAATTAGAACTGCGGGACAATACACTCGTGAAAGCAAAATACATATATTAGGCAATATTTAACAAAACACAGTTATGTTCAGGAAGTCAAGCATGGAAAGAGCATCTTTAAAACAGGCCAACAGCCTAATCACTTACACTTTCTGCAGCAATACTGCTAAAACAGTGTATCTTCATAAAAAGTTTCTAAATAATTATACAACAGGACTATGAAAAGTGAGAAAAGAAGACATGAAATTTAACACCACAATTCATTTTACTTGCACTTAAATTTATTGCCAAATTTTTTTTTTCTGGTTCATAATTTCAAAATGACAATTCTAAACACTAAGCTCTAGCATAAATGATATAAGTTTGGGGCTTTGCTTTGTTGTGGGTTTTCTTTTTTTTTGTGTGTGTTTTTTTAAATAGTACATGTAGAGTGGTTCACAGAGTCCTATGAACCTGGCTCGGAAAAAATGCAGTTACTATTTCCTTCTTTCTCCCCCAGTATTTTCTTTCAGATACTTCTGCTTTTGTTGGGTTAGGACAAGGCTAGAAAAGAAACAATGACATAATAAAAATCTGTCACTGTTTGTGTTGCAATAGTCTGGAGAAAATTCATCTAGATAAGCCATGTAGCAAGAGGTGTTCCTGGTTTCATCCCACTTGGCCAGAAGCACAGATAATTCCGAGTTTCCATGCCCTTTTTGCATGTTCAGCAGTCCCAAAAGTGCCTGAATTCATAGCTGCCGTATAAATTGTTGATGTTTCCCCAACACTCTCAAGGCCAAAAAAATTACTGATGCTTTCCCTATCATTATTATGAGAAACTTTTCAAAATATGAGCATCAGAAATCTTTTTCTGAACAAGCCAACTCTCAAATCTTGGCAGTGCGAACTCCTGAGAAGCTTGAGGGGAATGCAGATAGCAGGCAAGGAAAGCTAAAGCAGACTTGATTTCACGGGATTTTTGGAAGACATGCAGCTCAATTTATTACAGCATATGATAACAACAGCTGACTGTTCTTAAAGTCGTTTCGGTGAGTCGAGTAAGATAGATCTGGTTTTTACACTAAAAGATCAGCAAGTTGAGGAAATTTTGGACTCTGAAATAGACAGCAGGACAGGCTGTTACGCAGCATATGCTGCAAAATATATAAAAAAAGCATTTTACACTGAATATCCTTTTTTGGAAAGGGAAAAAGAACATTTGGAGCAACAAAGCTGGCTTTTTTGATATTCCACAACTACTACTTGGGCGAGGGGAGGAAGTAGTCAGCTACTTTTTCTTTAGAAGTGTACAAGAAATAGCCATTTAAATACTTTTTTTTTTTTTTAAACTCCCGACTTCTCCTTCCTCTTTGAACGCACAAGACTAAACCGTAGATGAAAGCACTGTAGAATTGCTGGTTTTCACCATTACCAAAATCAAGTTTGAAACAAAAGTGCAAACGAATCTTCTTCATTAACTTCAAACCCAAACATCAGACACTAAAAACATGTAAGAGAAGAAACACTGCCTGAAGCCCAAAGACTTTGTTCCTTATTTCTGACAGTGCAAGCTGATATCATTTGATAAGTAGCAACTGCAACAACACAGAAGGATTAATACGATGGGGCTGGCGAGCCAGATTCTTAGGAAGCTCTAGGTGAGTGAACAATTCATTAATACCAAATCACATTATGCAATGGGACTACGTCCAAAATATTAGATAGGAGGCAAACCATGTTTTTTTCTCTCTTCATGCATAATTTAAGACTAATTAGGAAGTTGGTTTTTTGTTTGTTTTTTTTTTGTGTTTTGGTTTGGTTTTTTGTTTGGGTTTTTTTTTGACATGGGGAGTAAGTAGGGTTTGTTTTTCTTGCAATTAAATAACACAATCCCCTCCGTGTGAGAGGAAAAAACTTATTAGGTGAAAGGGATGAAGCTACACTTCTTCCCTACAGTAATACACCCTGGAGCTATACACTGGTTCCAGCACTATGTCACTGAACAAAAGTACTGTATGCCTTCTGCAAATATGAGGCCCTGACTAGCTCTCGGTTCCCGGTTCCTCAACAATGTTCCAAGGAATTTGTCAGTATTTAGTCAGCATGACTAAATTTGCAAAACTGTACATCATGGTTATGTGAATACGAGTTCTCCAAAGGAAGCACGCCATTCTGCAAGAGGGTTCACAGACATTTTTGTAACAACCAGTACACTAGGGAAGCTGAGCTCTTCCTACAGCTTTCAAAAGTACCAAGCCAAAGGGAAATAGCCAAAGAAAAATCAGTATTTTGTACAGTATCTGTTGAGGTATCACCATAACCAAGTGGGCAGGGATCCACATTCAGGCACACTCCACTAGCATCCTTTAATGGAGGAGTTACAAGCCAAGCCCATCCTTCAGCACCATCCTCCCTCTTCTGAGTATTTTTATCTTGGATTCAGTATAACATTCGAGATTTTCTTTCTGATATATAATTACACACACAAAGCTTCTTATCCTCCGCGCGATTATAAAAGTTTCCTGGAAATTAAGATATATTTCCCAGAGAGAATAACACAAAACGCCAACAACGTGTTTTCAAACCAAACAGAAAATGACAACACTTCAGCTAAACTTTTACGACCCAATATACATTGCCTTTCTCTTCGAAACACTGGAGTTGGGTTTTTTTCTTACTTTCCACTGAAGAGAAAAAGCTCTTTCCCCTTAACGCCAAAACAGCCAAATACCGTAAAGACACTATGTCAGTTATAGTTTAAGAAAAAAAAGGAAATCAGGAATTTGTCGTATTTCAAACGTACTGTGTTAATGTCTCTATATGAACAATGAAGAAGAAAAAAAATGGAAGTAGAGAAAGTGGGCATTCAACAGAAAAACAAAAAATGGCTTCTAAAAACTTTCCAATCAGAGAACAATTTTACTTTGCACTTATGAAAACACCAGCAGATTATGCAGTCTAAGTGCCTCTTGCAGAGCTCAAACTTCCAAGCCAGAAATTTATACTACTGCCAGCACTATGACCTAATCCTGCAAGTATCTGGAAAGCTAGAATATTCATTAGCCGAGAGAACTGTATCATCATTCATACATGCTAGCAATCTGCTGTTCAGAAAACCTCGTCAGAGAAAATATAATTCAGTTCATGGATGCATGATTTTGATCAAGGCTTTAAAGTAAAAGGACACAAGATTTGCAAACCAAAAATTTTGCTCATTAACTGTGCATCAAGTTGCAGGAACAGATCCAGCCCTCCCTCCTGCCTGCATCTGGCATTACTGGAGTTGTTTTGTTTGGTTTTTTTCAGAAGCCATTTTTTCCCTAAGGGCCACAAACATAGTTAGTCACTTCAATCAGACATTGGAGAGCAAGATGGGCTGAATCTGCCTTGCTGAGCATGATGCTCCTCCTCCTCGCTATATCCTGGTACTCAAAGGCTGCTCAGGGTAGGTAGGAATCATCCTTTTATCCTGGTTTTGGTTTTTTTGTCTTACCTAGAATACGAAGGTCAAAAAACACAAAAGAAATATAAATAAATCAACTCAAACACGGCTTTTTATATGGTTTAATAACTGAAAACAAACAGTGAAGCCATACGCAGATACATACATCACTACCTGTGAAAGTATCTCTCACTTTTACAAGGAAGAGGTGAAATAAGCACAACTGAGTGACACTGAGGGATGTCCAGGATGATGCTAAATAATGAACAGTCACAGGGATTGATAGGAGAAATCGGAAAGAAGTGAATGTAACTGAAATTTATTTTTAATTAAAAGCATTTGCTCCTGCTGTAATTTCAAAGTCAGGCTTAGATTTCCGAAAATGGAACCACAAGTGATTTTTAACTGCCTCCTCCTCTCTGAATCACTTTCTAGAGGAAACGAACAGTTACAGCTCTACAGTAGACATGGCATTCCCAAAAATATAGAAGGAACAGACACAGTTCAGTAACAGCAAGTTGAATTAAAGCATAACAGAATCTCAAGAGATATTTGGGTTATTTAAAGATAGCACAGAATTTACAGTACAAGTTGTAATGTAAACTCAGAGTGAGATGTACTATTTAATACCATTTTTAATTTCTTCCTTTTTAATCCTCTAGATAAGAGCTTAACAGCAAACCTTTATTTTTTACCTTTTCCTGAATTTCATGGTTTAAACATATAAACTCCACACTCTGATGACACGGATGCTGTCTTATATCTAAACGCTATGACATACGTCTGCTAATAGCCATATTAAGTGATTTTCCACTAAAATGAGTAAAATCATATCATTTTAATAGACTTATTGGAGAAGAAAACCTTTAAGCATTGACATGTCTGGGAGACATCACAGTAAACAAGAAAGAAAGAGCTAAACCAAAAATCCCTGGAGCTTTAGATGAGCCAGAATCTTGTTTGTAGAGATAACCATGGCAGGACATGCTCAACTATTTCTGGTTTTGAGAGCGTAAGAAGTCCTGTGGACTGAGCGCTGTCAAAAACGTTCTCTGGCCACCTTCCAGAAATGCTATTCCTACTACTTGAAAGACTTAAATTTCTGGAGGATGAGTGCAGATCAAATTATTAGATGTGTATTGTCTGTCATGTTTTTTTCCAGCTTCCACTCCAGTGCTCATCCTACTGAAAAGCGGAGAATCATTTAAAAATGAGCTGTTTGGTTTGCATATGCAAAACACTACACACACACACAGAAATATAAAACATATACCCAAGAACTTCACTTAACGACACTGCAAGTCAGCATCTGTTTTGTTACTTTATTGGGTCTTCACACTAACGAAGATACTTGACAAACAAGACACAAACTTCACTACTTGTCTAAAAAAATACTTTCAGGAAGAAAAGACGTATGCAACTGACTTGCAAGAGTACGTACAGATTACCCAAAAAAGTAACTGAACACAAACTCCTTGATTACAGTTGTACTCTCATGTCCCAGTCAGTCCACAGAAACAACATTCAATGGTTTTCCTACAGACAACCTTTCCTGGCTTATTATGGCCTATCATTTCCTCCATCTAAATAGATAAATGAGTTAAAGCCTTGGTTATTTTCCCAGTATCTTCCAATTATTTCTGACTTTTTGCTGTACATGTTTCTTCTGTCACAGAAGTGCTTCTTTACGATAATTTTTATAGCAATCTTTTGACAGAAAATCACAAACTGCCATCACTGGATAGCACCTCCTGTATCATGTCACGGTTGGGAAGCATACCACTGGGACATGGCATTTCTGCTAGATGGTTAAGCGGAACAGGATGGTGTATAGCTGCTACTGGTACAGAAGAACTCAAGAGGAAAACCAAACAGCTGTAAACCAGAACACTCCTAAGGGAATAGCATGCACGCAACGCTCTTCCTAATCTGTACAGTGGAATTGTACTTTTAAGAGGGAGAGGCAGGTAACAGACAGCAAGTACACAAGTGAAGCACACAGGAACCAAAATGCTCCCAGTAGTTCCGAATGCAAATGTTCCCGCTTGCAGATAGAGAAGATCCCTTTCTTAACTGTCAGCATGGAAAGACTGCATGTGGGAAATTCTCTTTCCACTTGGTGTAATTTGTTTGAATAGATCTGGCCTTAATGGTCTGCCCTGTCCTGCCTCCAAATGTTTCCTCTGTGTATTAGCTCTCTCCACACTGCCTTGATTCTTTCCCTCCCTGAATGCCAAGCGGCTCTTTCACACTGTTTGCTATGAGACTTGCTTAATCACAGCTTACTTAATTACCCTAGTGGTTTGTCTACCTGAAATACCTTTTGCTTCCATGCAGCAGTGGCCATATCCTCTGTCTCACACACCAACACGGCTCAAACGAGGGAGTGGTGGGTGCTGGCAAGGAGCGATCCTGTTATTTACAACAAGCCACATCCCCAGCGCAAGTTAGCCCAAAAGACTCCTTTCTGAGGTTTACAGCACTCAGCGCTCCGCAGGCCACAGGATGCTGGCTTTTCCCCACAGGTCTGGATATTTGCTTCCACTACAGCACTTTAAGTACATAAATCCTGCTCTAATACTGCTTTTTCTGTGTTAGTAATTACTCTGAACCCACAGAGCTATTATGTGACCAGGACTGAGAGGCAATTCGCACAACTGAAAAGAGGTCAGTAGATGCCTGTAGCCCACTTCTTACAAAAGTTAGCCCACATCGTGGATAATTTGAGAGTTCCCTGTATTGAGTAAACAAAAGTTAAATCAACTTTGGCCCAATGGATTTCAACTCTGTGGGAAAAAGCTGCAGACAGCAATAGTTGCACTTTTAATAGACAAGCTTATTCTGCCTCTGTGGGATTCTTAAAAAAAAAAAAACAACAACCAAACTTACTCAGACCTGAAACACAGCTATATTGAAAAATGTATTTTGTTGTATTGTGGAAAGCCTTAATTAAAAAGCAGTTTTGTAAATATAATTTTTATGCTCCTGCAATCTCTCTCCTTGTCCAAGATGCAGTTTTCCAATTAGAGCATTAGGGTTTTCTGAACCGTTCTAAAACTAAATCCATCTCTAAAAATAAAGCTATGAAACTTATTTCTGACAGAAAACGTCATAATTATAAAAAATAGCACTTAAAATTCATCTGAGGAAATGTGAAGGGAGAAAAGAACCTCACATGATTTTCTTGCAGCTGTCAGTGCCCTCTGCTTATCTGTGTACTGAGGAGCACTGGTTATTGGCAAGATCAGATATCCTGAGGAAGATGAACCATTTTAATAATTATCCCCCCCAAAAATTTTGTTCCACTGAAAGTCTAGGGTTTTTTCAGTTTTAAAAAGTTATGAGAAAAATATTTGCATAAAGCAATCATGACATCCAACATATATTCATTGAATATATTAAAAAAAATGATATAATCTTGACTACTAAGATATACAAATACATGTAACAGCTCCCCAAACAAAAGGCAAAACTGAACTTCCATATCTACTTGTGTAAGTGAAACTGAGAAAAACGTTTCCAAAAATCACGCAAAAATCTCTAGAACAAAGATTATATCTGTCCTACCATTCTTCATAGGACAAAAGGGTACTTAGAAAATAAAAAAGTGCTTCCCTGAGAAGAAATAGGAAAAAAAAGGTGAATATAGAGCCTTTCCTGTCATTGCAAATAATCATAACGCATTTTTCTAGCAATAGTATTCCTTTGCAATGGAAGACAGGCAGATACAAGACATCCAACTAGCATAAGCAAATTAAGAGAAACTGAAAATAGTTCCTTAAAAAAAAAAATTGTGCTAATCATATTCTTATCAACCCACATTAATGTATTATATTAATCACACAGTAAACTGGATTTGTATACTGAATTTTCTCAAAATGCTTAACATTAACTGAAAGGCTCAGTGCAGTGTAGATAAACATTAGTATTCTTCTATAAATTGGGACATTGGGAGTTACACGAGTTTAAATCCCAAGTTATTCCAGACTTCATTAAAATTTCCCAAGGTTGTTACCTCTGAAAGACTCAGACACAACAGGTAAGAAATACCGCAAGTATTTTGTACTGTTATGGAGCAATGATACATAGTGTAGGTTCTGCCCAAGAAAGAGATTCTTCACACACCTTGAAAGTAGATCTGAGTAGTTCTAGAGTTTTACTTTTGAGTCTTTGAACAAAAAATGAAAGTAGAAGCATTTTAAGCATTAATCTGTACCGCTGCAGAATACAAAAGCAGTTTAAGAGACTCAACCAGTACTAGGGTAGAGTTGTTTCCACAGTCGGTTCATAACTGTTTATTCCAATACCATGTTGAAATTTAGAACAAGCAAGTACAATAAACTCTGCCTACAGAAAAGAAAACACTGTTCAGTTTGTTTTTTCTTGTCAGTAGATATTTTTGGGCTCTTGCTTAATTCAAAATAAACCTTCAGTATGCTATACAATGGAAACATTAATTTCTGCTCTCCAAACAGAAAATGGTGAGATTGTCTTAGCAATTTGCACTAGCAAGTTTAAAAGATACAGTTAAAATTCTTCTAGCATCATCTAGTGAAGTTATAACAGCTACATAAAGAAATGGTTATTCTGGATACTTGTGCAGACTCAGAGCTTGGTGGAACAACAGTATTACATTTATGATCTTGGCATGAGAGTCAAAAGAACAAGGTTCAGGCTTGTGATCCATTTACTACTGACCTCTATGCCTCCAGAACTTTTTCCTATCACCGTCTTCGTACTACACAATGAAGCTGACCAAATGGATAGAGAAAGACTTGTCTAGTAGTAGCAAGGTGTCATTGTATCTAAGGATTATAGTCTGAAGTCTTAAAAGTCAGATTATTACTATTTCTTTCAAACACAATCAACAGAAAGAGTCAATATTATACTTTAAGCAAGGTGTCAGGATGGCCAGTTATGGGTTCTGAACAGCAATTCTACCTGCTTTTGAGGCAATGTGTTACCGAACTTATATCCAGAATTTTTCATCCTGTCTCCTACAGCAAGAGGAATCAACAGTCTTTCTGCGATTTTGAGAAGATGCATTACGCATGCAGGTTAATTAATTTGCTTCCATGATCAGACAGGACAGAATAGTATCGGGATTTCTCCATGATATGAGTCATTCTTGCGGAAACTCCCAACTTCCTCACTTACTCATAAAACAAGGACCAAGAGTGCTGAGCAAGTACATAGCTCAGAATTGCAGGGACAGGTAATCCGCCATTACAGATACTTGTTAAAAGTTCCAAAGTCCTCTTTCAAAGCCCTTTTTCAGGTCTGAAACAAAATCGGCAAACTTAACTTCCAAGGGGCACCACAAGCAGTTTATAGACTGTCTACTCACCTTTCAGATAAATATTTATGAAATCATAAGCAAGAATAATAGCTATGTTTTTTTCAAAAGCTGTTCCTTTGAGGGGCCCGGCAACAAGTTTGTTCCAAAGGGCCTGAAAAGTGAAAGCGATTTTATGATTATAGCAGAAGTAAAAAAATCTTCCTACCAAGTCAAGAGCTATTTAAGCTATTTAGAGCTCAGTACGTTCCGTACTCTAAGGATTATCAAAAACTCTATAGCAGTCAGCAAAATATAGCACAAATTACTGCAATATTATTCTAATATGGTATCATACCAAACACACTAAGTCCGTTTCAGTTTCTTGCATAGATTTTAAATGCAAATCCATGAAAAGCCCTTTGGGGAACTACTGTGGCTCCAAACGTTTCCTAAGAAAGATGACAAACAATGTCCTGCGAAGCCTAGAGCAATGGTAAGGAGCTATATATGGGCTTGGTGGGTGGTGAGACGTTGGAACCAACCAAAAGAACCATACGTTGAAGAGCTGGAGTGCAGATGAGCGTTAACTCCAAGTTAGTTTTGGATGCGAAGACTATAGGCCAGGCTTGATGTAGATGTTAACAGCACCTTAATTGACAAGTTCTCAGTTTATATCTTAACTTAGTGTAAGTAAAACCTAGTTATCCTACAAAACTGCTACCTTGCAAAATGCCAAGCTTCCTCTACCAGTACTTTCACAATAAGTAATACTAACTAAAACCATCTAAACATAAGGAATGATGGAGTACGGAAATACCCAGGGAAGTGGAAAAAGAGAACTTAAAATATAAATTTATTTTATGATATTGCCTTCCTGGTGTATTAACCAGCATCAAAGTACATTTTAGCAAGAGTTTCTTATGTTACCTATTCAACTACCTGGCTAGAAGGTATCCAAAGACAGTCGTAATTCAGGACAGACAAACGGCAAGACCAGGCTTAAAATATGCTCATTCTTTTATCCATTTCCTTACACACAAGAGAGGAATTATTTTGGTAGAAGTTGCACAACATCTCATCCAAATCCTTTACCTTGAGGAACACTACAGCTAAGGTTCTTCGGTTTTCATCCATGTACAAATGCCTACCATGCTTTAGTTTCAGCAGGCATCTCTCAAATAGGAAACAAATAAGAG
Organism: Tauraco erythrolophus; assembly: GCF_009769465.1. Lineage (NCBI taxonomy): Eukaryota > Metazoa > Chordata > Aves > Musophagiformes > Musophagidae > Tauraco > Tauraco erythrolophus. The sequence goes on along the minus strand of NC_141476.1, from coordinate 18,000,659 downwards.
TGGCATTCTTTCAGGTTTCAACATTCATTGGACTCACTACAAACAAGGACTGAAACCTCATTTTCACATCCAAAAATAAACAAGAACAAGGAGAGATTAGATTACATAGCAGCGATCAGTGACTTCTGCTACTACAGGGAGAGGGGTTAGTATCCATAAAACCAGACAAAGTCCCAAGTTGAAATGTACTGTTTTCCTTTGAGTTTGACCTTGAATGTACCGTGACCTTGAGCAATCCTTTAACTTCTCTGTTCCTTAGTTTGCTTTAATAAAACAAGATATATACACTTGCCAAAGTGCTATAATTATGAAGACTGGCAACACAAACAGTAATATTAAAACCAGAATTTGTTAACACCAACTCAGCTCAACTTGGAACAAAGAGCTGAATTTATGGCTTGTATTTAGAGATGGAAGCAAAATTACTTAGGTTGAACCAATCCCACAAACAACAGTTACATGGAAGAGCCTATATTTTAAAATCCAGATTGTCAATCACAGCCATGTCTGCAGAACAGCTATCACAAGTCATCTAACTGGTGGAGGAGGAATCGCAGCTAGAGAGCAGCAGCCACTGGAGGCTTTGTGGCATTAACCAGCTGTCAAAACACAGTTCAGCTCTATGGGAACACACCAAACATTCCCAGACACTGTGCCTGTAAGTTTACAAACACTCCATAAATAATGTTTAAGAATCTAACAGGAGAGAGATGCTCAAACATCACATTGAGGGCTAACAGTATATACAACACAAAATATATGACTTAAGATCCCCTACTAGAGATAACCAGAGCTCGTTAAGAACACAAGATTGTTTCCTCATTGGTATCTAGTAGGTGAAATAAGTGTTCTGGGCCACACGGTATGCAGAAAGAAGTCAGTAACAGCCAGCCCACAGAGCAATGAGGAGAGATGTAGAAGTGTAACAAATGACTCAAACATGTTGGAAAGCCAAAAGCATTCAGACAGTTTTCTAAACTGCATGACAACTGTATCTAGCAGGGGGTTAAAAAAAAAAAGGCAACAGGTAGGAGAGAAAGATGGAGAGGAACTTTAAAATTTTTACTTTTGTTGATAGCTCTCACCCATGTCTTAATCATGCAGAGAGCAGACCTCGATGGCCTCGATTTTGGGATACAGAGAGCACATGTAAGATTTTTCCATCTCCAGCAAACTAGCAGATTGTAGACACAGAGTTCTGGATTATCAGAGATTTTAGTCTGTTTATCTTTTTCAAGTGACAAGCACTAGTTAAGTATATTTAGAAGAATTATTCTCCTCTCATCACATCAGTTATCTTCTATCACTTCTGGAGTGGTTTAACCACTCCTTTTGGCATAGCTTACAGACATAAATATTCCTGCTCAAGCAAGCTATGGGAGTACACGGGAACACACGGCTTATTAGAAAAACACAGTAAAGAACAAGAAGCAACACCATGAGTGGATTGATTCGGTACTGAAAATTTTTACCTGATGATTCCTAGTTTCAAGTCCGAGGAATTCACTAGCCTGAAAAAAAATCAGTTGCGCTACAACTTGGGAATCAAGCACTCTACAGTTTAAGGGAATAAATAGCCCATGTGCAAGCGTTTGGAGTATAAGATATTGCCAACTTAATTTCTCATGCCCCTTTGAAGTGGTGGCATCCCTGTTCAGCATACATTCCAGGGACCACGACTTGCTGCTTCAGCTGAGCCCCTCCTAAATAAGTATGTCTTCTTGGGAGGAGGCATATGCCAAAACACATGCCAGGAACGGATATGACTGACTAGAATCCCGGCTCCTCAGCAGGTTCAGCAAAACACATCACCTGTAAGCTGAAAGACTGGAGTGATGGGCCATTCCTGCTGCACCAGCGAGATGAACAAAAGGATTGGTCCTGGGCTGCAGAGACAGGGAAAGCCCTCAAGAGCCAGGCTGTTACACCACCAGTACAATCTTCCTAGTACCAGTCTGGTGAACTTTACATGCACAGTAGGCACCAAACCATGTCTATGTTAATACTCCCCAGCAGCCTGCTGCTCCAGGCAGCTACCAACTTCACCAAGGACAATGTCTTGCAGCCTTCGAGCCCTACATAAATCCCAACCCCAGCAGCTGCAGAAATAGAGGAGGTGCTTTGTTTTTGTATTCTTTTTAATCTTTGTTCAAAGGAATGAATGGAGAAGTTTATCTTTACCTTTTATCTCCCTCATGGGACTCCCTGTCCAGCCTTTCTGACTGAGTTCTTTCCCAAGCTCCAAAACCCAAACCCGTGGCTTCTAGAAGCATTTCTAAGTAGGCGAAAATAAACTAAGATTTAAAAAGATAAATAGAAATAATAATAAAAAAGTATCATCAGACCAGCTTAATAATAATAATAAAGTATCATCAGTCCCATCAGATCACTTTGCTGTGGCCCAAAGACTTCTACAACAACTTAACACTTCTGGAGCGTCAAGCTGATTTAAGGAGCTTAGTTGACCCTGTCTTTATGCTGAACATGTTTCACACGCAACCCACAGGACTAGAGTTTTAAAAGAAAAGCTTAATTTCAAAGGTTCACAGTACTGCCACGGAGGAGTGTGCTATTTGCTGAGGCAAGTTTAGATTTTTCAGAGTCCAGCATTTTGATGCCTCATAATGCTATGACAATACATTTCTGGGGGCAAAAATGGTTAGAATAAAACTCAGTAACTGAGGATTTTGTGGAGGATGTCAGGAATATCACGAACAGAGCTACAGTCATTCTCATTACACTTGTAATGTGTTGCTCATGCAAGAATTCTGCATGGACAAGCTAACTTCAGCAGCAGATCTTTCAGCTCATCTTTTTCCTCCATAAATGTTCCATTTCAAGACATTAGTCAAGGCCTTTTTTTTTTTTTTCCTTCCTTTATCCATTAGATAGATCATTGACTCATCTCCTAACAGTAGTTCCTCTTTTGCCAGGAAGCTGAAGGATGGTGCCTTCTGAGAAAACACTGACCAACTTTTCTGGAAGCTGACTGATCCTTGTGTCTATTCCACATGCACCATTTGAATATCATACAAATACTTCAGTGTGGCATCGAACAGATTAAGATCCATCTGAATACATGCAGCTTAACCTATAGAAGCACATATATATTTCACATTGCTCCTCTTCCTTTGAAAATACATTTTTGAATGATGAAACAGTAAAAAGATATTATACTGCAGTAGTTCATAGATGGTTCCCATGTTCTGTGTATTTATATGTACAATTACAAATTAAGTCATAACCTGTCACCCAAATGATTCATTCAATATAGCAGTAATAGCCTCTGACACACATTACAGACATGACTGGTAGCAAACTTCATTGAAGTTGCTTAACAACTAATCTCGGATTAGTAGATGTAGTAGATGTGTTTTCAGTTACTTACAACTACGTCTAATTTTAATCACCACACTGAAGTTCCACAGACTGCAGGTTTTCTGCCTCAAAGGGACAGAGGAGTTTTTAAGTTTCATCCAAAAAATTCCAGCTCTTCATTAGAACATGGCTAGAAGTCACCTGGAATGTGCTTTGGAGACACGGGTATAGTTAAAAATAAAATATGAGCTTAGCATCTTAAACAGATGAGAATCTTTTACTTTTCCTGTAACAATTTCTCTCCTTTAAAATTAGGATAATTCCATCTCTCAATGACACTGTGAAAATTCTCTGAAAAAACTTGTATTACTCTAACCACAAACACAATACAAAGGACAAGAACATTACTGACACTATCGTTAGAGCAGTTTAAGCAAACAAACAAAAATAAGATACAATTCCCACAGAACTAAAGGACAAGAACAGAAAACCGCACCTTTCTCCAGCCTTTACACATTTAAGTTAGCTACCACACAATGACAGACTGGCTCGGTTGTAGTTTGCATATTAATCTCCATTTGGGCATTTTCCAACGTTTCATAAACTCTTTTTTCTGGCAGGCAATGGGAAACATGATATACACACAGTGTCTGGAACTGGTGTAACTTTGGCCCAGTGGGTCCTTCCAGCATGTCATGAAATAAAAAGACCTGTTCTACCAAAAGAAAGGAGGATGTAATTTCTATCCCACTGTATTCCTTGTTCCCAGTGACCTTGTTAGGCAACTATCTTCCTTTGTAAGTGGAATCTGGAAGCTTGCCACTTCAAATAGCTGCATAATAAATGAAACAGTCTGCCAAGAATACTCACCTGTCATGCCCGCCGTTCATACTTGGCAAGGATTTCATTCTGTCTTCTAAAACTCTTGGATATAGGCCGCATCTAACTACGCTTAGGCAAGAAACAGTCACATCATAGAAGAGTATCTGGGATTTTTCCTTGAATACACAAGGTAGTAGATGAGTAATGTGCTAACCCAACAAGTCACCAAGTTTGGCTTTCTCAGGAAGACCAGCACAACAATTTACGCTTCCTACTTGTTTCTAGTACAGCCTAACCACAAAAATTTAACTCTTGAGTTAAACCCTATTAACTCTATTTAACTCAAATAATAAGGAAGAAAAGAAGTATTTTGCAAACTCACTGTTTACCTCTTTTCTGACTTTTCTTTGGCACTATCTTCCCAGACATAGGAGTTTTCTTTCAAATAGCCTACAACTTTTAAGACCCAGGCTACGGCAAACCTAAGTCACAGTGACAGAGTCCTTCAGGGAGCAGATGCAACGCTTGCACCTGCCAGGAGGTAATAGCTGACAACTAAGCAAAACAGAAGAATCCATCTAAGTGAGCCTTGTAGCTTGAAAACTCTTCCTGCTTTTCCAGCTAAACTGGGCAGAGCCACAGGAGACAAGCTTTTCACATTGTAAATGGAGCAGCAATCAAACTGAACTGCATGATCCTCATTCTCTTGAGCACTCACATTGAAGTTAGGAACAGTTATTTGAAACAGTACATGTGGCTCTTGACAAGGAGGTACCATCTTCTTGCAATTGCTATAACTTTATCACACCCAATATCCTGAACTCAGACAGCAACTGTAACATGAATGACAATAAACAAGTTGGAGGGCAGACAAGAGAGGAACCCTTATGTTTCATACGGAGCATCACCAGGAATCTTTCCCTTGTTCAAAGACGAAGAGCCAGCTTGGAGGCAGAAAGCAAAACTGTTAAAGCTGTGCTTTCACACAGAAGGGTTAGGATTTAGCAATAAAGACAACTTCGCAAAATTATGTAAAGCATGTGTATGCTTGCGCTAAGCTAACAGAGGCTTTTTTCAATTTGATGCTATAAAAAGTTATATTAGCCCCTCAGAGTAATCGGGACTTTGAATGTTTCCACAGGCACTGGGGAAAAACACAACAAAAAACCCAGCAGATCAAAGCATATAGTAAAGCTTTAACCATCAAACTCTGGAGCCATAACAAAGGCTTTATAATCTAAAAGAGATTAAACGGTTGCCATTTTAGAGCATTTCTGTGAGTGAGAGATAAATGAGAACATGGTAAAGGTCCAAAATATACCGGCTGAATAAAACCCAATCTGTTACATTTTCCAAGACGAGACTCTGCTCTATGAGCTTTACTAGAAAAAGCCTGTGAGTCTGGCCAACTTTTCCCTGAACAGGAAAACCTCAGCCCTGTATATCAATGGCAAGAGGAGCCAAAGAGTGTCACAAAGACCCTTTCAAGCATGGGAAAATCTAACTAAGAAGGACAAAACAGCTACTGTGAAAGAACCAAAACTTCTATACCTTAATACATTTCCAAAGGTGGGGTTTTATAGGGATACATGACTCTATTTGTATGCCCTTACAGTTCACACTGATGTCATATCAGTTCTTTCAAAGTATTTCACTAAACAAAACAAGCATAAACTGGGACAGACTCAAAGCAAAGAACTGTACACACTTGCAGAATTGTCTGGTCACAGTACAGTTGCTCTGAATTTTACGCCGAGTATCCACAGCTCTGTTGACTTTACAAAGCATTTTGAAAGGGAAAAAACCTCCAGCTATAAGAAACTTCTGAACATCAGCTCACTCTACTACCTCCTGTATTGCTAGGTACTGACAAACACCCATTGGGAAGGTTAACACAAAACTTCAGCAATTAAAACAAAAATCTTTTAAGCTGCTCCTTTGAAGAGATTCTGACAAGCAAACTAATTGTTGTGACAGATACTGGAAACAGCTGATTGCAAACTGCAGATGACTTGACAATAGCACAATGGATTTTGTTCAGAAGAAAAAAAGTGAGAAAAAACCCAAACACCCCCATTCCTTTAGGATGACCAAGAGACTTAATTTTGTGCAAAATACGTTTTACTATATTGCATTTTTTTCTCTGAAATTTTAACTATCCATTTCTGAATAAACTGAAGTTGTACATATTCTCAGAGAGCATAAATTTGGTATTTCTCCAAAATTAGGACACCTGTGAAACCAGCAGTTTCCATATAACAAATTAAGAATACAGAAAGATGACTTAATGACTTATCTCAGAAATTCCTTAAATTGCAGTATACTGCTTCCTGCTAGGATTACCATTGGAATTGGGTATTTGTTTTAATAACAACTGTCTGCGGAAAGGCTACATTTCCTAGGAGCACAAGTGAATTGCCATCAGTCTCTAGAAGGAATAAAATGAGAGAGAATCAAAATAACCCAGTAAAGTTTCTTAAAAACAGTTTTTGACTGTTTGCTACTTATGTATCCTATGTATCACAGAAACCGAAGGTCAAGGAAGAGAGCAAACTGGGCAACAGAAAAACAAAGCGCTGCAATAAGTTGCCCAGAGGAGTTGTGGATGTCCCATCCCTGGAAGTGTTCAAGGCCAGGTTGGATGGGGCTTGGAGCAACCTGCTGTAGTGGAGGGTGTCCCTGCCCATGGCAGGGGGGGTTGAAACTAGATGATCTTTAAGGTCCCTTTCCAACCAAATAATTCTGTGATTGAACTGCAACTGGCTTTTCAGCAAAGCACGGAAATAAAAGGCATAGGATAAGGAAGTGGAGCACAGGAATACAAAGTGAAAAAGTGAAAGATGAGTTTGAAACAATTTTGTGAAATATGCTCTGTTAAGACTGACATCACCAGAATACATCGTGTGAAAATGTGTTTTAAAGTACAGAATTTGAGGTCTCAAATTAATTTCTCTCTTGCTTAAAGCAATACTACAATTATGTTTTGCTATTTTCAGACTTAAATAACAAAGGATTTTTTTTTGTGGGTTTATTTTTTATTTTTTGTTTGGGTATTTTTGGAGGAACACAAAACACATTCCTTAACAGGTGCAATGGTGGAAAAATTAGTGCCTTCGTTAACATTCAGCTCAAATGGGCTGCCTGGATAAAGTGAGGGAAACTTCATTCTTGAAACACATTTAGATCTTTGCAAGCACATCTACAGCAACAGAAAAACTGGTTTAACTGCTTTCAATCTGATTTTACTCAAATATTGTTCAAAGTCCGCTGAGCCCAGGTAACTCGAGTCACTATCCAATTCCTTCCTGACACGCTGGGCTGTACAGCGCTTGAGCACGTGTAGGCAAACCAAAGCCTGACAGACACACTCGATTGTCTTTGCAAGAGGAAAAGGCTCGAGGCAGAGTGGTGTACAGAGGCTTCTGGCTTTTGGTTGGGCTATGAAGTAAACCAGCATTTTGCTTTCCGTGCTGGGTTACTTCTAGCTCTGTTAGCACTGGATGTAACTAACAGGATAAAGTTCCCTGCGATCCCCTGGCAGGCCCCTCGGCATCCCATGGGCGCAGCCGCACGCCCCTTACGCTGCGGTGAGGTCCCTTCAGCAACGTGCCGGCCGTATCACTCCTACTGGTTTGGCCCTGGCTGCTGACCTGTAAGGAATGTAATGTTTTGATTTGCGAGGTTGGAACACACAACCAAACGTGAAAAACTGTTTCAAAATCAAAGCTTACTTTTTTTTCCCCCCTCCAGTATTTAGCAGCATCTGAAGACACAGAGCACTAGTGTTGTGTTCCAAAAGGCCAATTCACAACTTTGACGACTTCAACACATCAATGATTTAGGAATCAGCTTAGAAATACATTTATCAAGTGCATAGTCTGAGCCAAACAGCCTTTGGATGCCAGGATGCACATTAAAGGAACAGAAGAAACCAGCCTACTCCCTCTTAATATGTTGCTTGCTAGGGACATTATTATTTGTAGTTGTTATTATCACTCAGCTGCAAGAACAAACATTTTAATCACAGGTTATTTATGAATGTCAGATGCAGCTGATGTCATATGGCACTAGACATTTGCAAAGAAAAAAAGCGATTCTACTCTGTGAGTTTGTGGCGAGATGCAACTAACAAACACATGGTGCAAAGGCTCTTCAGCCAACCCCCTCCACCTCCAGCTATCCAACGCAAGTTGAACACAGATTACAAGAGTGCAAATTCTATGTAGCACGGGAACATTGAGAAAAGTTTTTTAAAAAAATGCTGCAATAGCTGAAGTGGTTGCATTCCATATAAAGACTCAGAGGCTGAGAGGACAGGCTTACATCTCCCATGCTTTGACCTACAACTTGTGACTCCAACTTGCAGCTGCATCAAACATTCAACAACAGGGACTCCCCACAGCTTTTGCCTTCCCCGTTACCATGTTCCTTCTCCAAATGGAAAGGGTTCTGCTCACTGATAACCAGAATACATCTTTCTTTCAGTTTATCAAATCAAGCATTCAGAAGATTCAAAAAGAGAAGTTCTGTTTCGTTGACTGTGAAGATTTTCAAGCTGAGCCAACCATAACCTCAGGTAAATGTGAGGATGATATGATGTTGCTATTCTGGTTTTCTGCAATTGCTCCCAGAAAGGAGCAGTCAGCATCAGAACACAGCTCCAAGCGACACCGCGTGAGAGTCTAACTGGAATCTGTGGAAAGATGAAATGAACCAAAAAAGCTTTTTCAGCTTCTTTTCTGAGACAACAAAACCCTCTCTCAGTTACTCTGCTCATTTTCTCCACATCTTATTAACGCACCTGCAAGGGCACAAAAGATGTGAACTCTTCATGTAAAATCTAACTTCAAGGAAAAAAAAAGTCTCTTAGAAACTTTACAATACATGATAAAGTCCCAAAGACTGCACAAGAAAACTCAAAGTCTCAAGACCATTTGCTTTTCCCCAAGATGTTGGCAGAAACATTTACCTCATCTTTGTTCCAACCTTGATGCAGTATTGTCCACTGTTGATTACCTGGACATTTCTCCCATTTCCAACAGAGAAGGGCTCAGGCTCACAAGGCTAGAAACGAGCGTTGCTTTGCAGCACACGTGGCTGAGCTCAGCGTGGTCGGTCCTACGATGCTGGATGAGGGCTAAGGGAAGGAACCCAGGCAGACAGCTCAGCACTTGCCCTGCATGAGACGGGCTTGGCAGCAAAGCATGCAAGATGACAGCCCACAGTGGGGTTCCCCAGCCAGGCACCCACGCTCAGGCCATTGCAAGAGGAAAAACAAGCAAACAACTGAAGAAGACATGATGCATTGCCCATGTTCTTCTGGGCAAGCAACAAGCAAGCAATTAAGCCAAACTACACAGCATGTCAGCGGTCAAGCAGAAACAGAACAATTCTGCTATCCAGTACAGATCTTGCTTTTGTACAAATGTGTCTTGTATCTTGTACAAATCTACCTTGCTGTCACACCTCTTCAGAGTTCCACATCCAGCTACAATCATTCCCTCCCCGCTTCCCTCCATGGCTTCACATGTTGAGCACAGATGGTCGATAGAGCTATGCTATGGTATGTATACACAGGCTTTAAAAGACTTACAGAGTATAGAAACTGATGTACTGCAAAATATATCTTTTCTGTAGCTTTGCACATTTCCTAACAAATTACCTGGGGAGATTTAATGGTTAAGCAATTCAGTAGGGGTATTGTGTCTTTTCGAAAACAAGACCCTTATCAGAAGATTGTAAGTCCACTCCTCTTCGTTTACTTACTGCAACTTCATCCACTAGAACTCCAAATAAGAGCTAAAGGACCACAAGAATAATACCAAAAGCACAGACACAAAAACAGGCATGTTTTTAAGTTGTCTTTAAGTCTTACTTATTAGGCAGCAGGGTGCTATTAGCAACTAAAGCCAAACTAAATGCAACAGAACAAGGACACATTCTTCATCTTGGTCTGCCTGGAACACCTTGCCTATAGCAAATGTTTTCAATTACACGAGTCTGGCATGCTTTTTTTGTGCTTTTGAGAAGATAAAACTCTAGCTATGGCTGTCTTTCCTTGGAAGTATTTGAATGCTCATACTGCTGCCTCACCACAGTGTCTGAGAAGCGTTGTGTACAGTCTAGCTTGGAGAGCTGTTAATTCAAAACAGAGCCGTGTAACTCTCATGGTTTGTTTAAAGCAAACAAAGAAAACATCCCTCTGTTGAGACTCACTATTTTTTTTTTAGTATTAGGATCAGGTTACTCACTGGAAAGCAGCATGAAGTAGAAGTAGTACGAAAACCAGATTTATGGAAAAAACAACACAAAAAACATAATAAAAGTAGATAATTTTTTTATCTAGACTAGAAATAATGCAAAAATCCTTCCACAGACCCCCAAAATAAGATTCATTTGTCATTAGGATGAAGTCTTCAAGAAAGTAAAAAATCTCAAGAATTCAAGCATACTATCACTATACATATGTGTGTGTGTATCAAAGCATTTTAAAAGAATTTAGAGCCTTTTCCTCATTGTCTATAGAGGTGTACAGTAACTTTTCCAGCAAATGAAAATCCAGGAGTTGACGGTTAAATTAAACTGACAATTAAATTAAATTTAAGGAACTGAAATGATTTTTTTTTCCTACTGACTGACTTACAGTCATCACAGATGTTACTACGAAGTCTTGTAACAAAAAAAAAAAAAGTAATTTTCTGTTTGACTGTGTTCTTTTGACAAAACTGAATACATGCTAGGTCATGGCTTTCAGAGTATTTTTAGCTTTAAAAAAACTTCCATTTTAGGTCATTACAGCCAAAGAGTACTGCTGATAAAGAAAATCAGTTTTGTTATCAACCAGACAAAGCTCAACTCCTTGCTACTCCAGTAATTAATTTCTCATCATTTATTTCATTTGGCCGGAAGGGGTAGAAAGGTTTCTTCCTGGATATTTTTTCCATTTAGAGTCCTAAATCATTTTACAAGTTTCATCTATCAATCAAGTTGAACTTTGCTCTAACAGCAGCAGAACTTGTATCCACACAAGCGGCAAATCAGTTTGTAAGTGTTTAGAATGATTGTGTTTGCTTAAGCTTCTGTATTTAACTGCATCCATGTGAGAACAGACTTAAGTGGAACGCCACATTCACTTAGACAAGGCTTAGCTATGACAAGCTGACTCAATTTGGCCACGGAAAAGCTGCTGAAATGCGTTTATAATAATGTTATCCAGTTTAACTAAATATATTTTGGCCTAGCTACATTATATATCTATGTAAGACCTCATTTTCTTCAGGGAGAAGATGGGGATTAATCGGTAAATTAGCTATAATCACATATAGAAGATGAACTGCTAGTTCATCCCGGGGCGGGGGGGTGTTAAAAAAAATAATTAAAATAAAAGACTTCTCCAACTTTTTACACAGCATTAAGTACTTACTCACAATGTAAAGCACTGGAAAGTGCTGGAAAAGCCCTATCACTGTTTTAACAGCTTGGTAAGGGGGGAAAAAAAAAAAAGAGTGAAAGTATGTCAAATGCCAAATTATGCTCTATGATCCAAGAACAATTCTCAACCTCACTATTGGTTTCAGCACTGATACACTTTTTACAATTGTTAAAAATAAGTTTAACCTAATTTCTACTACATTTAGAAATGCAGTAATTTATATAGTAATACATATATTTGTATTCCCATAAATATCTACTTCGCTTTACTTACATATTCACTAAATGCACTAATGTGTACTTCAGTTAAGCAGTGCTTGCAATCTAGCATGCAATTTTAACAATATATGCTTGAAACTCAACTGTGAATAAGGTATACACTAACTCCATCAAATAAATCTGTGTGAAAATACTTTTCAATCAAAATTTGGCCTTTCAAGGAAATAGATTATAACATATAAAATTTCTAAGAATCAATATTAAAGACTTGTTGTCAATATTTGCCTTTTAAAGGGAGAAAGGAATGCTACTACATGTTACATTCAAAAAAACCCCACAGATCTGAGAAGCTGCAAGAAGTTAGCGGCTCCCTGCTTCAAAGTTTTGGAATTAGGCTCTTACACAGTGCAAAGCTCTAGTGACGGCGAGACTTGGCTCACAGTTAATAACTAGTAAGAGAATAAGGGAACACGCAATAGAACAATACACAAAAAGGAGAGGAGATTGAAACTAAAAGCGGATTTTGGTCACAAGAAGTCCTTTTGATTTGTGCTTTTCTCCAGCTAAGGAGACGCAATAAAAAAGAAAAGAACGCGACATAAGGAGAGACAATAAAGGACTGGCCTGTTTTGGCTTCTCTTTCCATTCCTTAAATACTTATCTATATAAACTTCCAAGCAAATAAACATTTCTCTTTGCTTCAGCTGCCACCCACTGGAAAAGGAAAGCAACATTAGGTTCAAATTGCAATACTCTAAGTAGGTCAGAAAACCAATCCGAGAGATACTCGTACAGATTACATTAAAGCTCTGGGATTGCCTTGAAAATCTCAGTGGCACTGCTAGAAATAAGCAAGCTTGCAAATTGAACTGAAAACGGAAATCAGAACACAGCAACAAGCCAGAGCTCTACTTCCTCTCCCTGCCCCAGCCGGCGGGCGTTTGAGCTGTATTGCAAAAGCTTTGGAGAGGAGCAGGAGCCTGCGAGGATGAAGTGAGAGTATCAGGGCTGGCAGCACCCCTGCGACAAGCGCGGTGCAACAAGGATGAGCAGCACCGCACAGCCCGGCAATTCTCGTCGCTCCATGCTGCGCCGCTCCTGCTGCAGGTCCATCTCTGCACTCATATATTGCTGCTCTCTCTCCCACTTGCTCTTGCCTTACGACACTAACCCATCAACTTCCTTGCCTAAATGGCAGCTTCGGCATTCCAGCTTCCTCCTCATCGGCAACCCCCGTGTTCCCTTCAATGGACAGCTGCAGCAGACACATGGGGTGTCTGTGGTCCAGGAAGTTGTTGGAGCAGATTCAACAACTTACCCTTTTAAGTAATAGAGCAATGAAGAAAGGCTTGCTGAAAAAAATGATGAAACTTTTTGTAACTTTAGAGAAAATCAACATACACTCACACCACAAGTGCTTACCTAGGATAGCAATGTGAAGTACTTGCATGCAAAAGCATGCACATCAGATGCAATGACAGCAGTGTAACAGCATGCTGCACCAATGCAATGAAACTCACCCTTAACCGGAACAGACTGTCCTGCAGATACGCAGTTCTGGTGAACCTGCACTGAGGCAGTGATGGCCTAGCCACGGAAGTCAGCAATCACAGCTGAGACCACTGGGCAAGCAAACTCGAATGATACAGACACACCCTGACTTCCTGGAGAAAAAAAACCCATCATCTTAAAATAAGACCAAATAATTGGTCCTTCTATATTTAAGGTATTCTCAAGCGTATATGCAATGAAGCAAGTTTCGCCAACAGAATAGCTATTCCGCAATTATGGATGAGCGGAGAGGTATAAACTGATTGCAGATTCCCTCACTGTAAGGGTCTAAGGAAACAGGATGAAGGGAAAAGAAAAAAGCCTAAGAATCTAAACCAAAACCTGTGGGGATTAACAGACAAACTTAATAAATCCTTTGGTCTAAATCACGTTTCTTCAAAAAGGCCTGTAAGGAAAAAAAAAAATCTACAAGGAAAAAGTATCTGGCAATACCCCCTTTGTTTTTTCTTCTGCTGCTGTAAAGGTGGGGAGTCCCACAGTGGAACAACTTCACTGGACTTGCACAACAAGAGATCTTTCTTTGACAGGGCAGAGTCAGGGCCAAGATACCTGCCAAAGTTGTAATACTTCTTTGAGCTGTATCTTTCTGCTCTCTAGTTCCCCAATAGGATTTTTTTCTAGGACACGAGCGCTGTCTAGTGACCCCAGATTTTATCTGTCCTCCCCTAACCCTTGTGCTAGGTTTGAAGGATCCTGGAGTTTCCTTTTTAGCTGAGAGAATGGGAGAAGACATGTTCAAGTGCCTATGGCTCATGGCATTCAGATCAAAGCAAAACTGGATGCATTTTAGCTCTTAAATTACCTGCAAGATTTTGAGTCCATATCAAGAAGCTCTTGCCCCTAGGATGTTGCTTCTTAGATAAACTTGTCAAATAGAAATCCTAAGTGTCATCTCCTGTCAGTCATGGAAGAACACAAGCAAATTTAATAGGAGAGAGCTCACACAATTTCCTGACAGACAAATCTGCTCTGGATATTTGGCAATTGGCATCCCCAAGTCATTAGTAAGAATATTTGAGTTCAGCGAAGGTCACAAGTCATCAGCCAACAGGCACATAAGGAAACAGCTAAACTCTTGTTGAGCAATTCACAGCTCAGCACAAACACAGCATTAATGGACCAGCACACTAGATGTGAAAAAATGTAATCATCATTGCTCAGTGAGTGTAAGAACCAGTCTATTAAAAAAATAGTTTAAAAAAAACCAAAATCCAGATATCTATCAATAGTGAAAGCATCTATAATCAAATCTTCTACACATGCAGAGATGTATGATCAAGGGTTTCAGATCCTATTTTTTTATTTAATCTATAAAAAGAACAGAGTTCATTATCAAAATGAAAGATCCTGGCAGCACCTACTTGATGCAAGACAGCCATCTGTGCTCTCTTTTACAGGAATATATATTAAACACATTTTTTAAACTAAGCAAGAACAAATCCTACTTTCCAAGAGTTTTCCGGTAGAATATTCTCACACACAACTGTGTTCCTTAGCAAGTAAAGTATTTTCTCCAGTTCAATAGGCTCTAACAAATCAGTAAGGTACAAAATACTCATTTTGGTTACATAGTCACGCCAGCAAAATGCAGTCACCCAGAGGCATTACAAAACATAACATAAAAATCTTGAGATAAAACATAAAGGGCAGTCGGTGTCATATTTCAAACATGAGTCTTTCAAAGTTATTGCACTGTGTCCATTCATCTTAATTTTCCTTGAGAATACAAGTTAAGAGCGTATAATGGGCCCTACTGGCTGGACCTTATCTTCTAAATTCCTACCAAATTTTCAAACATAGGGCTATTTGAAAAAGAGGGCCTGTTTCTTTTAAGGAAGAAATACAAGATTCCTTTTTTGTTCAGAGAAAAATCAGAGTCTCCTCCTAGAAAAGCACAGTTTAGCCATCGAACAATGTGTCAGCAACAGCTTAGCTACACTGCCTTTGTACTCACTGGGGAATTTCCCAGAAAAAGGCAGACTGTAAAAGCCAAGTTTAACCTTGACTTTGGCTGCGAGACATCTTTTATCATCTTGTATTATCTACATGTTCAAGCATCTAAATCTTAAAAAAATCTGGCTATAAGTCAAAAAAAAAGAAAAGCTCTACTATCAGAAAGGCAGATCTGGTATCACAACCAAAAATCCTTCTTCCTTTAAGCTGTTCCTCATATTGGATACTGATACATTTGATGCACTGAAGTAAATTAGATATCATTGGTATGACGAGAAACAAAGTGGTACTGACTAAACACTCAGATTTCATGAGTTCCTTAGGCAGAAAAAACATGGCAAAGCTTAAACTGCACTTCCTCAAGAAACTTGAGATATGATAAAGAATCAAATATACAAACAAGGATTTTATTAGATCTCTAATAAATAGGTGGTGACTGGGGGGAGGGGAGATTTTCAAACACTCAGAAAGTAACTTGACACTGGAGTGCCAAAAAACCATGCAGTTTTCTCCCTTTGTCATCTCGTCATTACAAGTCTGTCACACAACCACCAACTGGGCTAAACCGACACTGGTCTGGGCTTTCTGCTCCAAGTCAGTAGCATGGATGACTTCGTAGCTCAGGGGTGGCAAAAAAGCTGAGGCTGAAGTTTAGATTTCCTGCATGTGTTTCAAGATATGCTGTATTTATAGCAGGTAGCCAGGATTAAACCAAGTCTACAAATACTTAAATCATTTATGAGACTGCAAAAGACTAAACAAAGCTACTCATGCACAAACGTACACCCCATTTTAGAGGTTTTCAGCCAGCAGGAGATGAGAAACAAGATACTGATTTAGACAGCTCCTCTGAGCCCAACGAGGTGGAAAGGATTTCAGCCCACATGCATCTCTGCAGAAAAGAGGGGCACCCTTACTAAGCTGTTTCGAAGAGCTTGTTTCAGTAGGGTCGCTTTGCCACAGACTCATAAAATGCCTAGTGCAATGATACCTTGACCTATTCAGCAGTCTCCCAGGAGCTATCCCAACTCCACTGTCACTGCCAATGTGTAAAGTGAAACTGCTTGGTTCCATTTCAACCAAACAAGACCATAGTTTGCTCACAGCTCTAAGAAAAAGTATTAGGAATAGCCGGATAGGAACTACCTGTTTTGATCTCAAAAGTCGAATTAAAAAACCCACGGAATTCAAAATAATCTTGTTCTTAGGCATACAGAGAGGTGCCTTTTTTTTTTATATATAAGTTTGATGGTTGGCTGATCAAATGGGAGGAGATGGCAAGCACACAACCTTTTTTCCCTTAGTAGTCAGGCAAGTATCATACACGGCTTAAAAGCTCAAAGCGCATCTGTTTGATGAAGCTATTCGTGATGGTCACTCCCACAATTTATGGATCATGATTATTATCATATGAATACCAACTATGCTTAAACATCCTTAAGTAAACTTTTCCAGATAAAGCCTTGCACTCAATAGCAAAGAAATTGCCAGAAAACACCTTCATGTCAATAAAAGGATACTGTAAAAGTATTCTGCAGTTTTATCCACCTTCTTAGCTTGAGAAATATCCTTAAACAATTGATTTTACAGCCTGCATTTTTGATTACAGCTATTGATATACACCTGTGCGGCACCACTTCGATCTTCTAGTCAGAAACACAAATTTATCATCAATCAGAAAAGAGCAACAGCTAATTTAACAGGTTCAAAACACAACTTATTTCATGGATGTCAGGGCACCTTTCTGTCACTGATGGGTAGACAATGTTCTGCTTGCACAAATTTTCATTAAAAAAAAAAAGCCAACAGAAAATACTGTGAAACACACAGCCCTACACATCAGATTTCCATTCTCTGTATCAGTGTTACTGGTAATAACAGAGCCCAGTCTAGATCAGACCAGAAATAAATCTTGCACCACTCTTGCCAGTGACAGATTGGTGAGGTCCCCAGTACTCTGGTGCCAGATCTCTCATTGCTCTACCTTTTCCGGTGTCTCTGGTAACAGGAGCAGCACACTGGTGCAAGCTTCCAGTCCTAGAGGCAGTATGTACAATCTAGGTGACCCTACAGAGCTAGAGGCAGTGCGCTACTTCTTACAGAGCAGACTTTTGCAAAATTACTCAAATATCATAAAAACCTAGAGGGGTAGCTCTGGCTTTGAGAGGTAACGCGTCTTTAAGAAAAAACTCTCTTACAGGTAGAAATAACTGCCTTTTAAACGAGAAATAACTGCCTTTTAAATGAGAACATAACACAAGCCATTTCAGCACTATTTTACCAAGGCTGTAAAGACCTCTCCCAGGCTCGTCTCTTTTAATTGCATCTTTGCAAAGCACAGCCAAGTGGATGTGCAATAATGTAGTGCTTTTAATGTGCTACCCAAATAGCTCTGAACGGGCACAGGTAGTTGTCTCTCTTTCCCTATTCCTGCTCCTTGTTCTTTGGCTCAACACAGAGCGTTACAGAACCAAATTCTGCAGTTAGAATATGCAGGTAAAGGAAAATTCAGAAAAAGATTACAGGTTTTGTCATGAAGCAAGGAAAACAGCTAAAATTCTGCTAGAACACAAACTGTTTTGGTGCTTTTTAGGCAGCTTTTGGACAGAACCTGATAGCCAGGATGGAGAAGCTGCATTTAATACAAGGATAATTGAAGAGTAAAAATCGCATTACCTTTCTCTGCAGTGGATGATTAACAGAGGAATTCGGTTCCTAATGAAGTCAGCCAGCCCCCAGACACCACTGGTAAATCCCTTCTTGTCATCTTTCACATTCAGCTCTGACTCATCTGCAACAAACATTTCAACCCCTACCTATTCCTGTTTTCCTCCATTCTTTTTACAGTAGGTTAAGCATATACTTCATAAATGTAATGAAGGGAATGGTGGACTATGGATACTTAACACATTTGGGCTGCAGCATGAAGAGACACACCTGAGTTAGCTTCAGGGAACTTAAATACCAGGGTCAATGAAGCCAATACAGGCACATACCTCGGTGCTGGCTAACACCTGTAAAGTATTTACACTGTACGGTCCACACTGAGGCTTGTGCCACTGCAGCTCCACTACAGATTAGCTGGACTGAAATGAACTTTGATACATCCACGAGTGCTGCAGTCCCACCTCCAGTCGCAGTGCAGCTGCGGAGAGAGAGGTGGTGAAGGGGCTCCTCTCTTCGCCAGCAGCAGTCAGCACTGAGCTCCAGCTGTGGATGGGCAACGCATCCACAGGGCAGAGGATCTGCTCCTCTGCACACAGGCAGGATGACAGTGAAGCCCTTCAAATGGAAACAAGGACGGATGGTTAATTTGAACTATTTGGCCCTGTAGTACTCAATTTGTAGTACTCAATTGCATGAACTTTAATTGCAATGACTGTGGCTTTTAGACATCAAAATAGACTCAGAGGCCTGAAAGCTTCTACTCTTTTCCCAGGAAATCAGTTATTTTAATAAAAGATGTCCTCGTTCCAGGCTTTATTGATATTTCCTTGATCTATATAGCATCAAATAGCCAAGTTTTCTTTGGAAGATTCTTCTAAAGATTTGCCTGTAACAAAAGTAGCTACAAAATTTCACAAGTTTTCTAGTTTAGAGATAGTTTCTAGTTTAAAAATAATTCCTTCTTTACAGGGTAGCGTTTCAACTGTGCTGTGTGGTTAAAAAGCCAAATTTATTAAATAATGCTATTTCCCTGTTTAATTTGGTACAAAAATTATGGCCCTATTGTGTAATTATGCCTAATGAAAAGACGGGTTATAATTAATGAAATACAAAATGGAAAAAAGTTTGAGAATGAGCTCCTCTCGGGTTAGAACAATACAAACACCTTCACGATCCATATGAACCTGCATTCATGGAACAGAATTACCTTACATATGTGTTAACCACACATACATCATAGCTGCGTAACGAAGTACAGTTTTCCATAGTTTGTATCAGCCACTGAGTGGCAGCAATTCCTTCATACCTAAACCTGAATTATGAGAGGTAGGATGAAAATTTCAAAGTATTGCTAACTCTTAATTCTTTTATGCTACCTCTACATTTTTTTTTATGTTTAGCATTATATACAACCACACAAATAACGCCTAGTGAAGTACCTTGTTATGTGTTTCAATTTTTAAATTCTCAAAGTTTCAAAAGTTACATACTTTATTCCAATAATCATGCTTCCTTAGAAGTTTGCTATATTTGATTTTACAAAGAGATAACTTCGAATAAAACTATGTGGATCAAGGAAATTGGAAATGCCAGCATTTAATAATTTCTTTAACTAAAGCACAGGCCTGCATTACATTGTGAAACCCAAGGTGAGCGTGAAAAACTTTTATTAAAAAAAAAAAATATCTAAATCTATGTTTTGTAGCCTTATATTTGCTTCTTTCCTCAGAATTTGCAGGTTCCCATATTAGTGTCTTGGGGTGACTGAAATCTATCAGTCTAAAGACAAATATATAAATTTTTTAATACAGCCATTTTCAGGAACTAAAACAAACAAGAAATGCTGCATATACTCTTTTTAAAAAATACATTTATGAATTATTGCTTAACCACTTAACAAGTACTTCATAGTCTCTTGTTCAGAAAGCTATACTGGTCATAGCTTCCTATTTGACCAGTACAATGCCGCACGGCATTATTTGATAGACGGAAAGCCGAAGGGGTTATTTGCTGGTTTATTACATTGTTAATAGACTAATGACTGTATGAGGCCAAGGCCCAAATAAGATTTTTTTTAAAAACTGAACACAAAAGAACTGAACTGAATAACAAATGCATCCAGGATTTTGACACAGACTGTTTGCACAGATGTTAAATGCTGCAATTCAGGCTTTAAATGAGACTCTAGGAAAAGATCTAGCATGAGAACCTATCATCCCACACTGTCTTCTCTGGAGATTCAGTTCGGTCCTTGGAAGCATCCAACTGTCAAGAGGTGGGATACAGGGTAATATCATCCTTGCACATAAACCTCCTGCCAGGGCTCCTAGGTCCGGATTAACACTCTGCTCTGCGCTGCTTGAACAATCTCTAAGTGAAGTGGTGCAATAGTCAGAGCCCACAGTAAACAGATGTCAGATGCAACCGCTGAATGCCATAATTCAATTATTTTAATATTTCATACTCTAATGCAAACAGAGAATTCTCTAGCGATGAGCTGAAAATTGGTTTTCAAGAGATGCACGCCTGGCATGCACACAAAAGCAACAGGCATTCCTGCTCCTTCGTTTCTCATTGTCTGCCGCCGCTCAGCCGGAAACCCGACCATTTAAACACCGAGCGTTTGTGTCTGCCCCAAACTCACTGCCGTGAGCGAGGCAGAAACGGAGTCCCAGCGCGGCTGGGGCGGTGGGTGGAGGGAAAAAAAAAAAAAAAAAAAAAGGAAAGAAAAAGAAAAAGAAGTTGGTATTGTCGAACTTAGCCTTGCTGCAACGGGGAAACTCCACGTTTCTGTCAAGGACCACCGGGATCTCGTTACCTCCTCGCACGGGGCACAGTCCTCTCCCTCCCGCCGAGGCTCCCGCGGTGCCTGCCCGCCCCTCCGGCCAGGGGCTGACAGGCTTTCCCCGCTCAAGGTCGCGCTTCCCCGCGGACCGAACGAGCCGGCCCCATCCCGAGGACACCCGAGCTCGGCAACGGGGAGGTTCTGGCGGACAAAGTCCGCGGCCAGGCCCGCCCCGGGGCTCCGCCGGCCCCCGAGGCTCCCGCCGCAGCCCCCCGCCGCGGGGCGCGGAGCCAAACATGGAGGCGCGCCTGAGGAGGAAGCCCCACGGCAGCCGGCGCCCCGGTGCCGGAGGCAGCCCCCGCCGGGAGGGTCTGCCCGGCCCGCCCGCCCCGTGATCACGCCCGACCCACCGGTACACACTCCGGAGCGGCGGGCTGACCGCGGCGGCGGCCGAGCCGCGCGCCCCTCGCCCCGCCGGGAGCCCCGCGGAAGCCGGCCGGGCCAGAGGGAGCCGGCGCCCGTGTCGCTTCCTCATTCACCCCACGCCAGGCGGGGCAGGAACCGCCGAGCGCAGGGAGCCCCCGCGCCGGGGGCAGGTACCGGCACTCACCCGCTTCCAGGGAGCCGTCGGGGGCCGCGGCCACCGCCGAGTTTCGGGCGCTGTCCCGGGAAAGAGAGCGAGAGAGTGAGTGAGCGGGTGGAGGGAAGGAGCGAGGAGGTCCCCGCCGCCGCCACGGCCCGGCCCGGCCCGGCGCTCCGCCCCGCCTGGGCGCGGCTGCGGGCTGCGCGCTCACCTGCCGCGGCGCGGCCGCCCCCGCGCTGCCGGCCCGGCCCGGAGGTTCTGAGAGGCGGCGGTCGGCGGTGTCCCGTCCCTCAGCCGCCCGCCGGGCCCTTCCTCCTGCGTTCTTTCTGTCGCCGTCCCCGCCTGGAAACGCCCCAGCCCCTCGCCTCCGCGGGAGCCCGGGAAGCCCCGGGCTGGCCAGGAGCCAGCGGCGCACCTTGGCGGGCGGTTTGGCCGGCGGGCCCCTGGCGCGACGCCGAGGTCGGGAAACTGCGGCCGGGCTGCGTTTGAGAAGAGGAAATTATTTTTTTTTTTAAGGTTTTTGAGTTGGGTTTGGTGTTTTTTTTTTTTAAATCTACTGGTCACCGAGACGCAAAGAGCGTCTGGGTTGGAGGAGCTGGAGCTCGAGGGGGAGCGCTCGGAGCGTGCCTGTGCCTGGTGGGGAGCAGTGCTCGGTTTTCCGCATCCCTTTCCCACGCTTTCTTTTCCAGGCTTTTATTTAAAACGCTCTATGGTGGCTTTGAAGCCGCAGACGTTTTTTGACGATGGGACCGAAGCTGGGCAGGCTGCACCTCTGGGAGCGCTGCGGTCACCTCAGCGACTTCACCAGAGAGGTGCCTTTGCTGATGTGCCCAAGGCCAGAGGCCTTCGCAGGGCATTCGGGGTCCCGGCCAGGGCTCTCCTCCAGGTCGTGTTCCGCTCCAAGTAACCAGGCTTGGTTTTTCTTGAAGCCTTCGGTGCTGCACTCGTCAGTGTTAAAATGAGATGTTCTAGGGATGGGTTGCAGCACAGGAACGTGTGAAGTGGAGGAACCATGGGAAGCACTGCCATACTCCTGTAGGAATCCAAATCCTTCCTCATTATTTTTCAACACAGGTCAGTTGTGATTACACTCGTGTTTTCATCTTAAATGGTCTCATTCCGCCCCAGCTGAAAACAGTGACGAGTCTCCTAGTGTTTTTTTGTGCCACTGTGGTAACTGTAGGTGTTTCTCCAGGCAGGTGCCAGGCTGTGGTGTGCAGCTGAGGGTGTCAGAGCCGTGCCGGGGGCTGTGGCTTGGCTGTTAGGTGGCTGCAGACTCATCTCTGAAAAGCCAAATTCTGCCTGTTTGGTGTCCAGCTGCTTTCCAGAGCATTTCACTCGATATTCATAAGGTAATGTAGAAGTTCCTCAGTTGTTCTGTCTGACATCAAATCTGAAAGGCTATAATGTGTATTTAAATCAGCCTCGTCAATAGTTACTTCAAAGTAAACTCTCCATATATAAACTAACTTATTTTAAAACAAAATTACCATCAGCTGAGCTCTCTAGTGGATACAATGATAATCACAGTTTGGGTGAAAGCAATGGAGCAGAATGGTCTTGGGCCATTGCTTTTCTACTTCTGCTACAAATTAACCTATGTATTTTGTATAGATGCATGTTTAAGTGTGTGTGTGTGGATTTAATTAGAAAATATACATAACATTTTCCTGCTTTGCGACAGACTATCTGATTAACTGTAATGCTATAATAAATTGCATGAGGACCTTCACTTACAATTATGTAGATTGCTGTTACGCAGAAATCTGAGGACCTTTACGTGCATGAGCAATTCATGAATGTCATGTTACAAAAGCAAAACTAAAACTAGTTTGAATGAGAGGCAAAAAAGCAGAAGCTAACTGTGGCCAAACCGTTTTCCTTATCTCGATAATTCCAGTGAAGTTGGCAAAGCAGAAAGTGCTTTAAAATGCATTTCATTTAATTTCATTTCATGTTCTTTGGGTATTTAGTGGAGTGTAAGCGGTCAGAGAGTCCATTTTGGTTTGTGACCTTACCGTATTATGTTGCAGCAAGCCATTTGTTAACCACCGCTGCATTTCAATTATTTAGAGCATCACTTTAGTCCAAATCTTTCTGAACCAAATAATCTTTTCTTGTTTGGACTGTGAAATTTTTGCAAGGCCTAAAGGGATTTGCATCTTATGTCTTTGTTCAGTCAGTTAATGGGTTCAAGTGGAATTAGGACTGAGTAAAGATATAAAAATTTGATCCACAGGAAATAATATGGAGCATCTTCTCAACTAATACAGAAATGTGGCTTTAGAAACTTGAGGTGTTTCCTGATACTGAGACTTTTTTCCTGGCTGATTATTTTCTGTAATTTTGCTTTTAAAACTCAGTAGTGCAAAATGCGTGGTAATGCTCTCAACAGTTGGGGATTGTCTTTCATCAGAATAGATTCTAATGCAGCTCAAAAGCTCTATTAACGTGTTTTACAGGCAGTGGAGTTGAGAAGGGGATTGAAATCAGTTCTTATCTTCTTGAACAACCTTTAGCAGTGCTCTGTGTCAGTGTCTAGATAAATGGTAAGGCATGCTGGATTTCATTGAGATTACAGAGTAACTATTGGAAAATAAAAGGTCAATCACAAAACTAGGGATATGGAGAGGGACAGGGGCACAGGGACAGGGGCATTACTGTCTGTGATCGATTTTTCTGAAACGTGACTTTAGATATTTTTTTTTTTAAACCGACTCGAGACAGTTATTTTTACATTTCGTCTCTTGGGTGGCTGGATAGACAGCTCAGTACCTCCCAAACCCATGGTAAAACACTGCTTTGGTACAGAATACCTTTGGGGAGAAGATAAACTACCAGGGCCTCCTGCAGCTGGATTTTTTCTTGAGTTTTCCCATCCAGAAAACCTGCATTGCCTGGTGCGGCTTAATTTTTGCCATATGGCATGTTTACGGTAAGGGATGATGTGACTTCAGGCCCTTTCATGTGCATAGGTTTAATAAAAAAAATAATTAAACTTTCTGCAGCAAATATAAGTGAAAAATTTGTAGCGGACGTTAAGAACTTGTTCCCTGAAGATTTCAGAGCTAGACTGGTACAAAACAATTTTCCAAAAGTGTGTGATCACCTTTTGTGAGCTGAGCCACCATATCTACAGCACCCGTTACCTTGAGCAAACAAACCTGATTCTAATTCTGATGGCAGATACTTGATTTATGCAGAGATGATTACTTACGCAGAAGGGTCATTTCAGAACAGACTGCAATCCTGGCAGTTACTGCCAAGTTCTTTTTCACGGCCCTGCTTCGTAACAGGACTTTATTGGTCTCTCTTTCCCAAGCCTGATCACCAAATGCCTGCTCTCATTTCCTCTTTTCTGATAGTAGTGGGGGTGTGAAAAGAAGAGTCTGGTGGTGACAGGAGTTTCCACCTGTTACCTTCTACTTGGGTCCGTGGTCTACTGCGTAGATTCACTTTTTGAAGTGTTTTGAACATTGTGATTCTCACTTATTCAGCTTTTTCTTAAGGTTGAGGTCAAAGGCTTGTATTCTCTATAATGCTTTTCCTCAATTTTTTTCAAACTTTTCTCCTTGAAGGACATGAGCTCTTTATGGATTAGCAATGACAGATACTGAACTTGGTCGCATGAAGGTCTGGCAACCATGCATGTTTGGACTGATGTTCAAGTGAAACAGAAATTAGCCTTTTTCTGAAGTCTTGCAACTTTAGAGATTCTATTGATAATGATATAAATTAATTTTTGCTGCTTATCTTTGCAGTTTTTATATTGACTAAGGAAGGGTTTCTTCTTTGTATTAGTCAGCATGCCATTTGCTGTGACTTGCAGCTGAGTCGGTCTTTCATGCTTTGTAAGGGTTTGCTCCTGCGCACATTGCATGTGAGCAAGCTGCTGTGCCTGTGTAGAGCTGAAATTGGGTCAGGAAGACCATCTGCAGGTGAGACGCTGTGGTTAGGCACTACATCTAGAAGGAGCTATCATCTCTCTGTTTGAATTTGTTGTGCTTTAGAACTTGCTGTTGCATAATGTTCTGTGCTTAGGAGAGATTAAATAAAACGATGGAGTTGTTTTGTTTTTCCTGAGGGATGAGATGTATACGTTAGTCAACGGTTCTGGGGAAGATTCTGATGTCTGATGCAAACATGAATTTCTACATATTTGTCTAAGTGACTTATCGCAGAGTGGTTTTTGTTATCAGATGTGAGTCTTAAGAATTTGAGATTAAAACAGAGATATGCTTTATGTCCCAACTGCTCTGCAGTTTCTCTCATTTGAAGGAAATTTTATATATGATTCACTTTTAAACCAGGCAAGAAAATAGTTTCCTGACAGCTTGGATGAGATGCCTGCCTAAAGCATTGCCAATCCTTGTGATATTTGATGTTTTTAAAGCCCTACTCTCTTGAGAAAGTAATTAAATTAAAATCTTGAGCACTTTTTCCTCTTTCTTCGACAAAATTTGGTTTACATGTTTGTACAGAAGATTTGCAAACATAATCTAGGAGTTCCTAAAAGACTGAAAATCTGGTCTGCGTATAAAAGGCACCTAAAAATCTGTCAAGATCTTTTGTTGAGGGCAGGAGACTGATTGCTGTGTTGTGAACGTTGTTTTTCAGAAGAATGTAAATAAATAAATAAAAATTTATGGTATTTACTGCATGCACCCCTTTAAATTGGATTTCAACATGCCAGCTGCCAGTGTTGATTTTGAGCAATGTAAGCGTTCTACTTCCCCTTACGATTGCTTTGCAGAGTAATATGATGGTGGAACAAGGAAGTGCGTGTATTGATGCAATTTTCTCGCTCACCACAGACCTGTTCGTAGTTGGTTTTACGTTTCTATGAGTATTGAAGAAAGAACAGTGCTGTGAAAGAACATAAGCATCATTTTCTGATTTCTTGGTTTGTTTTTAAGCTCGCACTCGGAACAATTTAATTTGATTTTTGGTGTTCATGTAAGCTTCAGAAGATTAAGAATCCCGTTCTTGTACAGAACAGAGGCACCATAGAGAGAGACAATTCACACTTCTGTGCACTGGCTTGGGCAAGGGGGAGTGCTGATTAGATTTTTTTTTTTTTTTCTTTCCCAAACCCTTTTTGATTTGCAGTGGAAGTTGTCTCATCAATCAATGAGAACAAGCTGGAGACCATCAAGTCCATGAATTTAGGCCATCACATGATTTCAGCAGACCTGAGAGGAATGGAGTGTCAGCAGCTGTCAAGCAATCACCTGAAGCATACAAATCTGCTGAAGATGGCTGGTGCTTTAAAGGTGATGGTTCAAGGATGTCAGGTATCATGAGCTCCAACATTCAGGAAATTCTGTCAGATGATAGTATCTTATGAAATTATATTAGGATAGTGGACATAGGTTTTGTTTTGATTTTAACTCTATTTAATTTATGGATATTTCCAGGGATTACAGTTGTGTCGTGTTCATTGTGAATCGTGAGGGATTAGAACAGGAGGTTAAGGTCTGCTGGTCAGACTGCTGGTCTGTTGCTCCCAATAGCAGCAAGGTATGGCTGCTGGGGGGAGCATGTGAGTGTGGCTGTTCTGTGCTGTCTGCTCCTGTCGTGCTTTACCCATGTCTCCACTGCTGCTGGCAGTGGGCAGCAGGGAGAGGGAGGACCGCTCTGTCCTGCTCCCTCTTTGGCGAATAAGCAGGCCATGCGAAGCACAGGAGTAAGAGCTGTAGTATGTGGACCACCCCACCCCTGGGGCAAGAGGCTAATGTTATTTTTCCAGATTTTTGGCAGATGGTCAGAAGCTACTAACTATGGCATCCAATCATTATTACCCAGCTGGACTGAGTTGAATATAATGAACTAATTAACTAATTAACTCAGGGTACAGGCCCTGACTACAAAAGGCAGGCCATTTCCTCCTGACTGCGGAAGATGTAACAGTGTCCTTGGTGCTGCAGCCCAGGCTGGTGAGCAACAACTGGTGACCCCGGCGTGATACATCCGCGAGACCCTGAGAAGCCCCGACTCCCTTGCCAGAGCCGAAAGAGCCGGAGCCAGGAGCCTGAGCAAGAGTCCTTTGGTGAAGAAGGTAAAGCCGCAAGCCCCGACGTGGTATTCGCAGGAGGGAAGTGTGCTGGAGTTGGAATGAATGGATCGGGTCTCTGCTCACCTTAAAGCCTTCTTGAAAAAACTTTTGAAAACAAAAAATTGTAAAACAAAAAGGGGGAATTATGGCATCCAATTGTTATTACCCAGCTGGACTGAGTTGAATATAATGAACTAATTAACTAATTAACTCAAGGTACCGACCCTGCCTACAAAAGGCAGGCCATTTCCTCCTGGCTGTGGAAGATGCAACAGTGTCCTTGGTGCTGCAGCCCAGGCTGGTGAGCAACAACTAACTAAATTTTTTTCTTTTTGTCAGTGTAAATGGTTATCCAAAAATACAAACTGCAATGGCATTAGTGTGTGGGTTTGGGGGTTCTTTTGTCTGCTTAAAGTGCTTTAGCTATATGATCAGACTGTGCAAACAATTCCATGGATCTGTCCCATGCTGTGACTGTTTGCAGAAAGGAAAGATATGTCCTATTGTGACCTGGTGTGAGGATATGAGAGTACCTGAATCTTAATTTCATTGGTCTGTTGTGTAATTTTAAAGCATAGTTTGACCACTCCAAATGACCAGCTTACTTTTAGCAGTAAATGTAAATGCTACTAACTAACATTTACTTCTCAAGTATTAATTCTTTTCTACTTGGGCTGTAGGCTTGGTTATTTTACCTTGTTAAAGTTATGATTAATAATGTTTAATCAATCTACTTGCCTGTACTTGGGCATATACTTTTCAGACCATTATTATGTTATGATAGTCATTCAGTAGGGTTTATTGGTACTGCAAGTGCTGCTCTCAAAAGCCAAGCACAGTATCGGTGAAACAGGATAGTATGCAAAACAAATCCTAGTAAACCGTTAAAGTGAAAGCAAACATCAGTAACGAAACTACAGACTGTGTGTTTGCATAGGAGGAGGGTGGCAGATTGAAGTCATCTGCCTGAGGTATGTCACAGTTTTGTTGAACCATGCAGGGAAAAATTGGTGTAGTTAATGTCTGAGGTCATGGCATAGGTTTTGAGTCATCCAACTTCAGAGAGAGATGTCAACATGCCTCTCTTGTCCACATCGTGTGGTGGTTAGAGAGGGTGTTTGGTGGAAATATAGTTCTGCGTTGAGCTTAGCAAATAATGGGTGACCCAAACTCCTGTCGTGCTTGTTTACTGCTATTGTTAGCAGGGTGAAGAGCAGGACTTGATGTTGCTGTTTAAAATCTGGTAAAATAAAAAAGATACCGAGAATATTTACTCTAGTTTCTAGTACTAGGCTAAAAATTGATTCTTTCCCTGAGCACTTAACTATATAAAAATAAATTAAGGCTGCTAGCAGCAGAGTTGAAGAGGAAAAGCCCATCTACAGTAGAGCTACTTTGCAAATGTGTCTGAAGATAGATTATGTTGTTAGAGGCACTAGAACCAGTATTCCAGATGTATTTCCTGAATAAGTTCTGCTGCATACCTGACTGCTTTGCATGCTGGGGCATTGGTGTAACTCAGCAGTTTATGATTTATATATTTTATGTTCTACAACATATCTGAATATATGTCATCATTCATGCCTGGATGATTTACGATGCGCCTGAATGTGTAGGATGTTTTAGGAGGCTTAGTGTCCTAGACCACCACAGATAATGTTTTTTTCCCAGTCTGATCTTAAATACTATTCACTACCTGTCCTTCTCATGATTAAGAAGGTGCCTGTGTTTTTTTGTGACAGAAAGGTAAATGAAAGAATGATTCAGATGTTCAAATATTAACTAGCTGCCTTCTCATGCTGTCAATACAGTAACCTTTACTCTATCGCTAAGGACAAATAGGTGCTGTTTCTCTTTATTGGTTGCACTCCTCCAGTGGTTTTGATTTGCTTGAAGACAAGAACAGAACTTTTAGAGGGAGAGATTTGCGATATTTCTAGCTATTTTTACTCTGCAAAAGTTTCAGGAATGTGTTTGGAGGCAATTTGTTTTTTAACATTGCTTTACTATTATCTGTAGAGAAGGATGTATTCTACGTGCAGGTTTACAACTTTAAGGAACCTTTTTATTAGCTGGTTGTACAGAGGATGTTAGTGATGTAGGTCGTTTGGAGGAGGAAGAGGTGAAAGAAGAGGTAATAGTTCCCTTATGTTTATCCAAACTTTCTGTTTTCAGGTGGGACCAGAATAGAAAAGAGGAAGTCATTCCTGGTCTAGTTAAATATGTTTTTTCCTGCTCCCACTTTTAGGAAGAAGTATAGGTTCATAACTCCGGAGCAATTTGAGGCCTTCAGAACCATTGTTTATTCTCAGTTAATGATTTTATATCTTCCTCCTCAGTGGTGGATATTTTAAAGCAATAGAGCGAATTCAAGTTGACTGAAGGCCTTATGTTCTTTGTTTAAATGTAAATGAATGCTCTCTACAGAAGAAGCAGTAAGTGTCCCTATTTCTGAAAGAAGTGTAAGTATCACTGTTTGAGAAAACAAACAAATTAAATTAGTGGTGTGCCTGGGTCAAATTCATGTATTTACAGCTGTCCATTAGGGAAAACCAGTACATCCAAATCTCGATGTACTGGTTTAGTCTGTATATATCTGGGGGGGAAAAAAAACTCCCCCAAATTGCAATGAGCTAGTGTAATTTAATAATTTCTTTTTTGGATTTTGTGGGATCACACTTCCTAAACATACTGATACCGGATAGTCAATCTATAATATTATTTTATTGGATTTTTTTATAAGTCGATTATAAAGCAGGATTATTAAAAAACCTGTCTTGTTCACACATCAGTTTACAGATAGTTTATAGTAAGACTAGAAGCGCATGTTCTAAAGAGTTGCTTGTAGGTAGCTGTCATGAGGTTCCCGTTTCAGTTGGCCTTCTAAGGATAATCGGGTAAACATGACATTTGGGAGTACTTTCCTAAACTTGACCTGCCCTCAAAACTGTTGGATTTGGCTTTTTACTGAGGGGGGAAAAAAAAAATACAGTCTGAAGGTAAGCAGAAAGAAAAGGAAAATGCTTTTTTGCATTCTTACAGTTGAGTTCTTCTGGATGAAACCTCGAAGAGAATATAGATTTTTTTTTCATCTGTTATCTAGGAAGTAGGAGGGTAAACATGCATGCAGGTATTTTAATGTCGTTTTTTTGTGATGTGAATTTATCTTGCGTTTTTTGGTTACAATAAATCATAGGCTTTAGTATTGTTTTTCAGAAGAGCAGGAGGGAAGTGCTTGTCCTTTAGTCATCATAAAACCATTCAAAAAGACAAAAAAAATTCATCTGTTTGTGAAACTTAAAGCGGGCAAGTGCACAGCTAAAAGGTGATTGCTTTATACGAGAGGTATAATACTCCTAGACTGCTCTTCATTTATGCTTGTAAGAAGTACAAAGTCGTTAATGCTGTTTTAGGCACCCTGAGGATTTATGATGGTGGTAGCACTGACATTCTCTAGGAACTCTGGAAAAAAAAAAAAAATAAAAATCTTTCTGATTTTTTAGATAATTATGCTGCATACATATACGTGGTATTCTATTTTTTCATTTCAGGGAAGAATAGGAAAGACTGAATTTTTGGTGTTTCAATGACTTTCATGTTGGAAAGTGGGTTGTAGAGATATATTCAATTTCAGGTTCCTTTTTTTAAGTAGTCCTTCCTAGGCTTCTTCAGAAAGCAAGATTTCTCTACCAGCAACTGGGAGCACCTGACCCAGATTCCTGTTCTGAGTTGCTCTATGGAGGACCGTGTTTCTTTGCATAAACTAGCAGGAGCATATGTTGCCCAAAGCAAGGGTCAGAATGCCTTCAAAGTCTTCCCTGAAAAAAATAATATCTATTTCTTTCTCTGACTACAACATTGACTTGAATTGTTTGATAACAAGAATGTATAAAATCAGTTTCACTCAGTTTATTTGAGAATAGCCAGCAAGTCTGAGCAGAGCTTTTTCTGTGTACATGCTTGCTTCTTCGTACACAGAACTTAGAAAGGTGAAGGTGAGGTCCTTCTTATCTTGTGTAAGTTTCTGTTGTGGGCACTTAAATATCTTGAATGTGACTTAACTGGTTGGGTGCTTTTGTGAAGTAAAAGAAAAACTGCTAAATAGCTGCCTACTATCTGCATGGTTCTTAACACAGGGTGAACAGAGGTAACAGCTCACTGCTGCTGAAACGGGGAGTCGTATCATCCCCCATGTTCTGGTTCCTGTCTTCCTGCCTACTTGTTCTCACCAAGTACCTCCTTGTGCCAGCTTTGATGCTTGCTGGAATACTCCATGCTTTGATTTGACTCATTAACATGCCAGCGAACTGTCCCAGCAAAACCCCACCCTCCAAATAACCCACACAAACATGGTCAGTCTTCTGTGTTTTTATTGAATAACATAGGCTCAGTGAAGGGTTTCTGTGCTTGAGAGAGATGTAGGATAAAAGGAGAACACAACAGGAGGAAAGCAGCAAAATTTTTCCCTTTTGGCAGCTGGAGCTGTTACGATGATTCTGGCATGTATGAAAGAGCCTAACCTACAATGATTTCATTGAATTAGATTCCAGTCACATGTGAAGTTCAAGTGGTTAAACTGCATTTGGTCCATGTCTCTTTGGGCATGTGCAAATAAGCATGAATTTTAAGTATGATGTAAGTGCATACTAAAATAGAACCATGCATGTGGTCACCGCAATTGCCTGTGTGGGTCTTCAAGCTGACCAGAGGGCCAACTGCTGCATTTCGCTGATACAGCTGTAAACACCAAACTTATTCTAAATAGTAAATGTTTTCAGGATTCAGCTTGCTTTTTTCATGAATTGAGTTCTGACTCCAGATATGACGAGATAGGAGAAGGAAAGGAATTCAAGTGCCATTCCTGTTCAGAAACATTTAAGACTTGAATTTAAACATACTAATTCAGAAAATGCTCACAGCCACCTTGTGTCTCATATTGAAAAGATTTAATTCCCTGAATCCTCATTTGTATATCAGATGTACCAGGAATTCACCTTTTGAAACTGAGGATGTGTTTGACAGGCTTGTGATATTGCAGACAATTATGGAAGTATAACATAGCAGAAAGTTTTATCATCATCCTAATCTAAACTCAGACCTGTTTTGTTTCCAGTCAATAATAATCAAATGGAGACTCAAGCACTGAGGTCTGCTTCCAGCAGAGCCACATTGTTTTGACTAGATTCATTTGCACATGGGTCCAAATGTTCCAGCTGGGGTCCATCTATTCTTTACCTTCTCGTTTTCTTCTCTGAGACTTTCCCTGCTGGTTTTGTCCTCCTGGGAATAGCCTTCTGTTGGATCTTCCTTATATTGTTGTTGTTTGTATGCTTCTGTATTGCTCTACCTTTTCTTCCTTGCCTTTTCCTTTTACTCTGTTCCTCTTTTCTCCTTCTTTTACAGGTGGTACTTAATTTACAGTATACCTTTAGCTTTAATCCAGCTTCTGGTGGACAAATGGTCACAAGACAGAAATCTGCAGATGGCTTAAACAGATGTTCCTGTCAGAGTTAAAATATTTAACTCTTCAATTACTGCTAGACATAGTGCCTCTAGAGCTGATGAACATTGTCAGAATGGTGTGGCAGGGGGCTTGTGTGGCTCCTTTACAGATTGCATTACTTTAGTCTCAACCTGACACCTTTCAGGAGAAGTGAAATCTGCTGAGAATAATTTACACTGTCTTCATTGCTGTGGTAATCTGTAAAACAGTTAGTCAAGACCTGTGCTTGTGCTAAAATGGGAGGACTCTTAAACTAGTTGAAGGAATCCATCCTGAATGCTCTCTAGCAAGGTCTGGGTGAATTTATTTTTAATCAATAAATGCAAATTGTCACTGTTTGTTTGTGGGTTTTTTTTGCCTCCATACCAAAAATGAAGATGAAATGTCAACATATTCAGGAAATTGTGTGTGCCCTGGGGCATATTATTTGAGTGTAAATATATTGTTTATGCCAGTAGTTCTTCAAATGTTTTATTACTGTGATGCTTAAATTATAATGTTTTTCATAAACTTGTGATTTTAGTTCTTAATCCTTTATTTAATTGGGGAAGTTATACAAATAATTAGTAACTTACAAAATATCCTAATAAAAATAGAAGAACGTAAGTACAGTCAACACGAGCTAAAAATGCAAGAATATGACTGATTCTTCTGAAGTGAATTCCTTGTAGGTACTTATCAAGTTTTAGAAAATGTACAATTTCAGAGTTCAAATGCTTTAGTAAGTAACAAGTTATATACTTGGAGTGAACTAATCTGTAGGCACAGAAGGAACTTGATGGTATAGTAGGTGGTAAGATTTGTTTATGATAAGTTATAATGGAATTCCCCTGGAACTACATATTCCACCTACTTGAATGCACAGTAATTCAAGAGAATAATAGTATGCAGCAAATGCCAAGACGTAAAAAAATTGGCAGGTTGTTGTAGAACATGGGACTAAGTATATGACTAAGCCACTGTCTGTAACTAGCTCTTAGTAGTTCTGGTGTACATTGTGGACTAGATATGTCGAACTTCTGTGGTTCACCTTTTGTCTAATAGCTGTTCATTTAAACGTTTTTGTTTCTCCAGAATACCGAGCCTGTGCATATTTTAATCTAAAGTATGGAGTCTGCACATAACAGGAAGTGCTACATATGCTTCTTGAGATGAAGTCACAGTTTTTGTACCTTGTAACTGTGGTGATATGTTTGAATGATATTTTCAAAGTTCCCCCCCCCCCGCCCCATGTATTTTAAAATTATAGTTAGGAAGAAGTTCCGGAAGTGTTCTGAGTGATTGGGATTTTGGAGAGACAGGGATAGAGAGTACGGGTTGGTTTGGGCCGCTTTGAACAAACTTCCTGTTATTACTGGAATTTTAGTACAGTATTCAATGTACATACTGAGAATATTTGGGACACTTTTTACTTGTGTTTACCTGATGCAAATTACATAGTGCAAAACCATGTCAATTTTGATTGCAGGTTTCTAGAGCAATAATGTCTGTTGGTTTTGAGGAGCTTATTACTTATCTCTTCAGGATATTACATCTAACTATGTGAAATATAGTTTTAGATGATAGCATCTTTCTGGTCAATGTGACACAATTTGTTAATTTGCTAAGTTGTTAGCAATGAATTTAGTATTTCAGCACATAATTTGTTAACAGAAATAAGTTACACTCTGAGACTTGTATTTCCGAAATACATACAAATGACTTATTTTTGTGAAGGTACTAATGTATTGTCTGCAATGACATAAGAAAGTCACATAGAAAAAGAATTCTGTTTGTTTTGTTATGCTAAGCAATAACGACATTGAAAGGAACAGGGATAACAGTATCTGTGAGGATGACCAAATTCATTATATATAAAACCCTCCAAATTGTTTAAATTAGTGGCTAAAGGGAGAACTTTTTCACAGCTTAAATTCTGTTGACAAATCTTATAAAAACCTCCATAAAACTGTCCCAGAAATGCATTTTTAGTAATATTGGAAGGGGAGAAAAAAAAAAGTCAATTGGATTTTGATTTATTTTTCTTGAAAAAAGTGAACTACTGATAACTATGAGAAGGTCCACTGGAATGTTGTCACATTCAAGACAACCTGACTGACTGATCTCTCAGCTATTAACTGTCTCTGCAGATTGAGAGATGCTTCTTTGGGCATTAGGAATAATTATAATTTGAATTTAATCCCTTTTTTAATACTGGTAACATTCTGGTTTTGGCAAAATGGATCGTATGTTTTAGTTACAGCAATTGAAAAAGCCTCAGTAAATCAAGTCCTGCCAGATAGTGATTTGTTGCCAGGAAATGTACTCTGCTTTCCTCTTCATAGCTTCATTAAAAGAAAGTTACAAAAATACTTCATTGAAGCTATTGTAGGAACATAAAAAAACTCAACACCACAACAAAAAAACCTAGCGAAACTTCCAGCTAAAACTTTTTTCACTTGACAGCATGCAATTATAATTTTATGTCTGAAATTGTGCTGTGATTGACAAAGGGTCATTACAGATCACTTTGCTTTTTTTGCTTTGATGTGAGTACAAAGCTGTTGTTCAGATCCTGGAAATATTACCTGGGGTACTAGTCTTGGCTCAAATTTCAGTAGCAGGTACATTTTCTGAGAAGTTTGATAAATCAGCAATACTGAAACGTGATGTAGACATTCATACAGGTAATTAGATTTGTATTGACATCTGCAATATAATATTATTGTGAAGAGAAACTAACGTAGCCTGATAAATCTACTCTTAAAGAGGCTTAAAATTGTTACTTTTAAGAACTACTTATACCACAGCACAGAGACATCCCGATCTTATTATGAAGATTTCTATTGAAAATCTGCTGTGTTTCCAAGTATGTATGGATGTGCAGTAATGGTGGTTATTACTTTCAGATGTGTGTGTATAAAACCGTACATAACTTCCACACTTTCAAGTTTGAATCTACAAGGTGCTGGAAGTTTCACTGTGATCCAGAGAAGCACGTAAGCTGCCTTCCTGAGGTTCAGTGCAGCTCTGCAGTAAGCACCACTTTATTTTGCTTTACAATACTGAGCAAAGTGTGTAGCTGGTGTAGTAGGTAATTTGATGGTCGTGTTTCCGCCATAAGCTAGTAGAAAGAAGTTTCTTAGTTGTCATGTGGAATAGATTGAAGAGGTTGGGCTTATCTTTTCTTAGCTCTCCAGCTAAATATGCTGTTACCACAGTACTGAGAAGGTGGTTCAGTTTGGTGCTGTTATCCCCTGGGACTGGTCCTGGCTGACTAATACACCCACATCAAGCCCCAAACCTCTATATAAAAGAATATTTTTAACAGGTTATTTAACAGAATATTTTCTCGTGTCTAAGACCAATAAATGTAGATTCATGTGTGTTAACTATTTTGACTTGGAGGGTTAGAAAAGTTGGAGACTGATTTTTTTGGTAGGATTATTAAGACTCTGTTAATTAACTTGACCAAAGTAGCAGTTTAATTAGTGTTCTTGTGCTGGTTTCTTATGGCTTCATGTCATGTTTCTACCCTGTTTTGTAGAAATTCTTGGCACTTCAGGGCATATTTAAGAGAAGCAGGATGTTGTTCTTTGAGGTTCTGATTCCCATTCTATTTAACACTGCAGATGAGGAAATATTGGTTGCACCAATATTGTGCCTGACTTGGGAGAAATTGTCTTCTGTGAACCCAACAGAGTGGAGTCTGTTTTAGAGGATAAAGTATCTGGAGGCCAGGAAAGCTGTTACAGAGAAAGCAAGTGATCAAGAAAGATGAACGTAATACGGGTTACCTATTGTTTGAAGTGCATTGCTGTCTCTAGAGGAAATCTTTCCTTACTGTTATACATTAATAGGTTAAGTTCAGCTGCAGGGCAAGTAGAATGAGCTACAAAGATAAAGAAACCACGCCCGAGTCTACAATGGCTGAAACTGCTTACGTTTTGAGCTGCTCTTGTGAAGTGTTCATCCGTAGAGCACATGCTTGCAGGACATGTTATGTCTAGTTGCTGATAAACTTAGGTTTCAGAATAGCTTTCTACATATGGGGGATCTTTGCATATGTAGCATAAAGTAATCTGATGTTTTCCAATTAAATTTTCATTTAAAGGATTATATATATAAAGTGGTAAGGATTGTAATTTGGTTTTAGTAGTGAAATCTGTTAAGTGTTGTATAGTGTGAGAATGGAGCGGGTGCCACTCTTGTGGCTTTGCTCTCTGCTTATTTACGAGTATATGATCTGTCACTTATAGCCTTGGTAATTTCAAACTCTGTTCTGAACCACTTACTGTCCCAAAACAAGTTTTGATGAAATTTAGGGTTAAGTCGGGTCCTCAAATACCAGAGTTTCCAGGCTTTGAATCCAGGAGCTACAAGATACAGGAGAAAGTCTGAAAAGCACATCTTTTAAGGAAGGGTTCTTCCTATTCTGTCAGTATCTAAGTCCAGTTTTGGACAACATTGCAGAGCCCTCAAGTGAAAACAAGTGTGTGATCAGGCCTACCTTACAGGGTCACTGTTCCTCAGTGAGAAACAGAAACATTCCTCACTGAGGAACGCCAGGATAAAGAGCAATTACAACGGAGAACAGTGAGCTGTATCAATGTCCAGTTCTGCTGAAAACTTCATTTCAAAGTGTTGAAAACTAGAGTAACTTACTAAGCCATGGTGTTTTGTTAGAGCAGACCTATGTGAAGTGCAGGTAAGGAACTTCAGATACAAAATCATTCATGTAAATAGTCCCCAGGGGATATGAAGGAATGCAGTTCTTGGTGAAGGCAAACAACATCTTTAGACAAAAGGTCATGTATTAGTGACCTTTTCTTGTTGTTTATTTGCATTGTAAGTGAAACATCTAAAATGAGATGTTCTGTAGAAAATCATCTAAGACAGCGGTGCTCAGGCATGTATTAAAATGTATTTAATACTTTTATCCACCAGGAAATTTGGAGTCAAATGGAAATACAGTGCAGAGTTCATTTCTGTAGCTATTGAAGCCGGTTTTCTCTGTCAAGACCTGGTTGTCCAGGGTGTCAGGTTTCATTACTTGGCTTGTAACTCTTTACAAATTGTCAAATGCAAAATCAGAATGATTTCCACCATGAAGCAAAAGCTTCTTACCTTTATCTGAAAGAATAATTTAGGCTTACAATTCTGTTGTTTTTCCCTAAAGGGAAAGCCGTCTTGTATAGTTGGTGCAAATGTAGCTGCAGGGGGGGGGGGGGGAAATCAAATTTGTCTTTGACAGCTGAAATGTAGTAGAAGGAATTGTATTTATGTCCCACTTAAGGGACATCAAAGTAATTAGACATCTTGAGATAACTTGTCCTTGAGATTGATATCTTGATGAATCAGGAGGTTGAATTTCATTTAAATGTGAAAGTTCTTTTGCATCTGTATTATTGCGTGTTCTTTCCAAGCTTTCTGGGAGTGTCTGTTATTGTTTTTTTTCTTAGCTATTGAATAAGATTTTGGAGAATGGGATGAAATATTTTCCTTTAGTGTAATAATAGTTTAAGTATTACTCTTATTTCGATAATGCACAGAAGAGGTGAAGGGAGTTCATTGATCCTTCTTGCATTTAGGGCATATTTTACATGTCCTTGTTTCATGTTTTCCACTTGTGATCAGCTGCTGTTCTGTAAGACGCTTTTCTGAATAGTTCGAGTAAACCCCAAACCTCATAAATAGGGAGCAAGGTGTCCGTTTAACAAGAAATGCTACTGTTTTCCTAATCCTATTATGTGCTTTGCAAAGCACGCTTGATTTCCTAACCACTCATGTGGACCCTTGTATTTTCTGTTTGTGCTTTACTATAAGCAGAAGAAATACGTTGGAAATAAAAAAAGAAAAAAAGCAGGATATTACATGATGCTACGTTCAAACTGGGTGAGCCTTTACAGACATGTGGAAGAAGATATTTTTATTATGTCATTCTTCCTCATGGTGTTTGCTATCGCAGTTATTGTGGAATGACTACCAAATTTCAGCTTGAAACAGGCACAGCATCACAGCTGATAATTTCACTATTCAAATTATTAGACATCAAGACTAAAAAAAATTATCTAAAAAATATGAAAAGGAGCGATTTCTTTATTTTTCTGAACCTTTGGAGTGTGTTTTGGTCAGCTTTATGCTTTTATCCTTTTTATTTTTTTTATGTGGTAGCTACAAAACATCTTTTCAATGACAACTGACATTCTCATGTGATCATTTAAATTTGACACCTAAGTTTTCAGAAAGGAAAAATCTTCAGTTATTAATGTTGTTTACTGTAGTCGTGCCTGACAGTCCTTTCCACCCAACTCTGTGAATTTAGAAAATTCATGATTTGAAAAGACTTGACAACTGTAAGGGGAGAGGAAGGAGTAGAATGTATGGCTGAGTGACTAAGGGAATGAACGGCACGGAGCGAGCATGTTAACATTACAGCTGCTTCAATCTGAGATGTAAAACTATTTTGGAGAAGCTTACATAAGTAAAAAGGGAAGGATGTTTTCTTTTAAGGGAACAGATGAGCAACCATAACGGGTGAGGGAGGCAAGTGAGGAGTAAAGTTGAAATCAAGACTTGATAAGGGTGTAGGGGAAGATTTGGGATGAATCTACAGACTAGAGCAGACAAAATCCAGCTTAAGCTAGAACAATCTGGGACTGTCTTTATGGCCCTTCTTTAATGGATTTTGCTGGCTGGAGGTTTGAAATGTTTTCTTCCAGTAAGGAAGTAATTTCTTTCAGGGGAAAAATTATAAACCCCATGATATCTTGCAGTAATATCACAGGTCTAAAGACTACTGATACATATCGTTGAGTCTTTTACATGGGAGGGCTTTTAAAAGGAAGTAGGCACTGCCTTTTTTCTTTACATCACCTGTGATCTGTCCATTTGCTTACTGTAGGCTCCTTGGTACTGAAAGTGCCAGCTCTAGAGTTCTTCAAGAATAAATTGAGTGTGAATGATAGTTATTTCTCATACTTCCATTTAAAGGACAAAGGTTTGGAATAACAAAAGCTTTCTTTCTCCTAAGTAGTGCCTAGGCAGAATTTATTTAATGTCACATAAATCTAGAGCGAGTCACTGAAAATCTCATTTCTTCTCATACACTTTTCAAAGAACAGTAAAATATTCTTTTTATAGTCTTTCACTTGCTACAGAGTCTGCCGGAAATGTTTGATTAGGCTAGTGACTACAAAAACAAATGTTTTCATCTGGTTTCTATATCCTATCGAAGCAGAAGTCAGTAGGGAAATTGGTTATTCTTTCCCTTGAGTGTTTAGGGTTGGTGGGAATGCTTTATGAACCTCAATCAGATTAAAATTAATAACTAAATTTTCCTCTATCCTTTCTGTCCAAATTGCCATGAAAGCTTTATATTGTCTCTGTGCCTGGACACACTTTTGCAAAAGAGATTAATGTGTTTTATTAGGAATACTTAATTTTAATAAAACTAACTCAGTAGCATTGAAAATTACTTTTAATTATTGCCATTAAAAACTAGTAGCAAAACATGATGACCAAATGGAAGTTTCTTAATATGTAGAACTAGAGCCCTGGACAGTGTTGTGCAGTGGGTCACCAGGGACCAAGCTGTAGATTTAAGGGGCTGAAGGTGACAGAGGAGCTTCAGTGCTGTTAGTGACAGTTCCATCCTTTGATTTCGGTGATGCAGAGCAACTTTAAAAACCACGGTGGCTACAGAGGGGTCAAGCGCTGAGCCAAGCAGATGACCTGCTGAGTCGAAGAGTGAAGAAATCCCTGAGTTTAGCATGTGCTTTAGCTGGTCTAGCCTGTAGAGGATAAGAGTTAGCATAGTCTAAAGCAAACACTCATAAATTCAGCCATATTTACGGAGAATCCTCTGATGTTTTCATAGTAAAGAATAGTACAAACTATAATGCAAGTGATATGGCGAAAGCATATCACAGCTAACTGTGCCATGTTACTGTCCTGATTTTCCTTTCTTGTGGTTTCACTAGGGTGGATCATTCTGTCTCTAGTTTCAGTACTTGTTCAATACTATTTTTTCTTCTAAATAGGCCACATGCTGTCCTCCACACCAGCAGTGAAATGGGCACCCACACCTTACTCCATATGCATTTGACACCTTTTAAGGTGCAAGTCACCTTATATACCTTGAGCAGTTTATAAATTTATATTATCTACATTTAAGTCAACAGTCAAGAGACTGGGTTTGGAGGACGTTGTCATTTATTACTATTAATATAATACCTAACTTTGAAGAATATTTGATTTTCCATCAGTGTACTTTTAATCAGTTTCTGCAGGAAAAAATGATTTAAAATATCTAGTTATATGCAAGAAGACATTCCCAATCAAAATACAGAATTTCCTAACTTCCTTGTTTGTCTGACAGTGATTCAGTCTGGTTGATGATGCTGACTCAGGTGTAAATCTTGGATTTCTTTCTTTTTTTTTTTATGTTCCTGGTTTTGTGTGGATACTCCTATTGATGGACTGATTCTTCTGGTAAGGGATTTCCCTACTGTGACTCAGGTGCAATGCAAGCAACGTGACAGTGACAGGAAGATACCTGTCAGTATCAGTAAGTTGGTATTCATATTTTGTTTATACTTTCAGCTGAGAAATCCAGATTTGACAAAAGTTAAGCCTTGCAAGTCTTAAAGCCTCATCTCACCTGAGAAATAGTCACTCTAGATTAAAAGGAGCACTTACTTAAATGAGGAATATTCACAGACCTTATTTGAATTGAGGAGCAAAACATGTAAGTTAATGCCTGTACTATCTGGGTAGCAGTTGCTGCTGCACCTGAAAGCAGTTTTATACCTGCAGCATTTCTCTCCCCACTGACTGCTCAGCTGCATGCTTTGTCTAGGGTGTTCTGGGCATGGAGATTGAGGACGTGTCCCTGGATGTGAAAAAAGCTGCCAGAGCCCCAACATCTCTGTGATCCAAACTTCTTAGGTTGCTGTGACTTCTCCTTTATGCCTGTTCTTCCTTTTCATCACACATTAAAATGTGGCTTTTTCTGTTGCTGCTGCTGGACGATTCAAGCAGTTGTTGACACCCCAAGGTGTGCTGCAGTGACTCTTGGTAATGGCCAGCAAAGTGGCACCAGTGCTGTTGTCCAGATAGAAGAGGTCTTTCCCACATCAGGTTAGAAGTCTTATTTAGTATTTCATCGAGGAGTTCCTGACCAGCTCTGCTGTATACTTGGTTTTCTGTTCAAATCTACTTGGTTTTCTCAAAGTCTTCTACGAAATGAATTGCACTGCTTAAAACAATGTCAGGAAAAGCCTGGTGTAGAACCATAAGAGCCACCGTCCTGTGTTGTAAGTATGTTCTTGTCACTTGTATCAACCTCAGTTTGTAAAACTGACTGCGTGCTCATGAATCGTCCTGGATTTGTTTTAGTGGAAGGCAGCAGAATTTTTTGCTCCAGTTCTGTTGATTCCTGTAGTCTAGTTCACAGACAATCCGAAGGTCTCTAGGGTGAAAGAAATAAAGGACAAGGTTGTTTTTGTATTCAGACGACTGAAAAATCCCTTCTATTACTTGCAGACCCCTTTAAGCAATTGTTTTCCAAATTAATCTTAATGTCAGCCAAATGTTAACACGCATCATTGATGCGTAAGTACCCAAGTCAGTCAGGGTCTTTTTTGGCTTGTGTGATTCTAACTCATCAGCTATTTCTTTATTCCTGATGGGCCAGACACCGAAAGGAGTCCCCATTTCTGCACTCAATAAATCCTTTGTTTTCATTTGTTTAATGAGTTATTGTCCCTTGTACACCAGAGACAAAGCTTCACCCCTCTAGGTTACATCTTTCCGCTTTTCTTGCGGCTCTGAATCACTGTTGGAGAGGAGCTGCAGACTGTCTCCGGGCATATTCTGGTGACTGTGCCATTCTCCAGCGCAAGGAAGCCTGCGTGACTCCGCCGTCCTGGAGCTGTGTCAAACACACCATGGATACTTTGTAATTTGAATGCTATAACTGAGATCTGCCCAAGTATTTGCGAGCAGGAGCCAAGAGGTAGAAAAACAGAAAACAAAACAAAACCAGCCTTTTAAGCAGTGTCAAGAGGTTTTGTAAAATTTGCCACAGGCGAAATATGACTTTTTCATTTTACAAGATGTTTGGCTTTTCTGTGAAGTCGGATATCGGAGCTCTCTGCCTTTGATTTTTCTTGGAATCAGAGGGGTAGACTTTGTACACGATGGCTTCAGAAGGTTAAGAACCAAGGGTTTCACTGTCCTGGATAAACCTGGCATTGAAGATATGTTTGTTCAGCTGTCACCTCTGTCCCTTAAGCTATTCTCTTCTGTGGTCAGTGGGTGTTTCTCATGCGTCTGTCAGATGACAGCCTGGGAAGGGACACACCTTGTGGGAAAAGATTCTTTAAGTCTGTGCACTTTTGACACTGTTCTGAGTGGAGCAATGTCTAGAAAACCTTTCCAAGAGAGTTCTTTGTTGAATAAAAATTATTTTTATCAGACAGCATCTGAAATTTGAATGTGTAGATCAAAATAAGTAGCAGGAAGACATTTGGTTAAAAAATGAGAGAGTCACTTTTTATAAAATGCATTTAGGTATGTGTATGCTAGAAAAGGATTAAAAATTACGTCTGTATTGTCTAGACCTTTGTGCAGAGTTGTAAATTCAGTGCGACCACCTTCCAGCTAGGTCATTTATGGAAATAATTGTCTGAAAGGAGCCTTCCTTATAAGTGATATCAACTTCATCTGTCAGCAGTAAAGACACAAATTGGTAGAGTTAAGCAGTTCAGCCTTTAAGGAATAAAATCAGAACCAATCCCAGAATGGAAGAGGTTTTGCCCGTTTACATTCTTATTCTCTCTCCATTTGAGGTGACTTGTTAGAATATTTTTTAGGATTCTAATTATGTACCTTTCTAGTGTTCTATCACTCTATCTTACTTTCTTCTTGTACGACAGAAGACCTCTCTGTGTTAAACACAGACCTCTCTATCCTGGGGATTTTGGTAAAGATACTCTTTACAGAAAGCAGTGTCTAGGAAAATAATTGAGATGTTTGGAGACAGTTTTTAGTTAAATTATCTACTTTTTCATTCCACTGTCCTGGCTTAAAGCTGTTCTACAGTATCACTGTGTGGAAGTAGTGGTTTGGTAAAAAGAGATGCTTAGAAAAAAGTAATTTTTCTCTAATACTACTGCTGCTAATTACATGCTTCTTTCTTTAGTTCTACTTTCATATTTTTCTAGAGCATATCAAACAAAAGGAAAATGTGAAAATTCCAGGGAAATAGGTGATGAGTCTGTGTTTTATTTTTTATAGTTTGATTGGAGTTTTTCTTTCTTGCTTTTCCCTATGCTGCTCTGGAATGCTTTTTATCCATTGGCACATAAACAGAAGAAGGAGAGGTAATCACAACAGGATGCAGAGCACTTATTCTCAATA
The DNA here is from genome assembly GCF_009769465.1 of Tauraco erythrolophus. NCBI lineage: Eukaryota > Metazoa > Chordata > Aves > Musophagiformes > Musophagidae > Tauraco > Tauraco erythrolophus. The sequence goes on along the minus strand of NC_141476.1, from coordinate 17,956,348 downwards.
TGATTTGGGGCAATTGAAATCACAGTTAATTGCAGCTGAACAGTGGAGCTTTCAGTACTACCAGAAGTTTTAGACATGGTGCATAAATTTTTACAAAAGCTGAGATCTGTCTTCTGTGTTTTCCATTAATGAAGAAGGAAACAGATATTATGCAGAGGATTAAATGGAATCATTCTCTTGATATGTATTTTGGCTGTTCATTTGCAAATGCACCAGCTACCATTTATTGGAAATCTCATCTTAGTGTACCTTTTCAAAGAACAGTGGAAAGCCCAGATTAATGCAGACTGTGCTGTCAACAAGCTGAGAAGTTCCACAGGAATTTTATGAAAAACCTTAAAAACAGACATTGAGGGGTTTCACCAGGTGGACTTTTGGGTTTATGGTGATTTTAAAAAAAAAAAAAAAAAAACAAACAAAACTTTTAATTCTGCTAAAACATTGCTTGATAAATGATTCCCTGTAAAACTCAGGATTCAGTACTATTTGAAGTTTAATTTTGGAACATTTTAACAGGTGTGTAACCTGCTGCCACTTATTTGAAGCAAGGATCAAGTTTCTCTTTCTTTTTGAAGAAACCAAAGACATTTTCTGCTGTTCTGGCTGGCTGAATATATGTACCTAGAATCAAGTGGTACGAAGGGCTCAGATGACCTTGCCTCTGCCTTCTAAGAATTTGTTTTGTGTGACTTGCTACGTGTTGGAGGGGATAGGAAAGCAGTTCTGTCAATTGTCGACAAGAGGTGTTTAGAGTCAAGGGTTATACAGATTAATCATGTAATCATTAGCTATGCTCAAGGCAAGTAGTTAAGGAGGACTCCAATATTACTGAGTAAATAACTGCAGGGAAATCTTGAGCTAAGAAAATGTCTCTGCTGATGGTGAATAATACTACATCACTCGCCAAATGTGGTTCAGGAGTCCTTAACAGTCTCCTATTTTTAGCTCTTGAAGGAGGGGTGTGTCCATCGTCACACTGATGACTAAATCTTTTGCAGTGCTTTGTGGGGCTATAAATACAGAGAGCACTATTTTGGTTGCAGTACCTGTGAAATGGATCTTAGAGAGAGAAGGTCTCCACCAGTAAGCAGTGTTCCTGTCTGATGCCTGTCTTGAGGTTGCCAACATGTCGCATGCGCTGTGCTGCTGAACTTCCATATGCAGTTCCATGCTGCAGAGGCAACTAAGGCTATTTTGATTTTTTTTAAATTGTTACTTCTAAGGCAAATGTTAGCCGCTGAGAGTTTCTAAGGGACTTCGGCACAATCTGGAGGCAGAGTGCTTCCAGCCGTTTTTCGTTTCAAACAGAACGGAGCTGCAACGAAGAACGTGACTGTTCTTTGCACTCTGTATTGTGTATGGTCTTAACTGCTCCAAAATACCTATTACTTTTTACAAGCTTATAGAGTGTAGGTCAGCACAGTGAACAAATCTCTCTTGGATGTCGAGTGTCCCTACAGATGTAGAAGTGTCAGGCAAGCGTAACAGATCCGAGTAAACCTTGTTAACATCACGTGCAGGGGCAGCACTCCACAGGTATTGCAGGTATTTTTTTCTTTTTTTTTTTATTCGGTTGGAGTAGCTACAAAAGAAAAAAGAAGTAGACGTGTCTTACTTGCTGTTATTTTGTAATATCCCTACCTATCCTTTCCCTTAAATTCAGCCTCTCTGTATTCATGTTCTTAACCTTTTACTAGATTGGCTGCTTCTGCAGGCAGAGCCAAGCAAAAGGCACAGTCGAGATAATTGGACCACGAGGCTGCTTTGTCTTACTGCTCTCTTTAACGAGGTGTAATCTTATTATGGAATGAATACTGCAAAGCTGTTCTATGAGATAGTGTGTACCTTTGACAGCTTCTGGATCCTGAAATACAAAAAGAAGCAGAAAAAAATTCATGTGTTTTACTCGGTCACTGTGCTATGTTGGATGCATTTTGGCAGTGTTGTATAGCAGGAGCTATACCAACTGCAAGATGGGAGAATTGTTTGAAGTCTTTTAAGACAGGAGTTATGTCTGTGTTGTGGGACTAATGCAAGGATTTGACAGTTATCCCTAAAGGAATCTAAACTATGGGACATTTGAGGAAAGAGCCAAGGGACTGGTGGGAACAGCGTTCTGGCAAGAGCCAGCTGCAAAAACATGAAGCTGCTTCTCCCTAAAGATTTGGAGGAAAATATCGGTGTTTCCTTTCACAGCAAATCTTGGGATGTGTAAATGGAAAAGAGAAAGACAAGGGAGCCTTTACCATGCCCAACATTATTTCCGAAGGCAGTTTGTTAAAGCTTGTGAATCATATGATGTTATCACGGATTCTTTTTTTGATTTCTTCTCTTCATTTCCATTCTGACAGCTGAAGTCTGGGTGGGGGAATTTCTCTCTTTGACTTCCATCTTTTCTTGTGTTCTACAGTAGCTGAAAAAAAACCCATTTGAAACTCCTAATGTTCTTAATATGTGAAAGAAAGACTTCTTGTCATCTCTGCTGAGTGCCTGTACTTCAGGATTCCAGGAAGAGTTATTTCTGCGCTATAATTATCTCTACGATTCCTGGTGTGCCCTCTTCTCTTCCCTGTATCTCTTTGTAGAGATACCTTTTGTGATAATGCAGCTGCTTTCAGTCTTGCCCTGTTCGTATTTTAGTAGCAAAGTACGAGAACAGGTATAGTAAAGGAGAGATGGAAATTAGCTCTACCTGAAGGAGGGGGGAGGACGGGGCCAAACCCAAACTTTCAGAGAAATGAGTGGCTTTACTCGAGTGCCGTAAGCTCTCCTTTTTGTCACTTCGTCCCTAAACCTTTGAGTACACAAAATTAAAGCAATTTTCAGTTCTGCTCTCCACAGAATCCATTCCTAGAGGAGGGAAGAAAATGAAAAACACAAGTGCGTTTTTAAATCGTTTTCTGAGGTAAAGTGCCAGTATCACTAATCACATTCAACAACATTATTAGCTGGAGCAGGAGAGGTAAAAGCAAAATAAAAGGGAACCATTAAGCTTTTTGCCCCTCAGACCACACAATTATTGAAAAGATTAATTTGGGGCATCTTAAAGCTAGGAATTAAGAAGTTATTGAAGTGTTGGTGACTTCCCACAACACCAAAGTCACAGGGGCTGTTTGGTCAGTGAGTAAGACGGAGCCTGTCATTTTGATAGGTCTAGTCAGAATGTGGGGATGAGCTGGTGGTTTTTATCCCATTCTCTGCTGAGAATATTGTCTCTCACAAAACCAAACGTGATCTAGCAGGTTTAGTACTGTCTGGTCAGGTGAGGCGGTGGACTTGGGCAGCAGAGATCACAAGGTTTGTTTTACAACGAGGTACTTTTTGTGCTGTGCGTGTAGTCCTCACTCCCTTATATCAGGTTTGCACCACTTAGTATTGCAAACCATGTGCAGCTGAGATCAGATGACATCAGCTGGAAGGTTTTTTTTACTGCCTATTGGAAACAGCAGAAAAACTTACTTTCTCTCTTGGGTGGGATCTAGGACCTCATACCTCCAGAATCCATTCCAGTTCCCAGAGTATTCTCTATGAACTAAAACAAATGATTTATCCTCCCTGTTACAGTGAAGGAGCTGTAGGGTGAGACAACATTTAGTGCCTGTCACTTAGGACAGTAATATTAGCTATTTTACACTTTTGCTGTAATAATATCAACTTTTGCTAAGATGGGTAGAGTTGCTATTTCATGAGCTACTGAGGTGGATGGCAGACCTGCCCTAACAGTTGGCTTGCTTGTTCTCACCTCAGTCCAGCAACTATTCACGTGTGTTGCAGGGGCTGCTTGTGTAGTGTTGCTCTGTAACAGACTCTTGAAACCACCACAAAAAGTGTGTGTGTGTAAAGTATGTGTGTGGTTTTCTGTGTGTTTTTTTTGTTTTAAATTTGAATCATTTCACTGATCACCCTCACAGCACAGCTCTATGAATAGTTTTTCTGGTAAAAGTGGTAAGTTCTGTCCGTTGCCACACATGGGCACACAGATGACCTAGCTCTAACTGCCTAAACTGGCTTTGCTGCTAATGTGTCATGATACTGTGTGAGGCTTTTACTGAGGGTTCATGGTATTGTTTCAGTTTCCATTTTTCATGGAAGATTCTCACTGTGTCTTTGTTCAGTCACTGGAAAACTGTCTCTGGAGCTGCTGAAAAACATCTGGAAATGATGGTAATTGTGTCCATCATACCATCCTACTGTACTGGACTGAATTTGAAGAGTATTTTCTGTATTTAGAAAGCAGAGCTTTAAGCTCTAGTGCTTGAAGAGGGATATTGTGTCTGTCAGAATAATACGGATTAAAACATGCCAGAAGGAAAACTTGCAGCACCTTAGATAAGGTATAAATTAAGTAGTGACACCAATTGGGAATCTGACATGACAAGAAACATTATGAGCATTTTTCATATTGAGATGAGAAGTGGGGTCAACATATTTAGCTGAAATGATATATTAGTGTATAAGGTGTGCTCGTGACAAACTAGTCTTCGAGTGTTGCGTTTTTTTTGTTTTCAAATTGTCTCTCCTTAAATGTTGGTTAAATATTTAAGGGAACTATGTCACCCATCGTAGTGAATTTTGGGAAGAACTCAACTGTGTGTAGTGAATACCGTTCTATTTCTTGTATCATTCGGTGTGTTGCAGCTGTATTGTGCTATCAGGGAAGGACAGTTCCTGTTGGGAATAGCAAGATGTTTTCTTGTAACAGAGTGAGAGCGAATTGACAGAGGCCAGATAACCCATGTTCTGAAGCACCTTCTAGAAGGTCACCTTGGAAATGCTGAGGTAGGCTTAACTCCTCATTCTTTACAGCCTAATCTCTCTAAGATACTCCTACAGAAAAGGAAGTTGTTTTGGGATTTCAGATTAACTCAATTTGTGTGCTACAATTTATTTCACTGTGGTGTTTTTCATACACAGATATTGTCTGTTTGCTGTAGTTCCCAGCCAGTCTATCACTGCTACTGCTGGCCTGGCAGAGCGTAGATCCATGAAACACAAGTCATATTAGCAAGAGAAGCTCTAATTTGAAAATATGGATTAATTTGTGCCAAAGGTACGAATTAGGACCACATGGGCTGAAGCTGTTACTGTTGCAGTGCTGAGCCAGACACACCAAGTGCAGAACCTGGGCTACAGTTTTGCTTAAAGTTGTACTTGGGTTTTCTGTTGAGCCCGAGTGATGAGTACTCTTAGCTCAACTATGATCCTACTGTTCTTATCTCAGCATTTGTGTAGGCAGACTTCCTTGTGGAGAAGATAGGGAGGTAGAATAAAAAACAGCCCTAGGTGCTCCAGCAAAATGCCTTTTGTTTTCAGAGTATCCAAAAGCCATGGCATTTAGTCTTTTTGAGTGTTTTCTATTTCAGGAGCACTATAAAGAGGCTTAATGGCTTTCTACTTGTTCTCTGTTGTACAGTCGTATTGTTTTTCCCTTCCTATCGCTTCCCCTGGCATTAGAGAACAGCTTCTTGCTGTTTGCGGAGGTACTTACATTAGCATGGCGTTTCTTTATGTGTAGTGAGAACACGTCACGCACAATGTGTGTTCCATTTCACCAGGAAGAGCACATCACAGAGTATCTGTCTGTTTAAAATTCAATTAAGAACTACAAAGCCTGATAGACCTAACTGCCTGGGGGAACAAAGTTTGCTTTGATAGGAGGCAAAGAGAGAACATTGTGAGCGGTGTGTTCAAAGTGAGGATTTTTTTAAAGAAGAAATAAGTATACTTCAAGTCGAGCTGAACACCTGCCTGGCAGAAGAACTGTTCTCTATCATTTGGAATGTTATCAGCCACTCTTGAGGTATTGTCTTAGATCTCCAGCACTTCAGTAGTGTTTAGCATCTAATTTAGGCCGTAAACATATGCAAATTGATACTGGTACTTTACAAACTGTAGTCTAACCTTTTAAAGGATCATTGTTGCCTGCTAGACTGTCCAGAATTACCCACCCTTCGTTTTGTAGTATGTTTATATTTTCACTGGATTAAACTTTACCTTTCACATTCATTCTTTCCCTCTCCTTCCCTCCCTTCCCTGCCCTGAAAGAAATAGCTTCCATGTACTTTATGGTACTGACACCTTCTTCTGTAAGAAATTGCTGTTTATTTTTTTTCCTTAACAGAATTTATATACCTAATTATGATAATAAGAATTAGTGTAGCAAAATTACTTGGCTTGTGACTCCTTGAGACTATCAACTGTTTTCCATGAAGGTTAGGGGAATGGAAAATCCAGTTCTGTTTTCTGGAGTCTGCCCTGTGTTAATGCTGACAATTCTGCTATTCATATTTCATTCGTTTCTTAAAAAAAAAAAAGGTTTTCTTTGAGAGATAGTGATAACTGGCACAAAAGATTCTTGGCAATACTCGAGAAGCACTTGTTGCAAGGGTGTGATTAAATGCTTAGAGAAGAAAAAAGGTATCACTGCTAAACCTTTAATATGTCACAAAAATTTTATATGTTTTAGATGAAAGATTGTCTTGTAGTTCAGTAACCTTGGTTATAACATGATAGGAAGCAGATCTGAGATACTGAATTTATTAGAAACGAAATACTCAAAGCTGATGATAGTTTAGAATGCTTTTGGTCATGTTTCAAGTGTTTTTAATAAGCATGATAGCTGGGACAAAACTTGTAACTTAATTTTCTGACTGAAGTCAACATTAATAATCTCTGTACTCACACAGAATGAAATTTATGGAATCTACCTTTTCACAAGCCACTTGTTCCATCAGACCTTTTTTTTATGCCTTTTAACTTCCTTCGTAAATTGCCTTTCTGCCTGATTGATTTCCTCAGTTAAGTTAGCTAGGTATTTTGTGAGCATTATTGTATTTTCCTTGTAGTCGCACACCTAACTGCTATTTTTATTTGTTTAGGGCAGTCACACAATAGAGAAAGAGCAACAATACTAGAAATGAAAAAATTCTGGACAGATTTTAGCTTTGGTTTAACTGCATGAACTTACCTTTATTTGTCTTTTATATTTGATGCTTTGTGTGGATCTTTTATGCAATCTGTACTTACTCTTAGCTGTCAATATTTTCAACTGATTTTCCAAAGTTTGGAGAAACACGATAGCAAAGAAAGAAGAAAATAAAAAGTTAGAATCATGGATAAATAAAAGGATGTATGATTGGGAGGTCATTAATCTTTTATTTGAAACAGGAATCGTCCCTAGGTGCATTTGCTTTTCATTACTTATTTCTATGGCTTCATTACTTGTCTTATTTACTTAATTACTTTTTTTGTCTGTTACTTTAAAAAGCATCTTGAATTAGTTATGAAACTTGTTCTTTAGGAAAAGTATTTGTCTTTAGCTTTCAGCTCTGTGTAAGTATTTCTAGCTATCGTGCTAATGGTTTTGCTGAATAAAGTGTCTTAAATGTCTTGGAACTACACCTCCCTTGAAGTAGCTAAGCCTCTGTCACATTGAACAGTCCCAGGTACTGTGTTACATAGCAGGATATGGACAAGGCCATATTTAAATGCAGAATAACTGCAGAGAAAACATGTCTTTACTGCAGAGTTGAGAGCACGTAATTAATGAGCTGGAAGATTTGCCAGAGCTGAGGTCTGCCAGCAACCCTTCTCATTCCCACTGTAGGTTAACATTTTCATTCTCTCAATTTTATTGGCACACATGAAACACCTAAGCATAGTACCATCACACCCCTTCTACTATACTAGGATTGTTTCTACCACAAATTACAGGGTCATGACTGACCAAGAAGGGCAGGGCTTGGTCTCTTGTACCTTTTTATGGCATTGCAAATAGCTATGCAATCATCCTGGAGTAACAGTGCAAGAATACAAATTACAGACTAGCCCAGTCTGCTGGTGTCTCAGTGCAAGTGCTTGTCTGTGTCAGCTTCACTCTGCTAGTTGTTTCACAAAAGGCATATGGATATGAAGGGAATATTAAAGTGTCAAAGACATCTTGTGTACGTGTAAGGTGCATTGAATAGGTATTGTTGAAATTACCAGTGAAATAAGCTACCTGAGAATAAACCATTGGTATTGCGTTGGTGCACAGCAGTCTAAAGACAGTAGAAAGTTCCTTCTCCAAGTTGAACTGCAGCTGAGTATGGAGAGGCAGACTAGCTAATGGAAGTGAAATTTAGTCAGAGGAGTCATCTGTTTCCAGAAAACGTCAGCAGAGCTGTGTCTCTGCTTCCTGATCCAATGCAGATGCAACAGCATCACTTATGTTAGAGTCCTTGAGTAGTTATTACAGAGGCCTGTAGGAGAGGATCACAGATCCATGGGGGAAAGCTCACGTAAGTGTTGAGGCCTGCTTGGTAAGGGTAAGAGGTTAAAAAACCAGTCTGATTCACAAAACACTCGATAAAGTACCAATCTTAAAGGAAACTGCTTTCTCAGATGGTGTTAGTAGTCATGGTCTTCTAATGTTTGGTGTAATAATGACTGTATGTCTCTATATAATTATTAACAGAATACATTGTATAGGAAGATCAAATTCCACTCTCTTGCCATGAGGTTAGTTAGAAGGAGAAGATGCTCTTTTCTGTCTCTCAAGGTAAAAACAGAAAGCCTGTTTTTTCTTCAAGCCGTTGGGAAAAGCTGTGCCTGAAGGTCAGGTAGAACAACCAGCACCGGTTTGATCTCCCTGTGAATGGTGGAAGGCTCCAACTCAAAGGTACTGTGTTGTGACACTGGCAGGGATGACACTTATTTTGAAGTCTGAAGCATCACAACCTAAACAAGCACTTGAGAAGAAAAAGTGTTGGGTTTGGAACAAAACAGAAGTATTTCAACTGACTCTGCTTTGAATCTCCTGGTGAGTTTTATCTCCTGTCGTAAGACTGCAAGCTGTCACAATATGTGCTATTTATATTTAGAATTAATACAGCACAAAGGTTTAAAGCGTTAAAACTTTCTTATATGGGTTTAAGTTCTGTGGAGAAAAAAATTCTCTGCTCCAGTTTGTGAATAAAACTTTGATTTCAAGTACAGACAGGTAAACAGCCATTTTTTGGAGAGTGGGCACTGAGTGTGGGGTTACTTCTGGTTTCATTTAGCTTTATGTTAGAGATGCACCTTATCTTTTCAGTTACACATTCAGATCTTCCTGTACTGTAATGAACTTGAACGCACAGAACATTGAAATTTTGCCCATTTCTCATGTAAACCAAAGCCTTGGAAGTTTGCAAACACAGATCTTAAAGTATCAGTGCATGAAACATTATCCAAAACAATTTATCAAGGAATTGGCATTAACTGGAAGTTGCAGCTAGAAGCTACTAACTTGACCCTGTATTTAAAATCTCTAAGAACTGGAGAGGGAGAGAAAGCAATAGATAATTTAAACACAATTGAGAAGAAGTAAGTAGTTTACTGCTAGCATTTTGCAAAAATGTTTAAATTTTCCATCTGTCTTTCCTTTTCTCAATGGTATAAAAATAGACCTCTCAACTTTTAAAGCTGTGCATACAATAATCATCTAGATCAGAAGCTTTCCTGAAGCTTATGTTGTCTTTTATCTCTGCAGAGCTTCTGGTGGGGGGTGTGGAGTTGCATGTGTGTGGAGAAAGTTGGTATTGTTTAGAAGCACGCTTAACTCTGATGTGCTCTGTGCTGTTCTTTCCTGGTTACGTATCAACTCTTAAAAAATTTTCATTTTATTTATCCTTTTGTAAGGAGCCAGCATCAATTTCTCCAAATGTGTGAGTGGATCAGCATTCTACTTTGAGCCTCCAACTTGGTTTCAGTCGCACTTAATTCTGAGATGGTTTCTGCTATAGTGTACTTTGGGAGTGTTACAGTTTCTTGAAATCATACAAAGACATTAATTCACAATTCTACTGACTCCAACAATAATGCTTCGTTTGTTGGCTTGAGAAATAGGGAACAAAAGCCCCTACAGAAATTCAGCAGTGATTTATAGCCTTACTAGAACAAAATTGTGTGAGGCTACATGGCCTTTGATAATATCAGGTGTGTTGCCTCAACTGTGGCGTCATTATCTTTTAGATTTCTCAGTCCCTAATTTCTCTGCAAAATATATGGGTGCATTGTCAACAGTTCCCTTAGTCCATTCTTGTTATGGACTAAGAGCAGAACACTGCAGTGCGATTTCACCAGTCACTACCATGGGAAATGATCTATTTTAGCTCTCAGCTGAGTTATTTCCGAGAACAATCATCCCTCTTCAAAACAGAGGTAACTAAAGATTTGTGGCAAGACTAGCTTTTTTAGGAGCAAGTGTACATCTTTCCTTAACATCAGCTCTTAGGCTGCTGTGTGAGAGTTGAGCTGGCCCAAGCTGATCTGGGTGAGGTGTAGTCTCTGCATGTGGCTTCTGTTTGATCATTTCTGTCCAAGTTCTTTGGATGTTTACAGCTATTGCAGGATTTTAATACGTAGTTGTGTTTCTGTTGGCTGCCTATGCATTCATAATAGCATGTGTCCCCATACAACTTTTCAGGACTGTAAGTGGTCTACTCTGACCTTAATTGCATCATGTAGAGGCGAAAATCTGAGGGAAACAGCTGATCTCTTGAAGTATCTGGTCGTCTTCTGATATGGTTATGATCTTACATCGGTTGTTTCACCTTTTCACTTCCAATTTTGCCTACATGAAGGAGGCTGTCTTGTGACATGCTGAGATTTTGAAAAGAAAAATATAACAAAGCTAATTAAGACTTTTTTCTCAAAACTATTTACGTTTTCAATAATAAAAAAGCTTATGTACAGCTTACTACTTTAAGAGTCTACATGTACTTCATGTAAATAACTGTGAAGGAAGAAACATAATTACTTGTTGGTCTTACCTCCAGTTTATCAGCATTTGTTAAATTCCTAATGTATAGCAGCTTGCTGTATCAATAGCAGCCTCAGAGGCTTGAACAGTATTGATGATATGTGATAAGGAAGGAATGCTGCAGTCCTTATCAAGCAACTGTGTGAGCTTTTTGCAAGTGACTATTTGGCTAGAAGATACTGCATTCCAACTGAGAAACTAAGAAGGTCCTAATAACTGCGGTCATTAGCAGTGCTGAGGAACTTGTTAAAAACTGGCAAGTGTTTAAATCAAAATATCTTGGATATCTATTAATGTGGACCATTATCTTCTCACTTCTTATGCATTTTCTGAGTAAATTATAGCAGGCAAGGAAAGTTGTTATCACTAAAATGACCGCATAGGTGCAGAGCACTGTTTAACAATGGCTGTATTTGTTTCTACAGTTCAAGTTCTTGACTAGCTCTGTTAGCACAGCACTTCATGATTCCGCTGGATTCCGTTTTAGTACATCCATGGAACTATCAGCGCACAATAGCTCATTCAGTGCCTCCCACAGCCTTGTTCTGATAACTGATGTAGCTGCCATGCATAATGCAGAGCAATAACGTGCCACGCAGTGCTGGAGACTTGTAGTCAGTGAAATGTAACAGGATAAATGAGCCATTCTTAAAGCCATTTGCTTGACAGTATCTTCAATTAGTAGCTCAGAATCCTTTGGTAAAACAAGAACTTGATTTACTAGAGACTAACTGTAGCGTCGATGTTTACTGAATAATATTCTATTAGGACTTCGTACATCTGTATTTGTAAACATAGGGGAATTCCTGTCACAGTATGGGGAAATCTCTCTGCATAAAGCTTATTGACACTGTTTGATTCCCGAAGTTGGTACGTTATGAAACGTTGCAGGGTTGGAAACTATCACCTGCCATACCAGAACTATTCCGCGTGTCTCTGAAACGTGGAGCAGCAGATAGCCAGGTTGCTTTGTCGATGTCTGTTTGAAGAGGAGAACTTTATATGGTGAGTTAAATGAAATGAGAATATTGTGTTTTTTCCAGTGTCTCTGGGATGTTCAGTTGTGCTGTTTTTCTCAATCTAAATATTTCTTGTGCTCCTCTGAAAGATCAATTTTTCATTTCTTTTATAGACTGGATTCTGCTAAGAGTAAGTTTCTACTGTTTCTGTAGGAAAATTTGTTTAGCCAAAATATCCCCAAGACGTATCTCTACAAAGAAGTGCACAGAATAGCTGAGAAGATGAGGGAAACTGGTAGTGTTCTTTTAGCTGAAGTCATTGATCTCTGCAGTTTCAAGCCTAGCAGGGGCAGCAAGGCAGGGGATCCACATCTGAGAAGATGTCTGCATTTCAGAGGCAGTTTCTGTCCTCTGCCAGACTTGGGAAGTTCAGGTGCAAATGACTAAATAGGTTCAAGTAAGCAGTTGGATGAGTGATTGCAGTCAGAACCATGATAGTTACCAAATTAGCCCTATTTCCTTTTGAAAAAAAGAGGAAGAAGAAAGATCTGGTATTACATTTCATGACTGATCTCTGATGTTCTCAAACCCCGCAAATGGAACATGACTGTAAATGCAAATTTGAACTTTGTCATTCAGCCCAATCCCCAGAGAGAAACAGGAAGGCATTGTGGGTCATTTATACCTCATCCATCACTGGTGCTATTGGTGTCACTTCCTATTTGTTTTATAAAGAGATCTGCTCAAGAGATAAAGCTGGAAAAGGAATTTAAGGCAATGATTGGCAGCATGGAGTGGAAACCTTTACAAAAGGAGGTCCAGGAGGTCCACTGGTACCTCTCTCTTGGTCCTTACTTCAAAACCAACAAGCTTTGTGCGACTTTTAGACTGCAGAATATGTAATGTGTCCTGTGCCGAGCTTACCGTGACACACGGGGTGGCTTTTTATTGTTATTCTCATAACAGTCATGCTTTAAAAAACCTCAAGGAAATGTTTTCTATCATAAAATCCAACCCTTCATAATAGCTATCAAACGTCTTAATCCTTCCATGAAGCAGTTAGGCAAGAACTGTGGTTTCCATTTAAGAAAAAAACAAAACACAACAAAACAACAAAAAAGGCAGCTTGCCCAAAAATAATGGAGAGAAGCAGCAGATCCTGTAGTAGAATACACCCACCAAGAATGCTTTCTTGCTAAGCCCTATAAACTTTCTTATAAAAAAAATATTTCTGCATCTTTTTAAGTCAGTAAAATATAAAGCAATACCAAGTTTACTTGGCATACTTGTATTTATGTAAGCCAGATTTTTCGCCTTCCTAACTTGAAGGCTGTGGGATTGTTTCCAAACAGTCTGATGCTTTAAGGGTCAGGAGCCTTATAAAGAACAAACAAGAGACTAAATTTTGCTTCTGCTTACACAGGGTTCATGCCAGAATAACTCAACTGATGTTAATGGAGTTACTTACCCCCGTGCAAATCCAGAGTAAGAGAATAAACTGAACTCTTTCTTATCTTGCTGCAAGGAGGACGAAAGAAGTAGAAATGTGTTTCTGTCAGATGGCTTTTCTTTTGTTAAGCTAGGCAATAATGAAACTGCTCTTACCTGCCAGTTACACTCTAGAAAAGGGGATTGGCATGGCTAAGATTCCTCTGCATTGTGGGAAACCGTCCTTAATGAACAAAATGGATAAATCCACTTAATCACATCATCTTCGATAATCACTTGCTTACTGTGTGCTCACATCTGTTTTCTTTGACAGCACGATCCTGAACAGAGGAGGTTATTTCTCAGCAAGTGTATCTGCAGTCTGGCACTTTGTCTGAGACTTTAAGCAGCGGTTCATCTCATGATGTAAGTACTTGTAGCTTGTAACTGGTTCATAGGCTAACGTTCTCTATTTTATAATGACCCGTTGAGACACGGTCACAGCTGACTGCCCTTCGTAGTTGCTATGCCACAATGCTAAGTGTGGCTTCTCTGTCACCTCATTTCTACAGTAGAATCTAGGGGGGAAACAAACAAAATTGAATTGTAGAGTTGGGAAGCAAATAAGCTTCTTACTGTAGGAAAGGTACTTTAGTCATATGAATCCTTTCTTATCCTGCAGTTTCTAGCTGTTTTGAAGTGCAATGCTAAGGGGATTAGAATCAGAATAATTAGGTTGGTAGAGAGATCAAGTCCAACCTGCCACTTGAAGCAGGGCCAACCTCAAGTATCTAGGATGTGGGGAAAAATCCATTACTTTTCATTCCTGAATTGGTAAGGGGAAGCATACATAAACTTGGATGTTTCGCTAGAAAGGTGACATCAGCTAAAGCTGATTTTAAAGCTGTTTTGCCCCTGTTGCATTTCATCTTGCATTCAAACTCTTGTTGCTTTTCCTGACAAAGAACATCAAAGATGTTTAATTACAGCTGTACAGATTATCATAACTTTTTAATTTCAGCAGTAACAGAAACTGCTAGTGAGAGGGACTATTTGACTGAAATCTTCTATGTTGTTTTTTTGTTCTTCGTGTCCTCAAGCCAGTGTACTTGTTTGAGAAAGCATTGGTTTTAATTATTATGTAAATAATAAAAGTACCAGAATTAAAGTTCAAATTTAATTATGTAAATAGCAGAAGTTTTAGAAAACTTCAGAAATTGACACTGTGCTGTCCTGTACACTTTAACAACACCCCTTGGCATTTTTGCAGTTTACAACTGACTATAGAATTCAGTCAACATAGTTTAGAAAAGACATACTTGCATATTTAACAGCCATAAGGAATCCAAGCTGACAATGTACATTTACATAGGTTAATAGCTCTTGAAAACAATTTCAGTACAGTGGTTCTGGAATTAACTTTCTAATAATTGTACAAGTGCCTGGGCAACTGGAAAATTTGACCGATATGTTTAGACTAACAGTGGAATATGTCTGAGAAGCAGAGCTACAGAAACAGAAATTTGTCATTTCAAAGTTTTAGTTGGATCATGGACAGATTTAAAAGTTCAGACCTGTTTAATGTCAGAGTTATCGTACCACATAAGGCGGCCAGCCCTCCCAAAGACTTGTTCAATCAAACAGCATCAGTAAGAAATAACAAACCCAGTAACTTTTGCTGAAGGTGCTGCGTGGTCTTGGAAGAATCGCTAAAGCTCATGTGACGGTTGTCTTCAGTAAGGAACTTGTCTGCTACCACAGACTGAGCTTGTCTATTTATTAAAACTGGGTATGAATGCACATGCAAAGAGATCTTGCCACTATGCGAAGAGAGTTCCTCAACTTCGACCATATTCAGCCTGAATAATAAAGGCGAGCTGGCATTAACCTTACTGGGACTCCTCCCTAAAGCTGTTTCTATCTAAAGCCGAAACACTCACATCAGTAGGCAGTAGTATCAAGGCAGGAGCAAGGTTGTGGGTGTTGAGAACAGATGCAGCCTGCAAAAATATTTTAATAATATATTTTTAATTTTACATGGGAGGTGGCTACGTATTTGGACTGTACCTTGGGAGCGAAGAGGAGAGCCCCAGGCTCCCACCCACACCTGTTGTTTATCACAAAACCCTTTGACATTCTCCCCATAACACAGGGAAGAAAAAAGAATATTTTCTGTGAGGCTGAGGCAGAACTCTAAGCAGCATCTCAAAGCAGTGATGCAGGTGAGGGGCCTGCTAAGCCTCAAAGAGTATTTTTTGCTAGATCTACAATGCAGTTATATCTGTACAGGTTATCAGAGAGAGAATGGGAAGGCTGTTTTCAGAGTCTTCAAGAACTTGCTTAAACAGTAAATGTAAGGTTCTAATACATTCTTGTGGGCACCAAAACAACTCCAAAAGAAGCTGAAGAGAAGAAAGCAGATGAGATTCTGAAGGGTTTTCTCACTGGTCAAACCTCATGTCAAACCCAGATGCTAGCAAGCAGAGATGTAGTTCTGTGTACCATTTCCTTACCTTCAAAGCTCATGGTGGTTTATGGATATGTAAAAGGGTTTTTTAATCCTAGTGACACTGCCAAGAATATCTAAACCCCAATGATTTTATTGAGAATAGTTTCTAATCCACAGTTCTTACCTTTTTTTTTCTCTGAAATGCTAATTTAATGCATTGTTGTTTTTAATGGGATGCCATCAAATAAGGCATGTCAAAAAGACATTTCAAAATTCATAGTGCTCAGGCAAGGTGTTTCATAGCACTGAAGAGATTTTATATCCTTCCCTGAATTAGAAGCATGAACTTCATTTATTTCTAAACCCGGTCAAATGTTTATCTCCTGTCTTGGTTTTGTTGCTTGGTTGTTTCTTATTTAAAAGTCTAAACAGAAAGAAAGTGAGCTCTTTTGGAAAAATTAATAACAAATGTACTTTTAGCTGGAAGCAGAAGCTTTATGGTAAGAAGAGTATGGGGTAAGATGAGTAACTCTAGAACAGTGTAATGTAGTCAGCTGTGCTGAGCATTTAGAGTTTCTCCATGTGGATCAGATGCAGTCTTAGTCCAGTGGCCTGTGTAGAGCCTGCCACTAAAGACTGAAAATGTATTGTGTTTTTTTACTAAGCAAGATTAATGTTAAGCTCACAGACTTGATGGATCTGTGTATGATACTAGGAAAATACTTTAATAGAGCGCTCCACAAATGGTACTGTTACTGGTACCCTTACAAATGAGAGTGTGTTACTTTCGTTACGAAAATGTACTATATTCAAAGTGAAACTGTTACCTATTAATTTCAACTGTATGCTCTGCGAATGGAGCAATTTCAGTCTGTGATTTGAGGATTTTTAGAGTAACATAGCTGGCTGTATGCCTCAAGCTATTTCAATGCATTCTGTTCTGTGATCATGAACCAAGCTCTCGAGTGCCATATTGATAGTGTGTCTTGGCAAACCAAATAAGCTGCCAGCGTTAGGTGCTTTTTTCAATATGAGGGTGTCTACTTACGGTTTGTATTCCGCCATTAGGATAAAAGAAGTCACACTCTAAACTGACTTAAAGATATACAGTCTTTAAAAGTAGACCAGCCCTCAGAGTTTTAACATACTACAAAGAAGAACAGATGAAAAATTTGAGAAGCCTTGCTACAGTCTTTTACCAGTCAGCAACAGAAGTGGGTGAGGTAGGATTGCAACTGGAGAAAAAGGAAAAAATTGCCACTATGTGACTATTTATTCATTTATTTATTTAGAAAACTATTCATTCTCCCAAACTGCTGTGGTCTAAACTCTTCCCCGCCTTAACCAGGTACAGCAGTGAGTTCCATGACCCTCAAATATTTGCAGTGGCTGGAGCTAGCATGTCAGGATGTCGATTAAAGGTAATAAGTTTTGAATGGAAAAGGAGCTTTATGAATTACAATATTGGGTTGAAAGATTAAAGATGTTTAAAGGCTTCCATCCGGGATCCCTAAAACATTTCAGTACATAGTTTTCATGGATTTAAAGACTTCATGAATGGTAATTAAGAAACTTTCCTCATGCATTAAAGTTAAGTGCATGCTCACTCATGGATGCAGATACTCAAGCTAATGCTACAAAATGAGTGTTGTAAACGTGCAGTAGAACTACAAGCATCACTCATGTGCCGCTTCTGGTTGGGGAAAAGGTGTAGCCAGACTGCGAACGATGACAAGGCTAGGATTTCATAATGATGATGTAAGTTGAAATGTTGGGAAACCATGAACAAGTTAAGAAAAATAAATAGCTGCTCTGGTGTTGAGCAGTTCTCAGAGCCCAGATCAGCAGTGTTCTGAGAGTACAGACACTGGCAGTGAATCAAATATTTCTTCCTTCTCCAGCACCAGTAGTCCTAACATGCCTCTTCGGGGAAAAAGTGTTTTTCCACTTTGAACATAGGGCATTATCTTGAGCTGACTGCTTTATGAACATTTCCAAAAAGGACAAGTCTTATATCGAAGAAGGTCAAGAATGCAACTTCATTTCCGCTTCCAAAGTTTAATCTAAAAAATTTGTTTGCTTTTTTTGTACAGATTTAATTTGGAGCACATATGTACAACATATGTAACATCATCAAATAGTTACCTGATGCTCATCAAAACAGTGGGAACATAATAAAGAAAAACCCAAAACAGTAACTTCAAGGTATGTATGGGTAACTGTACTGACTGGTATGAATTTGCATCCAGAGCTGGTTGTTTTCAATATTCAAACAGTAGTTTCTGTTAAAGAGAAGTAGCCAGAGTAGAGGCATTAAAATGGAGGCCTAGATTACACGAATATTCATATCACCTCTGTGTACAGTGTTTAATATAGGTGTTTGAAATCTTAAAATACAGTCACTCTTGTGTGTATTTGAAATACTGTTATAAAGTAGCATATTTTCCTGTGCCACTGGGTAGGCATCACAGTGTCATACGTCATATTCCCAGTGAGCACAATGCATTTCTCCGATCGCAAACCATTGCTATTTTCTCTTTTGGCAAGTGATAACCACTGAGTTCTGGTGAACTGATCTTTGTGCTGTTGTGGGGATGCCATAAAGTGTCACTTACTGAAAAAACAATGACACCTTAAGTGGCTTGGCATTTGTATGCTGCAAATTACATATGGTAAGTAGGTGGATTTGTGAGTTCAGCATTTAATGCAGAAAGTTACATGTAAACAGTAAGTAGTCAGTGTGCTCTATAATGTTAGTGAAGGAAGAGACTTACAATAGCAAGTTTTCAATTCCTGGATACCATTTTCAGGTCATCTATTGACCTGTTTATCTCAGAAAACAAAGTGCTCAATTGTGCACACCATGTGAACTTTAAATAGCTTAGGACTGATTTTGTTTGAAAATAAGGAGTAACTTTATTGATTTCTATGGAGTTAGCAGAGTAAACAAAACAGTTTGAGATCCTGTGACTTTTTTTTCTTTAAGGTGGTTAAATGTAATTTAAGAACAACAGATTACATAACTATGACACTGAAAGCAAAATCAGGTTGTTGTGGACCTGCTGCTCACTACTTAAGTGCTCAGGTTAGACCAAGGGCTCAGAGACAAAAGCTCTAGTAGATGCACTTGTTTAAAATTCTGTAACTGAGTTCTGCTCCTCACCATATCTTGGCCAATTCATTCAAAGCTTTAGATGAAAACAAGCCCATTTCTTTTTGTGTACTAGGCCTTGCACAACAACAACTGCAGCATAGGTGTATGTCTGGTTTTGCTACTCTGTTCATAACCTCTGGCAAAGGGCTAGTGTGAATATTTGGAGACAGTTCTTTTCTCAGTCACTTTAGCAAAGTTCACTTAAGAAAGGTGATGTAGGAAAGAAACTTCTTGGACTCTGTTAGTGACTCCTTCTGTCAAAGAGAATATGCTGATTTTCAGCTTAATTTTCATAGCAGGTGATTCCATTCATCCAAGACTTCTGTAAAATTCACTGTATTTAATCGATGTCTTTAATTTTATTTAAAATTACATGAAGAAAGTAAAAACAATCCTTTTCTTTTGCCGTGCATCTTTTTAGGAGCAGCCACTTTCACTTTTTTTGTCAGTGTTCTCAGTGCTTTGTTTTATTTTTAATGTAATGCTAAGTCAAAGTAAACTCTACAGAATCACAAGCCCAGATATCTGAAATATAATCATCCATCACAAGCCCTCAATGGGACAATTACAGCCCCCACGTCCTCCCACAGCAAACCATGATTATAGGAGAAGAATGCTTGAGGGCTGCAGCTGAGATTAGACAATGTGAAGTACTCTTTCTCCAGCCTTCACAAAATCACCTGCTGCAAGTCTTAGTAATGAGATAGGTGAGATTAATTGAATGTGTGTGTTCTATGTACTGACTTTGTGTTTGGTGATTTATTTCAGCATCTGTCTTAATGACATATGTAGATAGATTCACATCTGTTACATGGCTTTCATGTCCTTTAAAGAGCAAACACAGCTTTAAATACTCCTTTGATATCAAATACAGTGTGTATCCAATCCCTACTCCTCACTGTCAAGTGCTCTCAGCATTGCTTTTCTACCGGAGTCTGGTTTTCTTTCCTTCCCAATATCCTCCTTGTGTCTTGAAAGTCAAGAGGATCTGTAGTGTCATTGCTCCTTCCTACTGTTTTTCAGCACTTCTTCCTTCCTACCTCTATTTCCACGGCTCACTGTAGGATCTGATTTTCAGGTGATAATACCTTATTGTTACATTTATGTAAGGCAAGGGTAAGTTAGGTCTGAGATGTTACTCTAGTTTAAACAAAGAGCATTGTGATTCGTTAATGCTGTGCACAGACTGCAGAGCCTTAAGGTGCCGGAAAAGATCGTCAGCAATAAGTGATTAAGTCCAGAATCTTGCTGTGCTGTACACAGACCAGTCAGGCTAGTGATGCTTCTGTGAGTTTCCTTTACAGGAAATGCTTCATGGGGAGCCTGAGCTCTGAATGAGATTTTTCTTTCTTAGTTTAGAAATTAGTTTACAAAGATGTATATAAGAAGGTAACAGTTATTTGTTGGGGACGATAATGTTACTAATAATGATAGAATTCTTCAGGCACATCGTTAAGGGAATGCATGCGTTTATTCCTTTGTGTCTTAAAGTACATCAGAAAAAAAATTTAAGCTTTAGATGTATCACATGGAAAACCATATGGCCACATCCATACTTGGAAAGACATTTGACTTGGCTAAATTCATTTCTCAGCAAGCTTGTCCTTGCTGACTGCAGGATTTGGGGATTATAACAGGAATGTAGTCAAGGCTGTCATGTCCTTCAGCATTTTTAGCATAATGTAGGTATGAGCACAGGTGGGCAATTAAACATTTTGTGCTTCATTTCCCACTAGGTGTCAGTTATCATTTCACTCCCACGATTGGAAATAAATATCAATGATGATGGAGCACCCTCCTCTACATTCTGTAGTCAAATGGAGGCATAGCAGCCTTTGAAAATGTGGCTCATTTTCTTTGTATCAGAGATACTTTGGCATTTTTTTTCCTAGCCCAAAGGTAAAGTATGTCTAATCCTTGCTTATTGACGTGGATTTTTCCTCAGAGATGCACTGCCACAGCTCTGGTGATGTGGATTACTTTTTTGTGGTTGCTGCTGTTGTTTTGGAGAAACTAAAGAGAGAATAACGTGTTGTCCTCTTGTGGAAGTGGATGCCTGAATGAACAGAGAAGTCTGCAGAGAATAGTGAAAGGTAGCAAATGGTGCTGAGTAATACCATCTTTGTTCACAGAGAGAGTACAGTAGAGAAGAATGTTTAGAACTGGAAATGAATTATAGTACAATAGGGAACAATCTTGA
The DNA here is from genome assembly GCF_009769465.1 of Tauraco erythrolophus. Classification (NCBI taxonomy): domain Eukaryota; kingdom Metazoa; phylum Chordata; class Aves; order Musophagiformes; family Musophagidae; genus Tauraco; species Tauraco erythrolophus. Next base: position 17,935,375 of record NC_141476.1, on the reverse strand, counting down.
CAAGAAAAAAGCAACAGCAGCAACTAGAAAAGATATGAGATTTTGGGTGATCCTACAGTTTTTTTTTTTCTTTTTTTTTACAGAGCACAGGGATGCTGGTTTAGGGAGTTTGCTTTTAAAAGAAAGTACTGAGTGTTGTAGAATCACACAGATCTTTTGTGTTCTGAGTCTAAGTTTTCATTTATAAAGCACAATCATATACAATAACAGAAGAGACTCATTTAACATGTACAATGCACATTAATTTCCATGCTGTGCTATAAAACACAAAGGATAGTGAAGTCGCAGTTTGCTTATGACTCAGGCACAGAGTCTCCAGACTGACCTTTGAGTGTCCTTCGATTTGGCTGCAAGATGATGACTTTTTTTTTTAGCATCCCCTCTATTTTGTAAAGGTAGCCTGAAGCCTGGCTCTGGAAAGTAAGAGCAAAGATATTCTCCTAGCTTGGTATTACCCAATATTACTTAGCTCTTGTCTGGCAGGGTTTTGTGGGTGGAGGAAGGCAATAGGTTTTATTTTGAGATTTTTAAAAGGAGCTGAATTTTATATTAGCTTCACAGTTTATTTGTTTTTATTCCTGCCCAATAAAAAGCTGCTTTTCCATGGGAGCCTGAGGAGAGCTCCCTCAAGATGAAAAGAAGTGGAATGCATCTGAAAGAGCAGCCAAATTTTGATGGCTTTTTCTTGCCGATGGTATGAGCAGTTGAATCTCTTAAAAAGGTGGTATTGCTTTCCTCTTAGCTCAATCAGTTGTACAACTCTTTTCCATCCTTTGTGCAGGCATCATACTTGATCATCTGCCAAAACCTGTTTAATTAAATTCTTTCAAGAACAAATCGCTCTTCTATGAAGTTTGAAGGATCATGTGCAGCTTGGGTTTCCCCTGGTACTTTCAGGTTGATTTTGGTCAATCACCTTAGCATGCTGGATTAGATTCCCTTTATGTGCTGCTTAGTGACGCAAGGGGGATGCAGCAGCCTTGTATGGCTAGTAGAATATTGCTGCTTCATTACATGTAGAAACATTTATTGCTGTTGGATAACCTGATGGACCCATGGTGGTGTTTTTCCCCTTAAAATAATTACTTGGCTCCACGTGTTTGAGGTGCATAGTGTCTGATGTTTATTTTAGCTATCTAAAACAGAAAACATGGCGAGGACCATGTGCAAGTCGGTTTGTGAGGCATTAGCAAAATCCAGCTCATGCTGAAGGGATTTATAAAACTGATAGTGTTGGGTTTCCTAAGTAGATTTCTATTGAACTGGCTACTGACCGTTGCGGCCAATTGCTGTACCTGCAGCAATTTTCCCTGCTTCCCAGCCAGTCGAAGCTGAGGGAAGCTGCTGTGAATGAATGACCGTCTGTCTTCACCCTCGGTTGTTACCGTTTTTGCCATTTCATGTGAACATACAGTCTGTGTTGCTAGTAAACTGACTTTGCAAAAATGTTCCCTACTTTGTGCTGTAGATGAACAATAAAGTCAATGGCACCGTGTATATGGCATCAGTTAGCACAGAGCTCATTGAGAAGGGTGGGAAAAGCAATAAACAGCTCTATTTCTTGCATTTCCTTCTCATCTTTGTGTTAACTTTTTTTTTCCTTGTTTTGTTTTCCAGAAATGTATTTTATTTTGCACTTTGCAGATACCACTTCTTGGTAGCAGTTTTTCCTGCATTTTTCCATTCACAGTAATTCCAGCACAGTAAAACAACTGAATATGTCTTTTGCAAAAACTTCAGACTTTGTTTACAGAGATGATAAGTTCTGGCAGTTAACACCCAACAATGGGTAGGAGTTTGCCTCAGTACCATGGCCAATTATCACTTCTTATCAGAAACTTACTCTATTTTGTTTAGTATCTCCACCACCTACAACTTCAAAGAACACTTTGTGGCATACATTGTACAGAACGTTCTTCTCGGAGGAGAAAGAGCTAGACAGTTTCAACAGTGTTGGAAAACAGGTTTTAATTTTTAAATAGAAAATGTATTACATCTGCTTTAGTTTGTTTCCTAGTTTTCTTAACATCAAAAAGTGTTTATCACTAAGTTTTTTTCAGGAAGCTCCTTGCTATTTATTGTTCATGTTTCTAATTCTTCAGAGATTGCAAACTTAAGGGCTAAGACCATTCTTTCCTCTTTTTTTTTGGTGGTCATTTATTCCTATTTTCTTCTTTTCTATTCATCCTTCCTTTTTTTTTTCCAGAAGCAGTTTTTACTTTTTTACAGTCAACACTCTCTTACTATCACATCTATGTGCTAACATTGAGTTGCTAACCTGAGAACTACCCACAGTCCGCTAGTTGTTTTTGTAAAGTGATCCCAATTGCCCTTACTTTTAATAGGAAGGTGTGAAAAGCTGTTTACACCTAATCTAGTTAGCTAATTTTCATACTTTTCACTTTTTATCAAGGGAGCTACTTTCCTGTTGTAGTACTATCTGTCTTCTAGCTATGTATCTGAATTCTTTCAGGCTACGCTGTCACTTCATATGCTTACAAACATTATCTGTTGCCTGCAAGCCTTAATTAGTCTGTTTGCTTTCCTTCTTTTTAACACTTCAAGTATGTAATGATTTATTATATTTTGCTTCATATTATTTGTGAGGAATAATCTCATATCTTGTTTATATTTTAACCATTCCTTAGCTTGCTTTTCACAGAAGTGGCTTTTAATAGTTCCCTCAGTTTCATATTATCAACTAGAATTCTTAATTACTTCAATGTCTCCTCAAAATCTAACCCTCCACATAACTAATTATATTTTATATTTCTCTTTACTTTTGCAGTGGATTCAGCAAGTATATGAGCACTGATTCAGGTTTTCATTACTTGGCTTACAAATTGTATGTATCAGAAGTCATCCATGTGAAGAGGTTGCAAAGGTAAAAACATTTAATTTCTGTATGTGTAGTTACATGTGCAAAAGTATTTATGCAAAATTTGAAGAGTTTCTGTTAAGCAAAGACTGCAATTGTTAGTAATTTTTCAGCTTTATGTTGGATCTATTTTGGTGATTTCATCATCTTTGCCAAAGATAAAGTGTACTTCATTTGTATTGGAGAAAGGGCTGATTCTCTTTGAAGCTGTACCGGTCATTAGTGATCAATGGTGGTCATTTAAAACTCTAGATGGCAAAGGAATCTTAATTGGACCCCAGGTAATAAGGTCAAGTTGACTGCAGAGTGCCGTGTAACTGAATGAATTATTCTCACTGACACTTCGATTTGTCTTTCATTACATTTGTATAATTCTAAGTCACAATGATGAGAAGTCACACAGAAAATATGTGACAATTTTTAGACTGTTTCTAAAGCCTTACACACTGAACGTCTATAAATGTTTATGAAATTAATGAGTAAAGGGAATTTCATGGATTATTAATGATAATAAAAAGACATTATCATTCATTTACATTTTTACTCAAGGCAAGTACACAGAGTGAATGGGAATATGTAATGGGAAGACTTAATTAATTAAACCTCTGTGCAGTAGGTGGAAACTTCAGTTTGAGTTGCATGCCATTAAATACCGAACTCTTGATTGCTGTTCAACAAAATCAATACAAAACAGAAGTCTGTAGTGAATCTTGTGCCTGCAGCAGTAATACAGTTTGACAATAAAAATCAATGCCCAGTCCCAAGGTCTAGCATTTAGTAGTATCCATGTTCTATGTCTTTTATCGATTCTTGTGTTCCTTAAGGCCATCTGTTAATTTACTACCTCTGTCTGGGTCTGGGGAGGTCAGTGACTTAGAGAAATATGTTACTTTCTGCTTGTTCTCTGTTGTGCATGGGTTACTGCAACTAAAATCCCTAACTGTTGCTTGTGAAAATGTTGCTCAAGGCATTTACCCATACACATCTCAAGACAAAATACCATTACCCAGGTAGTGAATAGACAGGAGTGTTCCTTTCCCAAAACCAAGCAGAGTATTCTGTGGTTTATTTCTTTAAAATCAGTCTCCTAACAGTAACAACCACAGGTTTGTGGTTTTTTAAAGTAATAGAGTCTTTATTAAAATACAATTTTCATGTAACTAACTTAATTCAGCCAATTTTTATATACCTTGTAGAAATATCAGGACTGCAGGCCGGTTACAAATAGATCCTGTGTCATCTTAAACTACTTAACAGCAATGTATGAAGTATGTGAGAATTTTGCTAATTCATAATTCAGTAAACAAGCATTTTATAATTTACCTAAAACCAAAGTGCATCTTATCTTCATCCATCAGTGAAGATTTAAGAGCTGTGTGCCTTTAGCTTTCATTTCAGCAACAATTCTTTACTTTCCCAAAACAACCCCATGCATATTGATGAATGTTTTATAGAATAGAAGCAGAACTCAGTTCTTAATATTTCACAGCGAGTCTCAAAAGTTTTTACTATTAACTAGTTTATTTTTGTGTGTGCATACAGTACATTTTGTCCTGTGCTATGTTATCTTCGTAAAGTATTTTGTATATAATGGACAATAAGACACTTAGAACGTAGATGAGCGCTTGAATTCACAGGTCTTGAACACTACTGGGAATTGAGCCTGGTGTCTTGACTCACAGC